>NC_086200.1:6250000-7500000 GCF_035770615.1 Melospiza melodia melodia
GGGAGTGACAGCTGTGGCACTGCAGATTTCCCCAAGCATTTAGTGAGGGTTTCCTGTGTGGCAGGGAGAGAGCCCCAGGGCCCTGGGCTGCTCCAGCTGCCCCTCCAGGCATGTTGCACAGGACCTGCAAAGAGCGTACAGAGTGACCAGGAGCCACAGGCTCCCACAGCCTTACCCCACCCCCTTGCAGTCCCCAATTCCCCAAGGGAGAAGGGGATCCCAACACACCATGGAAATGGTTCTGTAGCATCTGTGCTCCCTTCTCGACTGGGATCATGACTTGGATTACTTGGAAATGCTGGTGAATGGTGCTTTGAAGACCTTGTCAGATGTTGGAGTCATGTTCTGAATGTACCTTTCCTGACAGAATAATCTGTGTCGGTATGCCAAGAGCTTACCATGAGCCAGTTCCCTTAAATTTCACTGAAGGTAGATCAGTTCTGGAAACCTTACCCTGCTCCCTTCTGGAGCCCTGAGGGATCCCACAGGATCGCTGTCAGTGGGAGGAAGGGGCATTTAGCTGTCCATCCTCCTCCCGTGTGCAATGCCACTGTGTCCTTCTGTGTGCTCTGTGCAGCCACAGAGAAGAGCAGAGAGGGAAGGGGCTGGGCCCAGGGCTGTGCCTGGGGGCTGAGCCTTTCTCAGCTCCTTTGCAGCCCCCAGGGAGCCCGAGCTGCTTCTGCTGCCACTGCTAAGCCCTGGCCCTGCCTGGGGCTGGGTTTCAAGCTGCTGGCTGCTCCAGGGAGTCCTTTCTGCCCCGACTGCCCCACAAGGGGCTCCTTCCATCCCAGTGTGGGGCCACTGCAGGCACGAGGTCCCCCTGGCCCTGCTCCTGAGTGGAAGGCAGAGCCAAGGGAGTGCTTTGGAGGGCACCAATCACCCAGATGCCCTCACTGCCACTCGGGCCTGAAGGAGAATCTTCAGCAGTGCCATTGGAGCTGTTGTGTCCTGCCTTTCTTTGCAGCTGAGCCTGTTGCTCAAGGTGATCTGGCTTCCCAGCCCATGTTCAGGATTGAGCCTCTGGGAGATGGTGAGGGTACGCCAAGGCCTTTCCCCTGTGAGACCTGCCAGCTCAGAGCCCAAAGCTCGGCCAGGGGGGCATCGCTGCAGGTGCCAGGACAGAGCCATGCATGTGTGTGCCCTCACCCTGCACGATCCACTCACAACTTCTGCTCAGCACTGGCAGGTGTTTGAAGGACGGTGGGCCATGGCCCAGCTGAAAAAGCCCAGATGATTTGTTGATTTTATCCGATTTTGCATAAGCATGACGTTCTGAACATGCCATTAAAGAAATGGAGAATTTCTCCATCTTTTAAGGTGTACTTTTTGTTTCTCAAGTGATGGGCCAAAAGTTAGGACAGAAGGAGGTGTTTCCCCAACAAAGCAGAGGCCGATTGGCAGCCCCTGCTGCAGGAAGGAAGTCCAAGCCAAACACAGGCATGGGCACAGGCACAGAAGGTAATTGCTGTGCCAGGCTCAGCCGGGCTCAGCCATTGGCAGAGCTGTGTGGCTGCAGCTCTTCTTCTTCTACCAGGGCCTCCCTTGCACAGCCCGGCAAAGCTGGAGGTGCCTTTGGAGCTCGTTCACAGCCCTGGGGAAAGGGGACTCGTGCACCAACGTCCCTCCCGCTGCAGCTGCTCCGGAGCTGGCCCTGAGTGCCCAGAGGCCCAAGGCACAGGAGCAGCCCCGAGCGGGAGCCCTGCCGCGAGCCCAGGGCCAGAGCCAGCCTTGGCTCTTGTTTGGGCAGGGGCTGCACTGGGTCCTGACAGGGCCTGACTCTGTGCCCTGGGGCGGGGGGAGCTGTCACGGGGCAGGGAGGGCCAGGGCTGGCAGGGGCTGCTCAGGGATGGGTGTGGCCCGTGTCCCTCCAAGCAGCGACTGCCCAAAAAGCTGCGCTGCCCCCGGGCTCTCCTCCCGGCCTGCTGGGCTTTGTTGGGTGGCACAGCCTGTGCCACGGGGTGGCAAGGTCCCTGCAGACCCCAGCTCTGGGGAAATGGAGAACGTCCTGCCCGCATCCACCGTGCTGCCAGCTCAGCAGTGCAGCACAGCACGGGCTGACGCTCCCCATCGCCCCCACAGGTGCAGCTGGAACCACAGCACATGTTCCTGATTCCCAGAAGGGCCTTGGAAGGGGTTTCTGTCAGGGAACAGGCTTCTGGCTAGGGTTACTGGCAGGCCTGCTTGTCTTGGAGCTGATCTTCATCTTATGCTCTGTCCGAAGTTGGACTTGCTGGAAGAGAAAAGGGTGAGTGTTTAGTTCACCTTTCCCTCAAACAGCTTCTTTTGAAAGTCTACGTCAGACAGAAAACATTCCCAGTGAGGTTGCAGTGTAGGGGTGGCCAGTCCTTGATTGTCCAAAGAACTCTGCTGAGGGTTCTGCTGCTGCCCAGAGCTTTCATTGGCCTCCTAATTGCTGGGCCCTGTCCTGGGGGGCCCGCTGGGGCTGCAGCCAGTGCTGGCTCCCACTGAGGCTGCCTGGCCAAGAGCAGCCCCAGGGGCACTGGGCAGAGGCAAGGCACGGTGGGGAGGAGAAAGAGCAGGGACGAGATTGCCCTTGAAAGGCAGGGGAAGGGAGAATGTTGCTTATCGGAAGAAGCCCCAAAGAGCAGCTGGAAGGGGTGCTGCCTGATCAAGGACCCCCGAGGAGCGGAGGGAGAGCGTATCGGCTGATGGGGTGTCCCGAGGAGCGGCTGGGGAGAGTGGGGGTGTCCCTTAGTGGGGAGGAGCAGCTGGAGCGCTTGCACGGTCCGGTGGTGGGGAGGCCGGCGGGGCAGTCGGAGTAGGCTCAGCCCGGCCGGTGGGCACGGCTCACCCTGCCCGCCCGCAGGACCACGGTGCAGTTCCTGTTGGAGGCGGGCCTGCACGGGCTGCTGAAGCTGGACACGCTGATCCCGAACGCGCCGCCTGCGCCATGGCAGCGCAAGGCCAAGGAGAGCGGCCCCGGGCCCAGCCCCGTCGGCGTGTCCCCCATAAAGCCGGCATGTCGCTCCCACAGCCCCAGCAAGACGCCGTCCAAGACACCCGGTGAGCGCCGGCCACCGGTGGCAGAGGTTGAGTGCGGGACCTCGCCCAGGCTGCTTGTCCGTAGCCACGGGGCTCTGGGCTCCCTGCCACGCTGCCCTACCGGCTGCTGCTCAGGCAGGAGGAGGTGGGCTGTGCTCCTGACAGCCACCCACCTCCTTGCCAGCATGAGGGGCAGAGCTCTGAGCACTGGGGCTGGCGAGCTGCTGTTCGCCCAGCTGAGCCTTGCTGGCACAGCTGGATGCTAGGACGAGTGTGGGCAGGACTGTCAGCTGACAGCTTTACATCCTGTGAGCGTTTCTGTATCTTCCCCTTATCTCTGGACTCTGGAATTGTTGCACTAGACCCAAGGAGTTGCACCACACAGTCCCTAACCAACTTGGTGGCAGGGAGGAAAATATAAGTTAGTTGGGACTGGGTGGCATGAGACCTCAGAGTCCTACTTGTCTGGTGGGTGTGATGTGGAAGAGTGTTGGGTTTGCTCCCGTGAAAGCTCTAATACAGGCTGTTAAATAGCTGTAAGACAATATTTTCATATGTGAATGCAGGTAAATCTGGATCCAAAATTCAAAGCACCCCCACAAAGGCTGGGGGGGATCGCTACATTCCCAAACGCAGCACTATGCAGATGGAGATGGCAAATTTCCTCCTAACCAAAGAGAATGACCCTGCTGAGGATTCCCCTACCAAGAAGGTGAGCATGTTGCTAAGTTACAATTACTTCAATAACTGCTACGCCTTCCTGCCCCTTTACAGAGCAGTGAACAATAGGTTCTATCAAGGGGGCACACGGCACTGACAAGTCCCAGCCATCACTACTTGCAGCTCTGGGCTTCAGGAGCCTAGGATGAGACTGAAGCTGTAGAGACTGCCATGCACTCGAAGCCTATGCTGCTTCTGGTAGCAAAATTTAGCTTTTGACTAACGAGGCTTTAAAATGTAGCAGGCAACAAAAACACAAAGCTGTAAGCCTATGCAAAGTGAAACTGCTGGTGGTAGCTATTCTAGGACAAGGTCTCCACAGGGAACACTTCTGGAATGTTTTACACTGTGTTCTGAAATCTGTTTGTGAAGCATTTGGTCGCTTTGTGGCTGTGGCTTTTCCCTCTGGCAATGACACTGAATTTGCCATTGTTTGAAAATGTGAGCAGGACAATGTATGAAAGTCTGAGGAAAACTGCTTTGACCTGCCTCTGTGTGACTGACCCTTGCAGCACAGTCAAACATCTTCAGATTCTAAGAGAAGGGGACTTAGATGTCTGTTTAAATTGTAGTGTGGGAATTGTTTTAAATGCATTGCACTGAGGGTGATTTGTCTCTGTAGGAGCAACAGAAAGCCTGGGCAGTGAATCTGAATGGTTTTGATGTGGAAGAGGCAAAGATCCTCCACCTCAGAGGAAAACCACAGAATGCTCCAGAAGGTATGATACAGGCTCCGTGTGAGCTGAATCAGCAGGAGGGATCAGGTCAGGGGAACAGCAACACAGAGGCTCTGTGTGTGGTCACAGGAGAAATCAACTGGTTTCTGAGAGCTGTACAGGCTGGAGTCTCCTTTCTTAAGGTTCCTGAGGTCGAGGGAGGGCATAACAGTTAAAGTGAATTTATTTAGGAGAGTTGCTATGACTGCCAGTTGGTCACCTGTTACAGGGCTTGCAAGGGTCTTCAGGGTGGAGAGAGAGATGAGAATCTTGACCTCATGTTCAGAAGGCTTGATTTAATATTTTATGATATATATTACATTATTACTATACTAAAAGAAATAGAAGGAAAGTTCTCAGAAGCTAGCTAAGCTAAGAATAGGAAAAGAATGAATAAACAAAGGGCTGTGTCTCAGCAGAGGGTGAGACCCAGCTCCGCTGTGAGTGGTCAGTAAATCCAAACATTCACCCAAGACTGATCACGCATCCACCTGTTGCATTCCCCAGCAGCAGATAACCATTGTTTACCTTTTGTTGCTGAGGCCACAGCTTCTCAGAAGGGGGAAAAATCCTAAAGAAAGGATTTTTATGGAAAGATGTCGGTGACAGTTACCGGTACTGCAGGTTCCAAACATTCATGAAGTCTGTAAGAGCATCAAAGCCTCTGCTGTGCACTTTCTAGCTTAAACTGCAACTAAATATAATGGGATTCAAAAACCCAAATGTTTGTTAAATTTGTTTCCATGAATGAGGAAATTGTAGCTCACCCCTGTTCAGCAGTTCATTCTGCCAGTGATTTTAGTGCACTGCAGGCTTGTGAGTGTTTCTCTTAGGACTTTATTTTCACTCCAAGGGATTCCTAGTTGGGTGAGCAGCACTCAGCTGGGAGGAAACTAACTCAGGTTAACAAACCTGTTCCCCTGCACACAGACTATCAGAATAACCTGAAAGTGCTCTACAGTCAGAAAATGGCACCTGGATTGAGCAGGAAGAAGAGCAGATATATTCCCTCAAAGCCAGAACGGGTCTTGGATGCACCAGAGATGTTCAACGACTACTGTAAGTAGGCTACAGGGTTGAGTGCTGGGCATCCAGAACATTCTGAACTGGATTGCTGTTCCTAGGACAGGGTAACTGGGCTGTCTGTATTATTTTGTGTACCCAGGCTAGCAGAGACCACTTCTGGAGTGTCCCTGTGTGGCCTTACAGGCACAGTGGTCTAGGGCACTGTGTAGATGCCTTGGAGCAGGGTACCTGGCCCCAGCAGCTGGGCATAGTGACACTCAGAAGGCTGCCCCTCACCTGCACGTGTGTGTGTGCACGTGTGCACCCACACCTGCTGCAGCAGCACGGGTGAAGGGCAGGGCTCTCTAGCCATCATGGTGTGACCTGCATTGCTCTTTCAAAGTGTAGATCTGAATCTCATAGACTGGAGCTCCCAGAACTTCCTGGCAGTGGTTCTGGATGACACTGTTTATCTGTGGAATCACGCTACTAGGGAGATTATCCCCCTGCTGCAGATGGAGCATCCAGATGTTTACATTTCCTCTGCATCATGGATTAAAGAAGGAGACTACCTTGCTGTTGGCACAAGTAGTGCTGAGATTCAGGTGAATGCAGGAGTAAAACTAGAGGTGTTTTCAAGGGATTGACAGAACTGTGGGGCCTGGGGACAAAACCTTGGCTGGCAGAGGAAGGATGCCATGCACCTGACTTGTCTTCCCTGGTGTGGGGTGGAACTGCCCAGTGTGCAAGGCAGGGTTTGATTTGGGCGTTTTCTGATAAGCAGCGTTACCTTCTGTGCTATAGTCATGAGATACACATTTTCTCTGTTCCCTGACTGAGAAAGCTGAATGCCAGAGCCTGTGCAGTGAGGTTCCTAGGGCATAGAAACAGGATTTGGTTTCTTCTGAAGAACTTTTTACTTTGCCTCTCCAGCTATTGTTGCATTTACATTGTTGTATATCATATTTCTAGGGTCTCATACCTTCTGGGTGGTTTTCTCACAGCAGCTCTTCACAGCAGTGCTGTTGTTCCTTCTCAGCCAGGGCTCCTCTACAGCCCTCCCTGAATGCCCCACCCCATTTTATCCCAGCTACCTCCACAGGCTACTGCCCAATCAAGGACATTGCAGCTGCAGCCCATTTACAATAACTAGAATCAGGGCAGGGTCACTTATACAATACAGAGATCTTTTACTGCAATACATATATTTACTCAGGCCCCTATAAGCTATGGGACGTTGAGCAGCAGAAACGTCTCCGAACCATGACCAGCCATTGTGCCCGTGTGGGAACCCTCAGCTGGAACAGCTGCATCCTCTCCAGGTAAAGCAGTGGGTCAAGGGCAGTTTCCAGTTGTTGCAGACTCCTATCCCTCAATCTATGTGTGGCATGGGTTAGGGATGGCAGAGAAGTTTGTCCTGGCTTGGGATTCTTACTCAGCCTTATCTGTTGGGGCTGTGAGGAGAAGGCCTCTTTCCTGTATTGCAATTTGTGCTGAAGCTGTAAAGAGCTTGTGTGGGTGTTTCACTCACACCAACAGACCTGTGTTGCTGGTAACACTGGTTGAAACCCAGTGGCAGGTATAGCAGTCTTGCAACAACAAAAATGGATTTGGGTGAAAATGTGCAGCCTGGGGCTGGCTCTGGCATAACGCCTGATGCAAAACAAAAGGTTAGCTCACACTGCAACACCCAGCCTGGATGTCATGCAAGAGCCACGCAAAGCACCACCAACCCTGTGCTCAGCCTTCAGTCATGTATTCTTCCAACAACTCTGATCTCCCTTCCCCTCCTGCTGACAGGAGGCCCTGGTGCCTCACTGAGGCTTCATGCAGGGGAGCAAGCACCAGGGCTCAGCTGACATTTATTGGAGCTTGACTCCCCTACACTTGGAAAAACGCCTTTTTTCCAGGCTGAACTGTGCTGGAGCAAGTTGCAGGAAATATATTTGAGCCCTTACCTGACCAACAACCAGCTCAGCCATGCTGCTTTGCACGGCGGAGCCGCAGTGTCTGAGCCACTCCACCAAGCCTGTGCCTCCCATCAGCCCTCAGTGATTAGCTGAGGGTGGATTATTAACTGTATTCACCTTTCCCTCAGCACAGTACCACACTGTGCCTAGCACCAGCTCTGCCTCCTGCGCCTCACAGCAGCTGGAACCTTCAAAGGTTCCGACTTGTGCTCTGCCAAGGCCAGTGAGTGTGTAACCACAGCCACCAGAGCACCCCCCCCCCCCACACACACACATAAAGCTGATATGGGGGGCACAGTCTCAAAAAACAGCCACTGAGCCAGCACCTTCCCAGCAGTGCTGCTGGTGCATCCCCATTTGGCCACTTGGGAAAGATCAGGAGGTCCAAGGATGGAGCTCTCCCTCAGACGCAAATCCTAGGGCCACAGCTGTCTCCAAAGGGGCAGCAGGCAGGAAAAGACTGAAATGCTCTCTTTATGGGCAAAAGAGCTGGTGCAGTAATTCAAATGCCTGGTACAAAAATTCTGTTTAATATTTAGCTCCTATTTAAAACACAGCTTTTCATTTAATTCTATTTACAGAATACTTTCATTTCATTTGTTTCTTTAAAATTACTTAGTTCTCACCTGTTGTATGTCTAGGAATATTTTCTTCCAAAAATAGAAAAAAATAGATGATATCTTTTCAGCAGAAAACATTGGTTGATACAATTTTAAACCATCATGATATGGAAGAATTGTTCTGTCCCTCTCTAAGGTGGAAGAAGCATTTGGATCACAGATCATCTACAATGAAATACTTGACATGTTTAAGATGCTTTCAATCAATTGTGATCGTCAATTGCTTATTGGTTGTAAACAGTCATTTTTCAGTGAAGGCAAAGTGTGTGTGGTATATCTACATGATGTGTTCAAAGCCAGTTCCTACTAATGGCCAGGCTGAATTCCAGTCAATAATGTCCCGAATGATATTTTGCCGCCTTCTTTGGCACTTCATGAAATCTTACCCCGATGAAGTGCTGAAACACAGAGATTTTCTCTTAGAGAGTGTCTCATGTTGTAACCCATCCCGTGGATTTTATGCTGTAATTCTTATCTCTTTTAAAATTTGCTATCTTCTGTACAGTTTTCATGAACCTTTCTGTTACAGTAGTGAATATCACAGATAAATGTCATTTTGTACAACTTTGAATTTACCCCAAGAGCTGAGAGAAAACTCGCTCCTATACCTCAGTCCGAGTTTCTTCTATAGTCCAACTTTGTTTCTCTACCGTCAAGCTTCTCCTTTGTTGCTGCTCCAAGCCCCGTCCAAGCTGACCTTGAATACTTTCAGGCATGGGACATCCACAACTTCTCTGGGCAACCTGTTCCAGTGTTCCAGCACTCCCACAGTAAACAAGGCCTTCCTTTCATCTAATATGTGTAGGAAATCATAAATCTAGGCATAGAAACTTGGAGTGCAAATTTGAAATTCTTTTGATTTGAAGCACATTTTATATGAATACTGACTTACAGATGACTAAAAGATGTAGATGGGCATTTGAGCTGACAAGTTTTGAAAAAGTGCACGGAAATTAAAATTGAAACCACTAAAATTAAAAACTTCTTGCCATTTTCTTTTTTCTTTCCAATTCAAAATGGCATATGTCAGATATCAGTGCTTCATGCAAACCTCTCAGATGCTCTCAGAGAAAAAGCTTTTCTTTCAGACTAAGTTGCGGTTGACGTAGAACACTAGCAGTAGTGAAAGTTTTTCTGGGCATCGGGCAGCACCTTCTCCTTGGATTTGTGTGCAGAATGCATTTTATCCAAACTGGAAAATAGATCCCAGCTCTGTTTTATTCATCCATCTTACTGCATCAGGCCTGAAGATTCTGTGAAAAGTAGCCTGTGGACCTTGAAGATAGTGCATGTGAAACAGATGAGAGGTGATGGAGAAGTTGAGGGAGAGAAGAAAGAGCATATGGGCCAGTACAGACACCAGAAAGTATTTCTTCATGTGATCATGGGAGATTGCAGGAGCCACTTGGTACTATCAAACCAGCCCGACTTGGCACTGGTGCCGCCTTGGGTCTGGGAACCATCCTGCGTATCGTGGATTTTCAGGAGCCAGCCGGTCACTCCCAGCCACAGGCCCCCAAACACAAACCACGGCCCTTTTCTCTGGCAAACAAAACTCACCTGCCCCTCTTCTGGATGGCAGATTGCAGGAGCCACTTGGTACTATAAAACCAGCCCAATTTGGCACTGGTGCCATCTTGGGTCTGGGAACCATCCTGCGTATCGTGGATTTTCAGGAGCCAGCCGGCCACTCCCAGCCATAGGCCCCCAGACGCAAACTTCCGCCCGTTTCCCTGGCAAACAAAACTCACCTGCCCCTCTTCTGGATGGCAGATTGCAGGAGCCACCTCTTACTGTCAAACCAGCCTGACTTGGCACTGGTGCCACCTTGGGTCTGGGAACCATCCTGCGTATCGTAGATTTTCAGGAGCCAGCCGGCCTCTTCCAGCCCCAGGCCCTCAAACATAATCAACAGCCCTTTTCCCTTGCAAACAAAATTCAGCTGCCCCTCTTCTGGATGGCAGATTTCAGGAGCCACTTGGTACTATCAAACCAGCCCAACTTGGCACTGGTGCCACCTTGGGTCTGGGAACCATCCTGCGTATCGTAGATTTTCAGGAGCCAGCTGGCCACTCCAGGCTATAGGCTCCCAGACACAAACCTCAGCCCTTTTCCCTGGCAAACAAAACTCACCTGCCCCGCTTCTGGATGGCAGATTGCTGGAGCCACTTGGTACTATCAAACCAGCCTGACTTGGCACTGGAGCCACCTTGGGTCTAGGAGCCATGCTGCGTATCGTGGATTTTCAGGAGCCAGCCGGCCACTCCAATCCACAGGCCCCCAAACAAAAACCACAGCCCCTTTCCCTTGCAAACAAAACTCACCTGCCCCGCTTCTGGATGGCAGATTGCAGCAGCCACTTGGTACTATCAAACCAGCCCGACTTGGCACTGTGTTGAAAGCGAAGGGAAGCCTATCCACCTTGTCGTTGATCAGCATTGACTCCAATTTATTGATTAAATTAGCCATTTTATATAACAGTGTTAATTAACTTCATGCATATTGCAAAATCCAAGCTCACTATAGGTTAACAGAGAAAACTCTAACCCCTCCTTTTGTTTTACCATACCCATGATTGTTTATTGGAAACAAGACCAGCGTTCCCACTGTGATATTAAAGTCAAGTATTGGAGAGTGCTTTTGTTACTTCTTTAGAAGTTTAGAATATGCCAAAAAGATGCTAGCTGGGGACTTGCAATTAATGAATTATTTGCTGTAAGTAGGTCAAATGACATTAGCTTTCAAAAATGAAAAGTAGTCTTATTCCACGTGCCAATTCTAAAGTAGATTAATAAGCCTTAAGCAGAAGATGGATGTGAAGAGGGATATGACATGAAAGGTTAAGCAACACTGCTGACAGGAAAAGGCTTACCTGCTGCAGATACAGGAGACAAAATACTATTTTGACACAAACATTGCTATTCAGACGACAGTAAAATTCTGAGTGACAGCAAAATTTACTCAGTCATGACAGTAAAATTTGCTCACATCAAAATGTGCTAATCAATTCTTAGTGTAAGCTAAGCACCTTAAGCAAAGGGTAGTTCAAGTGTAACTGGTATTTGATGGCAAAAAAGGCAACTTGGCCTGCGTTTCTCACCTCTACTCCATTCAAAAGCTTACTCTGTCTCAGATTCCTTCGGAGGGATACCAACGCAAGCCGCGAAACTGCACGAAAATGATGATTGAAAGAAAGATAGATTAGAAAAATGGAATAATGGTTCATGTTCTTTTCCTTCCAACTGCTTTGTTTGCCCTTTTAAATTTTTGAAGTCCTTTCTGGTGTCACCATGGTTGCACTGCAGCAAGTGTTCGGCTGTAAGCTGTCCATATTGCCAGCTTCTGGACTGCCTTCAGAAAACTTCCCGCTGGTTTTGTATAGAAATCACAAGCAGTAGAGATGACAAAGACTGCAGAAACCTTCTCATCTCCTTCTAGAGCAAGAGCATGTCTTTCACCCACTCTTAACTAGACAACTTTCATCAGTCATGAGGGAGTCTCATGTTTAAGAGCTAGGCAGTGACAGCTGTAAATGACAAAAAGCAGACTGAAATTCTCTTGGGACTCCAGCAGAGAGCAATGAAGGAGGTTGAATTCACCTTCTTGGGAAGTTCTAAAATGCACGTTCACTTGAGCCCAGGAGCTAAGCCATCGTAACCTTTGTTGAGTATGTCTGCGTAGACAGAGTTTCCATCACTGCAGAAGCAATGTTATTTAACCCGCGTTATCATCTCTAGCTGCTAAGCTGCACTTAGTGCAAAGTATCTGCAACGTATTTTACAGGGTGGGCTTTTATGTGTAATTCCTGAGTAACAGTGCAAAGAGAAGTACTTGGGGTGTGGGGTGGGGGGGGAACCGCAACTCTTAGGTTTTTCAAATCATGGTTCCATTTGAAAGTCAAACAAGATGTCAAACCTTTCTTTCCTAGATGTATTACCAGCACAAACTGTACCAGAAATTTATGACCCGTAACTGTACCATGGACGCTCTTTCTCTGGACTATTCCTTAAGAAACAAAGTCCTCACTAGAAATAAAACAAAATTAGCCAAAGTATTGGCCTGGATTAGTTCCAAGGCTCTGTACTAAAGGCCAAACACATGTAATAATAGTAATAATAATAGAGTGGACTAAAAGTTAAATCAATAGAGCATTACTCAGTTCAAAGACATCTTGTGTCCTAATGTTCTCACAGAAGACTGTAAAAACCTGTCTATTTTTGTGGGTTTCTTTTATCCATTTAGCTGTACCTTCTACTTCTCTCCACTGTCTGAGAACATTGATGGTAAGGTTGGATGACCTCATGTCAACTTGTAGAAGTAAAGAAAGAGAAGCCAGTAAAGAAAGGCAAATTTGTTAATTGCAGGTGGAAAGAGGGAGGCCAACAAGAGAAAACAAAAGAACAGTAATAATGAAATGCTCCCCTGTCTTCTGTGAAAAGTAAAGGCACAGACAAGAAAGAACAAGAGCAAAATTCTCACTAGAGAAACGCACTTGATCTGACTCAAGTATTTTGCGGTACATTTCTTGCTGTTTTCTCATGCCAAACATATTAACCGTTGAAGGTATCCCTTTCCTCTTTCTGGAATACAGCTAGGAAGATGGCTGTGTCATTGCTGACAAGCTGCTATTCTCAGAGGTGTCCAGCTGAAAGTCCGAGATCAATTGATTTGCTCTGTCACTTTGATATGGCATGACTTACAGTTTCAGCACCTGAACTGGCCAGCCCTACAATTCTTTGCCCCTTGAATGGTTAGATAGGCTCCTTGGCAACTGGCATTTGTAAGGACATGAAACTATGCAGAATTTGCACCGTGAGATGATGCCAAATGAGTCACGCCGGTAGATTAACTAGGACATGCAAGGCGGAGAGAGGGAAATGAGACCACAAGAAGAGAGTACACAAGAAGAGAGTACAATCTCCTTTTTTCTGAAACACTGTAGAGATCAAAGTGAACACAAATCCTCCTAGGGGTAGTTCTTGCAAAAGACTAAGAGTTCTTTTTGTGTTCACAGGCCTGGAATCACAGGCCTGGAAGCTTTGGATCACGGCAAAATGCAGATGACAAAACGAGGCCTTGAAGTCACATCCAGTATGAAGCAGTATGAAAGAGGAAAGAAAGCAGCTGAGAGCGTCAACCCTGCTAAGTAGTCTCAGTATTCTTCTTGACATGAGCAGAAATTTGAAATGAGTCTCTGAAAATGGCAAAGGAGGCAGAAGAAAAGGGAGCGATGACTCCTCTGGCATAGTGTTTCCTAACAGGGATCTTCAAAATGGAAAGGTTGTATCATCCTTTCAACTGAAGGAAGGTATGAAAACAACAGGAAGGAAATGGCATCAAATACTCTGGGCAGTGTACTTCTAGACAGAAAGGCCACTGATGGAAAACCAACTAAACTGGCACCAATGCAGCAGCATTGTAACTAAAGCCAGAAATGTCCAGCGCTTCGCTCTCTGCCATTCCATTCAGATGCACACAGCAGCTCTGCAACATTCCTACTGATCATCTCCTTGGCAAACTGGCAGTGAGGGTCCGTGGTGATGCAGAGTCTCCAGGCAGACGCAAAGGAGAGCTGCTTTCTTACAAAAACCAGGCTTTTGAAACACTTAGGCCTTTCTCAGTTCCATAGCTTTAAGCCATAACAAACACAATTCAACCAACCACCATGCGCCACGCTGTGAACACACGATGGTTCTAGAACTTGTTGATCTACCTCTAATTCAGCTGCCTCACCTTCCCACAGTCCTTTTCTACTTAGCCAAAGTAATGGGCCTCAGCCCAAGGCCTTCCTTTTGTAAGCTTCTAGCTCTATGCAGCAGCAAACCACTACTTTCTTCTGTGCCAAGACTTCAGGTAGACCATTTGCATCTGCCCTTCCAGTGAAACCTCATGGGGAGAGAAAAGCCTCTCAGAGATGTTCAGTCATTCCATTTTCTAGACAGGCCAAATCCAAAGAAAAGCAAGCTATGGGATTGTGTACTTGCTCTTACAAAACACCTGCTGCCCTCTGACAATCAACTAGCAGAAAACCAGCCAAACTGAGACTTGAGGCAAACAACCCTTGGAAGGGAATAATGATGTGATCAATAAAGACAACATTTTTCCAGGCTACCGAGATATTGGAAATGTCAGCAAAGGCTTGAGAGCAAAGGCTGAACTAATGGGGAAAGGGTAAAAGAATCGCAAGAAAAACATGACCAAAGGTTAAAACAATTCCAAGAAAAACATAGGCAACTAACCTGTTGAAGCCTTCAGGAAATCAGTGGCCGCTGATTTACATAGGCCATTCAAGTTAATTGACCCGTGCACCTTCCACTCCTTTTTCGGCACCATAGGGTGAATTGAGACCATGGAATCACAATTCCTTGGATTCTGTTCTTAACTTTAGGAGAGAAGTACAGCAGCTGAAGTACCTGTTACTGATGTGAAACCCAAAAACACAGAGTTGACACATTTCATTCTTGGCCAATCACAACAAGCAAGACTAAGAGGATAAGGCTGGCTTATTTTCATGACACTTTTCTTCTTTTACAGCCTGCTCTGATTCCGGTGAAACTTTTCCATTAGCTTCTCTCTAAAAGGAGAAAGTCCAGTTCAATGTCCCGCCCTACTGCTGCAAGTATACCATTTCGTTTGTCGAGCCTAAAAATTGAATGGGAAGGTACGGTGCTCTCCGGAGCTAAGGGTCGCTCCCGGGCGTCTTTCGGCAGATGCCGCGCTGAGGAGAGCACTGTGAGCGGCACAATCGTCTTTGCGCGAAGAAGCTGCTTCTTCCCCTCCAGGAGCCGGAGAGAGCGGCAGCTTCGGAAAGGTGAAGAAGGAAGCTGTACGACACTGGGATTGTGTGCGCTGCTTGCGAACTGATAGAAAACAGTACGTTACCACTCTCCTGACTTTTCCAATCACGTGAACATTCAATTGGAAGCCGTTTTGTACATCTTTTCTTTACTTCCATCCAAACACTTGGCAGACCTCTCTGCAACTTCTGGAACACGATGAGACATGTTTTCTGTGCTGGCAGAGTTTCTCCCTGCCAGACATAGTGGATTTTTAGTAGTTTTTTAAGCAGAAAGCTTTGAGTTCCAAGAACACAGCAGCTGCAATGGACTACTCAAGAAGAGCGCAAAAGTACCACAACATGCCTGCCTCCACAGCTTTTTCCTTTTAACATCCCTAATTCCTGGCTGATTTGGCTTTGAGTCTTAGGGTTGGTTTTAGGCCTAGGGCTAGGATTTTTAAAATCAGGAAGCCCTGAGTTCCAGGCTTAATGCAGCTGCAAAAGGCATCCCAAATGGAGTGCAAAAGTGCCACAACATGGCTGCTTTCACAGCTTTTTCCTTAGGAAGAACCCTCATACCCGGCTGATTTACCTTCCTTTGTGGGATCTCAGCACCTCAGGATGGAGGTGCAGAGCGGCCGAGACCACCCTTGGGGGGCTCGGGAGTCCTGGAATGTTGCCAGAAGTGTCTGGTGGCTGGACATTGATCCTACACAGGAGATGACACCTGTATGAGGACTGGGAGGATTTCGCTGGGGTGAATGGTGAAGGGATAAGTTAATTAGAGTGTGAGACACAGGGTTTAGGATTTCTGTACAGGGGGGTCTAAAGAAGTAAGATGGAGGAATTGGGGCGTGTCCTGTCCTTCTTCTTCTTTTTCTTGGCCTCCATCTTCTGTGGTGATGGTGGCACTTTGGGATTGGTCATTACTAGAAGTTCACCGGTTAATAAGAGTAGAAGGTATTGGGGAAAAATTATAAATATTGTACACGTAACTTCGGGTATAAAGATAAGTGACCGCCCCGGGGGCTCTCAGTGTGCTCATGGCTGGCTTGCTGTGCAAACCTCTGTTGGGCTGAAAGAAAATCTTTTAGATAAACAATTAATAAACACTGAGACCGAAACAAGATCAGAAGTCTCTCCTCGTCCTTTGAAGCGGCGGGCTGTCCAAGGCCACCCTGGGCCTTTCCAGGCCACCTAAACAGCCCAGAAACCGACAAGTGGCGTTCGCTGCGTGGGCTACTCCCCGCCAACCCTTTCGGGAGGGGATCAGCCCTGAAAAGCTGAAGCTCAAGAGCTGAAGAGCCAAGAGGGCAGCTCCAATCTACGACGAGTTCCCAGGAGAGCACTGATAGCTCCTGAGGAGAGAAGCCTGAGGAAAAAGGCAAAAGTTCTCATTATCTATCTCTAAAATCATCTTCATCTCTGGGAGCACAGATCTTCATTTTTAGAAGCACAAGACTGTGCTCTTTCTTTGTGCAAACTTCTCATGAGATTACAGCTATTTCAACATCTGCTTACTTTAACATAGAAGCCTTTACCTAATATCAATTCAAACACTTTCATTTCCTTATAGTTTTATGTGTTATAAGGGAAAAGAGTCTTTTCTTTATAGCTTACAAGAGGATTTCAGCTCTAAAAACAAAGCATCTTCTCCCCCTCCCATCTGGGCCTTACTTACCTTCTTCTTTATTACCTTTAATATCTTCATCTTGTTTTTAATATACGTGCATGTTGTTCTTTTCTCTCACTCAGAAGAAGACTGAAGCACTGAAAAAGTTAACATCACGCCTGAAGCCTACCTAACCCACCAATAACTACTAACAGAAAGCTGTGGCTCAGTTGTGTTCAGATCAGCTTTGTAGTTAGTGTTTAGTTTTCTACACCAGCCACAGAAGTCTCTGGTCTCAGCCAGGCTAAGAAGAAGAAGCAGCAGCCTGACAGCGAGATCTTCGCAGCCACAGCCAGCCCTGCTCTGGCTAAAGCTCCGCAGCCTCCCCTGTCTCCTTGCCCGGCAGCTGCTGAAGCCCAGCCCGGCCAAACCAGAGCCCATGGAGAGAGAAGCCAGCAAGCAGCCCAGGAAATAGAAAAGAAGCCCAGCCTGCAGCAAGACGGCCCAGCCCAGCCCAGACACAGAGCTGAAGCCCAAACCGAAACCCAGCACCTCCCTGCCGACCAACAAAGAAAAGAAAAGTTTCTGAATTTTTTGGTCTTTACCATGTGTGTTTCACAAAAGCGTGTCTAGCTTTTCAGCAGCTCAACAGACTGTCAGATACACAAAAAACTTTGCATCACTTCCCTACATTTCCTCCCATTCCCAAACATAACACAGGGGCCACTGGGAACAACTGGGATCAGACTGGGAGCAACTGGGAGCAGCTAGGACCAAGCTGGGAGCAACTGGGATCATCATGGCATCAGAGTAGGATCATACTGGGAGGGACTGGGTCTGTGCTAGAGGCAACTGGGATCACACTGGGAGGAAATGGGGACATGCTGGGGACCAATGGGATCATACTGGGAGCAACTGGCACCACACTGAGGGTGACTGGGATCCTTCTGGAATCATACTGGAAGTGACTAGGGGCAGGCTGAGGGCAATTGGGACCATGTTGGGGCAACTGGGATATACAGGAAATGACAGGAATCATGCTGGAGGTGACTGGGAGTGGCTGTGAGCAAATGGAATCATACCGGAAGCTACTGGGAGCAACTGGGAGTGAGTGGAAACACATTAGGGACAACTGGGATGTACTGGGAGAGACCAGGAGTGACTGGAATCACAAAAGAACCATAAAGGAAGTCACTGGAATAATACTGGGAGTATCTGGGATTGACTGGAATCCTACTGGGCGTGACTGGAATCCTACTGGGTGACTTGGAGTGACTGGGACCATACTGGGGGCAAATGGCACTATACTGAGAGTGACTGGGTTCATCCTGGAATCATACTGGGAAGGACTGGAACCATACTGGGAGTGTCTGGAACTATAGTAGGGCTGAATGGGAACACCTGGGATCATACTGGGAGTGACTGGGATGATACTGGGATCACACTGAGTGTAACTGGAAGTGACTGGGACCATCCTGGGGGTGACTGGGAGCCACAGGGCCCATGCTGGGAGTGACCTGGGGGGAACTGGGGGAACTGGCCCGGCTGGGGCTCAGGGTTGTTCTCCCCCAGGGCTGCCCTGGCTCCTGCTGCCACCCTGGGCCCCACAGAGCCGAGGGACAGGGGACAGCTGAGGGACAGGAGACAGGGGCAGGGACGTGGAGAGGTAGAAGGGAGTTCCAGGGGGTCCTTGAGCCCAGGAAAGGGGAGTCCAGGGTTTCCCAAAAAGGGGGGACAAGGGTGGGGACAGCAGGGATGTTCGAGAACGAGGAGTTCAGGGGGTCTCTGGTTTTGCACACAGCTGGGGCTGGGGGCTGGGAAAGGCAGGAATGGGGGACCAAGGCATTCCAGGGCATCCCAGGGTCAAGCCAATGGCCAGTCTGGAGGCTGGGAGCCATGGGATGGCCGGGAAAAGGGGAGCAGAGAGCCCTGATGTCCAGGAATAGGGTGTGAAAAATGCATGTATTTTATGATTGGCTTTTCACAAATATTAAAATGAATATTATATGTGTTGTATTAGAAAGCAATGCTGTATTAATTTTCTTAAGTACTGTGTTAAATATAGTTTTAGGTTATAAAAATTGTTAAAATAGAACTATGCTATGTAAGATGCTTTGTTTAAAAGAAAGGACACTTGCAGCGAGATAACTTGCAGCCACAGGACACCTAGATCTTTCAGAGAAAAAGAATTTACGGCCTTCTTATCAGAAGAAACAAACTTCTTCCCACCTTGGAGGTGCTATTAGGATTAGAGGGAAGAAGTTGACACTGGTCAGACAGAATCCTGTGTTTGAATGGAATTTATGCATCATGTATGAAGTGTATGAATATGCAACGGGCTGTTGTTTTTAAGGGTTAATCCTTTGTTACCAGGGGTCCTTTTTTGGGCCCGTGATGCCCAGAAAAAGGTACCTGGACGTCCATAACTCTTTGTTTTTATTGTCTCATATTGTCTTAATTCAATTTGTCCAAATTGTTATTACTCTAATTGTGTTACTATATAACCATCTTATTACTATTAAACTTTAAAAATTTTAAAAACAAGTGATTGGCGTTTTTCACAATTTGGTAGCAGAGGATGGTTACTAACTCCTCGCTGCCGGTGCTTTGGGAGAGTCAGAGTGGGGAAGGCGCGCCCTGCCCTCTTTGGCAGCCTCGCTCTGCTTCCCCTGAAGTGACCGACAGACGCAGGTTACGATCTGTGGACAAAAGGAGACAATAAAACAAAGAGAACGGGAAAAGGGTCCCTACAACTGCTGTAATTTGCCCCCTAAGAGTAGTAGTGCGCACGAAGAACCCGGGAAGGAAAAAGGATTGGTAAGTATTTCTCGGGGGGCAGGTACGGGGGGATGAATGTGTGTGAATGAGAGGCGGGCTGGTTGTCCCAGACCTGCCAAGTGAGTGCGGAGTCTCCCACGCTGCGTTTCCGACTTTGCGCTGGAAAAGCGGCCAGTAAAGAGACAAAGCGACTCATAAGAGAGTGAAAGAATCCCCGGGGGTGACTGGGACTGGGTCTCAGGGAGGGGTTGGACCCCTCGGTGGTGGGGAGCAAGGTTTCCTAGCCCAATCCACTAGGAAACAGGACAGGAGGGGCTCCTAAAACCTGCTGGGTTGAGGGATTTATATTCCAAGAGCATCCAAGAGCAGGGTTGAGCAGAATTCTGTCCGAGTGAGGATATGCCCGAGAACACTCAGGGTGGGACAACACAGCTAGATTGGGGGATAAAAAAATGCCCAAGAACATCCAGGGTTGGACAACACAGCAGAACAAATTAAATGCCAAAGAGCATCTGTAGTTGTACCACACCGCTGGGTTGAGGGACAGAAAATGCCCAAGAGCATCTGAGGTTGAACAACACAGCTGGATTGAAGGAAAATTACCCGAGAGCATCTGGGGTTGGACAACACGACAGGATTGAGGGAAAAATTGCCCAAGAGCATTTGGGGTTGGATAACACAGCTGGGTTGAGGGATATCCAATGGCACCGGGACTGGCCAGTAACACCTAAACTTGTAATAGGCGATGTGAAAGTAAAAGGTACCTTATTGTTGTTTTGTGGTGTGTGAGAGTGACACACACACAGAGCCAGCCTCAGCTTCCTGGGCAGGTGGGAAGGGGGAGGTGTGGAAAGAGCGAGTGACCTGCACACCAGGCTGCAGCTCCCGGCTGGGTGGGGGCTTCTGGGCCCAAGAGGAGCGAGTGACCTGCGAACCAAGCTAGCGTTCCCTGGGCGTGTGAGGGGCCGTAGCTGAAGAGTGTGAAAGACACGCAGACAGCCTCACAGGGGAACGGGCACCAGAGGCAGCCAGAGTCAGGGCCCTTCTAGGGGGCCTGGTGACACTGAGACCTGGAGGTAAACCCCAAAGCGAAAGAGGGGGCCACAAGGACCTGTGATTTTCTAGCAATAAGGATCCACTCTGTGTCTTGAGAGTGTGAAGGAATGTGTGAAAGTGAATGAGAAATAAAAGTGAGTGAATGTAGACGAATGAAAGTATAGGTAATGTCGATTGTGCATTTTAAGCCTTACCGTATCTCCTTGGAGGGAGTTGGATTGTATTGAAAAGCAGTGTGAGAAAAAGGGGGTTTTTTGGGTGTAAGTAGTTGAAAGAAAAGTGGTATTTAAGTTGTTAGTAAAAAGTGAAAAACAGAAGCAGGGGACGAATAGATAGAAAACTGAAAAATGAGACAGAAATTCAGTAAGGTGGATACAGGAAAAGAAAAGCAGAAAAAAAATACCAACAGAAATACCCCAAGACAGCACTTTGGGAGTTATGTTAACAAACAGAAATACAACTCATTGCAAAATACAGGGTATGCAGAAGTTGATGAGAAAGAACATGCAAACTTGTGAATTATATACTTAAAAACAGCATTAGAAAATTTAACACAAAAGAGTTATATATTGATTCAAGGTATGCCTTTAGAGTAGCACATACCTTAAGAAAAATTTTAAAAGGGAGATTGCTTAATTAAAGAAGAAAAAGATTAGTACATGAGAAACTTATTTCCGAGGTTTTAGAGGCATTACAATTACCTAAGAGAGATAGCAATAGTACATATTAAAGGACACCAAAAGGTAAAGACCTAGAAATAAGAAGAAATAAAATAAATAACTGGCAGATCAAGAAGCTAAAGATGCAGCAGAAAATAGAGCTGAAAGAGTTAATATTAACTCCAAATGAAGAAAAAAAAAGGGGGGGGGAATTAAAACAAGATTGTGGCGAACAAGATAAATCGGGGAAATAGAAACATCTTGATATGGAAGACAATTAGATAATAAAACGCTTACGAGGGAATAGCAGAGGACGTGTATCAAAAAGCCCGGTGGGATACACAGGCTAGGTGTGATCATTTTTTTAAAAGAACTATGGGTGCATTGAGACCTTTAGAGTAAAAAAACAAGTACCTGAAACATGTATAATTTGCCAAAAGATAAATAAAAGGGTGATGAGAAAAACAATATGAGAAGGTCGTCAGTTAGCTCGTCGACCATTTCAAAGCATCCAAAAAGCAAAACGGGGAAAGTATAGAGCTGAGAACAAATTACCTCATCCATTCCCGTTCGTTCCCCCACTCGTTCGCACCAGCCCTCCCAGCCCCTGTGCCGGCTCCGGCACAGTCCGTCTGTCCCGGTCCGTCTGTCCCGGTCCGTCTGTCCCGGTCCGGCCGCCTGGCCCGCGTTCTTGCCGGGGGTGGGGGTCTGTCCTGCCGTGTGCACCGTGGTCACCGCGCTGATCGCACCGAGGGGGTCCCGTCTGTCCCATCCCCGGCTGCCCTGACTCTGTCGGCTCCCGCCGCTGCAGCCGGGGTCAGTCCCGGCTTTGTCTCTGCCGGATCAGCCACCGTGAGCCGAGTGAGGGCGATCCCCGCTCCAGCTCGGTCTGCACAGGAACAGCCCCTCGGGCGATCCCAGCCACAGACCCCGCCTCTGGAGCCCCCAGACCCTGAGCTGTGCCGATCCCCTCGGGCCATCCCGGCTGCAGACCCCGCCTTTGGAGCCCCCAGACCCTGAGCTGTGCCGATCCCCTCGGGCCATCCCGGCTGCAGACCCCGCCGCTGGAGCCCCCAGACCCTGAGCTGTGCCGATCCCCTCGGGCCATCCCAGCCACAGACCCCGCCTCTGGAGCCCCCAGACCCTGAGCTGTGCCGATCCCCTCGGGCGATCCCAGCCACAGACCCCGCCTTTGGAGCCCCCAGACCCTGAGCTGTGCCGATCCCCTCGGGCCATCCCAGCCACAGACCCCGCCTTTGGAGCCCCCAGACCCTGAGCTGTGCCGAGCCTCCCCGTCCTGCCCTGAGCTCCATTCCCTTGGTAACCACAGCTCCGGCTGCTTAAGGAAACTCTCTAAAGGAATCACTTTATTGAACCACTAAAAAATCAGTTAGAAGAAAGCCCTCTCCTGATTCTTCCTAAAAATACGTGAGAAAGGCTGTAGAAGATAAAAATCCAAAAAGAATGGGATAAAGAGATTGGTCTATTTCCATTAAGAGAGGTTCTCAAAGGGGGGTGATGGATCAGAGTTTGTAAATGCTTCTTTGACTTTGTCTGAGGTCTGAAATTTTAAGAAATAAATAAAAGAGATATTTGGAGAATCCCATAGGCATAGCTGAACAATTAGACCAACTTTTAGGTCCAAACATGTATACTTGAGAACAGATGTGGTTGGTAATGAAAATAATATTTTTCTCAGGAAGAAAAGCAATTAATCAGAGCAACTGAAATAAAAGCTTAAGAAAAAGATAATCTGCAGGGACCCCCAGAGAAGACAAAATGCCAACTGTACCTCCTGAATGGGGTTAAAATAATGAGGAGGGGAGTAAACACATGAACAGTTATTGTAATTACATAACCAAGAGAATAAATGAGACAGCATATCAAAGGCGAAATGTGAAAACAAAAGATTTTTGAGAGACAGCTTTTAGAGGGGAAAGAAAAAACTCCAACTAAATAGATAAACAAAGTTTAGAGAAAAAGGAAAATGGTCCTAAGTAAGCAGAAGATCTGAAAATCTTTAAAGAAATGGGCCCATAAAAAAAAAAAAAAAAGTCATAGGCTTTAATTTTTTTGGGGGGGAACAAATACCATCAGGAGCCTGTGATAACTTTAAAGTGGGTCCCCAAGAAGAAGAATTGGAATTTGTTATAGACACAGGGGCAGAGAAAACCTGCCTGTTAAACGTTCCAAAAGGTTATAGTGTGAGCAAACATATAGTGAAAGTAACAGGGGCAAAAAGAGGAAGTTTTACATTTCTGGTCATTAAAGATGTGGTAATTGAGGGAAGAAACTAAAATTTAGATGGGAGATGTGTTATTGGTCCCAGGGGCAGGTAGCAATTTATTGGGAAGAGTCTTACAAGTGCAATTAAGAGTAAGAGTTATATCAGAAAATAAGAAAATGACAGCTAGAGATTTGAAATTAAGCCAAGAGGATGAAGAAAAAAAAATCAACAAAGAAGTTTGGGCTGGAGAAAGAAATAGGGGAAGAATAAATATCGACGCCATAAGGGTTACAACTGAGAGAGGAGAAAGAGAGAAGTTGAAGTAGAGAAGTAGTTAGGAAACTCTGAGATGTTAGAATGTGAAGTGATGACATCTTGGTGCTAGAAGAGAGCAGAAGTGTGAATGCAAGTTTTTTGCATGAAAGGCAGAGAAGTATCTTAACACACGGTTGTTAAGAGGTTTTTCAATGCCACACTGGGGTCCGGAAAAGCCTTAGCAGAACGGGCCCTCCTTGAAGAGAAAAGAGGCTAAGTTGACGAGAGAAAGAGAAAGAATGTCAGGAGCACCTGGGCACGCCAGGTTTGGGGTTGTCAAGGCTGGGAGGTGTCTGAGCGCTCCCTGCGATCGGCGGGGTCTCGGGGGCTGCGGCAGGGACCGATCCATGGAGGTGCCCCGGGCGGGGCTGGCAGCAGAGGACACAGGTTTGCGGCCAGGAGCGGGCTGGCTCCGGGGCAGAGCTGCCGGAGGGCTCCCAGACTGTCGGGGTGCCGAGCCCAGGATGGCAGCGTCAGCCTGGAAGTAGGCCGAGAGAGAGAAGGGGAGAGAGAGAGAGAGAGAGGGAGAGGGAGAGGGCAAAAGAGACCCAGGGCAGCCCCCAGGGTCCCCATGCCCGGGGCTGCTCTCCCCTGCCCCGGCCCTGCGGCCAAGGGGCCGCGCCGGGGGAAGGGCCAAGAACAGCACTGACAGCAGGGCTGTGAAAAGAGGGGCAGTGGGGACTAGCACTAAAAGATAAAATCAAAGCAGAGATTGCTGACTCTCCAAACCTCACAAAGCGGTTTGTTTTTCTTAAGTAAGAGGTTTTTTGGTTTTTTTTTCTTTTGTGTGTTTTGTTTGCCGTTAACGAGAAGGCTTTTTTCCTGAAGAAGAGGCTGCTGTAGAGAAAGCTTTTAGCTAAACCCAGAAAGTTTAGAAGGAAAGCGAATCGTAAAAGTTAATGCAGTATTATCTTTCTTTTATTATCTATGCTATTAAGAAGTCCTTTCCAGGTACTACTGAAGCAACAATCAAAATCACGGAAAGAGAGTGAATTCATGCCAGCAGAATCAAAGGACTTGTGAAGAAACTTGAGGAACGGACTATCATATTTAAACCGGGTGATACTGAACTGACTTTCCAATGGGGACTGAGTGGTAATGGTTTGAGAAAACCCAAATGATCCAAGAAATGTACAAAGAATAACACTGAATTAAGAAATAAGATAATGCTTATATCACTGGATTTGAGCACTGCCTGAATAAAACATCTCCTTGGGGGAGGAATACCTCAGATAGAAAGATCAAGAACGTTTTTGTATTCTGACCTTAGCCCTAGAATTGTACAAGGGAGAAGGGGAATTACTATTTCCATTAGTAAACTTTACTTGATTCATTCCAATACTGGACATGCTAGGTGGGTTATAAGTAAATGCTTAAATTGTAAGAGTAATTAGTGTTGTGATTCGCAAAATTTATGCTCTTATTGCAAAAAGTGTTAAAGTACTGACTTGGTTTTGTGGATGGGAATTATTAGTGCCTGTTAAATGAGAGATACCTGAGGAACAGTAAGAGACCACAGTTAAAGAGTGTCAAAACCAATTTGCCTAGCAATTAGTTAAGAGAAAGTGACAAGAAAATAGAGGGCAAGACCAGATTGGCCTCTGTATTTCACCACCAAGAAGATCAAATAAACCTGCTGTGGGTTGCAACCTCACAGGCATGGGAGGTGGCAGTATAAGCCATACTGGACCTCTGTTATTCCTGTTTCTGGCACTCACTTGTTGTCTTTTCCCTTTCGGGATACCAGCAGGATTGTGTCACAAATGCTACAGAAAGCATCACATAGAAAGAAACCAAAGTTCCTCCTTTATTACACACACCTATGTCAACAGCCACTGTTATAACCCAGCCAAATTAAGAACTTGTAGGCAAAACAGAGTAAATTATTAGATTACAAGAAACTTAAGAAAAAGTGGCAATAGATTTAGAACTGAATGTCCAAAAGGAGAGAGATGGATTTGTTTTAAATTTAATCTTGAAGATGCGGTTCAAGATTTGGAAAAAAAACCCCAAATAATAAAGGAAAAGGTAAAACCAGCACAGCAATCTAACTCTGTATTGACTCCAAATTATCTGTTGAATTGTATTACAAGACTCCAAGCAGTTATAGAAATGATAGCAAATAAGGCTGCCCAGGCATTAGAGTTAACATTAAGTCAGCTAAGCCAAACAAAAACTGTAGGGTATCAGAAAGGTTCGCTTTAGACTGTTTATTGGCCAAAGAAGGGGGTGTTTGTGGAAAGTTCAATATATCAGATCGTTGAAAATTGATGACCACAGAAAAGTCATTCTAGCAAAAGCAAAAGAAATCAAAAAGAAAAATATATACGCATATAACAACCCAGGTACCAGTCCAAAAATTAGAAAACAATGTTAAAATCTAGCTGGTGGGGTAATGTATTAGAAGAAATTAAGACCTTTCATTTGTGTTACAACTGTTTTTATATTTCTTTCTTGTGTAATCCCGTGTTTTATTTTACCAGCATAGTCCAGAAGATATAAGTAGAAAAAAAATATTGCTCAAGCCAAATGATTTACAAAGAATAAGAGTGGGGATTGTGAAAAATGCATGTATTTTATGATTGGCTTTTCGCAAATATTAAAATGAATATTATATGTGTTGTGTGAGAAAGCAATGCTGTATTAATTTTCTTAAGCACTGTGTTAAATATAGTTTTAGGTTATAAAAATAGAAACTATGCTATGTAAGATGCTTTGTTTAACAGAAAGGGCTTGCAGCGAGATAGCAGCCACAGGACATCTAAATCTTTCAGAGAAAGGGAATTTCTTGCCTTCTTATCAGAAAAAATGAACTTCTTCTCACCTTGGAGGCACTGTTAGGATTAGAAGGAAAGAAGTTGACAATGACCAGACAGAATCCTGTATTTGAATGGAATTTATGCATCATGTATGAAGTATATGAATATGCAACAGGCTATTGTTCTTAAGGGTTAATCCTTTGTTAATGGGTGTCCTTTTTCAGGCTCCTGATGCCCAGAAAAAGGTACCCGGACATCCGTAACTCTTTGTTTTTATTGTCTCATATTGTCTTAATTCAATTTATCCAAATTGTTATTACTCTAATTGTGTTACTATTTTTATAACTATTTTATTACTATGAAACTTTTTAAAATTTTAAAAACAAGTGATTGGTGTTTTTCACACTGACTGTTCACCGCTGCCAATGCTCACAGTATTCTCCTAACACACTTGAGCTTCCTGTCTTTCAGTGAGAGAAAGATTCAGCTAAAGTCAAGGAAAGAGGGCAGGGGAGATGGAAACCTTCCCTTGAGATGCTTTTAGGAAGGCCTGAAGGGACCCTGCCTTTCCTTGGAACAGAGGTGGCCACCATGCATGGTGTTGCCTGACCTGCCCTAGGTGCTCCTCTA
Organism: Melospiza melodia melodia; assembly: GCF_035770615.1. Lineage (NCBI taxonomy): Eukaryota > Metazoa > Chordata > Aves > Passeriformes > Passerellidae > Melospiza > Melospiza melodia. Next base: position 6,276,849 of record NC_086200.1, read on the forward strand.
TTCCAGAAGGACTTTTGCCCACTTCATCACTTGTCTGTCCCTCCAATTCCAGGGCCTCAAACCTGCTCTGTGAGATACTAAACCTGTAAGTCAGCTGTAAGTTTTCAGAATATGGCACTGACCATGGCTCTAAGTAAGTTTTTTTAATCAGGCTTACAATATATTTTGAGAAGAAGAAGGAACAGAAGGGGTAGATACCACACAAGAATCCAGCAGAGTCTTCCCAGCTTTTTTGTCTGGGTTCTATGAAGCACAATGCCCAGTGCTTGCATTTTGCTGTCTTTTCATGTGTTCTGGTGACCAGAACCATCCCATGGCCAGGCCCAGGATAATTTGGGTGCCAAAGTCCCATTGCCTGCAAACATCACACTCTTTTTTACCCAGCTGGTGCTCAGCTCAGCATATTTGCTGAGACAACTTTAGGACTGTTTTCCTTAACTTGGCAGTTCTAGCAGAAGTCCTTATGGCCCCTAAATTCTGCATCCTTTGTGTCCACTATCAATGGGCATCCTTCTTCCCAAGCTTTGTCAACCTCCCTCTGGGTCTGAGATCAGTGAAACGGGCCCAGCCCTGAGTCTTAAAGACAATTCTAGCAACAACTACTTTGCTTTTCTAATACCTGGCCATCACTTCGAGCTTGTAGGCTGCTATGTGTGTCACAGGTTAAATGTCTCTTCCTGTTGATCAGGCTTGGAAGCGTGGACAGCCCAGGCATGACAGGATATGTTTTCTTCAGGAAATGGGACGTAGGGCCCAGCTTGCACCAGGTCCAGGCCCGCGCCTTCCAGAGCGCCAGAAGGTTCGCGGCGCCATTGCAGGGCTCAGGGCGCCTCCTTGTGGGCAAGAGTCGCCTCGACAGCGCGGGCGCCGCGCGGCGGGGCCAGAGGGCGGGAAAGGGCGGGCGGGTGTGAGGGGCGGGGCGGTTCGTGCCTAGAGCCGAGCCCGCGCTGTTCCTGGGCGCCTTCCCGGCTCGGTGTTGGGAGCGAGCCGCCGCTGCTCGGGCTCTGGGAGAAGCGTGCGGCCGCTGCGGAGTCCCAGCCCGCAGATCTGGCTGCTGGCCGAGGCTGCAGTGCAGAGCTGCCATGCCAGAGCTGCCGTGCGCCGTGGCACTGCCAGAGCCCCTGGCAGAGCCGGGCTGGAAGTGCCGACAGCTGAGGGAAGCCCTGCCATGGCAGCGCCCCAAGCTCTTGTTTATCCCACAGAAAGAGAGGATCAGCACCTGGAGGTGACTGCGTCATTCCTGGAAAGGGACTATCTGCTTACAGTTGCGATGTCTGGCAGCAAGCAGGACGGCGCTGGTGCCAGGGAGCCAAGTGAGGGCAAAGCAGCCCTGTGACAGCCTGGCCCAGGGGCTCTTGTGGCAGCAGGCAGCGTGGGGATCAGAACAGAGGCAGGGGGAGACAGGAGCTGCTCGGCCATGCCAGAGCTGGGAGCCTCCTTCCTGCCCAAGTGGGGCCCAGCTGGGCCAGGGGGCAGCTCCTGGGACAGCAGTGCCCGCAATGGCCCCTGCTCTGCAAGGCCTCCAGCGCTGCCCATCAGCCAGGTAGGGACAGAGCAGCCTTGGGGCCGATGCTGCTGCAGGCTCAGAGCCCCGCACAGCTGCTCATGCCCGGTGCCATTGGCTCTGTCCCCTGCAGCCTGCATGCTGTGTCACCGTGCAGAGGCTGAGGCCTGTGCCTCCCCTGGCCCTGGCCACTGCTCCTGTGCTGCTCCTGCACTGCCCAGGGCACCCACGGGCCCTGCTTGGGCCGCACGCAGACCAGAACCAGCTGGGGCTGTGACAGCTCTGCTGCTCTGGGCCCAGCCCTTGGGCAAAGCACCCGCCTGTCCCTGGGCTGGGGGCAGTGCCCAGGCTGGGCTTGGCAGAGCCCGTCCGCTCCTGGAGGGCTGGGGGCACTGCTCTGGCCTGGCCTGGCCCGGCCCTGGGGTCCCTTGGCATTCCTGCTTGCCCTTGCATCCACCAGGGATGGGCTGCAGCTCAATGGCCCCGGCCTGGCCGCACACTCATGTCTGGAGCCTTCCCATGGCTCCCCAGGGCACGAGAGCCTCAGCCCCAGCTCCCAAACACGACCTAACAGGGTTTGCTGATATTGATCCCTGTTAGACCTTTGAAAGCATGTTGAAAGTAACCTTGTTTGGCAACTCCTTCAAGGAACAAACGTGATTCGCTTCTAATCAGTAAAAACTTTATTGGTTTGCTTGCACTTCCTATAGGGTATCCTAATGCTTCCTTTGGCGTTCCAGAAAATAATGAAAATCTAACAAATTCTAAAGAGAAGTTCTTGAATCCACTATGAGGAGAAGTCTCTACATTCACTATCCTTACATACACTTAAGTAGCTGCTCCTGTAACACACAAAGATGTAGTGGTTTACCTGACTGGACCACACAACAGGATGTTATACACACCGCTACACTAAAAAACTTCTCTTCCCTGTTCATCACAAATTTAAAGCTCTTCTCGAGGTCCTGACTTAATTTTACATGCACATTCATACCTGCAATCCCTCCCCATGCTCAGTTTTCACCTAGACTTACCAGGGAACAGATGTTCCATACTCACCTCAAGCAATAATCTACGTCTGTCTTCCTAACCCTCTTTTTCTTCACTGACTTCTACTAATCTACAAAATAACTTGGACCCTCTGCACAAAAGAAACATCCAATTAATAGCCTTAAACACTTGTGATTGTGCTGCTACTTCTAACAATCTTGACCACCACAGCACTAAAATCAGAAATCAATTCTTCACATCCTTCCTGTTCTCCTGCCCCCACCACGCCTTGGCTCCAGCAGAAATGTTCCCTACTGCAGCCTGGTGTGCTAAGAACAATCAAAGGCAGCAGCACTTTTCCTCAACATGCTGCAATCTGAATTGCAGTGAAATTGCAGCTGTTGCATTACAAGCTCAGCACCAGCACCCCACATCTTCCCCCAGAACTGAGGCCTGCTGAGGCCTGAGCTCTCCATTTCAACACACCCTGTAAATCAGGCTGCCTGGAAGATTGCAGGCTGGTAACTGTGTGAACACAGCAGTGCATTTCAGCAGAGTTATGGAATCAGTCTCATGGAAGGCACATCCTTTAAGCTTAAGACTCTATTCTACAAAATCTAGCCAGCAATTGTTTTGGTGGCCTGTGCAGGTTTTGGGGACTGTGCATGTTTCCTTTGGATGTTGTTTTCTTTGTTTCTAAATACAAAATTCACTGGATTCAGAAGCAAAACCCCAGATTCATTAGAACAAAGAACCACAGGGACATATGTGACTGACAAGAACACTCCTCATTTCTAATGGTAACACCAGAAAGAGAGGAAAAAGATAAAGATGATTTAAATACCCGAAAGGATCCGAAATGTCTACATAAGCTGTCAAGTGACTAAGTTTTTGGTAAACTCTAAAAGTCCAGATTCCTATTCGGTAATTGTCTGAAAGAAAAGAAAGCCAGAAAATCTGGTTGACCTTTATTTTGCCAGGATTTTCTCACGGGATTCTACCACAACTTGGATCACAAGTGAGGGTGGCAAATTTTGACTAGAAAACTTTGATAACTAGGCAGCATTTTTTCCTCCTCACTGAATTACAGGAAGGGTTTAAAAGGAAAAAAAAATATAAAAGAGCGTAAAGAAATTCTATCATACCTCTTAGGCGTTCATCATCTTTGGAGAACAAAAAAAAAAACTCTAGCACTTCCTGTGCATGGTAAAGAAAGAAACCTAGAAAAGGACAAAGGGATTTGAGCATCCTAAATTGTACTATCAAATTTCATGAACACAAGTTAATCCTGTAGTGCTTCAGAGAAATGCCATACATTGAAAAGCTTTATTCCCTAGAAACCAAATAAATCTTTTTATTTTCCAAATCCTCTTTTAAAGAGAAAACTGACTGTGTCTTTGGCTTTTGGCCAAACTCAGTTTGGAGTTGGTCAAACCAAAATGACCCAGTTAATTTCCTGTGCTCTGCTCTTTCTTTCCATATTCACATTCACATCCAATGGGTTGCTGGGAGTTTTGACTCTGTGCAGCACAAACGGTTTTCTAAGATGACTTTCATTGCTCAGAGGTGTGCAATGTCAGTTTCCCATTCCCTGAGTGCTGCTATTAATATTCCCACAGCATCCAACTACTACAGCCAAGTAGACAACAAAGAGAAATGGAACTTGCATTTCTTGGTCCTGTTCAATTTCTGACATCTCAGGCTCATCGTCACCCTCAGAACTGCTGTCCTGGAAACGTGGATCCTCTTGCCATGTGGCTTTTACTGGCTTTATTGTCCCAAGCGCGTGAGGCTCTGCAATGACAGCACCAATAGAGAAAAAAAGCCAAAATCAGATTATTCCTCTAATCATCAGGAAGAATTCCTCCTTTCACGTGAAATACTTACAGTGGAGAAGAGAGATTTAGGAAGGACAGAATCTGACCCTGCCAGATATTCTAAGCTACATTTCTGCTCCACTTTGTATTTTCCACTTTGTTCCAGGGAGCCCTTATGTATTCTTAAACATTTCTCATTGCATTCAGAAGACACTGAATACCTTTTCAGTTCAGCGCAAGTCTGGGGGGCTCATTGCTTTGTGCTGTTGCGTTGGGTTTTTTAATATTTTGGGTAACTTCACGGGGTTTCTTTTCTCTCCTACATGACTGGGACTTGAGTTAATGTTGTTTCATCTTCATTTCAGACGGCCTCGTTTTATCTAAGGTTAGGACACCCCAATGATCATGTGTCATTCCATTTCCTTTTTCTAAAGGTCCAAGAGTAGAATTCAGTAACAAACAGAATGTTCATGGATCTTGGGGCCAGCTCTCGGACTTTGCTCCTCCCTCTACATTAACGCACATTTCCTTAAAAGCCTTGTGAGTTCCTATGAAACTTGATATGACTGGTGTGTCACCTTTTTCCCTGTTTGAGGAATTCAGGGCATGAGAACAAGCTTTTTCACCACTCAGCAAAAACCCCCAATGCCTTCTCAAAGCATGCCTTTCAGAATTCCTGAGATGCAAGCATGAGGCACCTCTCAATAATCTACCACAACCCTAGCAAGCAGAAATGAAGATCAAAATGCTTCTGCCTAATTACTGACTTCTGTTGCTGAAAATCCCCTGCATCCTGACCTTTTTTACACCATATTGCCCTACAGTGCCTGCCAGAAGCTCTTCCTTAGCAATGGCACTGTTAGAAGGGTTCTGCTGTTACCTTCTTTGATGCCCAACTCCTCTGTGCCTCCAAAGAAAGAAAACTTGAAGTAACTCGTCTCCTGAGCTGCATCATCCTCAGGCAAAGGTCCCAAATGGTTATCTGGGGCAGAGTCCTGTGCATCCTCTTTGTCCCAGGGTATTTCCTCAGTCTGGTTTGCTCTTTGAAGGTCTTTCAAAGAATAAACCAGAATAGACGGAGGAAATACCGTCTATTCTGGTTTGTTCTTTGAAAGGCCTCTTTCAAATCCGCAGCAATGGTGTAGGAGTTGTCTTCAGACAGTGAGGCAGTGTCTCATCTCTTTCTTCTTTTTTTGGCTTTACTGAAATGAGATTGTTCAAGGATAGCAACACAGCACACGTCCTGTTTGGACACAGCTTCCCTAAGAGCCACCTTACTCTGAATGTCTCCCTAAGCATATCCAAGCCCATTAAGGAGTGGTTCATTATCAAGGGTAAGCAGTGGGGAAACATCTGAGGTTGAAGTCTAAAAGCAGGAACAAGAGTCCTTTTTAATTAGCCACATCCTTAAGTGACTTTTCACTGAATACACAGTTACACAGAAATCAAGGTATTTAGCCCAGACTTCTTCCTGCCAGTAGAAACATCAAGAGCTAATAGGGTTTGCCCACAGAGCTGCACATCTCAGGGTCCCTGCACTGACCGTTCTCACCTTCACTTCTGGCAAGGAACACACGGCCTAGAAAGAAAAGATGACGGCGCTACGTGCTGCTGTTGGAGGTCCCAGTTGAGATCCGACGTCGCTGGTGGGAGCGGCTGCTCCTGCGCGATGTCCCCGACCATGTTCCCCTACGCCTGGGCCTCTCAGCACTCGCTGCTGTCCTCCTGCTCCTGTCCTGGCGACTCCTGGACCGCACAGTTTGAGTCGAGGCCCGGCGCTGCTGGCGGGAGCGCCTGCGTCTGGGGGATGGCCCTGACCATGTCTCCCTTCGCCTGGGCCTCTCAGCCCTTGTCCCTGTCCCACTGCTGCTGCCGCGGCGACTCCTGGAGCGGACAGGTGGACTCTGGGCCCAGCCTTGCTGGCGGGAGCGCCTGCGTCTGGGGGATGGCCCGGACCATGTCTCCCTTCGCCTGGGCCTCTCAGCCCTTGTCCCTGTCCCACTGCTCCTGTCACAGCAGCTCCTGGAGCGGACAGGTGGACTCCGGGCCCAGCCTTGCTGGCGGGAGCGCCTGCGTCTGGGGGATGGCCCTGACCATGTCTCCCTTCGCCTGGGCCTCTCAGCCCTTGGCCCTGTCCCTCTGTTCCTGTCATGGCAACTCCTGGAGCGGACAGGTGGACTCTGGGCACGACCTTGCTGGCGGGAGCACCTGCGTCTGGGGGATGTCCGTGATGGTGTCTCCCTTTGCTTGGGCCTCTCAGCCCTTGTACCCGTCCTACTGTTCCTGTCACGGTGACTCCTGGACCGGACAGGTGGACTCTGGGCGCGACTTTGCCGGCGAGAGGAGCTTCGCCTGCGGCTGGGCCCAGCACGTCTGGAATGGACCCTGTCCTCAGGGTCAGGGGACGTGCTGCGTGTTGCCCTTGATCTGCTGATGCTGCTGGTGTCCAGTGAGGAAGATGGCAGCGCCTGCTGCCATGCTGCGTGTTGGGGCCTGCTGTGGCTGCCCGTCTCTGGAGATGGAGGTGGGGAAACCAGCACCAATGGCACAGGGCTGTGGGAGCTGGGGCTGATGGCCTCAGATTCTGACCAGCCACGAGCAGATTGTAGTCCTGACTGTCTGGCCGGCCTGGGGCCATTGAGCTCTGTCTCATCCCTGGAGGCTGTAAGGGCAAGCAGGAATGTCAAAGATCACCCAGGCCCCGGCCAGGCCAGGCCAGAGCAGTGCCTCCAGCCCTCCAGCAGTGGATGCTGCGCTCTGCCAAGCCCGGCCTGGGCACTGCCCTAGCCCAGGGACACCGGGGACTTTGACTCATACATGTTCCGAGCCCAGCACAGCTGTCACACTCCCATCTCTGTGTGCTGTTCCTCAGGCCAGAGCAGCGCCTGTGGGTGCCCTCAGCAGCACAGGAGGAGCACAGGAGCAATTGCCAGGGCCTGGGGAGGCAAACAAGCTCATAGCACTGAGAACAAAAAGTGTACCAGCACGTGGTTGTCTAGCCAAGCGCTTCTGCTTCTTCCTGCTTTGAGCCCTTGTCGAGACACAGGTTCCCTGCAGAGCCCCAGGTGCAGCTTCCCAACTTACCCCTGTTCCTCTGCCTCCTCCCTGCCCCCAGGGTAAAGGCAATCCCTGGCATTGCATTGGCCGTGCCTCACTCCTAGATCTGCGAAGGCATCGTTGTCCTCCCACGTTGGCTGTCTGATGGAGAAAGGAAGAGATGATGAATTTCTGCTGCTCTCCCTCACGGAGGTCCAGGGTGTCCCAGCTCTTTCTCCAGCGCTTTTCCAAGTTGGGGGTGAAGCTGAAGCCCAGACTCACAGGACAGGGCAGGGCCAGGGCTCCTGGGGCAGGGCCTGGCACAGCACAGCACTTGCACCCTCCTGGCTGGTGGGCCAGGCAGAAGGACACCAACCTGAAGGGGACTCGGATCCCCAAGATGAACATTTCAACAGGGAATTCCCCACTGTCTCTGCACAGGGGGCACTGGAAATAGAAAGCACCAGCGCGCAAGGCCTGTCCCTGCAGGGCAAACACAGGCAGGGTGAGCAAGGCCCTGCTGCTGCTGCTGCTGCTGCTGCTGAGCACCTGCTGTGCCCCAGGGCTCAGGGGAGGGCTCCTACCTGGATGCAGTCCCTGTGGAACCAGGCCTTTTTGCACGCTGGGCACACCAATGTTGTGAAGGTCTTTCTGTCCTCCACAGGTTCCATGCAGATGGGGCAAACGGTGTCCGGCTCAGGAGTCGCATCCACCTCCTGCTCTGGACGGTGCTCAGGGCAGAAAGAGCTGGGGGCAAAGGGATGGGGAAAGTGAGAAATGCTGAATCATTCCCCAGGGGTGGCCATAAAGAGAGATGAGGTACCTGAACGGAGTAACGTATAGATTGACACAGCCGCCCTCCTTGGTACAGGGCAAGTGGAAACATCTGTCACAGTTCTCCCTGCAGCACATGATGGTTGCCCAGCTCTGGCCGCAGACGCAGCAGCGCTGGAAAGAGCCAAGCAGCTGCATCAGCAGCAGCAGCAGCAGCAGCAGCCTCGAGGCCTCCCCAGGCAGCCCCAGGGCTAAGGGCAGGGCGCAGGACGTGGCCGCTGCCGGCTCCCAGCCCACAGAGCCGCCAGCTGGAGGAGGGAGGCTGCTGTGCCAGGGCCTCTGTGCCAGAGCTGCTGGGAGCCAGACTTTGTCCCGACTGTTGGGCCGGCCTTTCTTTCCTGCAGTCTGGGCTAAGCTCTGGCAAACCTCGCCAGGCACAAATCTCCCTGCTCTTGTCAGGCTCTCACCTTCTGTGCCGCCCGCCGCACTGCAATTAGGAGATCTCGAGGGAGAAAGTCCATGAGTCCCCCGCGGTCCGTCTCTTGCCGAAATAGTAGAGTGGCGAAGAACTGCAGCCAAGGGGAGAAGCTGATGAGGAGGGGGCGGGAGGAGCTGCCCATTGCAAAGGTGGAGGGAGCGCCCGGAGCCACTCACCATGCAGAACACGTGGGCACAGAGCCCACCCTTCTGCAGTTTGTCACCGCACATGTCCGGGTCAGCCTCGGCACGGCGACACAGCATGCAGGCTGCAGGGGACAGAGCCAATGGCACCGGGCATGAGCAGCTGTGCGGGGCTCTGAGCCTGCAGCAGCATCGGCTCCAAGGCTGCTCTGTCCCTGCCTGGCTGATGGGCAGCGCTGGAGGCCTTGCAGAGCAGGGGCCATTGCGGGCACGGCTGTCCCAGGAGCTGCCCCCTGGCCCAGCTGGGCCCCACTTGGGCAGGAAGGAGGCTCCCAGCCCTGGCATGGCCGAGCAGCTCCTGCCTCCCCCTGCCTCTGTTCTGATCCCCACGCTGCCTGCTGCCACAAGAGCCCCTGGGCCAAGCTATCAGAGAGCTGCTTTGCCTTCACCTGGCTCCCTGGCACCAGGACCCTCCTGCTTTCTGTCAGACATGGCGGCTGTCTACGCTGAGTCTATCTCCTCGAGGGACGTGGTCACTTCGAGGTGCTGTTCCTCTCTGTCTATGGGAGAAAGAAGGGGGAGGGGGGAGTTTGCAGAACAGGCCCAGAACCACGAGGCTCTACTCCCTGCTCAGCCCTGCGTGAGCCCTGCTCCTGTCTGTTTCTCCTCCCGTCGTCGCCTTGAGTAACACTGCAGTGTCCTCTGGCTGTTCCTCTGCTGATTCTGTGATTTTGGGAAGGGAGAGGCAGGTGAGCCTGCAGCACAGGCCCAGAGCCCCGAGGTGTGGGGCCCCTCTGGTCCCTGGGCAGCCACATCCCCGCCCTACCTTCTCCTCCCGTTGTCAGGTCGCACTGACACTCGGCTTGAGCCCCGCGTTCCCTTTTGTGGCCTTGGTGGCACAGGTCACAATGGCCACTCTGACATCAGCACCGTGTACCCAAAATCGGGGCAGCCATGGCCCCAGGTCCCTGGCAACCACTTGTGGCGGCCCCCTTGGGCACCGAGCTTCTAAAATGGTCCGAGCGTTTGCTCAGGGTGGAAGCAGGGCCAGGACTCCTGCAGCAAGTGCAGGGTCAAATGCCAGGCCCTGGGGCAGCCAGCCAGGGTGGCACTGTAGGCAGGGAGGTGCTGTTCAGGCACTGCCACACTAGGGCTCCGGCCCCGGCCAAGGGAAATTTCTGCTCCTGCCCCTGGCAGGCGGTGGCCCAGAGAGCCCGTGCGGAGTCAGCTGCACTACAGGGATTCCATCCCTGCTCTAGGTGAACTGATGTTTTCATCAAGACCTGTCTGCAGAAAACTAAGATGAACCTGATTTGATGCTGCTGCTGATCACCATTGGGTACAGGAGATAAACCTGGACACCACCACAGCTGCCTCCGTTATCCTGCCATCATATGAACTAACAACTTTGACTTTCCATATAAATGGAAAAATTAGTATTAAGCTTCTGAGAAGCGTCATCTTTTATACTGACTCAGCAGAAAGACAGAAAATTCACTGAGAATTTTCTATGTACATTTGACAGGAGAGCTTGCAACTGTCCTCCACTCAAGTCAAATACAGGAGGATGCTTTTCCTACATTATAGGAACTTTGCCAGTTTGGTCCATGCTTTCCTACTAGAAAATACATTGGAAAAAATTAGGAAGAGAAGCACAAACAATTCTTGTCAATTTTTCTCTTCCGTGTCTTTGCAAACATGCTCCTGGAAATGCAGATCCATGACTTGTGGAACAATCAGTGGCATCTCTGGGAAGCAGGGCAGGGACTGACAGGCAAGGACACACTGCACCTGCCTGATGCTGGGGCAGCAGGAGTTTGCCCATTTTCCTGTCTCCATGGAAGAGCCACCTTGGCTGGGAAACGATCCCTTCACTGGTCTAGGAGGGAGGCACAGCCAGTGCAATGCCAGGGAGCGCCTTTACCCTGGAGGCAGGGAGGAGGCAGAGGAAGAGGGGGGAAGTTAGGAAGCTGCACCCGGGGCTCTGCAGGGTTCCCGGCTAGGTCTCGAAGCACAAGGAGCCAGAAGAGCTTGGCCGGACAATCCCGAGCTCTGGACACCTTGTCCTCAGCACCGGGAACCCGTTTGCTTCTCCAGGCCCTGGGCACTGCTCCCGTGCTGCTCATGCAATTACACACAGACACAGAGCTACCTGCTCTGTCTCAACCCTCTTCAGCACTGAACAGCACAACACAGTAACATGTTCTCTTCAGTACATGGTCTAATTATTAATAGTCCTGCAAAGACTCACATTCAAAGCACACACAAAAACCCCAAACCCTGGTACAAACCTTGCATCAACACAAAATGCATGTTGCTGTTCAGAAACACAGGGCAGCACTTTTGGCCAATGCTTTTTCCTATAAGATCTTTCAAAGGATTGCAAAAGTGACATTGTTTGGCAACTTCTTCAAGGAACAGACAGGAGAGGCTTCTGAGTTTTTAAGGATTTATTGGTTTGCTTTCACTTTCCTTTTGGCATCCTTACACTTCACCCAGCATTCCAGAAAATCGTGAAAATCCAAAATAATATCAGGGGAAGTTTCTGAATTCATTCATGTTTCTCCCAAAGACTTTCTTGACATACATACAAGTGACTGGTCCTATGACATACAGAGACGCAGTGGTTTCCCTGACTGGACATTACAAGACAACGTTATAGACTCCACTATACTAAAACACTTCTGTTGCCTGGTAATTACAAAGCCTGAAGCTCTTCTAGAGGCTTTTCCCAGTGCAACTTCATTAGGTTCCTCTCTGCCCAACTCTCGAGCCTCTCCAGGTCTCACTGAAGGGCAGCAGAGCCTTGTGGTGCCTCAGGCCCTGCTCCCAATTCTGTCCCGTCAGCAAACACTGAGGGAACACTCTGTCCCTTCTGCCAGGTCACTGGGGAATAAGGCAAACAAGGCTGGGCCCAGCACGGCGCCCTGAGCTCACAGCTACCTGAGTTTGGAGCTCCCCTGTCCACTTCTCTGCCCCACTGTCCCTGAGCTGCCTCAGGGGCCTGTTATGGGAGGCAGGGACAAAGCCTTGCTGAAGTCCCAGCTGGCAACAACCACTGCTCTCCCCTCACAAGCCCAGCCAGTCACTGCAGCACAGGTGGCTATGGGATTGGTCAAGCATGGTTTCCATTCCTGTTATTCCACAGGCTTAGAGATGGCATCCAAGAGGAGCTGTTCTGTCACCTTTCTGGGGATGGAGCTGAGGCTGATGGCCCTGCAGTTTCCTGGCTCTTTCTTGGTGCCCTTTTGCAAGACTGCAGTGATGTTGGCTTTCCTCCACTGCTCATGCCTCTCTCCAGGGCTGTCTCCTTCCCTGACCTGCTGGCAGAGCACCCTGTGCCAGAGGCAGGAGCAGAGATTTCCCTTGGCCCCAAAAGGGAACACTGGGCTCAGGCCGAGTGTCAGTGCGACCTGACAACGGGAGGAGAAGGCATGAAGGAGCAGAGCTCACACAGGGCTGAGCAGGCAGTAGAGCCCTCATGGCTCTGGGCTTGCTCTGCAAGCTCCTTGGCCTCTACTTTCTCCACAGAGAGAGAGGAACAGCACCTCAAAGCGACCAGGAAACCCGGCCATGGAGCGAGGCTGGGGCTGTGACACCTCAGGGAAACCGGACACGGAGTGGGACTGGGGCTGTCAGCCCTCAGGGAAACTGGCCATGGAGTGGGGCTGGGGCTGTCAGCCCTCAGGGAAAGCGGCCATGGAGTGGGGCTGGGGCTGTGACACCTCAGGGAAAGCGGCCATGGAGCGGGACTGGGACTGTGACACCTCAGGGAAACTGGCAATGGAGCGGGACTGGGGCTGTGACACCTCAGGAAACCAGCCATGGAGTGGGACTGGGACTGTGACACCTCAGGAAAGCGGCCATGGAGCGAGACTGGGACTGCCAGCCCTCAGGAAACCCGGCCATGGGGCTGGGGCTGCAGCTGTGACACCTCAGGGAAAGCAGCCATGGGTGTGGCTTGGCCTTTGACACCTCAGCGAACTCACCATGGCAGCCACCTCCAGGGGTTTTGAAGTACTTGTTTCTTGGTTTAATGCCCTTCCAAGATCAATTTTCCTGATCCTTATCCATGTTTTGGACAAGTATTGCCTCCTGAACAGGCCACCTCCTGGATGTGCAATGATTCCATCTGATCCAGCTGTGCCTCTTCCTTTCTCAAGGGATGGACAGAGGGGCTCTATTGAAGGTGGCATTTCCTGCAGGAAGGGAGGCGATGCCAGACACAGCCACAGGAGGTAGTTGCTCTGCTTCTGGGCCTGAGCCCTGCTGAGGCTTGAGCTGCCCTCTCTGCTGCTTGGCACTGCGGGCACAGCCCGGATAAGATGGGCACAGCCCAGAGGAATTGTCCCGAGCAGGCTCAGGGCACTCGGGTACTGAGCTGTCCTGCTGGGCTCCCTCCGTGGGAGACATGTCCCGAAACCTGGGAGCGGCTGCACAGGGTGCCCGTGGTGGGGAAAGGGCAGAGGGGGAGAGCAAGGCTCCAGTGTGTCCTGAGAGGGCCTGGCTATGTGCCCGTGGGCTGTGGGAGCTGTTCCATGGGCAGGTGGGCAAGCAGGAGGGAGGGACGGAGGTTGGGAGTGACAGCTGTGGCACTGCAGATTTCCCCAAGCATTTAGTGAGGGTTTCCTGTGTGGCAGGGAGAGAGCCCCAGGGCCCTGGGCTGCTCCAGCTGCCCCTCCAGGCATGTTGGACAGCACCTGCAAAGAGCGTACAGAGTGACCAGGAGCCACAGGCTCCCGCAGCCTTACCCCACCCCCTTGCAGTCCCCAATTCCCCAAGGGAGAAGGGGATCCCAACACACCATGGAAATGGTTCTGTAGCATCTGTGATCCCTCCTCGACTGGGATCATGACTTGGATTACTTGGAAATGCTGGTGAATGGTGCTTTGAAGACCTTGTCAGATGTTGGAGTCATGTTCTGAATGTACCTTTCCTGACAGAATAATCTGTGTCAGTATGCCAAGAGCTTACCATGAGCCAGTTCCCTTAAATTTCACTGAAGGTAGATCAGTTCTGGAAACCTTACCCTGCTCCCTTCTGGAGCCCTGAGGGATCCCACAGGATCGCTGTCAGTGGGAGGAAGGGGCATTTAGCTGTCCATCCTCCTCCCGTGTGCAATGCCACTGTGTCCTTCTGTGTGCTCTGTGCAGCCACAGAGAAGAGCAGAGAGGGAAGGGGCTGGGCCCAGGGCTGTGCCCCAGGGCTGAGCCTTTCTCAGCTCCTTTGCAGCCCCCAGGGAGCCCGAGCTGCTTCTGCTGCCACTGCTAAGCCCTGGCCCTGCCTGGGGCTGGGTTTCAAGCTGCTGGCTGCTCCAGGGAGTCCTTTCTGCCCCGACTGCCCCGCAAGGGGCTCCTTCCATCCCAGTGTGGGGCCACTGCAGGCACGAGGTCCCCCTGGCCCTGCTCCTGAGTGGAAGGCAGAGCCAAGGGAGTGCCTTGGAGGGCACCAATCACCCAGATGCCCTCACTGCCACTCGGGCCTGAAGGAGAATCTTCAGCAGTGCCATTGGAGCTGTTGTGTCCTGCCTTTCTTTGCAGCTGAGCCTGTTGCTAAAGGTGATCTGGCTTCCCAGCCCATGTTCAGGATTGAGCCTCTGGGAGATGGTGAGGGTACGCCAAGGCCTTTCCCCTGTGAGACCTGCCAGCTCAGAGCCCAAAGCTCGGCCAGGGGGGCATCGCTGCAGGTGCCAGGACAGAGCCATGCATGTGTGTGCCCTCACCCTGCACGATCCACTCACAACTTCTGCTCAGCACTGGCAGGTGTTTGAAGGACGGTGGGCCATGGCCCAGCTGAAAAAGCCCAGATGATTTGTTGATTTTATCCGATTTTGCATAAGCATGACGTTCTGAACATGCCATTAAAGAAATGGAGAATTTCTCCATCTTTTAAGGTGTACTTTTTGTTTCTCAAGTGATGGGCCAAAAGTTAGGACAGAAGGAGGTGTTTCCCCAACAAAGCAGAGGCCGATTGGCAGCCCCTGCTGCAGGAAGGAAGTCCGAGCCAAACACAGGCATGGGCACAGGCACAGAAGGTAATTGCTGTGCCAGGCTCAGCAGGGCTCAGCCATTGGCAGAGCTGTGTGGCTGCAGCTCTTCTTCTTCTACCAGGGCCTCCCTTGCACAGCCCGGCAAAGCTGGAGGTGCCTTTGGAGCTCGTTCAGAGCCCTGGGAAAAGGGGACTCGTGCACCAATGTCCCTCCCGCTGCAGCTGCTCTGGAGCTGGCCCTGAGTGCCCAGAGGCCCTAGGCACAGGAGCAGCCCCGAGCGGGAGCCCTGCCGCGAGCCCAGGGCCAGAGCCAGCCTTGGCTCCCGACTGGGCAGGGGCTGCACTGGGTCCTGACAGGGCCTGACTCTGTGCCCTGGGGCGGGGGGAGCTGTCACGGGGCAGGGAGGGCCAGGGCTGGCAGGGGCTGCTCAGGGATGGGTGTGGCCCGTGTCCCTCCAAGCAGCGACTGCCCAAAAAGCTGCGCTGCCCCCGGGCTCTCCTCCCGGCCTGCTGGGCTTTGTTGGGTGGCACAGCCTGTGCCAAGGGGCGGCAAGGTGCCTGCAGGCCCCAGCTCTGGGGGAAACGGAGAATGTCCTGCCCGCATCCACCGTGCTGCCAGCTCAGCAGTGCAGCACAGCACGGGCTGACGCTCCCCATCGCTCCCACAGGTGCAGCTGGAACCACAGCACATGTTCCTGATTCCCAGAAGGGCCTTGGAAGGGGTTTCTGTCAGGGAACAGGCTTCTGGCTAGGGTTACTGGCAGGCCTGCTTGTCTTGGAGCTGATCTTCATCTTATGCTGTGTCCGAATATGGACTTGCTGGAAGAGAAAAGAGTGAGTGTTTAGTTCACCTTTCCCTCAAAGAGCTTCTTTTGAAAGTCTACGTCAGACAGAAAACATTCCGAGTG
The DNA here is from genome assembly GCF_035770615.1 of Melospiza melodia melodia. Lineage (NCBI taxonomy): Eukaryota > Metazoa > Chordata > Aves > Passeriformes > Passerellidae > Melospiza > Melospiza melodia. The sequence goes on from NC_086200.1 coordinate 6,292,487, forward strand.
AGGTTGCAGTGTAGGGGTGGCCAGTCCTTGATTGTCCAAAGAACTCTGCTGAGGGTTCTGCTGCTGCCCAGAGCTTTCATTGGCCTCCTAATTGCTGGGCCTTGTCCTGGGGGGGCCCGCTGGGGCTGCAGCCAGTGCTGGCTCCCACTGAGGCTGCCTGGCCAAGAGCAGCCCCAGGGGCACTGGGCAGAGGCAAAGCACGGTGGGGAGGAGAAAGAGCAGGGACGAGATTGCCCTTGAAAGGCAGAGGCGCTCTGGGGCCCGCTCCTGGCCAGGGAGCCTGCCCAGAGCCGTGCCCTGCGGGCCGGGGCCTTGAGGGACAGCTGTGCAGCTGGGCCAAGCTGTGCCAGCAGCTCCAGCCGTGCTGGGGAGCCTTGCCAGCTCTGGGCCCGGCTGTGCAGGAGGCTCCCTGTGTGCCACTGGCAGCTGGGGCCTCAGCCACCTCTTCTTTCCACAGTTCCACCTCTGGACAGGAGTTTTAAGATGGTGGCTGCATGTCACACCCAAACAGCAGGAGCAGCTCCTCCAGCAGTTAGAAGGGCCTGGGCAGCCCTGTCATGAGTTCTGAGAAGAAGACTGCAGAACAGCCATCGACAAGGAAATCTCCTATTCTCCTGGATATCCCACTGCCACCTCCTCTCCCCATGTATATCCCCAAGCCACTTCCATCTCTTTTTTAATCCTCCTCTGTCCTGTCCCGACTTCTTCTATAGACCCCAGGAGGAGCCCAGCACCCTCCTGCCCCTCCTGAGTCCAACATGTCCCTTCCTCTGCCCCTGAGCCCCCTGGGCCTGCCCTCTAAACAACACTGAAGTTATCCCCGCTCTCTGCCAGGCCAGGTGATGGCCCTTTCTTTAGTTGCACTAAAGGGAAGGTGCCGTCACCCCAGTGTTTGGGTGGCAGCAGCAGCAAAGCCCGGCCGGCAGCACCACTGGCTGAGCTCCATGGCCAGGAGCAGCCGTGGATGCCCACGGTGTGGGCAGGCAGGAGCCAGGCAGGGGCTGCTGTGACCAGCGGCGGGGTCCCGAGGGCTGGGGGAGCCCAGTGGGCAGGCAGCAGCATGGGGCTCCCGAGAAAAAGCAACCCCATTTTCTTAATTTTTCACTTTTAGATATTAGAAATTTGTAGAAATATTTCAAAATATTTTTTCTGTAGACAGACACCCCCAAATATTTCTTCCCAATTCCTATAGTACTTAAAGATTTTTTAAAGTAGTTTTAGAATCCAAAAAAATGACCTCATTTTGTCTTCACTTCTCATTTTTAAAAATATTTAGAAATATCTCTTGTGTAGAGAAATCCTCATATGTTTCATTCCTTTTTCCACAACACATCTGTATTTTTGAAACTGGTTTTAGAGGTCTGGAAAATATTTTCCCCTTATACAATAAAAAATAAAATTGCATTTCAGTGGTAATCTTTATTCTAGGAAGAAGTAAGACCCCTTCAGCCAGCCAGCCTGCTGCAGAGGCTCTTTTCCCACAGGAGCTTTGTACCTAGTCACAACCAACATACATAAAACCTTTTCCCAGTTATTTCCTGGGATTTATGACAAGCTCACGTCTTAATCTTCTCAGACAAATTTTGAGCACAGTGGGAATGTCTTCAAATTACCATCTTTGTTTGCTTCTGGTGAAACTCCCTCCGTTCTAGAGCAGGGCCTTCTCTCAGCTTCCTGCTGCGCCCGGGCTCTCCTCTCGGCCTGCTGGGCTTTGTTGGGTGGCACAGCCTGTGCCAAGGGGCAGCAAGGTGCCTGCAGGCCCCAGCTCTGGGGAAATGGAGAGCGTCCTGCCCGCATCCACCGTGCTGCCAGCTCAGCAGTGCAGCACAGCACGGGCTGACGCTCCCCATTGCTCCCACAGGTGCAGCTGGAACCACAGCACATGTTCCTGATTCCCAGAAGGGCCTTGGAAGGGGTTTCTGTCAGGGAACAGGCTTCTGGCTAGGGTTACTGGCAGGCCTGCTTGTTTTGCAGCTTATCTTCATCTTATGCTCTGTCCGAATTTGGACTTGCTGGAAGAGAAAAGGGTGAGTGTTTAGTTCACCTTTCCCTCAAAGAGCTTCTTTTGAAAGTCTACGTCAGACAGAAAACATTCCCAGTGAGGTTGCAGTGTAGGGGTGGCCAGTCCTTGATTGTCCGAAGAACTCTGCTGAGGGTTCTGCTGCTGCCCAGAGCTTTCATTGGCCTCCTAATTGCTGGGCCCTGTCCTGGGGGCCCGCTGGGGCTGCAGCCAGTGCTGGCTCCCACTGAGGCTGCCTGGCCAAGAGCAGCCCCAGGGGCACAGGGCGGAGGCAAAGCACGGTGGGGAGGAGAAAGAGCAGGGACGAGATTGCCCTTGAAAGGCAGGGGAAGGGAGAATGTTGCTTATCGGAAGAAGCCCCAAAGAGCGGCTGGAAGGGGTGCTGCCTGATCAAGGACCCCCGAGAAGCGGAGGGAGGGCGTATCGGCTGATGGGGTGTCCCGAGGAGCGGCTGGGGAGAGTGGGGGTGTCCCTTAGTGGGGAGGAGCAGCTGGAGCGCTTGCACGGTCCGGTGGTGGGGAGGCCGGCGGGGCAGTCGGAGTAGGCTCAGCCCGGCCGGTGGGCACGGCTCACCCTGCCCGCCCGCAGGACCACGGTGCAGTTCCTGTTGGAGGCGGACCTGCACGGGCTGCTGAAGCTGGACACGCTGATCCCGAACGCGCCGCCTGCGCCATGGCAGCGCAAGGCCAAGGAGAGCGGCCCCGGGCCCAGCCCTGTCGGCGTGTCCCCCATAAAGCCGGCATGTCGCTCCCACAGCCCCAGCAAGACGCCGTCCAAGACACCCGGTGAGCGCCGGCCACCGGCGGCAGAGGTTGAGTGCGGGAGCCTGGCCCAGGCTGCTTGTCCGTAGCCATGGGGCCCTGGGCTCCCTGCCACGCTGCCCTACCGGCTGCTGCTCAGGCAGGAGGAGGTGGGCTGTGCTCCTGACAGCCACCCACCTCCTTGCCAGCATGAGGGGCAGAGCTCTGAGCACTGGGGCTGGCGAGCTGCTGTTCGCCCAGCTGAGCCTTGCTGGCACAGCTGGATGCTAGGACAAGTGTGGGCAGGACTGTCAGCTGACAGCTTTACATCCTGTGAGCGTTTTTGTATCTTCCCCTTATCTCTGGACTCTGGAATTGTTGCACTAGACCCAAGGAGTTGCACCACACAGTCCGTAACCAACTTGGTGGCAGGGAGGAAAATATAAGTTAGTTGGGACTGGGTGGCATGAGACCTCAGAGTCCTACTTGTCTGGTGGGTGTGATGTGGAAGAGTGTTGGGTTTGCTCCCGTGAAAACTCTAATACAGGCTGTTAAATAGCTGTAAGACAATATTTTCATATGTGAATGCAGGTAAATCTGGATCCAAAATTCAAAGCACCCCCACAAAGGCTGGGGGGGATCGCTACATTCCCAAACGCAGCACTATGCAGATGGAGATGGCAAATTTCCTCCTAACCAAAGAGAATGACCCTGCTGAGGATTCCCCTACCAAGAAGGTGAGCATGTTGCTAAGTTACAATTACTTCAATAACTGCTACGCCTTCCTGCCCCTTTACAGAGCAGTGAACAATAGGTTCTATCAAGGGGGCACACGGCACTGACAAGTCCCAGCCATCACTACTTGCAGCTCTGGGCTTCAGGAGCCTAGGATGAGACTGAAGCTGTAGAGACTGCCATGCACTCGAAGCCTATGCTGCTTCTGGTAGCAAAATTTAGCTTTTGACTAACGAGGCTTTAAAATGTAGCAGGCAACAAAAACACAAAGCTGTAAGCCTATGCAAAGTGAAACTGCTGGTGGTAGCTATTCTAGGACAAGGTCTCCACAGGGAACACTTCTGGAATGTTTTACACTGTGTTCTGAAATCTGTTTGTGAAGCATTTGGTCGCTTTGTGGCTGTGGCTTTTCCCTCTGGCAATGACACTGAATTTGCCATTGTTTGAAAATGTGAGCAGGACAATGTATGAAAGTCTGAGGAAAACTGCTTTGACCTGCCTCTGTGTGACTGACCCTTGCAGCACAGTCAAACATCTTCAGATTCTAAGAGAAGGGGACTTAGATGTCTGTTTAAATTGTAGTGTGGGAATTGTTTTAAATGCATTGCACTGAGGGTGATTTGTCTCTGTAGGAGCAACAGAAAGCCTGGGCAGTGAATCTGAATGGTTTTGATGTGGAAGAGGCAAAGATCCTCCACCTCAGAGGAAAACCACAGAATGCTCCAGAAGGTATGATACAGGCTCCGTGTGAGCTGAATCAGCAGGAGGGATCAGGTCAGGGGAACAGCAACACAGAGGCTCTGTGTGTGGTCACAGGAGAAATCAACTGGTTTCTGAGAGCTGTACAGGCTGGAGTCTCCTTTCTTAAGGTTCCTGAGGTCGAGGGAGGGCATAACAGTTAAAGTGAATTTATTTAGGAGAGTTGCTATGACTGCCAGTTGGTCACCTGTTACAGGGCTTGCAAGGGTCTTCAGGGTGGAGAGAGAGATGAGAATCTTGACCTCATGTTCAGAAGGCTTGATTTAATATTTTATGATATATATTACATTATTACTATACTAAAAGAAATAGAAGGAAAGTTCTCAGAAGCTAGCTAAGCTAAGAATAGGAAAAGAATGAATAAACAAAGGGCTGTTTCTCAGCAGAGGGTGAGACCCAGCTCCGCTGTGAGTGGTCAGTAAATCCAAACATTCACCCAAGACTGATCACGCATCCACCTGTTGCATTCCCCAGCAGCAGATAACCATTGTTTACCTTTTGTTGCTGAGGCCACAGCTTCTCAGAAGGGGGAAAAATCCTAAAGAAAGGATTTTTATGGAAAGATGTCGGTGACAGCTACCGGTACTGCAGGTTCCAAACGTTCATGAAGTCTGTAAGAGCATCAAACCCTCTGCTGTGCACTTTCTAGCTTAAACTGCAACTAAATATAATGGGATTCAAAAACCCAAGTGTTTGTTAAATTTGTTTCCATGAATGAGGAAATTGTAGCTCACCCCTGCTCAGCAGTTCATTCTGCCAGTGATTTTAGTGCACTGCAGGCTTGTGAGTGTTTCTCTTAGGACTTTATTTTCACTCCAAGGGATTCCTAGTTGGGTGAGCAGCACTCAGCTGGGAGGAAACTAACTCAGGTTAACAAACCTGTTCCCCTGCACACAGACTATCAGAATAACCTGAAAGTGCTCTACAGTCAGAAAATGGCACCTGGATTGAGCAGGAAGAAGAGCAGATATATTCCCTCAAAGCCAGAACGGGTCTTGGATGCACCAGAGATATTCAACGACTACTGTAAGTAGGCTACAGGTGTGGAGAGTATTATTAATAATTGGTTAGCTGAGAAAGGCCACACTGATATAATGCCACTGGTTAAGCTGAAGGAGAAAAGTCAGCAGTCAGCAAGCTGAAAGGAAGAGTCAGCAGCGACCTTGCTGCAACATGAGGATAGGGAGTTGAGATTAGTCCTGAATATATCCTAAGAATATGTAGAAAGTATCAAAAGTAGAACCATAGGAATGTAGAAGTAGGCGTAGGTGCTGATATGTAAGCTGACCAATCCTGAGCTCAACTTTTGCAATATGTATGAAGCTCATTATTAACTGTATTTAACCCGCCGTACTGATCAATAAAATTGAGCCTGTGATGATCAAACTGATGTCCTGGTTCCCTTCCGCCAACAAATGGTGGAGAATGCGGGCATAACCGAATCTCTGCCGTTTTTCTCGGATTAAAAGAAAAAGGGATTACGCCACGGTCGAGGAAGTTGGATTTGGGTCCTTGCAGCTGGGACGGTGCTGGAATTTGAAGCACCCTTAAGGTTCACAACTGTGACTTAAGCCAATACGTGTTGCCGGAGCCTGGAGAGCTGCAACAGCGCGCGCTGATTAATAGGTATGGATAGGCAAGCGGCATATGATTTATTTACCGCCTATTTAGAGCGGCGTGGGATAAAAGGGATAGATTTAAAAAAGGAGTTACCAGGGTTATTAGGTTATGGCCATGCTAAGGGTATCTTTTCTAATCCTCATACAGTTCATGAGCTAGCAGAGTGGAAGATGTTTGGGGAAATATTGTGGGATACAATACTAGACGATGATAAGTCAGCAAAGAAATTCAGGAAGTTATGGCGGGTGGTGTATAACACGTTACTTCAGCAGGTCTCTGAGAGAAAGGCAGCAGAAACGGCAACAGAAGCTCATAAGAGGAATATAGGGTATGGTCATGAAGATGATCCCCTGGCACCTTCTGTAACTAAGGTACTTATGCCTAAGAATCCCCAGCAAAGTGGTGTGGAGGATTTCTCTATAGGCGCAGTGGAACCGTCTGCACCTTTCCTGTCAGAGGGGGAGGGCGAGTCGGATGGTGGGGGTAGGGGCAAGCCAGCTTTGCCTCCGCCACGAGCTTCAGGCGGGTCGGATGGTGGGGGTGGGAGCAAGCCAGCTTTGCCTCCGCCGCCAGCCTTGCCTCCGCCACTTCCCCCGAGTGAGCCGGCTCCGGTTACAGCTTCGGCGGGGGAAGGGCCCATTCCCCCGCCCGAGCCGGCTCCAGCGGGGGGGCTGATTGCCCCCCGCAGGCCGGCTCCGCTTGAGTCGGCTCCGGTTCCACTGTCAGCTCCAGCGGGGGAGGGGGGGCTCCCGCTTCCCCCGCGCGAGCCAGCCCCTGCTTCACTGCCTTCCCCGTGCGAAAACTCGGTGTCTGCACCGAAGCGCCAGCAGCATAGCACCCTTAAAGAGCCAGATCCCATCCCAGGGGCACACTGTGATCCATGGGGGGAGATGGCTAAACAGAGGAGGGAAGCTTGGGCTGCTTTGGCGAAAGAAGTAATGCAAATGGGGGATGGTGAGGCGGTGGAAATAGCTTCTAGTCTTGCATGTCCAGTCACATACACACCACAGTATGATGCACAGGGAAACCTTACGCATAATATAGCAGAATATACTCCCTTAGACTGGAAGCTGTTAACTCAGCTACGTTCTACGGTTAGTCAGTTTGGAGTAAAAAGTGAACCTGTTAGGCAAATGTTAGATTATCTTTTTAATACTCAGGTTTTATGTCCTAATGATTTAAGAGGAATAGTTCGGTTGATATTCACTCAGCATCAGCAGTTATTGTTTAACGCCCATTGGCAAGCGTTGGTAAATCAATCGGTTGCTGTACAACGAGCCCAGGGAGACCCATTACATGGAGTAACAGTAGAGGAGCTGATGGGCTTAGGGGCATATTTGCGTACAGAGGCACAGATGATATCGGGAGAAGATAAACTTAGAGAGTCTATGTGGTTAGTGCGTGCTGCAATAGATATGGTTAAAGAGCCAGGAGGGTTACCAGCTTATATGGGCATTAAACAAGGTAGAGAAGAATTATTTGGAAATTTTATCGATAGAACAACTTCACAGGCATTTATAGCAGAAGCCTTAAAGGAATTAGGATTAGGGTTACAAAAGCAACCAGAGTCCACTCAAAATCAGGTGTTAGCTGCTCTTGCTTCTCTCCGAAATGGCTCACTGGCATTCACGCAAGGAGGCTCGAGACCATTCATCACACAAGTTGCCGCCGTGACATCGGAGACACCAGCAGCTGCCGTGACATTGCTGCTACCTTCTGTCTGCAACCCGCAACAACCGGGAGCCTGGGCTTGGACTTACCAGCAGCAGTAGACGTCGCACTAAGGACGAACCGGCCTGAGAGGATACCCACTGGAGTAAAGGGTCCTCTTATATTAAATGGACGAACATGTGGAGCATTATTGCTGGGACGTTCCTCTATAACTATGTTGGGATTATTTGTTTTGCCTGGTGTTATCGATGCGGACTTTACAGGGGAAATACAAATTATGGCTTACACCCTTTATCCTCCGATTAAAATTACAAAAGGACAACGCATTGCTCAATTGGTACCACTGTCACAAATGACATCAGGAATGCAATCATTTACTGGGCAAGCACGGGATGAAAAATGTTTTGGCTCTACTGGTGTTACACTTTTAACTGTGGATTTACAAAATAGACCAAAACAAAAGGTTGAAATTACCTATGGGCATCAAAGCATAACCCTTTATGGATTATTGGATACAGGAGCAGATACTAGCATCATTTCTCCAGAAGCATGGCCACAACATTGGCCTCTATTTCCTTCATCAAACATGCTCACAGGAGTGGGAGGATTTACATTGGCAAGCAGGTCGCCATCTTTGTCTGTGTGCATTGAGAATCAACAAATATCTGCTGTGTTTTCAATTGTTCAACTGCCTCCTACAGTTTCCTGCTTAATTGGAAGGGACATTTTAACACAATTGGGAGTGGTGTTAACTAATCAGCACCCTTCGTGGTAATTGCCATTGCTTGGACTTTCCCCATTCCACTCACCTGGAAAACGGATACACCGGTGATGGTTAAGCAATGGCCATTAAAAGGGGAGAGTCTTATGCATGCCCATGAATTGGTACAGGAACAGTATACAAAGGGACACCTACGACTGTCCACAAGCCCTTGGAATACACCTATTTTTGTAATCAAAAAGAAATCAGGGAAATATCGTTTGATACATGATTTGAGGGCTGTAAATGACCAAATGGAACCAATGGGGGCCTTACAGCCTGGTCTTCCAAATCCAGCTATGATTCCAGAACACTGGCCACTTTTAATTATTGACCTAAAGGATTGTTTTTTCACTATTGGCCTGCATCCTGATGACATGAAGAGATTTGCTTTTACTTTACCAGCAATAAATCGTGGGGAACCGGATAAAAGATTTGAATGGACATCTCTTCCACCGGGCATGCGCAACTCCCCCACTTTATGTCAGCTTTATGTTGATGCTGCATTACAGCCACTACGTCGTAAATGGCCAGCAACTATAATATATCATTGCATGGACGATATTTTGTTTGCACAGCAACAGCCATTCTCCTCTTTACAGATTAACACCATTAAAAATACTCTTGCTGCATATTCACTTGTTATTGCTGCAGAGAAAATTCAGACTACAAAGCCCTGGAAATATTTGGGATGGACTTTGATGGATCAAATAGTGATACCACAAAAATTGGAATTACAATTGGACATTAAAACTCTACATGATGCACAGAAGTTGCTGGGAGACTTACAGTGGCTGAAGCCTATTGTGGGAATACCAAATCACTTATTAGAAGCCCTACGACCTTTGTTAAAAGGTGTGGACCCTACTACTCCTGTACACCTGACAAAGGAGCATCGTCTTGCCTTGCAGCAAATTAGTAACTGTGTACAGCAAGGGTATGTGTCTCGTCGACAACTCGACCACCCCATTGACCTTACTATTTGGAATAGCCCTTGCCACTTGCTTGGTGCTCTCTCTGAGTTGCAAAAGAAAACGGGGGAGATACGGGTATTGGAATGGTTATCACCACCACTACAGCATAAGAAAACAATATCTTCAAAAATTGAACAATTGGCTGCATTAATCAAAAAGGGGCGTCTCAGAATTCTTGAAGTGGATGGTAGAGGACCTGCTACTATTACATTACCTATGGAAAAAGAAACCTTGGACTGGTACTTGATTAATTCAAAGAATTTACAAGAAGCATTATTGATGTCACCTGCTAAAGTAGAGACTAGTAAATTAGTGCCTAGAGTTTTGCAATGGATGACAGAATGGAACTGGATCACTCGACCTTTGAGAGAAGAAAACCCCATAGAAGGAGCTATTACAGCTTTTACAGATGCAGGAAAGAAATCAAGGCGTGCTGCTGTTACCTGGCAAGAAAAAGGACAATGGAAGCATCAACTCCTCACAGCAGACCCTGCAGATAGCTTACAAACTTTGGAATTGTTAGCAGTAGTATGGGCGGTGTCCAACTCACAGGAGCCTTTAAATGTGGTCACAGACTCTATGTATGTTGCAGGAGTAGTCAAACGAATAGAGGAAGCAGCAATTAAGGAAGTGAATAATAAACGATTGTATGAGTTACTGATACAGTTAAGGAAGGCTTTACGGGTAAGAGCAAACGGTACCCTTAAGCAGTATATTGACAAACATCAAGATTTGGCAGATCCACAAGCATGTTTGGCTAAGGTTTTGTATGTGATTAATCATTTATGCATTTTTGGGGAAGATGATACCCCCCCTGCAATGAAACATCATCCGAGGTCAGGTCAGGAAAATACTAAGGAAACAGAGGTCTTGGTTAAGTATAAGAACCCGAGTACAGGATTATGGGAAAAAGCTGCAAAAGTATTATATTGGGGTTGGGGGTATCTTTGTGTTTCCTCACCTACAGGGCCTTTGTGGGTGCCTGCTAAGTGGACTAAACCTGTTTTTGATGCAGCCTCTGGTGGATCGCCTTACGGAGGAGGACAAGGAGCGACTGGGGAAGAAACTGCTTCTAGTCCTACAACCACTACTGTTTCAATTGAAGGGGTACTCGGAAGCGGTGGACAGAGCACTGACACGTCACTACCGGATGGCCCAGGAGTTGATTGGTTTCATTGACTCATTATCAACTTTTCACTTAACAGATCCAGCGAAACTACATTGCCTTGACTGTCACAATCCACTTGTGCTGCCTGGATAGCTCTACGTTGTGGGGGTTGTAAAAGAACTTTTTGGATAGAACAATCATTATTGCGAGATTTGTGGTGTCATACTTGTGAACACGAGCATACGTGGGGAAAAAGCTGGCAAGATGAATTAAGGAGACAAACGGGGCAAAACGCATATATAGCTTTAAATCTTTATGAGTCTCCTGAACAGAAGGTTCTTGCTTATTATCGATGGGAAATACAATGTATTGTAAATAGAATTAAGGTTCAAAGTAAATCACGTATAGTTTCTATAAGGTGTAGGAAATTAGTGCCTTTAACACAGCATTCAGTTGTAGGACCCTTCCAAGGGGATCCTGATAGAGCATTAGATTGCTGCATTGACAAGTTGCAAAAATTAAGTTTGAAAGTGGCAGGACCAGTGAAATTAGGAGCAGCAAGATTGAAGACTGATAAGAAAAAGAAGGCAAAAAGGGGAACGGTCTCATTTGAATAGGGGTATCAGTGATTGCTAATTAATTTTCTATGTTTAGAACACTTTTACTGTTGTGGGACCCTCAGGAAGATATAGTTGTTGAGGAGGATAACGAACAAGAACTACGATTACGAAATAAGATACGCCTTGTGTTAAAGAAAGACCTTGAGCTGTTAGCCTCATATAGTAAAAAAGCTGAAGAGGCTTTGAGATCACCACCATTGAATTGGTTGCTTTGGATTGAAGAACCACAATTTTATACTGTTCCTTTCTTATACTCACTTCCTTGTTATGTTTGCAAAAGGGATAATGATAAATGCAATGCATGGGTAGCTTTGCATTGTGCAGATTGTAATCAGGTTTATTGGTATCCACAGAGGTCATTGGGATATTTATGGTGTACATCTTGTTTTGGAAAGTGGATTCGAAATCATATCTGGGTTAGAGCTTTGAACAAAGTACTGGCCTGCCAGGACGGACAGGATTACAGCTCTTTGAGAGTGCAGAACAAGTGATTATAGCATATCTTAGGTGGAAGTTACAAGAAAACCTTAGAATATTTGAAATTACTAAAGCCTCACGCATCATAGCAGCTCGCTGCAAAGCTGATTTGCCTTCAAACTTACCTCATGCTATACCTGTGAGCAAGGATGCTGATTTAGAATTAGATCAGTATATTCAAGAATTGACTCAGCCTTACAATAGACAATCTAGCAAACCAGGGAAAAGACAGCGAAGAAAGAAAAAACAACGTAAGCAGAAGGAAGAAAAGGAGAAGCAAAGCAAGCAGAAAGAAAAATGAGGTTTGTTTTTGTAATACTGCTCAATGCTGTAGCAAGTGAAGCAGTAGGAGTAACACACTTTAGTCAACCAAGGGAAAATTTATGGGTAACGCTTGCTAATCAAACTAACCAATCATCACTTTGTCTTAGTCTTGGAGGAGTCACCAACCCATTTCGAACATGCCTGGTGGGACTTCCGGTGTGGTCTCCTGGAGAATTTTGTAGTTTGATAAACAATCAAACCTTATGTATGTCTAACATGTCAAACATCACATTGCCGGCGCAACAAGGGTATACTGCAGGTCAGAGTGATGGCTATCGTCAATGCTTACTAATCCAATCACTTAACACCTCTTTGCATTCTCCTCCTGAGGAATTGGATCTTTTTGGAAGTACAAATGCCAGCATATCTAACACTACAGCTGGTGGATGGTTTAGCTTCAAACTTTCGGGTGCTCAGAATTTAAACCAACCTAAAGAAACATGGGCCACCCTAGATTCATCCCTGAATGTGAGTGAATTCTCTCCACAGCATTACAGTCAATGTAACGACAAATATCACAGCACCAATGAAATTACCCACAGGAATATTTTTGATTTGTGGAGACAGGGCGTGGAATGGTATACCAGCTAAACCACAGGGTGGACCCTGTTTTTTGGGAAAATTGTCACTGTTTCATCCTAATGTGTCCTTGCTAATGCAGCTGAGTCAAAATTCAAACAGGAGAAAACGTAGCATACATGACTTAGACTGCAGCAAGATAGGAGATCCACGGTTTTGGGGCACATTCAAACAGGTGGTGGTTTCAACTATCTTACCAGGAGGATCTGCCAATAAAGCCATGAATTTAGCAAAACAATTAGGATGCTGGGCAAGGGATGAGCTGAACAAGACATCACAAATTCTAGACATGTTAACTGCAGATGTGCAAAGTGTTAACCATGCTGTTTTGCAAAATAGAGCTGCTGTAGATTTTTTGCTCTTAGCACAAGGGCATGGATGTGAAGAGTTTGAGGGAATGTGTTGCATGAATCTGTCTGATCATTCGGTGTCCATTCACACTAAGATAAAAGAATTGCAACAGGGTCTTCACAAACTTAAGGAAGAAGACGGTTTAGGAATTGACGAATGGCTTAAAGGCTTGGGACTCGGACCGTGGCTGAGGAACCTTGTGATCTATGCTATAGGACTGCTGGGTGTAATCTTACTGTTTTTGCTTATTTTGCCTTGTATCTTTAACTGTATTCAAAACATGGTCAGCCGTACAATAGCAAAAACATGGCAAACTAATCTCCTTGCACAAGAAGAAAACGGGGGAAATGTGGAGAGCATTATTAATAATTGGTTAGCTGAGAAAGGCCACACTGATATAATGCCGCTGGTTAAACTGAAGGAGAAATGTCAGCAGTCAGCAAGCTAAAAGGAAGAGTCAGCAGCGACCTTGCTGCAACATGAGGATAGGGAGTTGAGATTAGTCCTGAATATATCCTAAGAATATGTAGAAAGTATCAAAAGTAGAGCCATAGGAATGTAGAAGTAGGCGTAGGTGCTGATATGCAAGCTGACCAATCCTGAGCTCAACTTTTGCAATATGTATGAAGCTCATTATTAACTGTATTTAACCCGCCGTACTGATCAATAAAATTGAGCCTGTGATGATCAAAATGATGTCCTGGTTCCCTTCCGTCAACACTCTTTCTTTGTGCAAACTTCTCATGAGATTACAGCTATTTCAACATCTGCTTACTTTAACATAGAAGCCTTTACCTAATATCAATTCAAACACTTTCATTTCCTTATAGTGTTATGTGTTATAAGGGAAAAAAGTCTTTTCTTTATAGCTTACAAGAGGATTTCAGCTCTAAAAACAAAGCATCTTCTCCCCCTCCCATCTGGGACTTACTTACCTTCTTCTTTATTACCTTTAATATCTTCATCTTGTTTTTAATATACGTGCATGTTGTTCTTTTCTCTCACTCAGAAGAAGACTGAAGCACTGAAAAAGTTAACATCACGCCTGAAGCCTACCTAACCCACCAATAACTACTAACAGAAAGCTGTGGCTCAGTTGTGTTCAGATCAGCTTTGTAGTTAGTGTTTAGTTTTCTACACCAGCCACAGAAGTCTCTGGTCTCAGCCAGGCTAAGAAGAAGAAGAAGCAGCAGCCTGACAGCGAGATCTTCGCAGCCACAGCCAGCCCTGCTCTGGCTAAAGCTCCGCAGCCTCCCCTGTCTCCTTGCCCGGCAGCTGCTGAAGCCCAGCCCGGCCAAACCAGAGCCCATGGAGAGAGAAGCCAGCAAGCAGCCCAGGAAATAGAAAAGAAGCCCAGCCTGCAGCAAGATGGCCCAGCCCAGCCCAGACACAGAGCAGAAGCCCAAACCGAAACCCAGCACCTCCCTGCCGACCAACAAAGAAAAGAAAAGTTTATGAATTTTTTGGTCTTTACCATGTGTGTTTCACAAAAGCGTGTCTAGCTTTTCAGCAGCTCAACAGACTGTCAGATACACAAAAAACTTTGCATCACTTCCCTACATTTCCTCCCATTCCCAAACGTAACACAGGGGCCACTGGGAACAACTGGGATCAGACTGGGAGCAACTGGGAGCAGCTAGGACCAAGCTGGGAGCAACTGGGATCATCATGGCATCAGAGTAGGATCATACTGGGAGGGACTGGGTCTGTGCTAGAGGCAACTGGGATCACACTGGGAGGAAATGGGGACATGCTGGGGACCAATGGGATCATACTGGGAGCAACTGGCACCACACTGAGGGTGACTGGGATCCTTCTGGAATCATACTGGAAGTGACTAGGGGCAGGCTGAGGGCAATTGGGACCATGTTGGGGCAACTGGGATATACAGGAAATGACAGGAATCATGCTGGAGGTGACTGGGAGTGGCTGTGAGCAAATGGAATCATACCGGAAGCTACTGGGAGCAACTGGGAGTGAGTGGAAACACATTAGGGACAACTGGGATGTACTGGGAGAGACCAGGAGTGACTGGAATCACAAAAGAACCATAAAGGAAGTCACTGGAATAATACTGGGAGTATCTGGGATTGACTGGAATCCTACTGGGCGTGACTGGAATCCTACTGGGTGACTTGGAGTGACTGGGACCATACTGGGGGCAAATGGCACTGTACTGAGAGTGACTGGGTTCATCCTGGAATCATACTGGGAAGGACTGGAACCATACTGGGAGTGTCTGGAACTATAGTAGGGCTGAATGGGAACACCTGGGATCATACTGGGAGTGACTGGGATGATACTGGGATCACACTGAGTGTAACGGGAAGTGACTGGGACCATCCTGGGGGTGACTGGGAGCCACAGGGCCCATGCTGGGAGTGACCTGGGGGGAACTGGGGGAACTGGCCCGGCTGGGGCTCAGGGTTGTTCTCCCCCAGGGCTGCCCTGGCTCCTGCTGCCACCTTGGGCCCCACAGAGCCGAGGGACAGGGGACAGCTGAGGGACAGGAGACAGGGGCAGGGACGTGGAGAGGTAGAAGGGAGTTCCAGGGGGTCCTTGAGCCCAGGAAAGGGGAGTCCAGGGTTTCCCAAAAAGGGGGGACAAGCGTGGGGACACCAGGGATGTTCGAGAACGAGGAGTTCAGGGGGTCTCTGGTTTTGCACACAGCTGGGGCTGGGGACTGGGAAAGGCAGGAATGGGGGACCAAGGCATTCCAGGGCATCCCAGGGTCAAGCCAATGGCCAGTCTGGAGGCTGGGAGCCATGGGATGGCCGGGAAAAGGGGAGCAGAGAGCCCTGATGTCCAGGAATGGGGTGTGAAAAATGCATGTATTTTATGATTGGCTTTTCACAAATATTAAAATGAATATTATATGTGTTGTATTAGAAAGCAATGCTGTATTAATTTTCTTAAGTACTGTGTTAAATATAGTTTTAGGTTATAAAAATTGTTAAAATAGAACTATGCTATGTAAGATGCTTTGTTTAAAAGAAAGGACTTGCAGCGAGATAACTTGCAGCCACAGGACACCTAGATCTTTCAGAGAAAAAGAATTTACGGCCTTCTTATCAGAAGAAACAAACTTCTTCCCACCTTGGAGGTGCTATTAGGATTAGAGGGAAGAAGTTGACACTGGTCAGACAGAATCCTGTGTTTGAATGGAATTTATGCATCATGTATGAAGTGTATGAATATGCAACGGGCTGTTGTTTTTAAGGGGTAATCCTTTGTTACCAGGGGTCCTTTTTTGGGCCCGTGATGCCCAGAAAAAGGTACCTGGACGTCCATAACTCTTTGTTTTTATTGTCTCATATTGTCTTTATTCAATTTGTCCAAATTGTTATTACTCTAATTGTGTTACTATATAACCATCTTATTACTATTAAACTTTAAAAATTTTAAAAACAAGTGATTGGCGTTTTTCACAATTTGGTAGCAGAGGATGGTTACTAACTCCTCGCTGCCGGTGCTTTGGGAGAGTCAGAGTGGGGAAGGCGCGCCCTGCCCTCTTTGGCAGCCTCGCTCTGCTTCCCCTGAAGTGACCGACAGACGCAGGTTACGATCTGTGGACAAAAGGAGACAATAAAACAAAGAGAACGGGAAAAGGGTCCCTACAACTGCTGTAATTTGCCCCCTAAGAGTAGTAGTGCGCACGAAGAACCCGGGAAGGAAAAAGGATTGGTAAGTATTTCTCGGGGGGCAGGTACGGGGGGATGAATGTGTGTGAATGAGAGGCGGGCTGGTTGTCCCAGACCTGCCAAGTGAGTGCGGAGTCTCCCACGCTGCGTTTCCAACTTTGCGCTGGAAAAGCGGCCAGTAAAGAGACAAAGCGACTCATAAGAGAGTGAAAGAATCCCCGGGGGTGACTGGGACTGGGTCTCAGGGAGGGGTTGGACCCCTCGGTGGTGGGGAGCAAGGTTTCCTAGCCCAATCCACTAGGAAACAGTACAGGAGGGGCTCCTAAAACCTGCTGGGTTGAGGGATTTATATTCCAAGAGCATCCAAGAGCAGGGTTGAGCAGAATTCTGTCCGAGTGAGGATATGCCCGAGAACACTCAGGGTGGGACAACACAGCTAGATTGGGGGATAAAAAAATGCCCAAGAACATCCAGGGTTGGACAACACAGCAGAACAAATTAAATGCCCAAGAGCATCTGTAGTTGTACCACACCGCTGGGTTGAGGGACAGAAAATGCCCAAGAGCATCTGAGGTTGAACAACACAGCTGGATTGAAGGAAAATTACCCGAGAGCATCTGGGGTTGGACAACACGACAGGATTGAGGGAAAAATTGCCCAAGAGCATTTGGGGTTGGATAACACAGCTGGGTTGAGGGATATCCAATGGCACCGGGACTGGCCAGTAACACCTAAACTTGTAATAGGCGATGTGAAAGTAAAAGGTACCTTATTGTTGTTTTGTGGTGTGTGAGAGTGACACACACACAGAGCCAGCCTCAGCTTCCTGGGCAGGTGGGAAGGGGGAGGTGTGGAAAGAGCGAGTGACCTGCACACCAGGCTGCAGCTCCCGGCTGGGTGGGGGCTTCTGGTCCCAAGAGGAGCGAGTGACCTGCGAACCAAGCTAGCGTTCCCTGGGCGTGTGAGGGGCCGTAGCTGAAGAGTGTGAAAGACACGCAGACAGCCTCACAGGGGAACGGGCACCAGAGGCAGCCAGAGTCAGGGCCCTTCTAGGGGGCCTGGTGACACTGAGACCTGGAGGTAAACCCCAAAGCGAAAGAGGGGGCCACAAGGACCTGTGATTTTCTAGCAATAAGGATCCCCTTTGTGTCTTGAGAGTGTGAAGGAATGTGTGAAAGTGAATGAGAAATAAAAGTGAGTGAATGTAGACGAATGAAAGTATAGGTAATGTCGATTGTGCATTTTAAGCCTTACCGTATCTCCTTGGAGGGAGTTGGATTGTATTGAAAAGCAGTGTGAGAAAAAGGGGTTTTTTTGGGTGTAAGTAGTTGAAAGAAAAGTGGTATTTAAGTTGTTAGTAAAAAGTGAAAAACAGAAGCAGGGGACGAATAGATAGAAAACTGAAAAATGAGACAGAAATTCAGTAAGGTGGATACAGGA
This sequence comes from Melospiza melodia melodia, assembly GCF_035770615.1. Lineage (NCBI taxonomy): Eukaryota > Metazoa > Chordata > Aves > Passeriformes > Passerellidae > Melospiza > Melospiza melodia. The sequence continues at coordinate 6,310,306 of NC_086200.1, forward strand.
AAAGAAAAGCAGAAAAAAAATACCAACAGAAATACCCCAAGACAGCACTTTGGGAGTTATGTTAACAAACAGAAATACAACTCCTTGCAAAATACAGGGTATGCAGAAGTTGATGAGAAAAAACATGCAAACTTGTGAATTATATACTTAAAAACAGCATTAGAAAATTTAACACAAAAGAGTTATATATTGATTCAAGGTATGCCTTTAGAGTAGCACATACCTTAAGAAAAATTTTAAAAGGGAGATTGCTTAATTAAAGAAGAAAAAGATTAGTACATGAGAAACTTATTTTCGAGGTTTTAAAGGCATTACAATTACCTAAGAGAGATAGCAATAGTACATATTAAACGACACCAAAAGGTAAAGACCTAGAAATAAGAAGAAATAAAATAAATAATTGGCAGATCAAGAAGCTAAAGATGCAGCAGAAAATAGAGCTGAAAGAGTTAATATTAACTCCAAATGAAGAAAAAAAAAGGGGGCGGGAATTAAAACAAGATTGTGGCGAACAAGATAAATCGGGGAAATAGAAACATCTTGATATGGAAGACAATTAGATAATAAAACGCTTACGAGGGAATAGCAGAGGACGTGTATCAAAAAGCCCGGTGGGATACACAGGCTAGGTGTGATCATTTTTTTAAAAGAACTATGGGTGCATTGAGACTTTTAGAGTAAAAAAACAAGTACCTGAAACATGTATAATTTGCCAAAAGATAAATAAAAGGGTGATGAGAAAAACAATATGAGAAGGTCGTCAGTTAGCTCGTCGACCATTTCAAAGCATCCAAAAAGCAAAACGGGGAAAGTATAGAGCTGAGAACAAATTACCTCATCCATTCCCGTTCGTTCCCCCACTCGTTCGCACCAGCCCTCCCAGCCCCTGTGCCGGCTCCGGCACAGTCCGTCTGTCCCGGTCCGTCTGTCCCGGTCCGTCTGTCCCGGTCCGGCCGCCTGGCCCGCGTTCTTGCCGGGGGTGGGGGTCTGTCCTGCCGTGTGCACCGTGGTTACCGCGCTGATCGCACCGAGGGGGGTCCCGTCTGTCCCATCCCCGGCTGCCCTGACTCTGTCGGCTCCCGCCGCTGCAGCCGGGGTCAGTCCCGGCTTTGTCTCTGCCGGATCAGCCACCGTGAGCCGAGTGAGGGCGATCCCCGCTCCAGCTCGGTCTGCACAGGAACAGCCCCTCGGGCGATCCCAGCCACAGACCCCGCCTCTGGAGCCCCCAGACCCTGAGCTGTGCCGATCCCCTCGGGCCATCCCAGCCACAGACCCCGCCTCTGGAGCCCCCAGACCCTGAGCTGTGCCGAGCCCCTCGGGCCATCCCAGCCACAGACCCCGCCTCTGGAGCCCCCAGACCCTGAGCTGTGCCGATCCCCTCGGGCCATCCCAACCTCAGACCCCGCCTTTGGAGCCCCCAGACCCTGAGCTGTGCCGATCCCCTCGGGCCATCCCAGCCACAGACCCCGCCTCTGGAGCCCCCAGACCCTGAGCTGTGCCGATCCCCTCGGGCCATCCCGGCTGCAGACCCCGCCTTTGGAGCCCCCAGACCCTGAGCTGTGCCGATCCCCTCGGGCCATCCCGGCTGCAGACCCCGCCTCTGGAGCCCCCAGACCCTGAGCTGTGCCGAGCCTCCCCGTCCTGCCCTGAGCTCCATTCCCTTGGTAACCACAGCTCCGGCTGCTTAAGGAAACTCTTTAAAGGAATCACTTTATTGAAACACTAAAAAATCAGTTAGAAGAAAGCCCTCTCCTGATTCTTCCTAAAAATACGTGAGAAAGGCTGTAGAAGATAAAAATCCAAAAAGAATGGGATAAAGAGATTGGTCTATTTCCATTAAGAGAGGTTCTCAAAGGGGGGTGATGGATCAGAGTTTGTAAATGCTTCTTTGACTTTGTCTGAGGTCTGAAATTTTAAGAAATAAATAAAAGAGATATTTGGAGAATCCCATAGGCATAGCTGAACAATTAGACCAACTTTTAGGTCCAAACATGTATACTTGAGAACAGATGTGGTTGGTAATGAAAATAATATTTTTCTCAGGAAGAAAAGCAATTAATCAGAGCAACTGAAATAAAAGCTTAAGAAAAAGATAATCTGCAGGGACCCCCAGAGAAGACAAAATGCCAACTGTACCTCCTGAATGGGGTTAAAATAATGAGGAGGGGAGTAAACACATGAACAGTTATTGTAATTACATAACCAAGAGAATAAATGAGACAGCATATCAAAGGCGAAATGTGAAAACAAAAGATTTTTGAGAGACAGCTTTTAGAGGGGAAAGAAAAAACTCCAACTAAATAGATAAACAAACTTTAGAGAAAAAGGAAAATGGTCCTAAGTAAGCAGAAGATCTGAAAATCTTTAAAGAAATGGGCCCATTAAAAAAAAAAAAAAAAAAAAGTCATAGGCTTTAATTTTTTTGGGGGGGGAACAAATACCATCAGGAGCCTGTGATAACTTTAAAAGTGGGTCCCCAAGAAGAAGAATTGGAATTTGTTATAGACACAGGGGCAGAGAAAACCTGCCTGTTAAACCTTCCAAAAGGTTATAGTGTGAGCAAACATATAGTGAAAGTAACAGGGGCAAAAAGAGGAAGTTTTACATTTCTGGTCATTAAAGATGTGGTAATTGAGGGAAGAAACTAAAATTTAGGTGGGAGATGTGTTATTGGTCCCAGGGGCAGGTAGCAATTTATTGGGAAGAGTCTTACAAGTGCAATTAAGAGTAAGAGTTATATCAGAAAATAAGAAAATGACAGCTAGAGTTTTGAAATTAAGCCAAGAGGATGAAGAAAATAAAATCAACAAAGAAGTTTGGGCTGGAGAAAGAAATAGGGTAAGAATAAATATCGACCCCATAAGGGTTACAACTGAGAGAGGAGAAAGAGAGAAGTTGAAGTAGAGAAGTAGTTAGGAAACTCTGAGATGTTAGAATGTGAAGTGATGACATCTTGGTGCTAGAAGAGAGCAGAAGTGTGAATGCAAGTATTTTGCATGAAAGGCAGAGAAGTATCTTAACACATGGTTGTTAAGAGGTTATTCAATGCCACACTGGGGTCCGGAAAAGCCTTAGCAGAACGGGCCCTCCTTGAAGAGAAAAGAGGATAAGTTGACGAGAGAAAGAGAAAGAATGTCAGGAGCACCTGGGCACGCCAGGTTTGGGGTTGTCAAGGCTGGGAGGTGTCTGAGCGCTCCCTGCGATCGGCGGGGTCTCGGGGGCTGCGGCAGGGACCGATCCATGGAGGTGCCCCGGGCGGGGCTGGCAGCAGAGGACACAGGTTTGCGGCCAGGAGCGGGCTGGCTCCGGGGCAGAGCTGCCGGGGGGCTCCCAGACTGTCGGGGTGCCGAGCCCAGGATGGCAGCGTCAGCCTGGAAGTAGGCCGAGAGAGAGAAGGGGAGAGAGAGAGAGAGAGAGAGAGGGAGAGAGAGGGCAAAAGAGACCCAGGGCAGCCCCCAGGGTCCCCATGCCCGGGGCTGCTCTCCCCTGCCCCGGCCCTGCAGCCAAGGGGCCGCACCGGGGGAAGGGCCAAGAACAGCACTGACAGCAGGGCTGTGAAAAGAGGGGCAGGGGGGACTAGCACTAAAAGATAAAATCAAAGCAGAGAGTGCTGACTCTCCAAACCTCACAAAGCGGTTTGTTTTTCTTAAGTAAGAGGTTTTTTGTTTTTTTTTTTTTCTTTTGTGTGTTTTGTTTGCCATTAACGAGAAGGCTTTTGTCCTGAAGAAGAGGCTGCTGTAGAGAAAGCTTTTAGCTAAACCCAGAAAGTTTAGAAGGAAAGCGAATCGTAAAAGTTAATGCAGTATTATCTTTCTTTTATTATCTATGCTATTAAGAAGTCCTTTCCAGGTACTACTGAAGCAACAATCAAAATCACGGAAAGAGAGTGAATTCATGCCAGCAGAATCAAAGGACTTGTGAAGAAACTTGAGGAACGGACTATCATATTTAAACCGGGTGATACTGAACTGACTTTCCAATGGGGACTGAGTGGTAATGGTTTGAGAAAACCCAAATGATCCAAGAAATGTACAAAGAATAACACTGAATTAAGAAATAAGATAATGCTTATATCACTGGATTTGAGCACTGCCTGAATAAAACATCTCCTTGGGGGAGGAATACCTCAGATAGAAAGATCAAGAACGTTTTTGTATTCTGACCTTAGCCCTAGAATTGTACAAGGGAGAAGGGGAATTACTATTTCCATTAGTAAACTTTACTTGATTCATTCCAATACTGGACATGCTAGGTGGGTTATAAGTAAATGCTTAAATTGTAAGAGTAATTAGTGTTGTGATTCGCAAAATTTATGTTCTTATTGCAAAAAGTGTTAAAGTACTGACTTGGTTTTGTGGATGGGAATTATTAGTGCCTGTTAAATGAGAGCTACCTGAGGAACAGTCAGAGACCACAGTTAAAGAGTGTCAAAAACAATTTGCCTAGCAATTAGTTAAGAGAAAGTGACAAGAAAATAGAGGGCAAGACCAGATTGGCCTCTGTATTTCACCACCAAGAAGATCAAATAAACCTGCTGTGGGTTGCAACCTCACAGGCATGGGAGGTGGGAGTATAAGCCATACTGGACCTCTGTTATTCCTGTTTCTGGCACTCACTTGTTGTCTTTTCCCTTTCGGGATACCAGCAGGATTGTGTCACAAATGCTACAGAAAGCATCACATAGAAAGAAACCAAAGTTCCTCCTTTATTACACACACCTATGTCAACAGCCACTGTTATAACCCAGCCAAATTAAGAACTTGTAGGCAAAACAGAGTAAATTATTAGATTACAAGAAACTTAAGAAAAAGTGGCAATAGATTTAGAACTGAATGTCCAAAAGGAGAGAGATGGATTTGTTTTAAATTTAATCTTGAAGATGCGGTTCAAGATTTGGAAAAAAAACCCCAAATAATAAAGGAAAAGGTAAAACCAGCACAGCAATCTAACTCTGTATTGACTCCAAATTATCTGTTGAATTGTATTAAAAGATTCCAAGCAGTTACAGAAATGATAGCAAATAAGGCTGCCCAGGCATTAGAGTTAACATTAAGTCAGCTAAGCCAAACAAAAACTGTAGGGTATCAGAAAGGTTCGCTTTAGACTATTTATTGGCCAAAGAAGGGGGTGTTTGTGGAAAGTTCAATATATCAGATCGTTGAAAATTGATGACCACAGAAAAGTCATTCTAGCAAAAGCAAAAGAAATCAAAAAGAAAAATATATACGCATATAACAACCCAGGTACCAGTCCAAAAATTAGAAAACAATGTTAAAATCTAGCTGGTGGGGTAATGTATTAGAAGAAATTAAGATCTTTCATTTGTGTTACAACTGTTTTTATATTTCTTTCTTGTGTAATCCTGTGTTTTATTTTACCAGCATAGTCCAGAAGATATAAGTAGAAAAAAAATATTGCTCAAGCCAAATGATTTACAAAGAGTAAGAGTGGGGATTGTGAAAAATGCATGTATTTTATGATTGGCTTTTCGCAAATATTAAAATGAATATTATATGTGTTGTGTTAGAAAGCAATGCTGTATTAATTTTCTTAAGCACTGTGTTAAATATAGTTTTAGGTTATAAAAATAGAAACTATGCTATGTAAGATGCTTTGTTTAACAGAAAGGGCTTGCAGCGAGATAGCAGCCACAGGACATCTAAATCTTTCAGAGAAAGGGAATTTATTGCCTTCTTATCAGAAAAAATGAACTTCTTCTCACCTTGGAGGCACTGTTAGGATTAGAAGGAAAGAAGTTGACAATGACCAGACACAATCCTGTATTTGAATGGAATTTATGCATCATGTATGAAGTATATGAATATGCAACAGGCTATTGTTCTTAAGGGTTAATCCTTTGTTAATGGGTGTCCTTTTTCAGACTCCTGATGCCCAGAAAAAGGTACCCGGACATCCGTAACTCTTTGTTTTTATTGTCTCATATTGTCTTAATTCAATTTATCCAAATTGTTATTACTCTAATTGTGTTACTATTTTTATAACTATTTTATTACTATGAAACTTTTTAACATTTTAAAAACAAGTGATTGGTGTTTTTCACACTGACTGTTCACCGCTGCCAATGCTCACAGTATTCTCCTAACACACTTGAGCTTCCTGTCTTTCAGTGAGAGAAAGATTCAGCTAAAGTCAAGGAAAGAGGGCAGGGGAGATGGAAACCTTCCCTTGAGATGCTTTTAGGAAGGCCTGAAGGGACCCTGCCTTTCCTTGGAACAGAGGTGGTCACCATGCATGGTGTTGCCTGACCTGCCCTAGGTGCTCCTCTATTCCAGAAGGACTTTTGCCCACTTCATCACTTGTCTGTCCCTGCAATTCCAGGGCCTCAAACCTGCTCTGTGAGATACTAAACCTGTAAGTCAGCTGTAAGTTTTCAGAATATGGCACTGACCATGGCTCTAAGTAAGTTTTTTTAATCAGGCTTACAATATATTTTGAGAAGAAGAAGGAACAGAAGGGGTAGATACCACACAAGAATCCAGCAGTCTTCCCAGCTTTTTTGTCTGGGTTCTATGAAGCACAATGCCCAGTGCTTGCATTATGCTGTCTTTTCATGTGTTCTGGTGACCAGAACCATCCCATGGCCAGGCCCAGGATAATTTGGGTGCCAAAGTCCCATTGCCTGCAAACATCACACTCTTTTTTACCCAGCTGGTGCTCAGCTCAGCATATTTGCTGAGACAACTTTAGGACTGTTTTCCTTAACTTGGCAGTTCTAGCAGATGTCCTTATGGCCCCTAAATTCTGCATCCTTTGTGTCCACTATCAATGGGCATCCTTCTTCCCAAGCTTTGTCAACCTCCCTCTGGGTATGAGATCAGTGAAACGGGCCCAGCCCTGAGTCTTAAAGACAATTCTAGCAACAACTACTTTGCTTTTCTAATACCTGGCCATCACTTCGAGCTTGTAGGCTGCTATGTGTGTCACAGGTTAAATGTCTCTTCCTGTTGATCAGGCTTGGAAGTGTGCACAGCCCAGGCATGACAGGATATGTTTTCTTCAGGAAATGGGACGTAGGGCCCAGCTTGCACCAGGTCCAGGCCCGCGCCTTCCAGAGCGCCAGAAGGTTCGCGGCGCCATTGCAGGGCTCAGGGCGCCTCCTTGTGGGCAAGAGTGGCCTCGACAGCGCGGGCGCTGCGCGGCGGGGCCAGAGGGCGGGAAAGGGCGGGCGGGTGTGAGGGGCGGGGCGGTTCGTGCCTAGAGCCGAGCCCGCGCTGTACCTCGGCGCCTTCCCGGCTCGGTGTTGGGAGCGAGCCGCCGCTGCTCGGGCTCTGGGAGAAGCGTGCGGCCGCTGCGGAGTCCCAGCCCGCAGATCTGGCTGCTGGCCGAGGCTGCAGTGCAGAGCTGCCATGCCAGAGCTGCCGTGCGCCGTGGCACTGCCAGAGCCCCTGGCAGAGCCGGGCTGGAAGTGCCGACAGCTGAGGGAAGCCCTGCCATGGCAGCGCCCCAAGCTCTTGTTTATCCCACAGAAAGAGAGGATCAGCACCTGGAGGTGACTGCGTCATTCCTGGAAAGGGACTATCTGCTTACAGTTGCGATGTCTGGCAGCAAGCAGGACGGCGCTGGTGCCAGGGAGCCAAGTGAGGGCAAAGCAGCCCTGTGACAGCCTGGCCCAGGGGCTCTTGTGGCAGCAGGCAGCGTGGGGATCAGAACAGAGGCAGCGGGAGGCAGGAGCTGCTCGGCCATGCCAGGGCTGGGAGCCTCCTTCCTGCCCAAGTGGGGCCCAGCTGGGCCAGGGGGCAGCTCCTGGGACAGCCGTGCCCGCAATGGCCCCCGCTCTGCAAGGCCTCCAGCGCTGCCCATCAGCCAGGCAGGGACAGAGCAGCCTTGGGGCCGATGCTGCTGCAGGCTCAGAGCCCCGCACAGCTGCTCATGCCCGGTGCCATTGGCTCTGTCCCCTGCAGCCTGCATGCTGTGTCACCGTGCAGAGGCTGAGCCCTGTGCCTCCCCTGGCCCTGGCAACTGTTCCTGTGCTGCTCCTGCACTGCCCAGGGCACCCACGGGCCCTGCTTGGGCCGCACGCAGACCAGAACCAGCTGGGGCTGTGACAGCTCTGCTGCTCTGGGCCCAGCCCTTGGGCAAAGCACCCGCCTGTCCCTGGGCTGGGGGCAGTGCCCAGGCTGGGCTTGGCAGAGCCCGTCCGCTCCTGGAGGGCTGGGGGCACTGCTCTGGCCTGGCCTGGCCCGGCCCTGGGGTCCCTTGGCATTCCTGCTTGCCCTTGCATCCACCAGGGATGGGCTGCAGCTCAATGGCCCCGGCCTGGCCGCACACTCAGGCCTGGAGCCTTCCCATGGCTCCCCAGGGCACGAGAGCCTCAGCCCCAGCTCCCAAACACGGCCTAACAGGGTTTGCTGATATTGATCCCTGTTAGACCTTTGAAAGCATTTTGAAAGTAACCTTGTTTGGCAACTCCTTCAAGGAACAAACGTGATTCGCTTCTAATCAGTAAAAACTTTATTGGTTTGCTTGCACTTCCTATAGGGTATCCTAATGCTTCCTTTGGCGTTCCAGAAAATAATGAAAATCTAACAAATTCTAAAGAGAAGTTCTTGAATCCACTATGAGGAGAAGTCTCTACATTCACTATCCTTACATACACTTAAGTAGCTGCTCCTGTAACACACAAAGATGTAGTGGTTTACCTGACTGGACCACACAACAGGATGTTATACACACCGCTACACTAAAAAACTTCTCTTCCCTGTTCATCACAAATTTAAAGCTCTTCTCGAGGTCCTGACTTAATTTTACATGCACATTCATACCTGCAATCCCTCCCCATGCTCAGTTTTCACCTAGACTTACCAGGGAACAGATGTTCCATACTCACCTCAAGCAATAATCTACGTCTGTCTTCCTAACCCTCTTTTTCTTCACTGACTTCTACTAATCTACAAAATAACTTGGACCCTCTGCACAAAAGAAACATCCAATTAATAGCCTTAAACACTTGTGATTGTGCTGCTACTTCTAACAATCTTGACCACCACAGCACTAAAATCAGAAATCAATTCTTCACATCCTTCCTGTTCTCCTGCCCCCACCACGCCTTGGCTCCAGCAGAAATGTTCCCTACTGCAGCCTGGTGTGCTAAGAACAATCAAAGGCAGCAGCACTTTCCCTCAACATGCTGCAATCTGAATTGCAGTGAAATTGCAGCTGTTGCATTAGAAGCTCAGCACCAGCACCCCACATCTTCCCCCAGAACTGAGGCCTGCTGAGGCCTGAGCTCTCCATTTCAACACACCCTGTAAATCAGGCTGCCTGGAAGATTGCAGGCTGGTAACTGTGTGAACACAGCAGTGCATTTCAGCAGAGTTATGGAATCAGTCTCATGGAAGGCACATCCTTTAAGCTTAAGACTCTATTCTACAAAATCTAGCCAGCAATTGTTTTGGTGGCCTGTGCAGGTTTTGGGGACTGTGCATGTTTCCTTTGGATGTTGTTTTCTTTGTTTCTAAATACAAAATTCACTGGATTCAGAAGCAAAACCCCAGCTTCATTAGAACAAAGAACCACAGGGACATATGTGGCTGACAAGAACACTCCTCATTTCTAATAGTAACACCAGAAAGAGAGGAAAAAGATAAAGATGATTTAAATACCCGAAAGGATCCAAAATGTCTACATAAGCTGTCAAGTGACTAAGTTTTTGGTAAACTCTAAAAGTCCAGATTCCTATTCGGTAATTGTCTGAAAGAAAAGAAAGCCAGAAAATCTGGTTGACCTTTATTTTGCCAGGACTTTCTCACGGGATTCTACCACAACTTGGATCACAAGTGAGGGTGGCAAATTTTGACTAGAAAACTTTGATAACTAGGCAGCATTTTTTCCTCCTCACTGAATTACAGGAAGGGTTTAAAAGGAAAAAAAAATATAAAAGAGCGTAAAGAAATTCTATCATACCTCTTAGGCGTTCATCATCTTTGGAGAACAAAAAAAAAAAACTCTAGCACTTCCTGTGCATGGTAAAGAAAGAAACCTAGAAAAGGACAAAGGGATTTGAGCATCCTAAATTGTACTATCAAATTTCATGAACACGAGTTAATCCTGTAGTGCTTCATAGAAATGCCATACATTGAAAAGCTTTATTCCCTAGAAACCAAATAAATCTTTTTATTTTCCAAATCCTCTTTTAAAGAGAAAACTGACTGTGTCTTTGGCTTTTGGCCAAACTCAGTTTGGAGTTGGTCAAACCAAAATGACCCAGTTAATTTCCTGTGCTCTGCTCTTTCTTTCCATATTCACATTCACATCCAATGGGTTGCTGGGAGTTTTGACTCTGTGCAGCACAAACGGTTTTCTAAGATGACTTTCATTGCTCAGAGGTGTGCAATGTCAGTTTCCCATTCCCTGAGTGCTGCTATTAATATTCCCACAGCATCCAACTACTACAGCCAAGTAGACAACAAAGAGAAATGGAACTTGCATTTCTTGGTCCTGTTCAATTTCTGACATCTCAGGCTCATCGTCACCCTCAGAACTGCTGTCCTGGAAACGTGGATCCTCTTGCCATGTGGCTTTTACTGGCTTTATTGTCCCAAGCGCGTGAGGCTCTGCAATGACAGCACCAATAGAGAAAAAAAGCCAAAACCAGATTATTCCTCTAATCATCAGGAAGAATTCCTCCTTTCACGTGAAATACTTACAGTGGAGAAGAGAGATTTAGGAAGGACAGAATCTGACCCTGCCAGATTTTCTAAGCTACATTTCTGCTCCACTTTGTATTTTCCACTTTGTTCCAGGGAGCCCTTATGTATTCTTAAACATTTCTCATTGCATTCAGAAGACACTGAATACCTTTTCAGTTCAGCGCAAGTCTGGGGGGCTCATTGCTTTGTGCTGTTGCGTTGGGTTTTTTAATATTTTGGGTAACTTCACGGGGTTTCTTTTCTCTCCTACATGACTGGGACTTGAGTTAATGTTGTTTCATCTTCATTTCAGACGGCCTCATTTTATCTAAGGTTAGGACACCCCAATGATCATGTGTCATTCCATTTCCTTTTTCTAAAGGTCCAAGAGTAGAATTCAGTAACAAACAGAATGTTCATGGATCTTGGGGCCAGCTCTCGGACTTTGCTCCTCCCTCTACATTAACGCACATTTCCTTAAAAGCCTTGTGAGTTCCTATGAAACTTGATATGACTGGTGTGTCACCTTTTTCCCTGTTTGAGGAATTCAGGGCATGAGAACAAGCTTTTTCACCACTCAGCAAAAACCCCCAATGCCTTCTCAAAGCATGCCTTTCAGAATTCCTGAGATGCAAGCATGAGGCACCTCTCAATAATCTACCACAACCCTAGCAAGCAGAAATGAAGATCAAAATGCTTCTGCCTAATTACTGACTTCTGTTGCTGAAAATCCCCTGCATCCTGACCTTTATTACACCATATTGCCCTACAGTGCCTGCCAGAAGCTCTTCCTTAGCAATGGCACTGTTAGAAGGGTTCTGCTGTTACCTTCTTTGATGCCCAACTCCTCTGTGCCTCCAAAGAAAGAAAACTTGAAGTAACTCGTCTCCTGAGCTGCATCATCCTCAGGCAAAGGTCCCAAATGGTCATCTGGGGCAGAGTCCTGTGCATCCTCTTTGTCCCAGGGTATTTCCTCAGTCTGGTTTGCTCTTTGAAGGTCTTTCAAAGAATAAACCAGAATAGACGGAGGAAATACCGTCTATTCTGGTTTGTTCTTTGAAAGGCCTCTTTCAAATCCGCAGCAATGGTGTAGGAGTTGTCTTCAGACAGTGAGGCAGTGTCTCATCTCTTTCTTCTTTTTTTGGCTTTACTGAAATGAGATTGTTCAAGGATAGCAACACAGCACACGTCCTTTTCGGACACAGCTTCCCTAAGAGCCACCTTGCTCTGAATGTCTCCCTAAGCATATCCAAGCCCATTAAGGAGTGGTTCATTATCAAGGGTAAGCAGTGGGGAAACATCTGAGGTTGAAGTCTAAAGGCCGGAACAAGAGTCCTTTTTAATTAGCCACATCCTTAAGTGACTTTTCACTGAATACACAGTTACACAGAAATCAAGGTATTTAGCCCAGACTTCTTCCTGCCAGTAGAAACATCAAGAGCTAATAGGGTTTGCCCACAGAGCTGCACATCTCAGGGTCCCTGCACTGACCGTTCTCACCTTCACTTCTGGCAAGGAACACACGGCCTAGAAAGAAAAGATGACGGCACTACGTGCTGCTGTTGGAGGTCCCAGTTGAGGTCCGACGTCGCTGGTGGGAGCGGCTGCTCCTGCGCGATGTCCCCGACCATGTTCCCCTACGCCTGGGCCTCTCAGCACTCGCTGCTGTCCTCCTGCTCCTGTCCTGGCGACTCCTGGACCGCACAGTTTGAGTCGAGGCCCGGCGCTGCTGGCGGGAGCGGCTGCGTCTGGGGAATGGCCCTGACCATGTCTCCCTTCGCCTGGGCCTCTCAGCCCTTGTCCCTGTCCCACTGCTGCTGCCGCGGCGACTCCTGGAGCGGACAGGTGGACTCTGGGCCCAGCCTTGCTGGCTGGAGCGCCTGCGTCTGGGGGATGGCCCTGACCATGTCTCCCTTCGCCTGGGCCTCTCAGCCCTTGTCCCTGTCCCACTGCTCCTGTCACAGCAGCTCCTGGAGCGGACAGGTGGACTCTGGGCACGACCTTGCTGGCGGGAGCACCTGCGTCTGGGGGATGGCCCTGACCATGTCTCCCTTCGCCTGGGCCTCTCAGCCCTTGTCCCTGTCCCACTGCTCCTGTCACAGCAGCTCCTGGAGCGGACAGGTGGACTCCGGGCCCAGCCTTGCTGGCGGGAGCGCCTGCGTCTGGGGGATGGCCCTGACCATGTCTCCCTTCGCCTGGGCCTCTCAGCCCTTGTCCCTGTCCCACTGCTCCTGTCACAGACACTCCTGGAGCGGACAGATGGACTCTGGGCCCAGCCTTGCTGGCGGGAGTGCCTGCGTCTGGGGGATGGCCCTGACCATGTCTCCCTTCGCCTGGGCCTCTCAGCCCTTGGCCCTGTCCCTCTGTTCCTGTCATGGCAACTCCTGGAGCGGACAGGTGGACTCTGGGCACGACCTTGCTGGCGGGAGCACCTGCGTCTGGGGGATGTCCGTGATGGTGTCTCCCTTTGCTTGGGCCTCTCAGCCCTTGGCCCTGTCCTACTGTTCCTGTCATGGCGACTCCTGGACCGGACAGGTGGACTCTGGGCGCGACTTTGCCGGCGAGAGGAGCGTCGCCTGCGGCTGGGCCCAGCACGTCTGGAATGGACCCTGTCCTCAGGGTCAGGGGACGTGCTGCGTGTTGCCCTTGATCTGCTGATGCTGCTGGTGTCCAGTGAGGAAGATGGCAGCGCCTGCTGCCATGCTGCGTGTTGGGGCCTGCTGTGGCTGCCCGTCTCTGGAGATGGAGGTGGGGAAACCAGCACCAATGGCACAGGGCTGTGGGAGCTGGGGCTGATGGCCTCAGATTCTGACCAGCCACGAGCAGATTGTAGTCCTGACTGTCTGGCCGGCCTGGGGCCATTGAGCTCTGTCTCATCCCTGGAGGCTGTAAGGGCAAGCAGGAATGTCAAAGATCACCCAGGCCCCGGCCAAGCCAGGCCAGAGCAGTGCCTCCAGCCCTCCAGCAGTGGATGCTGCGCTCTGCCAAGCCCGGCCTGGGCACTGCCCTAGCCCAGGGACACCGGGGACTTTGACTCATACATGTTCCGAGCCCAGCACAGCTGTCACACTCCCATCTCTGTGTGCTGTTCCTCAGGCCAGAGCAGCGCCTGTGGGTGCCCTCAGCAGCACAGGAGGAGCACAGGAGCAATTGCCAGGGCCTGGGGAGGCAAACAAGCTCATAGCACTGAGAACAAAAAGTGTACCAGCACGTGGTTGTCTAGCCAAGCGCTTCTGCTTCTTCCTGCTTTGAGGCCTTGGCGAGACACAGGTTCCCTCTAGAGCCCCAGGTGCAGCTTCCCAACTTACCCCTGTTCCTCTGCCTCCTCCCTGCCCCCAGGGTAAAGGCAATCCCTGGCATTGCATTGGCCGTGCCTCACTCCTAGATCTGCGAAGGCATCGTTGTCCTCCCACGTTGGCTGTCTGATGGAGAAAGGAAGAGATGATGAATTTCTGCTGCTCTCCCTCATGGAGGTCCAGGGTGTCCCAGCTCTTTCTCCAGCACTTTTCCAAGTTGGGGGTGAAGCTGAAGCCCAGACTCACAGGACAGGGCAGGGCCAGGGCTCCTGGGGCAGGGCCTGGCACAGCACAGCACTTGCACCCTCCTGGCTGGTGGGCCAGGCAGAAGGACACCAACCTGAAGGGGACTCGGATCCCCAAGATGAACATTTCAACAGGGAATTCCCCACTGTCTCTGCACAGGGGGCACTGGAAATAGAAAGCACCAGCGCGCAAGGCCTGTCCCTGCAGGGCAAACACAGGCAGGGTGAGCGAGGCCCTGCTGCTGCTGCTGCTGCTGCTGCTGCTGCTGCTGCTGCTGCTGCTGAGCACCTGCTGTGCCCCAGGGCTCAGGGGAGGGCTCCTACCTGGATGCAGTCCCTGTGGAACCAGGCCTTTTTGCACGCTGGGCACACCAATGTTGTGAAGGTCTTTCTGTCCTCCACAGGTTCCATGCAGATGGGGCAAACGGTGTCCGGCTCAGGAGTCGCATCCACCTCCTGCTCTGGACGGTGCTCAGGGCAGAAAGAGCTGGGGGCAAAGGGATGGGGAAAGTGAGAAATGCTGGATCATTCCCCAGGGGTGGCCATAAAGAGAGATGAGGTACCTGAACGGAGTAACGTATAGATTGACACAGCCGCCCTCCTTGGTACAGGGCAAGTGGAACCATCTGTCACAGTTCTCCCTGCAGCACATGATGGTTGCCCCGCTCTGGCCGCAGACGCAGCAGCGCTGGAAAGAGCCAAGCAGCTGCATCAGCAGCAGCAGCAGCAGCAGCAGCCTCGAGGCCTCCCCAGGCAGCCCCAGGGCTAAGGGCAGGGCGCAGGACGTGGCCGCTGCCGGCTCCCAGCCCACAGAGCCGCCAGCTGGAGGAGGGAGGCTGCTGTGCCAGGGCCTCTGTGCCAGAGCTGCTGGGAGCCAGACTTTGTCCCGACTGTTGGGCCGGCCTTTCTTTCCTGCAGTCTGGGCTAAGCTCTGGCAAACCTCGCCAGGCACAAATCTCCCTGCTCTTGTCAGGCTCTCACCTTCTGTGCCGCCCGCCGCACTGCAATTAGGAGATCTCGAGGGAGAAAGTCCATGAGTCCCCCGCGGTCCGTCTCTTGCCGAAATAGTAGAGTGGCGAAGAACTGCAGCCAAGGGGAGAAGCTGATGAGGAGGGGGCGGGAGGAGCTGCCCATTGCAAAGGTGGAGGGAGCGCCCGGAGCCACTCACCATGCAGAACACGTGGGCACAGAGCCCACCCTTCTGCAGTTTATCACCGCACATGTCCGGGTCAGCCTCGGCACGGCGACACAGCATGCAGGCTGCAGGGGACAGAGCCAATGGAACTGGGCATGAGCAGCTGTGCGGGGCTCTGAGCCTGCAGCAGCATCGGCCACAAGGCTGCTCTGTCCCTGCCTGGCTGATGGGCAGCGCTGGAGGCCTTGCAGAGCGGGGGCCAATGCGGGCACGGCTGTCCCAGGAGCTGCCCCCTGGCCCAGCTGGGCCCCACTTGGGCAGGAAGGAGGCTCCCAGCCCTGGCATGGCCGAGCAGCTCCTGCCTCCCCCTGCCTCTGTTCTGATCCCCACGCTGCCTGCTACCACAAGAGCCCCTGGGCCAAGCTATCAGAGAGCTGCTTTGCCTTCACCTGGCTCCCTGGCACCAGGACCCTCCTGCTTTCTGTCAGACATGGTGGCTGTCTACGCTGAGTCTATCTCCTCGAGGGACGTGGTCACTTCGAGGTGCTGTTCCTCTCTGTCTATGGGAGAAAGAAGGGGGGGGGGGGGGAGTTTGCAGAACAGGCCCAGAACCACGAGGCTCTACTCCCTGCTCAGCCCTGCGTGAGCCCTGCTCCTGTCTGTTTCTCCTCCCGTCGTCGCCTTGAGTAACACTGCAGTGTCCTCTGGCTGTTCCTCTGCTGATTCTGTGATTTTGGGAAGGGAGAGGCAGGTGAGCCTGCAGCACAGGCCCAGAGCCCCGAGGTGTGGGGCCCCTCTGGTCCCTGGGCAGCCACATCCCCGCCCTACCTTCTCCTCCCGTTGTCAGGTCGCACTGACACTCGGCTTGAGCCCCGCGTTCCCTTTTGTGGCCTTGGTGGCACAGGTCACAATGGCCACTCTGACATCAGCACCGTGTACCCAAAATCGGGGCAGCCATGGCCCCAGGTCCCTGGCAACCACTTGTGGCGGCCCCCTTGGGCACCGAGCTTCTAAAATGGTCCGAGCGTTTGCTCAGGGTGGAAGCAGGGCCAGGACTCCTGCAGCAAGTGCAGGGTCAAATGCCAGGCCCTGGGGCAGCCAGCCAGGGTGGCACTGTAGGCAGGGAGGTGCTGTTCAGGCACTGCCACACTAGGGCTCCGGCCCCGGCCAAGGGAAATTTCTGCTCCTGCCCCTGGCAGGCGGTGGCCCAGAGAGCCCGTGCGGAGTCAGCTGCACTACAGGGATTCAAACCCTGCTCTAGGTGAACTGATGTTTTCATCAAGACCTGTCTGCAGAAAACTAAGATGAACCTGATTTGATGCTGCTGCTGATCACCATTGGGTACAGGAGATAAACCTGGACACCACCACAGCTGCCTCCGTTATCCTGCCATCATATGAACTAACAACTTTGACTTTCCATATAAATGGAAAAATTAGTATTAAGCTTCTGAGAAGCGTCATCTTTTATACTGACTCAGCAGAAAGACAGAAAATTCACTGAGAATTTTCTGTGTACATTTGACAGGAGAGCTTGCAACTGTCCTCAACTCAAGTCAAATACAGGAGGATGCTTTTCCTACATTATAGGAACTTTGCCAGTTTGGTCCATGCTTTCCTACTAGAAAATACATTGGAAAAAATTAGGAAGAGAAGCACAAACAATTCTTGTCAATTTTTCTCTTTCGTGTCTTTGCAAACATGCTCCTGGAAATGCAGATCCATGACTTGTGGAACAATCAGTGGCATCTCTGGGAAGCAGGGCAGGGACTGACAGGCAAGGACACACTGCACCTGCCTGATGCTGGGGCAGCAGGAGTTTGCCCATTTTCCTGTCTCCATGGGAGAGCCACCTTGGCTGGGAAACGATCCCTTCACTGCTCTAGGAGGGAGGCACAGCCAGTGCAATGCCAGGGAGCGCCTTTACCCTGGAGGCAGGGAGGAGGCAGAGGAAGAGGGGGGAAGTTAGGAAGCTGCACCCGGGGCTCTGCAGGGCTCCCGGCTAGGTCTCAAAGCACAAGGAGCCAGAAGAGCTTGGCCGGACAATCCCGAGCTCTGGACACCTTGTCCTCAGCACCGGGAACCCGTTTGCTTCTCCAGGCCCTGGGCACTGCTCCCGTGCTGCTCATGCAATTACACACAGACACAGAGCTACCTGCTCTGTCTCAACCCTCTTCAGCACTGAACAGCACAACACAGTAACATGTTCTCTTCAGTACATGGTCTAATTATTAATAGTCCTGCAAAGACTCACATTCAAAGCACACACAAAAACCCCAAACCCTGGTACAAACCTTGCATCAACACAAAATGCATGTTGCTGTTCAGAAACACAGGGTAGCACTTTTGGCCAATGCTTTTTCCTATAAGATCTTTCAAAGGATTGCAAAAGTGACATTGTTTGGCAACTTCTTCAAGGAACAGACAGGAGAGGCTTCTGAGTTTTTAAAGATTTATTGGTTTGCTTTCACTTTCCTTTTGGCATCCTTACACTTCACCCAGCATTCCAGAAAATCGTGAAAATCCAAAATAATATCAGGGGAAGTTTCTGAATCCATTCATGTTTCTCCCAAAGACTTTCTTGACATACATACAAGTGACTGGTCCTATGACATACAGAGACGCAGTGGTTTCCCTGACTGGACATTACAAGACAACGTTATAGACTCCACTATACTAAAACACTTCTGTTGCCTGGTAATTACAAAGCCTGAAGCTCTTCTAGAGGCTTTTCCCAGTGCAACTTCATTAGGTTCCTCTCTGCCCAACTCTCGAGCCTCTCCAGGTCTCACTGAAGGGCAGCAGAGCCTTGTGGTGCCTCAGGCCCTGCTCCCAATTCTGTCCCATCAGCAAACACTGAGGGAACACTCTGTCCCTTCTGCCAGGTCACTGGGGAATAAGGCAAACAAGGCTGGGCCCAGCACGGCGCCCTGAGCTCACAGCTACCTGAGTTTGGAGCTCCCCTGTCCACTTCTCTGCCCCACTGTCCCTGAGCTGCCTCAGGGGCCTGTTATGGGAGGCAGGGACAAAGCCTTGCTGAAGTCCCAGCTGGCAACAACCACTGCTCTCCCCTCACAAGCCCAGCCAGTCACTGCAGCACAGGTGGCTATGGGATTGGTCAAGCATGGTTTCCATTCCTGTTATTCCACAGGCTTAGAGATGGCATCCAAGAGGAGCTGTTCTGTCACCTTTCTGGGGATGGAGCTGAGGCTGATGGCCCTGCAGTTTCCTGGCTCTTTCTTGGTGCCCTTTTGCAAGACTGCAGTGATGTTGGCTTTCCTCCACTGCTCATGCCTCTCTCCAGGGCTGTCTCCTTCCCTGACCTGCTGGCAGAGCACCCTGTGCCAGAGGCAGGAGCAGAGATTTCCCTTGGCCCCAAAAGGGAACACTGGGCTCAGGCCGAGTGTCAGTGCGACCTGACAATGGGAGGAGAAGGCATGAAGGAGCAGAGCTCACACAGGGCTGAGCAGGCAGTAGAGCCCTCGTGGCTCTGGGCTTGCTCTGCAAGCTCCTTGGCCTCTACTTTCTCCACAGAGAGAGAGGAACAGCACCTCAAAGCGACCAGGAAACCCGGCCATGGAGCGAGGCTGGGGCTGTGACACCTCAGGGAAACCGGACACGGAGCGGGACTGGGGCTGTCAGCCCTCAGGGAAACTGGCAATTGAGCGGGGCTGGGGCTGAGACACCTCAGGGAAACTGGCCATGGAGCGGGGCTGGGGCTGTGACACCTCAGGAAACCAGCCATGGAGCGGGACTGGGGCTGTCAGCCCTCAGGGAAACCGGCCATGGAGTGGGACTGGGGCTGTGACACCTCAGGAAACCAGCCATGGAGCAAGACTGGGACTGCCAGCCCTCAGGAAACCGGCCATGGAGCGAGACTGGGACTGCCAGCCCTCAGGGAAACTGGCCATGGAGCGAGGCTGGGGCTGTGACACCTCAGGGAAACCGGCCATGGAGTGGGACTGGGGCTGTGACACCTCAGGGAAAGCGGCCATGGAGCGAGGCTGGGGCTGTGACACCTCAGGAAACTGGCCATGGAGCGAGACTGGGACTGTGACACCTCAGGAAACTGGCCATGGAGCGGGACTGGGGCTGTCAGCCCTCAGGAAACCCGGCCATGGAGCGGGACTGGGGCTGTCAGCCCTCAGGGAAACCGGCCATGGAGTGGGGCTGGGGCTGTGACACCTCAGGAAACCAGCCATGGAGCGAGACTGGGACTGCCAGCCCTCAGGAAACCCGGCCATGGGGCTGGGGCTGCAGCTGTGACACCTCAGGGAAAGCAGCCATGGGTGTGGCTTGGCCTTTGACACCTCAGGGAACTCACCATGGCAGCCACCTCCAGGGGTTTTGAAGTACTTGTTTCTTGGTTTAATGCCCTTCCAAGATCAATTTTCCTGATCCTTATCCATGTTTTGGACAAGTATTGCCTCCTGAACAGGCCACCTCCTGGATGTGCAATGATTCCATCTGATCCAGCTGTGCCTCTTCCTTTCTCAAGGGATGGACAGAGGGGCTCTATTGAAGGTGGCATTTCCTGCAGGAAGGGAGGCGATGCCAGACACAGCCACAGGAGGTAGTTGCTCTGCTTCTGGGCCTGAGCCCTGCTGAGGCTTGAGCTGCCCTCTCTGCTGCTTGGCACTGCGGGCACAGCCCGGATAAGATGGGCACAGCCCAGAGGAATTGTCCCGAGCAGGCTCAGGGCACTCGGGTACTGAGCTGTCCTGCTGGGCTCCCTCCGTGGGAGACATGCCCCGAAACCTGGGAGCGGCTGCACAGGGTGCCCGTGGTGGGGAAAGGGCAGAGGGGGAGAGCAAGGCTCCAGTGTGTCCTGAGAGGGCCTGGCTATGTGCCCGTGGGCTGTGGGAGCTGTTCCATGGGCAGGTGGGCAAGCAGGAGGGAGGGACGGAGGTTGGGAGTGACAGCTGTGGCACTGCAGATTTCCCCAAGCATTTAGTGAGGGTTTCCTGTGTGGCAGGGAGAGAGCCCCAGGGCCCTGGGCTGCTCCAGCTGCCCCTCCAGGCATGTTGCACAGGACCTGCAAAGAGCGTACAGAGTGACCAGGAGCCACAGGCTCCCACACCCTTACCCCACCCCCTTGCAGTCCCCAATTCCCCAAGGGAGAAGGGGATCCCAACACACCATGGAAATGGTTCTGTAGCATCTGTGATCCCTCCTCGACTGGAATCATGACTTGGATTACTTGGAAATGCTGGTGAATGGTGCTTTGAAGACCTTGTCAGATGTTGGAGGCATGTTCTGAATGTACCTTTCCTGACAGAATAATCTGTGTCAGTATGCCAAGAGCTTACCATGAGCCAGTTCCCTTAAATTTCACTGAAGGTAGATCAGTTCTGGAAACCTTACCCTGCTCCCTTCTGGAGCCCTGAGGGATCCCACAGGATCACTGGCAGTGGGAGGAAGGGGCATTTAGCTGTCCATCCTCCTCCCGTGTGCAATGCCACTGTGTCCTTCTGTGTGCTCTGTGCAGCCACAGAGAAGAGCAGAGAGGGAAGGGGCTGGGCCCAGGGCTGTGCCTGGGGGCTGAGCCTTTCTCAGCTCCTTTGCAGCCCCCAGGGAGCCTGAGCTGCTTCTGCTGCCACTGCTAAGCCCTGGCCCTGCCTGGGGCTGGGTTTCAAGCTGCTGGCTGCTCCAGGGAGTCCTTTCTGCCCCGACTGCCCCGCAAGGGGCTCCTTCCATCCCAGTGTGGGGCCACTGCAGGCACGAGGTCCCCCTGGCCCTGCTCCTGAGTGGAAGGCAGAGCCAAGGGAGTGCCTTGGAGGGCACCAATCACCCAGATGCCCTCACTGCTACTCGGGCCTGAAGGAGAATCTTCAGCAGTGCCATTGGAGCTGTTGTGTCCTGCCTTTCTTTGCAGCTGAGCCTGTTGCTCAAGGTGATCTGGCTTCCCAGCCCACGTTCAGCATTGAGCCTCTGGGAGAGGGTGAGGGTACGCCAAGGCCTTTCCCCTGTGAGACCTGCCAGCTCAGAGCCCAAAGCTCGGCCAGGGGGGCATCGCTGCAGGTGCCAGGACAGAGCCATGCATGTGTGTGCCCTCACCCTGCACGATCCACTCACAACTTCTGCTCAGCACTGGCAGGTGTTTGAAGGACGGTGGGCCATGGCCCAGCTGAAAAAGCCCAGATGATTTGTTGATTTTATCCGATTTTGCATAAGCATGACGTTCTGAACATGCCATTAAAGAAATGGAGAATTTCTCCATCTTTTAAGGTGTACTTTTTGTTTCTCAAGTGATGGGCCAAAAGTTAGGACAGAAGGAGGTGTTTCCCCAACAAAGCAGAGGCCGTTTGGCAGCCCCTGCTGCAGGAAGGAAGTCCAAGCCAAACACAGGCATGGGCACAGGCACAGAAGGTAATTGCTGTGCCAGGCTCAGCAGGGCTCAGCCATTGGCAGAGCTGTGTGGCTGCAGCTCTTCTTCTTCTACCAGGGCCTCCCTTGCACAGCCCGGCAAAGCTGGAGGTGCCTTTGGAGCTCGTTCAGAGCCCTGGGAAAAGGGGACTCGTGCACCAACGTCCCTCCCGCTGCAGCTGCTCTGGAGCTGGCCCTGAGTGCCCAGAGGCCCAAGGCACAGGAGCAGCCCCGAGCGGGAGCCCTGCCGCGAGCCCAGGGCCAGAGCCACCCTTGGCTCCTGACTGGGCAGGGGCTGCACTGGGTCCTGACAGGGCCTGACTCTGTGCCCTGGGGCGGGGGGAGCTGTCACAGGGCAGGGAGGGCCAGGGCTGGCAGGGGCTGCTCAGGGATGGGTGTGGCCCGTGTCCCTCCAAGCAGCGACTGCCCAAAAAGCTGCGCTGCCCCCGGGCTCTCCTCTCGGCCTGCTGGGCTTTGTTGGGTGGCACAGCCTGTGCCACGGGGTGGCAAGGTCCCTGCAGGCCCCAGCTCTGGGGGAAACGGAGAATGTCCTGCCCGCATCCACCGTGCTGCCAGCTCAGCAGTGCAGCACAGCACGGGCTGACGATCCCCATCGCTCCCACAGGTGCAGCTGGAACCACAGCACATGTTCCTGATTCCCAGAAGGGCCTTGGAAGGGGTTTCTGTCAGGGAACAGGCTTCTGGCTAGGGTTACTGGCAGGCCTGCTTGTCTTGGAGCTGATCTTCATCTTATGCTCTGTCCGAAGTTGGACTTGCGGGAAGAGAAAAGGGTGAGTGTTTAGTTCACCTTTCCCTCAAACAGCTTCTTTTGAAAGTCTACGTCAGACAGAAAACATTCCCAGTGAGGTTGCAGTGTAGGGGTGGCCAGTCCTTGATTGTCCAAAGAACTCTGCTGAGGGTTCTGCTGCTGCCCAGAGCTTTCATTGGCCTCCTAAATGCTGGGCCTTGTCCCGGGGCCCCGCTGGGGCTGCAGCCAGTGCTGGCTCCCACTGAGGCTGCCTGGCCAAGAGCAGCCCCAGGGGCACTGGGCAGAGGCAAAGCACGGTGGGGAGGAGAAAGAGCAGGGACGAGATTGCCCTTGAAAGGCAGAGGCGCTCTGGGGCCCGCTCCTGGCCAGGGAGCCTGCCCAGAGCCGTGACCTGCGGGCCGGCGCCTTGAGGGACAGCTGTGCAGCTGGGCCAAGCTGTGCCAGCAACTCCAGCCGTGCTGGGGAGCCTTGCCAGCTCTGGGCCCGGCTGTGCAGGAGGCTCCCTGTGTGCCACTGGCAGCTGGGGCCCCAGCCACCTCTTCTTTCCACAGTTCCACCTCTGGACAGGAGTTTTAAGATGGTGGCTGCATGTCACACCCAAACAGCAGGAGCACCTCCTCCAGCAGTTAGAAGGGCCTGGGCAGCCCTGTCATGAGTTCTGAGAAGAAGACTGCAGAACAGCCATCGACAAGGAAATCTCCTATTCTCCTGGATATCCCACTGCCACCTCCTCTCCCCATGTATATCCCCAAGCTACTTCCATCTCTTTTTTAATCCTCCTCTGTCCTGTCCCGACTTCTTCTATAGACCCCAGGAGCAGCCCAGCACCCTCCTGCCCCTCCTGAGTCCAACATGTCCCTTCCTCTGCCCCTGAGCCCCCTGGGCCTGCCCTCTAAACCACACTGAAGTTATCCCCGCTCTCTGCCAGGCCAGGTGATGGCCCTTTCTTTAGTTGCACTAAAGGGAAGGTGCCGTCACCCCAGTGTTTGGGTGGCAGCAGCAGCAAAGCCCGGCCGGCAGCACCACTGGCTGAGCTCCATGGCCAGGAGCAGCCGTGGATGCCCACGGTGTGGGCAGGCAGGAGCCAGGCAGGGGCTGCTGTGACCAGCGGCGGGGTCCCGAGGGCTGGGGGAGCCCAGTGGGCAGGCAGCAGCATGGGGCTCCCGAGAAAAAGCAACCCCATTTTCTTAATTTTTCACTTTTAGATATTAGAAATTTGTAGAAATATTTCAAAATATTTTTTCTGTAGACAGACACCCCCAAATATTTCTTCCCAATTCCTATAGTACTTAAAGATTTTTTAAAGTAGTTTTAGAATCCAAAAAAATGACCTCATTTTGTCTTCACTTCTCATTTTTAAAAATATTTAGAAATATCTCTTGTGTAGAGAAATCCTCATATGTTTCATTCCTTTTTCCACAACACATCTGTATTTTTGAAACTGGTTTTAGAGGTCTGGAAAATATTTTCCCCTTATACAATAAAAAATAAAATTGCATTTCAGTGGTAATCTTTATTCTAGGAAGAAGTAAGACCCCTTCAGCCAGCCAGCCTGCTGCAGAGGCTCTTTTCCCACAGGAGCTTTGTACCTAGTCACAACCAACATACATAAAACCTTTTCCCAGATATTTCCTGGGATTTTTGACAAGCTCACGTCCTAATCTTCTCAGACAAATTTTGAGCACAGTGGGAATGTCTTCAAATTACCATCTTTGTTTGCTTCTGGTGGAACTCCCTCCGTTCTAGAGCAGGGCCTTCTCTCAGCTTCCTGCTGCGCCCGGGCTCTCCTCTCGGCCTGCTGGGCTTTGTTGGGTGGCACAGCCTGTGCCAAGGGGCAGCAAGGTGCCTGCAGGCCCCAGCTCTGGGGAAATGGAGAACGTCCTGCCCGCATCCACCGTGCTGCCAGCTCAGCAGTGCAGCACAGCACGGGCTGACGCTCCCCATTGCTCCCACAGGTGCAGCTGGAACCACAGCACATGTTCCTGATTCCCAGAAGGGCCTTGGAAGGGGTTTCTGTCAGGGAACAGGCTTCTGGCTAGGGTTACTGGCAGGCCTGCTTGTTTTGCAGCTTATCTTCATCTTATGCTGTGTCCGAATATGGACTTGCTGGAAGAGAAAAGGGTGAGTGTTTAGTTCACCTTTCCCTCAAACAGCTTCTTTTGAAAGTCTACGTCAGACAGAAAACATTCCCAGTGAGGTTGCAGTGTAGGGGTGGCCAGTCCTTGATTGTCCGAAGAACTCTGCTGAGGGTTCTGCTGCTGCCCAGAGCTTTCATTGGCCTCCTAATTGCTGGGCCTTGTCCCGGGGCCCTGCTGGGCCTGCAGCCAGTGCTGGCTCCCACTGAGGCTGCCTGGCCAAGAGCAGCCCCAGGGGCACTGGGCAGAGGCAAAGCACGGTGGGGAGGAGAAAGAGCAGGGACGAGATTGCCCTTGAAAGGCAGGGGAAGGGAGAATGTTGCTTATCGGAAGAAGCCCCAAAGAGCGGCTGGAAGGGGTGCTGCCTGATCAAGGACCCCCGAGAAGCGGAGGGAGGGCGTATCGGCTGATGGGGTGTCCCGAGGAGCGGCTGGGGAGAGTGGGGGTGTCCCTTAGTGGGGAGGAGCAGCCGGAGCGCTTGCACGGTCCGGTGGTGGGGAGGCCGGCGGGGCAGTCGGAGTAGGCTCAGCCCGGCCGGTGGGCACGGCTCACCCTGCCCGCCCGCAGGACCACGGCGCAGTTCCTGTTCGAGGCGGACCTGCACGGGCTGCTGAAGCTGGACACGCTGATCCCGAACGCGCCGCCTGCGCCATGGCAGCGCAAGGCCAAGGAGAGCGGCCCCGGGCCCAGCCCTGTCGGCGTGTCCCCCATAAAGCCGGCATGTCGCTCCCACAGCCCCAGCAAGACGCCATCCAAGACACCCGGTGAGCGCCGGCCACCGGCGGCAGAGGTTGAGTGCGGGAGCCTGGCCCAGGCTGCTTGTCCGTAGCCATGGGGCTCTGGGCTCCCTGCCACGCTGCCCTTCCGGCTGCTGCTCAGGCAGGAGGAGGTGGGCTGTGCTCCTGACAGCCACCCACCTCCTTGCCAGCATGAGGGGCAGAGCTCTGAGCACTGGGGCTGGCGAGCTGATGTTCGGCCAGCTGAGCCTTGCTGGCACAGCTGTATGCTAGGACGAGTGTGGGCAGGACTGTCAGCTGACAGCTTTACATCCTGTGAGCGTTTTTGTATCTTCCCCTTATCTCTGGACTCTGGAATTGTTGCACTAGACCCAAGGAGTTGCACCACACAGTCCGTAACCAACTTGGTGGCAGGGAGGAAAATATAAGTTAGTTGGGACTGGGTGGCATGAGACCTCAGAGTCCTACTTGTCTGGTGGGTGTGATGTGGAAGAGTGTTGGGTTTGCTCCCGTGAAAGCTCTAATACAGGCTGTTAAATAGCTGTAAGACAATATTTTCATATGTGAATGCAGGTAAATCTGGATCCAAAATTCAAAGCACCCCCACAAAGGCTGGGGGGGATCGCTACATTCCCAAACGCAGCACTATGCAGATGGAGATGGCAAATTTCCTCCTAACCAAAGAGAATGACCCTGCTGAGGATTCCCCTACCAAGAAGGTGAGCATGTTGCTAAGTTACAATTACTTCAATAACTGCTACTCCTTCCTGCCCCTTTACAGAGCAGTGAACAATAGGTTCTATCAAGGGGGCACACGGCACTGACAAGTCCCAGCCATCACTACTTGCAGCTCTGGGCTTCAGGAGCCTAGGATGAGACTGAAGCTGTAGAGACTGCCATGCACTCGAAGCCTATGCTGCTTCTGGTAGCAAAATTTAGCTTTTGACTAACGAGGCTTTAAAATGTAGCAGGCAACAAAAACACAAAGCTGTAAGCCTATGCAAAGTGAAACTGCTGGTGGTAGCTATTCTAGGACAAGGTCTCCACAGGGAACACTTCTGGAATGTTTTACACTGTGTTCTGAAATCTGTTTATGAAGCATTTGGTCGCTTTGTGGCTGTGGCTTTTCCCTCTGGCAATGACACTGAATTTGCCATTGTTTGAAAATGTGAGCAGGACAATGTATGAAAGTCTGAGGAAAACTGCTTTGACCTGCCTCTGTGTGACTGACCCTTGCAGCACAGTCAAACATCTTCAGATTCTAAGAGAAGGGGACTTAGATGTCTGTTTATATTGCAGCATGGGAATTGTTTTAAATGCATTGCACTGAGGGTGATTTGTCTCTGTAGGAGCAACAGAAAGCCTGGGCAGTGAATCTGAATGGTTTTGATGTGGAAGAGGCAAAGATCCTCCACCACAGAGGAAAACCACAGAATGCTCCAGAAGGTATGATACAGGCTCCGTGTGAGCTGAATCAGCAGGAGGGATCAGGTCAGGGGAACAGCAACACAGAGGCTCTGTGTGTGGTCACAGGAGAAATCAACTGGTTTCTGAGAGCTGTACAGGCTGGAGTCTCCTTTCTTAAGGTTCCTGAGGTCGAGGGAGGGCATAACAGTTAAAGTGAATTTATTTAGGAGAGTTGCTATGACTGCCAGTTGGTCACCTGTTACAGGGCTTGCAAGGGTCTTCAGGGTGGAGAGAGAGATGAGAATCTTGACCTCATGTTCAGAAGGCTTGATTTAATATTTTATGATATATATTACATTATTACTATACTAAAAGAAATAGAAGGGAAGTTCTCAGAAGCTAGCTAAGCTAAGAATAGGAAAAGAATGAATAAACAAAGGGCTGTTTCTCAGCAGAGGGTGAGACCCAGCTCCGCTGTGAGTGGTCAGTAAATCCAAACATTCACCCAAGACTGATCATGCATCCACCTGTTGCATTCCCCAGCAGCAGATAACCATTGTTTACCTTTTGTTGCTGAGGCCACAGCTTCTCAGAAGGGGGAAAAATCCTAAAGAAAGGATTTTTATGGAAAGATGTCGGTGACAGTTACCGGTACTGCAGGTTCCAAACGTTCATGAAGTCTGTAAGAGCATCAAAGCCTCTGCTGTGCACTTTCTAGCTTAAACTGCAACTAAATATAATGGGATTCAAAAACCCAAATGTTTGTTAAATTTGTTTCCATGAATGAGGAAATTGTAGCTCACCCCTGTTCAGCAGTTAATTCTGCCAGTGATTTTAGTGCACTGCAGGCTTGTGAGTGTTTCTCTTAGGACTTTATTTTCACTCCAAGGGATTCCTAGTTGGGTGAGCAGCACTCAGCTGGGAGGAAACTAACTCAGGTTAACAAACCTGTTCCCCTGCACACAGACTATCAGAATAACCTGAAAGTGCTCTACAGTCAGAAAATGGCACCTGGATTGAGCAGGAAGAAGAGCAGATATATTCCCTCAAAGCCAGAACGGGTCTTGGATGCACCAGAGATATTCAACGACTACTGTAAGTAGGCTACAGGGTTGAGTGCTGGGCATCCAGAACATTCTGTACTGGATTGCTGTTCCTAGGACAGGGTAACTGGGCTGTCTGTATTATTTTGTGTACCCAGGCTAGCACAGACCACTTCTGGAGTGTCCCTGTGTGGCCTTACAGGCACAGTGGTCTAGGGCACTGTGTAGGTGCCTTGGAGCAGGGTACCTGGCCCCAGCAGCTGGGCATAGTGACACTCAGAAGGCTGCCCCTCACCTGCACGTGTGTGTGTGCACATGTGCACCCACACCTGCTGCAGCAGCACGGGTGAAGGGCAGGGCTCTCTAGCCATCATGGTGTGACCTGCATTGCTCTTTCAAAGTGTAGATCTGAATCTCATAGACTGGAGCTCCCAGAACTTCCTGGCAGTGGTTCTGGATGACACTGTTTATCTGTGGAATCACGCTACTAGGGAGATTATCCCCCTGCTGCAGACGGAGCATCCAGATGTTTACATTTCCTCTGCATCATGGATTAAAGAAGGAGACTACCTTGCTGTTGGCACAAGTAGTGCTGAGATTCAGGTGAATGCAGGAGTAAAACTAGAGGTGTTTTCAAGGGATTGACAGAACTGTGGGGCCTGGGGACAAAACCTTGGCTGGCAGAGGAAGGATGCCATGCACCTGACTTGTCTTCCCTGGTGTGGGGTGGAACTGCCCAGTGTGCAAGGCAGGGTTTGATTTGGGCGTTTTCTGATAAGCAGCGTTACCTTCTGTGCTATAGTCATGAGATACATATTTTCTCTGTTCCCTTACTGAGGAAGCTGAATGCCAGAGCCTGTGCAGTGAGGTTCCTAGGGCATAGAAACAGGATTTGGTTTCTTCTGAAGAACTTTTTACTTTGCCTCTCCAGCTATTGTTGCATTTACATTGTTGTATATCATATTTCTAGGGTCTCATACCTTCTGGGTGGTTTTCTCACAGCAGCTCTTCACAGCAGTGCTGTTGTTCCTTCTCAGCCAGGGCTCCTCTACAGCCCTCCCTGAATGCCCCACCCCCTTTTATCCCAGCTACCTCCACAGGCTACTGCCCAATCAAGGACAGTGCAGCTGCAGCCCATTTACAATAACTAGAATCAGGGCAGGGTCACTTATACAATACAGAGATCTTTTACTGCAATACATATATTTACTCAGGCCCCTATAAGCTATGGGACGTTGAGCAGCAGAAACGTCTCCGAACCATGACCAGCCATTGTGCCCGTGTGGGAACCCTCAGCTGGAACAGCTGCATCCTCTCCAGGTAAAGCAGTGGGTCAAGGGCAGTTTCCAGTTGTTGCAAACTCCTATCCCTCAATCTATGTGTGGCATGGGTTAGGGATGGCAGAGAAGTTTGTCCTGGCTTGGGATTCTTACACAGCCTTATCTGTTGGGGCTGTGAGGAGAAGGCCTCTTTCCTGTATTGCAATTTGTGCTGAAGCTGTAAAGAGCTTGTGTGGGTGTTTCACTCACACCAACAGACCTGTGTTGCTGGTAACACTGGTTGAAACCCAGTGGCAGGTATAGCAGTCTTGCAACAACAAAAATGGATTTGGGTGAAAATGTGCAGCCTGGGGCTGGCTCTGGCATAAAGCCTGATGCAAAACAAAAGGTTAGCTCACACTGCAACACCCAGCCTGGATGTCATGCAAGAGCCACGCAAAGCACCACCAACCCTGTGCTCAGCCTTCAGTCATGTATTCTTCCAACAACTCTGATCTCCCTTCCCCTCCTGCTGACAGGAGGCCCTGGTGCCTCACTGAGGCTTCATGCAGGGGAGCAAGCACCAGGGCTCAGCTGACATTTATTGGAGCTTGACTCCCCTACACTTGGAAAAATGCCTTTTTTCCAGGCTGAACTGTGCTGGAGCAAGTTGCAGGAAATATATTTGAGCCCTTACCTGACCAACAACCAGCTCAGCCACGCTGCTTTGCACGGCGGAGCCGCAGTGTCTGAGCAACTCCACCAAGCCTGTGCCTCCCATCAGCCCTCAGTGATTAGCTGAGGGTGGATTATTAACTGTTTTCACCTTTCCCTCAGCACAGTACCACACTGTGCCTAGCACCAGCTCTGCCTCCTGCGCCTCACAGCAGCTGGAACCTTCAAAGGTTCCGACTTGTGCTCTGCCAAGGCCAGTGAGTGTGTAACCACAGCCACCAGAGCACCCCCCCCCACACACACACACACATAAAGCTGATATGGGGGGCACAGTCTCAAAAAACAGCCACTGAGCCAGCACCTTCCCAGCAGTGCTGCTGGTGCATCCCCATTTGGCCACTTGGGAAAGATCAGGAGGTCCAAGGATGGAGCTCTCCCTCAGACGCAAATCCTAGGGCCACAGCTGTCTCCAAAGGGGCAGCAGGCAGGAAAAGACTGAAATGCTCTCTTTATGGGCAAAAGAGCTGGTGCAGTAATTCAAATGCCTGGTACAAAAATTCTGTTTAATATTTAGCTCCTATTTAAAACACAGCTTTTCATTTCATTCTATTTACAGAATACTTTCATTTCATTTGTTTCTTTAAAATTACTTAGTTCTCACCTGTTGTATGTCTAGGAATATTTTCTTCCAAAAATAGAAAAAAATAGATGATATCTTTTCAGCAGAAAACATTGGTTGATACAATTTTAAACCATCATGATATGGAAGAATTGTTCTGTCCCTCTCGAAGGTGGAAGAAGCATTTGGATCACAGATCATCTACAATGAAATACTTGACATGTTTAAGATGCTTTCAATCAATTGTGATCGTCAATTGCTTATTCGTTGTAAACAGTCATTTTTCAGTGAAGGGAAAGTGTGTGTGGTATATCTACATGATGTGTTCAAAGCCAGTTCCTACTAATGGCCAGGCTGAATTCCAGTCAATAATGTCCCGAATGATATTTTGCCGCCTTCTTTGGCACTTCATGAAATCTTACCATGATGAAGTGCTGAAACACAGAGATTTTCTCTTAGAGAGTGTCTCATGTTGTAACCCATCCCGTGGATTTTATGCTGTAATTCTTATCTCTTTTAAAATTTGCTATCTTCTGTACAGTTTTCATGAACCTTTCTGTTACAGTAGTGAATATCACAGATAAATGTCATTTTGTACAACTTTGAATTTACCCCAAGAGCTGAGAGAAAACTTGCTCCTATACTTCAGTCCCAGTTTCTTCTATAGTCCAACTTTGTTTCTCTACCGTCAAGCTTCTCCTTTGTTGCTGCTCCAAGTCCCGTCCAAGCTGACCTTGAATACTTTCAGGCATGGGACACCCACAACTTCTCTGGGCAACCTGTTCCAGTGTTCCAGCACTCCCTCAGTAAAAAAGGCCTTCCTTTCATCTAATATGTGTAGGAAATCATAAATCTAGGCATAGAAACTTGGAGTGCAAATTTGAAATTCTTTTGATTTGAAGCACATTTTATATGAATACTGACTTACAGATGACTAAAATATGTAGATGGCCATTTGAGCTGACAAGTTTTGAAAAAGTGCACGGAAATTAAAATTGAAACCACTAAAATTAAAAACTTCTTGCCATTTTCTTTTTCCTCTCCAATTCAAAATTGCATATGTCAGATATCAGTGCTTCATGCAAACCTCTCAGATGCTCTCAGAGAAAAAGCTTTTCTTTCAGACTAAGTTGCGGTTGACGTAGAACACTAGCAGGAGTGAAAGATTTTCTGGGCATCGGGCAGCACCTTCTCCTTGGATTTGTGTGCAGAATGCATTTTATCCAAACTGGAAAATAGATCCCAGCTCTGTTTTATTCATCCATCTTACTGCATCAGGCCTGAAGATTCTGTGAAAAGTAGCCTGTGGACCTTGAAGATAGCGCATGTGAAACAGATGAGAGGTGATGGAGAAGTTGAGGGAGAGAAGAAAGAGCATATGGGCCAGTACAGACACCAGAAAGTATTTCTTCATGTGATCATGGCAGATTGCAGGAGCCACTTGGTACTATCAAACCAGCCCGACTTGGCACTGGTGCCGCCTTGGGTCTGGGAACCATCCTGCGTATCGTGGATTTTCAGGAGCCAGCCGGTCACTCCCAGCCACAGGCCCCCAAACACAAACCACGGCCCTTTTCTCTGGCAAACAAAACTCACCTGCCCCTCTTCTGGATGGCAGATTGCAGGAGCCACTTGGTACTATCAAACCAGCCCAATTTGGCACTGGTGCCGCCTTGGGTCTGGGAACCGTCCTGCGTATGGTAGATTTTCAGGAGCCAGCCGGCCACTCCCAGCCATAGGCCCCCAGACGCAAACTTCCGCCCGTTTCCCTGGCAAACAAAACTCACCTGCCCCTCTTCTGGATGGCAGATTGCAGGAGCCACCTCTTACTGCCAAACCAGCCTGACTTGGCACTGGTGCCACCATGGGTCTGGGAACCGTCCTGCGTATCGTGGATTTTCAGGGGCCAGCCGGCCTCTTCCAGCCCCAGGCCCTCAAACATAATCAACAGCCCTTTTCCCTGGCAAACAAAATTCAGCTGCCCCTCTTCTGGATGGCAGATTGCAGGAGCCACTTGGTACTATCAAACCAGCCCAACTTGGCACTGGAGCCACCTTGGGTCTGGGAACCATCCTGCGTATCGTGGATTTTCAGGAGCCAGCCGGCCACTCCAGGCTATAGGCTCCCAGACACAAACCTCGGCCCTTTTCCCTGGCAAACAAAACTCACCTGCCCCTCTTCTGGATGGCAGATTGCAGGAGCCACTTGGTACTATCAAACCAGCCTGACTTGGCACTGGTGCCACCTTGGGTCTAGGAGCCATGCTGCGTATCGTGGATTTTCAGGAGCCAGCCGGCCACTCCAATCCACAGGCCCCCAAACAAAAACCACGGCCCCTTTCCCTTGCAAACAAAACTCACTTGCCCCGCTTCTGGATGGCAGATTGCAGCAGCCACTTGGTACTATCAAACCAGCCCGACTTGGCACTGTGTTGAAAGCGAAGGGAAGCCTATCCACCTTGTCGTTGATCAGCATTGACTCCAATTTATTGATTAAATTAGCCATTTTATATAACAGTGTTAATTAACTTCATGCATATTGCAAAATCCAAGCTCACTATAGGTTAACAGAGAAAACTCTAACCCCTCCTTTTGTTTTACCATACCCATGATTGTTTATTGGAAACAAGACCAGTGTTCCCACTGTGATATTAAAGTCAAGTATTGGAGAGTGCTTTTGTTACTTCTTTAGAAGTTTAGAATATGCCAAAAAGATGCTAGCTGGGGACTTGCAATTAATGAATTATTTGCTGTAAGTAGGTCAAATGACATTAGCTTTCAAAAATGAAAAGTAGTCTTATTCCACGTGCCAATTCTAAAGTAGATTAATAAGCCTTAAGCAGAAGATGGATGTGAAGAGGGATATGACATGAAAGGTTAAGCAACACTGCTGACAGCAAAAGGCTTACCTGCTGCAGATACAGGAGACAAAATACTATTTTGACACAAACATTGCTATTCAGACGACAGCAAAATTTACTCAGTCATGACAGTAAAATTTGCTCCCATCAAAATGTGCTAATCAATTCTTAGTGTAAGCTAAGCACCTTAAGCAAAGGGTAGTTCAAGCGTAACTGGTATTTGATGGCAAAAAAGGCAACTTGGCCTGCGTTTCTCACCTCTACTCCATTCAAAAGCTTACTCTGTCTCAGATTCCTTCGGAGGGATACCAACGCAAGCCGCGAAACTGCACGAAAATGATGATTGAAAGAAAGATAGATTAGAAAAATGGAATAATGGTTCATGTTCTTTTCCTTCCAACTGCTTTGTTTGCCCTTTTAAATTTTTGAAGTCCTTTCTGGTGTCACCATGGTTGCACTGCAGCAAGTGTTCGGCTGTAAGCTGTCCATATTGCCAGCTTCTGGACTGCCTTCAGAAAACTTCCCACTGGTTTTGTATAGAAATCACAAGCAGTAGAGATGACAAAGACTGCAGAAACCTTCTCATCTCCTTCTAGAGCAAGACCATGTCTTTCACCCACTCTTAACTAGACAACTTTCATCAGTCATGAGGGAGTCTCATGTTCAAGAGCTAGGCAGTGACAGCTGTAACTGACAAAAAGCAGACTGAAATTCTCTTGGGACTCCAGCAGAGAGCAATGAAGGAGGTTGAATTCACCTTCTTGGGAAGTTCTAAAATGCACGTTCACTTGAGCACAGGAGCTAAGCCATCGTAACCTTTGTTGAGTATGTCTGCGTAGACAGAGTTTCCATCACTGCAGAAGCAATGTTATTTAACCCGCGTTATCATCTCTAGCTGCTAAGCTGCACTTATTGCAAAGTATCTGCAACGTATTTTACAGGGTGGGCTTTTATGTGTAATTCCTGAGTAACAGTGCAAAGAGAAGTACTTGGGGTATGGGGTGGGGGGGGAGCCGCAACTCTTAGGTTTTTCAAATCATGGTTCCATTTGAAAGTCAAACAAGATGTCAAACCTTTCTTTCCTAGATGTATTACCAGCACAAACTGTACCAGAAATTTATGACCCGTAACTGTACCATGGACGCTCTTTCTCTGGACTATTCCTTAAGAAACAAAGTCCTCACTAGAAATAAAACAAAATTAGCCAAAGTATTGGCCTGGATTAGTTCCAAGGCTCTGTACTAAAGGCCAAACACATGTAATAATAGTAATAATAATAGAGTGGACTAAAAGTTAAATCAATAGAGCATTACTCAGTTCAAAGACATCTTGTGTCCTAATGTTCTCACAGAAGACTGTAAAAACCTGTCTATTTTTGTGGGTTTCTTTTATCCATTTAGCTGTACCTTCTACTTCTCTCCACTGTCTGAGAACATTGATGGTAAGGTTGGATGACCTCATGTCAACCTGTAGAAGTAAAGAAAGAGAAGCCAGTAAAGAAAGGCAAATTTGTTAATTGCAGGTGGAAAGAGGGAGGCCAACAAGAGAAAACAAAAGAACAGTAATAATGAAATGCTCCCCTGTCTTCTGTGAAAAGTAAAGGCACAGACAAGAAAGAACAAGAGCAAAATTCTCACTAGAGAAACGCACTTGATCTGACTCAAGTATTTTGCGGTACATTTCTTGCTGTTTTCTCATGCCAAACATATTAACCGTTGAAGGTATCCCTTTCCTCTTTCTGGAATACAGCGAGGAAGATGGCTGTGTCATTGCTGACAAGCTGCTGTTCTCAGAGGTGTCCAGCTGAAAGTCCGAGATCAATTGATTTGCTCTGTCACTTTGATATGGCATGACTTACAGTTTCAGCACCTGAACTGGCCAGCCCTGCAATTCTTTGCCCCTTGAATGGTTAGATAGGCTCCTTGGCAACTGGCATTTGTAAGGACATGAAACTATGCAGAATTTGCACCGTGAGATGATGCCAAATGAGTCACGCCGGTAGATTAACTAGGACATGCAAGGCGGAGAGAGGGAAATGAGAGCACAAGAAGAGAGTACACAAGAAGAGAGTACAATCTCCTTTTTTCTGAAACACTGTAGAGATCAAAGTGAACACAAATCCTCCTAGGGGTAGTTCTTGCAAAAGACTAAGAGTTCTTTTTGTGTTCACAGGCCTGGAATCACAGGCCTGGAAGCTTTGGATCACGGCAAAATGCAGATGACAAAAGGAGGCCTTGAAGTCACATCCAGTATGAAGCAGTATGAAAGAGGAAAGAAAGCAGCTGAGAGCGTCAACCCTGCTAAGTAGTCTCAGTATTCTTCTTGACATGAGCAGAAATTTGAAATGAGTCTCTGAAAATGGCAAAGGAGGCAGAAGAAAAGGGAGTGATGACTCCTCTGGCATAGTGTTTCCTAACAGGGATCTTCAAAATGGAAAGGTTGTATCATCCTTTCAACTGAAGGAAGGTATGAAAACAACAGGAAGGAAATGGCATCAAATACTCTGGGCAGTGTACTTCTAGACAGAAAGGCCACTGATGGAAAACCAACTCAACTGGCACCAATGCAGCAGCATTGTACTAAAGCCAGAAATGTCCAGCGCTTCGCTCTCTGCCATTCCATTCAGATGCACACAGCAGCTCTGCAACATTCCTACTGATCATCTCCTTGGCAAACTGGCAGTGAGGGTCCGTGGTGATGCAGAGTCTCCAGGCAGATGCAAAGGAGAGCTGCTTTCTTACAAAAACCAGGCTTTTGAAACACTTAGGCCTTTCTCAGTTCCATAGCTTTAAGCCATAACAAACACAATTCAACCAACCACCATGCACCACGCTGTGAACACACGATGGTTCTAGAACTTGTTGATCTACCTCGAATTCAGCTGCCTCACCTTCCCACAGTCCTTTTCTGCTTAGCCAAAGTAATGGGCCTCAGCCCAAGGCCTTCCTTTTGTAAGCTTCTAGCTCTATGCAGCAGCAAACCACTACTTTCTTCTGTGCCAAGACTTCAGGTAGACCATTTGCATCTGCCCTTCCAGTGAAACCTCATGGGGAGAGAAAAGCCTCTCAGAGATGTTCAGTCATTCCATTTTCTAGACAGGCCAAATCCAAAGAAAAGCAAGCGATGGGATTGTGTACTTGCTCTTACAAAACACCTGCTGCCCTCTGACAATCAACTAGCAGAAAACCAGCCAAACTGAGACTTGAGGCAAACAACCCTTGGAAGGGAATAATGATGTGATCAATAAAGACAACACTTTTCCAGGCTACCGAGATATTGGAAATGTCAGCAAAGGCTTGAGAGCAAAGGCTGAACTAATGGGGAAAGGGTAAAAGAATCGCAAGAAAAACATGACCAAAGGTTAAAACAATTCCAAGAAAAACATAGGCAACTAACCTGTTGAAGCCTTCAGGAAATCAGTGGCCGCTGATTTACATAGGCCATTCAAGTTAATTGACCCGTGCACCTTCCACTCCTTTTTCGGCACCATAGGGTGAATTGAGACCATGGAATCACAATTCCTTGGATTCTGTTCTTAACTTTAGGAGAGAAGTACAGCAGCTGAAGTACCTGTTACTGATGTGAAACCCAAAAACACAGAGTTGACACATTTCATTCTTGGCCAATCACAACAAGCAAGCCTAAGAGGATAAGGCTGGCTTATTTTCATGACACTTTTCTTCATTTACAGCCTGCTCTGATTCCGGTGAAACTTTTCCATTAGCTTCTCTCTAAAAGGAGAAAGTCCAGTTCAATGTCCCGCCCTACTGCTGCAAGTATACCATTTCGTTTGTCGAGCCTAAAAATTGAATGGGAAGGTACGGTGCTCTCCGGAGCTAAGGGTCGCTCCCGGGCGTCTCTCGGCAGAAGCCGCGCTAAGGAGAGCACTGTGAGCGGCACAATCGTCTTTGCGCGAAGAAGCCGCTTCTTCCCCTCCAGGAGCCGGAGAGAGCGGCAGCTTCGGAAAGGTGAAGAAGGAAGCTGTACGACACTGGGATTGTGTGCACAGCTTGCCAACTGATAGAAAACAGTACCTTGGCACTCTCCTGACTTTTCCAATCACATGAACATTCGATTGGAAGCTGTTTTGGACAACTTTCCTTTTCTCCCTGCCAAACACTTGGCAGATCTCCGTGCAAACTCTAGAACACGATGGGAGATGTTTTCTGTGCTGGCAGAGTTTCTCCCTGCCAGAACTAGTGGATTTTTAGTGGTTTTTAAACCAGAAAGCCCTGAGTTCCAAGAACACAGCAGCTGCCAAGGACTACCCAAGAGGAGCGCAAAAGTACCACAACATGCCTGCCTCCACAGCTTTTTCCCTGGGACCATGCCTACCCCTAGGCTTATTTACATGCCTCCAGTTAGGGTTAGAGATAGGGTTTTTAAAGCAAGAGGCCCTGAGCTCCAGGAAGACTGCAGAGCTGCGAAAGTCATCCCAAGGGGAGAGCAAAAGTGGTGCAACATGGCTGCCTCCACCTCTTTTTCCTTGGCAACATCCCTATACCTAGTCTGATTTACCTGCCTCCAGTGCGGGATAGGGAAAGGGTTTTTTAAATGAGTAAGCTCTGAGCTCCAGGCCCACTGCAGCTGCGAAAGACTTCCCTAGGGCAGCGCAAAATTGCCTCAACTTGCTCCCTCCAGGGCTTTTTCCTTGGGAACATCCCTAATCCCAGCCTGATTTACCTTCCTAGGGTTAGCCTTAGGGATAGTCGTAGGATTATGATTTTTATAATGAAGAAGCCCTGATCTCAAGGCACACTGCAGCTGCGATAGACATCCCAAGGGGAGCTCAAAAGTGCAACAACATGCCTGCTTTCACAGCGTGTGGAGAGCATTATTAATAATTGGTTAGCTGAGAAAGGCCACACTGATATAATGCCGCTGGTTAAACTGAAGGAGAAATGTCAGCAGTCAGCAAGCTGAAAGGAAGAGTCAGCAGCGACCTTGCTGCAACATGAGGATAGGGAGTTGAGATTAGTCCTGAATACATCCTAAGAATATGTAGAAAGTATCAAAAGTAGAACCATAGGAATGTAGAAGTAGGCGTAGGTGCTGATATGTAAGCTGACCAATCCTGAGCTCAACTTTTGCAATATGTATGAAGCTCATTATTAACTGTATTTAACCCGCCGTACTGATCAATAAAATTGAGCCTGTGATGATCAAAATGATGTCCTGGTTCCCTTCCGTCGACAAATGGTGGAGAATGCGGGCATAACCGAATCTCTGCCCTTTTTCTCGGATTAAAAGAAAAAGGGATTACGCCACGGTCCGGAAGTTGGGTTTGGGTCCCAGCAGCCGGGACGGTGCCGGAATTTGAAGCACCCTTAAGGTTCACAACTGTGACTTAAGCCAATACGTGTCCGCCGGAGCCTGGAGAGCTGCAACAGCGCACGCTGATTAATAGGTATGGATAGGCAAGCGGCATATGATTTATTTACCGCATATTTAGAGCGGCGTGGGATAAAAGGGATAGATTTAAAAAAGGAGTTACCAGGGTTATTAGCTTATGGCCATGCTAAGGGTATCTTTTCTAATCCTCATACAGTTCATGAGTTATCAGAGTGGAGAAAGTTTGGGGAAATATTGTGGGATACAGTACTAGATGATGATAAGTCAGCAAAGAAATTCGGGAAGTTATGGCGGGTGGTGTATAACACGTTACTTCAGCAGGTCTCTGAGAGAAAGGCAGCAGAAAGGGCAACAGAAGCTCATAAGAGGAATATAGGGTATGGTCGTGAAGATGATCCCCTGGCACCCTCTGTAACTAAGGTACTTATGCCTAAGAGTCCCCAGCAAAGTGGTGTGGAGGATTTCTCTATAGGCGCAGTGGAACCGTCTGCACCTTTCCTGTCAGAGGGGGAGGGCGAGTCGGATGGTGGGGGTAGGAGCAAGCCAGCTTTGCCTCCGCCACCAGCTTCATGTGGGTCGGATGGTGGGGGTAGGGGCAAGCCAGCTTCGCCTCCGCCGCCAGCCTTGCCTCCGCCGGTGCCCCTCAGTGAGCCGGCTCAGGTTACAGCTTCGGTGGGGGGGTCACCTCCCCCGCCCGAGCCGGCTCCAGCGGGGGGGCGGATTGCCCCCCGCAGGCCGGCTATGCTCGAGCCGGCTCCGGTTTCACTGTCAGCTCCAGCGGGGGAGGGGGGGCTCCCGCTTCCCCCGCACGAGCCAGCCTCTGCTTCACTGCCCCCCCCCCGCGCGAAACCTCGGTGTCTGCACCGAAGCGCCAGCAGCATAGCACCCTTAAAGGGCCAGATCCCATCCCAGGGGCACACCGTGATCCATGGGGGGAGATGGCTAAACAGAGGAGGGAAGCTTGGGCTGCTTTGGCGAAAGAAGTAATGCAAATGGGGGATGGTGAGGCGGTGGAAATAGCTTCTAGTCTTGCATGTCCGGTCACATACACACCACAATATGATGCACAGGGGAACCTTACGCATAATATAGCAGAATATACTCCCTTAGATTGGAAGCTGTTAACTCAGCTACGTTCTACGGTTAGTCAGTTTGGAGTAAAAAGTGAACCTGTTAAGCAAATGTTAGATTATCTTTTTAATACTCAGGTTTTATGTCCTAATGATTTTAGAGGAATAGTTCGGTTGATATTTACTCAGCATCAGCAGTTATTGTTTAATGCACATTACCCATTACATGGGGTGACAGTAGAGGAGCTGATGGGCTTAGAGGCATTTTTACATTCAGAGGCACAGATGATATTGGGAGCTGATAAACTTACAGAGTCTATGTGGTTAGTGCGTGCTGCAATAGATATGGTTAAAGAGCCAGGAGGGTTACCGGCTTATATGGGCATTAAACAAGGTAGAGAAGAATCATTTGGAAATTTTATCGATAGAGCAGCTACTGCTATAGATCGGGCTGGTGTTGCAGGGCGCTATTGAAGCAGGTGTGCTTTGCAAAATAGCAATCCAGCAACCCAAAGAGTGTTAGCTACTTTAGGGGCAAATTGGACTATTGAGGAAGCATTAGAGCGAATGGCATTAATGCCAACAGCTTCACAGGCATTTATAGCAGAAGCCTTAAAGGAATTAGGATTAGGGTTGCAAAAGCATAGTCTACTCAAAATCGGGTGTTAGCTGCTCCTGCTCCTCTCCAAAGCGGCTCACTGGCAGTCACGTAAAGAGGCTCGAGACCATTCATCAAGTGTTACCGATGCGGCAATGAGGGACAGACACAAGTTACTGCCGTGACATCGCTGCTACCTCCTGTCTGCAACCCGCAACAACCGGGAGCCTCGGCTTGGACTTATCAGCAGCAGTAGACGTCACACTAATGACAAACCAGCCTGAGAGGATACCCACTGGAATAAAGGGCCCTCTTATATTAAATGGACAAACATGTGGAGCATTATTGCTGGGACGTTCCTCTATAACTATGTTGGGATTATTTGTTTTGCCTGGTGTTATCGATGCGGACTTTACAGGGGAAATACAAATTATGGCTTACACCCTTTATCCTCCGATTAAAATTACAAAAGGACAACGCATTGCACAATTGGTACCACTGACACAAATGACATCGGGAATACAATCATTTACTGGGCAAGCACGGGATGAAAAAGGTTTTGGCTCTACTGGTGTTACACTTTTAACTGTGGATTTACAAAATAGACCAAAACAAAAGGTTGAAATTACCTATGGGCATCAAAGCATAACCCTTTATGGATTATTGGATACAGGAGCAGATACTAGCATCATTTCTCCAGAAGCCTGGCCACAACATTGGCCTCTATTTCCCTCATCAAACATGCTCACAGGAGTGGGAGGATTTACATTGGCAAGCAGGTCGCCGTCTTTGTCTGTGTGCATTGAGAATCAACAAATATCTGCTGTGTTTTCAATTGTTCAACTGCCTCCTACAGTTTCCTGCTTAATTGGAAGGGACATTTTAACACAATTGGGAGTGGTGTTAACTAATCAGCACCCTTCGTGGTAATTGCCATTGCTTGGACTTTCCCCATTCCACTCACCTGGAAAACGGATACACCGGTGGTGGTTAAGCAATGGCCATTAAAAGGGGAGAGTCTTATGCATGCCCATGAATTGGTACAGGAACAATATACGAAAGGGCACCTACGACTGTCCACAAGCCCTTGGAATACACCTATTTTTGTAATCAAAAAGAAATCAGGGAAATATCATTTGATACATGATTTGAGGGCTGTAAATGACCAAATGGAACCAATGGGGGCCTTACAGCCTGGTCTTCCAAATCCAGCTATGATTCCAGAACACTGGCCACTTTTAATTATTGACCTAAAAGATTGTTTTTTCACTATTGGCCTGCATCCTGATGACATGAAGAGATTTGCATTTACTTTACCAGCAGTAAATCGTGGGGAACCAGATAAAAGATTTGAATGGACATCTCTTCCGCAGGGCATGCGCAACTCCCCCACTTTATGTCAGCTTTATGTTGATGCTGCATTACAGCCACTACGTTGCAAATGGCCAGCAACTATAATATATCATTACATGGACGATATTTTGTTTGCACAGCAACAGCCATTCTCCTCTTTACAGATTAACACCATTAAAAATACTCTTGCTGCATATTCACTTGTTATTGCTGCAGAGAAAATTCAGACTACAAAGCCCTGGAAATATTTGGGATGGACTTTGACGGATCAAATAGTGATACCACAAAAATTGGAATTACAATTGAACATTAAAACTCTACATGATGCACAGAAGTTGCTGGGAGACTTACAGTGGCTGAAGCCTATTGTGGGAATACCAAATCACTTATTAGAAGCCCTACGGCCTTTGTTAAGAGGCGTGGACCCTACTACTCCTGTACACCTGACAAAGGAGCATCATCTTGCCTTGCAGCAAATTAGTAACTGTGTACAGCAAGGGTATGTGTCTCGTCGACAACTCGACCACCCCATTGACCTTACTATCTGGAATAGCCCTTGCCACTTGCTTGGGGCTCTCTCTCAGTTGCAAAAGAAAACGGGGGAGATACGGGTGTTGGAATGGTTGTCACCACCGCTACAGCACACGAAAACAATATCTTCAAAAATTGAACAATTGGCTGCATTAATCAAAAAGGGGCGTCTCAGAATTCTTGAAGTGGATGGTAGAGAACCTGCTAATATTAGATTGCCTATGGAAAAAGAAACCTTGGACTGGTACTTGATAAATTCAAAGAATTTACAAGAAGCATTATTGATGTCACCTGCTAAAGTAGAGACTAGTAAATTAGTGCCTAGAGTTTTGCAATGGATGACAGAATGGAACTGGATTACTCGACCTTTGAGAGAAGAAAACCCCATAGAAGGAGCTATTACAGCTTTTACAGATGCAGGAAAGAAATCAAGGCGTGCTGCTGTTACCTGGCAAGAAAAGGGACAATGGAAGCATCAACTCCTCACAGCAGACCCTGCAGATAGCTTACAAACTTTGGAATTGTTAGCAGTAGTATGGGCGGTGTCCAACTCACAGGAGCCTTTAAATGTGGTCACAGACTCTATGTATGTTGCAGGAGTAGTCAAACGAATAGAGGAAGCAGCAATTAAGGAAGTGAATAATAAACGATTGTATGAGGTACTGATACAGTTAAGGAAAGCTTTACGGGAAAGAGCAAACGGTACCCTTAAGCAGTATATTGAAAAACATCAAGATTTGGCAGATCCACAAGCATGTTTGGCTAAGGTTTTGTATGTGATTAACCATTTATGCATTTTTGGGGAAGATGATACCCCCCCTGCAATGAAACATCATCCGAGGTCAGGTCAGGAAAATACTAAGGAAACAGAGGTCTGGGTTAAGTATAAGAACCCAAGTACAGGATTATGGGAAAAACCTGCAAAAGTATTATATTGGGGTCGGGGGTATCTTTGTGTTTCCTCACCTACAGGGCCTTTGTGGGTGCCTGCTAAGTGGACTAAACCTGTTTTTGATGCAGCTTCTGGTGAGTCACCTTACGGAGGAGGACAAGGAGCGACTGGGGAAGAAACTGCTTCTAGTCCTACAACCACTACTGTTACAATTGAAGGGGTACTCGGAAGCGGTGGACAGAGCACTGACACGTCACTACCGGACAGCCCAGGAGTTGATTCGTTTCATTGACTCAATATCAACTTTTCACTTAACAGATCCAGCGAAACTACATTGCCTTGACTGTCACAATCCACATTGTGCTGCCTGGATAGCTCTACGTTGTGGGGGTTGTAAAAGAACTTTTTGGATAAAACAATCATTATTACGGGATTTGTGGTGTCATACTTGTGAACATGAGCATACGTGGGGAAAAAGCTGGCAAGATGAATTAAGGAGACAAACAGGGCAAAACGCATATATAGCTTTAAATCTTTATGAGTCTCCTGAACAGAAGGTGCTTGCTTATTATCGATGGGAAATACAATGTATTGTGAATAGAATTAAGGTTCAAAGTAAATCACGTATAGTTTCTATAAGGTGTAGGAAATTAGTGCCTTTAACACAGCATTCAGTTGTAGGACCCTTCCAAGGGGATCCTGATGGACCATTAGATTGCTGCATTGATAAGTTGCAAAAATTAAGTTTGAAAGTGGCAGGACCAGTGAAATTAGGAGCGGCAAGATTGAAGACAGATAAGAAAAAGAAGGCAAAAAAGAGAACGGTCTCATTTGAATAGGGGTATCAGTGATTGCGAATTAATTTTCTATGATTAGAACACTTTTACAGTTGTGGGACCCTCAGGAAGATATAGTTGTTGAGGAGGATAACGAACAAGAACTACGATTACGAAATAAGATACACCTTGTGTTAAAGAAAGACCTTGAGCTGTTAGCCTCATATAGTAAAAAGGCTGAAGAGGCTTTGCGATCACCACCATTGAATTGGTTGCTTTGGGTTGAAGAACCAGAATTTTATACTGGTCCTTACTTACATTCGCTTCCTTGTTATGTTTGCAAAAAGGATAAAGATAAATGCTATGCATGGGTAGCTTTGCATTGTGCAGATTGTAATCAGGTTTATTGGTATCCACAGAGGTCATTGGGATATTTATGGTGTACATCTTGTTTTGGAAAGTGGATTCGAAATCATATCTGGGTTAGAGCTCTTG
Source organism: Melospiza melodia melodia (assembly GCF_035770615.1). Taxonomy (NCBI): domain Eukaryota; kingdom Metazoa; phylum Chordata; class Aves; order Passeriformes; family Passerellidae; genus Melospiza; species Melospiza melodia. Next base: position 6,354,567 of record NC_086200.1, read on the forward strand.
AACAAAGTACTGGCCTGCCAGGACGGACAGGATTACAGCTCTTTGAGAGTGCAGAACAAGTGATTATAGCATATCTTAGGTGGAAGAAAGAGGAAAACCTTAGAATATTTGAAATTACTAAAGCCTCACGCATCATAGCAGCTTGCCGCAAAGCTGATTTGCCTTCAAACTTACCTCATGCTATACCTGTGAGCAAGGATGCTGATTTAGAATTAGATCAGTATATTCAAAAATTGACTCAGCCTTACAATAGACAATCTAGCAAACCAGGGAAAAGACAGCGAAGAAAGGAAAAACAATGTAAGCAGAAGGAAGAAAAGGAGAAGCAAAGCAAGCAGAAAGAAAAATGAGGTTTGTTTTTGTTATACTGCTCAATGCTGTAGCAAGTGAAGCAGTAGGAGTAACACACTTTAGTCAACCAAGGGAAAATTTATGGGTAACACTTGCTAATCAAACTAACCAATCATCACTTTGTCTTAGTCTTGGAGGAGTCACTAACCCATTTCGAACATGCCTGGTGGGACTTCCGGTGTGGTCTCCTGGAGAATTTTGCAGTTTGATAAACAATCAAACCTTATGTATGTCTAACATGTCAAACATCACATTGCCGGTGCAACAAGGGTATACTGCAGGTCAGAGTGATGGCTATCGTCAATGCTTACTAATCCAATCACTTAACACCTCTTTGCATTCTCCTCCTGAAGAACTGGATCTTTTTGGAAGTACAAATGACAGCATATCTAACACTACAGCTGGTGGATGGTTTAGCTTCAAACTTTTGGGTGCTCAGAATTTAAACCAACCTAAAGAAACATGGGCCACCCTAGATTCATCCCTGAATGTGAGTGAATTCTCTCCACAGCATTACAGTCAATGTAACGGCACAAATATCACAGCACCAATGAAATTAGCCACAGGAATATTTTTGATTTGTGGAGACAGGGCGTGGAATGGTATACCAGCTAAACCACAGGGTGGACCCTGTTTTTTGGGAAAATTGTCACTGTTTCATCCTAATGTGTCCTTGCTAATGCAGCTGAGTCAAAATTCAAACAGGAAAAAACGTAGCATCCATGACTTAGACTGCAGCAAGATAGGAGATCCATGGTTTTGGGGCACATTCAAACAGGTGGTGGTTTCAACTATCTTACCAGGAGGATCTGCCAATAAAGCCATGAATTTAGCAAAACAATTAGGATGCTGGGCAAGGGATGAGCTGAACAAGACATCACAAATTCTAGACATGTTAACTGCAGATGTGCAAAGTGTTAACCATGCTGTTTTGCAAAATAGAGCTGCTGTAGATTTTTTGCTCTTAGCACAAGGACATGGATGTGAAGAGTTTGAGGGAATGTGTTGCATGAATCTGTCTGATCATTCGGTGTCCATTCACACTAAGATAAAAGAATTACAACAGGGACTTCACAAACTTAAGGAAGAAGACGGTTTAGGAATTGACGAATGGCTTAAAGGCCTGGGACTCGGACCGTGGCTGAGGAACCTTGTGATCTATGCTATAGGACTGCTGGGTGTAATCTTACTGGTTTTGCTTATTTTGCCTTGTATCTTTAACTGTATTCAAAACATGGTCAGCCGTACAATAGCAAAAACATGGCAAACTAATCTCCTTGCACAAGAAGAAAACGGGGGAAATGTGGAGAGTATTATTAATAATTGGTTAGCTGAGAAAGGCCATACTGATATAATGCCACTGGTTAAACTGAAGGAGAAAAGTCAGCAGTCAGCAAGCTGAAAGGAAGAGTCAGCAGCGACCTTGCTGCAACATGAGGATAGGGAGTTGAGATTAGTCCTGAATATATCCTAAGAATATGTAGAAAGTATCAAAAGTAGAACCATAGGAATGTAGAAGTAGGCGTAGGTGCTGATATGTAACTGACCAATCCTGAGCTCAACTTTTGCAATATGTATGAAGCTCATTATTAACTGTATTTAACCCGCCATACTGATCAATAAAATCGAGCCTGTGATGATCAAATTGATGTCCTGGTTCCCTTCCGCCGACAAGCAAGATATTAGGAAGGTTAAAGCTTAAGAATGGAGCTCTGTGTGTTGTGTTTTAAGGCTTACAAGCAGGTATTGTATTCGAAATAAGCAAGCATTGTTTTAAGCAAAGGTACGTGTGCTTATGGTGTGTGAAAAATTGTAAAAGTTTAGTAGTAATAAAATGGTTCTAAAAACAGTAATACAATTAGAGTAATAATAATTTGGACAATTTGAATTAGGACAATACAAGACAACAAATACAAAGAGTTACGGACCTCTGGGTACCTTTTTCTGGGCAGCATGAGCCCGAAAAAGGACCCCCGCTAACAAAGATTAACCCTTAAAAACAATAGCCCATTGCATATTCATGCACTTCATACATGATGCATAAATTCCATTCAAACACAGGATTCTGTCTGGTCAGTGTCAGCTTCTTCCTCTGAATCCTAACAGCACCTTCGAGGCAGGAAGAAGTTCGTTTCTTCTGGTAAGAGAGCAATAAATTATTTTTCTCTGAAAGATTCAGGTGTCCTGTGGCTGCTATCTCGCTGGAAGTCCTTTCTTTAAAAAAGTATCCTACGTGGCATCGTTTCTATTTTAACAATTTTTATAACCTAAAACTATATTTAACATGGTACTTAAGAGAATTAATACAGCATTACTTTCTAACACAACACATATAATATTCATTTAATATTTGCGAAAAGCCAATCATAAAATACAGGCATTTTCACATTTACCATATGTATTTTGGTGTATTGATTAGTAGTGCTGTATTAACAGTTTAATAATAAATGTAGTCTTGTAATTAAAAGGTAACTTTTGTAGTTAAAAGAAGAACTATGTCAGTGAGGTTTTTTTAAAGGAAGGAATGAGGCACTCGCATCAGATAGCAGCCACAGGACACCTGAATCTTTCAGAAAAAAGAATTTTTTGCTCTCTTACCAGAAGAAACGAACTTCTTCCCGCCTCAAAGGGGCTGTTAGGATTAGAAGGAAGAAGTTGATGATGGCCAGACAGAATCCTGTGTTTGAATGGAATTTATGCATCATGTATGAGGTGTATGAATGTGCAACGGGTTATTGTTTTTAAGGGTTAATCTTTGTTAACCGGTGCCCTTTTTCATGCTCGTGCTGCCCAGAAAAAGGTACCCGGACATCCATAATTCTTTGTATTTGTTGTCTCGTATTGTTCTAATTCAAATTGTCCAAATTATTATTACTCTAATTGTATTACTGTTTTTAGAACCATTTTATTACTATTAAACTTTTAAAATTTTAAAAACAAGTGATTGGCGTTTTTCACAGGAGTTGAGTCCCAAATATATTTTGGTGTCGCTGAGAGAGGTATTTTTAATTCATTTGATGAAGGGGGTACTTTTGGATCTCTCAGGAGTGCAAAGGGGAGCAGGGGAAGCGCTGAGTGCCTAGAGTGGGGGGATGCTGGAGAAAGGGGACCCTGGAACACCTGATGTAAAATTTCAATAGCGAATGTGAATTTTACTTCTATACCTTTTATTTTAAAGCAAGCACGCAGCGCTGGGTGGCTGGGGAGTCACTGCTCCACTCATAGCACACACAGTTCAGTAAATTATATATACTGTTTTTAAGCCTACAAAGCATTTTCCAATATGCTTGGTTAGTCCAAATTAGCAAATATCAATAAGCTGGGAGCAGTAATTTCACAATATTTCTAGGTGGTCATTGATTGCTATCCTTCTTGTGATTGTCTGGAGGGAGGCCTTGCACTGGTGTCTGCTACATGATTTGTCAAGTGCATCAAGCTTTTTATTATACATAAGCTTTTAATTGCTTTGTTACAATATCTCTTAGCTTTACCCCAACTTCCTCTATTTTATTCTAAGCATCAGTCGTCTTGCTGCCTCATCTCTTTTGCTCTACTATACTTCTTTGATTTTGATGCTTTATTTGTCTATTTGGTCAGAAAGTTTCAAAACCTTTCTTTGTGTCTTGTTTTGGACACAGCAGATAGAAGCATTTGCTGATTCCATTCCCAATTGGCACGTGTCACAAAAACAATTTCCACAGAATCAGGGGAGGGTGAGCCCTGGGACCCCCAAAACCCCCTCAGCATGCCTGAGCAGGACCCGGGAGAGGGGGAATGCCCAGGACCCACAGGCCCCCCATCAGCTGTGAGAAGAGGGACCCCCATAAGCCCAAAATAAGGACACTGGAAACGGGGCACTCCTGGGAGAGGTTTTTGGAATTCCTGATTTTTGGAGGTATTTCTGGCCACCAGACACTCAGTGACTTCTAGAGATGGACTTGGCCAGTGGGACCTTCAAAGCCAATGTCCTGGCTTAGGGCAATTTTGGGAGGAAAAACTCTAAAGGTGTTTCCTGTAGAAGAGCAAAGTCAAGTGGCCCCTCCTCCAGCTGGTTCTGGAAAAGTATTTTCTTTGAGAGAAGTGGAAAAAAACTGTTTATTGAACAGGCAAAGCACTCACCAGCCCCAAAAATGAACAGTATTAAACAATAAAATCTCTTGCTGCTCCAAAAGAGATGACAAACTCACAAAGTCCCTCCGTGAGCTGTAGCATGGCTTGCTCAGTCTCTTATCAGTCTCTTATCAGTCTCTCTGGTGCTGGAAATGCCATGGCCCAGCCCCGGTGGGGCACAGGTGTGAGCACCTGGTGCTCTTCTGGGTGTTCAATCCAGAGCAGGTTTAGACGGGTCCAAAGAAAAGGATAAACCAAAAACCACAGTCCAGGGAGCTTCTCTTCCTCTGCTAGCTCAAACTGACTAACAGCAAAGGAGGGCTCTGTCCCGCTGTCTGTCCATCTGCAGACAAGAGAGGAGCAGGAATGTGGAGGAGTGAGAGAGGTTCTGAAAACAAACTCCGTGCTTCTTCTTCCTCCCTCTCTGCTCTCAGAACCAGTGTTAAAGGTGCAAAGCTTATTTCAGACAAATGGGGATACGAGCATCATAATTTCACCCCTGGGACCCCCAAAAGACCCTCAGCCTGTGTAAGCAGGACCCGGGAGAGGGGGAATGCCCAGGCCCCACAGCCCCCCCAGCAGCTCTGAGAAGAGGGACCCCCATAAGCCCAAAGTGAGGACACTGGAAACAGGGAACTCCTGGGAGAGGTTTTTGGACTCCTTGATTTTTGGAGGTATTTCTGGCCACCAGACGTCCGGTGACTTCTAGAGATGGACTTGGCCAGTGGGACCTCTGAAGGCAATGCACTCACATCTTGTTTTTCCCCCAAATCAGGATTTCCCATTCCCAAACCTCATCTGGATGGAGAAGGCTGTGAGGAAGAGGAAGATGCCCCAGAGCACTGAGGCAGGTGAGAAGGAAGTCAGTGCCCCTTTTCCCCTCTGTCCTGCTCCGTCTCCCAGCCCAGCACGGCCCCAGCTGCAGCACAGCCCCACTGCTGATGCTGTCCAGCCAGGGATGCACTGGGGGGATCTCCTTCCCCTTCCCTGTGGCACGGAGGCAAATCCCAGCCTCTCCTTGTCCTTCCTCCCCCAGGGAAGGAGCTGAGGATGGAGACCAGGGAGGACAAATCCTCACAGCAGAACCTGGTGGAAGAGGCCATTTTGAGCGGCTCCAGGGCACAGGAATCCACTGGGGAGGAAAAGCCCCGGAGATCCCTCAAGAGGAGGGGCTGCAAACCCAGCCCAGGGTGCTCCGAGGAGGAGAGACTCAGCCTGTGCCTGGAAGGCAGCCAGAGATCTGGCCAGAGCGCTGAAGTGGTGGTCCATCAGCAGCTTGATGAGGGCAAGAAGCCCCACCAGTGCTTGGAATGTGGGAAGAGTTTCGGCAGGAGCGACCACCTGCTCATCCACCAGAGGACCCACACCGGGGAACGGCCCTATGAGTGTAGGGAATGTGGGAAGAGCTTCAGGATCAGCTCCCACCTGATTGTCCACCAGAGGATCCACACCAATGAACGGCCCTATAAATGTGGAGAATGTGGGAAGGGCTTCAGGAGGAGCTCCAGCTTGAAACTCCACCAGATGATCCACACTGGGATACGACCCTTTGTGTGTGGGGAGTGTGGGAAGGGCTTCCGTGACAGCTCCCGCCTGATCATCCACCAGACAATGCACACTGGGGAGTGCCCCTACAGGTGCTCAGAGTGTGGGAAGAGCTTCATTGAGAACTCCAGCCTGATTCTGCACCAGAGGATCCACACTGGGGAGAGGCCCTACAAGTGCAGGGAATGTGGGAAAAGCTTTAGGCAGAGCTGCCATCTGAATGCCCACCAGAGGATCCACACTGGGGAGAGGCCCTATAAGTGCAGGGAATGCGGGAAAAGCTTCATCGACCCCCCCGGCCTGAGTATCCACCAGAGGATCCACACTGGGGAGAGGCCTTACAGGTGTGGGGAATGTGGGAAATGCTTCAGGCAGAACTCTAGGCTGATTCTGCACCAGACGATCCACACCAGGGAGAGGCCTTACAGGTGTGGGGAATGTGGGAAATGCTTCAGGCAGAACTCTAGGCTGATTGCCCACCAGAGAATCCACACTGGGGAGAGATCCGATGAGTGTTCTGAGTGTGGGGAGAGGTTTCAGAGCCGATACTGTCTCCTCAAGCATCAGCAGATTCACACAGAATAGAGGCCCTTCTGCTGCCCTGACTGCAGGAAGGGCTTTTAGAAAAACTGCACTCTCGTCACCCACCAGTGGATCCACACTGGGGAGAGGCCCTGACAGTGTCCCAAGTGTGGGAAGAACTTCTCCCAGAACTCTGCCATGACCCAACACCAAGGGAGGCAGCAGTAAGGGATGCCCAACAAGTGCCCTGTGTGCAGGAAGAGTGTTGCCTTGATTTTTAAAGATTTTCTGAGCCTTCTAATGTTTACATTCTTGTAGCAAACTTTCTCAAACACTTTCTGTAAATAACTTCTTGTTTGGCATTCTTTTATAGAAGAAGAAAAATATGATGGACTGTTAGTTTGTCCAGTGTCATTGGAGAGGTGGCACTTTCACCCTCCAATCCATGGTCGCTTTTAGAAAACTGTAAATGTTGGAGTCAGGAAATAAACTTCCCTTTTCTTCCCCTTGAGAGCAGCAGTTTGTGTGCTCGTGTTGTTTTGTGTCCTACAGTGACAGGAAGAGCTTTGAGTGCTGCTTCAACTCCATCCCCCATTGGGGACCCCCACTGGATGGTCCACAGTGACCCTCGCTGGGCGGAGACTTGGTCATCCATGATCCTGGTGATCCATGTTGGGAAGACGCCTGGCTGGTGGTCCCCACATCTTCCTGGCTCTCCTTGGGCACTTGGACACGGCCAGAGAAAAATCCATTGGGATGCAAACAGACATCAGAATTTCATAGTGGACAGCACAGTTTTTTACTTTCGACCCCAAAACCGTCTCACCTTTTGCATCCAGTCATTGCTTCGAGTGGCATCCAGAATTCCAAATGGTGTTGGAGGTCTTTTCCAACCTGAATCATTCCATGATTCTAATTCTCTCTGGCCCACCAGCATCTTCCACAGCCAAATGGTGATTGACTGGGGCAAAACCCAGGATTTTGGAGACAGTGGAGTGGAAATCTTTCTAGAAAAGGTCCTTTCTACCCGCCCAGGCACACGGATACTCAGCCAGCATGGACACATAAATGCTTTTATTTTGGCCTTTATTTTCTTTCATTTTTCATTATGCTTCACCCAACATTGGGGTAAATATAAAGACATTCAACTAAGACATGGATGGTGACATTGTGGGACTTGGGTGGGAACATGGTAGGGATGGGGACAAGGACGTGGGTGGGGATATGGTGGGGATGGGGACAAGGACCTGGGTGGGGATGTGGTGGGGATGGGGACAAGGACCTGGGTGGGGATGTGGTGGGGATGGGGACAAGGACATGGCTGTGGATGGCGATATTGGGCATGGGGGGTGTCACAGATAGAGATGGTGACATGGGGCTCTATGGCCATGGATGAGGAAATGGGGGACATGGCCATGGATGGTGACACAAGTGGCCTAGAGACAAGTCCATGGGTTGACATGTCCATGCCATGGGGTGTCCCATGGCCAAGGATAACACATCCCCACCACCACCATGATACTGTCCCTTTCATGCTGCCATTTATTCCCTGCTCCTCCCCATTGTCACCCCACTGTGAACCCAGCCAGGGACAGGGGTGACATTTGGGGACACTCCTGTCCCCACTCCAGCACATACCTGGGGCCAGCAGAGAAGGGGATGAAGGACGACGGGGACCGTTCCTTGCTGTTTTCCAGACTGAACCTCAGAGGACTGAACACCTGGGGTGACACCAACACAGTCACACCGAGGGGACACAGCTGTCACCACCATGGTGACAGGGACACCTCATAGGGTGGCCCTACCTCACGCTTGGGCCAGAGGTCTGGGTTGTGGTGGGTCCCATAGATGCTCATCAGGCAGATGACCCCTGGTGGGATGGGAATGGCCACTTTAGGGACAGCAGATGAGGATGGGTGGTGACACTGGGGACACCCTGGCCATGCCATACCCTTGGGGATGACACAGCCATCACACAGGGGGATGTCCTCGGTGCAGCGCCGGGACACAGCAGTGACAGGAGGGTGCAGCCGCAGGCTCTCCTTGATGCATATGGTGGTGAAGGGCAGCTGGGACAGGTCGTCCCTGGGGACAAGCGGGGGTGGCATCGTGTCCCCAAGCCACATGACCGGGGTGGCCCTGGGGACATCTCACCATTCAATGTCTGCAGTGTCCCGGCCAGCCAGGAGCTCCTGTACCTGCTGGCGGCATCACTCCTGGTGCTCAGGATGGCCGGCCAGGTTGTAGAAGAGCCATGCCAGGCCACTGGCCGTGGTGTCATGGCCTGTGGGGACACTGGGTGAGTGAGGGGATACTGGAGTGGCTCCTCCCCAGTGGCACCTGGGAGCTCGTGCTCACCCTCAAACATGAAGGTGTCAGCCTCAGCCGCGATGTCCTCGTCCGACAGGGTGCGGCCATTCTCGTCCTGCAGAGGCAAGATGAGCCACGGGCCACTGGGGCCACCAGTCTGTGGGCCACCTGGGGCCAAATCCCATCCATGGCCACCACCCTATGGCACCACCATCCCACTGGCCACCAGCTCTATGGTCAATGCTGCCCATGGCCACCACTGTTCCCCTGTAGCCACCAGTCTATGTCCAAGCCTCCCATGGCCACCAGCATCCTACTGGCCTCTATGGTCAATCCTTCCATGGCCACCACCACTCTCTTGACCACTTTCATGCCCCATGGCCACCACCCCAGCCCCACCTTGGTGAGCAGCAGGATGTACTCGCTGGGCTGCCTGTACCAGGGACCATGTGGGGACACTGTGGCCACCAGCATGGATGATAGCAGGACCATTGGGGCCACCAGAATGGCCAGCAGGGACAGTGATTGGACAGGATGGCCAGTGGGGACCATGGCAGAGCCAGCACAGCCACCAGGATGGCCAGCAGGGACAATGGTAGGGCCACCAGGATGGTGTCATGATCCGCTCGTACAAGCGAGGGTCATGATGGTTTGTTAACTGATCTGAGTGCAAAAGCAACACGGAAGGGGATTTTGGTATTAATCAAAACAAATGCACCTCTTGTTGAGTGCCCACAGCAGATGTGATGGAAGGATTAGAAAGGAGAATAAAGGAGAGAGAGAGAGAGAGAGAGAGAGAAAGAGGGGAGCAATAGCTGCCAGTGGAGAGATGAAACCCTCGTGGTCCAGCCAATAGATCCGTCTTGTCACGTCAGGGAGAATCTCAAAGTCTTGGTTCTGTTATAGTCCTCCACCAAGGGGGGGAGCAGGTAAGTCTATTGAAAGCACCGAGAGGGAACAGGTGAGTTTACAGACAGTCCATGTTCTCAGCAGTGAGTGAGACCAATTGTTTTCTTGGTCCAGGGAGCACACCTGCAGGCAACACTTGGCAAACATCTGGCTTCAGTTCGGCCAGCCCCCTGTGTTAGAGTTATAGGGGTCTCAGTCTCAGCCCTTGGGAGGGGGCTTCAGTCTCCGTCACAGCGGTCGTGAGGCAGCTGAGGGAAACCTCAGAGTGTCTCTTGCAGATGATCAGTGGGGACAGGTGTCAATCACTCCTGGCCGTGGGTCTCATAGCTGAAGATGCACTTCTGGAGCGTGTCCAGGGTGAGGAGGCTCAGGGGCTGCAGCACCTCCAACTCCACCGGCCCCCACCAGCTGCCACTGCTGCTGCCGCCCACTTGGCCTGCGGGGAAGGGCTGGGTTGGGGAGGGAACAGGGAGGGGATCAGGGACATGGGATAAATTTGGGGGTGGGACAGGGGTGGGAGAGGGGGAGGAGTTGAAGAGAAGGTGTGGAACAGGAATGTGGTGATAAATGAGGGGTGGGGTTGGGGTTTGGGGGCAGCTTTGAGTTTGGGGTATGGGACAGTACAGAATTTGGGTACAGGACGGGGCTCGGGGTGCAGGACAGGACTCAGGATGCAGCAGTGGGTGCAGGACAGAATTTTGGGTGCAGGACTGTCCTATGGTGACGTTATGATGCTTGTATCCGCATCCATGTGTTCTGTTTATGCTGCATATTATGTTCTGTGCCTTCAAGACTGGCTCTGAAGAGCGAAGTTTTGTTTTGGTTTTGTTATCAGCCGCTCCCCCACGGCTGGCGGGACACAGAGACAGGGCAGTACATGGTGCTGCTTTTGCTTTTTGCTTGGCTTTTTGCTTTGCTCTTGCTTTTGTTTCTGCTCATTAATTAGTTTAGCTAAGCACTCCGAATTTTTCCCTGGACTGTTTTTCCTTTCTCTTTTTTGGAACCACTCAAACCTGCTCCAGACTGGGACCTGGGAAACACTGAGAGTTTGCACCTTGTGGCTGCAGCAGCTGCCCCAGCACCGGAGGGACTGATAACAGAGCGACCACTCCCAAGAGAGACTTTCTGAATTTGTCATCTTTTTCAGAGCGGTGAAAGAGTGTTGTCACCTGGTATTGTTCATTTTGTGTGCTGGGGGTGCTTTGCCTGTTAAATAAACAGGTTCTTTCCACTTCTCTCCAGGGAATCCTTCCTGACCCAGTTGTGGGGAGGGGCAATGTGCGTTTGCTTTCTGGAGGGGCCCCTTTGGAGGTTTTCTCCCAAATTTGCCCTAAACCAGGACAAAATTTGGTGCCCAACGTGTGGGGCTTGGAAGAGAGTGGAAAAAACCCTGTTCTGACTGCATTTTGGTTGCCATTACTCTGTGTTGGTATAAAGCAGTTAATGGTCATGTTTTTTGAATTCATAATGTCTCTTGGGGTGGAGGCTTGCATGCATTTCTGGTCCCCAGGTGCAGAGGATAATTAATGGGACATCACACCATGATTAATATGATAAGGGAAACCAATTTATTACAAAAAGCAAGCCATATTTATACTGTTCTCTATTGTTCACACCTCAAGCTGATACATGATTGGTTAAATCCTTTTTACGCACGCATTTTGATATTCCAGTTAATTTTAGTTAGTCTTTCTTCTTCATGCATCTCGCTGTGGTTTTCTTGTCTGCCTTTGCATCCTGAACCGTCTGCTGCTGAGCGTGTTCTCCTTCTTTTGTGTCCTTCAAGGGCATGGTGACCTCACTCAGGTTCTATGAAGGCTGGATTGTGAACATGTTACATATGTCCATTGTCCTCCAAAAAACCCTCAGCACTCCTCCCGGTGCTTTCTGGTCATTCAAGTGCCCTTCAGCTGACTGGTTTCATGCTTTGGGCTTCAGCGAATTGCCCAATCTTTCTGAAGCTGAAATAAATATCATATTAGTCAACATCTTAATTGTGTTTATATCTCACAGAATTGCCTTTTCTTTTGCCTTTGTCTAAAACTGTTCCTGTGCGGAAATCTCTGGGGGATGGTGGACATGTCAGATGCTGCTGGGACATCCCAGAGCACTTGGACCTTGGCTCTGCACAGGAGAGCTCTTCATCCCCTTTCTCTCTTTTCCTCCCTCTGGGCATGGAGGGAGCTCCTGACTTCAGTGTGTGACTCGTGTGTGCAAAGAGCAAATCTGGGCAGAATTGGGGCAGGGAGGGTTTGGGGGGACCTTGGAATCTGTGCTGGGCACAGAAGGTGCTTTCCACTGCTCTGAGGCTGTCTGCTGTGGAAAGTGGATTTAATATCCAGCAGAGGAATGACTTTTGCATTTGATGGAACTGTGCCTTCCCTTGGCTTTGTTGGCTGAAAAGATACAGAGGAGCACACACAGAGTTACCAACTGCTGGATTCCAGCAGTGTTCAGATAGAAATTACAACAGGAGGTAGGGTCAAGATGTGTGCTTGCCTTGTGGTCAGCCTTCAATACCCCTTGGTCTCTCTGGGCCCTTCCCCCAGGTGGGCCTTGGGCTCATTTGGTCCCTCAGGAGCTGGGCTGGGGCTGCAGAGGTGGCTGTGGAGCATTGCCTGTGCTGTGCCAGGGACTGGCAGCCACTGCTGGGCTGGGATAGAGGCTCTGGGGGGATTGGGGCTCCAGGGCAGGGCAAGGCTGGACCTGCCCCTTCCTCCCTCCCACACAAAATGTTTAGAGCCAACAATCTCCTCCAGTCTGTCACAACAGGGAATGCTGGAAGTGAAATCCCAGTTGTGGCCATGGGCACCTGGCTGAGAAGGACAGTTTTGTTCCATAGGAAGGAAAGCACAGAGCCTCAGTGTTTGGAAGGCAGGTGAGAGTCTCACTAGGCCAAGGCCAGCCAGACTTGTCAGGAATGGCAGATTTTTTTTGGGAGCAGTCTTTGGATTTAGGGAATTCTGGAGGTGGAAGACCAATCTCAGCCATGCATGCCTGGAGAAGTAGGACAGTTCTTTCTCATAGGGAGGAAAGCACGGAGCCTTCCCCAGTGTTTTGGGGACAGATGGGAGGTGACTCTCCTGAAAACACTGCCTGCCACACTTGTCCTGGCAATATTCCTATGGGAAAAATTTGGAGTTGAAATCCCAGTTCTGGCCATGAGTAATTAGAAGAGATTGACAGTTCCTTTCCTAGCAAGGAAAGCACAGAGCCGCAGTGCTCCAGGAGCTGATGAAAGGCAGCCTTTGACATTCCAACATCAGCCAGAGCTGTCCAGTGGCCCCTGGGAGGCCAAGCCAGCCAGGCCTGTTCCACGTTCCCTCAGTTCCATGAGACCCAATGGTCCCTTGCTTCCATGTGTCCCTGAGGTGCCATAATGCCCCCTTGGTGACACGAGGCCCTGAAGGGTCCCAATGGTCTCCATGGTTCCATCAGGCCCCACAGAACCATAATGGTCTCTGAGTCCATGAAGCCCCGCTGTGTCACCAAGGCCCCTTGGTTCCATGGGCTCCAGGGGTGCCACAATGATCCCCTTGGTTCCATGAGGTTCCATAGTGCCACCACGGTGTCCTTGGACCTGCTGGGACTCTCAGTGTGTTCCCAGACACCCCCAGCATGGTTACAGACACTCCCAGTATATCCCAGTTGCCTTCAGCATACTCACAGTCATTCCCAGTCACATCCACTTGGCCCAGTAAGATTCCACTTTCCACCAGTATGATCCCAGTCACTGCCAGTGAAGGGAACGGACCGGGATGGACTGGGACAGGCTGGGATGGACTGGGACACCGGGATACACCAGGCAGGATACACTGGGATACACCAGGATAAACTGGGATACACTGGGATACACCGGGACACACTGGGATACACTGGGACACACCGGGATATACTGGGATACACCGGGACATACCAAGACACTCCAGGATACTCCAGGATACACCAGGACACCCTGGGATTCACCGTGCCCAGCACTGGGACCCACTGGGAGCAGGATCAGAGCACACTGGGACTCAGCAGGGCCAGAACTGGGGCAAAAGGGATCATAGTGGGACCCACTGGGATATACTGGGAGTGACTGCAACCATACTGGGGATGACTGGGAACACACTGAGAGTGACTGGAGTCACTGAGTCTACATTGGGGGCAACTGGGAAGACTGGGATCACAGTGGATTCCTACCGGGGTCATACTGGGAGTGACTGGGTCTGTGCTAGGGTGTCGTGGTTTTGGTTTGCTAATATAAGATCTCTTTAATTTTGAGATTTTTTTTGGCTAATGCACTAAAGAATGTGGTGGGTTTGGTGTTGGTTAATTACTAATACACTTATTTTTGGTTGTGAGATAGGATTAGGAGAAAGGTAAAGCAGGCTCAAAACTTTAAAAGGGTAGAAAGAAAAATTTTAATAATAGTAAGTAAAAAGAAAAAAAAAGGTAGTAAGAATCAAAGCAAACTTTTTAGAATACTTCTCTCCACAAGTTTTTCTTTCTCACTGACAATGTAAAGAAACTATACTTAAGATTTCTAGTCAGTTTACTACCTCTCAAAGAGTCTTTTTTTAGTTCACTTAGGGAGAGAAGTCCCTCTTGATAAAGTTATGGATACTTTTCTACAAAAGGAAAAAAACAGTTTTCTCGTGGTTCTCAATTTTGTCATGAATAACAACTGCCAGGGGAACCTTGCTATCCTGAAATCTTTCTTATTTCTACAAACCTTCCCACAGCTTGGAGACGGGCTATGTTGATTGATGGGGTATTGTTTTAAAGATGAGCTGTTCAAAGGCAAAAGTTCTCATTATCTATCTCTAAAATCATCTTCATCTCTGGGAGCACAGATCTTCATTTTTAGAAGCACAAGACTGTGCTCTTTCTTTGTGCAAACTTCTCATGAGATTACAGCTATTTCAACATCTGCTTACTTTAACATAGAAGCCTTTACCTAATATCAATTCAAACACTTTCATTTCCTTATAGTTTTATGTGTTATAAGGGAAAAGAGTCTTTTCTTTATAGCTTACATGAGGATTTCAGCTCTGAAAACAAAGCATCTTCTCCCCCTCCCATCTGGGACTTACTTACCTTCTTCTTTATTACCTTTAATATCTTCAACTTGTTTTTAATATACTTGCATGTTTTTCTTTTCTCTCACTCAGAAGAAGACTGAAGCACTGAAAAAGTTAACATCACGCCTGAAGCCTACCTAACCCACCAATAACTACTAACAGAAAGCTGTGGCTCAGTTGTGTTCAGATCAGCTTTGTAGTTAGTGTTTAGTTTTCTACACCAGCCACAGAAGTCTCTGGTCTCAGCCAGGCTAAGAAGAAGAAGAAGCAACAGCCTGACAGCGAGATCTTCGCAGCCACAGCCAGCCCTGCTCTGGCTAAAGCTCCGCAGCCTCCCCTGTCTCCTTGCCCGGCAGCTGCTGAAGCCCAGCCCGGCCAAACCAGAGCCCATGGAGAGAGAAGCCAGCAAGCAGCCCAGGAAATAGAAAAGAAGCCCAGCCTGCAGCAAGACGGCCCAGCCCAGCCCAGACACAGAGCTGAAGCCCAAACCGAAACCCAGCAGCTCCCTGCCGACCAACAAAGAAAAGAAAAGTTTCTGAATTTTTTGGTCTTTACCATGTGTGTTTCACAAAAGCGTGTCTAGCTTTTCAGCAGCTCAACAGACTGTCAGATACACAAAAAACTTTGCATCACTTCCCTACATTTCCTCCCATTCCCAAACATAACACAGGGGCCACTGGGAACAACTGGGATCAGACTGGGAGCAACTGGGAGCAGCTAGGACCAAGCTGGGAGCAACTGGGATCATCATGGCATCAGAGTAGGATCATACTGGGAGGGACTGGGTCTGTGCTAGAGGCAACTGGGATCACACTGGGAGGAAATGGGGACATGCTGGGGACCAATGGGATCATACTGGGAGGAAATGGGGACATGCTGGGGACCAATGGGATCATACTGGGAGCAACTGGCACCACACTGAGGGTGACTGGGATCCTTCTGGAATCATACTGGAAGTGACTAGGGGCAGGCTGAGGGCAATTGGGACCATGTTGGGGCAACTGGGATATACAGGAAATGACAGGAATCATGCTGGAGGTGACTGGGAGTGGCTGTGAGCAAATGGAATCATACCGGAAGCTACTGGGAGCAACTGGGAGTGAGTGGAAACACATTAGGGACAACTGGGATGTACTGGGAGAGACCAGGAGTGACTGGAATCACAAAAGAACCATAAAGGAAGTCACTGGAATAATACTGGGAGTATCTGGGATTGACTGGAATCCTACTGGGTGACTTGGAGTGACTGGGACCATACTGGGGGCAAATGGCACTGTACTGAGAGTGACTGGGTTCATCCTGGAATCATACTGGGAAGGACTGGAACCATACTGGGAGTGTCTGGAACTATAGTAGGGCTGAATGGGAACACCTGGGATCATACTGGGAGTGGCTGGGATGATACTGGGATCACACTGAGTGTAACTGGAAGTGACTGGGACCATCCTGGGGGTGACTGGGAGCCACAGGGCCCATGCTGGGAGTGACCTGGGGGGAACTGGGGGAACTGGCCCGGCTGGGGCTCAGGGTTGTTCTCCCCCAGGGCTGCCCTGGCTCCTGCTGCCACCCTGGGCCCCACAGAGCCGAGGGACAGGGGACAGCTGAGGGACAGGAGACAGGGGCAGGGACGTGGAGAGGTAGAAGGGAGTTCCAGGGGGTCCTTGAGCCCAGGAAAGGGGAGTCCAGGGTTTCCCAAAAAGGGGGGACAAGGGTGGGGACACCAGGGATGTTTGAGAACGAGGAGTTCAGGGGGTCTCTGGTTTTGCACACAGCTGGGGCTGGGGACTGGGAAAGGCAGGAATGGGGGACCAAGGCATTCCAGGGCATCCCAGGGTCAAGCCAATGGCCAGTCTGGAGGCTGGGAGCCATGGGATGGCCGGGAAAAGGGGAGCAGAGAGCCCTGATGTCCAGGAATGGGGTGTGAAAAATGCATGTATTTTATGATTGGCTTTTCACAAATATTAAAATGAATATTATATGTGTTGTATTAGAAAGCAATGCTGTATTAATTTTCTTAAGTACTGTGTTAAATATAGTTTTAGGTTATAAAAATTGTTAAAATAGAACTATGCTATGTAAGATGCTTTGTTTAAAAGAAAGGACTTGCAGCGAGATAACTTGCAGCCACAGGACACCTAGATCTTTCAGAGAAAAAGAATTTATGGCCTTCTTATCGGAAGAAACAAACTTCTTCCCACCTTGGAGGTGCTATTAGGATTAGAGGGAAGAAGTTGACACTGGTCAGACAGAATCCTGTGTTTGAATGGAATTTATGCATCATGTATGAAGTGTATGAATATGCAACGGGCTGTTG
Source organism: Melospiza melodia melodia (assembly GCF_035770615.1). Taxonomy (NCBI): domain Eukaryota; kingdom Metazoa; phylum Chordata; class Aves; order Passeriformes; family Passerellidae; genus Melospiza; species Melospiza melodia. The sequence goes on from NC_086200.1 coordinate 6,371,694, forward strand.
TTTTTAAGGGGTAATCCTTTGTTACCAGGGGTCCTTTTTTGGGCCCGTGATGCCCAGAAAAAGGTACCTGGACGTCCATAACTCTTTGTTTTTATTGTCTCATATTGTCTTTATTCAATTTGTCCAAATTGTTATTACTCTAATTGTGTTACTATATAACCATCTTATTACTATTAAACTTTAAAAATTTTAAAAACAAGTGATTGGCGTTTTTCACAATTTGGTAGCAGAGGATGGTTACTAACTCCTCGCTGCCGGTGCTTTGGGAGAGTCAGAGTGGGGAAGGCGCGCCCTGCCCTCTTTGGCAGCCTCGCTCTGCTTCCCCTGAAGTGACCGACAGACGCAGGTTACGATCTGTGGACAAAAGGAGACAACAAAACAAAGAGAACGGGAAAAGGGTCCCTACAACTGCTGTAATTTGCCCCCTAAGAGTAGTAGTGCGCACGAAGAACCCGGGAAGGAAAAAGGATTGGTAAGTATTTCTCGGGGGGCAGGTACGGGGGGATGAATGTGTGTGAATGAGAGGCGGGCTGGTTGTCCCAGACCTGCCAAGTGAGTGCGGAGTCTCCCACGCTGCGTTTCCGACTTTTCGCTGGAAAAGCGGCCAGTAAAGAGACAAAGCGACTCATAAGAGAGTGAAAGAATCCCCGGGGGTGACTGGGACTGGGTCTCAGGGAGGGGTTGGACCCCTCGGTGGTGGGGAGCAAGGTTTCCTAGCCCAATCCACTAGGAAACAGGACAGGAGGGGCTCCTAAAACCTGCTGGGTTGAGGGATTTATATTCCAAGAGCATCCAAGAGCAGGGTTGAGCAGAATTCTGTCCGAGTGAGGATATGCCCGAGAACACTCAGGGTGGGACAACACAGCTAGATTGGGGGATAAAAAAATGCCCAAGAACATCCAGGGTTGGACAACACAGCAGAACAAATTAAATGCCAAAGAGCATCTGTAGTTGTACCACACCGCTGGGTTGAGGGACAGAAAATGCCCAAGAGCATCTGAGGTTGAACAACACAGCTGGATTGAAGGAAAATTACCCGAGAGCATCTGGGGTTGGACAACACGACAGGATTGAGGGAGAAATTGCCCAAGAGCATTTGGGGTTGGATAACACAGCTGGGTTGAGGGATATCCAATGGCACCGGGACTGGCCAGTAACACCTAAACTTGTAATAGGCGATGTGAAAGTAAAAGGTACCTTATTGTTGTTTTGTGGTGTGTGAGAGTGACACACACACAGAGCCAGCCTCAACTTCCTGGGCAGGTGGGAAGGGGGAGGTGTGGAAAGAGCGAGTGACCTGCACACCAGGCTGCAGCTCCCGGCTGGGTGGGGGCTTCTGGGCCCAAGAGGAGCGAGTGACCTGCGAACCAAGCTAGCGTTCCCTGGGCGTGTGAGGGGCCGTAGCTGAAGAGTGTGAAAGACACGCAGACAGCCTCACAGGGGAACGGGCACCAGAGGCAGCCAGAGTCAGGGCCCTTCTAGGGGGCCTGGTGACACTGAGACCTGGAGGTAAACCCCAAAGCGAAAGAGGGGGCCACAAGGACCTGTGATTTCCTAGCAATAAGGATCCACTTTGTGTCTTGAGAGTGTGAAGGAATGTGTGAAAGTGAATGAGAAATAAAAGTGAGTGAATGTAGACGAATGAAAGTATAGGTAATGTCGATTGTGCATTTTAAGCCTTACCGTATCTCCTTGGAGGGAGTTGGATTGTATTGAAAAGCAGTGTGAGAAAAAGGGTTTTTTTGGGTGTAAGTAGTTGAAAGAAAAGTGGTATTTAAGTTGTTAGTAAAAAGTGAAAAACAGAAGCAGGGGACGAATAGATAGAAAACTGAAAAATGAGACAGAAATTCAGTAAGGTGGATACAGGAAAAGAAAAGCAGAAAAAAAATACCAACAGAAATACCCCAAGACAGCACTTTGGGAGTTATGTTAACAAACAGAAATACAACTCCTTGCAAAATACAGGGTATGCAGAAGTTGATGAGAAAAAACATGCAAACTTGTGAATTATATACTTAAAAACAGCATTAGAAAATTTAACACAAAAGAGTTATATATTGATTCAAGGTATGCCTTTAGAGTAGCACATACCTTAAGAAAAATTTTAAAAGGGAGATTGCTTAATTAAAGAAGAAAAAGATTAGTACATGAGAAACTTATTTTCGAGGTTTTAGAGGCATTACAATTACCTAAGAGAGATAGCAATAGTACATATTAAACGACACCAAAAGGTAAAGACCTAGAAATAAGAAGAAATAAAATAAATAACTGGCAGATCAAGAAGCTAAAGATGCAGCAGAAAATAGAGCTGAAAGAGTTAATATTAACTCCAAATGAAGAAAAAAAAAGGGGGCGGGAATTAAAACAAGATTGTGGCGAACAAGATAAATCGGGGAAATAGAAACATCTTAATATGGAAGACAATTAGATAATAAAACGCTTACGAGGGAATAGCAGAGGACGTGTATCAAAAAGCCCGGTGGGATACACAGGCTAGGTGTGATCATTTTTTTAAAAGAACTATGGGTGCATTGAGACCTTTAGAGTAAAAAACAAGTACCTGAAACATGTATAATTTGCCAAAAGATAAATAAAAGGGTGATGAGAAAAACAATATGAGAAGGTCGTCAGTTAGCTCGTCGACCATTTCAAAGCATCCAAAAAGCAAAACGGGGAAAGTATAGAGCTGAGAACAAATTACCTCATCCATTCCCGTTCGTTCCCCCACTCGTTCGCACCAGCCCTCCCAGCCCCTGTGCCGGCTCCGGCACAGTCCGTCTGTCCCGGTCCGTCTGTCCCGGTCCGTCTGTCCCGGTCCGGCCGCCTGGCCCGCGTTCTTGCCGGGGGTGGGGGTCTGTCCTGCCGTGTGCACCGTGGTCACCGCGCTGATCGCACCGAGGGGGTCCCGTCTGTCCCATCCCCGGCTGCCCTGACTCTGTCGGCTCCCGCCGCTGCAGCCGGGGTCAGTCCCGGCTTTGTCTCTGCCGGATCAGCCACCGTGAGCCGAGTGAGGGCGATCCCCGCTCCAGCTCGGTCTGCACAGGAACAGCCCCTCGGGCGATCCCAGCCACAGACCCCGCCTCTGGAGCCCCCAGACCCTGAGCTGTGCCGATCCCCTCGGGCCATCCCAGCCACAGACCCCGCCTCTGGAGCCCCCAGACCCTGAGCTGTGCCGATCCCCTCGGGCCATCCCGGCTGCAGACCCCGCCTTTGGAGCCCCCAGACCCTGAGCTGTGCCGATCCCCTCGGGCCATCCCGGCCGCAGACCCCGCCTCTGGAGCCCCCAGACCCTGAGCTGTGCCGATCCCCTCGGGCCATCCCGGCCGCAGACCCCGCCTCTGGAGCCCCCAGACCCTGAGCTGTGCCGATCCCCTCGGGCCATCCCAGCCACAGACCCCGCCTCTGGAGCCCCCAGACCCTGAGCTGTGCCGAGCCCCTCGGGCGATCCCAGCCACAGACCCCGCCTCTGGAGCCCCCAGACCCTGAGCTGTGCCGATCCCCTCGGGCCATCCCAGCCACAGACCCCGCCTCTGGAGCCCCCAGACCCTGAGCTGTGCCGAGCCCCTCGGGCCATCCCAGCCACAGACCCCGCCTTTGGAGCCCCCAGACCCTGAGCTGTGCCGATCCCCTCGGGCCATCCCAGCCACAGACCCCGCCTTTGGAGCCCCCAGACCCTGAGCTGTGCCGATCCCCTCGGGCCATCCCGGCTGCAGACCCCGCCTTTGGAGCCCCCAGACCCTGAGCTGTGCCGATCCCCTCGGGCCATCCCGGCTGCAGACCCCGCCTCTGGAGCCCCCAGACCTTGAGCTGTGCCGATCCCCTCGGGCCATCCCAGCCACAGACCCCGCCTCTGGAGCCCCCAGACCCTGAGCTGTGCCGATCCCCTCGGGCCATCCCGGCTGCAGACCCCGCCTTTGGAGCCCCCAGACCCTGAGCTGTGCCGATCCCCTCGGGCCATCCCGGCCGCAGACCCCGCCTCTGGAGCCCCCAGACCCTGAGCTGTGCCGATCCCCTCGGGCCATCCCAGCCACAGACCCCGCCTCTGGAGCCCCCAGACCCTGAGCTGTGCCGAGCCCCTCGGGCCATCCCAGCCACAGACCCCGCCTTTGGAGCCCCCAGACCCTGAGCTGTGCCGATCCCCTCGGGCCATCCCAGCCACAGACCCCGCCTCTGGAGCCCCCAGACCCTGAGCTGTGCCGAGCCTCCCCGTCCTGCCCTGAGCTCCATTCCCTTGGTAACCACAGCTCCGGCTGCTTAAGGAAACTCTCTAAAGGAATCACTTTATTGAAACACTAAAAAATCAGTTAGAACAAAGCCCTCTCCTGATTCTTCCTAAAAATACGTGAGAAAGGCTGTAGAAGATAAAAATCCAAAAAGAATGGGATAAAGAGATTGGTCTATTTCCATTAAGAGAGGTTCTCAAAGGGGGGTGATGGATCAGAGTTTGTAAATGCTTCTTTGACTTTGTCTGAGGTCTGAAATTTTAAGAAATAAATAAAAGAGATATTTGGAGAATCCCATAGGCATAGCTGAACAATTAGACCAACTTTTAGGTCCAAACATGTATACTTGAGAACAGATGTGGTTGGTAATGAAAATAATATTTTTCTCAGGAAGAAAAGCAATTAATCAGAGCAACTGAAATAAAAGCTTAAGAAAAAGATAATCTGCAGGGACCCCCAGAGAAGACAAAATGCCAACTGTACCTCCTGAATGGGGTTAAAATAATGAGGAGGGGAGTAAACACATGAACAGTTATTGTAATTACATAACCAAGAGAATAAATGAGACAGCATATCAAAGGCGAAATGTGAAAACAAAAGATTTTTGAGAGACAGCTTTTAGAGGGGAAAGAAAAAACTCCAACTAAATAGATAAACAAACTTTAGAGAAAAAGGAAAATGGTCCTAAGTAAGCAGAAGATCTGAAAATCTTTAAAGAAATGGGCCCATAAAAAAAAAAAAAAAAAAAAAGTCATAGGCTTTAATTTTTTGGGGGGGGAACAAACACCATCAGGAGCCTGTGATAACTTTAAAAGTGGGTCCCCAAGAAGAAGAATTGGAATTTGTTATAGACACAGGGGCAGAGAAAACCTGCCTGTTAAACGTTCCAAAAGGTTATAGTGTGAGCAAACATATAGTGAAAGTAACAGGGGCAAAAAGGAAGTTTTACATTTCTGGTCATTAAAGATGTGGTAATTGAGGGAAGAAACTAAAATTTAGGTGGGAGATGTGTTATTGGTCCCAGGGGCAGGTAGCAATTTATTGGGAAGAGTCTTACAAGTGCAATTAAGAGTAAGAGTTATATCAGAAAATAAGAAAATGACAGCTAGAGTTTTGAAATTAAGCCAAGAGGATGAAGAAAAAAAAATCAACAAAGAAGTTTGGGCTGGAGAAAGAAATAGGGGAAGAATAAATATCGACCCCATAAGTGTTACAACTGAGAGAGGAGAAAGAGAGAAGTTGAAGTAGAGAAGTAGTTAGGAAACTCTGAGATGTTAGAATGTGAAGTGATGACATCTTGGTGCTAGAAGAGAGCAGAAGTGTGAATGCAAGTTTTTTGCATGAAAGGCAGAGAAGTATCTTAACACACGGTTGTTAAGAGGTTATTATTAATGCCACACTGGGGTCCGGAAACGCCTTAGCAGAACGGGCCCTCCTTGAAGAGAAAAGAGGATAAGTTGACGAGAGAAAGAGAAAGAATGTCAGGAGCACCTGGGCACGCCAGGTTTGGGGTTGTCAAGGTTGGGAGGTGTCTGAGCGCTGCCTGCGATCGGCGGGGTCTCGGGGGCTGCGGCAGGGACCGATCCATGGAGGTGCCCCGGGCGGGGCTGGCAGCAGAGGACACAGGTTTGCGGCCAGGAGCGGGCTGGCTCCGGGGCAGAGCTGCCGGGGGGGCTCCCAGACTGTCGGGGTGCCGAGCCCAGGATGGCAGCGTCAGCCTGGAAGTAGGCCGAGAGAGAGAAGGGGGGAGAGAGAGAGAGAGAGGGAGAGGGAGAGGGCAAAAGAGACCCAGGGCAGCCCCCAGGGTCCCCATGCCCGGGGCTGCTCTCCCCTGCCCCGGCCCTGCAGCCAAGGGGCCGCACCGGGGGAAGGGCCAAGAACAGCACTGACAGCAGGGCTGTGAAAAGAGGGGCAGGGGGGACTAGCACTAAAAGATAAAATCAAAGCAGAGATTGCTGACTCTCCAAACCTCACAAAGCGGTTTGTTTTTCTGAAGTAAGAAGTTTTTTGGTTTTTTTTCTTTTGTGTGTTTTGTTTGCCGTTAACGAGAAGGCTTTTTTCCTGAAGAAGAGGCTGCTGTAGAGAAAGCTTTTAGCTAAACCCAGAAAGTTTAGAAGGAAAGCGAATCGTAAAAGTTAATGCAGTATTATCTTTCTTTTATTATCTATGCTATTAAGAAGTCCTTTCCAGGTACTACTGAAGCAACAATCAAAATCACGGAAAGAGAGTGAATTCCTGCCAGCAGAATCAAAGGACTTGTGAAGAAACTTGAGGAACGGACTATCATATTTAAACCGGGTGATACTGAACTGACTTTCCAATGGGGACTGAGTGGTAATGGTTTGAGAAAACCCAAATGATCCAAGAAATGTACAAAGAATAACACTGAATTAAGAAATAAGATAATGCTTATATCACTGGATTTGAGCACTGCCTGAATAAAACATCTCCTTGGGGGAGGAATACCTCAGATAGAAAGATCAAGAACGTTTTTGTATTCTGACCTTAGCCCTAGAATTGTACAAGGGAGAAGGGGAATTACTATTTCCATTACTAAACTTTACTTGATTCATTCCAATACTGGACATGCTAGGTGGGTTATAAGTAAATGCCTAAATTGTAAGAGTAATTAGTGTTGTGATTCACAAAATTTATGCTCTTATTGCAAAAAGTGTTAAAGTACTGACTTGGTTTTGTGGATGGGAATTATTAGTGCCTGTTAAATGAGAGATACCTGAGGAACAGTCAGAGACCACAGTTAAAGAGTGTCAAAAACAATTTGCCTAGCAATTAGTTAAGAGAAAGTGACAAGAAAATAGAGGGCAAGACCAGATTGGCCTCTGTATTTCACCACCAAGAAGATCAAATAAACCTGCTGTGGGTTGCAACCTCACAGGCATGGGAGGTGGGAGTATAAGCCATACTGGCCCTCTGTTATTCCTGTTTCTGGCACTCACTTGTTGTCTTTTCCCTTTCGGGATACCAGCAGGATTGTGTCACAAATGCTACAGAAAGCATCACATAGAAAGAAACCAAAGTTCCTCCTTTATTACACACACCTATGTCAACAGCCACTGTTATAACCCAGCCAAATTAAGAACTTGTAGGCAAAACAGAGTAAATTATTAGATTACAAGAAACTTAAGAAAAAGTGGCAATAGATTTAGAACTGAATGTCCAAAAGGAGAGAGATGGATTTGTTTTAAATTTAATCTTGAAGATGTGGTTCAAGATTTGGAAAAAAAACCCCAAATAATAAAGGAAAAGGTAAAACCAGCACAGCAATCTAACTCTGTATTGACTCCAAATTATCTGTTGAATTGTATTACAAGACTCCAAGCAGTTATAGAAATGAGAGCAAATAAGGCTGCCCAGGCATTAGAGTTAACATTAAGTCAGCTAAGCCAAACAAAAACTGTAGGGTATCAGAAAGGTTCGCTTTAGACTGTTTATTGGCCAAAGAAGGGGGTGTTTGTGGAAAGTTCAATATATCAGATCGTAGAAAATTGATGACCACAGAAAAGTCATTCTAGCAAAAGCAAAAGAAATCAAAAAGAAAAATATATACGCATATAACAACCCAGGTACCAGTCCAAAAATTAGAAAACAATGTTAAAATCTAGCTGGTGGGGTAATGTATTAGAAGAAATTAAGATCTTTCATTTGTGTTACAACTGTTTTTATATTTCTTTCTTGTGTAATCCCGTGTTTTATTTTACCAGCATAGTCCAGAAGATATAAGTAGAAAAAAAATATTGCTCAAGCCAAATGATTTACAAAGAATAAGAGTGGGGATTGTGAAAAATGCATGTATTTTATGATTGGCTTTTCGCAAATATTAAAATGAATATTATATGTGTTGTGTGAGAAAGCAATGCTGTATTAATTTTCTTAAGCACTGTGTTAAATATAGTTTTAGGTTATAAAAATAGAAACTATGCTATGTAAGATGCTTTGTTTAACAGAAAGGGCTTGCAGCGAGATAGCAGCCACAGGACATCTAAATCTTTCAGAGAAAGGGAATTTATTGCCTTCTTATCAGAAAAAATGAACTTCTTCTCACCTTGGAGGCACTGTTAGGATTAGAAGGAAAGAAGTTGACAATGACCAGACAGAATCCTGTATTTGAATGGAATTTATGCATCATGTATGAAGTATATGAATATGCAACAGGCTATTGTTCTTAAGGGTTAATCCTTTGTTAATGGGTGTCCTTTTTCAGACTCCTGATGCCCAGAAAAAGGTACCCGGACATCCGTAACTCTTTGTTTTTATTGTCTCATATTGTCTTAATTCAATTTATCCAAATTGTTATTACTCTAATTGTGTTACTATTTTTATAACTATTTTATTACTATGAAACTTTTTAAAATTTTAAAAACAAGTGATTGGCGTTTTTCACACTGACTGTTCACCGCTGCCAATGCTCACAGTATTCTCCTAACACACTTGAGCTTCCTGTCTTTCAGTGAGAGAAAGATTCAGCTAAAGTCAAGGAAAGAGGGCAGGGGAGATGGAAACCTTCCCTTGGGATGCTTTTAGGAAGGCCTGAAGGGACCCTGCCTTTCCTTGGAACAGAGGTGGTCACCATGCATGGTGTTGCCTGACCTGCCCTAGGTGCTCCTCTATTCCAGAAGGACTTTTGCCCACTTCATCACTTGTCTGTCCCTCCAATTCCAGGGCCTCTAACCTGCTCTGTGAGATACTAAACCTGTAAGTCAGATGTAAGTTTTCAGAATATGGCACTGACCATGGCTCTAAGTAAGTTTTTTTAATCAGGCTTACAATATATTTTGAGAAGAAAAAGGAACAGAAGGGGTAGATACCACACAAGAATCCAGCAGAGTCTTCCCAGCTTTTTTGTCTGGGTTCTATGAAGCACAATGCCCAGTGCTTGCATTATGCTGTCTTTTCATGTGTTCTGGTGACCAGAACCATCCCATGGCCAGGCCCAGGATAATTTGGGTGCCAAAGTCCCATTGCGGGCAAACATCACACTCTTTTTTACCCAGCTGGTGCTCAGCTCAGCATATTTGCTGAGACAACTTTAGGACTGTTTTCCTTAACTTGGCAGTTCTAGCAGATGTCCTTATGGCCCCTAAATTCTGCATCCTTTGTGTCCACTATCAATGGGCATCCTTCTTCCCAAGCTTTGTCAACCTCCCTCTGGGTCTGAGATCAGTGAAACGGGCCCAGCCCTGAGTCTTAAAGACAATTCTAGCAACAACTACTTTGCTTTTCTAATACCTGGCCATCACTTCGAGCTTGTAGGCTGCTATGTGTGTCACAGGTTAAATGTCTCTTCCTGTTGATCAGGCTTGGAAGTGCGGACAGCACAGGCATGACAGGATATGTTTTCTTCAGGAAATGGGACGTAGGGCCCAGCTTGCAACAGGTCCAGGCCCGCGCCTTCCAGAGCGCCAGAAGGTTCGCGGCGCCATTGCAGGGCTCAGGGCGCCTCCTTGTGGGCAAGAGTCGCCTCGACAGCGCGGGCGCCGCGCGGCGGGGCCAGAGGGCGGGAAAGGGCGGGCGGGTGTGAGGGGCGGGGCGGTTCGTGCCTAGAGCCGAGCCCGCGCTGTACCTGGGCGCCTTCCCGGCTCGGTGTTGGGAGCGAGCCGCCGCTGCTCGGGCTCTGGGAGAAGCGTGCGGCCGCTGCGGAGTCCCAGCCCGCAGATCAGGCTGCTGGCGGAGGCTGCAGTGCAGAGCTGCCATGCCAGAGCCGCCGTGCGCCGTGGCACTGCCAGAGCCCCTGGCAGAGCCGGGCTGGAAGTGCCGACAGCTGAGGGAAGCCCTGCCATGGCAGCGCCCCAAGCTCTTGTTTATCCCACAGAAAGAGAGGATCAGCACCTGGAGGTGACTGCGTCATTCCTGGAAAGGGACTATCTGCTTACAGTTGCGATGTCTGGCAGCAAGCAGGATGGCGCTGGTGCCAGGGCGCCAAGTGAGGGCAAAGCAGCCCTGTGACAGCCTGGCCCAGGGGCTCTTGTGGCAGCAGGCAGCGTGGGGATCAGAACAGAGGCAGGGGGAGGCAGGAGCTGCTCGGCCATGCCAGGGCTGGGAGCCTCCTTCCTGCCCAAGTGGGGCCCAGCTGGGCCAGGGGGCAGCTCCTGGGACAGCCGTGCCCGCAATGGCCCCTGCTCTGCAAGGCCTCCAGCGCTGCCCATCAGCCAGGCAGGGACAGAGCAGCCTTGGGGCCGATGCTGCTGCAGGCTCAGAGCCCCGCACAGCTGCTCATGCCCGGTGCCATTGGCTCTGTCCCCTGCAGCCTGCATGCTGTGTCACCGTGCAGAGGCTGAGCCCTGTGCCTCCCCAGGCCCTGGCAACTGTTCCTGTGCTGCTCCTGCACTGCCCAGGGCACCCACGGGCCCTGCTTGGGCCGCACGCAGACCAGAACCAGCTGGGGCTGTGACAGCTCTGCTGCTCTGGGCCCAGCCCTTGGGCAAAGCACCCGCCTGTCCCTGGGCTGGGGGCAGTGCCCAGGCTGGGCTTGGCAGAGCCCGTCCGCTTCTGGAGGGCTGGGGGCACTGCTCTGGCCTGGCCTGGCCCGGCCCTGGGGTCCCTTGGCATTCCTGCTTGCCCTTGCATCCACCAGGGATGGGCTGCAGCTCAATGGCCCCGGCCTGGCCGCACACTCAGGCCTGGAGCCTTCCCATGGCTCCCCAGGGCACGAGAGCCTCAGCCCCAGCTCCCAAACACGACCTAACAGGGTTTGCTGATATTGATCCCTGTTAGACCTTTGAAAGCATTTTGAAAGTAACCTTGTTTGGCAACTCCTTCAAGGAACAAACGTGATTCGCTTCTAATCAGTAAAAACTTTATTGGTTTGCTTGCACTTCCTATAGGGTATCCTAATGCTTCCTTTGGCGTTCCAGAAAATAATGAAAATCTAACAAATTCTAAAGAGAAGTTCTTGAATCCACTGAGAGGAGAAGTCTCTACATTCACTATCCTTACATACACTTAAGTAGCTGCTCCTGTAACACACAAAGATGTAGTGGTTTACCTGACTGGACCACACAACAGGATGTTATACACACCGCTACACTAAAAAACTTCTCTTCCCTGTTCATCACAAATTTAAAGCTCTTCCCGAGGTCCTGACTTAATTTTACATGCACATTCATACCTGCAATCCCTCCCCATGCTCAGTTTTCACCTAGACTTGCCAGGGAACAGATGTTCCATACTTACCTCAAGCAATAATCTACGTCTGTCTTCCTAACCCTCTTTTTCTTCACTGACTTCTACTAATCTACAAAATAACTTGGACCCTCTGCACAAAAGAAACATCCAATTAATAGCCTTAAACACTTGTGATTGTGCTGCTACTTCTAACAATCTTGACCACCACAACACTAAAATCAGAAATCAATTCTTCACATCCTTCCTGTTCTCCTGCCCCCACCACGCCTTGGCTCCAGCAGAAATGTTCCCTACTGCAGCCTGGTGTGCTAAGAACAATCAAAGGCAGCAGCACTTTTCCTCAACATGCTGCAATCTGAATTGCAGTGAAATTGCAGCTGTTGCATTAGAAGCTCAGCACCAGCACCCCACATCTTCCCCCAGAACTGAGGCCTGCTGAGGCCTGAGCTCTCCATTTCAACACACCCTGTAAATCAGGCTGCCTGGAAGATTGCAGGCTGGTAACTGTGTGAACACAGCAGTGCATTTCAGCAGAGTTATGGAATCAGTCTCATGGAAGGCACATCCTTTAAGCTTAAGACTCTATTCTACAAAATCTAGCCAGCAATTGTTTTGGTGGCCTGTGCAGGTTTTGGGGACTGTGCATGTTTCCTTTGGATGTTGTTTTCTTTGTTTCTAAATACAAAATTCACTGGATTCAGAAGCAAAACCCCAGCTTCATTAGAACAAAGAACCACAGGGACATATGTGGCTGACAAGAACACTCCTCATTTCTAATAGTAACACCAGAAAGAGAGGAAAAAGATAAAGATGATTTAAATACCCGAAAGGATCCAAAATGTCTACATAAGCTGTCAAGTGACTAAGTTTTTGGTAAACTCTAAAAGTCCAGATTCCTATTCGGTAATTGTCTGAAAGAAAAGAAAGCCAGAAAATCTGGTTGACCTTTATTTTGCCAGGACTTTCTCACGGGATTCTACCACAACTTGGATCACAAGTGAGGGTGGCAAATTTTGACTAGAAAACTTTGATAACTAGGCAGCATTTTTTCCTCCTCACTGAATTACAGGAAGGGTTTAAAAGGAAAAAAAATTATAAAAGAGCGTAAAGAAATTCTATCATACCTCTTAGGCGTTCATCATCTTTGGAGAACAAAAAAAAAAACTGTAGCACTTCCTGTGCATGGTAAAGAAAGAAACCTAGAAAAGGACAAAGGGATTTGAGCATCCTAAATTGTACTATCAAATTTCATGAACACAAGTTAATCCTGTAGTGCTTCAGAGAAATGCCATACATTGAAAAGCTTTATTCCCTAGAAACCAAATAAATCTTTTTATTTTCCAAATCCTCTTTTAAAGAGAAAACTGACTGTGTCTTTGGCTTTTGGCCAAACTCAGTTTGGAGTTGGTCAAACCAAAATGACCCAGTTAATTTCCTGTGCTCTGCTCTTTCTTTCCATATTCACATTCACATCCAATGGGTTGCTGGGAGTTTTGACTCTGTGCAGCACAAACGGTTTTCTAAGATGACTTTCATTGCTCAGAGGTGTGCAATGTCAGTTTCCCATTCCCTGAGTGCTGCTATTAATATTCCCACAGCATCCAACTACTACAGCCAAGTAGACAACAAAGAGAAATGCAACTTGCATTTCTTGGTCCTGTTCAATTTCTGACATCTCAGGCTCATCGTCACCCTCAGAACTGCTGTCCTGGAAACGTGGATCCTCTTGCCATGTGGCTTTTACTGGCTTTATTGTCCCAAGCGCGTGAGGCTCTGCAATGACAGCACCAATAGAGAAAAAAAGCCAAAACCAGATTATTCCTCTAATCATCAGGAAGAATTCCTCCTTTCACGTGAAACACTTACAGTGGAGAAGAGAGATTTAGGAAGGACAGAATCTGACCCTGCCAGATTTTCTAAGCTACATTTCTGCTCCACTTTGTATTTTCCACTTTGTTCCAGGGAGCCCTTATGTATTCTTAAACATTTCTCATTGCATTCAGAAGACACTGAATACCTTTTCAGTTCAGCGCAAGTCTGGGGGGCTCATTGCTTTGTGCTGTTGCGTTGGGTTTTTTAATATTTTGGGTAACTTCACGGGGTTTCTTTTCTCTCCTACATGACTGGGACTTGAGTTAATGTTGTTTCATCTTCATTTCAGACGGCCTCATTTTATCTAAGGTTAGGACACCCCAATGATCATGTGTCATTCCATTTCCTTTTTCTAAAGGTCCAAGAGTAGAATTCAGTAACAAACAGAATGTTCATGGATCTTGGGGCCAGCTCTCGGACTTTGCTCCTCCCTCTACATTAACGCACATTTCCTTAAAAGCCTTGTGAGTTCCTATGAAACTTGATATGACTGGTGTGTCACCTTTTTCCCTGTTTGAGGAATTCAGGGCATGAGAACAAGCTTTTTCACCACTCAACAAAAACCCCCAATGCCTTCTCAAAGCATGCCTTTCAGAATTCCTGAGATGCAAGCATGAGGCACCTCTCAATAATCACAACCCTAGCAAGCAGAAATGAAGATCAAAATGCTTCTGCCTAATTACTGACTTCTGTTGCTGAAAATCCCCTGCATCCTGACCTTTATTACACCATATTGCCCTACAGTGCCTGCCAGAAGCTCTTCCTTAGCAATGGCACTGTTAGAAGGGTTCTGCTGTTACCTTCTTTGATGCCCAACTCCTCTGTGCCTCCAAAGAAAGAAAACTTGAAGTAACTCGTCTCCTGAGCTGCATCATCCTCAGGCAAAGGTCCCAAATGGTCATCTGGGGCAGAGTCCTGTGCATCCTCTTTGTCCCAGGGTATTTCCTCAGTCTGGTTTGCTCTTTGAAGGTCTTTCAAAGAATAAACCAGAATAGACGGAGGAAATACCGTCTATTCTGGTTTGTTCTTTGAAAGGCCTCTTTCAAATCCGCAGCAATGGTGTAGGAGTTGTCTTCAGACAGTGAGGCAGTGTCTCATCTCTTTCTTCTTTTTTTGGCTTTACTGAAATGAGATTGTTCAAGGATAGCAACACAGCACACGTCCTTTTCGGACACAGCTTCCCTAAGAGCCACCTTGCTCTGAATGTCTCCCTAAGCATATCCAAGCCCATTAAGGAGTGGTTCATTATCAAGGGTAAGCAGTGGGGAAACATCTGAGGTTGAAGTCTAAAGGCCGGAACAAGAGTCCTTTTTAATTAGCCACATCCTTAAGTGACTTTTCACTGAATACACAGTTACACAGAAATCAAGGTATTTAGCCCAGACTTCTTCCTGCCAGTAGAAACATCAAGAGCTAATAGGGTTTGCCCACAGAGCTGCACATCTCAGGGTCCCTGCACTGACCGTTCTCACCTTCACTTCTGGCAAGGAACACACGGCCTAGAAAGAAAAGATGACGGCACTACGTGCTGCTGTTGGAGGTCCCAGTTGAGGTCCGACGTCGCTGGTGGGAGCGGCTGCTCCTGCGCGATGTCCCCGACCATGTCCCCCTACGCCTGGGCCTCTCAGCACTCGCTGCTGTCCTCCTGCTCCTGTCCTGGCGACTCCTGGACCGCACAGTTTGAGTCGAGGCCCGGCGCTGCTGGCGGGAGCGGCTGCGTCTGGGGAATGGCCCTGACCATGTCTCCCTTCGCCTGGGCCTCTCAGCCCTTGTCCCTGTGCCACTGCTGCTGCCGCGGCGACTCCTGGAGCGGACAGGTGGACTCTGGGCCCAGCCTTGCTGGCGGGAGCGGCTGCGTCTGGGGGATGGCCCGGACCATGTCTCCCTTCGCCTGGGCCTCTCAGCCCTTGTCCCTGTCCCACTGCTCCTGTCACAGCAGCTCCTGGAGCGGACAGGTGGACTCCGGGCCCAGCCTTGCTGGCTTGAGCGCCTGCGTCTGGGGGATGGCCCTGACCATGTCTCCCTTCGCCTGGGCCTCTCAGCCCTTGTCCCTGTCCCACTGCTCCTGTCACAGCAGCTCCTGGAGCGGACAGGTGGACTCCGGGCCCAGCCTTGCTGGCGGGAGCGCCTGCGTCTGGGGGATGGCCCTGACCATGTCTCCCTTCGCCTGGGCCTCTCAGCCCTTGGCCCTGTCCCTCTGTTCCTGTCATGGCAACTCCTGGAGCGGACAGGTGGACTCTGGGCACGACCTTGCTGGCGGGAGCACCTGCGTCTGGGGGATGTCCGTGATGGTGTCTCCCTTTGCTTGGGCCTCTCAGCCCTTGGCCCTGTCCTACTGTTCCTGTCACGGTGACTCCTGGACCGGACAGGTGGACTCTGGGCGCGACTTTGCCGGCGAGAGGAGCTTCGCCTGCGGCTGGGCCCAGCATGTCTGGAATGGACCCTGTCCTCAGGGTCAGGGGACGTGCTGCGTGTTGCCCTTGATCTGCTGATGCTGCTGGTGTCCAGTGAGGAAGATGGCAGCGCCTGCTGCCATGCTCCGTGTTGGGGCCTGCTGTGGCTGCCCATCTCTGGAGATGGAGGTGGGGAAACCAGCACCAATGGCACAGGGCTGTGGGAGCTGGGGCTGATGGCCTCAGATTCTGACCAGCCACGAGCAGATTGTAGTCCTGACTGTCTGGCCGGCCTGGGGCCATTGAGCTCTGTCTCATCCCTGGAGGCTGTAAGGGCAAGCAGGAATGTCAAAGATCACCCAGGCCCCGGCCAAGCCAGGCCAGAGCAGTGCCCCCAGCCCTCCAGCAGTGGATGCTGCGCTCTGCCAAGCCCGGCCTGGGCACTGCCCCCAGCCCAGGGACACCAGGGACTTTGACTCATACATGTTCCGAGCCCAGCACAGCTGTCACACTCCCATCTCTGTGTGCTGTTCCTCAGGCCAGAGCAGCGCCTGTGGGTGCCCTCAGCAGCACAGGAGGAGCACAGGAGCAATTGCCAGGGCCTGGGGAGGCAAACAAGCTCATAGCACTGAGAACAAAAAGTGTACCAGCACGTGGTTGTCTAGCCAAGCGCTTCTGCTTCTTCCTGCTTTGAGCCCTTGTCGAGACACAGGTTCCCTGCAGAGCCCCAGGTGCAGCTTCCCAACTTACCCCTGTTCCTCTGCCTCCTCCCTGCCCCCAGGGTAAAGGCACTCCCTGGCATTGCATTGGCCGTGCCTCACTCCTAGATCTGCGAAGGCATCGTTGTCCTCCCACGTTGGCTGTCTGATGGAGAAAGGAAGAGATGATGAATTTCTGCTGCTCTCCCTCACGGAGGTCCAGGGTGTCCCAGCTCTTTCTCCAGCGCTTTTCCAAGTTGGGGGTGAAGCTGAAGCCCAGACTCACAGGACAGGGCAGGGCCAGGGCTCCTGGGGCAGGGCCTGGCACAGCACAGCACTTGCACCCTCCTGGCTGGTGGGCCAGGCAGAAGGACACCAACCTGAAGGGGACTCGGATCCCCAAGATGAACATTTCAACAGGGAATTCCCCACTGTCTCTGCACAGGGGGCACTGGAAATAGAAAGCACCAGCACGCAAGGCCTGTCCCTGCAGGGCAAACACAGGCAGGGTGAGCGAGGCCCTGCTGCTGCTGCTGCTGCTGAGCACCTGCTGTGCCCCAGGGCTCAGGGGAGGGCTCCTACCTGGATGCAGTCCCTGTGGAACCAGGCCTTTTTGCACGCTGGGCACACCAATGTTGTGAAGGTCTTTCTGTCCTCCACAGGTTCCATGCAGATGAGGCAAACGGTGTCCGGCTCAGGAGTCACATCCACCTCCTGCTCTGGACGGTGCTCAGGGCAGAAAGAGCTGGGGGCAAAGGGATGGGGAAAGTGAGAAATGCTGGATCATTCCCCAGGGGTGGCCATAAAGAGAGATGAGGTACCTGAACGGAGTAACGTATAGATTGACACAGCCGCCCTCCTTGGTACAGGGCAAGTGGAACCATCTGTCACAGTTCTCCCTGCAGCACATGATGGTTGCCCCGCTCTGGCCGCAGACGCAGCAGCGCTGGAAAGAGCCAAGCAGCTGCATCAGCAGCAGCAGCAGCAGCAGCAGCCTCGAGGCCTCCCCAGGCAGCCCCAGGGCTAAGGGCAGGGCGCAGGACGTGGCCGCTGCCGGCTCCCAGCCCACAGAGCCGCCAGCTGGAGGAGGGAGGCTGCTGTGCCAGGGCCTCTGTGCCAGAGCTGCTGGGAGCCAGACTTTGTCCCAACTGTTGGGCCGGCCTTTCTTTCCTGCAGTCTGGGCTAAGCTCTGGCAAACCTCGCCAGGCACAAATCTCCCTGCTCTTGTCAGGCTCTCACCTTCTGTGCCGCCCGCCGCACTGCAATTAGGAGATCTCGAGGGAGAAAGTTCATGAGTCCCCCGCGGTCCGTCTCTTGCCGAAATAGTAGAGTGGCGAAGAACTGCAGCCAAGGGGAGAAGCTGATGAGGAGGGGGCGGGAGGAGCTGCCCATTGCAAAGGTGGAGGGAGCGCCCGGAGCCACTCACCATGCAGAACACGTGGGCACAGAGCCCACCCTTCTGCAGTTTGTCACCGCACATGTCCGGGTCAGCCTCGGCACGGCGACACAGCATGCAGGCTGCAGGGGTCAGAGCCAATGGCACCGGGCATGAGCAGCTGTGCGGGGCTCTGAGCCTGCAGCAGCATCGGCCCCAAGGCTGCTCTGTCCCTGCCTGGCTGATGGGCAGCGCTGGAGGCCTTGCAGAGCAGGGGCCATTGCGGGCACGGCTGTCCCAGGAGCTGCCCCCTGGCCCAGCTGGGCCCCACTTGGGCAGGAAGGAGGCTCCCAGCCCTGGCATGGCCGAGCAGCTCCTGCCTCCCGCTGCCTCTGTTCTGATCCCCACGCTGCCTGCTACCACAAGAGCCCCTGGGCCAAGCTATCAGAGAGCTGCTTTGCCTTCACCTGGCTCCCTGGCACCAGGACCCTCCTGCTTTCTGTCAGACATGGCGGCTGTCTACGCTGAGTCTATCTCCTCGAAGGACGTGGTCACTTCGAGGTGCTGTTCCTCTCTGTCTATGGGAGAAAGAAGGGGGGGGGGGAGTTTGCAGAACAGGCCCAGAACCACGAGGCTCTACTCCCTGCTCAGCCCTGCGTGAGCCCTGCTCCTGTCTGTTTCTCCTCCCGTCGTCGCCTTGAGTAACACTGCAGTGTCCTCTGGCTGTTCCTCTGCTGATTCTGTGATTTTGGGAAGGGAGAGGCAGGTGAGCCTGCAGCACAGGCCCAGAGCCCCGAGGTGTGGGGCCCCTCTGGTCCCTGGGCAGCCACATCCCCGCCCTACCTTCTCCTCCCGTTGTCAGGTCGCACTGACACTCGGCTTGAGCCCCGCGTTCCCTTTTGTGGCCTTGGTGGCACAGGTCACAATGGCCACTCTGACATCAGCACCGTGTACCCAAAATCGGGGCAGCCATGGCCCCAGGTCCCTGGCAACCACTTGTGGCGGCCCCCTTGGGCACCGAGCTTCTAAAATGGTCCGAGCGTTTGCTCAGGGTGGAAGCACGGCCGGGAATCCGGCAGCAAGTGCAGAGTCAAATGCCAGGCCCTGGGGCAGCCATCCAGGGTGGCACTGTAGGCAGGGAGGTGCTGTTCAGGCACTGCCACACTAGGGCTCCGGCCCCGGCCAAGGGAAATTTCTGCTCCTGCCCCTGGCAGGCGGTGGCCCAGAGAGCCCGTGCGGAGTCAGCTGCACTACAGGGATTCCATCCCTGCTCTAGGTGAACTGATGTTTTCATCAAGACCTGTCTGCAGAAAACTAAGATGAACCTGATTTGATGCTGCTGCTGATCACCATTGGGTACAGGAGATAAACCTGGACACCACCACAGCTGCCTCCGTTATCCTGCCATCATATGAACTAACAACTTTGACTTTCCATATAAATGGAAAAATTAGTATTAAGCTTCTGAGAAGCGTCATCTTTTATACTGACTCAGCAGAAAGACAGAAAATTCACTGAGAATTTTCTGTGTACATTTGACAGGAGAGCTTGCAACTGTCCTCAACTCAAGTCAAATACAGGAGGATGCTTTTCCTACATTATAGGAACTTTGCCAGTTTGGTCCATGCTTTCCTACTAGAAAATACATTGGAAAAAATTAGGAAGAGAAGCACAAACAATTCTTGTCAATTTTTCTCTTTCGTGTCTTTGCAAACATGCTCCTGGAAATGCAGATCCATGACTTGTGGAACAATCAGTGGCATCTCTGGGAAGCAGGGCAGGGACTGACAGGCAAGGACACACTGCACCTGCCTGATGCTGGGGCAGCAGGAGTTTGCCCATTTTCCTGTCTCCATGGGAGAGCCACCTTGGCTGGGAAACGATCCCTTCACTGCTCTAGGAGGGAGGCACAGCCAGTGCAATGCCAGGGAGCGCCTTTACCCTGGAAGCAGGGAGGAGGCAGAGGAAGAGGGGGGAAGTTAGGAAGCTGCACCCGGGGCTCTGCAGGGCTCCCGGCTAGGTCTCGAAGCACAAGGAGCCAGAAGAGCTTGGCCGGACAATCCCGAGCTCTGGACACCTTGTCCTCAGCACCGGGAACCCGTTTGCTTCTCCAGGCCCTGGGCACTGCTCCCGTGCTGCTCATGCAATTACACACAGACACAGAGCTACCTGCTCTGTCTCAACCCTCTTCAGCACTGAACAGCACAACACAGTAACATGTTCTCTTCAGTACATGGTCTAATTATTAATAGTCCTGCAAAGACTCACATGCAAAGCACACACAAAAACCCCAAACCCTGGTACAAACCTTGCATCAACACAAAATGCATGTTGCTGTTCAGAAACACAGGGCAGCACTTTTGGCCAATGCTTTTTCCTATAAGATCTTTCAAAGGATTGCAAAAGTGACATTGTTTGGCAACTTCTTCAAGGAACAGACAGGAGAGGCTTCTGAGTTTTTAAAGATTTATTGGTTTGCTTTCGCTTTCCTTTTGGCATCCTTACACTTCACCCAGCATTCCAGAAAATCGTGAAAATCCAAAATAATATCAGGGGAAGTTTCTGAATTCATTCATGTTTCTCCCAAAGACTTTCTTGACATACATACAAGTGACTGGTCCTATGACATACAGAGACGCAGTGGTTTCCCTGACTGGACATTACAAGACAACGTTATAGACTCCACTATACTAAAACACTTCTGTTGCCTGGTAATTACAAAGCCTGAAGCTCTTCTAGAGGCTTTTCCCAGTGCAACTTCATTAGGTTCCTCTCTGCCCAACTCTCGAGCCTCTCCAGGTCTCACTGAAGGGCAGCAGAGCCTTGTGGTGCCTCAGGTCCTGCTCCCAATTCTGTCCCATCAGCAAACACTGAGGGAACACTCTGTCCCTTCTGCCAGGTCACTGGGGAATAAGGCAAACAAGGCTGGGCCCAGCACGGCGCCCTGAGCTCACAGCTACCTGAGTTTGGAGCTCCCCTGTCCACTTCTCTGCCCCACTGTCCCTGAGCTGCCTCAGGGGCCTGTTATGGGAGGCAGGGACAAAGCCTTGCTGAAGTCCCAGCTGGCAACAACCACTGCTCTCCCCTCACAAGCCCAGCCAGTCACTGCAGCACAGGTGGCTATGGGATTGGTCAAGCATGGTTTCCATTCCTGTTATTCCACAGGCTTAGAGATGGCATCCAAGAGGAGCTGTTCTGTCACCTTTCTGGGGATGGAGCTGAGGCTGATGGCCCTGCAGTTTCCTGGCTCTTTCTTGGTGCCCTTTTGCAACGGGAGGAGAAGGCATGAAGGAGCAGAGCTCACTCAGGGCTGAGCAGGCAGTAGAGCCCTCGTGGCTCTGGGCTTGCTCTGCAAGCTCCTTGGCCTCTACTTTCTCCACAGAGAGAGAGGAACAGCACCTCAAAGCGACCAGGAAACCCGGCCATGGAGCGAGGCTGGGGCTCTGACACCTCAGGGAAACCGGACACGGAGTGGGACTGGGGCTGTCAGCCCTCAGGGAAACTGCCAATGGAGCGGGGCTGGGGCTGAGACACCTCAGGGAAACTGGCCATGGAGCGGGACTGGGGCTGTCAGCCCTCAGGGAAACCAGCCATGGAGCGGGACTGGGGCTGTGACACCTCAGGAAACCGGCCATGGAGTGGGACTGGGACTGTGACACCTCAGGAAACCGGCCATGGAGCAAGACTGGGACTGCCAGCCCTCAGGAAACCGGCCATGGAGCGAGACTGGGACTGCCAGCCCTCAGGAAACCCGGCCATGGGGCTGGGGCTGCAGCTGTGACACCTCAGGGAAAGCAGCCATGGGTGTGGCTTGGCCTTTGACACCTCAGGGAACTCACCATGGCAGCCACCTCCAGGGGTTTTGAAGTACTTGTTTCTTGGTTTAATGCCCTTCCAAGATCAATTTTCCTGATCCTTATCCATGTTTTGGACAAGTATTGCCTCCTGAACAGGCCACCTCCTGGATGTGCAATGATTCCATCTGATCCAGCT
Organism: Melospiza melodia melodia; assembly: GCF_035770615.1. Classification (NCBI taxonomy): domain Eukaryota; kingdom Metazoa; phylum Chordata; class Aves; order Passeriformes; family Passerellidae; genus Melospiza; species Melospiza melodia. The sequence goes on from NC_086200.1 coordinate 6,393,391, forward strand.
GTGCCTCTTCCTTTCTCAAGGGATGGACAGAGGGGCTCTATTGAAGGTGGCATTTCCTGCAGGAAGGGAGGCGATGCCAGACACAGCCACAGGAGGTAGTTGCTCTGCTTCTGGGCCTGAGCCCTGCTGAGGCTTGAGCTGCCCTCTCTGCTGCTTGGCACTGCGGGCACAGCCCGGATAAGATGGGCACAGCCCAGAGGAATTGTCCCGAGCAGGCTCAGGGCACTCGGGTACTGAGCTGTCCTGCTGGGCTCCCTCCGTGGGAGACATGTCCCGAAACCTGGGAGCGGCTGCACAGGGTGCCCGTGGTGGGGAAAGGGCAGAGGGGGAGAGCAAGGCTCCAGTGTGTCCTGAGAGGGCCTGGCTATGTGCCCATGTGATGTGGGAGCTGTTCCATGGGCAGGTGGGCAAGCAGGAGGGAGGGACGGAGGTTGGGAGTGACAGCTGTGGCACTGCAGATTTCCCCAAGCATTTAGTGAGGGTTTCCTGTGTGGCAGGGAGAGAGCCCCAGGGCCCTGGGCTGCTCCAGCTGCCCCTCCAGGCATGTTGCACAGGACCTGCAAAGAGCGTGGAGAGTGACCAGGAGCCACAGGCTCCCACAGCCTTACCCCACCCCCTTGCAGTCCCCAATTCCCCAAGGGAGAAGGGGATCCCAACACACCATGGAAATGGTTCTGTAGCATCTGTGATCCCTCCTCGACTGGGATCATGACTTGGATTACTTGGAAATGCTGGTGAATGGTGCTTTGAAGACCTTGTCAGATGTTGGAGGCATGTTCTGAATGTACCTTTCCTGACAGAATAATCTGTGTCAGTATGCCAAGAGCTTACCATGAGCCAGTTCCCTTAAATTTCACTGAAGGTAGATCAGTTCTGGAAACCTTACCCTGCTCCCTTCTGGAGCCCTGAGGGATCCCACAGGATCACTGTCAGTGGGAGGAAGGGGCATTTAGCTGTCCATCCTCCTCCCGTGTGCAATGGCACTGTGTCCTTCTGTGTGCTCTGTGCAGCCACAGAGAAGAGCAGAGAGGGAAGGGGCTGGGCCCAGGGCTGTGCCCCAGGGCTGAGCCTTTCTCAGCTCCTTTGCAGCCCCCAGGGAGCCCGAGCTGCTTCTGCTGCCACTGCTAAGCCCTGGCCCTGCCTGGGGCTGGGTTTCAAGCTGCTGGCTGCTCCAGGGAGTCCTTTCTGCCCCGACTGCCCCACAAGGGGCTCCTTCCATCCCAGTGTGGGGCCACTGCAGGCACGAGGTCCCCCTGGCCCTACTCCTGAGTGGAAGGAAGAGCCAAGGGAGTGCCTTGGAGGGCACCAATCACCCAGATGCCCTCACTGCCACTCGGGCCTGAAGGAGAATCTTCAGCAGTGCCATTGGAGCTGTTGTGTCCTGCCTTTCTTTGCAGCTGAGCCTGTTGCTAAAGGTGATCTGGCTTCCCAGCCCACATTCAGGATTGAGCCTCTGGGAGATGGTGAGGGTACGCCAAGGCCTTTCCCCTGTGAGACCTGCCAGCTCAGAGCCCAAAGCTCGGCCAGGGGGGCATCGCTGCAGGTGCCAGGACAGAGCCATGCATGTGTGTGCCCTCACCCTGCACGATCCACTCACAACTTCTGCACAGCACTGGCAGGTGTTTGAAGGACGGTGGGCCATGGCCCAGCTGAAAAAGCCCAGATGATTTGTTGATTTTATCCGATTTTGCATAAGCATGACGTTCTGAACATGCCATTAAAGAAATGGAGAATTTCTCCATCTTTTAAGGTGTACTTTTTGTTTCTCAAGTGATGGGCCAAAAGTTAGGACAGAAGGAGGTGTTTCCCCAACAAAGCAGAGGCCGTTTGGCAGCCCCTGCTGCAGGAAGGAAGTCCAAGCCAAACACAGGCATGGGCACAGGCACAGAAGGTAATTGCTGTGCCAGGCTCAGCAGGGCTCAGCCATTGGCAGAGCTGTGTGACTGCAGCTCTTCTTCTTCTACCAGGGCCTCCCTTGCACAGCCCGGCAAAGCTGGAGGTGCCTTTGGAGCTCGTTCAGAGCCCTGGGAAAAGGGGACTCGTGCACCAACGTCCCTCCCGCTGCAGCTGCTCTGGAGCTGGCCCTGAGTGCCCAGAGGCCCAAGGCACAGGAGCAGCCCCGAGCGGGAGCCCTGCCGCGAGCCCAGGGCCAGAGCCAGCCTTGGCTCCCGACTGGGCAGGGGCTGCACTGGGTCCTGACAGGGCCTGACTCTGTGCCCTGGGGCGGGGGGAGCTGTCACGGGGCAGGGAGGGCCAGGGCTGGCAGGGGCTGCTCAGGGATGGCTGTGGCCCGTGTCCCTCCAAGCAGCGACTGCCCAAAAAGCTGCGCTGCCCCCGGGCTCTCCTCTCGGCCTGCTGGGCTTTGTTGGGTGGCACAGCCTGTGCCACGGGGTGGCAAGGTCCCTGCAGGCCCCAGCTCTGGGGGAAACGGAGAATGTCCTGCCCGCATCCACCGTGCTGCCAGCTCAGCAGTGCAGCACAGCAGGGGCTGACGATCCCCATCGCTCCCACAGGTGCAGCTGGAACCACAGCACATGTTCCTGATTCCCAGAAGGGCCTTGGAAGGGGTTTCTGTCAGGGAACAAGCTTCTGGCTAGGGTTACTGGCAGGCCTGCTTGTCTTGGAGCTGATCTTCATCTTATGCTCTGTCCGAAGTTGGACTTGCTGGAAGAGAAAAGGGTGAGTGTTTAGTTCACCTTTCCCTCAAACAGCTTCTTTTGAAAGTCTACGTCAGACAGAAAACATTCCCAGTGAGGTTGCAGTGTAGGGGTGGCCAGTCCTTGATTGTCCAAAGAACTCTGCTGAGGGTTCTGCTGCTGCCCAGAGCTTTCATTGGCCTCCTAATTGCTGGGCCCTGTCCTGGGGGGGCCCGCTGGGGCTGCAGCCAGTGCTGGCTCCCACTGAGGCTGCCTGGCCAAGAGCAGCCCCAGGGGCACTGGGCAGAGGCAAAGCACGGTGGGGAGGAGAAAGAGCAGGGACGAGATTGCCCTTGAAAGGCAGGGGAAGGGAGAATGTTGCTTATCGGAAGAAGCCCCAAAGAGCGGCTGGAAGGGGTGCTGCCTGATCAAGGACCCCCGAGAAGCGGAGGGAGGGCGTATCGGCTGATGGGGTGTCCCGAGGAGCGGCTGGGGAGAGTGGGGGTGTCCCTTAGTGGGGAGGAGCAGCCGGAGCGCTTGCACGGTCCGGTGGTGGGGAGGCCGGCGGGGCTGTCGGAGTAGGCTCAGCCCGGCCGGTGGGCACGGCTCACCCCGCCCGCCCGCAGGACCACGGTGCAGTTCCTGTTGGAGGCGGACCTGCACGGGCTGCTGAAGCTGGACACGCTGATCCCGAACGCGCCGCCTGCGCCATGGCAGCGCAAGGCCAACGAGAGCGGCCCCGGGCCCAGCCCTGTCGGCGTGTCCCCCATAAAGCCGGCATGTCGCTCCCACAGCCCCAGCAAGACGCCGTCCAAGACACCCGGTGAGCGCCGGCCACCGGCGGCAGAGGTTGAGTGCGGGAGCCTGGCCCAGGCTGCTTGTCCGTAGCCATGGGGCCCTGGGCTCCCTGCCACGCTGCCCTACCGGCTGCTGCTCAGGCAGGAGGAGGTGGGCTGTGCTCCTGACAGCCACCCACCTCCTTGCCAGCATGAGGGGCAGAGCTCTGAGCACTGGGGCTGGCGAGCTGCTGTTCGCCCAGCTGAGCCTTGCTGGCACAGCTGTATGCTAGGACGAGTGTGGGCAGGACTGTCAGCTGACAGCTTTACATCCTGTGAGCGTTTTTGTATCTTCCCCTTATCTCTGGACTCTGGAATTGTTGCACTAGACCCAAGGAGTTGCACCACACAGTCCCTAACCAACTTGGTGGCAGGGAGGAAAATATAAGTTAGTTGGGACTGGGTGGCATGAGACCTCAGAGTCCTACTTGTCTGGTGGGTGTGATGTGGAAGAGTGTTGGGTTTGCTCCTGTGAAAGCTCTAATACAGGCTGTTAAATAGCTGTAAGACAATATTTTCATATGTGAATGCAGGTAAATCTGGATCCAAAATTCAAAGCACCCCCACAAAGGCTGGGGGGGATCGCTACATTCCCGAACGCAGCACTATGCAGATGGAGATGGCAAATTTCCTCCTAACCAAAGAGAATGACCCTGCTGAGGATTCCCCTACCAAGAAGGTGAGCATGTTGCTAAGTTACAATTACTTCAATAACTGCTACTCCTTCCTGCCCCTTTACAGAGCAGTGAACAATAGGTTCTATCAAGGGGGCACACGGCACTGACAAGTCCCAGCCATCACTACTTGCAGCTCTGGGCTTCAGGAGCCTAGGATGAGACTGAAGCTGTAGAGACTGCCATGCACTCGAAGCCTATGCTGCTTCTGGTAGCAAAATTTAGCTTTTGACTAACGAGGCTTTAAAATGTAGCAGGCAACAAAAACACAAAGCTGTAAGCCTGTGCAAAGTGAAACTGCTGGTGGTAGCTATTCTAGGACAAGGTCTCCACAGGGAACACTTCTGGAATGTTTTACACTGTGTTCTGAAATCTGTTTATGAAGCATTTGGTCGCTTTGTGGCTGTGGCTTTTCCCTCTGGCAATGACACTGAATTTGCCATTGTTTGAAAATGTGAGCAGGACAATGTATGAAAGTCTGAGGAAAACTGCTTTGACCTGCCTCTGTGTGACTGACCCTTGCAGCACAGTCAAACATCTTCAGATTCTAAGAGAAGGGGACTTAGATGTCTGTTTAAATTGTAGTGTGGGAATTGTTTTAAATGCATTGCACTGAGGGTGATTTGTCTCTGTAGGAGCAACAGAAAGCCTGGGCAGTGAATCTGAATGGTTTTGATGTGGAAGAGGCAAAGATCCTCCACCTCAGAGGAAAACCACAGAATGCTCCAGAAGGTGTGATACAGGCTCCGTGTGAGCTGAATCAGCAGGAGGGATCAGGTCAGGGGAACAGCAACACAGAGGCTCTGTGTGTGGTCACAGGAGAAATCAACTGGTTTCTGAGAGCTGTACAGGCTGGAGTCTCCTTTCTTAAGGTTCCTGAGGTCGAGGGAGGGCATAACAGTTACAGTGAATTTATTTAGGAGAGTTGCTATGACTGCCAGTTGGTCACCTGTTACAGGGCTTGCAAGGGTCTTCAGGGTGGAGAGGGAGATGAGAATCTTGACCTCATGTTCAGAAGGCTTGATTTAATATTTTATGATATATATTACATTATTACTATACTAAAAGAAATAGAAGGGAAGTTCTCAGAAGCTAGCTAAGCTAAGAATAGGAAAAGAATGAATAAACAAAGGGCTGTTTCTCAGCAGAGGGTGAGACCCAGCTCCGCTGTGAGTGGTCAGTAAATCCAAACATTCACCCAAGACTGATCATGCATCCACCTGTTGCATTCCCCAGCAGCAGATAACCATTGTTTACCTTTTGTTGCTGAGGCCACAGCTTCTCAGAAGGGGGAAAAATCCTAAAGAAAGGATTTTTATGGAAAGATGTCGGTGACAGTTACCGGTACTGCAGGTTCCAAACGTTCATGAAGTCTGTAAGAGCATCAAAGCCTCTGCTGTGCACTTTCTAGCTTAAACTGCAACTAAATATAATGGGATTCAAAAACCCAAGTGTTTGTTAAATTTGTTTCCATGAATGAGGAAATTGTAGCTCACCCCTGCTCAGCAGTTCATTCTGCCAGTGATTTTAGTGCACTGCAGGCTTGTGAGTGTTTCTCTTAGGACTTTATTTTCACTCCAAGGGATTCCTAGTTGGGTGAGCAGCACTCAGCTGGGAGGAAACTAACTCAGGTTAACAAACCTGTTCCCCTGCACACAGACTATCAGAATAACCTGAAAGTGCTCTACAGTCAGAAAATGGCACCTGGATTGAGCAGGAAGAAGAGCAGATATATTCCCTCAAAGCCAGAACGGGTCTTGGATGCACCAGAGATATTCAACGACTACTGTAAGTAGGCTACAGGGTTGAGTGCTGGGCATCCAGAACATTCTGCACTGGATTGCTGTTCCTAGGACAGGGTAACTGGGCTGTCTGTATTATTTTGTGTACCCAGGCTAGCACAGACCACTTCTGGAGTGTCCCTGTGTGGCCTTACAGGCACAGTGGTCTAGGGCACTGTGTAGGTGCCTTGGAGCAGGGTACCTGGCCCCAGCAGCTGGGCATAGTGACACTCAGAAGGCTGCCCCTCACCTGCACGTGTGTGTGTGCACATGTGCACCCACACCTGCTGCAGCAGCACGGGTGAAGGGCAGGGCTCTCTAGCCATCATGGTGTGACCTGCATTGCTCTTTCAAATTGTAGAACTGAATCTCATAGACTGGAGCTCCCAGAACTTCCTGGCAGTGGTTCTGGATGACACTGTTTATCTGTGGAATCACACTACTAGGGAGATTATCCCCCTGCTGCAGATGGAGCATCCAGATGTTTACATTTCCTCTGCATCATGGATTAAAGAAGGAGACTACCTTGCTGTTGGCACAAGTAGTGCTGAGATTCAGGTGAATGCAGGAGTAAAACTAGAGGTGTTTTCAAGGGATTGACAGAACTGTGGGGCCTGGGGACCAAACCTTGGCTGGCAGAGGAAGGATGCCATGCACCTGACTTGTCTTCCCTGGTGTGGGGTGGAACTGCCCAGTGTGCAAGGCAGGGTTTGATTTGGGCGTTTTCTGATAAGCAGCGTTACCTTCTGTGCTATAGTCATGAGATACATATTTTCTCTGTTCCCTGACTGAGAAAGCTGAATGCCAGAGCCTGTGCAGTGAGGTTCCTAGGGCATAGAAACAGGATTTGGTTTCTTCTGAAGAACTTTTTACTTTGCCTCTCCAGCTATTGTTGCATTTACATTGTTGTATATCATATTTCTAGGGTCTCATACCTTCTGGGTGGTTTTCTCACAGCAGCTCTTCACAGCAGTGCTGTTGTTCCTTCTCAGCCAGGGCTCCTCTACAGCCCTCCCTGAATGCCCCACCCCCTTTTATCCCAGCTACCTCCACAGGCTACTGCCCAATCAAGGACAGTGCAGCTGCAGCCCATTTACAATAACTAGAATCAGGGCAGGGTCACTTATACAATACAGAGATCTTTTACTGCAATACATATATTTACTCAGGCCCCTATAAGCTATGGGACGTTGAGCAGCAGAAACGTCTCCGAACCATGACCAGCCATTGTGGCCGTGTGGGAACCCTCAGCTGGAACAGCTGCATCCTCTCCAGGTAAAGCAGTGGGTCAAGGGCAGTTTCCAGTTGTTGCAAACTCCTATCCCTCAATCTATGTGTGGCATGGGTTAGGGATGGCAGAGAAGTTTGTCCTGGCTTGGGATTCTTACTCAGCCTTATCTGTTGGGGCTGTGAGGAGAAGGCCTCTTTCCTGTATTGCAATTTGTGCTGAAGCTGTAAAGAGCTTGTGTGGGTGTTTCACTCACACCAACAGACCTGTGTTGCTGGTAACACTGGTTGAAACCCAGTGGCAGGTATAGCAGTCTTGCAACAACAAAAATGGATTTGGGTGAAAATGTGCAGCCTGGGGCTGGCTCTGGCATAACGCCTGATGCAAAACAAAAGGTTAGCTCACACTGCAACACCCAGCCTGGATGTCATGCAAGAGCCACGCAAAGCACCACCAACCCTGTGCTCAGCCTTCAGTCATGTATTCTTCCAACAACTCTGATCTCCCTTCCCCTCCTGCTGACAGGAGGCCCTGGTGCCTCACTGAGGCTTCATGCAGGGGAGCAAGCACCAGGGCTCAGCTGACATTTATTGGAGCTTGACTCCCCTACACTTGGAAAAATGCCTTTTTTCCAGGCTGAACTGTGCTGGAGCAAGTTGCAGGAAATATATTTGAGCCCTTACCTGACCAACAACCAGCTCAGCCATGCTGCTTTGCACGGCGAAGCCGCTGTGTCTGAGCAACTCCACCAAGCCTGTGCCTCCCATCAGCCCTCAGTGATTAGCTGAGGGTGGATTATTAACTGTATTCACCTTTCCCTCAGCACAGTACCACACTGTGCCTAGCACCAGCTCTGCCTCCTGCGCCTCACAGCAGCTGGAACCTTCAAAGGTTCCGACTTGTGCTCTGCCAAGGCCAGTGAGTGTGTAACCACAGCCACCAGAGCACCCCCCCCCCCCCCCCACACACACATAAAGCTGATATGGGGGGCACAGTCTCAAAAAACAGCCACTGAGCCAGCACCTTCCCAGCAGTGCTGCTGGTGCATCCCCATTTGGCCACTTGGGAAAGATCAGGAGGTCCAAGGATGGAGCTCTCCCTCAGACGCAAATCCTAGGGCCACAGCTGTCTCCAAAGGGGAAGCAGGCAGGAAAAGACTGAAATGCTCTCTTTATGGGCAAAAGAGCTGGTGCAGTAATTCAAATGCCTGGTACAAAAATTCTGTTTAATATTTAGCTCCTATTTAAAACACAGCTTTTCATTTAATTCTATTTACAGAATACTTTCATTTCATTTGTTTCTTTAAAATTACTTAGTTCTCACCTGTTGTATGTCTAGGAATATTTTCTTCCAAAAATAGAAAAAAATAGATGATATCTTTTCAGCAGAAAACATTGGTTGATACAATTTTAAACCATCATGATATGGAAGAATTGTTCTGTCCCTCTCTAAGGTGGAAGAAGCATTTGGATCACAGATCATCTACAATGAAATACTTGACATGTTTAAGATGCTTTCAATCAATTGTGATCGTCAATTGCTTATTGGTTGAAAACAGTCATTTTTCAGTGAAGGGAAAGTGTGTGTGGTATATCTACATGATGTGTTCAAAGCCAGTTCCTACTAATGGCCAGGCTGAATTCCAGTCAATAATGTCCCGAATGATATTTTGCCGCCTTCTTTGGCACTTCATGAAATCTTACCATGATGAAGTGCTGAAACACAGAGATTTTCTCTTAGAGAGTGTCTCATGTTGTAACCCATCCCGTGGATTTTATGCTGTAATTCTTATCTCTTTTAAAATTTGCTATCTTCTGTACAGTTTTCATGAACCTTTCTGTTACAGTAGTGAATATCACAGATAAATGTCATTTTGTACAACTTTGAATTTACCCCAAGAGCTGAGAGAAAACTTGCTCCTATACTTCAATCCGAGTTTCTTCTATAGTCCAACTTTGTTTCTCTACCGTCAAGCTTCTCCTTTGTTGCTGCTCCAAGCCCCGTCCAAGCTGACCTTGAATACTTTCAGGCATGGGACATCCACAACTTCTCTGGGCAACCTGTTCCAGTGTTCCAGCACTCCCTCAGTAAAAAAGGCCTTCCTTTCATCTAATATGTGTAGGAAATCATAAATCTAGGCATAGAAACTTGGAGTGCAAATTTGAAATTCTTTTGATTTGAAGCACATTTTATATGAATACTGACTTACAGATGACTAAAAGATGTAGATGGGCATTTGAGCTGACAAGTTTTGAAAAAGTGCACGGAAATTAAAATTGAAACCACTAAAATTAAAAACTTCTTGCCATTTTCTTTTTCCTCTCCAATTCAAAATTGCATATGTCAGATATCAGTGCTTCATGCAAACCTCTCAGATGCTCTCAGAGAAAAAGCTTTTCTTTCAGACTAAGTTGTGGTTGACGTAGAACACTAGCAGGAGTGAAAGATTTTCTGGGCATCGGGCAGCACCTTCTCCTTGGATTTGTGTGCAGAATGCATTTTATCCAAACTGGAAAATAGATCCCAGCTCTGTTTTATTCATCCATCTTACTGCATCAGGCCTGAAGATTCTGTGAAAAGTAGCCTGTGGACCTTGAAGATAGCGCATGTGAAACAGATGAGAGGTGATGGAGAAGTTGAGGGAGAGAAGAAAGAGCATATGGGCCAGTACAGACACCAGAAAGTATTTCTTCATGTGATCATGGGAGATTGCAGGAGCCACTTGGTACTATCAAACCAGCCCGACTTGGCACTGGTGCCGCCTTGGGTCTGGGAACCATCCTGCGTATCGTGGATTTTCAGGAGCCAGCCGGTCACTCCCAGCCACAGGCCCCCAAACACAAACCACGGCCCTTTTCTCTGGCAAACAAAACTCACCTGCCCCTCTTCTGGATGGCAGATTGCAGGAGCCACTTGGTACTATTAAACCAGCCCAATTTGGCACTGGTGCCGCCTTGGGTCTGGGAACCGTCCTGCGTATCGTAGATTTTCAGGAGCCAGCCGGCCACTCCCAGCCATAGGCCCCCAGACGCAAACTTCCGCCCGTTTCCCTGGCAAACAAAACTCACCTGCCCCTCTTCTGGATGGCAGATTGCAGGAGCCACCTCTTACTGCCAAACCAGCCTGACTTGGCACTGGTGCCACCATGGGTCTGGGAACCGTCCTGCGTATCGTGGATTTTCAGGGGCCAGCCGGCCTCTTCCAGCCCCAGGCCCTCAAACATAATCAACAGCCCTTTTCCCTTGCAAATAAAATTCAGCTGCCCCTCTTCTGGATGGCAGATTGCAGGAGCCACTTGGTACTATCAAACCAGCCCAACTTGGCACTGGAGCCACCTTGGGTCTGGGAACCATCCTGCGTATCGTAGATTTTCAGGAGCCAGCTGGCCACTCCAGGCTATAGGCTCCCAGACACAAACCTCGGCCCTTTTCCCTGGCAAACAAAACTCACCTGCCCCGCTTCTGGATGGCAGATTGCAGGAGCCACTTGGTACTATCAAACCAGCCTGACTTGGCACTGGAGCCACCTTGGGTCTAGGAGCCATGCTGTGTATCGTGGATTTTCAGGAGCCAGCCGGCCACTCCAATCCACAGGCCCCCAAACAAAAACCACGGCCCCTTTCCCTTGCAAACAAAACTCACTTGCCCCGCTTCTGGATGGCAGATTGCAGCAGCCACTTGGTACTATCAAACCAGCCCGACTTGGCACTGTGTTGAAAGCGAAGGGAAGCCTATCCACCTTGTCGTTGATCAGCATTGACTCCAATTTATTGATTAAATTAGCCATTTTATATAACAGTGTTAATTAACTTCATGCATATTGCAAAATCCAAGCTCACTATAGGTTAACAGAGAAAACTCTAACCCCTCCTTTTGTTTTACCATACCCATGATTGTTTATTGGAAACAAGACCAGCGTTCCCACTGTGATATTAAAGTCAAGTATTGGAGAGTGCTTTTGTTACTTCTTTAGAAGTTTAGAATATGCCAAAAAGATGCTAGCTGGGGACTTGCAATTAATGAATTATTTGCTGTAAGTAGGTCAAATGACATTAGCTTTCAAAAATGAAAAGTAGTCTTATTCCACGTGCCAATTCTAAAGTAGATTAATAAGCCTTAAGCAGAAGATGGATGTGAAGAGGGATATGACATGAAAGGTTAAGCAACACTGCTGACAGGAAAAGGCTTACCTGCTGCAGATACAGGAGACAAAATACTATTTTGACACAAACATTGCTATTCAGACGACAGCAAAATTTACTCAGTCATGACAGTAAAATTTGCTCACATCAAAATGTGCTAATCAATTCTTAGTGTAAGCTAAGCACCTTAAGCAAAGGGTAGTTCAAGCGTAACTGGTATTTGATGGCAAAAAAGGCAACTTGGCCTGCGTTTCTCACCTCTACTCCATTCAAAAGCTTACTCTGTCTCAGATTCCTTCGGAGGGATAGCAACGCAAGCCGCGAAACTGCACGAAAATGATGATTGAAAGAAAGATAGATTAGAAAAATGGAATAATGGTTCATGTTCTTTTCCTTCCAACTGCTTTGTTTGCCCTTTTAAATTTTTGAAGTCCTTTCTGGTGTCACCATGGTTGCACTGCAGCAAGTGTTCGGCTGTAAGCTGTCCATATTGCCAGCTTCTGGACTGCCTTCAGAAAACTTCCCACTGGTTTTGTATAGAAATCACAAGCAGTAGAGATGACAAAGACTGCAGAAACCTTCTCATCTCCTTCTAGAGCAAGACCATGTCTTTCACCCACTCTTAACTAGACAACTTTCATCAGTCATGAGGGAGTCTCATGTTCAAGAGCTAGGCAGTGACAGCTGTAAATGACAAAAAGCAGACTGAAATTCTCTTGGGACTCCAGCAGAGAGCAATGAAGGAGGTTGAATTCACCTTCTTGGGAAGTTCTAAAATGCACGTTCACTTGAGCCCAGGAGCTAAGCCATCGTAACCTTTGTTGAGTATGTCTGCGTAGACAGAGTTTCCATCACTGCAGAAGCAATGTTATTTAACCCGCGTTATCATCTCTAGCTGCTAAGCTGCACTTCTTGCAAAGTATCTGCAACGTATTTTACAGGGTGGGCTTTTATGTGTAATTCCTGAGTAACAGTGCAAAGAGAAGTACTTGGGGTGTGGGGTGGGGGGGGAACCGCAACTCTTAGGTTTTTCAAATCATGGTTCCATTTGAAAGTCAAACAAGATGTCAAACCTTTCTTTCCTAGATGTATTACCAGCACAAACTGTACCAGAAATTTATGACCCGTAACTGTACCATGGACGCTCTTTCTCTGGACTATTCCTTAAGAAACAAAGTCCTCACTAGAAATAAAACAAAATTAGCCAAAGTATTGGCCTGCATTAGTTCCAAGGCTCTGTACTAAAGGCCAAACACATGTAATAATAGTAATAATAATAGAGTGGACTAAAAGTTAAATCAATAGAGCATTACTCAGTTCAAAGACATCTTGTGTCCTAATGTTCTCACAGAAGACTGTAAAAACCTGTCTATTTTTGTGGGTTTCTTTTATCCATTTAGCTGTACCTTCTACTTCCCTCCACTGTCTGAGAACATTGATGGTAAGGTTGGATGACCTCATGTCAACTTGTAGAAGTAAAGAAAGAGAAGCCAGTAAAGAAAGGCAAATTTGTTAATTGCAGGTGGAAAGAGGGAGGCCAACAAGAGAAAACAAAAGAACAGTAATAATGAAATGCTCCCCTGTCTTCTGTGAAAAGTAAAGGCACAGACAAGAAAGAACAAGAGCAAAATTCTCACTAGAGAAACGCACTTGATCTGACTCAAGTATTTTGCGGTACATTTCTTGCTGTTTTCTCATGCCAAACATATTAACCGCTGAAGGTATCCCTTTCCTCTTTCTGGAATACAGCTAGGAAGATGGCTGTGTCATTGCTGACAAGCTGCTGTTCTCAGAGGTGTCCAGCTGAAAGTCCTAGATCAACTGATTTGCTCTGTCACTTTGATATGGCATGACTTACAGTTTCAGCACCTGAACTTGCCAGCCCTACAATTCTTTGCCCCTTGAATGGTTAGATAGGCTCCTTGGCAACTGGCATTTGTAAGGACATGAAACTATGCAGAATTTGCACTGTGAGATGATGCCAAATGAGTCACGCCGGTAGATTAACTAGGGCATGCAAGGCGGAGAGAGGGAAATGAGAGCACAAGAAGAGAGTACACAAGAAGAGAGTACAATCTCCTTTTTTCTGAAACACTGTAGAGATCAAAGTGAACACAAATCCTCCTAGGGGTAGTTCTTGCAAAAGACTAAGAGTTCTTTTTGTGTTCACAGGCCTGGAATCACAGGCCTGGAAGCTTTGGATCACGGCAAAATGCAGATGACAAAAGGAGGCCTTGAAGTCACATCCAGTATGAAGCAGTATGAAAGAGGAAAGAAAGCAGCTGAGAGCGTCAACCCTGCTAAGTAGTCTCAGTATTCTTCTTGACATGAGCAGAAATTTGAAATGAGTCTCGGAAAATGGCAAAGGAGGCAGAAGAAAAGGGAGCGATGACTCGTCTGGCATAGTGTTTCCTAACAGGGATCTTCAAAATGGAAAGGTTGTATCATCCTTTCAGCTGAAGGAAGGTGTGAAAACAACAGGAAGGAAATGGCATCAAATACTCTGGGCAGTGTACTTCTAGACAGAAAGGCCACTGATGGAAAACCAACTAAACTGGCACCAATGCAGCAGCATTGTAACTAAAGCCAGAAATGTCCAGCGCTTCGCTCTCTGCCATTCCATTCAGATGCACACAGCAGCTCTGCAACATTCCTACTGATCATCTCCTTGGCAAACTGGCAGTGAGGGTCCGTGGTGATGCAGAGTCTCCAGGCAGACGCAAAGGAGAGCTGCTTTCTTACAAAAACCAGGCTTTTGAAACACTTAGGCCTTTCTCAGTTCCATAGCTTTAAGCCATAACAAACACAATTCAACCAACCACCATGCGCCACGCTGTGAACACACGATGGTTCTAGAACTTGTTGATCTACCTCGAATTCAGCTGCCTCACCTTCCCACAGTCCTTTTCTGCTTAGCCAAAGTAATGGGCCTCAGCCCAAGGCCTTCCTTTTGTAAGCTTCTAGCTCTATGCAGCAGCAAACCACTACTTTCTTCTGTGCCAAGACTTCAGGTAGACCATTTGCATCTGCCCTTCCAGTGAAACCTAATGAGGAGAGAAAAGCCTCTCAGAGATGTTCAGTCATTCCATTTTCTAGACAGGCCAAATCCAAAGAAAAGCAAGCGATGGGATTGTGTACTTGCTCTTACAAAACACCTGCTGCCCTCTGACAATCAACTAGCAGAAAACCAGCCAAACTGAGACTTGAGGCAAACAACCCTTGGAAGGGAATAATGATGTGATCAATAAAGACAACACTTTTCCAGGCTACCGAGATATTGGAAATGTCAGCAAAGGCTTGAGAGCAAAGGCTGAACTAATGGGGAAAGGGTAAAAGAATCGCAAGAAAAACATGACCAAAGGTTAAAACAATTCCAAGAAAAACATAGGCAACTAACCTGTTGAAGCCTTCAGGAAATCAGTGGCCGCTGATTTACATAGGCCATTCAAGTTAATTGACTCGTGCACCTTCCACTCCTTTTTCGGCACCATAGGGTGAATTGAGACCATGGAATCACAATTCCTTGGATTCTGTTCTTAACTTTAGGAGAGAAGTACAGCAGCTGAAGTACCTGTTACTGATGTGAAACCCAAAAACACAGAGTTGACACATTTCATTCTTGGCCAATCACAACAAGCAAGACTAAGAGGATAAGGCTGGCTTATTTTCATGACACTTTTCTTCTTTTACAGCCTGCTCTGATTCCGGTGAAACTTTTCCATTAGCTTCTCTCTAAAAGGAGAAAGTCCAGTTCAATGTCCCGCCCTACTGCTGCAAGTATACCATTTCGTTTGTCGAGCCTAAAAATAGAATGGGAAGGTACGGTGCTCTCGGGAGCTAAGCGCCGCTCCCGGGCGTCTTTCGGCAGAAGCCGCGCTAAGGAGAGCACTGTGAGCGGCACAATCGTCTTTGCGCGAAGAAGCCGCTTCTTCCCCTCCAGGAGCCGGAGAGAGCGGCAGCTTCGGAAAGGTGAAGAAGGAAGCTGTACGACACTGGGATTGTGTGCGCAGCTTGCCAACTGATAGAAAACAGTACCTTACCACTCTCCTGACTTTTCCAATCACATGAACATTCGATTGGAAGCTGTTTTGGACAACTTTCCTTTTCTCCCTGCCAAACACTTGGCAGATCTCCGTGCAAACTCTAGAACACGATGGGAGATGTTTTCTGTGCTGGCAGAGTTTCTCCCTGCCAGAACTAGTGGATTTTTAGTGGTTTTTAAACCAGAAAGCCCTGAGTTCCAAGAACACAGCAGCTGCCAAGGACTACCCAAGAGGAGCGCAAAAGTACCACAACATGCCTGCCTCCACAGCTTTTTCCCTGGGACCATGCCTACCCCTAGGCTTATTTACATGCCTCCAGTTAGGGTTAGAGATAGGGTTTTTAAAGCAAGAGGCCCTGAGCTCCAGGAAGACTGCAGAGCTGCGAAAGTCATCCCAAGGGGAGAGCAAAAGTGGTGCAACATGGCTGCCTCCACCTCTTTTTCCTTGGCAACATCCCTATACCTAGTCTGATTTACCTGCCTCCAGTGCGGGATAGGGAAAGGGTTTTTTAAATGAGTAAGCTCTGAGCTCCAGGCCCACTGCAGCTGCGAAAGACTTCCCTAGGGCAGCGCAAAATTGCCTCAACTTGCTCCCTCCAGGGCTTTTTCCTTGGGAACATCCCTAATCCCAGCCTGATTTACCTTCCTAGGGTTAGCCTTAGGGATAGTCGTAGGATTATGATTTTTATAATGAAGAAGCCCTGATCTCAAGGCACACTGCAGCTGCGATAGACATCCCAAGGGGAGCTCAAAAGTGCAACAACATGCCTGCTTTCACAGCGTGTGGAGAGCATTATTAATAATTGGTTAGCTGAGAAAGGCCACACTGATATAATGCCGCTGGTTAAACTGAAGGAGAAATTTCAGCAGTCAGCAAGCTGAAAGGAAGAGTCAGCAGCGACCTTGCTGCAACATGAGGATAGGGAGTTGAGATTAGTCCTGAATACATCCTAAGAATATGTAGAAAGTATCAAAAGTAGAACCATAGGAATGTAGAAGTAGGCGTAGGTGCTGATATGTAAGCTGACCAATCCTGAGCTCAACTTTTGCAATATATATGAAGCTCATTATTAACTGTATTTAACCCGCCGTACTGATCAATAAAATTGAGCCTGTGATGATCAAACTGATGTCCTGGTTCCCTTCCGCCAACAAATGGTGGAGAATGCGGGCATAACCGAATCTCTGCCGTTTTTCTCGGATTAAAAGAAAAAGGGATTACGCCACGGTCGAGGAAGTTGGATTTGGGTCCTTGCAGCTGGGACGGTGCTGGAATTTGAAGCACCCTTAAGGTTCACAACTGTGACTTAAGCCAATACGTGTTGCCGGAGCCTGGAGAGCTGCAACAGCGCGCGCTGATTAATAGGTATGGATAGGCAAGCGGCATATGATTTATTTACCGCCTATTTAGAGCGGCGTGGGATAAAAGGGATAGATTTAAAAAAGGAGTTACCAGGGTTATTAGGTTATGGCCATGCTAAGGGTATCTTTTCTAATCCTCATACAGTTCATGAGCTAGCAGAGTGGAAGATGTTTGGGGAAATATTGTGGGATACAATACTAGACGATGATAAGTCAGCAAAGAAATTCGGGAAGTTATGGCGGGTGGTGTATAACACGTTACTTCAGCAGGTCTCTGAGAGAAAGGCAGCAGAAACGGCAACAGAAGCTCATAAGAGGAATATAGGGTATGGTCATGAAGATGATCCCCTGGCACCTTCTGTAACTAAGGTACTTATGCCTAAGAGTCCCCAGCAAAGTGGTGTGGAGGATTTCTCTATAGGCGCAGTGGAACCGTCTGCACCTTTCCTGTCAGAGGGGGAGGGCGAGTCGGATGGTGGGGGTAGGGGCAAGCCAGCTTTGCCTCCGCCACGAGCTTCAGGCGGGTCGGATGGTGGGGGTGGGAGCAAGCCAGCTTCGCCTCCGCCGCCAGCCTTGCCTCCGCCGCTTCCCCCGAGTGAGCCGGCTCCGGTTACAGCTTCGGCGGGGGAAGGGCCCATTCCCCCGCCCGAGCCGGCTCCAGCGGGGGGGCTGATTGCCCCCCGCTGGCCGGCTCCGCTTGAGTCGGCTCCGGTTCCACTGTCAGCTCCAGCGGGGAAGCCGCTTCCCCCGCGCGAGCCAGCCCCTGCTTCACTGCCTTCCCCGTGCGAAAACTCGGTGTGTGCACCGAAGCGCCAGCAGCATAGCACCCTTAAAGAGCCAGATCCCATCCCAGGGGCACACTGTGATCCATGGGGGGAGATGGCTAAACAGAGGAGGGAAGCTTGGGCTGCTTTGGCGAAAGAAGTAATGCAAATGGTGCGATGGTGAGGCGGTGGAAATAGCTTCTAGTCTTGCATGTCCAGTCACATACACACCACAGTATGATGCACAGGGAAACCTTACGCATAATATAGCAGAATATACTCCCTTAGACTGGAAGCTGTTAACTCAGCTACGTTCTACGGTTAGTCAGTTTGGAGTAAAAAGTGAACCTGTTAGGCAAATGTTAGATTATCTTTTTAATACTCAGGTTTTATGTCCTAATGATTTAAGAGGAATAGTTCGGTTGATATTCACTCAGCATCAGCAGTTATTGTTTAACGCCCATTGGCAAGCGTTGGTAAATCAATCGGTTGCTGTACAACGAGCCCAGGGAGACCCATTACATGGAGTAACAGTAGAGGAGCTGATGGGCTTAGGGGCATATTTGCGTACAGAGGCACAGATGATATCGGGAGAAGATAAACTTAGAGAGTCTATGTGGTTAGTGCGTGCTGCAATAGATATGGTTAAAGAGCCAGGAGGGTTACCGGCTTATATGGGCATTAAACAAGGTAGAGAAGAATTATTTGGAAATTTTATCGATAGAACAACTTCACAGGCATTTATAGCAGAAGCCTTAAAGGAATTAGGATTAGGGTTACAAAAGCAACCAGAGTCCACTCAAAATCAGGTGTTAGCTGCTCTTGCTTCTCTCCGAAATGGCTCACTGGCATTCACGCAAGGAGGCTCGAGACCATTCATCACACAAGTTGCCGCCGTGACATCGGAGACACCAGCAGCTGCCGTGACATTGCTGCTACCTTCTGTCTGCAACCCGCAACAACCGGGAGCCTCGGCTTGGACTTACCAGCAGCAGTAGACGTCGCACTAAGGACGAACCGGCCTGAGAGGATACCCACTGGAGTAAAGGGTCCTCTTATATTAAATGGACGAACATGTGGAGCATTATTGCTGGGACGTTCCTCTATAACTATGTTGGGATTATTTGTTTTGCCTGGTGTTATCGATGCGGACTTTACAGGGGAAATACAAATTATGGCTTACACCCTTTATCCTCCGATTAAAATTACAAAAGGACAACGCATTGCTCAATTGGTACCACTGTCACAAATGACATCAGGAATGCAATCATTTACTGGGCAAGCACGGGATGAAAAATGTTTTGGCTCTACTGGTGTTACACTTTTAACTGTGGATTTACAAAATAGACCAAAGCAAAAGGTTGAAATTACCTATGGGCATCAAAGCATAACCCTTTATGGATTATTGGATACAGGAGCAGATACTAGCATCATTTCTCCAGAAGCATGGCCACAACATTGGCCTCTATTTCCTTCATCAAACATGCTCACAGGAGTGGGAGGATTTACATTGGCAAGCAGGTCGCCATCTTTGTCTGTGTGCATTGAGAATCAACAAATATCTGCTGTGTTTTCAATTGTTCAACTGCCTCCTACAGTTTCCTGCTTAATTGGAAGGGACATTTTAACACAATTGGGAGTGGTGTTAACTAATCAGCACCCTTTGGGGTAATTGCCATTGCTTGGACTTTCCCCATTCCACTCACCTGGAAAACGGATACACCGGTGATGGTTAAGCAATGGCCATTAAAAGGGGAGAGTCTTATGCATGCCCATGAATTGGTACAGGAACAGTATACAAAGGGACACCTACGACTGTCCACAAGCCCTTGGAATACACCTATTTTTGTAATCAAAAAGAAATCAGGGAAATATCGTTTGATACATGATTTGAGGGCTGTAAATGACCAAATGGAACCAATGGGGGCCTTACAGCCTGGTCTTCCAAATCCAGCTATGATTCCAGAACACTGGCCACTTTTAATTATTGACCTAAAGGATTGTTTTTTCACTATTGGCCTGCATCCTGATGACATGAAGAGATTTGCTTTTACTTTACCAGCAATAAATCGTGGGGAACCGGATAAAAGATTTGAATGGACATCTCTTCCGCAGGGCATGCGCAACTCCCCCACTTTATGTCAGCTTTATGTTGATGCTGCATTACAGCCACTACGTCGTAAATGGCCAGCAACTATAATATATCATTGCATGGACGATATTTTGTTTGCACAGCAACAGCCATTCTCCTCTTTACAGATTAACACCATTAAAAATACTCTTGCTGCATATTCACTTGTTATTGCTGCAGAGAAAATTCAGACTACAAAGCCCTGGAAATATTTGGGATGGACTTTGATGGATCAAATAGTGATACCACAAAAATTGGAATTACAATTGGACATTAAAACTCTACATGATGCACAGAAGTTGCTGGGAGACTTACAGTGGCTGAAGCCTATTGTGGGAATACCAAATCACTTATTAGAAGCCCTACGGCCTTTGTTAAAAGGTGTGGACCCTACTACTCCTGTACACCTGACAAAGGTGCATCGTCTTGCCTTGCAGCAAATTAGTAACTGTGTACAGCAAGGGTATGTGTCTCGTCGACAACTCGACCACCCCATTGACCTTACTATTTGGAATAGCCCTTGCCACTTGCTTGGTGCTCTCTCTGAGTTGCAAAAGAAAACGGGGGAGATACGGGTATTGGAATGGTTATCACCACCACTACAGCATAAGAAAACAATATCTTCAAAAATTGAACAATTGGCTGCATTAATCAAAAAGGGGCGTCTCAGAATTCTTGAAGTGGATGGTAGAGGACCTGCTACTATTACATTACCTATGGAAAAAGAAACCTTGGACTGGTACTTGATTAATTCAAAGAATTTACAAGAAGCATTATTGATGTCACCTGCTAAAGTAGAGACTAGTAAATTAGTGCCTAGAGTTTTGCAATGGATGACAGAATGGAACTGGATCACTCGACCTTTGAGAGAAGAAAACCCCATAGAAGGAGCTATTTCAGCTTTTACAGATGCAGGAAAGAAATCAAGGCGTGCTGCTGTTACCTGGCAAGAAAAAGGACAATGGAAGCATCAACTCCTCACAGCAGACCCTGCAGATAGCTTACAAACTTTGGAATTGTTAGCAGTAGTATGGGCGGTGTCCAACTTACAGGAGCCTTTAAATGTGGTCACAGACTCTATGTATGTTGCAGGAGTAGTCAAACGAATAGAGGAAGCAGCAATTAAGGAAGTGAATAATAAACGATTGTATGAGTTACTGATACAGTTAAGGAAGGCTTTACGGGTAAGAGCAAACGGTACCCTTAAGCAGTATATTGACAAACATCAAGATTTGACAGATCCACAAGCATGTTTGGCTAAGGTTTTGTATGTGATTAATCATTTATGCATTTTTGGGGAAGATGATACCCCCCCTGCAATGAAACATCATCCGAGGTCAGGTCAGGAAAATACTAAGGAAACAGAGGTCTTGGTTAAGTATAAGAACCCGAGTACAGGATTATGGGAAAAAGCTGCAAAAGTATTATATTGGGGTTGGGGGTATCTTTGTGTTTCCTCACCTACAGGGCCTTTGTGGGTGCCTGCTAAGTGGACTAAACCTGTTTTTGATGCAGCCTCTGGTGGATTGCCTTACGGAGGAGGACAAGGAGCGACTGGGGAAGAAACTGCTTCTAGTCCTACAACCACTACTGTTACAATTGAAGGGGTACTCGGAAGCGGTGGACAGAGCACTGACACGTCACTACCGGACAGCCCAGGAGTTGATTGGTTTCATTGACTCATTATCAACTTTTCACTTAACAGATCCAGCGAAACTACATTGCCTTGACTGTCACAATCCACTTGTGCTGCCTGGATAGCTCTACGTTGTGGGGGTTGTAAAAGAACTTTTTGGATAGAACAATCATTATTGCGAGATTTGTGGTGTCATACTTGTGAACACGAGCATACGTGGGGAAAAAGCTGGCAAGATGAATTAAGGAGACAAACGGGGCAAAACGCATATATAGCTTTAAATCTTTATGAGTCTCCTGAACAGAAGGTTCTTGCTTATTATCGATGGGAAATACAATGTATTGTAAATAGAATTAAGGTTCAAAGTAAATCACGTATAGTTTCTATAAGGTGTAGGAAATTAGTGCCTTTAACACAGCATTCAGTTGTAGGACCCTTCCAAGGGGATCCTGATAGAGCATTAGATTGCTGCATTGACAAGTTGCAAAAATTAAGTTTGAAAGTGGCAGGACCAGTGAAATTAGGAGCAGCAAGATTGAAGACTGATAAGAAAAAGAAGGCAAAAAGGGGAACGGTCTCATTTGAATAGGGGTATCAGTGATTGCTAATTAATTTTCTATGTTTAGAACACTTTTACTGTTGTGGGACCCTCAGGAAGATATAGTTGTTGAGGAGGATAACGAACAAGAACTACGATTACGAAATAAGATACGCCTTGTGTTAAAGAAAGACCTTGAGCTGTTAGCCTCATATAGTAAAAAAGCTGAAGAGGCTTTGAGATCACCACCATTGAATTGGTTGCTTTGGATTGAAGAACCACAATTTTATACTGTTCCTTTCTTATACTCACTTCCTTGTTATGTTTGCAAAAGGGATAATGATAAATGCAATGCATGGGTAGCTTTGCATTGTGCAGATTGTAATCAGGTTTATTGGTATCCACAGAGGTCATTGGGATATTTATGGTGTACATCTTGTTTTGGAAAGTGGATTCGAAATCATATCTGGGTTAGAGCTTTGAACAAAGTACTGGCCTGCCAGGACGGACAGGATTACAGCTCTTTGAGAGTGCAGAACAAGTGATTATAGCATATCTTAGGTGGAAGTTACAGGAAAACTTTAGAATATTTGAAATTACTAAAGCCTCACGCATCATAGCAGCTCGCTGCAAAGCTGATTTGCCTTCAAACTTACCTCATGCTATACCTGTGAGCAAGGATGCTGATTTAGAATTAGATCAGTATATTCAAGAATTGACTCAGCCTTACAATAGACAATCTAGCAAACCAGGGAAAAGACAGCGAAGAAAGAAAAAACAACGTAAGCAGAAGGAAGAAAAGGAGAAGCAAAGCAAGCAGAAAGAAAAATGAGGTTTGTTTTTGTTATACTGCTCAATGCTGTAGCAAGTGAAGCAGTAGGAGTAACACACTTTAGTCAACCAAGGGAAAATTTATGGGTAACGCTTGCTAATCAAACTAACCAATCATCACTTTGTCTTAGTCTTGGAGGAGTCACCAACCCATTTCGAACATGCCTGGTGGGACTTCCGGTGTGGTCTCCTGGAGAATTTTGTAGTTTGATAAACAATCAAACCTTATGTATGTCTAACATGTCAAACATCACATTGCCGGCGCAACAAGGGTATACTGCAGGTCAGAGTGATGGCTATCGTCAATGCTTACTAATCCAATCACTTAACACCTCTTTGCATTCTCCTCCTGAGGAATTGGATCTTTTTGGAAGTACAAATGCCAGCATATCTAACACTACAGCTGGTGGATGGTTTAGCTTCAAACTTTCGGGTGCTCAGAATTTAAACCAACCTAAAGAAACATGGGCCACCCTAGATTCATCCCTGAATGTGAGTGAATTCTCTCCACAGCATTACAGTCAATGTAACGACAAATATCACAGCACCAATGAAATTACCCACAGGAATATTTTTGATTTGTGGAGACAGGGCGTGGAATGGTATACCAGCTAAACCACAGGGTGGACCCTGTTTTTTGGGAAAATTGTCACTGTTTCATCCTAATGTGTCCTTGCTAATGCAGCTGAGTCAAAATTCAAACAGGAGAAAACGTAGCATACATGACTTAGACTGCAGCAAGATAGGAGATCCACGGTTTTGGGGCACATTCAAACAGGTGGTGGTTTCAACTATCTTACCAGGAGGATCTGCCAATAAAGCCATGAATTTAGCAAAACAATTAGGATGCTGGGCAAGGGATGAGCTGAACAAGACATCACAAATTCTAGACATGTTAACTGCAGATGTGCAAAGTGTTAACCATGCTGTTTTGCAAAATAGAGCTGCTGTAGATTTTTTGCTCTTAGCACAAGGGCATGGATGTGAAGAGTTTGAGGGAATGTGTTGCATGAATCTGTCTGATCATTCGGTGTCCATTCACACTAAGATAAAAGAATTGCAACAGGGTCTTCACAAACTTAAGGAAGAAGACGGTTTAGGAATTGACGAATGGCTTAAAGGCTTGGGACTCGGACCGTGGCTGAGGAACCTTGTGATCTATGCTATAGGACTGCTGGGTGTAATCTTACTGTTTTTGCTTATTTTGCCTTGTATCTTTAACTGTATTCAAAACATGGTCAGCCGTACAATAGCAAAAACATGGCAAACTAATCTCCTTGCACAAGAAGAAAACGGGGGAAATGTGGAGAGCATTATTAATAATTGGTTAGCTGAGAAAGGCCACACTGATATAATGCCGCTGGTTAAACTGAAGGAGAAATGTCAGCAGTCAGCAAGCTAAAAGGAAGAGTCAGCAGCGACCTTGCTGCAACATGAGGATAGGGAGTTGAGATTAGTCCTGAATATATCCTAAGAATATGTAGAAAGTATCAAAAGTAGAGCCATAGGAATGTAGAAGTAGGCGTAGGTGCTGATATGCAAGCTGACCAATCCTGAGCTCAACTTTTGCAATATGTATGAAGCTCATTATTAACTGTATTTAACCCGCCGTACTGATCAATAAAATTGAGCCTGTGATGATCAAAATGATGTCCTGGTTCCCTTCCGTCGACACTCTTTCTTTGTGCAAACTTCTCATGAGATTACAGCTATTTCAACATCTGCTTACTTTAACATAGAAGCCTTTACCTAATATCAATTCAAACACTTTCATTTCCTTATAGTTTTATGTGTTATAAGGGAAAAGAGTCTTTTCTTTATAGCTTACAAGAGGATTTCAGCTCTAAAAACAAAGCATCTTCTCCCCCTCCCATCTGGGCCTTACTTACCTTCTTCTTTATTACCTTTAATATCTTCATCTTGTTTTTAATATACGTGCATGTTGTTCTTTTCTCTCACTCAGAAGAAGACTGAAGCACTGAAAAAGTTAACATCACGCCTGAAGCCTACCTAACCCACCAATAACTACTAACAGAAAGCTGTGGCTCAGTTGTGTTCAGATCAGCTTTGTAGTTAGTGTTTAGTTTTCTACGCCAGCCACAGAAGTCTCTGGTCTCAGCCAGGCTAAGAAGAAGAAGAAGCAACAGCCTGACAGCGAGATCTTCGCAGCCACAGCCAGCCCTGCTCTGGCTAAAGCTCCGCAGCCTCCCCTGTCTCCTTGCCCGGCAGCTGCTGAAGCCCAGCCCGGCCAAACCAGAGCCCATGGAGAGAGAAGCCAGCAAGCAGCCCAGGAAATAGAAAAGAAGCCCAGCCTGCAGCAAGACGGCCCAGCCCAGCCCAGACACAGAGCAGAAGCCCAAACCGAAACCCAGCACCTCCCTGCCGACCAACAAAGAAAAGAAAAGTTTATGAATTTTTTGGTCTTTACCATGTGTGTTTCACAAAAGCGTGTCTAGCTTTTCAGCAGCTCAACAGACTGTCAGATACACAAAAAACTTTGCATCACTTCCCTACATTTCCTCCCATTCCCAAACGTAACACAGGGGCCACTGGGAACAACTGGGATCAGACTGGGAGCAACTGGGAGCAGCTAGGACCAAGCTGGGAGCAACTGGGATCATCATGGCATCAGAGTAGGATCATACTGGGAGGGACTGGGTCTGTGCTAGAGGCAACTGGGATCACACTGGGAGGAAATGGGGACATGCTGGGGACCAATGGGATCATACTGGGAGCAACTGGCACCACACTGAGGGTGACTGGGATCCTTCTGGAATCATACTGGAAGTGACTAGGGGCAGGCTGAGGGCAATTGGGACCATGTTGAGGCAACTGGGATATACAGGAAATGACAGGAATCATGCTGGAGGTGACTGGGAGTGGCTATGAGCAAATGGAATCATACCGGAAGCTACTGGGAGCAACTGGGAGTGAGTGGAAACACATTAGGGACAACTGGGATGTACTGGGAGAGACCAGGAGTGACTGGAATCACAAAAGAACCATAAAGGAAGTCACTGGAATAATACTGGGAGTATCTGGGATTGACTGGAATCCTACTGGGCGTGACTGGAATCCTACTGGGTGACTTGGAGTGACTGGGACCATACTGGGGGCAAATGGCACTGTACTGAGAGTGACTGGGTTCATCCTGGAATCATACTGGGAAGGACTGGAACCATACTGGGAGTGTCTGGAACTATAGTAGGGCTGAATGGGAACACCTGGGATCATACTGGGAGTGACTGGGATGATACTGGGATCACACTGAGTGTAACTGGAAGTGACTGGGACCATCCTGGGGGTGACTGGGAGCCACAGGGCCCATGCTGGGAGTGACCTGGGGGGAACTGGGGGAACTGGCCCGGCTGGGGCTCAGGGTTGTTCTCCCCCAGGGCTGCCCTGGCTCCTGCTGCCACCCTGGGCCCCACAGAGCCGAGGGACAGGGGACAGCTGAGGGACAGGAGACAGGGGCAGGGACGTGGAGAGGTAGAAGGGAGTTCCAGGGGGTCCTTGAGCCCAGGAAAGGGGAGTCCAGGGTTTCCCAAAAAGGGGGGACAAGGGTGGGGACACCAGGGATGTTTGAGAACGAGGAGTTCAGGGGGTCTCTGGTTTTGCACACAGCTGGGGCTGGGGACTGGGAAAGGCAGGAATGGGGGACCAAGGCATTCCAGGGCATCCCAGGGTCAAGCCAATGGCCAGTCTGGAGGCTGGGAGCCATGGGATGGCCGGGAAAAGGGGAGCAGAGAGCCCTGATGTCCAGGAATGGGGTGTGAAAAATGCATGTATTTTATGATTGGCTTTTCACAAATATTAAAATGAATATTATATGTGTTGTATTAGAAAGCAATGCTGTATTAATTTTCTTAAGTACTGTGTTAAATATAGTTTTAGGTTATAAAAATTGTTAAAATAGAACTATGCTATGTAAGATGCTTTGTTTAAAAGAAAGGACTTGCAGCGAGATAACTTGCAGCCACAGGACACCTAGATCTTTCAGAGAAAAAGAATTTATGGCCTTCTTATCGGAAGAAACAAACTTCTTCCCACCTTGGAGGTGCTATTAGGATTAGAGGGAAGAAGTTGACACTGGTCAGACAGAATCCTGTGTTTGAATGGAATTTATGCATCATGTATGAAGTGTATGAATATGCAACGGGCTGTTGTTTTTAAGGGTTAATCCTTTGTTACCAGGGGTCCTTTTTTGGGCCCATGATGCCCAGAAAAAGGTACCTGGACGTCCATAACTCTTTGTTTTTATTGTCTCATATTGTCTTAATTCAATTTGTCCAAATTGTTATTACTCTAATTGTGTTACTATATAACCATCTTATTACTATTAAACTTTAAAAATTTTAAAAACAAGTGATTGGCGTTTTTCACAATTTGGTAGCAGAGGATGGTTACTAACTCCTCGCTGCCGGTGCTTTGGGAGAGTCAGAGTGGGGAAGGCGCGCCCTGCCCTCTTTGGCAGCCTGGCTCTGCTTCCCCTGAAGTGACCGACAGACGCAGGTTACGATCTGTGGACAAAAGGAGACAATAAAACAAAGAGAACGGGAAAAGGGTCCCTACAACTGCTGTAATTTGCCCCCTAAGAGTAGTAGTGCGCACGAAGAACCCGGGAAGGAAAAAGGATTGGTAAGTATTTCTCGGGGGGCAGGTACGGGGGGATGAATGTGTGTGAATGAGAGGCGGGCTGGTTGTCCCAGACCTGCCAAGTGAGTGCGGAGTCTCCCACGCTGCGTTTCCGACTTTGCGCTGGAAAAGCGGCCAGTAAAGAGACAAAGCGACTCATAAGAGAGTGAAAGAATCCCCGGGGGTGACTGGGACTGGGTCTCAGGGAGGGGTTGGACCCCTCGGTGGTGGGGAGCAAGGTTTCCTAGCCCAATCCACTAGGAAACAGGACAGGAGGGGCTCCTAAAACCTGCTGGGTTGAGGGATTTATATTCCAAGAGCATCCAAGAGCAGGGTTGAGCAGAATTCTGTCCGAGTGAGGATATGCCCGAGAACACTCAGGGTGGGACAACACAGCTAGATTGGGGGATAAAAAAATGCCCAAGAACATCCAGGGTTGGACAACACAGCAGAACAAATTAAATGCCCAAGAGCATCTGTAGTTGTACCACACCGCTGGGTTGAGGGACAGAAAATGCCCAAGAGCATCTGAGGTTGAACAACACAGCTGGATTGAAGGAAAATTACCCGAGAGCATCTGGGGTTGGACAACACGACAGGATTGAGGGAAAAATTGCCCAAGAGCATTTGGGGTTGGATAACACAGCTGGGTTGAGGGATATCCAATGGCACCGGGACTGGCCAGTAACACCTAAACTTGTAATAGGCGATGTGAAAGTAAAAGGTACCTTATTGTTGTTTTGTGGTGTGTGAGAGTGACACACACACAGAGCCAGCCTCAGCTTCCTGGGCAGGTGGGAAGGGGGAGGTGTGGAAAGAGCGAGTGACCTGCACACCAGGCTGCAGCTCCCGGCTGGGTGGGGGCTTCTGGGCCCAAGAGGAGCGAGTGACCTGCGAACCAAGCTAGCGTTCCCTGGGCGTGTGAGGGCCGTAGCTGAAGAGTGTGAAAGACACGCAGACAGCCTCACAGGGGAACGGGCACCAGAGGCAGCCAGAGTCAGGGCCCTTCTAGGGGGCCTGGTGACACTGAGACCTGGAGGTAAACCCCAAAGCGAAAGAGGGGGCCACGAGGACTTGTGATTTTCTAGCAATAAGGATCCCCTTTGTGTCTTGAGAGTGTGAAGGAATGTGTGAAAGTGAATGAGAAATAAAAGTGAGTGAATGTAGACGAATGAAAGTATAGGTAATGTCGATTGTGCATTTTAAGCCTTACCGTATCTCCTTGGAGGGAGTTGGATTGTATTGAAAAGCAGTGTGAGAAAAAGGGGTTTTTTTGGGTGTAAGTAGTTGAAAGAAAAGTGGTATTTAAGTTGTTAGTAAAAAGTGAAAAACAGAAGCAGGGGACGAATAGATAGAAAACTGAAAAATGAGACAGAAATTCAGTAAGGTGGATACAGGAAAAGAAAAGCAGAAAAAAAATACCAACAGAAATACCCCAAGACAGCACTTTGGGAGTTATGTTAACAAACAGAAATACAACTCATTGCAAAATACAGGGTATGCAGAAGTTGATGAGAAAAAACATGCAAACTTGTGAATTATATACTTAAAAACAGCATTAGAAAATTTAACACAAAAGAGTTATATATTGATTCAAGGTATGCCTTTAGAGTAGCACATACCTTAAGAAAAATTTTAAAAGGGAGATTGCTTAATTAAAGAAGAAAAAGATTAGTACATGAGAAACTTATTTTCGAGGTTTTAAAGGCATTACAATTACCTAAGAGAGATAGCAATAGTACATATTAAACGACACCAAAAGGTAAAGACCTAGAAATAAGAAGAAATAAAATAAATAATTGGCAGATCAAGAAGCTAAAGATGCAGCAGAAAATAGAGCTGAAAGAGTTAATATTAACTCCAAATGAAGAAAAAAAAAGGGGGCGGGAATTAAAACAAGATTGTGGCGAACAAGATAAATCGGGGAAATAGAAACATCTTGATATGGAAGACAATTAGATAATAAAACGCTTACGAGGGAATAGCAGAGGACGTGTATCAAAAAGCCCGGTGGGATACACAGGCTAGGTGTGATCATTTTTTTAAAAGAACTATGGGTGCATTGAGACTTTTAGAGTAAAAAAACAAGTACCTGAAACATGAATAATTCGCCAAAAGATAAATAAAAGGGTGATGAGAAAAACAATATGAGAAGGTCGTCAGTTAGCTCGTCGACCATTTCAAAGCATCCAAAAAGCAAAACGGGGAAAGTATAGAGCTGAGAACAAATTACCTCATCCATTCCCGTTCGTTCCCCCACTCGTTCGCACCAGCCCTCCCAGCCCCTGTGCCGGCTCCGGCACAGTCCGTCTGTCCCGGTCCGTCTGTCCCGGTCCGTCTGTCCCGGTCCGGCCGCCTGGCCCGCGTTCTTGCCGGGGGTGGGGGTCTGTCCTGCCGTGTGCACCGTGGTTACCGCGCTGATCGCACCGAGGGGGGTCCCGTCTGTCCCATCCCCGGCTGCCCTGACTCTGTCGGCTC
This sequence comes from Melospiza melodia melodia, assembly GCF_035770615.1. Taxonomy (NCBI): domain Eukaryota; kingdom Metazoa; phylum Chordata; class Aves; order Passeriformes; family Passerellidae; genus Melospiza; species Melospiza melodia. Next base: position 6,423,104 of record NC_086200.1, read on the forward strand.
CCGCCGCTGCAGCCGGGGTCAGTCCCGGCTTTGTCTCTGCCGGATCAGCCACCGTGAGCCGAGTGAGGGCGATCCCCGCTCCAGCTCGGTCTGCACAGGAACAGCCCCTCGGGCCATCCCAGCCACAGACCCCGCCTTTGGAGCCCCCAGACCCTGAGCTGTGCCGATCCCCTCGGGCCATCCCAGCCACAGACCCCGCCTCTGGAGCCCCCAGACCCTGAGCTGTGCCGATCCCCTCGGGCCATCCCAGCCACAGACCCCGCCTTTGGAGCACCCAGACCCTGAGCTGTGCCGATCCCCTCGGGCGATCCCGGCTGCAGACCCCGCCTCTGGAGCCCCCAGACCCTGAGCTGTGCCGATCCCCTCGGGCCATCCCGGCTGCAGACCCCGCCTTTGGAGCCCCCAGACCCTGAGCTGTGCCGAGCCTCCCCGTCCTGCCCTGAGCTCCATTCCCTTGGTAACCACAGCTCCGGCTGCTTAAGGAAACTCTCTAAAGGAATCACTTTATTGAAACACTAAAAAATCAGTTAGAACAAAGCCCTCTCCTGATTCTTCCTAAAAATACGTGAGAAAGGCTGTAGAAGATAAAAATCCAAAAAGAATGGGATAAAGAGATTGGTCTATTTCCATTAAGAGAGGTTCTCAAAGGGGGGTGATGGATCAGAGTTTGTAAATGCTTCTTTGACTTTGTCTGAGGTCTGAAATTTTAAGAAATAAATAAAAGAGATATTTGGAGAATCCCATAGGCATAGCTGAACAATCAGACCAACTTTTAGGTCCAAACATGTATACTTGAGAACAGATGTGGTTGGTAATGAAAATAATATTTTTCTCAGGAAGAAAAGCAATTAATCAGAGCAACTGAAATAAAAGCTTAAGAAAAAGATAATCTGCAGGGACCCCCAGAGAAGACAAAATGCCAACTGTACCTCCTGAATGGGGTTAAAATAATGAGGAGGGGAGTAAACACATGAACAGTTATTGTAATTACATAACCAAGAGAATAAATGAGACAGCATATCAAAGGCGAAATGTGAAAACAAAAGATTTTTGAGAGACAGCTTTTAGAGGGGAAAGAAAAAACTCCAACTAAATAGATAAACAAACTTTAGAGAAAAAGGAAAATGGTCCTAAGTAAGCAGAAGATCTGAAAATCTTTAAAGAAATGGGCCCATTAAAAAAAAAAAAAAAAGTCATAGGCTTTAAATTTTTGGGGGGGAACAAATACCATCAGGAGCCTGTGATAACTTTAAAAGTGGGTCCCCAAGAAGAAGAATTGGAATTTGTTATAGACACAGGGGCAGAGAAAACCTGCCTGTTAAACGTTCCAAAAGGTTATAGTGTGAGCAAACATATAGTGAAAGTAACAGGGGCAAAAAGAGGAAGTTTTACATTTCTGGTCATTAAAGATGTGGTAATTGAGGGAAGAAACTAAAATTTAGGTGGGAGATGTGTTATTGGTCCCAGGGGCAGGTAGCAATTTATTGGGAAGAGTCTTACAAGTGCAATTAAGAGTAAGAGTTATATCAGAAAATAAGAAAATGACAGCTAGAGTTTTGAAATTAAGCCAAGAGGATGAAGAAAAAAAATCAACAAAGAAGTTTGGGCTGGAGAAAGAAATAGGGGAAGAATAAATATCGACCCCATAAGGGTTACAACTGAGAGAGGCGAAAGAGAGAAGTTGAAGTAGAGAAGTAGTTAGGAAACTCTGAGATGTTAGAATGTGAAGTGATGACATCTTGGTGCTAGAAGAGAGCAGAAGTGTGAATGCAAGTTTTTTGCATGAAAGGCAGAGAAGTATCTTAACACATGGTTGTTAAGAGGTTATTCAATGCCACACTGGGGTCCGGAAAAGCCTTAGCAGAACGGGCCCTCCTTGAAGAGAAAAGAGGATAAGTTGACGAGAGAAAGAGAAAGAATGTCAGGAGCACCTGGGCACGCCAGGTTTGGGGTTGTCAAGGCTGGGAGGTGTCTGAGCGCTCCCTGCGATCGGCGGGGTCTCGGGGGCTGCGGCAGGGACCGATCCATGGAGGTGCCCCGGGCGGGGCTGGCAGCAGAGGACACAGGTTTGCGGCCAGGAGCGGGCTGGCTCCGGGGCAGAGCTGCCGGGGGGCTCCCAGACTGTCGGGGTGCCGAGCCCAGGATGGCAGCCTGGAAGTAGGCCGAGAGAGAGAAGGGGAGAGAGAGAGAGAGAGAGAGAGGGAGAGGGCAAAAGAGACCCAGGGCAGCCCCCAGGGTCCCCATGCCCGGGGCTGCTCTCCCCTGCCCCGGCCCTGCAGCCAAGGGGCCGCACCGGGGGAAGGGCCAAGAACAGCACTGACAGCAGGGCTGTGAAAAGAGGGGCAGGGGGGACTAGCACTAAAAGATAAAATCAAAGCAGAGATTGCTGACTCTCCAAACCTCACAATGCGGTTTGTTTTTCTTAAGTAAGAGGTTTTTTGTTTTTTTTTTTTTTTTTCTTTTGTGTGTTTTGTTTGCCGTTAACGAGAAGGCTTTTTTCCTGAAGAAGAGGCTGCTGTAGAGAAAGCTTTTAGCTAAACCCAGAAAGTTTAGAAGGAAAGCGAATCGTAAAAGTTAATGCAGTATTATCTTTCTTTTATTATCTATGCTATTAAGAAGTCCTTTCCAGGTACTACTGAAGCAACAATCAAAATCACGGAAAGAGAGTGAATTCCTGCCAGCAGAATCAAAGGACTTGTGAAGAGACTTGAGGAACGGACTATCATATTTAAACCGGGTGATACTGAACTGACTTTCCAATGGGGACTGAGTGGTAATGGTTTGAGAAAACCCAAATGATCCAAGAAATGTACAAAGAATAACACTGAATTAAGAAATAAGATAATGCTTATATCTCTGGATTTGAGCACTGCCTGAATAAAACATCTCCTTGGGGGAGGAATACCTCAGATAGAAAGATCAAGAACGTTTTTGTATTCTGACCTTAGCCCTAGAACTGTACAAGGGAGAAGGGGAATTACTATTTCCATTAGTAAACTTTACTTGATTCATTCCAATACTGGACATGCTAGGTGGGTTATAAGTAAATGCTTAAATTGTAAGAGTAATTAGTGTTGTGATTCGCAAAATTTATGCTCTTATTGCAAAAAGTGTTAAAGTACTGACTTGGTTTTGTGGATGGGAATTATTAGTGCCTGTTAAATGAGAGATACCTGAGGAACAGTAAGAGACCACAGTTAAAGAGTGTCAAAACCAATTTGCCTAGCAATTAGTTAAGAGAAAGTGACAAGAAAATAGAGGGCAAGACCAGATTGGCCTCTGTATTTCACCACCAAGAAGATCAAATAAACCTGCTGTGGATTGCAACCTCACAGGCATGGGAGGTGGGAGTATAAGCCATACTGGACCTCTGTTATTCCTGTTTCTGGCACTCACTTGTTGTCTTTTCCCTTTCGGGATACCAGCAGGATTGTGTCACAAATGCTACAGAAAGCATCACATAGAAAGAAACCAAAGTTCCTCCTTTATTACACACACCTATGTCAACAGCCACTGTTATAACCCAGCCAAATTAAGAACTTGTAGGCAAAACAGAGTAAATTATTAGATTACAAGAAACTTAAGAAAAAGTGGCAATAGATTTAGAACTGAATGTCCAAAAGGAGAGAGATGGATTTGTTTTAAATTTAATCTTGAAGATGCGGTTCAAGATTTGGAAAAAAAACCCCAAATAATAAAGGAAAAGGTAAAACCAGCACAGCAATCTAACTCTGTATTGACTCCAAATTATCTGTTGAATTGTATTACAAGACTCCAAGCAGTTACAGAAATGATAGCAAATAAGGCTGCCCAGGCATTAGAGTTAACATTAAGTCAGCTAAGCCAAACAAAAACTGTAGGGTATCAGAAAGGTTCACTTTAGACTATTTATTGGCCAAAGAAGGGGGTGTTTGTGGAAAGTTCAATATATCAGATCGTTGAAAATTGATGACCACAGAAAAGTCATTCTAGCAAAAGCAAAAGAAATCAAAAAGAAAAATATATACGCATATAACAACCCAGGTACCAGTCCAAAAATTAGAAAACAATGTTAAAATCTAGCTGGTGGGGTAATGTATTTGAAGAAATTAAGATCTTTCATTTGTGTTACAACTGTTTTTATATTTCTTTCTTGTGTAATCCCGTGTTTTATTTTACCAGCATAGTCCAGAAGATATAAGTAGAAAAAAATATTGCTCAAGCCAAATGATTTACAAAGAGTAAGAGTGGGGATTGTGAAAAATGCATGTATTTTATGATTGGCTTTTCGCAAATATTAAAATGAATATTATATGTGTTGTGTGAGAAAGCAATGCTGTATCAATTTTCTTAAGCACTGTGTTAAATATAGTTTTAGGTTATAAAAATAGAAACTATGCTATGTAAGATGCTTTGTTTAACAGAAAGGGCTTGCAGCGAGATAGCAGCCACAGGACATCTAAATCTTTCAGAGAAAGGGAATTTATTGCCTTCTTATCAGAAAAAATGAACTTCTTCTCACCTTGGAGGCACTGTTAGGATTAGAAGGAAAGAAGTTGACAATGACCAGACACAATCCTGTATTTGAATGGAATTTATGCATCATGTATGAAGTATATGAATATGCAACAGGCTATTGTTCTTAAGGGTTAATCCTTTGTTAATGGGTGTCCTTTTTCAGGCTCCTGATGCCCAGAAAAAGGTACCCGGACATCCGTAACTCTTTGTTTTTATTGTCTCATATTGTCTTAATTCAATTTATCCAAATTGTTATTACTCTAATTGTGTTACTATTTTTATAACTATTTTATTACTATGAAACTTTTTAACATTTTAAAAACAAGTGATTGGCGTTTTTCACACTGACTGTTCACCGCTGCCAATGCTCACAGTATTCTCCTAACACACTTGAGCTTCCTGTCTTTCAGTGAGAGAAAGATTCAGCTAAAGTCAAGGAAAGAGGGCAGGGGAGATGGAAACCTTCCCTTGAGGTGCTTTTAGGAAGGCCTGAAGGGACCCTGCCTTTCCTTGGAACAGAGGTGGTCACCATGCATGGTGTTGCCTGACCTGCCCTAGGTGCTCCTCTATTCCAGAAGGACTTTTGCCCACTTCATCACTTGTCTGTCCCTCCAATTCCAGGGCCTCAAACCTGCTCTGTGAGATACTAAACCTGTAAGTCAGCTGTAAGTTTTCAGAATATGGCACTGACCATGGCTCTAAGTAAGTTTTTTTAATCAGGCTTACAATATATTTTGAGAAGAAGAAGGAACAGAAGGGGTAGATACCACACAAGAATCCAGCAGTCTTCCCAGCTTTTTTGTCTGGGTTCTATGAAGCACAATGCCCAGTGCTTGCATTATGCTGTCTTTTCATGTGTTCTGGTGACCAGAACCATCCCATGGCCAGGCCCAGGATAATTTGGGTGCCAAAGTCCCATTGCCTGCAAACATCACACTCTTTTTTTACCCAGCTGGTGCTCAGCTCAGCATATTTGCTGAGACAACTTTAGGACTGTTTTCCTTAACTTGGCAGTTCTAGCAGATGTCCTTATGGCCCCTAAATTCTGCATCCTTTGTGTCCACTATCAATGGGCATCCTTCTTCCCAAGCTTTGTCAACCTCCCTCTGGGTCTGAGATCAGTGAAACGGGCCCAGCCCTGAGTCTTAAAGACAATTCTAGCAACAACTACTTTGCTTTTCTAATACCTGGCCATCACTTCGAGCTTGTAGGCTGCTATGTGTGTCACAGGTTAAATGTCTCTTCCTGTTGATCAGGCTTGGAAGTGCGGACAGCCCAGGCATGACAGGATATGTTTTCTTCAGGAAATGGGACGTAGGGCCCAGCTTGCAACAGGTCCAGGCCCGCGCCTTCCAGAGCGCCAGAAGGTTCGCGGCGCCATTGCAGGGCTCAGGGCGCCTCCTTGTGGGCAAGAGTGGCCTCGACAGCGCGGGCGCCGCGCGGCGGGGCCAGAGGCCGGGAAAGGGCGGGCGGGTGTGAGGGGCGGGGCGGTTCGTGCCTAGAGCCGAGCCCGCGCTGTACCTCGGCGCCTTCCCGGCTCGGTGTTGGGAGCGAGCCGCCGCTGCTCGGGCTCTGGGAGAAGCGTGCGGCCGCTGCGGAGTCCCAGCCCGCAGATCTGGCTGCTGGCCGAGGCTGCAGTGCAGAGCTGCCATGCCAGAGCCGCCGTGCGCCGTGGCACTGCCAGAGCCCCTGGCAGAGCCGGGCTGGAAGTGCCGACAGCTGAGGGAAGCCCTGCCATGGCAGCGCCCCAAGCTCTTGTTTATCCCACAGAAAGAGAGGATCAGCACCTGGAGGTGACTGCGTCATTCCTGGAAAGGGACTATCTGCTTACAGTTGCGATGTCTGGCAGCAAGCAGGACGGCGCTGGTGCCAGGGAGCCAAGTGAGGGCAAAGCAGCCCTGTGACAGCCTGGCCCAGGGGCTCTTGTGGCAGCAGGCAGCGTGGGGATCAGAACAGAGGCAGGGGGAGGCAGGAGCTGCTCGGCCATGCCAGGGCTGGGAGCCTCCTTCCTGCCCAAGTGGGGCCCAGCTGGGCCAGGGGGCAGCTCCTGGGACAGCCGTGCCCACAATGGCCCCTGCTCTGCAAGGCCTCCAGCGCTGCCCATCAGCCAGGCAGGGACAGAGCAGCCTTGGGGCCGATGCTGCTGCAGGCTCAGAGCCCCGCACAGCTGCTCATGCCCGGTGCCATTGGCTCTGTCCCCTGCAGCCTGCATGCTGTGTCACCGTGCAGAGGCTGAGCCCTGTGCCTCCCCAGGCCCTGGCAACTGTTCCTGTGCTGCTCCTGCACTGCCCAGGGCACCCACGGGCCCTGCTTGGGCCGCACGCAGACCAGAACCAGCTGGGGCTGTGACAGCTCTGCTGCTCTGGGCCCAGCCCTTGGGCAAAGCACCCGCCTGTCCCTGGGCTGGGGGCAGTGCCCAGGCTGGGCTTGGCAGAGCCCGTCCGCTCCTGGAGGGCTGGGGGCACTGCTCTGGCCTGGCCTGGCCCGGCCCTGGGGTCCCTTGGCATTCCTGCTTGCCCTTGCATCCACCAGGGATGGGCTGCAGCTCAATGGCCCCGGCCTGGCCGCACACTCAGGCCTGGAGCCTTCCCATGGCTCCCCAGGGCACGAGAGCCTCAGCCCCAGCTCCCAAACACGACCTAACAGGGTTTGCTGATATTGATCCCTGTTAGACCTTTGAAAGCATTTTGAAAGTAACCTTGTTTGGCAACTCCTTCAAGGAACAAACGTGATTCGCTTCTAATCAGTAAAAACTTTATTGGTTTGCTTGCACTTCCTATAGGGTATCCTAATGCTTCCTTTGGCGTTCCAGAAAATAATGAAAATCTAACAAATTCTAAAGAGAAGTTCTTGAATCCACTATGAGGAGAAGTCTCTACATTCACTATCCTTACATACACTTAAGTAGCTGCTCCTGTAACACACAAAGATGTAGTGGTTTACCTGACTGGACCACACAACAGGATGTTATACACACCGCTACATTAAAAAACTTCTCTTCCCTGTTCATCACAAATTTAAAGCTCTTCTCGAGGTCCTGACTTAATTTTACATGCACATTCATACCTGCAATCCCTCCCCATGCTCAGTTTTCACCTAGACTTGCCAGGGAACAGATGTTCCATACTTACCTCAAGCAATAATCTACGTCTGTCTTCCTAACCCTCTTTTTCTTCACTGACTTCTACTAATCTACAAAATAACTTGGACCCTCTGCACAAAAGAAACATCCAATTAATAGCCTTAAACACTTGTGATTGTGCTGCTACTTCTAACAATCTTGACCACCACAGCACTAAAATCAGAAATCAATTCTTCACATCCTTCCTGTTCTCCTGCCCCCACCACGCCTTGGCTCCAGCAGAAATGTTCCCTACTGCAGCCTGGTGTGCTAAGAACAATCAAAGGCAGCAGCACTTTTCCTCAACATGCTGCAATCTGAATTGCAGTGAAATTGCAGCTGTTGCATTAGAAGCTCAGCACCAGCACCCCACATCTTCCCCCAGAACTGAGGCCTGCTGAGGCCTGAGCTCTCCATTTCAACACACCCTGTAAATCAGGCTGCCTGGAAGATTGCAGGCTGCTAACTGTGTGAACACAGCAGTGAATTTCAGCAGAGTTATGGAATCAGTCTCATGGAAGGCACATCCTTTAAGCTTAAGACTCTATTCTACAAAATCTAGCCAGCAATTGTTTTGGTGGCCTGTGCAGGTTTTGGGGACTGTGCATGTTTCCTTTGGATGTTGTTTTCATTGTTTCTAAATACAAAATTCACTGGATTCAGAAGCGAAACCCCAGCTTCATTAGAACAAAGAACCACAGGGACATATGTGGCTGACAAGAACACTCCTCATTTCTAATAGTAACACCAGAAAGAGAGGAAAAAGATAAAGATGATTTAAATACCCGAAAGGATCCGAAATGTCTACATAAGCTGTCAAGTGACTAAGTTTTTGGTAAACTCTAAAAGTCCAGATTCCTATTCGGTAATTGTCTGAAAGAAAAGAAAGCCAGAAAATCTGGTTGACCTTTATTTTGCCAGGACTTTCTCACGGGATTCTACCACAACTTGGATCACAAGTGAGGGTGGCAAATTTTGACTAGAAAACTTTGATAACTAGGCAGCATTTTTTCCTCCTCACTGAATTACAGGAAGGGTTTAAAAGGAAAAAAAAATATAAAAGAGCGTAAAGAAATTCTATCATACCTCTTAGGCGTTCATCATCTTTGGAGAACAAAAAAAAAAACTGTAGCACTTCCTGTGCATGGTAAAGAAAGAAACCTAGAAAAGGACAAAGGGATTTGAGCATCCTAAATTGTACTATCAAATTTCATGAACACAAGTTAATCCTGTAGTGCTTCAGAGAAATGCCATACATTGAAAAGCTTTATTCCCTAGAAACCAAATAAATCTTTTTATTTTCCAAATCCTCTTTTAAAGAGAAAACTGACTGTGTCTTTGGCTTTTGGCCAAACTCAGTTTGGAGTTGGTCAAACCAAAATGACCCAGTTAATTTCCTGTGCTCTTCTCTTTCTTTCCATATTCCCATTCCCATCCAATGGGTTGCTGGGAGTTTTGACTCTGTGCAGCACAAACGGTTTTCTAAGATGACTTTCATTGCTCAGAGGTGTGCAATGTCAGTTTCCCATTCCCTGAGTGCTGCTATTAATATTCCCACAGCATCCAACTACTACAGCCAAGTAGACAACAAAGAGAAATGGAACTTGCATTTCTTGGTCCTGTTCAATTTCTGACATCTCAGGCTCATCGTCACCCTCAGAACTGCTGTCCTGGAAACGTGGATCCTCTTGCCATGTGGCTTTTACTGGCTTTATTGTCCCAAGCGCGTGAGGCTCTGCAATGACAGCACCAATAGAGAAAAAAAGCCAAAACCAGATTATTCCTCTAATCATCAGGAAGAATTCCTCCTTTCACGTGAAATACTTACAGTGGAGAAGAGAGATTTAGGAAGGACAGAATCTGACCCTGCCAGATTTTCTAAGCTACATTTCTGCTCCACTTTGTATTTTCCACTTTGTTCCAGGGAGCCCTTATGTATTCTTAAACATTTCTCATTGCATTCAGAAGACACTGAATACCTTTTCAGTTCAGCGCAAGTCTGGGGGGCTCATTGCTTTGTGCTGTTGCGTTGGGTTTTTTAATATTTTGGGTAACTTCACGGGGTTTCTTTTCTCTCCTACATGACTGGGACTTGAGTTAATGTTGTTTCATCTTCATTTCAGACGGCCTCGTTTTATCTAAGGTTAGGACACCCCAATGATCATGTGTCATTCCATTTCCTTTTTCTAAAGGTCCAAGAGTAGAATTCAGTAACAAACAGAATGTTCATGGATCTTGGGGCCAGCTCTCGGACTTTGCTCCTCCCTCTACATTAACGCACATTTCCTTAAAAGCCTTGTGAGTTCCTATGAAACTTGATATGACTGGTGTGTCACCTTTTTCCCTGTTTGAGGAATTCAGGGCATGAGAACAAGCTTTTTCACCACTCAGCAAAAACCCCCAATGCCTTCTCAAAGCATGCCTTTCAGAATTCCTGAGATGCAAGCATGAGGCACCTCTCAATAATCTACCACAACCCTAGCAAGCAGAAATGAAGATCAAAATGCTTCTGCCTAATTACTGACTTCTGTTGCTGAAAATCCCCTGCATCCTGACCTTTTTTACACCATATTGCCCTACAGTGCCAGCCAGAAGCTCTTCCTTAGCAATGGCACTGTTAGAAGGGTTCTGCTGTTACCTTCTTTGATGCCCAACTCCTCTGTGCCTCCAAAGAAAGAAAACTTGAAGTAACTCGTCTCCTGAGCTGCATCATCCTCAGGCAAAGGTCCCAAATGGTCATCTGGGGCAGAGTCCTGTGCATCCTCTTTGTCCCAGGGTATTTCCTCAGTCTGGTTTGCTCTTTGAAGGTCTTTCAAAGAATAAACCAGAATAGATGGAGGAAATACAGTCTATTCTGGTTTGTTCTTTGAAAGGCCTCTTTCAAATCCGCAGCAATGGTGTAGGAGTTGTCTTCAGACAGTGAGGCAGTGTCTCATCTCTTTCTTCTTTTTTTGGCTTTACTGAAATGAGATTGTTCAAGGATAGCAACACAGCACACGTCCTGTTCGGACACAGCTTCCCTAAGAGCCACCTTGCTCTGAATGTCTCCCTAAGCATATCCAAGCCCATTAAGGAGTGGTTCATTATCAAGGGTAAGCAGTGGGGAAACATCTGAGGTTGAAGTCTAAAGGCAGGAACAAGAGTCCTTTTTAATTAGCCACATCCTTAAGTGACTTTTCACTGAATACACAGTTACACAGAAATCAAGGTATTTAGCCCAGACTTCTTCCTGCCAGTAGAAACATCAAGAGCTAATAGGGTTTGCCCACAGAGCTGCACATCTCAGGGTCCCTGCACTGACCGTTCTCACCTTCACTTCTGGCAAGGAACACACGGCCTAGAAAGAAAAGATGACGGCGCTACGTGCTGCTGTTGGAGGTCCCAGTTGAGGTCCGACGTCGCTGGTGGGAGCGGCTGCTCCTGCGGGATGTCCCCGACCATGTCCCCCTACGCCTGGGCCTCTCAGCACTCGCTGCTGTCCTCCTGCTCCTGTCCTGGCGACTCCTGGACCGCACAGTTTGAGTCGAGGCCCGGCGCTGCTGGCGGGAGCGGCTGCGTCTGGGGAATGGCCCTGACCATGTCTCCCTTCGCCTGGGCCTCTCAGCCCTTGTCCCTGTCCCACTGCTGCTGCCGCGGCGACTCCTGGAGCGGACAGGTGGACTCTGGGCCCAGCCTTGCTGGCGGGAGCGCCTGCGTCTGGGGGATGGCCCGGACCATGTCTCCCTTCGCCTGGGCCTCTCAGCCCTTGTCCCTGTCCCACTGCTCCTGTCACAGCAGCTCCTGGAGCGGACAGGTGGACTCTGGGCCCAGCCTTGCTGGCGGGAGCACCTGCGTCTGGGGGATGGCCCTGACCATGTCTCCCTTCCCCTGGGCCTCTCAGCCCTTGTCCCTGTCCCTCTGTTCTTGTCATGGCAACTCCTGGAGCGGACAGATGGACTCTGGGCACGACCTTGCTGGCGGGAGCGCCTGCGTCTGGGGGATGGCCCTGACCATGTCTCCCTTCGCCTGGGCCTCTCAGTCCTTGGCCCTGTCCCTCTGTTCCTGTCATGGAAACTCCTGGAGCGGACAGGTGGACTCTGGGCACGATCTTGCTGGCGGGAGCACCTGCGTCTGGGGGATGTCCGTGATGGTGTCTCCCTTTGCTTGGGCCTCTCAGCCCTTGGCCCTGTCCTACTGTTCCTGTCACGGCAACTCCTGGAGCAGACAGGTGGACTCTGGGCGCGACTTTGCCGGCGAGAGGAGCTTCGCCTGCGGCTGGGCCCAGCACGTCTGGAATGGACCCTGTCCTCAGGGTCAGGGGACGTGCTGCGTGTTGCCCTTGATCTGCTGATGCTGCTGGTGTCCAGTGAGGAAGATGGCAGCGCCTGCTGCCATGCTGCGTGTTGGGGCCTGCTGTGGCTGCCCGTCTCTGGAGATGGAGGTGGGGAAACCAGCACCAATGGCACAGGGCTGTGGGAGCTGGGGCTGATGGCCTCAGATTCTGACCAGCCACGAGCAGACTGTAGTCCTGACTGTCTGGCCGGCCTGGGGCCATTGAGCTCTGTCTCATCCCTGGAGGCTGTAAGGGCAAGCAGGAATGTCAAAGATCACCCAGGCCCCGGCCAGGCCAGGCCAGAGCAGTGCCTCCAGCCCTCCAGCAGTGGATGCTGCGCTCTGCCAAGCCCGGCCTGGGCACTGCCCCCAGCCCAGGGACACCGGGGACTTTGACTCATACATGTTCCGAGCCCAGCACAGCTGTCACACTCCCATCTCTGTGTGCTGTTCCTCAGGCCAGAGCAGCGCCTGTGGGTGCCCTCAGCAGCACAGGAGGAGCACAGGAGCAATTGCCAGGGCCTGGGGAGGCAAACAAGCTCATAGCACTGAGAACAAAAAGTGTACCAGCACGTGGTTGTCTAGCCAAGCGCTTCTGCTTCTTCCTGCTTTGAGCCCTTGTCGAGACACAGGTTCCCTGCAGAGCCCCAGGTGCAGCTTCCCAACTTACCCCTGTTCCTCTGCCTCCTCCCTGCCCCCAGGGTAAAGGCAATCCCTGGCATTGCATTGGCCGTGCCTCACTCCTAGATCTGCGAAGGCATCGTTGTCCTCCCACGTTGGCTGTCTGATGGAGAAAGGAAGAGATGATGAATTTCTGCTGCTCTCCCTCACGGAGGTCCAGGGTGTCCCAGCTCTTTCTCCAGCGCTTTTCCAAGTTGGGGGTGAAGCTGAAGCCCAGACTCACAGGACAGGGCAGGGCCAGGGCTCCTGGGGCAGGGCCTGGCACAGCACAGCACTTGCACCCTCCTGGCTGGTGGGCCAGGCAGAAGGACACCAACCTGAAGGGGACTCGGATCCCCAAGATGAACATTTCAACAGGGAATTCCCCACTGTCTCTGCACAGGGGGCACTGGAAATAGAAAGCACCAGCGCGCAAGGCCTGTCCCTGCAGGGCAAACACAGGCAGGGTGAGCGAGGCCCTGCTGCTGCTGCTGCTGCTGCTGCTGAGCACCTGCTGTGCCCCAGGGCTCAGGGGAGGGCTCCTACCTGGATGCAGTCCCTGTGGAACCAGGCCTTTTTGCACGCTGGGCACACCAATGTTGTGAAGGTCTTTCTGTCCTCCACAGGTTCCATGCAGATGGGGCAAACGGTGTCCGGCTCAGGAGTCGCATCCACCTCCTGCTCTGGACGGTGCTCAGGGCAGAAAGAGCTGGGGGCAAAGGGATGGGGAAAGTGAGAAATGCTGGATCATTCCCCAGGGGTGGTCATAAAGAGAGATGAGGTACCTGAACGGAGTAACGTATAGATTGACACAGCCGCCCTCCTTGGTACAGGGCAAGTGGAACCATCTGTCACAGTTCTCCCTGCAGCACATGATGGTTGCCCCGCTCTGGCCGCAGACGCAGCAGCGCTGGAAAGAGCCAAGCAGCTGCATCAGCAGCAGCAGCAGCAGCAGCAGCCTCGAGGCCTCCCCAGGCAGCCCCAGGGCTAAGGGCAGGGCACAGGACGTGGCCGCTGCCGGCTCCCAGCCCACAGAGCCGCCAGCTGGAGGAGGGAGGCTGCTGTGCCAGGGCCTCTGTGCCAGAGCTGCTGGGAGCCAGACTTTGTCCCGACTGTTGGGCCGGCCTTTCTTTCCTGCTGTCTGGGCTAAGCTCTGGCAAACCTCGCCAGGCACAAATCTCCCTGCTCTTGTCAGGCTCTCACCTTCTGTGCCGCCCGCCGCACTGCAATTAGGAGATCTCGAGGGAGAAAGTCCATGAGTCCCCCGCGGTCCGTCTCTTGCCGAAACAGTAGAGTGGCGAAGAACTGCAGCCAAGGGGAGAAGCTGATGAGGAGGGGGCGGGAGGAGCTGCCCATTGCAAAGGTGGAGGGAGCGCCCGGAGCCACTCACCATGCAGAACACGTGGGCACAGAGCCCACCCTTCTGCAGTTTGTCACCGCACATGTCCGGGTCAGCCTCGGCACGGCGACACAGCATGCAGGCTGCAGGGGACAGAGCCAATGGCACCGGGCATGAGCAGCTGTGCGGGGCTCTGAGCCTGCAGCAGCATCAGCCCCAAGGCTGCCCTGTCCCTGCCTGGCTGATGGGCAGCGCTGGAGGCCTTGCAGAGCAGGGGCCATTGCGGGCACGGCTGTCCCAGGAGCTGCCCCCTGGCCCAGCTGGGCCCCACTTGGGCAGGAAGGCGGCTCCCAGCCCTGGCATGGCCGAGCAGCTCCTGCCTCCCCCTGCCTCTGTTCTGATCCCCACGCTGCCTGCTACCACAAGAGCCCCTGGGCCAAGCTATCAGAGAGCTGCTTTGCCTTCACCTGGCTCCCTGGCACCAGGACCCTCCTGCTTTCTGTCAGACATGGCGGCTGTCTACGCTGAGTCTATCTCCTCGAGGGACGTGGTCACTTCGAGGTGCTGTTCCTCTCTGTCTATGGGAGAAAGAAGGGGGGGGGGGAGTTTGCAGAACAGGCCCAGAACCACGAGGCTCTACTCCCTGCTCAGCCCTGCGTGAGCCCTGCTCCTGTCTGTTTCTCCTCCCGTCGTCGCCTTGAGTAACACTGCAGTGTCCTCTGGCTGTTCCTCTGCTGATTCTGTGATTTTGGGAAGGGAGAGGCAGGTGAGCCTGCAGCACAGGCCCAGAGCCCCGAGGTGTGGGGCCCCTCTGGTCCCTGGGCAGCCACATCCCCGCCCTACCTTCTCCTCCCGTTGTCAGGTCGCACTGACACTCGGCTTGAGCCCCGCGTTCCCTTTTGTGGCCTTGGTGGCACAGGTCACAATGGCCACTCTGACATCAGCACCGTGTACCCAAAATCGGGGCAGCCATGGCCCCAGGTCCCTGGCAACCACTTGTGGCGGCCCCCTTGGGCACCGAGCTTCTAAAATGGTCCGAGCGTTTGCTCAGGGTGGAAGCAGGGCCGGGACTCCTGCAGCAAGTGCAGGGTCAAATGCCAGGCCCTGGGGCAGCCATCCAGGGTGGCACTGTAGGCAGGGAGGTGCTGTTCAGGCACTGCCACACTAGGGCTCCGGCCCCGGCCAAGGGAAATTTCTGCTCCTGCCCCTGGCAGGCGGTGGCCCAGAGAGCCCGTGCGGAGTCAGCTGCACTACAGGGATTCAAACCCTGCTCTAGGTGAACTGATGTTTTCATCAAGACCTGTCTGCAGAAAACTAAGATGAACCTGATTTGATGCTGCTGCTGATCACCATTGGGTACAGGAGATAAACCTGGACACCACCACAGCTGCCTCCGTTATCCTGCCATCATATGAACTAACAACTTTGACTTTCCATATAAATGGAAAAATTAGTATTAAGCTTCTGAGAAGCGTCATCTTTTATAGTGACTCAGCAGAAAGACAGAAAATTCACTGAGAATTTTCTGTGTACATTTGACAGGAGAGCTTGCAACTGTCCTCAACTCAAGTCAAATACAGGAGGATGCTTTTCCTACATTATAGGAACTTTGCCAGTTTGGTCCATGCTTTCCTACTAGAAAATACATTGGAAAAAATTAGGAAGAGAAGCACAAACAATTCTTGTCAATTTTTCTCTTTCGTGTCTTTGCAAACATGCTCCTGGAAATGCAGATCCATGACTTGTGGAACAATCAGTGGCATCTCTGGGAAGCAGGGCAGGGACTGACAGGCAAGGACACACTGCACCTGCCTGATGCTGGGGCAGCAGGAGTTTGCCCATTTTCCTGTCTCCATGGAAGAGCCACCTTGGCTGGGAAACGATCCCTTCACTGGTCTAGGAGGGAGGCACAGCCAGTGCAATGCCAGGGAGCGCCTTTACCCTGGAAGCAGGGAGGAGGCAGAGGAAGAGGGGGGAAGTTAGGAAGCTGCACCCGGGGCTCTGCAGGGCTCCCGGCTAGGTCTCGAAGCACAAGGAGCCAGAAGAGCTTGGCCGGACAATCCCGAGCTCTGGACACCTTGTCCTCAGCACTGGGAACCCGTTTGCTTCTCCAGGCCCTGGGCACTGCTCCCGTGCTGCTCATGCAATTACACACAGACACAGAGCTACCTGCTCTGTCTCAACCCTCTTCAGCACTGAACAGCACAACACAGTAACATGTTCTCTTCAGTACATGGTCTAATTATTAATAGTCCTGCAAAGACTCACATTCAAAGCACACACAAAAACCCCAAACCCTGGTACAAACCTTGCATCAACACAAAATGCATGTTGCTGTTCAGAAACACAGGGCAGCACTTTTGGCCAATGCTTTTTCCTATAAGATCTTTCAAAGGATTGCAAAAGTGACATTGTTTGGCAACTTCTTCAAGGAACAGACAGGAGAGGCTTCTGAGTTTTTAAAGATTTATTGGTTTGCTTTCACTTTCCTTTTGGCATCCTTACACTTCACCCAGCATTCCAGAAAATCGTGAAAATCCAAAATAATATCAGGGGAAGTTTCTGAATTCATTCATGTTTCTCCCAAAGACTTTCTTGACATACATACAAGTGACTGGTCCTATGACATACAGAGACGCAGTGGTTTCCCTGACTGGACATTACAAGACAACGTTATAGACTCCACTATACTAAAACACTTCTGTTGCCTGGTAATTACAAAGCCTGAAGCTCTTCTAGAGGCTTTTCCCAGTGCAACTTCATTAGGTTCCTCTCTGCCCAACTCTCGAGCCTCTCCAGGTCTCACTGAAGGGCAGCAGAGCCTTGTGGTGCCTCAGGCCCTGCTCCCAATTCTGTCCCATCAGCAAACACTGAGGGAACACACTGTCCCTTCTGCCAGGTCACTGGGGAATAAGGCAAACAAGGCTGGGCCCAGCACGGCGCCCTGAGCTCACAGCTACCTGAGTTTGGAGCTCCCCTGTCCACTTCTCTGCCCCACTGTCCCTGAGCTGCCTCAGGGGCCTGTTATGGGAGGCAGGGACAAAGCCTTGCTGAAGTCCCAGCTGGCAACAACCACTGCTCTCCCCTCACAAGCCCAGCCAGTCACTGCAGCACAGGTGGCTATGGGATTGGTCAAGCATGGTTTCCATTCCTGTTATTCCACAGGCTTAGAGATGGCATCCAAGAGGAGCTGTTCTGTCACCTTTCTGGGGATGGAGCTGAGGCTGATGGCCCTGCAGTTTCCTGGCTCTTTCTTGGTGCCCTTTTGCAAGACTGCAGTGATGTTGGCTTTCCTCCACTGCTCATGCCTCTCTCCAGGGCTGTCTCCTTCCCTGACCTGCTGGCAGAGCACCCTGTGCCAGAGGCAGGAGCAGAGATTTCCCTTGGCCCCAAAAGGGAACACTGGGCTCAGGCCGAGTGTCAGTGCGACCTGACAACGGGAGGAGAAGGCATGAAGGAGCAGAGCTCACACAGGGCTGAGCAGGCAGTAGAGCCCTCGTGGCTCTGGGCTTGCTCTGCAAGCTCCTTGGCCTCTACTTTCTCCACAGAGAGAGAGGAACAGCACCTCAAAGCGACCAGGAAACCCGGCCATGGAGCGAGGCTGGGGCTGTGACACCTCAGGGAAACTGGCCATGGAGTGGGACTGGGGCTGTCAGCCCTCAGGGAAACTGGCAATGGAGCGGGGCTGGGGCTGAGACACCTCAGGGAAACTGGCAATGGAGCGGGGCTGGGGCTGTGACACCTCAGGGAAACCGGACACGGAGCGGGACTGGGGCTGTCAGCCCTCAGGGAAACTGGCAATGGAGCGGGGCTGGGGCTGAGACACCTCAGGGAAACCGGCCATGGAGCGAGACTGGGGCTGTGACACCTCAGGGAAACTGGCCATGGAGCGGGACTGGGACTGTGACACCTCAGGAAACCGGCCATGGAGTGGGACTGGGGCTGTGACACCTCAGGAAACCGGCCATGGAGTGGGACTGGGACTGTGACACCTCAGGAAACCGGCCATGGAGCGAGACTGGGGCTGCCAGCCCTCAGGAAACCCGGCCATGGGGCTGGGGCTGCAGCTGTGACACCTCAGGGAATGCAGCCATGGGTGTGGCTTGGCCTTTGACACCTCAGGGAACTCACCATGGCAGCCACCTCCAGGGGTTTTGAAGTACTTGTTTCTTGGTTTAATGCCTTCCAAGATCAATTTTCCTGATCCTTATCCATGTTTTGGACAAGTATTGCCTCCTGAACAGGCCACCTCCTGGATGTGCAATGATTCCATCTGATCCAGCTGTGCCTCTTCCTTTCTCAAGCGATGGACAGAGGGGCTCTATTGAAGGTGGCATTTCCTGCAGGAAGGGAGGCGATGCCAGACACAGCCACAGGAGGTAGTTGCTCTGCTTCTGGGCCTGAGCCCTGCTGAGGCTTGAGCTGCCCTCTCTGCTGCTTGGCACTGCAGGCACAGCCCGGATAAGATGGGCACAGCCCAGAGGAATTGTCCCGAGCAGGCTCAGGGCACTCGGGTACTGAGTTGTCCTGCTGGGCTCCCTCCGTGGGAGACATGTCCCGAAACCTGGGAGCGGCTGCACAGGGTGCCCGTGGTGGGGAAAGGGCAGAGGGGGAGAGCAAGGCTCCAGTGTGTCCTGAGAGGGCCTGGCTGTGTGCCCGTGGGCTGTGGGAGCTGTTCCATGGGCAGGTGGGCAAGCAGGAGGGAGGGACGGAGGTTGGGAGCGACAGCTGTGGCACTGCAGATTTCCCCAAGCATTTAGTCAGGGTTTCCTGTGTGGCAGGGAGAGAGCCCCAGGGCCCTGGGCTGCTCCAGCTGCCCCTCCAGGCATGTTGCACAGGACCTGCAAAGAGCGTACAGAGTGACCAGGAGCCACAGGCTCCCACAGCCTTACCCCACCCCCTTGCAGTCCCCAATTCCCCAAGGGAGAAGGGGATTCCAGCACACCATGGAAATGGTTCTGTAGCATCTGTGATCCCTCCTCGACTGGGATCATGACTTGGATTACTTGGAAATGCTGGTGAATGGTGCTTTGAAGACCTTGTCAGATGTTGGAGGCATGTTCTGAATGTACCTTTCCTGACAGAATAATCTGTGTCGGTATGCCAAGAGCTTACCATGAGCCAGTTCCCTTAAATTTCACTGAAGGTAGATCAGTTCTGGAAACCTTACCCTGCTCCCTTCTGGAGCCCTGAGGGATCCCACAGGATCACTGTCAGTGGGAGGAAGGGGCATTTAGCTGTCCATCCTCCTCCCGTGTGCAATGCCACTGTGTCCTTCTGTGTGCTCTGTGCAGCCACAGAGAAGAGCAGAGAGGGAAGGGGCTGGGCCCAGGGCTGTGCCTGGGGGCTGAGTCTTTCTCAGCTCCTTTGCAGCCCCCAGGGAGCCCGAGCTGCTTCTGCTGCCACTGCTAATCCCTGGCCCTGACTGGGGCTGGGTTTCAAGCTGCTGGCTGCTCCAGGGAGTCCTTTCTGCCCCGACTGCCCCACAAGGGGCTCCTTCCATCCCAGTGTGGGGCCACTGCAGGCACGAGGTCCCCCTGGCCCTGCTCCTGAGTGGAAGGCAGAGCCAAGGGAGTGCTTTGGAGGGCACCAATCACCCAGATGCCCTCACTGCCACTCGGGCCTGAAGGAGAATCTTCAGCAGTGCCATTGGAGCTGTTGTGTCCTGCCTTTCTTTGCAGCTGAGCCTGTTGCTCAAGGTGATCTGGCTTCCCAGCCCATGTTCAGGATTGAGCCTCTGGGAGATGGTGAGGGTATGCCAAGGCCTTTCCCCTGTGAGACCTGCCAGCTCAGAGCCCAAAGCTCGGCCAGGGGGGCATCGCTGCAGGTGCCAGGACAGAGCCATGCATGTGTGTGCCCTCACCCTGCACGATCCACTCACAACTTCTGCTCAGCACTGGCAGGTGTTTGAAGGACGGTGGGCCATGGCCCAGCTGAAAAAGCCCAGATGATTTGTTGATTTTATCCGATTTTGCATAAGCATGACGTTCTGAACATGCCATTAAAGAAATGGAGAATTTCTCCATCTTTTAAGGTGTACTTTTTGTTTCTCAAGTGATGGGCCAAAAGTTAGGACAGAAGGAGGTGTTTCCCCAACAAAGCAGAGGCCGATTGGCAGCCCCTGCTGCAGGAAGGAAGTCCGAGCCAAACACAGGCATGGGCACAGGCACAGAAGGTAATTGCTGTGCCAGGCTCAGCCGGGCTCAGCCATTGGCAGAGCTGTGTGGCTGCAGCTCTTCTTCTTCTACCAGGGCCTCCCTTGCACAGCCCGGCAAAGCTGGAGGTGCCTTTGGAGCTCATTCACAGCCCTGGGGAAAGGGGACTCGTGCACCAACGTCCCTCCCGCTGCAGCTGCTATGGAGCTGGCCCTGAGTGCCCAGAGGCCCAAGGCACAGGAGCAGCCCGAGCGGGAGCGCTGCCGCGAGCCCAGGGCCAGAGCCAGCCTTGGCTCCCGACTGGGCAGGGGCTGCACTGGGTCCTGACAGGGCCTGACTCTGTGCCCTGGGGCGGGGGGAGCTGTCACGGGGCAGGGAGGGCCAGGGCTGGCAGGGGCTGCTCAGGGATGGGTGTGGCCCGTGTCCCTCCAAGCAGCGACTGCCCAAAAAGCTGCGCTGCGCCCGGGCTCTCCTCCCGGCCTGCTGGGCTTTGTTGGGTGGCACAGCCTGTGCCACGGGGTGGCAAGGTCCCTGCAGGCCCCAGCTCTGGGGGAAGCGGAGAATGTCCTGCCCGCATCCACCGTGCTGCCAGCTGAGCAGTGCAGCACAGCACGGGCTGACGCTCCCCATCGCCCCCACAGGTGCAGCTGGAACCACAGCACATGTTCCTGATTCCCAGAAGGGCCTTGGAAGGGGTTTCTGTCAGGGAACAGGCTTCTGGCTAGGGTTACTGGCAGGCCTGCTTGTCTTGGAGCTGATCTTCATCTTATGCTCTGTCCGAAGTTGGACTTGCTGGAAGAGAAAAGGGTGAGTGTTTAGTTCACCTTTCCCTCAAACAGCTTCTTTTGAAAGTCTACGTCAGACAGAAAACATTCCCAGTGAGGTTGCAGTGTAGGGGTGGCCAGTCCTTGATTGTCCGAAGAACTCTGCTGAGGGTTCTGCTGCTGCCCAGAGCTTTCATTGGCCTCCTAATTGCTGGGCCCTGTCCTGGGGGGCCCACTGGGGCTGCAGCCAGTGCTGGCTCCCACTGAGGCTGCCTGGCCAAGAGCAGCCCCAGGGGCACAGGGCAGAGGCAAAGCACGGTGGGGAGGAGAAAGAGCAGGGACGAGATTGCCCTTGAAAGGCAGGGGAAGGGAGAATGTTGCTTATCGGAAGAAGCCCCAAAGAGCGGCTGGAAGGGGTGCTGCCTGATCAAGGACCCCCGAGGAGCGGAGGGAGAGCGTATCGGCTGATGGGGTGTCCCGAGGAGCGGCTGGGGAGAGTGGGGGTGTCCCTTAGTGGGGAGGAGCAGCTGGAGCGCTTGCACGGTCCAGTGGTGGGGAGGCCGGCGGGGCAGTCGGAGTAGGCTCAGCCCGGCCGGTGGGCACGGCTCACCCTGCCCGCCCGCAGGACCACGGCGCAGTTCCTGTTGGAGGCGGACCTGCACGGGCTGCTGAAGCTGGACACGCTGATCCCGAACGCGCCGCCTGCGCCATGGCAGCGCAAGGCCAAGGAGAGCGGCCCGGGGCCCAGCCCTGTCGGCGTGTCCCCCATAAAGCCGGCATGTCGCTCCCACAGCCCCAGCAAGACGCCGTCCAAGACACCCGGTGAGCGCCGGCCACCGGCGGCAGAGGTTGAGTGCGGGAGCCTGGCCCAGGCTGCTTGTCCGTAGCCACGGGGCTCTGGGCTCCCTGCCACGCTGCCATACCGGCTGCTGCTCAGGCAGGAGGAGGTGGGCTGTGCTCCTGACAGCCACCCACCTCCTTGCCAGCATGAGGGGCAGAGCTCTGAGCACTGGGGCTGGCGAGCTGCTGTTCGGCCAGCTGAGCCTTGCTGGCACAGCTGGATGCTAGGACGAGTGTGGGCAGGACTGTCAGCTGACAGCTTTACATCCTGTGAGCGTTTTTGTATCTTCCCCTTATCTCTGGACTCTGGAATTGTTGCACTAGACCCAAGGAGTTGCACCACACAGTCCCTAACCAACTTGGTGGCAGGGAGGAAAATATAAGTTAGTTGGGACTGGGTGGCATGAGACCTCAGAGTCCTACTTGTCTGGTGGGTGTGATGTGGAAGAGTGTTGGGTTTGCTCCCGTGAAAGCTCTAATACAGGCTGTTAAATAGCTGTAAGACAATATTTTCATATGTGAATGCAGGTAAATCTGGATCCAAAATTCAAAGCACCCCCACAAAGGCTGGGGGGGGTCGCTACATTCCCAAACGCAGCACTATGCAGATGGAGATGGCAAATTTCCTCCTAACCAAAGAGAATGACCCTGCTGAGGATTCCCCTACCAAGAAGGTGAGCATGTTGCTAAGTTACAATTACTTCAATAACTGCTACTCCTTCCTGCCCCTTTACAGAGCAGTGAACAATAGGTTCTATCAAGGGGGCACACGGCACTGACAAGTCCCAGCCATCACTACTTGCAGCTCTGGGCTTCAGGAGCCTAGGATGAGACTGAAGCTGTAGAGACTGCCATGCACTCGAAGCCTATGCTGCTTCTGGTAGCAAAATTTAGCTTTTGACTAACGAGGCTTTAAAATGTAGCAGGCAACAAAAACACAAAGCTGTAAGCCTATGCAAAGTGAAACTGCTGGTGGTAGCTATTCTAGGACAAGGTCTCCACAGGGAACACTTCTGGAATGTTTTACACTGTGTTCTGAAATCTGTTTGTGAAGCATTTGGTCGCTTTGTGGCTGTGGCTTTTCCCTCTGGCAATGACACTGAATTTGCCATTGTTTGAAAATGTGAGCAGGACAATGTATGAAAGTCTGAGGAAAACTGCTTTGACCTGCCTCTGTGTGACTGACCCTTGCAGCACAGTCAAACATCTTCAGATTCTAAGAGAAGGGGACTTAGATGTCTGTTTAAATTGTAGTGTGGGAATTGTTTTAAATGCATTGCACTGAGGGTGATTTGTCTCTGTAGGAGCAACAGAAAGCCTGGGCAGTGAATCTGAATGGTTTTGATGTGGAAGAGGCAAAGATCCTCCACCTCAGCGGAAAACCACAGAATGCTCCAGAAGGTGTGATACAGGCTCCGTGTGAGCTGAATCAGCAGGAGGGATCAGGTCAGGGGAACAGCAACACAGAGGCTCTGTGTGTGGTCACAGGAGAAATCAACTGGTTTCTGAGAGCTGTACAGGCTGGAGTCTCCTTTCTTAAGGTTCCTGAGGTCGAGGGAGGGCATAACAGTTAAAGTGAATTTATTTAGGAGAGTTGCTATGACTGCCAGTTGGTCACCTGTTACAGGGCTTGCAAGGGTCTTCAGGGTGGAGAGAGAGATGAGAATCTTGACCTCATGTTCAGAAGGCTTGATTTAATATTTTATGATATATATTACATTATTACTATACTAAAAGAAATAGAAGGAAAGTTCTCAGAAGCTAGCTAAGCTAAGAATAGGAAAAGAATGAATAAACAAAGGGCTGTTTCTCAGCAGAGGGTGAGACCCAGCTCCGCTGTGAGTGGTCAGTAAATCCAAACATTCACCCAAGACTGATCACGCATCCACCTGTTGCATTCCCCAGCAGCAGATAACCATTGTTTACCTTTTGTTGCTGAGGCCACAGCTTCTCAGAAGGGGGAAAAATCCTAAAGAAAGGATTTTTATGGAAAGATGTCGGTGACAGTTACCGGTACTGCAGGTTCCAAACGTTCATGAAGTCTGTAAGAGCATCAAAGCCTCTGCTGTGCACTTTCTAGCTTAAACTGCAACTAAATATAATGGGATTCAAAAACCCAAGTGTTTGTTAAATTTGTTTCCATGAATGAGGAAATTGTAGCTCACCCCTGCTCAGCAGTTCATTCTGCCAGTGATTTTAGTGCACTGCAGGCTTGTGAGTGTTTCTCTTAGCACTTTATTTTCACTCCAAGGGATTCCTAGTTGGGTGAGCAGCACTCAGCTGGGAGGAAACTAACTCAGGTTAACAAACCTGTTCCCCTGCACACAGACTATCAGAATAACCTGAAAGTGCTCTACAGTCAGAAAATGGCACCTGGATTGAGCAGGAAGAAGAGCAGATATATTCCCTCAAAGCCAGAACGGGTCTTGGATGCACCAGAGATATTCAACGACTACTGTAAGTAGGCTACAGGGTTGAGTGCTGGGCATCCAGAACATTCTGTACTGGATTGCTGTTCCTAGGACAGGGTAACTGGGCTGTCTGTATTATTTGGTGTACCCAGGCTAGCACAGACCCCTTCTGGAGTGTCCCTGTGTGGCCTTACAGGCACAGTGGTCTAGGTCACTGTGTAGATGCCTTGGAGCAGGGTACCTGGCCCCAGCAGCTGGGCATAGTGACACTCAGAAGGCTGCCCCTCACCTGCACGTGTGTGTGTGCACGTGTGCACCCACACCTGCTGCAGCAGCACGGGTGAAGGGCAGGGCTCTCTAGCCAAGCATGGTGTGACCTGCATTGCTCTTTCAAAGTGTAGAACTGAATGTCATAGACTGGAGCTCCCAGAACTTCCTGGCAGTGGTTCTGGATGACACTGTTTATCTGTGGAATCACACTACTAGGGAGATTATCCCCCTGCTGCAGATGGAGCATCCAGATGTTTACATTTCCTCTGCATCATGGATTAAAGAAGGAGACTACCTTGCTGTTGGCCCAAGTAGTGCTGAGATTCAGGTGAATGCAGGAGTAAAACTAGAGGTGTTTTCAAGGGATTGACAGAACTGTGGGGCCTGGGGACCAAACCTTGGCTGGCAGAGGAAGGATGCCATGCACCTGACTTGTCTTCCCTGGTGTGGGGTGGAACTGCCCAGTGTGCAAGGCAGGGTTTGATTTGGGCGTTTTCTGATAAGCAGCGTTACCTTCTGTGCTATAGTCATGAGATACATATTTTCTCTGTTCCCTTACTGAGGAAGCTGAATGCCAGAGCCTGTGCAGTGAGGTTCCTAGGGCATAGAAACAGGATTTGGTTTCTTCTGAAGAACTTTTTACTTTGCCTCTCCAGCTATTGTTGCATTTATATTGTTGTATATAATATTTCTAGGGTCTCATACCTTCTGGGTGGTTTTCTCACAGCAGCTCTTCACAGCAGTGCTGTTGTTCCTTCTCAGCCAGGGCTCCTCTACAGCCCTCCCTGAATGCCCCACCCCCTTTTATCCCAGCTACCTCCACAGGCTACTGCCCAATCAAGGACAGTGCAGCTGCAGCCCATTTACAATAACTAGAATCAGGGCAGGGTCACTTATACAATACAGAGATCTTTTACTGCAATACATATATTTACTCAGGCCCCTATAAGCTATGGGACGTTGAGCAGCAGAAACGTCTCCGAACCATGACCAGCCATTGCGCCCATGTGGGAACCCTCGGCTGGAACAGCTGCATCCTCTCCAGGTAAAGCAGTGGGTCAAGGGCAGTTTCCAGTTGTTGCAAACTCCTATCCCTCAATCTATGTGTGGCATGGGTTAGGGATGGCAGAGAAGTTTGTCCTGGCTTGGGATTCTTACTCAGCCTTATCTGTTGGGGCTGTGAGGAGAAGGCCTCTTTCCTGTATTGCAATTTGTGCTGAAGCTGTAAAGAGCTTGTGTGGGTGTTTCACTCACACCAACAGACCTGTGTTGCTGGTAACACTGGTTGAAACCCAGTGGCAGGTATAGCAGTCTTGCAACAACAAAAATGGATTTGGGTGAAAATGTGCAGCCTGGGGCTGGCTCTGGCATAACGCCTGATGCAAAACAAAAGGTTAGCTCACACTGCAACACCCAGCCTGGATGTCATGCAAGAGCCACGCAAAGCACCACCAACCCTGTGCTCAGCCTTCAGTCATGTATTCTTCCAACAACTCTGATCTCCCTTCCCCTCCTGCTGACAGGAGGCCCTGGTGCCTCACTGAGGCTTCATGCAGGGGAGCAAGCACCAGGGCTCAGCTGACATTTATTGGAGCTTGACTCCCCTACACTTGGAAAAATGCCTTTTTTCCAGGCTGAACTGTGCTGGAGCAAGTTGCAGGAAATATATTTGAGCCCTTACCTGACCAACAACCAGCTCAGCCACGCTGCTTTGCACGGCGGAGCCGCAGTGTCTGAGCAACTCCACCAAGCCTGTGCCTCCCATCAGCCCTCAGTGATTAGCTGAGGGTGGATTATTAACTGTTTTCACCTTTCCCTCAGCACAGTACCACACTGTGCCTAGCACCAGCTCTGCCTCCTGCGCCTCACAGCAGCTGGAACCTTCAAAGGTTCCGACTTGTGCTCTGCCAAGGCCAGTGAGTGTGTAACCACAGCCACCAGAGCACCCCCCCCCACACACACACACATAAAGCTGATATGGGGGGCACAGTCTCAACAAACAGCCACTGAGCCAGCACCTTCCCAGCAGTGCTGCTGGTGCATCCCCATTTGGCCACTTGGGAAAGATCAGGAGGTCCAAGGATGGAGCTCTCCCTCAGACGCAAATCCTAGGGCCACAGCTGTCTCCAAAGGGGCAGCAGGCAGGAAAAGACTGAAATGCTCTCTTTATGGGCAAAAGAGCTGGTGCAGTAATTCAAATGCCTGGTACAAAAATTCTGTTTAATATTTAGCTCCTATTTAAAACACAGCTTTTCATTTAATTCTATTTACAGAATACTTTCATTTCATTTGTTTCTTTAAAATTACTTAGTTCTCACCTGTTGTATGTCTAGGAATATTTTCTTCCAAAAATAGAAAAAAATAGATGATATCTTTTCAGCAGAAAACATTGGTTGATACAATTTTAAACCATCATGATATGGAAGAATTGTTCTGTCCCTCTCTAAGGTGGAAGAAGCATTTGGATCACAGATCATCTACAATGAAATACTTGACATGTTTAAGATGCTTTCAATCAATTGTGATCGTCAATTGCTTATTCGTTGTAAACAGTAATTTTTCAGTGAAGGGAAAGTGTGTGTGGTATATCTACATGATGTGTTCAAAGCCAGTTCCTACTAATGGCCAGGCTGAATTCCAGTCAATAATGTCCCGAATGATATTTTGCCGCCTTCTTTGGCACTTCATGAAATCTTACCATGATGAAGTGCTGAAACACAGAGATTTTCTCTTAGAGAGTGTCTCATGTTGTAACCCATCCCGTGGATTTTATGCTGTAATTCTTATCTCTTTTAAAATTTGCTATCTTCTGTACAGTTTTCATGAACCTTTCAGTTACAGTAGTGAATATCACAGATAAATGTCATTTTGTACAACTTTGAATTTACCCCAAGAGCTGAGAGAAAACTTGCTCCTATACTTCAGTCCCAGTTTCTTCTATAGTCCAACTTTGTTTCTCTACCATCAAGCTTCTCCTTTGTTGCTGCTCCAAGTCCCGTCCAAGCTGACCTTGAATACTTTCAGGCATGGGACACCCACAACTTCTCTGGGCAACCTGTTCCAGTGTTCCAGCACTCCCTCAGTAAAAAAGGCCTTCCTTTCATCTAATATATGTAGGAAATCATAAATCTAGGCATAGAAACTTGGAGTGCAAATTTGAAATTCTTTTGATTTGAAGCACATTTTATATGAATACTGACTTACAGATGACTAAAAGATGTAGATGGGCATTTGAGCTGACAAGTTTTGAAAAAGTGCACGGAAATTAAAATTGAAACCACTAAAATTAAAAACTTCTTGCCATTTTCTTTTTCCTCTCCAATTCAAAATTGCATATGTCAGATATCAGTGCTTCATGCAAACCTCTCAGATGCTCTCAGAGAAAAAGCTTTTCTTTCAGACTAAGTTGTGGTTGACGTAGAACACTAGCAGTAGTGAAAGTTTTTCTGGGCATCGGGCAGCACCTTCTCCTTGGATTTGTGTGCAGAATGCATTTTATCCAAACTGGAAAATAGATCCCAGCTCTGTTTTATTCATCAATCTTACTGCATCAGGCCTGAAGATTCTGTGAAAAGTAGCCTGTGGACCTTGAAGATAGCGCATGTGAAACAGATGAGAGATGATGGAGAAGTTGAGGGAGAGAAGAAAGAGCATATGGGCCAGTACACACACCAGAAAGTATTTCTTCATGTGATCATGGGAGATTGCAGGAGCCACTTGGTACTATCAAACCAGCCCGACTTGGCACTGGTGCCATCTTGGGTCTGGGAACCATCCTGCGTATCGTGGATTTTCAGGGGCCAGCCGGTCACTCCCAGCCACAGGCCCCCAAACACAAACCACGGCCCTTTTCTCTGGCAAACAAAACTCACCTGCCCCTCTTCTGGATGGCAGATTGCAGGAGCCACTTGGTACTATAAAACCAGCCCAGTTTGGCACTGGTGCCATCTTGGGTCTGGGAACCATCCTGCGTATCGTAGATTTTCAGGAGCCAGCCGGCCACTCCCATCCACAGGCCCCCAAACACAAACTTCCGCCCGTTTCCCTGGCAAACAAAACTCACCTGCCCCTCTTCTGGATGGCAGATTGCAGGAGCCACTTGGTACTATCAAACCAGCCCGACTTGGCACTGGAGCCACCTTGGGTCTGGGAACCATCCTGCGTATCGTGGATTTTCAGGGGCCAGCCGGCCTCTTCCAGCCCCAGGCCCTCAAACATAATCAACAGCCCTTTTCCCTGGCAAACAAAACTCACCTGCCCCGCTTCTGGATGGCAGATTGCAGCAGCCACTTGGTACTATCAAACCAGCCTGACTTGGCACTGGTGCCACCTTGGGTCTAGGAGCCATGCTGCGTATCGTGGATTTTCAGGAGCCAGCCGGCCACTCCAATCCACAGGCCCCCAAACAAAAACCACGGCCCCTTTCCCTTGCAAACAAAACTCACTTTCCCCGCTTCTGGATGGCAGATTGCTGGAGCCACTTGGTACTATCAAACCAGCCCGACTTGGCACTGTGTTGAAAGCGAAGGGAAGCCTATCCACCTTGTCGTTGATCAGCATTGACTCCAATTTATTGATTAAATTAGCCATTTTATATAACAGTGTTAATTAACTTCATGCATATTGCAAAATCCAAGCTCACTATAGGTTAACAGAGAAAACTCTAACCCCTCCTTTTGTTTTACCATACCCATGATTGTTTATTGGAAACAAGACCAGCGTTCCCACTGTGATATTAAAGTCAAGTATTGGAGAGTGCTTTTGTTACTTCTTTAGAAGTTTAGAATATGCCAAAAAGATGCTAGCTGGGGACTTGCAATTAATGAATTATTTGCTGTAAGTAGGTCAAATGACATTAGCTTTCAAAAATGAAAAGTAGTCTTATTCCACGTGCCAATTCTAAAGTAGATTAATAAGCCTTAAGCAGAAGATGGATGTGAAGAGGGATATGACATGAAAGGTTAAGCAACACTGCTGACAGCAAAAGGCTTACCTGCTGCAGATACAGGAGACAAAATACTATTTTGACACAAACATTGCTATTCAGACGACAGTAAAATTCTGAGTGACAGCAAAATTTACTCAGTCATGACAGTAAAATTTGCTCCCATCAAAATGTGCTAATCAATTCTTAGTGTAAGCTAAGCACCTTAAGCAAAGGGTAGTTCAAGCGTAACTGGTATTTGATGGCAAAAAAGGCAACTTGGCCTGCGTTTCTCACCTCTACTCCATTCAAAAGCTTACTCTGTCTCAGATTCCTTCGGAGGGATAGCAACGCAAGCCGCGAAACTGCACGAAAATGATGATTGAAAGAAAGATAGATTAGAAAAATGGAATAATGGTTCATGTTCTTTTCCTTCCAACTGCTTTGTTTGCCCTTTTAAATTTTTGAAGTCCTTTCTGGTGTCACCATGGTTGCACTGCAGCAAGTGTTCGGCTGTAAGCTGTCCATATTGCCAGCTTCTGGACTGCCTTCAGAAAACTTCCCGCTGGTTTTGTATAGAAATCACAAGCAGTAGAGATGACAAAGACTGCAGAAACCTTCTCATCTCCTTCTAGAGCAAGACCATGTCTTTCACCCACTCTTAACTAGACAACTTTCATCAGTCATGAGGGAGTCTCATGTTCAAGAGCTAGGCAGTGACAGCTGTAAATGACAAAAAGCAGACTGAAATTCTCTTGGGACTCCAGCAGAGAGCAATGAAGGAGGTTGAATTCACCTTCTTGGGAAGTTCTAAAATGCACGTTCACTTGAGCCCAGGAGCTAAGCCATCGTAACCTTTGTTGAGTATGTCTGCGTAGACAGAGTTTCCATCACTGCAGAAGCAATGTTATTTAACCCACGTTATCATCTCTAGCTGCTAAGCTGCACTTCTTGCAAAGTATCTGCAACGTATTTTACAGGGTGGGCTTTTATGTGTAATTCCTGAGTAACAGTGCAAAGAGAAGTACTTGGGGTGTGGGGTGGGGGGGGAACCGCAACTCTTAGGTTTTTCAAATCATGGTTCCATTTGAAAGTCAAACAAGATGTCAAACCTTTCTTTCCTAGATGTATTACCAGCACAAACTGTACCAGAAATTTATGACCCGTAACTGTACCATGGACACTCTTTCTCTGGACTATTCCTTAAGAAACAAAGTCCTCACTAGAAATAAAACAAAATTAGCCAAAGTATTGGCCTGGATTAGTTCCAAGGCTCTGTACTAAAGGCCAAACACATGTAATAATAGTAATAATAATAGAGTGGACTAAAAGTTAAATCAATAGAGCATTACTCAGTTCAAAGACATCTTGTGTCCTAATGTTCTCACAGAAGACTGTAAAAACCTGTCTATTTTTGTGGGTTTCTTTTATCCATTTAGCTGTACCTTCTACTTCTCTCCACTGTCTGAGAACATTGATGGTAAGGTTGGATGACCTCATGTCAACTTGTAGAAGTAAAGAAAGAGAAGCCAGTAAAGAAAGGCAAATTTGTTAATTGCAGGTGGAAAGAGGGAGGCCAACAAGAGAAAACAAAAGAACAGTAATAATGAAATGCTCCCCTGTCTTCTGTGAAAAGTAAAGGCACAGACAAGAAAGAACAAGAGCAAAATTCTCACTAGAGAAACGCACTTGATCTGACTCAAGTATTTTGCGGTACATTTCTTGCTGTTTTCTCATGCCAAACACATTAACCGTTGAAGGTATCCCTTTCCTCTTTCTGGAATACAGCGAGAAAGATGACTGTGTCATTGCTGACAAGCTGCTGTTCTCAGAGGTGTCCAGCTGAAAGTCCTAGATCAACTGATTTGCTCTGTCACTTTGATATGGCATGACTTACAGTTTCAGCACCTGAACTGGCCAGCCCTACAATTCTTTGCCCCTTGAATGGTTAGATAGGCTCCTTGGCAACTGGCATTTGTAAGGACATGAAACTATGCAGAATTTGCACCGTGAGATGATGCCAAATGAGTCACGCCGGTAGATTAACTAGGACATGCAAGGCGGAGAGAGGGAAATGAGAGCACAAGAAGAGAGTACACAAGAAGAGAGTACAATCTCCTTTTTTCTGAAACACTGTAGAGATCAAAGTGAACACAAATCCTCCTAGGGGTAGTTCTTGCAAAAGACTAAGAGTTCTTTTTGTGTTCACAGGCCTGGAATCACAGGCCTGGAAGCTTTGGATCACGGCAAAATGCAGATGACAAAACGAGGCCTTGAAGTCACATCCAGTATGAAGCAGTATGAAAGAGGAAAGAAAGCAGCTGAGAGCGTCAACCCTGCTAAGTAGTCTCAGTATTCTTCTTGACATGAGCAGAAATTTGAAATGAGTCTCTGAAAATGGCAAAGGAGGCAGAAGAAAAGGGAGCGATGACTCCTCTGGCATAGTGTTTCCTAACAGGGATCTTCAAAATGGAAAGGTTGTATCATCCTTTCAACTGAAGGAAGGTATGAAAACAACAGGAAGGAAATGGCATCAAATACTCTGGGCAGTGTACTTCTAGACAGAAAGGCCACTGATGGAAAACCAACTAAACTGGCACCAATGCAGCAGCATTGTAACTAAAGCCAGAAATGTCCAGCGCTTCGCTCTCTGCCATTCCATTCAGATGCACACAGCAGCTCTGCAACATTCCTACTGATCATCTCCTTGGCAAACTGGCAGTGAGGGTCCGTGGTGATGCAGAGTCTCCAGGCAGACGCAAAGGAGAGCTGCTTTCTTACAAAAACCAGGCTTTTGAAACACTTAGGCCTTTCTCAGTTCCATAGCTTTAAGCCATAACAAACACAATTCAACCAACCACCATGCACCACGCTGTGAACACACGATGGTTCTAGAACTTGTTGATCTACCTCGAATTCAGCTGCCTCACCTTCCCACAGTCCTTTTCTACTTAGCCAAAGTAATGGGCCTCAGCCCAAGGCCTTCCTTTTGTAAGCTTCTAGCTCTATGCAGCAGCAAACCACTACTTTCTTCTGTGCCAAGACTTCAGGTAGACCATTTGCATCTGCCCTTCCAGTGAAACCTAATGAGGAGAGAAAAGCCTCTCAGAGATGTTCAGTCATTCCATTTTCTAGACAGGCCAAATCCAAAGAAAAGCAAGCTATGGGATTGTGTACTTGCTCTTACAAAACACCTGCTGCCCTCTGACAATCAACTAGCAGAAAACCAGCCAAACTGAGACTTGAGGCAAACAACCCTTGGAAGGGAATAATGATGTGATCAATAAAGACAACACTTTTCCAGGCTACCGAGATATTGGAAATGTCAGCAAAGGCTTGAGAGCAAAGGCTGAACTAATGGGGAAAGGGTAAAAGAATCGCAAGAAAAACATGACCAAAGGTTAAAACAATTCCAAGAAAAACATAGGCAACTAACCTGTTGAAGCCTTCAGGAAATCAGTGGCCGCTGATTTACATAGGCCATTCAAGTTAATTGACCCGTGCACCTTCCACTCCTTTTTCGGCACCATAGGGTGAATTGAGACCATGGAATCACAATTCCTTGGATTCTGTTCTTAACTTTAGGAGAGAAGTACAGCAGCTGAAGTACCTGTTACTGATGTGAAACCCAAAAACACAGAGTTGACACATTTCATTCTTGGCCAATCACAACAAGCAAGACTAAGAGGATAAGGCTGGCTTATTTTCATGACACTTTTCTTCTTTTACAGCCTGCTCTGATTCCGGTGAAACTTTTCCATTAGCTTCTCTCTAAAAGGAGAAAGTCCAGTTCAATGTCCCGCCCTACTGCTGCAAGTATACCATTTCGTTTGTCGAGCCTAAAAATAGAATGGGAAGGTACGGTGCTCTCGGGAGCTAAGCGCCGCTCCCGGGCGTCTTTCGGCAGAAGCCGCGCTAAGGAGAGCACTGTGAGCGGCACAATCGTCTTTGCGCGAAGAAGCCGCTTCTTCCCCTCCAGGAGCCGGAGAGAGCGGCAGCTTCGGAAAGGTGAAGAAGGAAGCT
Source organism: Melospiza melodia melodia (assembly GCF_035770615.1). Classification (NCBI taxonomy): domain Eukaryota; kingdom Metazoa; phylum Chordata; class Aves; order Passeriformes; family Passerellidae; genus Melospiza; species Melospiza melodia. The sequence goes on from NC_086200.1 coordinate 6,456,419, forward strand.
GTACGACACTGGGATTGTGTGCGCAGCTTGCCAACTGATAGAAAACAGTACCTTACCACTCTCCTGACTTTTCCAATCACATGAACATTCGATTGGAAGCTGTTTTGGACAACTTTCCTTTTCTCCCTGCCAAACACTTGGCAGATCTCCGTGCAAACTCTAGAACACGATGGGAGATGTTTTCTGTGCTGGCAGAGTTTCTCCCTGCCAGAACTAGTGGATTTTTAGTGGTTTTTAAACCAGAAAGCCCTGAGTTCCAAGAACACAGCAGCTGCAGAGGACTACCCAAGAGGAGCGCAAAAGTACCACAACATGCCTGCCTCCACAGCTTTTTCCCTGGGACCATGCCTACCCCTAGGCTTATTTACATGCCTCCAGTTAGGGTTAGATATAGGGTTTTTAAAGCAAGAGGCCCTGAGCTCCAGGAAGACTGCAGAGCTGCGAAAGTCATCCCAAGGGGAGAGCAAAAGTGGTGCAACATGGCTGCCTCCACCTCTTTTTCCTTGGCAACATCCCTATACCTAGTCTGATTTACCTGCCTCCAGTGCGGGATAGGGAAAGGGTTTTTTAAATGAGTAAGCTCTGAGCTCCAGGCCCACTGCAGCTGCGAAAGACTTCCCTAGGGCAGCGCAAAATTGCCTCAACTTGCTCCCTCCAGGGCTTTTTCCTTGGGAACATCCCTAATCCCAGCCTGATTTACCTTCCTAGGGTTAGCCTTAGGGATAGTCGTAGGATTATGATTTTTATAATGAAGAAGCCCTGATCTCAAGGCACACTGCAGCTGCGATAGACATCCCAAGGGGAGCTCAAAAGTGCAACAACATGCCTGCTTTCACAGCGTGTGGAGAGCATTATTAATAATTGGTTAGCTGAGAAAGGCCACACTGATATAATGCCGCTGGTTAAACTGAAGGAGAAATGTCAGCAGTCAGCAAGCTGAAAGGAAGAGTCAGCAGCGACCTTGCTGCAACATGAGGATAGGGAGTTGAGATTAGTCCTGAATACATCCTAAGAATATGTAGAAAGTATCAAAAGTAGAACCATAGGAATGTAGAAGTAGGCGTAGGTGCTGATATGTAAGCTGAACAATCCTGAGCTCAACTTTTGCAATATGTATGAAGCTCATTATTAACTGTATTTAACCCGCCGTACTGATCAATAAAATTGAGCCTGTGATGATCAAAATGATGTCCTGGTTCCCTTCCGTCGACAAATGGTGGAGAATGCGGGCATAACCGAATCTCTGCCCTTTTTCTCGGATTAAAAGAAAAAGGGATTACGCCATGGTCAAGGAAGTTGGGTTTGGGTCCCAGCAGCCGGGACGGTGCCGGAATTTGAAGCACCCTTAAGGTTCACAACTGTGACTTAAGCCAATACGTGTCCGCCGGAGCCTGGAGAGCTGCAACAGCGCGCGCTGATTAATAGGTATGGATAGGCAAGCGGCATATGATTTATTTACCGCCTATTTAGAGCGGCGTGGGATAAAAGGGATAGATTTAAAAAAGGAGTTACCAGGGTTATTAGCTTATGGCCATGCTAAGGGTATCTTTTCTAATCCTCATACAGTTCATGAGTTATCAGAGTGGAGAAAGTTTGGGGAAATATTGTGGGATACAGTACTAGATGATGATAAGTCAGCAAAGAAATTCGGGAAGTTATGGCGGGTGGTGTATAACACGTTACTTCAGCAGGTCTCTGAGAGAAAGGCAGCAGAAAGGGCAACAGAAGCTCATAAGAGGAATATAGGGTATGGTCGTGAAGATGATCCCCTGGCACCTTCTGTAACTAAGGTACTTATGCCTAAGAGTCCCCAGCAAAGTGGTGTGGAGGATTTCTCTATAGGCGCAGTGGAACCGTCTGCACCTTTCCTGTCAGAGGGGGAGGGCGAGTCGGATGGTGGGGGTAGGAGCAAGCCAGCTTTGCCTCCGCCACGAGCTTCAGGCGGGTCGGATGGTGGGGGTAGGGGCAAGCCAGCTTCGCCTCCGCCGCCAGCCTTGCCTCCGCCGCTACCCCTCAGTGAGCCGGCTCCGGTTACAGCTTCGGCGGGGGAAGGGCCCATTCCCCCGCCCGATCCGGCTCCAGCGGGGGGGCGGATTGCCCCCCGCAGGCCGGCTCCGCTTGAGTCGGCCCTGGTTCCACTGTCAGCTCCAGCGGGGGAGGGAGGGCTCCCGCTTCCCCCGCACGAGCCAGCCTCTGCTTCACGGCCCCCCCCCGCGCCAAACCTCGGTGTCTGCACCGAAGCGCCACCAGCATAGCACCCTTAAAGGGCCAGATCCCATCCCAGGGGCACACCGTGATCCATGGGGGGAGATGGCTAAACAGAGGAGGGAAGCTTGGGCTGCTTTGGCGAAAGAAGTAATGCAAATGGGGGATGGTGAGGCGGTGGAAATAGCTTCTAGTCTTGCATGTCCGGTCACATACACACCACAATATGATGCACAGGGGAACCTTACGCATAATATAGCAGAATATACTCCCTTAGATTGGAAGCTGTTAACTCAGCTACGTTCTACGGTTAGTCAGTTTGGAGTAAAAAGTGAACCTGTTAAGCAAATGTTAGATTATCTTTTTAATACTCAGGTTTTATGTCCTAATGATTTAAGAGGAATAGTTCGGTTGATATTTACTCAGCATCAGCAGTTATTGTTTAATGCACATGACCCATTACATGGGGTGACAGTAGAGGAGCTGATGGGCTTAGAGGCATTTTTACGTACAGAGGCACAGATGATATTGGGAGCTGATAAACTTACAGAGTCTATGTGGTTAGTGCGTGCTGCAATAGATATGGTTAAAGAGCCAGGAGGGTTACCGGCTTATATGGGTATTAAACAAGGTAGAGAAGAATCATTTGGAAATTTTATCGATAGAACAGCTACTGCTATAGATCGGGCTGGTGTTGCAGGGCGCTATTGAAGCAGGTGTGCTTTGCAAAATAGCAATCCAGCAACCCAAAGAGTGTTAGCTACTTTAGGGGCAAATTGAGGAAGCATTAGAGCGAATGGCATTAATGCCAACAGCTTCACAGGCATTTATAGCAGAAGCCTTAAAGGAATTAGGATTAGGGTTGCAAAAGCATAGTCTACTCAAAATTGGGTGTTAGCTGCTCTTGCTCCTCTCCAAAGCGGCTCACTGGCAGTCACGTAAAGAGGCTCGAGACCATTCATCAAGTGTTACCGATGCGGCAATGAGGGACAGACACAAGTTACTGCCGTGACATCGCTGCTACCTCCTGTCTGCAACCCGCAACAACACGGAGCCTCGGCTTGGACTTATCAGCAGCAGTAGACGTCACACTAATGACGAACCGGCCTGAGAGGATACCCACTGGAATAAAGGGCCCTCTTATATTAAATGGACAAACATGTGGAGCATTATTGCTGGGACGTTCCTCTATAACTATGTTGGGATTATTTGTTTTGCCTGGTGTTATCGATGCGGACTTTACAGGGGAAATACAAATTATGGCTTACACCCTTTATCGTCCGATTAAAATTACAAAAGGACAACGCATTGCACAATTGGTACCACTGTCACAAATGACATCGGGAATACAATCATTTACTGGGCAAGCACGGGATGAAAAAGGTTTTGGCTCTACTGGTGTTACACTTTTAACTGTGGATTTACAAAATAGACCAAAACAAAAGGTTGAAATTACCTATGGGCATCAAAGCATAACCCTTTATGGATTATTGGATACAGGAGCAGATACTAGCATCATTTCTCCAGAAGCCTGGCCACAACATTGGCCTCTATTTCCCTCATCAAACATGCTCACAGGAGTGGGAGGATTTACATTGGCAAGCAGGTCGCCGTCTTTGTCTGTGTGCATTGAAAATCAACAAATATCTGCTGTGTTTTCAATTGTTCAACTGCCTCCTACAGTTTCCTGCTTAATTGGAAGGGACATTTTAACACAATTGGGAGTGGTGTTAACTAATCAGCACCCTTTGGGGTAATTGCCATTGCTTGGACTTTCCCCATTCCACTCACCTGGAAAACGGATACACCGGTGATGGTTAAGCAATGGCCATTAAAAGGGGAGAGTCTTATGCATGCCCATGAATTGGTACAGGAACAATATACAAAGGGACACCTGCGACTGTCCACAAGCCCTTGGAATACACTTATTTTTGTAATCAAAAAGAAATCAGGGAAATATCGTTTGATACATGATTTGAGGGCTGTAAATGACCAAATGGAACCAATGGGGGCCTTACAGCCTGGTCTTCCAAATCCAGCTATGATTCCAGAACACTGGCCACTTTTAATTATTGACCTAAAGGATTGTTTTTTCACTATTGGCCTGCATCCTGATGACATGAAGAGATTTGCTTTTACTTTACCAGCAATAAATCGTGGGGAACCAGATAAAAGATTTGAATGGACATCTCTTCCGCAGGGCATGCGCAACTCTCCCACTTTATGTCAGCTTTATGTTGATGCAGCATTACAGCCACTACGTCGTAAATGGCCAGCAACTATAATATATCATTACATGGACGATATTTTGTTTGCACAGCAACAGCCATTCTCCTCTTTACAGATTAACACCATTAAAAATACTCTTGCTGCATATTCACTTGTTATTGCTGCAGAGAAAATTCAGACTACAAAGCCCTGGAAATATTTGGGATGGACTTTGATGGATCAAATAGTGATACCACAAAAATTGGAATTACAATTGGACATTAAAACTCTACATGATGCACAGAAGTTGCTGGGAGACTTACAGTGGCTGAAGCCTATTGTGGGAATACCAAATCACTTATTAGAAGCCCTACGACCTTTGTTAAAAGGTGTGGACCCTACTACTCCTGTACACCTGACAAAGGAGCATCGTCTTGCCTTGCAGCAATTTAGTAACTGTGTACAGCAAGGGTATGTGTCTCGTCGACAACTCGACCACCCCATTGACCTTACTATCTGGAATAGCCCTTGCCACTTGCTTGGTGCTCTCTCTGAGTTGCAAAAGAAAACGGGGGAGATACGGGTGTTGGAATGGTTGTCACCACCACTACAGCATAAGAAAACAATATCTTCAAAAATTGAACAATTGGCTGCATTAATCAAAAAGGGGCGTCTCAGAATTCTTGAAGTGGATGGTAGAGAACCTGCTACTATTAGATTACCTATGGAAAAAGAAACCTTGGACTGGTACTTGATAAATTCAAAGAATTTACAAGAAGCATTATTGATGTCACCTGCTAAAGTAGAGACTAGTAAATTAGTGCCTAGAGTTTTGCAATGGATGACAGAATGGAACTGGATTACTCGACCTTTGAGAGAAGAAAACCCCATAGAAGGAGCTATTACAGTTTTTACAGATGCAGGAAAGAAATCAAGGCGTGCTGCTGTTACCTGGCAAGAAAAAGGACAATGGAAGCATCAACTCCTCACAGCAGACCCTGCAGATAGCTTACAAACTTTGGAATTGTTAGCAGTAGTATGGGCGGTGTCCAACTTACAGGAGCCTTTAAATGTGGTCACAGACTCTATGTATGTTGCAGGAGTAGTCAAACGAATAGAGGAAGCAGCAATTAAGGAAGTGAATAATAAACGATTGTATGAGTTACTGATACAGTTAAGGAAGGCTTTACGAGAAAGAAAGGCAGCATATTCTGTGATTCATATTAGGAGCCATAAGTGGTCTGAAGGTTTAGGAGAAGGGAATGAACGTGCAGATAAATTGGTTACCCTACCCATTGATAATTCTTGTCCTATTGACAAGCACACATTGGCCAGAGAAGCACATAGTAGATATCATCAAAATGCAAGAGGTTTAGCAAAACACTTTGAGCTGAGTTTGTCAGAAGCCAAGGCCATTGTCAGAGCATGTCCAACATGTAGTTATCATAATGGTGGGATAGGTCTAGGCATCGGGGTTAATCCTCGAGGTTTAAAAATAAATGAGATATGGCAAATGGATGTTACACACGTAGCTAGATTCGGTAAAGTCAAGCATGTGCACGTCACCATAGACACATATAGTCATTACATATGGGCTACGGCTCAGGCAGGACAGAAAGCTATACAGGTTATCAGACATCTGTTAAGTTGTTTCGCTGTTATGGGAGTTCCAAAAAGTATCAAAACAGATAATGGTCGAGGTTATGTAAGTGCTAGGGTCCGGAAATTTTTGAATCAGTGGTCTGTTAAGCACGTGACAGGTATTCCACACTCTTCTACTGGACAGGCAATAGTGGAAAGAGCAAACGGTACCCTTAAGCAGTATATTGAAAAACATCAAGATTTGACAGATCCACAAGCATGTTTGGCTAAGGTTTTGTATGTGATTAATCATTTATGCATTTTTGGGGAAGATGATACCCCCCCTGCAATGAAACATCATCCAAGGTCAGGTCAGGAAAATACTAAGGAAACAGAGGTCTGGGTTAAGTATAAGAACCCAAGTACAGGATTATGGGAAAAACCTGCAAAAGTATTATATTGGGGTCGGGGCTATCTTTGTGTTTTCTCACCTACAGGGCCTTTGTGGGTGCCTGCTAAGTGGACTAAACCTGTTTTTGATGCAGCCTCTGGTGGATTGCCTTACAGAGGAGGACAAGGAGCGGCTGGGGAAGAAACTGCTTCTAGTCCTACAACCACTACTGTTTCAATTTAAGGGGTACTCGGAAGCGGTGGACAGAGCACTGACACGTCACTACCGGACGGCCCAGGAGTTGATTGGTTTCATTGACTCATTATCAACTTTTCACTTAACAGATCCAGCGAAACTACATTGCCTTGACTGTCACAATCCACATTGTGCTGCCTGGATAGCTCTACGTTGTGGGGGTTGTAAAAGAACTTTTTGGATAGAACAATCATTATTACGGGATTTGTGGTGTCATACTTGTGAACACGAGCATACGTGGGGAAAAAGCTGGCAAGATGAATTAAGGAGACAAACGGGGCAAAACGCATATATAGCTTTAAATCGTTATGAGTCTCCTGAACAGAAGGTTCTTGCTTATTATCGATGGGAAATACAATGTATTGTAAATAGAATTAAGGTTCAAAGTAAATCACGTATAGTTTCTATAAGGTGTAGGAAATTAGTGCCTCTAACACAGCATTCAGTTGTAGGACCCTTCCAAGGGGATCCTGATAGAGCATTAGATTGCTGCATTGATAAGTTGCAAAAATTAAGTTTGAAAGTGGCAGGACCAGTGAAATTAGGAGCAGCAAGATTGAAGACTGATAAGAAAAAGAAGGCAAAAAAGGGAACGGTCCCATTTGAATAGGGGTATCAGTGATTGCTAATTAATTTTCTATGATTAGAGCAATTTTACTGTTGTGGGACCCTCGGGAGGATATAGTTGTTGAGGAGGATAACGAACAAGAACTACGATTACGAAATAAGATACACCTTGTGTTAAAGAAAGACCTTGAGCTGTTAGCCTCATATAGTAAAAAGGCTGAAGAGGCTTTGCGATCACCACCATTGAATTGGTTGCTTTGGGTTGAAGATACACAATTTTATACTGGTCCTTACTTACATTCGCTTCCTTGTTATGTTTGCAAAAAGGATAAAGATAAATGCTATGCATGGGTAGCTTTGCATTGTGCAGATTGTAATCAGGTTTATTGGTATTCACAGAAGTCATTAGGATATTTATGGTGTACATCTTGTTTTGGAAAGTGGATTCGAAATCATATCTGGGTTAGAGCTCTTGAACAAAGTACTGGCCTGCCAGGACGGACAGGATTACAGCTCTTTGAGAGTGCAGAACAAGTGGTTATAGCATATCTTAGGTGGAAGTTACAGGAAAACCTTAGAATATTTGAAATTACTAAAGCCTCACGCATCATAGCAGCTCGCTGCAAAGCTGATTTGCCTTCAAACTTACCTCGTGCTATACTTGTGAGCAAGGATGCTGATTTAGAATTAGATCAGAATATTCAAGAATTGACTCAGCCTTACAATAGACAATCTAGCAAACCAGGGAAAAGACAGCGAAGAAAAAAAAAAAACAAAAAAAAAACAACGTAAGCAGAAGGAAGAAAAGGAGAAGCAAAGCAAGCAGAAAGAAAAATGAGGTTTGTTTTTGTTATACTGCTCAATGCTGTAGCAAGTGAAGCAGTAGGAGTAACACACTTTAGTCAACCAAGGGAAAATTTATGGGTAACACTTGCTAATCAAACTAACCAATCATCACTTTGTCTTAGTCTTGGAGGAGTCACTAACCCATTTCGAACATGCCTGGTGGGACTTCCGGTGTGGTCTCCTGGAGAATTTTGTAGTTTGATAAACAATCAAACCTTATGTATGTCTAACATGTCAAACCTCACATTGCCGGTGCAACAAGGGTATACTGCAGGTCAGAGTGATGGCTATCGTCAATGCTTACTAATCCAATCACTTAACACCTCTTTGCATTCTCCTCCTGAAGAATTGGATCTTTTTGGAAGTACAAATGCCAGCATATCTAACACTACAGCTGGTGGATGGTTTAGCTTCAAACTTTTGGGTGCTCAGAATTTAAACCAACCTAAAGAAACATGGGCCACCCTAGATTCATCCCTGAATGTGAGTGAATTCTCTCCACAGCATTACAGTCAATGTAACGGCACAAATATCACAGCACCAATGAAATTACCCACAGGAATATTTCTGATTTGTGGAGACAGGGCATGGAATGGTATACCAGCTAAACCACAGGGTGGACCCTGTTTTTTGGGAAAATTGTCACTGTTTCACCCTAATGTGTCCTTGCTAATGCAGCTGAGTCAAAATTCAAACAGGAGAAAACGTAGCATACATGACTTAGACTGCAGCAAGATAGGAGATCCATGGTTTTGGGGCACATTCAAACAGGTGGTGGTTTCAACTATCTTACCAGGAGGATCTGCCAATAAAGCCATGAATTTAGCAAAACAATTAGGATGCTGGGCAAGGGATGAGCTGAACAAGACATCACAAATTCTAGACATGTTAACTGCAGATGTGCAAAGTGTTAACCATGCTGTTTTGCAAAATAGAGCTGCTGTAGATTTTTTGCTCTTAGCACAAGGGCATGGATGTGAAGAGTTTGAGGGAATGTGTTGCATGAATCTGTCTGATCATTCAGTGTCCATTCACACTAAGATAAAAGAATTACAACAGGGACTTCACAAACTTAAGGAAGAAGACGGTTTAGGAATTGACGAATAGCTTAAAGGCTTGGGACTCGGACCGTGGCTGAGGAACCTTGTGATCTATGCTATAGGATTGCTGGGTGTAATTTTACTGTTTTTCCTTATTTTGCCTTGTATCTTTAACTGCATCCAAAACATGGTCAGCCGTACAATAGCAAAAACATGGCAAACTAATCTCCTTGCTCAAGAAGAAAACGGGGGAAATGTGGAGAGCATTATTAATAATTGGTTAGCTGAGAAAGGCCACACTGATATAATGCCACTGGTTAAGCTGAAGGAGAAAAGTCAGCAGTCAGCAAGCTGAAAGGAAGAGTCAGCAGCGACCTTGCTGCAACATGAGGATAGGGAGTTGAGATTAGTCCTGAATATATCCTAAGAATATGTAGAAAGTATCAAAAGTAGAACCATAGGAATGTAGAAGTAGGCGTAGGTGCTGATATGCAAGCTGACCAATCCTGAGCTCAACTTTTGCAATATGTATGAAGCTCATTATTAACTGTATTTAACCCGCCGTACTGATCAATAAAATTGAGCCTGTGATGATCAAACTGATGTCCTGGTTCCGTTCCGTCGACACATGATTGGTTAAATCCTTTTTACGCACGCATTTTGATATTTCAGTTAATTTTAGTTAGTCTTTCTTCTTCATGCATCTCGCTGTGGTTTTCTTGTCTGCCTTTGCATCCTGAACCGTCTGCTGCTGAGCGTGTTCTCCTTCTTTTGTGTCCTTCAAGGGCATGGTGACCTCACTCAGGTTCTATGAAGGCTGGATTGTGAACATGTTGCATATGTCCATTGTCCTCCAAAAAACCCTCAGCAATCCTCCCGGTGCTTTCTGGTCATTCAAGTGCCCTTCAGCTGACTGGTTTCATGCTTTGAGCTTCAGGGAATTGCCCAATCTTTCTGAAGCTGAAATAAATATCATATTAGTCAACATCTTAATTGTGTTTATATCTCACAGAATTGCCTTTTCTTTTGCCTTTGTCTAAAACTGTTCCTGTGCGGAAATCTCTGGGGGATGGTGGACATGTCAGATGCTGCTGGGACATCCCAGAGCACTTGGACCTTGGCTCTGCACAGGAGAGCTCTTCATCCCCTTTCTCTCTTTTCCTCCCTCTGGGCATGGAGGGAGCTCCTGACTTCAGTGTGTGACTCGTGTGTGCAAAGAGCAAATCTGGGCAGGATTGGGGCAGGGAGGGTTTGGGGGGACCTTGGGATCTGTGCTGGGCACAGAAGGTGCTTTCCACTGCTCTGAGGCTGTCTGCTGTGGAAAGTGGATTTAATATCCAGCAGAGGAATGACTTTTGCATTTGATGGAACTGTGCCTTCCCTTGGCTTTGTTGGCTGAAAAGATACAGAGGAGCACACACAGAGTTACCAACTGCTGGATTCCAGCAGTGTTCAGATAGAAATTCCAACAGGAGGCAGGGTCAAGATGTGTGCTTGCCTTGTGGTCAGCCTTCAGTACCCCTTGGTCTCTCTGGGCCCTTCCCCCAGGTGGGCCTTGGGCTCATTTGGTCCCTCAGGAGCTGGGCTGGGGCTGCAGAGGTGGCTGTGGAGCATTGCCTGTGCTGTGCCAGGGACTGGCAGCCACTGCTGGGCTGGGATAGAGGCTCTGGGGGGATTGGGGCTCCAGGGCAGGGCAAGGCTGGACCTGCCCCTTCCTCCCCCCCACACAAAATGTTTAGAGCCAACAATCTCCTCCAGTCTGTCACAACAGGGAATGCTGGAAGTGAAATCCCAGTTGTGGCCATGGGCACCTGGCTGAGAAGGACAGTTTTGTTCCATAGGAAGGAAAGCACAGAGCCTCAGTGTTTGGAAGGCAGGTGAGAGTCTCACTAGGCCAAGGCCAGCCAGACTTGTCAGGAATGGCAGATTTTTTTTGGGAGCAGTCTTTGGATTTAGGGAATTCTGGAGGTGGAAGACCAATCTCAGCCATGCATGCCTGGAGAAGTAGGACAGTTCTTTCTCATAGGGAGGAAAGCACGGAGCCTTCCCCAGTGTTTTGGGGACAGATGGGAGGTGACTCTCCTGAAAACATTGCCTGCCACACTTGTCCTGGAATATTCCTATGGGAAAAATTTGGAGTTGAAATCCCAGTTCTGGCCATGAGTAATTAGAAGAGATTGACAGTTCCTTTCCTAGCAAGGAAAGCACAGAGCTGCAGTGCTCCAGGAGCTGATGAAAGGCAGACTTTGACATTCCAACATCAGCCAGAGCTGTCCGCTGGCCCCTGGGAGGCCAAGCCAGCCAGGCCTGTTCCATGTTCCCTCAGTTCCATGAGACCCAATGGTCCCTTGCTTCCATGTGTCCCTGAGGTGCCATAATGCCCCCTTGGTGACACCAGGCCCTGAAGGGTCCCAATGGTCTCCATGGTTCCATCAGGCCCCACAGAACCATAATGGTCTCTGGGTTCCATGAAGCCCCGCTGTGTCACCAAGGCCCCTTGGTTCCATGGGCTCCAGGGGTGCCACAATGATCCCCTTGGTTCCATGAGGTTCCATAGTGCCACCACGGTGTCCTTGGACCTGCTGGGACTCTCAGTGTGTTCCCAGACACCCCCAGCATGGTTACAGACGCTCCCAGTATATCCCAGTTGCCTTCAGCATACTCACAGTCATTCCCAGTCACATCCACTTGGCCCAGTAAGATTCCACTTTCCACCAGTATGATCCCAGCCACTCCCAGTGAAGGGAACGGACCGGGATGGACTGGGACAGGCTGGGATGGACTGGGACACCGGGATACACCAGGCAGGATACACTGGGATACACCAGGATAAACTGGGATACACTGGGACACACTGGGACACACTGGGATACACTGGGACACACTGGGATATACTGGGATACACCGGGACATACCAAGACACACCAGGATACTCCAGGATACACCAGGACACCCTGGGATTCACCGTGCCCAGCACTGGGACCCACTGGGAGCAGGATCAGAGCACACTGGGACTCAGCAGGGCCAGAACTGGGGCAAAAGGGATCATAGTGGGACCCACTGGGATATACTGGGAGTGACTGCAACCATACTGGGGATGACTGGGAACACACTGAGAGTGACTGGAGTCACTGAGTCTACACTGGGGGCAACTGGGAAGACTGGGATCACAGTGGATTCCTACCGGGGTCATACTGGGAGTGACTGGGTCTGTGCTAGGGTGTCGTGGTTTTGGTTTGCTAATATAAGATCTCTTTAATTTTGAGATTTTTTTTGGCTAATGCACTAAAGAATGTGGTGGGTTTGGTGTTGGTTAATTACTAATACACTTATTTTTGGTTGTGAGATAGGATTAGGAGAAAGGTAAAGCAGGCTCAAAACTTTAAAAGGGTAGAAAGAAAAATTTTAATAATAGTAAGTAAAAAGAAAAAAAAGGTAGTAAGAATCAAAGCAAACTTTTTAGAATACTTCTCCCCACAACTTTTTCTTTCTCACTGACAATGTAAAGAAACTAAACTTAAGATTTCTAGTCAGTTTACTACCTCTCAAAGAGTCTTTTTTTAGTTCACTTAGGGAGAGAAGTCCCTCTTGATAAAGTTATGGAGACTTTTCTACAAAAGGAAAAAAACAGTTTTCTCGTGGTTCTCAATTTTGTCATGAATAACAACTGCCAGGGGAACCTTGCTATCGTAAAATCTTTCTTATTTCTACAAACCTTCCCACAGCTTGGAGATGGGCTATGTTGATTGATGGGGTATTGTTTTAAAGATGAGCTGTTCAAAGGCAAAAGTTCTCATTATCTATCTCTAAAATCATCTTCATCTCTGGGAGCACAGATCTTCATTTTTAGAAGCACAAGACTGTGCTCTTTCTTTGTGCAAACTTCTCATGAGATTACAGCTATTTCAACATCTGCTTACTTTAACATAGAAGCCTTTACCTAATATCAATTCAAACACTTTCATTTCCTTATAGTTTTATGTGTTATAAGGGAAAAGAGTCTTTTCTTTATAGCTTACAAGAGGATTTCAGCTCTAAAAACAAAGCATCTTCTCCCCCTCCCATCTGGGACTTACTTACCTTCTTCTTTATTACCTTTAATATCTTCATCTTGTTTTTAATATACGTGCATGTTGTTCTTTTCTCTCACTCAGAAGAAGACTGAAGCACTGAAAAAGTTAACATCACGCCTGAAGCCTACCTAACCCACCAATAACTACTAACAGAAAGCTGTGGCTCAGTTGTGTTCAGATCAGCTTTGTAGTTAGTGTTTAGTTTTCTACACCAGCCACAGAAGTCTCTGGTCTCAGCCAGGCTAAGAAGAAGAAGCAGCAGCAGCCTGACAGCGAGATCTTCGCAGCCACAGCCAGCCCTGCTCTGGCTAAAGCTCCGCAGCCTCCCCTGTCTCCTTGCCCGGCAGCTGCTGAAGCCCAGCCCGGCCAAACCAGAGCCCATGGAGAGAGAAGCCAGCAAGCAGCCCAGGAAATAGAAAAGAAGCCCAGCCTGCAGCAAGACGGCCCAGCCCAGCCCAGACACAGAGCTGAAGCCCAAACCGAAACCCAGCAGCTCCCTGCCGACCAACAAAGAAAAGAAAAGTTTCTGAATTTTTTGGTCTTTACCATGTGTGTTTCACAAAAGCGTGTCTAGCTTTTCAGCAGCTCAACAGACTGTCAGATACACAAAATCTTTGCATCACTTCCCTACATTTCCTCCCATTCCCAAACGTAACACAGGGGCCACTGGGAACAACTGGGATCAGACTGGGAGCAACTGGGAGCAGCTAGGACCAAGCTGGGAGCAACTGGGATCATCATGGCATCAGAGTAGGATCATACTGGGAGGGACTGGGTCTGTGCTAGAGGCAACTGGGATCACACTGGGAGGAAATGGGGACATGCTGGGGACCAATGGGATCATACTGGGAGCAACTGGCACCACACTGAGGGTGACTGGGATCCTTCTGGAATCATACTGGAAGTGACTAGGGGCAGGCTGAGGGCAATTGGGACCATGTTGGGGCAACTGGGATATACAGGAAATGACAGGAATCATGCTGGAGGTGACTGGGAGTGGCTGTGAGCAAATGGAATCATACCGGAAGCTACTGGGAGCAACTGGGAGTGAGTGGAAACACATTAGGGACAACTGGGATGTACTGGGAGAGACCAGGAGTGACTGGAATCACAAAAGAACCATAAAGGAAGTCACTGGAATAATACTGGGAGTATCTGGGATTGACTGGAATCCTACTGGGCGTGACTGGAATCCTACTGGGTGACTTGGAGTGACTGGGACCATACTGGGGGCAAATGGCACTGTACTGAGAGTGACTGGGTTCATCCTGGAATCATACTGGGAAGGACTGGAACCATACTGGGAGTATCTGGAACTATAGTAGGGCTGAATGGGAACACCTGGGATCATACTGGGAGTGACTGGGATGATACTGGGATCACACTGAGTGTAACTGGAAGTGACTGGGACCATCCTGGGGGTGACTGGGAGCCACAGGGCCCATGCTGGGAGTGACCTGGGGGGAACTGGGGGAACTGGCCCGGCTGGGGCTCAGGGTTGTTCTCCCCCAGGGCTGCCCTGGCTCCTGCTGCCACCCTGGGCCCCACAGAGCCGAGGGACAGGGGACAGCTGAGGGACAGGAGACAGGGGCAGGGACGTGGAGAGGTAGAAGGGAGTTCCAGGGGGTCCTTGAGCCCAGGAAAGGGGAGTCCAGGGTTTCCCAAAAAGGGGGGACAAGGGTGGGGACACCAGGGATGTTCGAGAACGAGGAGTTCAGGGGGTCTCTGGTTTTGCACACAGCTGGGGCTGGGGACTGGGAAAGGCAGGAATGGGGGACCAAGGCATTCCAGGGCATCCCAGGGTAAAGCCAATGGCCAGTCTGGAGGCTGGGAGCCATGGGATGGCCGGGAAAAGGGGAGCAGAGAGCCCTGATGTCCAGGAATGGGGTGTGAAAAATGCATGTATTTTATGATTGGCTTTTCACAAATATTAAAATGAATATTATATGTGTTGTATTAGAAAGCAATGCTGTATTAATTTTCTTAAGTACTGTGTTAAATATAGTTTTAGGTTATAAAAATTGTTAAAATAGAACTATGCTATGTAAGATGCTTTGTTTAAAAGAAAGGACTTGCAGCGAGATAACAGCCACAGGACACCTAGATCTTTCAGAGAAAAAGAATTTATGGCCTTCTTATCGGAAGAAACAAACTTCTTCCCACCTTGGAGGTGCTATTAGGATTAGAGGGAAGAAGTTGACACTGGTCAGACAGAATCCTATGTTTGAATGGAATTTATGCATCATGTATGAAGTGTATGAATATGCAACGGGCTGTTGTTTTTAAGGGTTAATCCTTTGTTACCAGGGGTCCTTTTTTGGGCCGTGATGCCCAGAAAAAGGTACCTGGACGTCCATAACTCTTTGTTTTTATTGTCTCATATTGTCTTAATTCAATTTGTCCAAATTGTTATTACTCTAATTGTGTTACTATATAACCATCTTATTACTATTAAACTTTAAAAATTTTAAAAACAAGTGATTGGCGTTTTTCACAATTTGGTAGCAGAGGATGGTTACTAACTCCTCGCTGCCGGTGCTTTGGGAGAGTCAGAGTGGGGAAGGCGCGCCCTGCCCTCTTTGGCAGCCTCGCTCTGCTTCCCCTGAAGTGACCGACAGACGCAGGTTACGATCTGTGGACAAAAGGAGACAACAAAACAAAGAGAACGGGAAAAGGGTCCCTACAACTGCTGTAATTTGCCCCCTAAGAGTAGTAGTGCGCACGAAGAACCCGGGAAGGAAAAAGGATTGGTAAGTATTTCTCGGGGGGCAGGTACGGGGGGATGAATGTGTGTGAATGAGAGGCGGGCTGGTTGTCCCAGACCTGCCAAGTGAGTGCGGAGTCTCCCACGCTGCGTTTCCGACTTTTCGCTGGAAAAGCGGCCAGTAAAGAGACAAAGCGACTCATAAGAGAGTGAAAGAATCCCCGGGGGTGACTGGGACTGGGTCTCAGGGAGGGGTTGGACCCCTCGGTGGTGGGGAGCAAGGTTTCCTAGCCCAATCCACTAGGAAACAGGACAGGAGGGGCTCCTAAAACCTGCTGGGTTGAGGGATTTATATTCCAAGAGCATCCAAGAGCAGGGTTGAGCAGAATTCTGTCCGAGTGAGGATATGCCCGGGAACACACAGGGTGGGACAACACAGCTAGATTGGAGGATAAAAAAATGCCCAAGAACATCCAGGGTTGGACAACACAGCAGAACAAATGAAATGCCAAAGAGCATCTGTAGTTGTACCACACCGCTGGGTTGAGGGACAGAAAATGCCCAAGAGCATCTGAGGTTGAACAACACAGCTGGATTGAAGGAAAATTACCCGAGAGCATCTGGGGTTGGACAACACGACAGGATTGAGGGAAAAATTGCCCAAGAGCATTTGGGGTTGGATAACACAGCTGGGTTGAGGGATATCCAATAGCACCGGGACTGGCCAGTAACACCTAAACTTGTAATAGGCGATGTGAAAGTAAAAGGTACCTTATTGTTGTTTTGCGGTGTGTGAGAGTGACACACACACAGAGCCAGCCTCAACTTCCTGGGCAGGTGGGAAGGGGGAGGTGTGGAAAGAGCGAGTGACCTGCACACCAGGCTGCAGCTCCCGGCTGGGTGGGGGCTTCTGGGCCCAAGAGGAGCGAGTGACCTGCGAACCAAGCTAGCGTTCCCTGGGCGTGTGAGGGGCCGTAGCTGAAGAGTGTGAAAGACACGCAGACAGCCTCACAGGTGAACGGGCACCAGAGGCAGCCAGAGTCAGGGCCCTTCTAGGGGGCCTGGTGACACTGAGACCTGGAGGTAAACCCCAAAGCGAAAGAGGGGGCCACAAGGACCTGTGATTTTCTAGCAATAAGGATCCCCTTTGTGTCTTGAGAGTGTGAAGGAATGTGTGAAAGTGAATGAGAAATAAAAGTGAGTGAATGTAGACGAATGAAAGTATAGGTAATGTCGATTGTGCATTTTAAGCCTTACCATATCTCCTTGGAGGGAGTTGGATTGTATTGAAAAGCAGTGTGAGAAAAAGGGGTTTTTTTGGGTGTAAGTAGTTGAAAGAAAAGTGGTATTTAAGTTGTTAGTAAAAAGTGAAAAACAGAAGCAGGGGACGAATAGATAGAAAACTGAAAAATGAGACAGAAATTCAGTAAGGTGGATACAGGAAAAGAAAAGCAGAAAAAAAATACCAACAGAAATACCCCAAGACAGCACTTTGGGAGTTATGTTAACAAACAGAAATACAACTCCTTGCAAAATACAGGGTATGCAGAAGTTGATGAGAAAAAACATGCAAACTTGTGAATTATATACTTAAAAACAGCATTAGAAAATTTAACACAAAAGAGTTATATATTGATTCAAGGTATGCCTTTAGAGTAGCACATACCTTAAGAAAAATTTTAAAAGGGAGATTGCTTAATTAAAGAAGAAAAAGATTAGTACATGAGAAACTTATTTTCGAGGTTTTAGAGGCATTACAATTACCTAAGAGAGATAGCAATAGTACATATTAAAGGACACCAAAAGGTAAAGACCTAGAAATAAGAAGAAATAAAATAAATAATTGGCAGATCAAGAAGCTAAAGATGCAGCAGAAAATAGAGCTGAAAGAGTTAATATTAACTCCAAAAGAAGAAAAAAAAAGGGGGGGGGGAATTAAAACAAGATTGTGGCGAACAAGATAAATCGGGGAAATAGAAACATCTTGATATGGAAGACAATTAGATAATAAAACGCTTACGAGGGAATAGCAGAGGACGTGTATCAAAAAGCCCGGTGGGATACACAGGCTAGGTGTGATCATTTTTTTAAAAGAACTATGGGTGCATTGAGACTTTTAGAGTAAAAAAACAAGTACCTGAAACATGTATAATTTGCCAAAAGATAAATAAAAGGGTGATGAGAAAAACAATATGAGAAGGTCGTCAGTTAGCTCGTCGACCATTTCAAAGCATCCAAAAAGCAAAACGGGGAAAGTACCGAGCTGAGAACAAATTACCTCATCCATTCCCGTTCGTTCCCCCACTCGTTCGCACCAGCCCTCCCAGCCCCTGTGCCGGCTCCGGCACAGTCCGTCTGTCCCGGTCCGTCTGTCCCGGTCCGTCTGTCCCGGTCCGGCCGCCTGGCCCGCGTTCTTGCCGGGGGTGGGGGTCTGTCCTGCCGTGTGCACCGTGGTTACCGCGCTGATCGCACCGAGGGGGGTCCCGTCTGTCCCATCCCCGGCTGCCCTGACTCTGTCGGCTCCCGCCGCTGCAGCCGGGGTCAGTCCCGGCTTTGTCTCTGCCGGATCAGCCACCGTGAGCCGAGTGAGGGCGATCCCCGCTCCAGCTCGGTCTGCACAGGAACAGCCCCTCGGGCAATCCCAGCCACAGACCCCGCCTCTGGAGCCCCCAGACCCTGAGCTGTGCCGATCCCCTCGGGCCATCCCGGCTGCAGACCCCGCCTCTGGAGCCCCCAGACCCTGAGCTGTGCCGATCCCCTCGGGCCATCCCGGCCACAGACCCCGCCTCTGGAGCCCCCAGACCCTGAGCTGTGCCGATCCCCTCGGGCCATCCCAGCCACAGACCCCGCCTCTGGAGCCCCCAGACCCTGAGCTGTGCCGATCCCCTCGGGCCATCCCGGCTGCAGACCCCGCCTCTGGAGCCCCCAGACCCTGAGCTGTGCCGATCCCCTCGGGCCATCCCGGCTGCAGACCCCGCCTCTGGAGCCCCCAGACCCTGAGCTGTGCCGAGCCCCTCGGGCGATCCCAGCCCCAGACCCCGCCTTTGGAGCCCCCAGACCCTGAGCTGTGCCGATCCCCTCGGGCCATCCCAACCACAGACCCCGCCTTTGGAGCCCCCAGACCCTGAGCTGTGCCGATCCCCTCGGGCCATCCCGGCTGCAGACCCCGCCTCTGGAGCCCCCAGACCCTGAGCTGTGCCGATCCCCTCGGGCCATCCCGGCTGCAGACCCTGCCTCTGGAGCCCCCAAACCCTGAGCTGTGCCGATCCCCTCGGGCCATCCCGGCCGCAGACCCCGCCTCTGGAGCCCCCAGACCCTGAGCTGTGCCGATCCCCTCGGGCCATCCCAGCCACAGACCCCGCCTTTGGAGCCCCCAGACCCTGAGCTGTGCCGATCCCCTCGGGCCATCCCAGCCACAGACCCCGCCTTTGGAGCCCCCAGACCCTGAGCTGGGCCGATCCCCTCGGGCCATCCCGGCTGCAGACCCCGCCTCTGGAGCCCCCAGACCCTGAGCTGTGCCGATCCCCTCGGGCCATCCCGGCTGCAGACCCCGCCTTTGGAGCCCCCAGACCCTGAGCTGTGCCGAGCCTCCCCGTCCTGCCCTGAGCTCCATTCCCTTGGTAACCACAGCTCCGGCTGCTTAAGGAAACTCTCTAAAGGAATCACTTTATTGAAACACTAAAAAATCAGTTAGAACAAAGCCCTCTCCTGATTCTTCCTAAAAATACGTGAGAAAGGCTGTAGAAGATAAAAATCCAAAAAGAATGGGATAAAGAGATTGGTCTATTTCCATTAAGAGAGGTTCTCAAAGGGGGGTGATGGATCAGAGTTTGTAAATGCTTCTTTGACTTTGTCTGAGGTCTGAAATTTTAAGAAATAAATAAAAGAGATATTTGGAGAATCCCATAGGCATAGCTGAACAATTCGACCAACTTTTTGGTCCAAACATGTATACTTGAGAACAGATGTGGTTGGTAATGAAAATAATATTTTTCTCAGGAAGAAAAGCAATTAATCAGAGCAACTGAAATAAAAGCTTAAGAAAAAGATAATCTGCAGGGACCCCCAGAGAAGACAAAATGCCAACTGTACCTCCTGAATGGGGTTAAAATAATGAGGAGGGGAGTAAACACATGAACAGTTATTGTAATTACATAACCAAGAGAATAAATGAGACAGCATATCAAAGGCGAAATGTGAAAACAAAAGATTTTTGAGAGACAGCTTTTAGAGGGGAAAGAAAAAACTCCAACTAAATAGATAAACAAACTTTAGAGAAAAAGGAAAATGGTCCTAAGTAAGCAGAAGATCTGAAAATCTTTAAAGAAATGGGCCCATTAAAAAAAAAAAAAAAAAAAAAAGTCATAGGCTTTAATTTTTTTGGGGGGGAACAAATACCATCAGGAGCCTGTGATAACTTTAAAAGTAGGTCCCCAAGAAGAAGAATTGGAATTTGTTATAGACACAGGGGCAGAGAAAACCTGCCTGTTAAACGTTCCAAAAGGTTATAGTGTGAGCAAACATATAGTGAAAGTAACAGGGGCAAAAAGAGGAAGTTTTACATTTCTGGTCATTAAAGATGTGGTAATTGAGGGAAGAAACTAAAATTTAGGTGGGAGATGTGTTATTGGTCCCAGGGGCAGGTAGCAATTTATTGGGAAGAGTCTTACAAGTGCAATTAAGAGTAAGAGTTATATCAGAAAATAAGAAAATGACAGCTAGAGTTTTGAAATTAAGCCAAGAGGATGAAGAAAAAAAAATCAACAAAGAAGTTTGGGCTGGAGAAAGAAATAGGGGAAGAATAAATATCGACCCCATAAGGGTTACAACTGAGAGAGGAGAAAGAGAGAAGTTGAAGTAGAGAAGTAGTTAGGAAACTCTGAGATGTTAGAATGTGAAGTGATGACATCTTGGTGCTAGAAGAGAGCAGAAGTGTGAATGCAAGTTTTTTGCATGAAAGGCAGAGAAGTATCTTAACACATGGTTGTTAAGAGGTTATTCAATGCCACACTGGGGTCCGGAAAAGCCTTAGCAGAACGGGCCCTCCTTGAAGAGAAAAGAGGATAAGTTGACGAGAGAAAGAGAAAGAATGTCAGGAGCACCTGGGCACGCCAGGTTTGGGGTTGTCAAGGCTGGGAGGTGTCTGAGCGCTCCCTGCGATCGGCGGGGTCTCGGGGGCTGCGGCAGGGACCGATCCATGGAGGTGCCCCGGGCGGGGCTGGCAGCAGAGGACACAGGTTTGCGGCCAGGAGCGGGCTGGCTCCGGGGCAGAGCTGCCGGGGGGCTCCCAGACTGTCGGGGTGCCGAGCCCAGGATGGCAGCGTCAGCCTGGAAGTAGGCCGAGAGAGAGAAGGGGAGAGAGAGAGAGAGAGAGAGAGAGAGGGAGAGGGCAAAAGAGACCCAGGGCAGCCCCCAGGGTCCCCATGCCCGGGGCTGCTCTCCCCTGCCCCGGCCCTGCAGCCAAGGGGCCGCACCGGGGGAAGGGCCAAGAACAGCACTGACAGCAGGGCTGTGAAAAGAGGGGCAGGGGGGACTAGCACTAAAAGATAAAATCAAAGCAGAGAGTGCTGACTCTCCAAACCTCACAAAGCGGTTTGTTTTTCTGAAGTAAGAAGTTTTTTGGTTTTTTTTTCTTTTGTGTGTTTTGTTTGCCGTTAACGAGAAGGCTTTTTTCCTGAAGAAGAGGCTGCTGTAGAGAAAGCTTTTAGCTAAACCCAGAAAGTTTAGAAGGAAAGCGAATCGTAAAAGTTAATGCAGTATTATCTTTCTTTTATTATCTATGCTATTAAGAAGTCCTTTCCAGGTACTACTGAAGCAACAATCAAAATCACGGAAAGAGAGTGAATTCATGCCAGCAGAATCAAAGGACTTGTGAAGAAACTTGAGGAACGGACTATCATATTTAAACTGGGTGATACTGAACTGACTTTCCAATGGGGACTGAGTGGTAATGGTTTGAGAAAACCCAAATGATCCAAGAAATGTACAAAGAATAACACTGAATTAAGAAATAAGATAATGCTTATATCACTGGATTTGAGCACTGCCTGAATAAAACATCTCCTTGGGGGAGGAATACCTCAGATAGAAAGATCAAGAACGTTTTTGTATTCTGACCTTAGCCCTAGAATTGTACAAGGGAGAAGGGGAATTACTATTTCCATTAGTAAACTTTACTTGATTCATTCCAATACTGGACATGCTAGGTGGGTTATAAGTAAATGCTTAAATTGTAAGAGTAATTAGTGTTGTGATTCGCAAAATTTATGCTCTTATTGCAAAAAGTGTTAAAGTACTGACTTGGTTTTGTGGATGGGAATTATTAGTGCCTGTTAAATGAGAGATACCTGAGGAACAGTCAGAGACCACAGTTAAAGAGTGTCAAAAACAATTTGCCTAGCAATTAGTTAAGAGAAAGTGACAAGAAAATAGAGGGCAAGACCAGATTGGCCTCTGTATTTCACCACCAAGAAGATCAAATAAACCTGCTGTGGGTTGCAACCTCACAGGCATGGGAGGTGGGAGTATAAGCCATACTGGACCTCTGTTATTCCTGTTTCTGGCACTCACTTGTTGTCTTTTCCCTTTCGGGATACCAGCAGGATTGTGTCACAAATGCTACAGAAAGCATCACATAGAAAGAAACCAAAGTTCCTCCTTTATTACACACACCTATGTCAACAGCCACTGTTATAACCCAGCCAAATTAAGAACTTGTAGGCAAAACAGAGTAAATTATTAGATTACAAGAAACTTAAGAAAAAGTGGCAATAGATTTAGAACTGAATGTCCAAAAGGACATTCAGTTGGATTTGTTTTAAATTTAATCTTGAAGATGCGGTTCAAGATTTGGAAAAAAAACCCCAAATAATAAAGGAAAAGGTAAAACCAGCACAGCAATCTAACTCTGTATTGACTCCAAATTATCTGTTGAATTGTATTACAAGACTCCAAGCAGTTACAGAAATGATAGCAAATAAGGCTGCCCAGGCATTAGAGTTAACATTAAGTCAGCTAAGCCAAACAAAAACTGTAGGGTATCAGAAAGGTTCGCTTTAGACTGTTTATTGGCCAAAGAAGGGGGTGTTTGTGGAAAGTTCAATATAGCAGATCGTTGAAAATTGATGACCACAGAAAAGTCATTCTAGCAAAAGCAAAAGAAATCAAAAAGAAAAATATATACGCATATAACAACCCAGGTACCAGTCCAAAAATTAGAAAACAATGTTAAAATCTAGCCGGTGGGGTAATGTATTAGAAGAAATTAAGATCTTTCATTTGTGTTACAACTGTTTTTATATTTCTTTCTTGTGTAATCCCGTGTTTTATTTTACCAGCATAGTCCAGAAGATATAAGTAGAAAAAAAATATTGCTCAAGCCAAATGATTTACAAAGAATAAGAGTGGGGATTGTGAAAAATGCATGTATTTTATGATTGGCTTTTCGCAAATATTAAAATGAATATTATATGTGTTGTGTGAGAAAGCAATGCTGTATTAATTTTCTTAAGCACTGTGTTAAATATAGTTTTAGGTTATAAAAATAGAAACTATGCTATGTAAGATGCTTTGTTTAACAGAAAGGGCTTGCAGCGAGATAGCAGCCACAGGACATCTAAATCTTTCAGAGAAAGGGAATTTCTTGCCTTCTTATCAGAAAAAATGAACTTCTTCTCACCTTGGAGGCACTGTTAGGATTAGAAGGAAAGAAGTTGACAATGACCAGACACAATCCTGTATTTGAATGGAATTTATGCATCATGTATGAAGTATATGAATATGCAACAGGCTATTGTTCTTAAGGGTTAATCCTTTGTTAATGGGTGTCCTTTTTCAGGCTCCTGATGCCCAGAAAAAGGTACCCGGACATCCGTAACTCTTTGTTTTTATTGTCTCATATTGTCTTAATTCAATTTATCCAAATTGTTATTACTCTAATTGTGTTACTATTTTTATAACTATTTTATTACTATGAAACTTTTTAACATTTTAAAAACAAGTGATTGGTGTTTTTCACACTGACTGTTCACCGCTGCCAATGCTCACAGTATTCTCCTAACACACTTGAGCTTCCTGTCTTTCAGTGAGAGAAAGATTCAGCTAAAGTCAAGGAAAGAGGGCAGGGGAGATGGAAACCTTCCCTTGGGATGCTTTTAGGAAGGCCTGAAGGGACCCTGCCTTTCCTTGGAACAGAGGTGGTCACCATGCATGGTGTTGCCTGACCTGCCCTAGGTGCTCCTCTATTCCAGAAGGACTTTTGCCCACTTCATCACTTGTCTGTCCCTCCAATTCCAGGGCCTCAAACCTGCTCTGTGAGATA
This sequence comes from Melospiza melodia melodia, assembly GCF_035770615.1. Lineage (NCBI taxonomy): Eukaryota > Metazoa > Chordata > Aves > Passeriformes > Passerellidae > Melospiza > Melospiza melodia. Next base: position 6,480,609 of record NC_086200.1, read on the forward strand.
CTAAACCTGTAAGTCAGCTGTAAGTTTTCAGAATATGGCACTGACCATGGCTCTAAGTAAGTTTTTTTAATCAGGCTTACAATATATTTTGAGAAGAAGAAGGAACAGAAGGGGTAGATACCACACAAGAATCCAGCAGAGTCTTCCCAGCTTTTTTGTCTGGGTTCTATGAAGCACAATGCCCAGTGCTTGCATTATGCTGTCTTTTCATGTGTTCTGGTGACCAGAACCATCCCATGGCCAGGCCCAGGATAATTTGGGTGCCAAAGTCCCATTGCCTGCAAACATCACACTCTTTTTTACCCAGCTGGTGCTCAGCTCAGCATATTTGCTGAGACAACTTTAGGACTGTTTTCCTTAACTTGGCAGTTCTAGCAGATGTCCTTATGGCCCCTAAATTCTGCATCCTTTGTGTCCACTATCAATGGGCATCCTTCTTCCCAAGCTTTGTCAACCTCCCTCTGGGTCTGAGATCAGTGAAACGGGCCCAGCCCTGAGTCTTAAAGACAATTCTAGCAACAACTACTTTGCTTTTCTAATACCTGGCCATCACTTCGAGCTTGTAGGCTGCTATGTGTGTCACAGGTTAAATGTCTCTTCCTGTTGATCAGGCTTGGAAGTGCGGACAGCCCAGGCATGACAGGATATGTTTTCTTCAGGAAATGGGACGTAGGGCCCAGCTTGCACCAGGTCCAGGCCCGCGCCTTCCAGAGCGCCAGAAGGTTCGCGGCGCCATTGCAGGGCTCAGGGCGCCTCCTTGTGGGCAAGAGTCGCCTCGACAGCGCGGGCGCCGCGCGGCGGGGCCAGAGGGCGGGAAGGGGCGGGCGGGTGTGAGGGGCGGGGCGGTTCGTGCCTAGAGCCGAGCCCGCGCTGTACCTCGGCGCCTTCCCGGCTCGGTGTTGGGAGCGAGCCGCCGCTGCTCGGGCTCTGGGAGAAGCGTGCGGCCGCTGCGGAGTCCCAGCCCGCAGATTTGGCTGCTGGCCGAGGCTGCAGTGCAGAGCTGCCATGCCAGAGCTGCCGTGCGCCGTGGCACTGCCAGAGCCCCTGGCAGAGCCGGGCTGGAAGTGCCGACAGCTGAGGGAAGCCCTGCCATGGCAGCGCCCCAAGCTCTTGCTTATCCCACAGAAAGAGAGGATCAGCACCTGGAGGTGACTGCGTCATTCCTGGAAAGGGACTATCTGCTTACAGTTGCGATGTCTGGCAGCAAGCAGGACGGCGCTGGTGCCAGGGAGCCAAGTGAGGGCAAAGCAGCCCTGTGACAGCCTGGCCCAGGGGCTCTTGTGGCAGCAGGCAGCGTGGGGATCAGAACAGAGGCAGCGGGAGGCAGGAGCTGCTCGGCCATGCCAGGGCTGGGAGCCTCCTTCCTGCCCAAGTGGGGCCCAGCTGGGCCAGGGGGCAGCTCCTGGGACAGCCGTGCCCGCAATGGCCCCTGCTCTGCAAGGCCTCCAGCGCTGCCCATCAGCCAGGTAGGGACAGAGCAGCCTTGGGGCCTATGCTGCTGCAGGCTCAGAGCCCCGCACAGCTGCTCATGCCCGGTGCCATTGGCTCTGTCCCCTGCAGCCTGCATGCTGTGTCACCGTGCAGAGGCTGAGCCCTGTGCCTCCCCAGGCCCTGGCAACTGTTCCTGTGCTGCTCCTGCACTGCCCAGGGCACCCACGGGCCCTGCTTGGGCCGCACGCAGACCAGAACCAGCTGGGGCTGTGACAGCTCTGCTGCTCTGGGCCCAGCCCTTGGGCAAAGCACCCGCCTGTCCCTGGGCTGGGGGCAGTGCCCAGGCTGGGCTTGGCAGAGCCCGTCCGCTCCTGGAGGGCTGGGGGCACTGCTCTGGCCTGGCCTGGCCCGGCCCTGGGGTCCCTTGGCATTCCTGCTTGCCCTTGCATCCACCAGGGATGGGCTGCAGCTCAATGGCGCCGGCCTGGCCGCACACTCAGGTCTGGAGCCTTCCCATGGCTCCCCAGGGCACGAGAGCCTCAGCCCCAGCTCCCAAACACGACCTAACAGGGTTTGCTGATATTGATCCCTGTTAGACCTTTGAAAGCATGTTGAAAGTAACCTTGTTTGGCAACTCCTTCAAGGAACAAACGTGATTCGCTTCTAATCAGTAAAAACTTTATTGGTTTGCTTGCACTTCCTATAGGGTATCCTAATGCTTCCTTTGGCGTTCCAGAAAATAATGAAAATCTAACAAATTCTAAAGAGAAGTTCTTGAATCCACTATGAGGAGAAGTCTCTACATTCACTATCCTTACATACACTTAAGTAGCTGCTCCTGTAACACACAAAGATGTAGTGGTTTACCTGACTGGACCACACAACAGGATGTTATACACACCGCTACATTAAAAAACTTCTCTTCCCTGTTCATCACAAATTTAAAGCTCTTCTCGAGGTCCTGACTTAATTTTACATGCACATTCATACCTGCAATCCCTCCCCATGCTCAGTTTTCACCTAGACTTACCAGGGAACAGATGTTCCATACTCACCTCAAGCAATAATCTACGTCTGTCTTCCTAACCCTCTTTTTCTTCACTGACTTCTACTAATCTACAAAATAACTTGGACCCTCTGCACAAAAGAAACATCCAATTAATAGCCTTAAACACTTGTGAATGTGCTGCTACTTCTAACAATCTTGACCACCACAGCACTAAAATCAGAAATCAATTCTTCACATCCTTCCTGTTCTCCTGCCCCCACCACGCCTTGGCTCCAGCAGAAATGTTCCCTACTGCAGCCTGGTGTGCTAAGAACAATCAAAGGCAGCAGCACTTTTCCTCAACATGCTGCAATCTGAATTGCAGTGAAATTGCAGCTGTTGCATTAGAAGCTCAGCACCAGCACCCCACATCTTCCCCCAGAACTGAGGCCTGCTGAGGCCTGAGCTCTCCATTTCAACACACCCTGTAAATCAGGCTGCCTGGAAGATTGCAGGCTGCTAACTGTGTGAACACAGCAGTGCATTTCAGCAGAGTTATGGAATCAGTCTCATGGAAGGCACATCCTTTAAGCTTAAGACTCTATTCTACAAAATCTAGCCAGCAATTGTTTTGGTGGCCTGTGCAGGTTTTGGGGACTGTGCATGTTTCCTTTGGATGTTGTTTTCTTTGTTTCTAAATACAAAATTCACTGGATTCAGAAGCGAAACCCCAGCTTCATTAGAACAAAGAACCACAGGGACATATGTGGCTGACAAGAACACTCCTCATTTCTAATAGTAACACCAGAAAGAGAGGAAAAAGATAAAGATGATTTAAATACCCGAAAGGATCCGAAATGTCTACATAAGCTGTCAAGTGACTAAGTTTTTGGTAAACTCTAAAAGTCCAGATTCCTATTCGGTAATTGTCTGAAAGAAAAGAAAGCCAGAAAATCTGGTTGACCTTTATATTGCCAGGACTTTCTCACGGGATTCTACCACAACTTGGATCACAAGTGAGGGTGGCAAATTTTGACTAGAAAACTTTGATAACTAGGCAGCATTTTTTCCTCCTCACTGAATTACAGGAAGGGTTTAAAAGGAAAAAAAAATATAAAAGAGCGTAAAGAAATTCTATCATACCTCTTAGGTGTTCATCATCTTTGGAGAACAAAAAAAAAAAACTCTAGCACTTCCTGTGCATGGTAAAGAAAGAAACCTAGAAAAGGACAAAGGGATTTGAGCATCCTAAATTGTACTATCAAATTTCATGAACACAAGTTAATCCTGTAGTGCTTCAGAGAAATGCCATACATTGAAAAGCTTTATTCCCTAGAAATCAAATAAATCTTTTTATTTTCCAAATCCTCTTTTAAAGAGAAAACTGACTGTGTCTTTGGCTTTTGGCCAAACTCAGTTTGGAGTTGGTCAAACCAAAATGACCCAGTTAATTTCCTGTGCTCTGCTCTTTCTTTCCATATTCACATTCACATCCAATGGGTTGCTGGGAGTTTTGACTCTGTGCAGCACAAACGGTTTTCTAAGATGACTTTCATTGCTCAGAGGTGTGCAATGTCAGTTTCCCATTCCCTGAGTGCTGCTATTAATATTCCCACAGCATCCAACTACTACAGCCAAGTAGACAACAAAGAGAAATGGAACTTGCATTTCTTGGTCCTGTTCAATTTCTGACATCTCAGGCTCATCGTCACCCTCAGAACTGCTGTCCTGGAAACGTGGATCCTCTTGCCATGTGGCTTTTACTGGCTTTATTGTCCCAAGCGCGTGAGGCTCTGCAATGACAGCACCAATAGAGAAAAAAAGCCAAAACCAGATTATTCCTCTAATCATCAGGAAGAATTCCTCCTTTCACGTGAAATACTTACAGTGGAGAAGAGAGATTTAGGAAGGACAGAATCTGACCCTGCCAGATTTTCTAAGCTACATTTCTGCTCCACTTTGTATTTTCCACTTTGTTCCAGGGATCCCTTATGTATTCTTAAATATTTCTCATTGCATTCAGAAGACACTGAATACCTTTTCAGTTCAGCGCAAGTCTGGGGGGCTCATTGCTTTGTGCTGTTGTGTTGGGTTTTTTAATATTTTGGGTAACTTCACGGGGTTTCTTTTCTCTCCTACATGACTGGGACTTGAGTTAATGTTGTTTCATCTTCATTTCAGACGGCCTCATTTTATCTAAGGTTAGGACACCCCAATGATCATGTGTCATTCCATTTCCTTTTTCTAAAGGTCCAAGAGTAGAATTCAGTAACAAACAGAATGTTCATGGATCTTGGGGCCAGCTCTCGGACTTTGCTCCTCCCTCTACATAAACGCACATTTCCTTAAAAGCCTTGTGAGTTCCTATGAAACTTGATATGACTGGTGTGTCACCTTTTTCCCTGTTTGAGGAATTCAGGGCATGAGAACAAGCTTTTTCACCACTCAGCAAAAACCCCCAATGCCTTCTCAAAGCATGCCTTTCAGAATTCCTGAGATGCAAGCATGAGGCACCTCTCAATAATCTACCACAACCCTAGCAAGCAGAAATGAAGATCAAAATGCTTCTGCCTAATTACTGACTTCTGTTGCTGAAAATCCCCTGCATCCTGACCTTTTTTACACCATATTGCCCTACAGTGCCTGCCAGAAGCTCTTCCTTAGCAATGGCACTGTTAGAAGGGTTCTGCTGTTACCTTCTTTGATGCCCAACTCCTCTGTGCCTCCAAAGAAAGAAAACTTGAAGTAACTCGTCTCCTGAGCTGCATCATCCTCAGGCAAAGGTCCCAAATGGTCATCTGGGGCAGAGTCCTGTGCATCCTCTTTGTCCCAGGGTATTTCCTCAGTCTGGTTTGCTCTTTGAAGGTCTTTCAAAGAATAAACCAGAATAGATGGAGGAAATACAGTCTATTCTGGTTTGTTCTTTGAAAGGCCTCTTTCAAATCCGCAGCAATGGTGTAGGAGTTGTCTTCAGACAGTGAGGCAGTGTCTCATCTCTTTCTTCTTTTTTGGCTTTACTGAAATGAGATTGTTCAAGGATAGCAACACAGCACACGTCCTGTTCGGACACAGCTTCCCTAAGAGCCACCTTGCTCTGAATGTCTCCCTAAGCATATCCAAGCCCATTAAGGAGTGGTTCATTATCAAGGGTAAGCAGTGGGGAAACATCTGAGGTTGAAGTCTAAAGGCAGGAACAAGAGTCCTTTTTAATTAGCCACATCCTTAAGTGACTTTTCACTGAATACACAGTTACACAGAAATCAAGGTATTTAGCCCAGACTTCTTCCTGCCAGTAGAAACATCAAGAGCTAATAGGGTTTGCCCACAGAGCTGCACATCTCAGGGTCCCTGCACTGACCGTTCTCACCTTCACTTCTGGCAAGGAACACACGGCCTAGAAAGAAAAGATGACGGCACTACGTGCTGCTGTTGGAGGTCCCAGTTGAGGTCCGACGTCGCTGGTGGGAGCGGCTGCTCCTGCGGGATGTCCCCGACCATGTCCCCCTACGCCTGGGCCTCTCAGCACTCGCTGCTGTCATCCTGCTCCTGTCCTGGCGACTCCTGGAGCGCACAGTTTGAGTCGAGGCCCGGCGCTGCTGGCGGGAGCGGCTGCGTCTGGGGGATGGCCCTGACCTTGTCTCCCTTCGCCTGGGCCTCTCAGCCCTTGTCCCTGTCCCACTGCTCCTGTCACAGCAGCTCCTGGAGCGGACAGGTGGACTCCGGGCCCAGCCTTGCTGGCGGGAGCGCCTGCGTCTGGGGGATGGCCCTGACCATGTCTCCCTTCGCCTGGGCCTCTCAGTCCTTGGCCCTGTCCCTCTGTTCCTGTCATGGAAACTCCTGGAGCGGACAGGTGGACTCTGGGCACGATCTTGCTGGCGGGAGCACCTGCGTCTGGGGGATGTCCGTGATGGTGTCTCCCTTTGCTTGGGCCTCTCAGCCCTTGTACCCGTCCTACTGTTCCTGTCACGGTGACTCCTGGACCAGACAGGTGGGCTCTGGGCGCGACTTTGCCGGCGAGAGGAGCTTCGCCTGCGGCTGGGCCCAGCACGTCTGGAATGGACCCTGTCCTCAGGGTCAGGGGACGTGCTGCGTGTTGCCCTTGATCTGCTGATGCTGCTGGTGTCCAGTGAGGAAGATGGCAGCGCCTGCTGCCATGCTGCGTGTTGGGGCCTGCTGTGGCTGCCCGTCTCTGGAGATGGAGGTGGGGAAACCAGCACCAATGGCACAGGGCTGTGGGAGCTGGGGCTGATGGCCTCAGATTCTGACCAGCCACGAGCAGATTGTCGTCCTGACTGTCTGGCCGGCCTGGGGCCATTGAGCTCTGTCTCATCCCTGGAGGCTGTAAGGGCAAGCAGGAATGTCAAAGATCACCCAGGCCCCGGCCAGGCCAGGCCAGAGCAGTGCCTCCAGCCCTCCAGCAGTGGATGCTGCGCTCTGCCAAGCCCGGCCTGGGCACTGCCCCCAGCCCAGGGACACCGGGGACTTTGACTCATACATGTTCCGAGCCCAGCACAGCTGTCACACTCCCATCTCTGTGTGCTGTTCCTCAGGCCAGAGCAGCGCCTGTGGGTGCCCTCAGCAGCACAGGAGGAGCACAGGAGCAATTGCCAGGGCCTGGGGAGGCAAACAAGCTCATAGCACTGAGAACAAAAAGTGTACCAGCACGTGGTTGTCTAGCCAAGCGCTTCTGCTTCTTCCTGCTTTGAGCCCTTGTCGAGACACAGGTTCCCTGCAGAGCCCCAGGTGCAGCTTCCCAACTTACCCCTGTTCCTCTGCCTCCTCCCTGCCCCCAGGGTAAAGGCAATCCCTGGCATTGCATTGGCCGTGCCTCACTCCTAGATCTGCGAAGGCATCGTTGTCCTCCCACGTTGGCTGTCTGATGGAGAAAGGAAGAGATGATGAATTTCTGCTGCTCTCCCTCACGGAGGTCCAGGGTGTCCCAGCTCTTTCTCCAGCGCTTTTCCAAGTTGGGGGTGAAGCTGAAGCCCAGACTCACAGGACAGGGCAGGGCCAGGGCTCCTGGGGCAGGGCCTGGCACAGCACAGCACTTGCACCCTCCTGGCTGGTGGGCCAGGCAGAAGGACACCAACCTGAAGGGGACTCGGATCCCCAAGATGAACATTTCAACAGGGAATTCCCCACTGTCTCTGCACAGGGGGCACTGGAAATAGAAAGCACCAGCGCGCAAGGCCTGTCCCTGCAGGGCAAACACAGGCAGGGTGAGCGAGGCCCTGCTGCTGCTGCTGCTGCTGCTGAGCACCTGCTGTGCCCCAGGGCTCAGGGGAGGGCTCCTACCTGGATGCAGTCCCTGTGGAACCAGGCCTTTTTGCACGCTGGGCACACCAATGTTGTGAAGGTCTTTCTGTCCTCCACAGGTTCCATGCAGATGGGGCAAACGGTGTCCGGCTCAGGAGTCGCATCCACCTCCTGCTCTGGACGGTGCTCAGGGCAGAAAGAGCTGGGGGCAAAGGGATGGGGAAAGTGAGAAATGCTGGATCATTCCCCAGGGGTGGCCATAAAGAGAGATGAGGTACCTGAACGGAGTAACGTATAGATTGACACAGCCGCCCTCCTTGGTACAGGGCAAGTGGAACCATCTGTCACAGTTCTCCCTGCAGCACATGATGGTTGCCCCGCTCTGGCCGCAGACGCAGCAGCGCTGGAAAGAGCCAAGCAGCTGCATCAGCAGCAGCAGCAGCAGCAGCAGCCTCGAGGCCTCCCCAGGCAGCCCCAGGGCTAAGGGCAGGGCGCAGGACGTGGCCGCTGCCGGCTCCCAGCCCACAGAGCCGCCAGCTGGAGGAGGGAGGCTGCTGTGCCAGGGCCTCTGTGCCAGAGCTGCTGGGAGCCAGACTTTGTCCCGACTGTTGGGCCGGCCTTTCTTTCCTGCAGTCTGGGCTAAGCTCTGGCAAACCTCGCCAGGCACAAATCTCCCTGCTCTTGTCAGGCTCTCACCTTCTGTGCCGCCCGCCGCACTGCAATTAGGAGATCTCGAGGGAGAAAGTCCATGAGTCCCCCGCGGTCCGTCTCTTGCCGAAATAGTAGAGTGGCGAAGAACTGCAGCCAAGGGGAGAAGCTGATGAGGAGGGGGCGGGAGGAGCTGCCCATTGCAAAGGTGGAGGGAGCGCCCGGAGCCACTCACCATGCAGAACACGTGGGCACAGAGCCCACCCTTCTGCAGTTTGTCACCGCACATGTCCGGGTCAGCCTCGGCACGGCGACACAGCATGCAGGCTGCAGGGGACAGAGCCAATGGCACCGGGCATGAGCAGCTGTGCGGGGCTCTGAGCCTGCAGCAGCATCGGCCCCAAGGCTGCTCTGTCCCTGCCTGGCTGATGGGCAGCGCTGGAGGCCTTGCAGAGCAGGGGCCATTGCGGGCACGGCTGTCCCAGGAGCTGCCCCCTGGCCCAGCTGGGCCCCACTTGGGCAGGAAGGAGGCTCCCAGCCCTGGCATGGCCGAGCAGCTCCTGCCTCTCCCTGCCTCTGTTCTGATCCCCACGCTGCCTGCTACCACAAGAGCCCCTGGGCCAAGCTATCAGAGAGCTGCTTTGCCTTCACCTGGCTCCCTGGCACCAGGACCCTCCTGCTTTCTGTCAGACATGGCGGCTGTCTACGCTGAGTCTATCTCCTCGAAGGACGTGGTCACTTCGAGGTGCTGTTCCTCTCTGTCTATGGGAGAAAGAAGGGGGGGGGGGAGTTTGCAGAACAGGCCCAGAACCACGAGGCTCTACTCCCTGCTCAGCCCTGCGTGAGCCCTGCTCCTGTCTGTTTCTCCTCCCGTCGTCGCCTTGAGTAACACTGCAGTGTCCTCTGGCTGTTCCTCTGCTGATTCTGTGATTTTGGGAAGGGAGAGGCAGGTGAGCCTGCAGCACAGGCCCAGAGCCCCGAGGTGTGGGGCCCCTCTGGTCCCTGGGCAGCCACATCCCCGCCCTACCTTCTCCTCCCGTTGTCAGGTCGCACTGACACTCGGCTTGAGCCCCGCGTTCCCTTTTGTGGCCTTGGTGGCACAGGTCACAATGGCCACTCTGACATCAGCACCGTGTACCCAAAATCGGGGCAGCCATGGCCCCAGGTCCCTGGCAACCACTTGTGGCGGCCCCCTTGGGCACCGAGCTTCTAAAATGGTCCGAGCGTTTGCTCAGGGTGGAAGCAGGGCCAGGACTCCTGCAGCAAGTGCAGGGTCAAATGCCAGGCCCTGGGGCAGCCATCCAGGGTGGCACTGTAGGCAGGGAGGTGCTGTTCAGGCACTGCCACGCCAGGGCTCCGGCCCCAGCCAAGGGAAATTTCTGCTCCTGCCCCTGGCAGGCGGTGGCCCAGAGAGCCCGTGCGGAGTCAGCTGCACTACAGGGATTCAAACCCTGCTCTAGGTGAACTGATGTTTTCATAAAGTTCAGAAAACTAAGATGAACCTGATTTGATGCTGCTGCTGATCACCACTGGGTACAGGAGATAAACCTGGACACCACCACAGCTGCCTCCGTTATCCTGCCATCATATGAACTAACAACTTTGACTTTCCATATAAATGGAAAAATTAGTATTAAGCTTCTGAGAAGCGTCATCTTTTATACTGACTCAGCAGAAAGACAGAAAATTCACTGAGAATTTTCTGTGTACATTTGACAGGAGAGCTTGCAACTGTCCTCCACTCAAGTCAAATACAGGAGGATGCTTTTCCTACATTATAGGAACTTTGCCAGTTTGGTCCATGCTTTCCTACTAGAAAATACATTGGAAAAAATTAGGAAGAGAAGCACAAACAATTCTTGTCAATTTTTCTCTTTCGTGTCTTTGCAAACATGCTCCTGGAAATGCAGATCCATGACTTGTGGAACAATCAGTGGCATCTCTGGGAAGCAGGGCAGGGACTGACAGGCAAGGACACACTGCACCTGCCTGATGCTGGGGCAGCAGGAGTTTGCCCATTTTCCTGTCTCCATGGGAGAGCCACCTTGGCTGGGAAACGATCCCTTCACTGCTCTAGGAGGGAGGCACAGCCAGTGCAATGCCAGGGAGCGCCTTTACCCTGGAGGCAGGGAGGAGGCAGAGGAAGAGGGGGGAAGTTAGGAAGCTGCACCCGGGGCTCTGCAGGGCTCCCGGCTAGGTCTCGAAGCACAAGGAGCCAGAAGAGCTTGGCCGGACAATCCCGAGCTCTGGACACCTTGTCCTCAGCACCGGGAACCCGTTTGCTTCTCCAGGCCCTGGGCACTGCTCCCGTGCTGCTCATGCAATTACACACAGACACAGAGCTACCTGCTCTGTCTCAACCCTCTTCAGCACTGAACAGCACAACACAGTAACATGTTCTCTTCAGTACATGGTCTAATTATTAATAGTCCTGCAAAGACTCACATTCAAAGCACACACAAAAACCCCAAACCCTGGTACAAACCTTGCATCAACACAAAATGCATGTTGCTGTTCAGAAACACAGGGCAGCACTTTTGGCCAATGCTTTTTCCTATAAGATCTTTCAAAGGATTGCAAAAGTGACATTGTTTGGCAACTTCTTCAAGGAACAGACAGGAGAGGCTTCTGAGTTTTTAAAGATTTATTGGTTTGCTTTCACTTTCCTTTTGGCATCCTTACACTTCACCCAGCATTCCAGAAAATCGTGAAAATCCAAAATAATATCAGGGGAAGTTTCTGAATCCATTCATGTTTCTCCCAAAGACTTTCTTGACATACATACAAGTGACTGGTCCTATGACATACAGAGACGCAGTGGTTTCCCTGACTGGACATTACAAGACAACGTTATAGACTCCACTATACTAAAACACTTCTGTTGCCTGGTAATTACAAAGCCTGAAGCTCTTCTAGAGGCTTTTCCCAGTGCAACTTCATTAGGTTCCTCTCTGCCCAACTCTCGAGCCTCTCCAGGTCTCACTGAAGGGCAGCAGAGCCTTGTGGTGCCTCAGGCCCTGCTCCCAATTCTGTCCCATCAGCAAACACTGAGGGAACACTCTGTCCCTTCTGCCAGGTCACTGGGGAATAAGGCAAACAAGGCTGGGCCCAGCATGGCGCCCTGAGCTCACAGCTACCTGAGTTTGGAGCTCCCCTGTCCACTTCTCTGCCCCACTGTCCCTGAGCTGCCTCAGGGGCCTGTTATGGGAGGCAGGGACAAAGCCTTGCTGAAGTCCCAGCTGGCAACAACCACTGCTCTCCCCTCACAAGCCCAGCCAGTCACTGCAGCACAGGTGGCTATGGGATTGGTCAAGCATGGTTTCCATTCCTGTTATTCCACAGGCTTAGAGATGGCATCCAAGAGGAGCTGTTCTGTCACCTTTCTGGGGATGGAGCTGAGGCTGATGGCCCTGCAGTTTCCTGGCTCTTTCTTGGTGCCCTTTTGCAAGACTGCAGTGATGTTGGCTTTCCTCCACTGCTCATGCCTCTCTCCAGGGCTGTCTCCTTCCCTGACCTGCTGGCAGAGCACCCTGTGCCAGAGGCAGGAGCAGAGATTTCCCTTGGCCCCAAAAGGGAACACTGGGCTCAGGCCGAGTGTCAGTGCGACCTGACAATGGGAGGAGAAGGCATGAAGGAGCAGAGCTCACACAGGGCTGAGCAGGCAGTAGAGCCCTCGTGGCTCTGGGCTTGCTCTGCAAGCTCCTTGGCCTCTACTTTCTCCACAGAGAGAGAGGAACAGCACCTCAAAGCGACCAGGAAACCCGGACATGGAGCGGGGCTGGGGCTGTGACACCTCAGGGAAACCGGACACGGAGCGGGACTGGGGCTGTCAGCCCTCAGGGAAACTGGCAATGGAGCGGGGCTGGGGCTGTGACACCTCAGGGAAAGCGGACACGGAGCGGGACTGGGACTGTGACACCTCAGGGAAAGCGGCCATGGAGCGGGACTGGGACTGTGACACCTCAGGAAACCGGCCATGGAGCGGGACTGGGACTGTGACACCTCAGGGAAACCGGCCATGGAGTGGGGCTGGGACTGTGACACCTCAGGAAACCGGCCATGGAGCGAGACTGGGACTGCCAGCCCTCAGGAAACCCGGCCATGGGGCTGGGGCTGCAGCTGTGACACCTCAGGGAAAGCAGCCATGGGTGTGGCTTGGCCTTTGACACCTCAGGGAACTCACCATGGCAGCCACCTCCAGGGGTTTTGAAGTACTTGTTTCTTGGTTTAATGCCCTTCCAAGATCAATTTTCCTGATCCTTATCCATGTTTTGGACAAGTATTGCCTCCTGAACAGGCCACCTCCTGGATGTGCAATGATTCCATCTGATCCAGCTGTGCCTCTTCCTTTCTCAAGGGATGGACAGAGGGGCTCTATTGAAGGTGGCATTTCCTGCAGGAAGGGAGGCGATGCCAGACACAGCCACAGGAGGTAGTTGCTCTGCTTCTGGGCCTGAGCCCTGCTGAGGCTTGAGCTGCCCTCTCTGCTGCTTGGCACTGCGGGCACAGCCCGGATAAGATGGGCACAGCCCAGAGGAATTGTCCCGAGCAGGCTCAGGGCACTCGGGTACTGAGCTGTCCTGCTGGGCTCCCTCCGTGGGAGACATGTCCCGAAACCTGGGAGCAGCTGCACGGGGTGCCCGTGGTGGAGAAAGGGCAGAGGGGGAGAGCAAGGCTCCAGTGTGTCCTGAGAGGGCCTGGCTATGTGCCCGTGGGCTGTGGGAGCTGTTCCATGGGCAGGTGGGCAAGCAGGAGGGAGGGACGGAGGTTGGGAGTGACAGCTGTGGCACTGCAGATTTCCCCAAGCATTTAGTGAGGGTTTCCTGTGTGGCAGGGAGAGAGCCCCAGGGCCCTGGGCTGCTCCAGCTGCCCCTCCAGGCATGTTGCACAGGACCTGCAAAGAGCGTACAGAGTGACCAGGAGCCACAGGCTCCCGCAGCCTTACCCCACCCCCTTGCAGTCCCCAATTCCCCAAGGGAGAAGGGGATCCCAACACACCATGGAAATGGTTCTGTAGCATCTGTGATCCCTCCTCGACTGGGATCATGACTTGGATTACTTGGAAATGCTGGTGAATGGTGCTTTGAAGACCTTGTCAGATGTTGGAGGCATGTTCTGAATGTACCTTTCCTGACAGAATAATCTGTGTCAGTATGCCAAGAGCTTACCATGAGCCAGTTCCCTTAAATTTCACTGAAGGTAGATCAGTTCTGGAAACCTTACCCTGCTCCCTTCTGGAGCCCTGAGGGATCCCACAGGATCGCTGTCAGTGGGAGGAAGGGGCATTTGGCTGTCCATCCTCCTCCTGTGTGCAATGCCACTGTGTCCTTCTGTGTGCTCTGTGCAGCCACAGAGAAGAGCAGAGAGGGAAGGGGCTGGGCCCAGGGCTGTGCCCCAGGGCTGAGCCTTTCTCAGCTCCTTTGCAGCCCCCAGGGAGCCCGAGCTGCTTCTGCTGCCACTGCTAAGCCCTGGCCCTGCCTGGGGCTGGGTTTCAAGCTGCTGGCTGCTCCAGGGAGTCCTTTCTGCCCCGACTGCCCCGCAAGGGGCTCCTTCCATCCCAGTGTGGGGCCACTGCAGGCACGAGGTCCCCCTGGCCCTGCTCCTGAGTGGAAGGCAGAGCCAAGGGAGTGCCTTGGAGGGCACCAATCACCCAGGTGCCCTCACTGCCACTCGGGCCTGAAGGAGAATCTTCAGCAGTGCCATTGGAGCTGTTGTGTCCTGCCTTTCTTTGCAGCTGAGCCTGTTGCTAAAGGTGATCTGGCTTCCCAGCCCATGTTCAGGATTGAGCCTCTGGGAGATGGTGAGGGTACGCCAAGGCCTTTCCCCTGTGAGACCTGCCAGCTCAGAGCCCAAAGCTCGGCCAGGGGGGCATCGCTGCAGGTGCCAGGACAGAGCCATGCATGTGTGTGCCCTCACCCTGCACGATCCACTCACAACTTCTGCTCAGCACTGGCAGGTGTTTGAAGGACGGTGGGCCATGGCCCAGCTGAAAAAGCCCAGATGATTTGTTGATTTTATCCGATTTTGCATAAGCATGACGTTCTGAACATGCCATTAAAGAAATGGAGAATTTCTCCATCTTTTAAGGTGTACTTTTTGTTTCTCAAGTGATGGGCCAAAAGTTAGGACAGAAGGAGGTGTTTCCCCAACAAAGCAGAGGCCGATTGGCAGCCCCTGCTGCAGGAAGGAAGTCCGAGCCAAACACAGGCATGGGCACAGGCACAGAAGGTAATTGCTGTGCCAGGCTCAGCAGGGCTCAGCCATTGGCAGAGCTGTGTGGCTGCAGCTCTTCTTCTTCTACCAGGGCCTCCCTTGCACAGCCCGGCAAAGCTGGAGGTGCCTTTGGAGCTCGTTCAGAGCCCTGGGAAAAGGGGACTCGTGCACCAACGTCCCTCCCGCTGCAGCTGCTCTGGAGCTGGCCCTGAGTGCCCAGAGGCCCAAGGCACAGGAGCAGCCCCGAGCGGGAGCCCTGCCGCGAGCCCAGGGCCAGAGCCACCCTTGGCTCCTGACTGGGCAGGGGCTGCACTGGGTCCTGACAGGGCCTGACTCTGTGCCCTGGGGCTGGGGGAGCTGTCACGGGGCAGGGAGGGCCAGGGCTGGCAGGGGCTGCTCAGGGATGGGTGTGGCCCGTGTCCCTCCAAGCAGCAACTGCCCAAAAAGCTGCGCTGCCCCCGGGCTCTCCTCTCGGCCTGCTGGGCTTTGTTGGGTGGCACAGCCTGTGCCACGGGGTGGCAAGGTCCCTGCAGGCCCCAGCTCTGGGGGAAACGGAGAATGTCCTGCCCGCATCCACCGTGCTGCCAGCTCAGCAGTGCAGCACAGCACGGGCTGACGATCCCCATTGCTCCCACAGGTGCAGCTGGAACCACAGCACATGTTCCTGATTCCCAGAAGGGCCTTGGAAGGGGTTTCTGTCAGGGAACAGGCTTCTGGCTAGGGTTACTGGCAGGCCTGCTTGTCTTGGAGCTGATCTTCATCTTATGCTCTGTCCGAAGTTGGACTTGCTGGAAGAGAAAAGGGTGAGTGTTTAGTTCACCTTTCCCTCAAACAGCTGCTTTTGAAAGTCTACGTCAGACAGAAAACATTCCCAGTGAGGTTGCAGTGTAGGGGTGGCCGGTCCTTGATTGTCCAAAGAACTCTGCTGAGGGTTCTGCTGCTGCCCAGAGCTTTCATTGGCCTCCTAATTGCTGGGCCCTGTCCTGGGGGGGCCCACTGGGGCTGCAGCCAGTGCTGGCTCCCACTGAGGCTGCCTGGCCAAGAGCAGCCCCAGGGGCACTGGGCAGAGGCAAGGCACGGTGGGGAGGAGAAAGAGCAGGGACGAGATTGCCCTTGAAAGGCAGGGGAAGGGAGAATGTTGCTTATTGGAAGAAGCCCCAAAGAGCGGCTGGAAGGGGTGCTGCCTGATCAAGGACCCCCGAGAAGCGGAGGGAGGGCGTATCGGCTGATGGGGTGTCCCGAGGAGCGGCTGGGGAGAGTGGGGGTGTCCCTTAGTGGGGAGGAGCGGTCGGAGCGCTTGCACGGTCCGGTGGTGGGGAGGCCGGCGGGGCAGTCGGAGTAGGCTCAGCCCGGCCGGTGGGCACGGCTAACCCTGCCCGCCCGCAGGACCACGGCGCAGTTCCTGTTCGAGGCGGACCTGCACGGGCTGCTGAAGCTGGACACGCTGATCCCGAACGCGCCGCCTGCGCCATGGCAGCGCAAGGCCAAGGAGAGCGGCCCCGGGCCCAGCCCTGTCAGCGTGTCCCCCATAAAGCCGGCATGTCGCTCCCACAGCCCCAGCAAGACGCCGTCCAAGACACCCGGTGAGCGCCGGCCACCGGCGGCAGAGGTTGAGTGCGGGAGCCTGGCCCAGGCTGCTTGTCCGTAGCCATGGGGCTCTGGGCTCCCTGCCACGCTGCCCTACCGGCTGCTGCTCAGGCAGGAGGAGGTGGGCTGTGCTCCTGACAGCCACCCACTTCCTTGCCAGCATGAGGGGCAGAGCTCTGAGCACTGGGGCTGGCGAGCTGCTGTTCGCCCAGCTGAGCCTTGCTGGCACAGCTGGATGCTAGGACGAGTGTGGGCAGGACTGTCAGCTGACAGCTTTACATCCTGTGAGCGTTTTTGTATCTTCCCCTTATCTCTGGACTCTGGAATTGTTGCACTAGACCCAAGAAGTTGCACCACACAGTCCCTAACCAACTTGGTGGCAGGGAGGAAAATATAAGTTAGTTGGGACTGGGTGGCATGAGACCTCAGAGTCCTACTTGTCTGGTGGGTGTGATGTGGAAGAGTGTTGGGTTTGCTCCCGTGAAAGCTCTAATACAGGCTGTTAAATAGCTGTAAGACAATATTTTCATATGTGAATGCAGGTAAATCTGGATCCAAAATTCAAAGCACCCCCACAAAGGCTGGGGGGGATCGCTACATTCCCAAACGCAGCACTATGCAGATGGAGATGGCAAATTTCCTCCTAACCAAAGAGAATGACCCTGCTGAGGATTCCCCTACCAAGAAGGTGAGCATGTTGCTAAGTTACAATTACTTCAATAACTGCTACTCCTTCCTGCCCCTTTACAGAGCAGTGAACAATAGGTTCTATCAAGGAGGCACACGGCACTGACAAGTCCCAGCCATCACTACTTGCAGCTCTGGGCTTCAGGAGCCTAGGATGAGACTGAAGCTGTAGAGACTGCCATGCACTCGAAGCCTGTGCTGCTTCTGGTAGCAAAATTTAGCTTTTGACTAACGAGGCTTTAAAATGTAGCAGGCAACAAAAACACAAAGCTGTAAGCCTATGCAAAGTGAAACTGCTGGTGGTAGCTATTCTAGGACAAGGTCTCCACAGGGAACACTTCTGGAATGTTTTACACTGTGTTCTGAAATCTGTTTATGAAGCATTTGGTCGCTTTGTGGCTGTGGCTTTTCCCTCTGGCAATGACACTGAATTTGCCATTGTTTGAAAATGTGAGCAGGACAATGTATGAAAGTCTGAGGAAAACTGCTTTGACCTGCCTCTGTGTGACTGACCCTTGCAGCACAGTCAAACATCTTCAGATTCTAAGAGAAGGGGACTTAGATGTCTGTTTAAATTGTAGTGTGGGAATTGTTTTAAATGCATTGCACTGAGGGTGATTTGTCTCTGTAGGAGCAACAGAAAGCCTGGGCAGTGAATCTGAATGGTTTTGATGTGGAAG
This sequence comes from Melospiza melodia melodia, assembly GCF_035770615.1. Lineage (NCBI taxonomy): Eukaryota > Metazoa > Chordata > Aves > Passeriformes > Passerellidae > Melospiza > Melospiza melodia. The sequence goes on from NC_086200.1 coordinate 6,498,099, forward strand.
AGGCAAAGATCCTCCACCTCAGAGGAAAACCACAGAATGCTCCAGAAGGTATGATACAGGCTCCGTGTGAGCTGAATCAGCAGGAGGGATCAGGTCAGGGGAACAGCAACACAGAGGCTCTGTGTGTGGTCACAGGAGAAATCAACTGGTTTCTGAGAGCTGTACAGGCTGGAGTCTCCTTTCTTAAGGTTCCTGAGGTCGAGGGAGGGCATAACAGTTAAAGTGAATTTATTTAGGAGAGTTGCTATGACTGCCAGTTGGTCACCTGTTACAGGGCTTGCAAGGGTCTTCAGGGTGGAGAGAGAGATGAGAATCTTGACCTCATGTTCAGAAGGCTTGATTTAATATTTTATGATATATATTACATTATTACTATACTAAAAGAAATAGAAGGAAAGTTCTCAGAAGCTAGCTAAGCTAAGAATAGGAAAAGAATGAATAAACAAAGGGCTGTTTCTCAGCAGAGGGTGAGACCCAGCTCCGCTGTGAGTGGTCAGTAAATCCAAACATTCACCCAAGACTGATCACGCATCCACCTGTTGCATTCCCCAGCAGCAGATAACCATTGTTTACCTTTTGTTGCTGAGGCCACAGCTTCTCAGAAGGGGGAAAAATCCTAAAGAAAGGATTTTTATGGAAAGATGTCGGTGACAGTTACCGGTACTGCAGGTTCCAAACATTCATGAAGTCTGTAAGAGCATCAAAGCCTCTGCTGTGCACTTTCTAGCTTAAACTGCAACTAAATATAATGGGATTCAAAAACCCAAGTGTTTGTTAAATTTGTTTCCATGAATGAGGAAATTGTAGCTCACCCCTGCTCAGCAGTTCATTCTGCCAGTGATTTTAGTGCACTGCAGGCTTGTGAGTGTTTCTCTTAGGACTTTATTTTCACTCCAAGGGATTCCTAGTTGGGTGAGCAGCACTCAGCTGGGAGGAAACTAACTCAGGTTAACAAACCTGTTCCCCTGCACACAGACTATCAGAATAACCTGAAAGTGCTCTACAGTCTGAAAATGGCACCTGGATACAGCAGGAAGAAGAGCAGATATATTCCCTCAAAGCCAGAATGGGTCTTGGATGCACCAGAGATATTCAACGAATACTGTAAGTAGGCTACAGGGTTGAGTGCTGGGCATCCAGAACATTCTGTACTGGATTGCTGTTCCTAGGACAGGGTAACTGGGCTGTCTGTATTATTTGGTGTACCCAGGCTAGCACAGACCACTTCTGGAGTGTCCCTGTGTGGCCTTACAGGGACAGTGGTCTAGGGCACAGTGTAGATGCCTTGGAGCAGGGTACCTGGCCCCAGCAGCTGGGCATAGTGACACTCAGAAGGCTGCCCCTCACCTGCACGTGTGTGTGTGCACGTGTGCACCCACACCTGCTGCAGCAGCACGGGTGAAGGGCAGGGCTCTCTAGCCATCATGGTGTGACCTGCATTGCTCTTTCAAATTGTAGAACTGAATCTCATAGACTGGAGCTCCCAGAACTTCCTGGCAGTGGTTCTGGATGACACTGTTTATCTGTGGAATCACGCTACTAGGGAGATTATCCCCCTGCTGCAGACGGAGCATCCAGATGTTTACATTTCCTCTGCATCATGGATTAAAGAAGGAGACTACCTTGCTGTTGGCACAAGTAGTGCTGAGATTCAGGTGAATGCAGGAGTAAAACTAGAGGTGTTTTCAAGGGATTGACAGAACTGTGGGGCCTGGGGACAAAACCTTGGCTGGCAGAGGAAGGATGCCATGCACCTGACTTGTCTTCCCTGGTGTGGGGTGGAACTGCCTAGTGTGCAAGGCAGGGTTTGATTTGGGCGTTTTCTGATAAGCAGCATTACCTTCTGTGCTATAGTCATGAGATACATATTTTCTCTTGTGGAGAGCATTATTAATAATTGGTTAGCTGAGAAAGGCCACACTGATATAATGCCACTGGTTAAGCTGAAGGAGAAAAGTCAGCAGTCAGCAAGCTGAAAGGAAAAGTCAGCAGTGACCTTGCTGCAACATGAGGATAGGGAGTTGAGATTAGTCCTGAATACATCCTAAGAATATGTAGAAAGTATCAAAAGTAGAACCATAGGAATGTAGAAGTAGGCGTAGGTGCTGATATGTAAGCTGACCAATCCTGAGCTCAACTTTTGCAATATGTATGAAGCTCATTATTAACTGTATTTAACCCGCCGTACTGATCAATAAAATTGAGCCTGTGATGATCAAAATGATGTCCTGGTTCCCTTCTGTCGACAAATGGTGGAGAATGCGGGCATAACCGAATCTCTGCCCTTTTTCTAGGATTAAAAGAAAAAGGGATTACGCCACGGTCCGGAAGTTGGGTTTGGGTCCCAGCAGCCGGGACGGTGCCGGAATTTGAAGCACCTTTAAGGTTCACAACTGTGACTTAAGCCAATACGTGTCCGCCGGAGCCTGGAGAGCTGCAACAGCGCGCGCTGATTAATAGGTATGGATAGGCAAGCGGCATATGATTTATTTACCGCCTATTTAGAGCGGCGTGGGATAAAAGGGATAGATTTAAAAAAGGAGTTACCAGGGTTATTAGCTTATGGCCATGCTAAGGGTATCTTTTCTAATCCTCATACAGTTCATGAGTTATCAGAGTGGAGAAAGTTTGGGGAAATATTGTGGGATACAGTACTAGATGATGATAAGACAGCAAAGAAATTCGGGAAGTTATGGCGGGTGGTGTATAACACGTTACTTCAGCAGGTCTCTGAGAGAAAGGCAGCAGAAACGGCAACAGAAGCTCATAAGAGGAATATAGGGTATGGTCGTGAAGATGATCCCCTGGCACCTTCTGTAACTAAGGTACTTATGCCTAAGAGTCCCCAGCAAAGTGGTGTGGAGGATTTTCCTATAGGCGCAGTGGAACTGTCTGCACCTTTCCTGTCAGAGGGGGAGGGCGAGTCGGATGGTGGGGGTAAGAGCAAGCCAGCTTTGCCTCCGCCATGAGCTTCAGGTGGGTCGGATGGTGGGGGTAAGAGCAAGCCAGCTTTGCCTCCGCCACCAGCTTCAGGTGGGTTGGATGGTGGGGGTTGGAGCAAGCCAACTTCGCCTCCGCCGCCAGCTTTGCCTCCGCCACTTCCCCTGCGTGAGCCGGCTCCGGTTTCACTGTCAGCTCCAGCGGGGGGGCCGCTTCCCCCGCGCGAGCCAGCCTCTGCTCCACTGCCTTCCCTGTGCGAAAGCTCGGGGTCTGTACCAAAGCGCCAGCAGCATAGCACCCTTAAAGGGCCAGATCCCATCCCAGGGGCACACCGTAATCCATGGGGGGAGATGGCTAAACAGAGGAGGGAAGCTTGGGCTGCTTTGGCAAAGGAAGTAATGCAAATGGGGGATGGTGAGGCGGTGGAAATAGCTTCTAGTCTTGCATGTCCGGTCACATACACACCACAATATGATGCACAGGGGAACCTTACGCATAATATAGCAGAATATACTCCCTTAGATTGGAAGCTGTTAACTCAGCTACGTTCTACGGTTAGTCAGTTTGGAGTAAAAAGTGAACCTGTTAAGCAAATGTTAGATTATCTTTTTAATACTCAGGTTTTATGTCCTAATGATTTAAGAGGAATAGTTCGGTTGATATTTACTCAGCATCAGCAGTTATTGTTTAATGCACATGACCCATTACATGGGGTGACAGTAGAGGAGATGATGGGCTTAGGGGCATTTTTACGTACAGAGGCACAGATGATATCGGGAGCTGATAAACTTACAGAGTCTATGTGGTTAGTGCGTGCTGCAATAGATATGGTTAAAGAGCCAGGAGGGTTACCGGCTTATATGGGTATTAAACAAGGTAGAGAAGAATCATTTGGAAATTTTATCGATAGAACAGCTACTGCTATAGATCGGGCTGGTGTTGCAGGGCGCTATTGAAGCAGGTGTGCTTTGCAAAATAGCAATCCAGCAACCCAAAGAGTGTTAGCTACTTTAGGGGCAAATTGGACTATTGAGGAAGCATTAGAGCGAATGGCATTAATGCCAACAGCTTCACAGGCATTTATAGCAGAAGCCTTAAAGGAATTAGGATTAGGGTTGCAAAAGCATAGTCTACTCAAAATCGGGTGTTAGCTGCTCTTGCTCCTCTCCAAAGCGGCTCACTGGCAGTCACGTAAAGAGGCTCGAGACCATTCATCAAGTGTTACCGATGCGGCAATGAGGGACAGACACAAGTTACTGCCGTGACATCGCTGCTACCACCTGTCTGCAACCTGCAACAACACGGAGCCTCGGCTTGGACTTATCAGCAGCAGTAGACGTCACACTAATGACAAACCAGCCTGAGAGGATACCCACTGGAATAAAGGGCCCTCTTATATTAAATGGACAAACATGTGGAGCATTATTGCTGGGACGTTCCTCTATAACTATGTTGGGATTATTTGTTTTGCCTGGTGTTATCGATGCGGACTTTACAGGGGAAATACAAATTATGGCTTACACCCTTTATCCTCCGATTAAAATTACAAAAGGACAACGCATTGCACAATTGGTACCACTGTCACAAATGACATCGGGAATATAATCATTTACTGGGCAAGCACGGGATGAAAAAGGTTTTGGCTCTACTGGTGTTACCCTTTTAACTGTGGATTTACAAAATAGACCAAAACAAAAGGTTGAAATTACCTATGGGCATCAAAGCATAACCCTTTATGGATTATTGGATACAGGAGCAGATACTAGCATCATTTCTCCAGAAGCCTGGCCACAACATTGGCCTCTATTTCCCTCATCAAACATGCTCACAGGAGTGGGAGGATTTACATTGGCAAGCAGGTCGCCGTCTTTGTCTGTGTGCATTGAAAATCAACAAATATCTGCTGTGTTTTCAATTGTTCAACTGCCTCCTACAGTTTCCTGCTTAATTGGAAGGGACATTTTAACACAATTGGGAGTGGTGTTAACTAATCAGCACCCTTCGTGGTAATTGCCATTGCTTGGACTTTCCCCATTCCACTCACCTGGAAAACGGATACACCGGTGGTGGTTAAGCAATGGCCATTAAAAGGGGAGAGTCTTATGCATGCCCATGAATTGGTACAGGAACAATATACAAAGGGACACCTGCGACTGTCCACAAGCCCTTGGAATACACCTATTTTTGTAATCAAAAAGAAATCAGGGAAATATCGTTTGATACATGATTTGAGGGCTGTAAATGACCAAATGGAACCAATGGGGGCCTTACAGCCTGGTCTTCCAAATCCAGCTATGATTCCAGAACACTGGCCACTTTTAATTATTGACCTAAAGGATTGTTTTTTCACTATTGGCCTGCATCCTGATGACATGAAGAGATTTGCTTTTACTTTACCAGCAATAAATCGTGGGGAACCAGATAAAAGATTTGAATGGACATCTCTTCCGCAGGTCATGCGCAACTCTCCCACTTTATGTCAGCTTTATGTTGATGCAGCATTACAGCCACTACGTCGTAAATGGCCAGCAACTATAATATATCATTACATGGACGATATTTTGTTTGCACAGCAACAGCCATTCTCCTCTTTACAGATTAACACCATTAAAAATACTCTTGCTGCATATTCACTTGTTATTGCTGCAGAGAAAATTCAGACTACAAAGCCCTGGAAATATTTGGGATGGACTTTGACGGATCAAATAGTGATACCACAAAAATTGGAATTACAATTGGACATTAAAACTCTACATGATGCACAGAAGTTGCTGGGAGACTTACAGTGGCTGAAGCCTATTGTGGGAATACCAAATCACTTATTAGAAGCCCTACGGCCTTTGTTAAAAGGTGTGGACCCTACTACTCCTGTGCACCTGACAAAGGAGCATCGTCTTGCCTTGCAGCAAATCAGTAACTGTGTACAGCAAGGGTATGTGTCTCGTCGACAATTCGACCACCCCATTGACCTTACTATCTGGAATAGCCCTTGCCACTTGCTTGGTGCTCTCTCTCAGTTGCAAAAGAAAACGGGGGAGATACGGGTGTTGGAATGGTTGTCACCACCACTACAGCATAAGAAAACAATATCTTCAAAAATTGAACAATTGGCTGCATTACTCAAAAAGGGGCGTCTCAGAATTCTTGAAGTGGATGGTAGAGAACCTGCTACTATTAGATTACCTATGGAAAAAGAAACCTTGGACTGGTACTTGATAAATTCAAAGAATTTACAAGAAGCATTATTGATGTCACCTGCTAAAGTAGAGACTAGTAAATTAGTGCCTAGAGTTTTGCAATGGATGACAGAATGGAACTGGATCACTCGACCTTTGAGAGAAGAAAACCCCATAGAAGGAGCTATTACAGTTTTTACAGATGCAGGAAAGAAATCAAGGCGTGCTGCTGTTACCTGGCAAGAAAAAGGACAATGGAAGCATCAACTCCTCACAGCAGACCCTGCAGATAGCTTACAAACTTTGGAATTGTTAGCAGTAGTATGGGCGGTGTCCAACTTACAGGAGCCTTTAAATGTGGTCACAGACTCTATGTATGTTGCAGGAGTAGTCAAACGAATAGAGGAAGCAGCAATTAAGGAAGTGAATAATAAACGATTGTATGAGTTACTGATACAGTTAAGGAAGGCTTTACGAGAAAGAAAGGCAGCATATTCTGTGATTCATATTAGGAGCCATAAGTGGTCTGAAGGTTTAGGAGAAGGGAATGAACGTGCAGATAAATTGGTTACCCTACCCATTGATAATTCTTGTCCTATTGACAAGCACACATTGGCCAGAGAAGCACATAGTAGATATCATCAAAATGCAAGAGGTTTAGCAAAACACTTTGAGCTGAGTTTGTCAGAAGCCAAGGCCATTGTCAGAGCATGTCCAACATGTAGTTATCATAATGGTGGGATAGGTCTAGGCATCGGGGTTAATCCTCGAGGTTTAAAAATAAATGAGATATGGCAAATGGATGTTACACATGTAGCTAGATTCGGTAAAGTCAAGCATGTGCACGTCACCATAGACACATATAGTCATTACATATGGGCTACGGCTCAGGCAGGACAGAAAGCTATACAGGTTATCAGACATCTGTTAAGTTGTTTCGCTGTTATGGGAGTTCCAAAAAGTATCAAAACAGATAATGGTCGAGGTTATGTAAGTGCTAGGGTCCGGAAATTTTTGAATCAGTGGTCTGTTAAGCACGTGACAGGTATTCCACACTCTTCTACTGGACAGGCAATAGTGGAAAGAGCAAACGGTACCCTTAAGCAGTATATTGAAAAACATCAAGATTTGACAGATCCACAAGCATATTTGGCTAAGGTTTTGTATGTGATTAATCATTTATGCATTTTTGGGGAAGATGATACCCCCCCTGCAATGAAACATCATCCAAGGTCAGGTCAGGAAAATACTAAGGAAACAGAGGTCTGGGTTAAGTATAAGAACCCAAGTACAGGATTATGGGAAAAACCTGCAAAAGTATTATATTGGGATCGGGGGTATCTTTGTGTTTCCTCACCTACAGGGCCTTTGTGGGTGCCTGCTAAGTGGACTAAACCTGTTTTTGATGCAGCCTCTGGTGGATTGCCTTACAGAGGAGGACAAGGAGCGGCTGGGGAAGAAACTGCTTCTAGTCCTACAACCACTACTGTTTCAATTTAAGGGGTACTCGGAAGCGGTGGACAGAGCACTGACACGTCACTACCGGACAGCCCAGGAGTTGATTGGTTTCATTGACTCATTATCAACTTTTCACTTAACAGATCCAGCGAAACTACATTGCCTTGACTGTCACAATCCACATTGTGCTGCCTGGATAGCTCTACGTTGTGGGGGTTGTAAAAGAACTTTTTGGATAGAACAATCATTATTACGGGATTTGTGGTGTCATACTTGTGAACACGAGCATACGTGGGGAAAAAGCTGGCAAGATGAATTAAGGAGACAAACGGGGCAAAACGCATATATAGCTTTAAATCGTTATGAGTCTCCTGAACAGAAGGTTCTTGCTTATTATCGATGGGAAATACAATGTATTGTAAATAGAATTAAGGTTCAAAGTAAATCACGTATAGTTTCTATAAGGTGTAGGAAATTAGTGCCTCTAACACAGCATTCAGTTGTAGGACCCTTCCAAGGGGATCCTGATAGAGCATTAGATTGCTGCATTGATAAGTTGCAAAAATTAAGTTTGAAAGGGACAGGACCAGTGAAATTAGGAGCAGCAAGATTGAAGACTGATAAGAAAAAGAAGGCAAAAAAGGGAACGGTCTCATTTGAATAGGGGTATCAGTGATTGCTAATTAATTTTCTATGATTAGAACAATTTTACTGTTGTGGGACCCTCGGGAGGATATAGTTGTTGAGGAGGATAACGAACAAGAACTACGATTACGAAATAAGATACACCTTGTGTTAAAGAAAGACCTTGAGCTGTTAGCCTCATATAGTAAAAAGGCTGAAGAGGCTTTGCGATCACCACCATTGAATTGGTTGCTTTGGGTTGAAGATACACAATTTTATACTGGTCCTTACTTACATTCGCTTCCTTGTTATGTTTGCAAAAAGGATAAAGATAAATGCAATGCATGGGTAGCTTTGCATTGTGCAGATTGTAATCAGGTTTATTGGTATTCACAGAAGTCATTAGGATATTTATGGTGTACATCTTGTTTTGGAAAGTGGATTCGAAATCATATCTGGGTTAGAGCTCTTGAACAAAGTACTGGCCTGCCAGGACGGACAGGATTACAGCTCTTTGAGAGTGCAGAACAAGTGGTTATAGCATATCTTAGGTGGAAGTTACAGGAAAACCTTAGAATATTTGAAATTACTAAAGCCTCACGCATCATAGCAGCTCGCTGCAAAGCTGATTTGCCTTCAAACTTACCTCATGCTATACTTGTGAGCAAGGATGCTGATTTAGAATTAGATCAGTATATTCAAGAATTGACTCAGCCTTACAATAGACAATCTAGCAAACCAGGGAAAAGTCAGCGAAGAAAAAAAAAAAAACAAAAAAAAAACAACGTAAGCAGAAGGAAGAAAAGGAGAAGCAAAGCAAGCAGAAAGAAAAATGAGGTTTGTTTTTGTTATACTGCTCAATGCTGTAGCAAGTGAAGCAGTAGGAGTAACACACTTTAGTCAACCAAGGGAAAATTTATGGGTAACGCTTGCTAATCAAACTAACCAATCATCACTTTGTCTTAGTCTTGGAGGAGTCACTAACCCATTTCGAACATGCCTGGTGGGACTTCCGGTGTGGTCTCCTGGAGAATTTTGTAGTTTGATAAACAATCAAACCTTATGTATGTCTAACATGTCAAACATCACATTGCCGGTGCAACAAGGGTATACTGCAGGTCAGAGTGATGGCTATCGTCAATGCTTACTAATCCAATCACTTAACACCTCTTTGCATTCTCCTCCTGAAGAACTGGATCTTTTTGGAAGTACAAATGACAGCATATCTAACACTACAGCTGGTGGATGGTTTAGCTTCAAACTTTTGGGTGCTCAGAATTTAAACCAACCTAAAGAAACATGGGCCACCCTAGATTCATCCCTGAATGTGAGTGAATTCTCTCCACAGCATTACAGTCAATGTAACGGCACAAATATCACAGCACCAATGAAATTAGCCACAGGAATATTTTTGATTTGTGGAGACAGGGCATGGAATGGTATACCAGCTAAACCACAGGGTGGACCCTGTTTTTTGGGAAAATTGTCACTGTTTCATCCTAATGTGTCCTTGCTAATGCAGCTGAGTCAAAATTCAAACAGGAAAAAACGTAGCATACATGACTTAGACTGCAGCAAGATAGGAGATCCACGATTTTGGGGCACATTCAAACAGGTGGTGGTTTCAACTATCTTACCAGGAGGATCTGCCAATAAAGCCATGAATTTAGCAAAACAATTAGGATGCTGGGCAAGGGATGAGCTGAACAAGACATCACAAATTCTAGACATGTTAACTGCAGATGTGCAAAGTGTTAACCATGCTGTTTTGCAAAATAGAGCTGCTGTAGATTTTTTGCTCTTAGCACAAGGGCATGGATGTGAAGAGTTTGAGGGAATGTGTTGCATGAATCTGTCTGATCATTCGGTGTCCATTCACACTAAGATAAAAGAATTACAACAGGGACTTCACAAACTTAAGGAAGAAGACGGTTTAGGAATTGACGAATGGCTTAAAGGCCTGGGACTCGGACCGTGGCTGAGGAACCTTGTGATCTATGCTATAGGATTTCTGGGTGTAATTTTACTGTTTTTGCTTATTTTGCCTTGTATCTTTAACTGTATCCAAAACATGGTCAGCCGTACAATAGCAAAAACATGGCAAACTAATCTCCTTGCTCAAGAAGAAAACAGGGGAAATGTGGAGAGCATTATTAATAATTGGTTAGCTGAGAAAGGCCACACTGATATAATGCCACTGGTTAAGCTGAAGGAGAAAAGTCAGCAGTCAGCAAGCTGAAAGGAAGAGTCAGCAGTGACCTTGCTGCAACATGAGGATAGGGAGTTGAGATTACTCCTGAATACATCCTAAGAATATGTAGAAAGTATCAAAAGTAGAACCATAGGAATGTAGAAGTAGGCGTAGGTGCTGATATGTAAGCTGACCAATCCTGAGCTCAACTTTTGCAATATGTATGAAGCTCATTATTAACTGTATTTAACCTGCCGTACTGATCAATAAAATTGAGCCTGTGATGATCAAACTGATGTCCTGGTTCCCTTCCGTCGACACATGATTGGTTAAATCCTTTTTACGCACGCATTTTGATATTTCAGTTAATTTTAGTTAGTCTTTCTTCTTCATGCATCTCGCTGTGGTTTTCTTGTCTGCCTTTGCATCCTGAACCGTCTGCTGCTGAGCGTGTTCTCCTTCTTTTGTGTCCTTCAAGGGCATGGTGACCTCACTCAGGTTCTATGAAGGCTGGATTGTGAACATGTTACATATGTCCATTGTCCTCCAAAAAACCCTCAGCAATCCTCCCAGTGCTTTCTGGTCATTCAAGTGCCCTTCAGCTGACTGGTTTCATGCTTTGAGCTTCAGGGAATTGCCCAATCTTTCTGAAGCTGAAATAAATATCATATTAGTCAACATCTTAATTGTGTTTATATCTCACAGAATTGCCTTTTCTTTTGCCTTTGTCTAAAACTGTTCCTGTGCGGAAATCTCTGGGGGATGGTGGACATGTCAGATGCTGCTGGGACATCCCAGAGCACTTGGACCTTGGCTCTGCACAGGAGAGCTCTTCATCCCCTTTCTCTCTTTTCCTCCCTCTGGGCATGGAGGGAGCTCCTGACTTCAGTGTGTGACTCATGTGTGCAAAGAGCAAATCTGGGCAGAATTGGGGCAGGGAGGGTTTGGGGGGACCTTGGGATCTGTGCTGGGCACAGAAGGTGCTTTCCACTGCTCTGAGGCTGTCTGCTGTGGAAAGTGGATTTAATATCCAGCAGAGGAATGACTTTTGCATTTGATGGAACTGTGCCTTCCCTTGGCTTTGTTGGCTGAAAAGATACAGAGGAGCACACACAGAGTTACCAACTCCTGGATTCCAGCAGTGTTCAGATAGAAATTACAACAGGAGGTAGGCTCAAGATGTCTGCTTGCCTTGTGGTCAGTCTTCAATACCCCTTGGTCTCTCTGGGCCCTTCCCCCAGGTGGGCCTTGGGCTCATTTGGTCCCTCAGGAGCTGGGCTGGGGCTGCAGAGGTGGCTGTGGAGCATTGCCTGTGCTGTGCCAGGGACTGGCAGCCACTGCTGGGCTGGGATAGAGGCTCTGGGGGGATTGGGGCTCCAGGGCAGGGCAAGGCTGGACCTGCCCCTTCCTCCCTCCCACACAAAATGTTTAGAGCCAACAATCTCCTCCAGTCTGTCACAACAGGGAATGCTGGAAGTGAAATCCCAGTTGTGGCCATGGGCACCTGGCTGAGAAGGACAGTTTTGTTCCATAGGAAGGAAAGCACAGAGCCTCAGTGTTTGGAAGGCAGGTGAGAGTCTCACTAGGCCAAGGCCAGCCAGACTTGTCAGGAATGGCAGATTTTTTTTGGGAGCAGTCTTTGGATTTAGGGAATTCTGGAGGTGGAAGACCAATCTCAGCCATGCATGCCTGGAGAAGTAGGACAGTTCTTTCTCATAGGGAGGAAGGCACGGAGCCTTCCCCAGTGTTTTGGGGACAGATGGGAGGTGACTCTCCTGAAAACATTGCCTGCCACACTTGTCCTGGCAATATTCCTATGGGAAAAATTTGGAGTTGAAATCCCAGTTCTGGCCATGAGTAATTAGAAGAGATTGACAGTTCCTTTCCTAGCAAGGAAAGCACAGAGCCGCAGTGCTCCAGGAGCTGATGAAAGGCAGCCTTTGACATTCCAACATCAGCCAGAGCTGTCCGCTGGCCCCTGGGAGGCCAAGCCAGCCAGGCCTGTTCCATGTTCCCTCAGTTCCATGAGACCCAATGGTCCCTTGCTTCCATGTGTCCCTGAGGTGCCATAATGCCCCCTTGGTGACACGAGGCCCTGAAGGGTCCCAATGGTCTCCATGGTTCCATCAGGCCCCACAGAACCATAATGGTCTCTGGGTTCCATGAAGCCCCGCTGTGTCACCAAGGCCCCTTGGTTCCATGGGCTCCAGGGGTGCCACAATGATCCCCTTGGTTCCATGAGGTTCCATAGTGCCACCACGGTGTCCTTGGACCTGCTGGGACTCTCAGTGTGTTCCCAGACACCCCGAGCATGGTTACAGACGCTCCCAGTATATCCCAGTTGCCTTCAGCACACTCACAGTCATTCCCAGTCACATCCACTTGGACCAGTAAGATTCCACTTTCCACCAGTATGATCCCAGTCACTCCCAGTGAAGGGAACGGACCGGGATGGACTGGGACAGGCTGGGATGGACTGGGACACCGGGATACACCAGGCAGGATACACTGGGATACACCAGGATAAACTGGGATACACTGGGACACACCGGGACACACTGGGATACACTGGGACACACTGGGATATACTGGGATACACCGGGACATACCAAGACACTCCAGGATACTCCAGGATACACCAGGACACCCTGGGATTCACCGTGCCCAGCACTGGGACCCACTGGGAGCAGGATCAGAGCACACTGGGACTCAGCAGGGCCAGAACTGGGGCAAAAGGGATCACAGTGGGACCCACTGGGATATACTGGGAGTGACTGCAACCATACTGGGGATGACTGGGAACACACTGAGAGTGACTGGAGTCACTGAGTCTACATTGGGGGCAACTGGGAAGACTGGGATCACAGTGGATTCCTACCGGGGTCATACTGGGAGTGACTGGGTCTGTGCTAGGGTGTCGTGGTTTTGGTTTGCTAATATAAGATCTCTTTAATTTTGAGATTTTTTTTGGCTAATGCACTAAAGAATGTGGTGGGTTTGGTGTTGGTTAATTACTAATACACTTATTTTTGGTTGTGAGATAGGATTAGGAGAAAGGTAAAGCAGGCTCAAAACTTTAAAAGGGTAGAAAGAAAAATTTTAATAATAGTAAGTAAAAAGAAAAAAAAAGGTAGTAAGAATCAAAGCAAACTTTTTAGAATACTTCTCCCCACAAGTTTTTCTTTCTCACTGACAATGTAAAGAAACTAAACTTAAGATTTCTAGTCAGTTTACTACCTCTCAAAGAGTCTTTTTTTAGTTCACTTAGGGAGAGAAGTCCCTCTTGATAAAGTTATGGAGACTTTTCTACAAAAGGAAAAAAACAGTTTTCTCGTGGTTCTCAATTTTGTCATGAATAATAACTGCCAGGGGAACCTTGCTATCGTAAAATCTTTCTTATTTCTACAAACCTTCCCACAGCTTGGAGACGGGCTATGTTGATTGATGGGGTATTGTTTTAAAGATGAGCTGTTCAAAGGCAAAAGTTCTCATTATCTATCTCTAAAATCATCTTCATCTCTGGGAGCACAGATCTTCATTTTTAGAAGCACAAGACTGTGCTCTTTCTTTGTGCAAACTTCTCATGAGATTACAGCTATTTCAACATCTGCTTACTTTAACATAGAAGCCTTTACCTAATATCAATTCAAACACTTTCATTTCCTTATAGTTTTATGTGTTATAAGGGAAAAGAGTCTTTTCTTTATAGCTTACAAGAGGATTTCAGCTCTAAAAACAAAGCATCTTCTCCCCCTCCCATCTGGGACTTACTTACCTTCTTCTTTATTACCTTTAATATCTTCATCTTGTTTTTAATATACGTGCATGTTGTTCTTTTCTCTCACTCAGAAGAAGACTGAAGCACTGAAAAAGTTAACATCATGCCTGAAGCCTACCTAACCCACCAATAACTACTAACAGAAAGCTGTGGCTCAGTTGTGTTCAGATCAGCTTTGTAGTTAGTGTTTAGTTTTCTACGCCAGCCACAGAAGTCTCTGGTCTCAGCCAGGCTAAGAAGAAGAAGAAGCAGCAGCCTGACAGCGAGATCTTCGCAGCCACAGCCAGCCCTGCTCTGGCTAAAGCTCCGCAGCCTCCCCTGTCTCCTTGCCCGGCAGCTGCTGAAGCCCAGCCCGGCCAAACCAGAGCCCATGGAGAGAGAAGCCAGCAAGCAGCCCAGGAAATAGAAAAGAAGCCCAGCCTGCAGCAAGACGGCCCAGCCCAGCCCAGACACAGAGCTGAAGCCCAAACCGAAACCCAGCAGCTCCCTGCCGACCAACAAAGAAAAGAAAAGTTTCTGAATTTTTTGGTCTTTACCATGTGTGTTTCACAAAAGCGTGTCTAGCTTTTCAGCAGCTCAACAGACTCTCAGATACACAAAATCTTTGCATCACTTCCCTACATTTCCTCCCATTCCCAAACATAACACAGGGGCCACTGGGAACAACTGGGATCAGACTGGGAGCAACTGGGAGCAGCTAGGACCAAGCTGGGAGCAACTGGGATCATCATGGCATCAGAGTAGGATCATACTGGGAGGGACTGGGTCTGTGCTAGAGGCAACTGGGATCACACTGGGAGGAAATGGGGACATGCTGGGGACCAATGGGATCATACTGGGAGCAACTGGCACCACACTGAGGGTGACTGGGATCCTTCTGGAATCATACTGGAAGTGACTAGGGGCAGGCTGAGGGCAATTGGGACCATGTTGGGGCAACTGGGATATACAGGAAATGACAGGAATCATGCTGGAGGTGACTGGGAGTGGCTGTGAGCAAATGGAATCATACCGGAAGCTACTGGGAGCAACTGGGAGTGAGTGGAAACACATTAGGGACAACTGGGATGTACTGGGAGAGACCAGGAGTGACTGGAATCACAAAAGAACCATAAAGGAAGTCACTGGAATAATACTGGGAGTATCTGGGATTGACTGGAATCCTACTGGGCGTGACTGGAATCCTACTGGGTGACTTGGAGTGACTGGGACCATACTGGGGGCAAATGGCACTGTACTGAGAGTGACTGGGTTCATCCTGGAATCATACTGGGAAGGACTGGAACCATACTGGGAGTATCTGGAACTATAGTAGGGCGGAATGGGAACACCTGGGATCATACTGGGAGTGACTGGGATGATACTGGGATCACACTGAGTGTAACGGGAAGTGACTGGGACCATCCTGGGGGTGACTGGGAGCCACAGGGCCCATGCTGGGAGTGACCTGGGGGGAACTGGGGTAACTGGCCCGGCTGGGGCTCAGGGTTGTTCTCCCCCAGGGCTGCCCTGGCTCCTGCTGCCACCCTGGGCCCCACAGAGCCGAGGGACAGGGGACAGCTGAGGGACAGGAGACAGGGGCAGGGACGTGGAGAGGTAGAAGGGAGTTCCAGGGGGTCCTTGAGCCCAGGAAAGGGGAGTCCAGGGTTTCCCAAAAAGGGGGAACAAGGGTGGGGACACCAGGGATGTTCGAGAACGAGGAGTTCAGGGGGTCTCTGGTTTTGCACACAGCTGGGGCTGGGGACTGGGAAAGGCAGGAATGGGGGACCAAGGCATTCCAGGGCATCCCAGGGTCAAGCCAATGGCCAGTCTGGAGGCTGGGAGCCATGGGATGGCCGGGGAAAGGGGAGCAGAGAGCCCTGATGTCCAGGAATGGGGTGTGAAAAATGCATGTATTTTATGATTGGCTTTTCACAAATATTAAAATGAATATTATATGTGTTGTATTAGAAAGCAATGCTGTATTAATTTTCTTAAGTACTGTGTTAAATATAGTTTTAGGTTATAAAAATTGTTAAAATAGAACTATGCTATGTAAGATGCTTTGTTTAAAAGAAAGGACTTGCAGCGAGATAACTTGCAGCCACAGGACACCTAGATCTTTCAGAGAAAAAGAATTTATGGCCTTCTTATCGGAAGAAACAAACTTCTTCCCACCTTGGAGGTGCTATTAGGATTAGAGGGAAGAAGTTGACACTGGTCAGACAGAATCCTGTGTTTGAATGGAATTTATGCATCATGTATGAAGTGTATGAATATGCAACGGGCTGTTGTTTTTAAGGGTTAATCCTTTGTTACCAGGGGTCCTTTTTTGGGCCCGTGATGCCCAGAAAAAGGTACCTGGACGTCCATAACTCTTTGTTTTTATTGTCTCATATTGTCTTAATTCAATTTGTCCAAATTGTTATTACTCTAATTGTGTTATTATATAACCATCTTATTACTATTAAACTTTAAAAATTTTAAAAACAAGTGATTGGCATTTTTCACAATTTGGTAGCAGAGGATGGTTACTAACTCCTCGCTGCCGGTGCTTTGGGAGAGTCAGAGTGGGGAAGGCGCGCCCTGCCCTCTTTGGCAGCCTCGCTCTGCTTCCCCTGAAGTGACCGACAGACGCAGGTTACGATCTGTGGACAAAAGGAGACAATAAAACAAAGAGAACGGGAAAAGGGTCCCTACAACTGCTGTAATTTGCCCCCTAAGAGTAGTAGTGCGCACGAAGAACCCGGGAAGGAAAAAGGATTGGTAAGTATTTCTCGGGGGGCAGGTATGGGGGGATGAATGTGTGTGAATGAGAGGCGGGCTGGTTGTCCCAGACCTGCCAAGTGAGTGCGGAGTCTCCCACGCTGCGTTTCCGACTTTTCGCTGGAAAAGCGGCCAGTAAAGAGACAAAGCGACTCATAAGAGAGTGAAAGAATCCCCGGGGGTGACTGGGACTGGGTCTCAGGGAGGGCTTGGACCCCTCGGTGGTGGGGAGCAAGGTTTCCTAGCCCAATCCACTAGGAAACAGGACAGGAGGGGCTCCTAAAACCTGCTGGGTTGAGGGATTTATATTCCAAGAGCATCCAAGAGCAGGGTTGAGCAGAATTCTGTCCGAGTGAGGATATGCCCGAGAACACTCAGGGTGGGACAACACAGCTAGATTGGGGGATAAAAAAATGCCCAAGAACATCCAGGGTTGGACAACACAGCAGAACAAATTAAATGCCAAAGAGCATCTGTAGTTGTACCACACCGCTGGGTTGAGGGACAGAAAATGCCCAAGAGCATCTGAGGTTGAACAACACAGCTGGATTGAAGGAAAATTACCCGAGAGCATCTGGGGTTGGACAACACGACAGGATTGAGGGAAAAATTGCCCAAGAGCATTTGGGGTTGGATAACACAGCTGGGTTGAGGGATATCCAATAGCACCGGGACTGGCCAGTAACACCTAAACTTGTAATAGGCGATGTGAAAGTAAAAGGTACCTTATTGTTGTTTTGTGGTGTGTGTGAGTGACACACACACAGAGCCAGCCTCAACTTCCTGGGCAGGTGGGAAGGGGGAGGTGTGGAAAGAGCGAGTGACCTGCACACCAGGCTGCAGCTCCCGGCTGGGTGGGGGCTTCTGGGCCCAAGAGGAGCGAGTGACCTGCGAACCAAGCTAGCGTTCCCTGGGCGTGTGAGGGGCCGTAGCTGAAGAGTGTGAAAGACACGCAGACAGCCTCACAGGGGAACGGGCACCAGAGGCAGCCAGAGTCAGGGCCCTTCTAGGGGGCCTGGTGACACTGAGACCTGGAGGTAAACCCCAAAGCGAAAGAGGGGGCCACAAGGACCTGTGATTTTCTAGCAATAAGGATCCCCTTTGTGTCTTGAGAGTGTGAAGGAATGTGTGAAAGTGAATGAGAAATAAAAGTGAGTGAATGTAGACGAATGAAAGTATAGGTAATGTCGATTGTGCATTTTAAGCCTTACCATATCTCCTTGGAGGGAGTTGGATTGTATTGAAAAGCAGTGTGAGAAAAAGGGGTTTTTTTGGGTGTAAGTAGTTGAAAGAAAAGTGGTATTTAAGTTGTTAGTAAAAAGTGACAAACAGAAGCAGGGGACGAATAGATAGAAAACTGAAAAATGAGACAGAAATTCAGTAAGGTGGATACAGGAAAAGAAAAGCAGAAAAAAAATACCAACAGAAATACCCCAAGACAGCACTTTGGGAGTTATGTTAACAAACAGAAATACAACTCATTGCAAAATACAGGGTATGCAGAAGTTGATGAGAAAAAACATGCAAACTTGTGAATTATATACTTAAAAACAGCATTAGAAAATTTAACACAAAAGAGTTATATATTGATTCAAGGTATGCCTTTAGAGTAGCACATACCTTAAGAAAAATTTTAAAAGGGAGATTGCTTAATTAAAGAAGAAAAAGATTAGTACATGAGAAACTTATTTTCGAGGTTTTAGAGGCATTACAATTACCTAAGAGAGATAGCAACAGTACATATTAAAGGACACCAAAAGGTAAAGACCTAGAAATAAGAAGAAATAAAATAAATAACTGGCAGATCAAGAAGCTAAAGATGCAGCAGAAAATAGAGCTGAAAGAGTTAATATTAACTCCAAATGAAGAAAAAAAAAGGGGGGGGAATTAAAACAAGATTGTGGCGAACAAGATAAATCGGGGAAATAGAAACATCTTGATATGGAAGACAATTAGATAATAAAACGCTTACGAGGGAATAGCAGAGGACGTGTATCAAAAAGCCCGGTGGGATACACAGGCTAGGTGTGATCATTTTTTTAAAAGAACTATGGGTGCATTGAGACTTTTAGAGTAAAAAAACAAGTACCTGAAACATGTATAATTTGCCAAAAGATAAATAAAAGGGTGATGAGAAAAACAATATGAGAAGGTCGTCAGTTAGCTCGTCGACCATTTCAAAGCATCCAAAAAGCAAAACGGGGAAAGTACAGAGCTGAGAACAAATTACCTCATCCATTCCCGTTCGTTCCCCCACTCGTTCGCACCAGCCCTCCCAGCCCCTGTGCCGGCTCCGGCACAGTCCGTCTGTCCCGGTCCGTCTGTCCCGGTCCGTCTGTCCCGGTCCGGCCGCCTGGCCCGCGTTCTTGCCGGGGGTGGGGGTCTGTCCTGCCGTGTGCACCGTGGTCACCGCGCTGATCGCACCGAGGGGGTCCCGTCTGTCCCATCCCCGGCTGCCCTGACTCTGTCGGCTCCCGCCGCTGCAGCCGGGGTCAGTCCCGGCTTTGTCTCTGCCGGATCAGCCCCCGTGAGCCGAGTGAGGGCGATCCCCGCTCCAGCTCGGTCTGCACAGGAACAGCCCCTCGGGCGATCCCAGCCACAGACCCCGCCTCTGGAGCCCCCAGACCCTGAGCTGTGCCGATCCCCTCGGGCCATCCCAGCCACAGACCCCGCCTTTGGAGCCCCCAGACCCTGAGCTGTGCCGATCCCCTCGGGCCATCCCGGCTGCAGACCCCGCCTCTGGAGCCCCCAGACCCTGAGCTGGGCCGATCCCCTCGGGCGATCCCAGCCACAGACCCCGCCTTTGGAGCCCCCAGACCCTGAGCTGTGCCGATCCCCTCGGGCCATCCCGGCTGCAGACCCCGCCTTTGGAGCCCCCAGACCCTGAGCTGTGCCGATCCCCTCGGGCCATCCCGGCTGCAGACCCCGCCTCTGGAGCCCCCAGACCCTGAGCTGTGCCGATCCCCTCGGTCCATCCCGGCTGCAGACCCCGCCTCTGGAGCCCCCAGACCCTGAGCTGTGCCGATCCCCTCGGGCCATCCCGGCTGCAGACCCCGCCTTTGGAGCCCCCAGACCCTGAGCTGTGTCGATCCCCTCGGGCCATCCCGGCCGCAGACCCCGCCTCTGGAGCCCCCAGACCCTGAGCTGTGCCGAGCCTCCCCGTCCTGCCCTGAGCTCCATTCCCTTGGTAACCACAGCTCCGGCTGCTTAAGGAAACTCTCTAAAGGAATCACTTTATTGAAACACTAAAAAATCAGTTAGAAGAAAGCCCTCTCCTGATTCTTCCTAAAAATACGTGAGAAAGGCTGTAGAAGATAAAAATCCAAAAAGAATGGGATAAAGAGATTGGTCTATTTCCATTAAGAGAGGTTCTCAAAGGGGGGTGATGGATCAGAGTTTGTAAATGCTTCCTTGACTTTGTCTGAGGTCTGAAATTTTAAGAAATAAATAAAAGAGATATTTGGAGAATCCCATAGGCATAGCTGAACAATTAGACCAACTTTTAGGTCCAAACATGTATACTTGAGAACAGATGTGGTTGGTAATGAAAATAATATTTTTCTCAGGAAGAAAAGCAATTAATCAGAGCAACTGAAATAAAAGCTTAAGAAAAAGATAATCTGCAGGGACCCCCAGAGAAGACAAAATGCCAACTGTACCTCCTGAATGGGGTTAAAATAATGAGGAGGGGAGTAAACACATGAACAGTTATTGTAATTACATAACCAAGAGAATAAATGAGACAGCATATCAAAGGCGAAATGTGAAAACAAAAGATTTTTGAGAGACAGCTTTTAGAGGGGAAAGAAAAAACTCCAACTAAATAGATAAACAAACTTTAGAGAAAAAGGAAAATGGTCCTAAGTAAGCAGAAGATCTGAAAATCTTTAAAGAAATGGGCCCATTAAAAAAAAAAAAAAAAAGTCATAGGCTTTAATTTTTTTGGGGGGGAACAAATACCATCAGGAGCCTGTGATAACTTTAAAAGTGGGTCCCCAAGAAGAAGAATTGGAATTTGTTATAGACACAGGGGCAGAGAAAACCTGCCTGTTAAACGTTCCAAAAGGTTATAGTGTGAGCAAACATACAGTGAAAGTAACAGGGGCAAAAAGAGGAAGTTTTACATTTCTGGTCATTAAAGATGTGGTAATTGAGGGAAGAAACTAAAATTTAGGTGGGAGATGTGTTATTGGTCCCAGGGGCAGGTAGCAATTTATTGGGAAGAGTCTTACAAGTGCAATTAAGAGTAAGAGTTATATCAGAAAATAAGAAAATGACAGCTAGAGTTTTGAAATTAAGCCAAGAGGATGAAGAAAAAAAAATCAACAAAGAAGTTTGGGCTGGAGAAAGAAATAGGGGAAGAATAAATATCGACCCCATAAGGGTTACAACTGAGAGAGGAGAAAGAGAGAAGTTGAAGTAGAGAAGTAGTTAGGAAACTCTGAGATGTTAGAATGTGAAGTGATGACATCTTGGTGCTAGAAGAGAGCAGAAGTGTGAATGCAAGTTTTTTGCATGAAAGGCAGAGAAGTATCTTAACACATGGTTGTTAAGAGGTTATTCAATGCCACACTGGGGTCCGGAAAAGCCTTAGCAGAACGGGCCCTCCTTGAAGAGAAAAGAGGATAAGTTGACGAGAGAAAGAGAAAGAATGTCAGGAGCACCTGGGCACGCCAGGTTTGGGGTTGTCAAGGCTGGGAGGTGTCTGAGCGCTCCCTGCGATCGGCGGGGTCTCGGGGGCTGCGGCAGGGACCGATCCATGGAGGTGCCCCGGGCGGGGCTGGCAGCAGAGGACACAGGTTTGCGGCCAGGAGCGGGCTGGCTCCGGGGCAGAGCTGCCGGGGGGCTCCCAGACTGTCGGGGTGCCGAGCCCAGGATGGCAGCGTCAGCCTGGAAGTAGGCAGAGAGAGAGAAGGGGAGAGAGAGAGAGAGAGAGAGAGAGAGAGAGAGGGAGAGGGCAAAAGAGACCCAGGGCAGCCCCAGGGTCCCCATGCCCGGGGCTGCTCTCCCCTGCCCCGGCCCTGCAGCCAAGGGGCCGCACCGGGGGAAGGGCCAAGAACAGCACTGACAGCAGGGCTGTGAAAAGAGAGGCAGGGGGGACTAGCACTAAAAGATAAAATCAAAGCAGAGATTGCTGACTCTCCAAACCTCACAAAGCGGTTTGTTTTTCTTAAGTAAGAGGTTTTTTGTTTTTTTTTTTTTTTTCTTTTGTGTGTTTTGTTTGCCGTTAACGAGAAGGCTTTTTTCCTGAAGAAGAGGCTGCTGTAGAGAAAGCTTTTAGCTAAACCCAGAAAGTTTAGAAGGAAAGCGAATCGTAAAAGTTAATGCAGTATTATCTTTCTTTTATTATCTATGCTATTAAGAAGTCCTTTCCAGGTACTACTGAAGCAACAATCAAAATCACGGAAAGAGAGTGAATTCCTGCCAGCAGAATCAAAGGACTTGTGAAGAAACTTGAGGAACGGACTATCATATTTAAACCGGGTGATACTGAACTGACTTTCCAATGGGGACTGAGTGGTAATGGTTTGAGAAAACCCAAATGATCCAAGAAATGTACAAAGAATAACACTGAATTAAGAAATAAGATAATGCTTATATCACTGGATTTGAGCACTGCCTGAATAAAACATCTCCTTGGGGGAGGAATACCTCAGATAGAAAGATCAAGAACGTTTTTGTATTCTGACCTTAGCCCTAGAATTGTACAAGGGAGAAGGGGAATTACTATTTCCATTAGTAAACTTTACTTGATTCATTCCAATACTGGACATGCTAGGTGGGTTATAAGTAAATGCTTAAATTGTAAGAGTAATTAGTGTTGTGATTCGCAAAATTTATGCTCTTATTGCAAAAAGTGTTAAAGTACTGACTTGGTTTTGTGGATGGGAATTATTAGTGCCTGTTAAATGAGAGATACCTGAGGAACAGTAAGAGACCACAGTTAAAGAGTGTCAAAAACAATTTGCCTAGCAATTAGTTAAGAGAAAGTGACAAGAAAATAGAGGGCAAGACCAGATTGGCCTCTGTATTTCACCACCAAGAAGATCAAATAAACCTGCTGTGGGTTGCAACCTCACAGGCATGGGAGGTGGGAGTATAAGCCATACTGGACCTCTGTTATTCCTGTTTCTGGCACTCACTTGTTGTCTTTTCCCTTTCGGGATACCAGCAGGATTGTGTCACAAATGCTACAGAAAGCATCACATAGAAAGAAACCAAAGTTCCTCCTTTATTACACACACCTATGTCAACAGCCACTGTTATAACCCAGCCAAATTAAGAACTTGTAGGCAAAACAGAGTAAATTATTAGATTACAAGAAACTTAAGAAAAAGTGGCAATAGATTTAGAACTGAATGTCCAAAAGGAGAGAGATGGATTTGTTTTAAATTTAATCTTGAAGATGCGGTTCAAGATTTGGAAAAAAAACCCCAAATAATAAAGGAAAAGGTAAAACCAGCACAGCAATCTAACTCTGTATTGACTCCAAATTATCTGTTGAATTGTATTACAAGACTCCAAGCAGTTATAGAAATGATAGCAAATAAGGCTGCCCAGGCATTAGAGTTAACATTAAGTCAGCTAAGCCAAACAAAAACTGTAGGGTATCAGAAAGGTTCGCTTTAGACTGTTTATTGGCCAAAGAAGGGGGTGTTTGTGGAAAGTTCAATATATCAGATCGTTGAAAATTGATGACCACAGAAAAGTCATTCTAGCAAAAGCAAAAGAAATCAAAAAGAAAAATATATACGCATATAACAACCCAGGTACCAGTCCAAAAATTAGAAAACAATGTTAAAATCTAGCTGGTGGGGTAATGTATTAGAAGAAATTAAGATCTTTCATTTGTGTTACAACTGTTTTTATATTTCTTTCTTGTGTAATCCCGTGTTTTATTTTACCAGCATAGTCCAGAAGATATAAGTAGAAAAAAAATATTGCTCAAGCCAAATGATTTACAAAGAATAAGAGTGGGGATTGTGAAAAATGCATGTATTTTATGATTGGCTTTTCGCAAATATTAAAATGAATATTATATGTGTTGTGTGAGAAAGCAATGCTGTATTAATTTTCTTAAGCACTGTGTTAAATATAGTTTTAGGTTATAAAAATAGAAACTATGCTATGTAAGATGCTTTGTTTAACAGAAAGGGCTTGCAGCGAGATAGCAGCCACAGGACATCTAAATCTTTCAGAGAAAGGGAATTTCTTGCCTTCTTATCAGAAAAAATGAACTTCTTCTCACCTTGGAGGCACTGTTAGGATTAGAAGGAAAGAAGTTGACAATGACCAGACACAATCCTGTATTTGAATGGAATTTATGCATCATGTATGAAGTATATGAATATGCAACAGGCTATTGTTCTTAAGGGTTAATCCTTTGTTAATGGGTGTCCTTTTTCAGGCTCCTGATGCCCAGAAAAAGGTACCCGGACATCCGTAACTCTTTGTTTTTATTGTCTCATATTGTCTTAATTCAATTTATCCAAATTGTTATTACTCTAATTGTGTTACTATTTTTATAACTATTTTATTACTATGAAACTTTTTAACATTTTAAAAACAAGTGATTGGCGTTTTTCACACTGACTGTTCACCGCTGCCAATGCTCACAGTATTCTCCTAACACACTTGAGCTTCCTGTCTTTCAGTGAGAGAAAGATTCAGCTAAAGTCAAGGAAAGAGGGCAGGGGAGATGGAAACCTTCCCTTGAGGTGCTTTTAGGAAGGCCTGAAGGGACCCTGCCTTTCCTTGGAACAGAGGTGGTCACCATGCATGGTGTTGCCTGACCTGCCCTAGGTGCTCCTCTATTCCAGAAGGACTTTTGCCCACTTCATCACTTGTCTGTCCCTCCAATTCCAGGGCCTCAAACCTGCTCTGTGAGATACTAAACCTGTAAGTCAGCTGTAAGTTTTCAGAATATGGCACTGACCGTGGCTCTAAGTAAGTTTTTTTAATCAGGCTTACAATATATTTTGAGAAGAAGAAGGAACAGAAGGGGTAGATACCACACAAGAATCCAGCAGAGTCTTCCCAGCTTTTTTGTCTGGGTTCTATGAAGCACAATGCCCAGTGCTTGCATTATGCTGTCTTTTCATGTGTTCTGGTGACCAGAACCATCCCATGGCCAGGCCCAGGATAATTTGGGTGCCAAAGTCCCATTGCCTGCAAACATCACACTCTTTTTTACCCAGCTGGTGCTCAGCTCAGCATATTTGCTGAGACAACTTTAGGACTGTTTTCCTTAACTTGGCAGTTCTAGCAGATGTCCTTATGGCCCCTAAATTCTGCATCCTTTGTGTCCACTATCAATGGGCATCCTTCTTCCCAAGCTTTGTCAACCTCCCTCTGGGTCTGAGATCAGTGAAACGGGCCCAGCCCTGAGTCTTAAAGACAATTCTAGCAACAACTACTTTGCTTTTCTAATACCTGGCCATCACTTCGAGCTTGTAGGCTGCTATGTGTGTCACAGGTTAAATGTCTCTTCCTGTTGATCAGGCTTGGAAGTGCGGACAGCCCAGGCATGACAGGATATGTTTTCTTCAGGAAATGGGACGTAGGGCCCAGCTTGCAACAGGTCCAGGCCCGCGCCTTCCAGAGCGCCAGAAGGTTCGCGGCGCCATTGCAGGGCTCAGGGCGCCTCCTTGTGGGCAAGAGTCGCCTCGACAGCGTGGGCGCCGCGCGGCGGGGCCAGAGGGCGGGAAAGGGCGGGCGGGTGTGAGGGGCGGGGCGGTTCGTGCCTAGAGCCGAGCCCGCGCTGTACCTCGGCGCCTTCCCGGCTCGGTGTTGGGAGCGAGCCGCCGCTGCTCGGGCTCTGGGAGAAGCGTGCGGCCGCTGCGGAGTCCCAGCCCGCAGATCTGGCTGCTGGCCGA
The DNA here is from genome assembly GCF_035770615.1 of Melospiza melodia melodia. Classification (NCBI taxonomy): domain Eukaryota; kingdom Metazoa; phylum Chordata; class Aves; order Passeriformes; family Passerellidae; genus Melospiza; species Melospiza melodia. The sequence continues at coordinate 6,523,887 of NC_086200.1, forward strand.
GGCTGCAATGCAGAGCTGCCATGCCAGAGCTGCCGTGCGCCGTGGCACTGCCAGAGCCCCTGGCAGAGCCGGGCTGGAAGTGCCGACAGCTGAGGGAAGCCCTGCCATGGCAGCGCCCCAAGCTCTTGTTTATCCCACAGAAAGAGAGGATCAGCACCTGGAGGTGACTGCGTCATTCCTGGAAAGGGACTATCTGCTTACAGTTGCGATGTCTGGCAGCAAGCAGGACGGCGCTGGTGCCAGGGAGCCAAGTGAGGGCAAAGCAGCCCTGTGACAGCCTGGCCCAGGGGCTCTTGTGGCAGCAGGCAGCGTGGGGATCAGAACAGAGGCAGGGGGAGGCAGGAGCTGCTCGGCCATGCCAGGGCTGGGAGCCTCCTTCCTGCCCAAGTGGGGCCCAGCTGGGCCAGGGGGCAGCTCCTGGGACAGCCGTGCCCACAATGGCCCCTGCTCTGCAAGGCCTCCAGCGCTGCCCATCAGCCAGGCAGGGACAGAGCAGCCTTGGGGCCGATGCTGCTGCAGGCTCAGAGCCCCGCACAGCTGCTCATGCCCGGTGCCATTGGCTCTGTCCCCTGCAGCCTGCATGCTGTGTCACCGTGCAGAGGCTGAGCCCTGTGCCTCCCCTGGCCCTGGCAACTGCTCCTGTGCTGCTCCTGCACTGCCCAGGGCACCCACGGGCCCTGCTTGGGCCGCACGCAGACCAGAACCAGCTGGGGCTGTGACAGCTCTGCTGCTCTGGGCCCAGCCCTTGGGCAAAGCACCCACCTGTCCCTGGGCTGGGGGCAGTGCCCAGGCTGGGCTTGGCAGAGCCCGTCCGCTCCTGGAGGGCTGGGGGCACTGCTCTGGCCTGGCCTGGCCCGGCCCTGGGGTCCCTTGGCATTCCTGCTTGCCCTTGCATCCACCAGGGATGGGCTGCAGCTCAATGGCCCCGGCCTGGCCGCACACTCAGGCCTGGAGCCTTCCCATGGCTCCCCAGGGCACGAGAGCCTCAGCCCCAGCTCCCAAACACGGCCTAACAGGGTTTGCTGATATTGATCCCTGTTAGACCTTTGAAAGCATTTTGAAAGTAACCTTGTTTGGCAACTCCTTCAAGGAACAAACGTGATTCGCTTCTAATCAGTAAAAACTTTATTGGTTTGCTTGCACTTCCTATAGGGTATCCTAATGCTTCCTTTGGCGTTCCAGAAAATAATGAAAATCTAACAAATTCTAAAGAGAAGTTCTTGAATCCACTATGAGGAGAAGTCTCTACATTCACTATCCTTACATACACTTAAGTAGCTGCTCCTGTAACACACAAAGATGTAGTGGTTTACCTGACTGGACCACACAACAGGATGTTATACACACCGCTACACTAAAAAACTTCTCTTCCCTGTTCATCACAAATTTAAAGCTCTTCTCGAGGTCCTGACTTAATTTTACATGCACATTCATACCTGCAATCCCTCCCCATGCTCAGTTTTCACCTAGACTTACCAGGGAACAGATGTTCCATACTCACCTCAAGCAATAATCTACGTCTGTCTTCCTAACCCTCTTTTTCTTCACTGACTTCTACTAATCTACAAAATAACTTGGACCCTCTGCACAAAAGAAACATCCAATTAATAGCCTTAAACACTTGTGAATGTGCTGCTACTTCTAACAATCTTGACCACCACAGCACTAAAATCAGAAATCAATTCTTCACATCCTTCCTGTTCTCCTGCCCCCACCACGCCTTGGCTCCAGCAGAAATGTTCCCTACTGCAGCCTGGTGTGCTAAGAACAATCAAAGGCAGCAGCACTTTTCCTCAACATGCTGCAATCTGAATTGCAGTGAAATTGCAGCTGTTGCATTAAAAGCTCAGCACCAGCACCCCACATCTTCCCCCAGAACTGAGGCCTGCTGAGGCCTGAGCTCTCCATTTCAACACACCCTGTAAATCAGGCTGCCTGGAAGATTGCAGGCTGGTAACTGTGTGAACACAGCAGTGCATTTCAGCAGAGTTATGGAATCAGTCTCATGGAAGGCACATCCTTTAAGCTTAAGACTCTATTCTACAAAATCTAGCCAGCAATTGTTTTGGTGGCCTGTGCAGGTTTTGGGGACTGTGCATGTTTCCTTTGGATGTTGTTTTCTTTGTTTCTAAATACAAAATTCACTGGATTCAGAAGCGAAACCCCAGATTCATTAGAACAAAGAACCACGGGGACATATGTGGCTGACAAGAACACTCCTCATTTCTAATGGTAACACCAGAAAGAGAGGAAAAAGATAAAGATGATTTAAATACCCGAAAGGATCCGAAATGTCTACATAAGCTGTCAAGTGACTAAGATTTTGGTAAACTCTAAAAGTCCAGATTCCTATTCGGTAATTGTCTGAAAGAAAAGAAAGCCAGAAAATCTGGTTGACCTTTATTTTGCCAGGACTTTCTCACGGGATTCTACCACAACTTGGATCACAAGTGAGGGTGGCAAATTTTGACTAGAAAACTTTGATAACTAGGCAGCATTTTTTCCTCCTCACTGAATTACAGGAAGGGTTTAAAAGGAAAAAAAATATAAAAGAGCGTAAAGAAATTCTATCATACCTCTTAGGCGTTCATCATCTTTGGAGAACAAAAAAAAAAAACTCTAGCACTTCCTGTGCATGGTAAAGAAAGAAACCTAGAAAAGGACAAAGGGATTTGAGCATCCTAAATTGTACTATCAAATTTCATGAACACAAGTTAATCCTGTAGTGCTTCAGAGAAATGCCATACATTGAAAAGCTTTATTCCCTAGAAACCAAATAAATCTTTTTATTTTCCAAATCCTCTTTTAAAGAGAAAATTGACTGTGTCTTTGGCTTTTGGCCAAACTCAGTTTGGAGTTGGTCAAACCAAAATGACCCAGTTAATTTCCTGTGCTCTGCTCTTTCTTTCCATATTCACATTCACATCCAATGGGTTGCTGGGAGTTTTGACTCTGTGCAGCACAAACGGTTTTCTAAGATGACTTTCATTGCTCAGAGGTGTGCAATGTCAGTTTCCCATTCCCTGAGTGCTGCTATTAATATTCCCACAGCATCCAACTACTACAGCCAAGTAGACAACAAAGAGAAATGGAACTTGCATTTCTTGGTCCTGTTCAATTTCTGACATCTCAGGCTCATCGTCACCCTCAGAACTGCAGTCCTGGAAACGTGGATCCTCTTGCCATGTGGCTTTTACTGGCTTTATTGTCCCAAGCGCGTGAGGCTCTGCAATGACAGCACCAATAGAGAAAAAAAGCCAAAACCAGATTATTCCTCTAATCATCAGGAAGAATTCCTCCTTTCACGTGAAATACTTACAGTGGAGAAGAGAGATTTAGGAAGGACAGAATCTGACCCTGCCAGATTTTCTAAGCTACATTTCTGCTCCACTTTGTATTTTCCACTTTGTTCCAGGGATCCCTTATGTATTCTTAAACATTTCTCATTGCATTCAGAAGACACTGAATACCTTTTCAGTTCAGCGCAAGTCTGGGGGGCTCATTGCTTTGTGCTGTTGCGTTGGGTTTTTTAATATTTTGGGTAACTTCACGGGGTTTCTTTTCTCTCCTACATGACTGGGACTTGAGTTAATGCTGTTTCATCTTCATTTCAGACGGCCTCGTTTTATCTAAGGTTAGGACACCCCAATGATCATGTGTCATTCCATTTCCTTTTTCTAAAGGTCCAAGAGTAGAATTCAGTAACAAACAGAATGTTCATGGATCTTGGGGCCAGCTCTCGGACTTTGCTCCTCCCTCTACATTAACGCACATTTCCTTAAAAGCCTTGTGAGTTCCTATGAAACTTGATATGACTGGTGTGTCACCTTTTTCCCTGTTTGAGGAATTCAGGGCATGAGAACAAGCTTTTTCACCACTCAGCAAAAACCCCCAATGCCTTCTCAAAGCATGCCTTTCAGAATTCCTGAGATGCAAGCATGAGGCACCTCTCAATAATCTACCACAACCCTAGCAAGCAGAAATGAAGATCAAAATGCTTCTGCCTAATTACTGACTTCTGTTGCTGAAAATCCCCTGCATCCTGACCTTTTTTACACCATATTGCCCTACAGTGCCTGCCAGAATCTCTTCCTTAGCAATGGCACTGTTAGAAGGGTTCTGCTGTTACCTTCTTTGATGCCCAACTCCTCTGTGCCTCCAAAGAAAGAAAACTTGAAGTAACTCGTCTCCTGAGCTGCATCATCCTCAGGCAAAGGTCCCAAATGGTCATCTGGGGCAGAGTCCTGTGCATCCTCTTTGTCCCAGGGTATTTCCTCAGTCTGGTTTGCTCTTTGAAGGTCTTTCAAAGAATAAACCAGAATAGACGGAGGAAATACCGTCTATTCTGGTTTGTTCTTTGAAAGGCCTCTTTCAAATCCGCAGCAATGGTGTAGGAGTTGTCTTTAGACAGTGAGGCAGTGTCTCATCTCTTTCTTCTTTTTTTGGCTTTACTGAAATGAGATTGTTCAAGGATAGCAACACAGCACACGTCCTTTTCGGACACAGCTTCCCTAAGAGCCACCTTGCTCTGAATGTCTCCCTAAGCATATCCAAGCCCATTAAGGAGTGGTTCATTATCAAGGGTAAGCAGTGGGGAAACACCTGAGGTTGAAGTCTAAAGGCAGGAACAAGAGTCCTTTTTAATTAGCCACATCCTTAAGTGACTTTTCACTGAATACACAGTTACACAGAAATCAAGGTATTTAGCCCAGACTTCTTCCTGCCAGTAGAAACATCAAGAGCTAATAGGGTTTGCCCACAGAGCTGCACATCTCAGGGTCCCTGCACTGACCGTTCTCACCTTCACTTCTGGCAAGGAACACACGGCCTAGAAGGAAAAGATGACGGCGCTACGTGCTGCTGTTGGAGGTCCCAGTTGAGGTCCGACGTCGCTGGTGGGAGCGGCTGCTCCTGCGGGATGTCCCCGACCATGTCCCCCTACGCCTGGGCCTCTCAGCACTCGCTGCTGTCGTCCTGCTCCTGTCCTGGCGACTCCTGGACCACACAGTTTGAGTCGAGGCCTGGCGCTGCTGGCGGGAGCGGCTGCGTCTGGGGAATGGCCCTGACCATGTCTCCCTTCGCCTGGGCCTCTCAGCCCTTGTCCCTGTGCCACTGCTGCTGCCGCGGCGACTCCTGGAGCGGACAGGTGGACTCTGGGCCCAGCCTTCCTGGCGGGAGCGCCTGCGTCTGGGGGATGGCCCTGACCATGTCTCCCTTCGCCTGGGCCTCTCAGCCCTTGTCCCTGTGCCACTGCTGCTGCCGCGGCGACTCCTGGAGCGGACAGGTGGACTCTGGGCACGACCTTGCTGGTGGGAGCACCTGCGTCTGGGGGATGGCCCTGACCATGTCTCCCTTCGCCTGGGCCTCTCAGCCCTTGTCCCTGTCCCACTGCTCCTGTCACAGCAGCTCCTGGAGCGGACAGGTGGACTCCGGGCCCAGCCTTGCTGGCGGGAGCACCTGCGTCTGGGGGATGGCCCTGACCATGTCTCCCTTCGCCTGGGCCTCTCAGCCCTTGGCCCTGTCCCACTGCTCCTGTCATGGCAACTCCTGGAGCGGACAGGTGGACTCTGGGCACGACCTTTCTGGCGGGAGCACCTGCGTCTGGGGGATGGCCCTGACCATGTCTCCCTTCGCCTGGGCCTCTCAGCCCTTGGCCCTGTCCCACTGCTCCTGTCATGGCAACTCCTGGAGCGGACAGGTGGACTCTGGGCGCGACTTTGCCGGCGAGAGGAGCTTTGCCTGCGGCTGGGCCCAGCACGTCTGGAATGGACCCTGTCCTCAGGGTCAGGGGACGTGCTGCGTGTTGCCCTTGATCTGCTGATGCTGCTGGTGTCCAGTGAGGAAGATGGCAGCGCCTGCTGCCATGCTCCGTGTTGGGGCCTGCTGTGGCTGCCCATCTCTGGAGATGGAGGTGGGGAAACCAGCACCAATGGCACAGGGCTGTGGGAGCTGGGGCTGATGGCCTCAGATTCTGACCAGCCACGAGCAGATTGTAGTCCTGACTGTCTGGCCGGCCTGGGGCCATTGAGCTCTGTCTCATCCCTGGAGGCTGTAAGGGCAAGCAGGAATGTCAAAGATCACCCAGGCCCCGGCCAGGCCAGGCCAGAGCATTGCCCCCAGCCCTCCAGCAGTGGATGCTGCGCTCTGCCAAGCCCGGCCTGGGCACTGCCCCCAGCCCAGGGACACCGGGGACTTTGACTCATACATGTTCCGAGCCCAGCACAGCTGTCACACTCCCATCTCTGTGTGCTGTTCCTCAGGCCAGAGCAGCGCCTGTGGGTGCCCTCAGCAGCACAGGAGGAGCACAGGAGCAATTGCCAGGGCCTGGGGAGGCAAACAAGCTCATAGCACTGAGAACAAAAAGTGTACCAGCACGTGGTTGTCTAGCCAAGCGCTTCTGCTTCTTCCTGCTTTGAGCCCTTGTCGAGACACAGGTTCCCTGCAGAGCCCCAGGTGCAGCTTCCCAACTTACCCCTGTTCCTCTGCCTCCTCCCTGCCCCCAGGGTAAAGGCAATCCCTGGCATTGCATTGGCCGTGCCTCACTCCTAGATCTGCGAAGGCATCGTTGTCCTCCCACGTTGGCTGTCTGATGGAGAAAGGAAGAGATGATGAATTTCTGCTGCTCTCCCTCACGGAGGTCCAGGGTGTCCCAGCTCTTTCTCCAGCACTTTTCCAAGTTGGGGGTGAAGCTGAAGCCCAGACTCACAGGACAGGGCAGGGCCAGGGCTCCTGGGGCAGGGCCTGGCACAGCACAGCACTTGCACCCTCCTGGCTGGTGGGCCAGGCAGAAGGACACCAACCTGAAGGGGACTCGGATCCCCAAGATGAACATTTCAACAGGGAATTCCCCACTGTCTCTGCACAGGGGGCACTGGAAATAGAAAGCACCAGCGCGCAAGGCCTGTCCCTGCAGGGCAAACACAGGCAGGGTGAGCAAGGCCCTGCTGCTGCTGCTGCTGCTGCTGAGCACCTGCTGTGCCCCAGGGCTCAGGGGAGGGCTCCTACCTGGATGCAGTCCCTGTGGAACCAGGCCTTTTTGCACGCTGGGCACACCAATGTTGTGAAGGTCTTTCTGTCCTCCACAGGTTCCATGCAGATGAGGCAAACGGTGTCCGGCTCAGGAGTCACATCCACCTCCTGCTCTGGACGGTGCTCAGGGCAGAAAGAGCTGGGGGCAAAGGGATGGGGAAAGTGAGAAATGCCGGATCATTCCCCAGGGGTGGCCATAAAGAGAGATGAGGTACCTGAACGGAGTAACGTATAGATTGACACAGCCGCCCTCCTTGGTACAGGGCAAGTGGAACCATCTGTCACAGTTCTCCCTGCAGCACATGATGGTTGCCCCGCTCTGGCCGCAGACGCAGCAGCGCTGGAAAGAGCCAAGCAGCTGCATCAGCAGCAGCAGCAGCAGCAGCAGCCTCGAGGCCTCCCCAGGCAGCCCCAGGGCTAAGGCCAGGGCACAGGACGTGGCCGCTGCCGGCTCCCAGCCCACAGAGTCGCCAGCTGGAGGAGGGAGGCTGCTGTGCCAGGGCCTCTGTGCCAGAGCTGCTGGGAGCCAGACTTTGTCCCGACTGTTGGGCCGGCCTTTCTTTCCTGCAGTCTGGGCTAAGCTCTGGCAAACCTCGCCAGGCACAAATCTCCCTGCTCTTGTCAGGCTCTCACCTTCTGTGCCGCCCGCCGCACTGCAATTAGGAGATCTCGAGGGAGAAAGTCCATGAGTCCCCCGCGGTCCGTCTCTTGCTGAAATAGTAGAGTGGCGAAGAACTGCAGCCAAGGGGAGAAGCTGATGAGGAGGGGGCGGGAGGAGCGGCCCATTGCAAAGGTGGAGGGAGCGCCCGGAGCCACTCACCATGCAGAACACGTGGGCACAGAGCCCACCCTTCTGCAGTTTGTCACCGCATATGTCCGGGTCAGCCTCGGCACGGCGACACAGCATGCAGGCTGCAGGGGACAGAGCCAATGGCACCGGGCATGAGCAGCTGTGCGGGGCTCTGAGCCTGCAGCAGCATCGGCCCCAAGGCTGCTCTGTCCCTGCCTGGCTGATGGGCAGCGCTGGAGGCCTTGCAGAGCGGGGGCCATTGCGGGCACGGCTGTCCCAGGAGCTGCCCCCTGGCCCAGCTGGGCCCCACTTGGGCAGGAAGGAGGCTCCCAGCCCTGGCATGGCCGAGCAGCTCCTGCCTCCCGCTGCCTCTGTTCTGATCCCCACGCTGCCTGCTACCACAAGAGCCCCTGGGCCAAGCTATCAGAGAGCTGCTTTGCCTTCACCTGGCTCCCTGGCACCAGGACCCTCCTGCTTTCTGTCAGACATGGTGGCTGTCTACGCTGAGTCTATCTCCTCGAAGGACGTGGTCACTTCAAGGTGCTGTTCCTCTCTGTCTATGGGAGAAAGAAGGGGGGGGGGGGGAGTTTTCAGAACAGGCCCAGAACCACGAGGCTCTACTCCCTGCTCAGCCCTGCGTGAGCCCTGCTCCTGTCTGTTTCTCCTCCCGTCGTCGCCTTGAGTAACACTGCAGTGTCCTCTGGCTGTTCCTCTGCTGATTCTGTGATTTTGGGAAGGGAGAGGCAGGTGAGCCTGCAGCACAGGCCCAGAGCCCCGAGGTGTGGGGCCCCTCTGGTCCCTGGGCAGCCACATCCCCGCCCTACCTTCTCCTCCCGTTGTCAGGTCGCACTGACACTCGGCTTGAGCCCCGCGTTCCCTTTTGTGGCCTTGGTGGCACAGGTCACAATGGCCACTCTGACATCAGCACCGTGTACCCAAAATCGGGGCAGCCATGGCCCCAGGTCCCTGGCAACCACTTGTGGCGGCCCCCTTGGGCACCGAGCTTCTAAAATGGTCCGAGCGTTTGCTCAGGGTGGAAGCAGGGCCGGGAATCCGGCAGCAAGTGCAGGGTCAAATGCCAGGCCCTGGGGCAGCCATCCAGGGTGGCACTGTAGGCAGGGAGGTGCTGTTCAGGCACTGCCACACCAGGGCTCCGGCCCCGGCCAAGGGAAATTTCTGCTCCTGCCCCTGGCAGGCGGTGGCCCAGAGAGCCCGTGCGGAGTCAGCTGCACTACAGGGATTCAAACCCTGCTCTAGGTGAACTGATGTTTTCATCAAGACCTGTCTGCAGAAAACTAAGATGAACCTGATTTGATGCTGCTGCTGATCACCATTGGGTACAGGAGATAAACCTGGACACCACCACAGCTGCCTCCGTTATCCTGCCATCATATGAACTAACAACTTTGACTTTCCATATAAATGGAAAAATTAGTATTAAGCTTCTGAGAAGCGTCATCTTTTATAGTGACTCAGCAGAAAGACAGAAAATTCACTGAGAATTTTCTGTGTACATTTGACAGGAGAGCTTGCAACTGTCCTCAACTCAAGTCAAATACAGGAGGATGCTTTTCCTACATTATAGGAACTTTGCCAGTTTGGTCCATGCTTTCCTACTAGAAAATACATTGGAAAAAATTAGGAAGAGAAGCACAAACAATTCTTGTCAATTTTTCTCTTTCGTGTCTTTGCAAACATGCTCCTGGAAATGCAGATCCATGACTTGTGGAACAATCAGTGGCATCTCTGGGAAGCAGGGCAGGGACTGACAGGCAAGGACACACTGCACCTGCCTGATGCTGGGGCAGCAGGAGTTTGCCCATTTTCCTGTCTCCATGGGAGAGCCACCTTGGCTGGGAAACGATCCCTTCACTGCTCTAGGAGGGAGGCACAGCCAGTGCAATGCCAGGGAGCGCCTTTACCCTGGAGGCAGGGAGGAGGCAGAGGAAGAGGGGGGAAGTTAGGAAGCTGCACCCGGGGCTCTGCAGGGCTCCCGGCTAGGTCTCGAAGCACAAGGAGCCAGAAGAGCTTGGCCGGACAATCCCGAGCTCTGGACACCTTGTCCTCAGCACCGGGAACCCGTTTGCTTCTCCAGGCCCTGGGCACTGCTCCCGTGCTGCTCATGCAATTACACACAGACACAGAGCTACCTGCTCTGTCTCAACCCTCTTCAGCACTGAACAGCACAACACAGTAACATGTTCTCTTCAGTACATGGTCTAATTATTAATAGTCCTGCAAAGACTCACATTCAAAGCACACACAAAAACCCCAAACCCTGGTACAAACCTTGCATCAACACAAAATGCATGTTGCTGTTCAGAAACACAGGGCAGCACTTTTGGCCAATGCTTTTTCCTATAAGATCTTTCAAAGGATTGCAAAAGTGACATTGTTTGGCAACTTCTTCAAGGAACAGACAGGAGAGGCTTCTGAGTTTTTAAAGATTTATTGGTTTGCTTTCACTTTCCTTTTGGCATCCTTACACTTCACCCAGCATTCCAGAAAATCGTGAAAATCCAAAATAATATCAGGGGAAGTTTCTGAATTCATTCATGTTTCTCCCAAAGACTTTCTTGACATACATACAAGTGACTGGTCCTATGACATACAGAGACGCAGTGGTTTCCCTGACTGGACATTACAAGACAACGTTATAGACTCCACTATACTAAAACACTTCTGTTGCCTGGTAATTACAAAGCCTGAAGCTCTTCTAGAGGCTTTTCCCAGTGCAACTTCATTAGGTTCCTCTCTGCCCAACTCTCGAGCCTCTCCAGGTCTCACTGAAGGGCAGCAGAGCCTTGTGGTGCCTCAGGCCCTGCTCCCAATTCTGTCCCATCAGCAAACACTGAGGGAACACTCTGTCCCTTCTGCCAGGTCACTGGGGAATAAGGCAAACAAGGCTGGGCCCAGCATGGCGCCCTGAGCTCACAGCTACCTGAGTTTGGAGCTCCCCTGTCCACTTCTCTGCCCCACTGTCCCTGAGCTGCCTCAGGGGCCTGTTATGGGAGGCAGGGACAAAGCCTTGCTGAAGTCCCAGCTGGCAACAACCACTGCTCTCCCCTCACAAGCCCAGCCAGTCACTGCAGCACAGGTGGCTATGGGATTGGTCAAGCATGGTTTCCATTCCTGTTATTCCACAGGCTTCCAAGAGGAGCTGTTCTGTCACCTTTCTGGGGATGGAGCTGAGGCTGATGGCCCTGCAGTTTCCTGGCTCTTTCTTGGTGCCCTTTTGCAAGACTGCAGTGATGTTGGCTTTCCTCCACTGCTCATGCCTCTCTCCAGGGCTGTCTCCTTCCCTGACCTGCTGGCAGAGCACCCTGTGCCAGAGGCAGGAGCAGAGATTTCCCTTGGCCCCAAAAGGGAACACTGGGCTCAGGCCGAGTGTCAGTGCGACCTGACAACGGGAGGAGAAGGCATGAAGGAGCAGAGCTCACACAGGGCTGAGCAGGCAGTAGAGCCCTCGTGGCTCTGGGCTTGCTCTGCAAGCTCCTTGGCCTCTACTTTCTCCACAGAGAGAGAGGAACAGCACCTCAAAGCGACCAGGAAACCCGGCCATGGAGCGAGGCTGGGGCTGTGACACCTCAGGGAAATCGGACACGGAGTGGGACTGGGGCTGTCAGCCCTCAGGGAAACTGACAATGGAGCGGGGCTGGGGCTGAGACACCTCAGGGAAACTGGCCATGGAGCGGGACTGGGACTGTGACACCTCAGGAAACCAGCCATGGAGCGAGACTGGGACTGCCAGCCCTCAGGAAACCCGGCCATGGGGCTGGGGCTGCAGCTGTGACACCTCAGGGAAAGCAGCCATGGGTGTGGCTTGGCCTTTGACACCTCAGGGAACTCACCATGGCAGCCACCACAGGGGTTTTGAAGTACTTGTTTCTTGGTTTAATGCCCTTCCAAGATCAATTTTCCTGATCCTTATCCATGTTTTGGACAAGTATTGCCTCCTGAACAGGCCACCTCCTGGATGTGCAATGATTCCATCTGATCCAGCTGTGCCTCTTCCTTTCTCAAGGGATGGACAGAGGGGCTCTATTGAAGGTGGCATTTCCTGCAGGAAGGGAGGCGATGCCAGACACAGCCACAGGAGGTAGTTGCTGTGCTTCTGGGCCTGAGCCCTGCTGAGGCTTGAGCTGCCCTCTCTGCTGCTTGGCACTGCAGGCACAGCCCGGATAAGATGGGCACAGCCCAGAGGAATTGTCCCGAGCAGGCTCAGGGCACTCGGGTACTGAGTTGTCCTGCTGGGCTCCCTCCGTGGGAGACATGTCCCGAAACCTGGGAGCGGCTGCACAGGGTGCCCGTGGTGGGGAAAGGGCAGAGGGGGAGAGCAAGGCTCCAGTGTGTCCTGAGAGGGCCTGGCTATGTGCCCGTGGGCTGTGGGAGCTGTTCCATGGGCAGGTGGGCAAGCAGGAGGGAGGGACGGAGGTTGGGAGTGACAGCTGTGGCACTGCAGATTTCCCCAAGCATTTAGTGAGGGTTTCCTGTGTGGCAGGGAGAGAGCCCCAGGGCCCTGGGCTGCTCCAGCTGCCCCTCCAGGCATGTTGCACAGGACCTGCAAAGAGCGTACAGAGTGACCAGGAGCCACAGGCTCCCACAGCCTTACCCCACCCCCTTGCAGTCCCCAATTCCCCAAGGGAGAAGGGGATCCCAACACACCATGGAAATGGTTCTGTAGCATCTGTGATCCCTCCTCGACTGGGATCATGACTTGGATTACTTGGAAATGCTGGTGAATGGTGCTTTGAAGACCTTGTCAGATGTTGGAGGCATGTTCTGAATGTACCTTTCCTGACAGAATAATCTGTGTCAGTATTCCAAGAGCTTACCATGAGCCAGTTCCCTTAAATTTCACTGAAGGTAGATCAGTTCTGGAAACCTTACCCTGCTCCCTTCTGGAGCCCTGAGGGATCCCACAGGATCACTGTCAGTGGGAGGAAGGGGCATTTGGCTGTCCATCCTCCTCCCGTGTGCAATGGCACTGTGTCCTTCTGTGTGCTCTGTGCAGCCACAGAGAAGAGCAGAGAGGGAAGGGGCTGGGCCCAGGGCTGTGCCCCAGGGCTGAGCCTTTCTCAGCTCCTTTGCAGCCCCCAGGGAGCCCGAGCTGCTTCTGCTGCCACTGCTAAGCCCTGGCCCTGCCTGGGGCTGGGTTTCAAGCTGCTGGCAGCTCCAGGGAGTCCTTTCTGCCCCGACTGCCCCGCAAGGGGCTCCTTCCATCCCAGTGTGGGGCCACTGCAGGCACGAGGTCCACCTGGCCCTGCTCCTGAGTGGAAGGCAGAGCCAAGGGAATGCCTTGGAGGGCACCAATCACCCAGATGCCCTCACTGCCACTCGGGCCTGAAGGAGAATCTTCAGCAGTGCCATTGGAGCTGTTGTGTCCTGCCTTTCTTTGCAGCTGAGCCTGTTGCTCAAGGTGATCTGGCTTCCCAGCCCACGTTCAGGATTGAGCCTCTGGGAGATGGTGAGGGTACGCCAAGGCCTTTCCCCTGTGAGACCTGCCAGCTCAGAGCCCAAAGCTCGGCCAGGGGGGCATCGCTGCAGGTGCCAGGACAGAGCCATGCATGTGTGTGCCCTCACCCTGCACGATCCACTCACAACTTCTGCTCAGCACTGGCAGGTGTTTGAAGGACGGTGGGCCATGGCCCAGCTGAAAAAGCCCAGATGATTTGTTGATTTTATCCGATTTTGCATAAGCATGACGTTCTGAACATGCCATTAAAGAAATGGAGAATTTCTCCATCTTTTAAGGTGTACTTTTTGTTTCTCAAGTGATGGGCCAAAAGTTAGGACAGAAGGAGGTGTTTCCCCAACAAAGCAGAGGCCGATTGGCAGCCCCTGCTGCAGGAAGGAAGTCCGAGCCAAACACAGGCATGGGCACAGGCACAGAAGGTAATTGCTGTGCCAGGCTCAGCAGGGCTCAGCCATTGGCAGAGCTGTGTGGCTGCAGCTCTTCTTCTTCTACCAGGGCCTCCCTTGCACAGCCCGGCAAAGCTGGAGGTGCCTTTGGAGCTCGTTCACAGCCCTGGGGAAAGGGGACTCGTGCACCAACGTCCCTCCCGCTGCAGCTGCTCTGGAGCTGGCCCTGAGTGCCCAGAGGCCCAAGGCACAGGAGCAGCCCCGAGCAGGAGCCCTGCCGCGAGCCCAGGGCCAGAGCCAGCCTTGGCTCCCGACTGGGCAGGGGCTGCACTGGGTCCTGACAGGGCCTGACTCTGTGCCCTGGGGCGGGGGGAGCTGTCACGGGGCAGGGAGGGCCAGGGCTGGCAGGGGCTGCTCAGGGATGGGTGTGGCCCGTGTCCCTCCAAGCAGCGACTGCCCAAAAAGCTGCGCTGCCCCCGGGCTCTCCTCTCGGCCTGCTGGGCTTTGTTGGGTGGCACAGCCTGTGCCACGGGGTGGCAAGGTCCCTGCAGGCCCCAGCTCTGGGGGAAACGGAGAATGTCCTGCCCGCATCCACCGTGCTGCCAGCTCAGCAGTGCAGCACAGCACGGGCTGACGCTCCCCATCGCCCCCACAGGTGCAGCTGGAACCACAGCACATGTTCCTGATTCCCAGAAGGGCCTTGGAAGGGGTTTCTGTCAGGAAACAGGCTTCTGGCTAGGGTTACTGGCAGGCCTGCTTGTCTTGGAGCTGATCTTCATCTTATGCTCTGTCCGAAGTTGGACTTGCTGGAAGAGAAAAGGGTGAGTGTTTAGTTCACCTTTCCCTCAAAGAGCTTCTTTTGAAAGTCTACGTCAGACAGAAAACATTCCCAGTGAGGTTGCAGTGTAGGGGTGGCCAGTCCTTGATTGTCCAAAGAACTCTGCTGAGGGTTCTGCTGCTGCCCAGAGCTTTCATTGGCCTCCTAATTGCTGGGCCTTGTCCTGGGGGGCCCCTTGGGGCTGCAGCCAGTGCTGGCTCCCACTGAGGCTGCCTGGCCCAGAGCAGCCCCAGGGGCACAGGGCAGAGGCAAAGCACGGTGGGGAGGAGAAAGAGCAGGGACGAGATTGCCCTTGAAAGGCAGGGGAAGGGAGAATGTTGCTTATCGGAAGAAGCCCCAAAGAGCGGCTGGAAGGGGTGCTGCCTGATCAAGGACCCCCGAGAAGCGGAGGGAGGTCGTATCGGCTGATGGTGTGTCCCGAGGAGCGGCTGGGGAGAGTGGGGGTGTGCGTTGGCGGGGAGGAGCGGTCGGAGCGCTTGCACGGTCCGGTGGTGGGGAGGCCGGCGGGGCAGTCGGAGTAGGCTCAGCCCGGCTGGTGGGCACGGCTCACCCCGCCCGCCTGCAGGACCACGGCGCAGTTCCTGTTGGAGGCGGACCTGCACGGGCTGCTGAAGCTGGACACGCTGATCCCGAACGCGCTGCCTGCGCCATGGCAGCGCAAGGCCAAGGAGAGCGGCCCCGGGCCCAGCCCTGTCGGCGTGTCCCCCATAAAGCCGGCATGTCGCTCCCACAGCCCCAGCAAGACGCCGTCCAAGACACCCGGTGAGCGTCGGCCACCGGCGGCAGAGGTTGAGTGCGGGAGCCTGGCCCAGGCTGTTTTCCGTAGCCATGGGGCCCTGGGCTCCCTGCCACGCTGCCCTACCGGCTGCTGCTCAGGCAGGAGGAGGTGGGCTGTGCTCCTGACAGCCACCCACCTCCTTGCCAGCATGAGGGGCAGAGCTCTGAGCACTGGGGCTGGCCAGCTGCTGTTCACCCAGCTGAGCCTTGCTGGCACAGCTGTATGCTAGGATGAGTGTGGGCAGGACTGTCAGCTGACAGCTTTACATCCTGTGAGCGTTTTTGTATCTTCCCCTTATCTCTGGACTCTGGAATTGTTGCACTAGACCCAAGGAGTTGCACCACACAGTCCCTAACCAACTTGGTGGCAGGGAGGAAAATATAAGTTAGTTGGGACTGGGTGGCATGAGACCTCAGAGTCCTACTTGTCTGGTGGGTGTGATGTGGAAGAGTGTTGGGTTTGCTCCCGTGAAAGCTCTAATACAGGCTGTTAAATAGCTGTAAGACAATATTTTCATATGTGAATGCAGGTAAATCTGGATCCAAAATTCAAAGCACCCCCACAAAGGCTGGGGGGGATCGCTACATTCCCAAACGCAGCACTATGCAGATGGAGATGGCAAATTTCCTCCTAACCAAAGAGAATGACCCTGCTGAGGATTCCCCTACCAAGAAGGTGAGCATGTTGCTAAGTTACAATTACTTCAATAACTGCTACGCCTTCCTGCCCCTTTACAGAGCAGTGAACAATAGGTTCTATCAAGGGGGCACACGGCACTGACAAGTCCCAGCCATCACTACTTGCAGCTCTGGGCTTCAGGAGCCTAGGATGAGACTGAAGCTGTAGAGACTGCCATGCACTCGAAGCCTATGCTGCTTCTGGTAGCAAAATTTAGCTTTTGACTAACGAGGCTTTAAAATGTAGCAGGCAACAAAAACACAAAGCTGTAAGCCTATGCAAAGTGAAACTGCTGGTGGTAGCTATTCTAGGACAAGGTCTCCACAGGGAACACTTCTGGAATGTTTTACACTGTGTTCTGAAATCTGTTTATGAAGCATTTGGTCGCTTTGTGGCTGTGGCTTTTCCCTCTGGCAATGACACTGAATTTGCCATTGTTTGAAAATGTGAGCAGGACAATGTATGAAAGTCTGAGGAAAACTGCTTTGACCTGCCTCTGTGTGACTGACCCTTGCAGCACAGTCAAACATCTTCAGATTCTAAGAGAAGGGGACTTAGGTGTCTGTTTAAATTGTAGTGTGGGAATTGTTTTAAATGCATTGCACTGAGGGTGATTTGTCTCTGTAGGAGCAACAGAAAGCCTGGGCAGTGAATCTGAATGGTTTTGATGTGGAAGAGGCAAAGATCCTCCACCTCAGAGGAAAACCACAGAATGCTCCAGAAGGTATGATACAGTCTCCGTGTGAGCTGAATCAGCAGGAGGGATCAGGTCAGGGGAACAGCAACACAGAGGCTCCGTGTGTGGTCACAGGAGAAATCAACTGGTTTCTGAGAGCTGTACAGGCTGGAGTCTCCTTTCTTAAGGTTCCTGAGGTCGAGGGAGGGCATAACAGTTAAAGTGAATTTATTTAGGAGAGTTGCTATGACTGCCAGTTGGTCACCTGTTACAGGGCTTGCAAGGGTCTTCAGGGTGGAGAGAGAGATGAGAATCTTGACCTCATGTTCAGAAGGCTTGATTTAATATTTTATGATATATATTACATTATTACTATACTAAAACAAATAGAAGGAAAGTTCTCAGAAGCTAGCTAAGCTAAGAATAGGAAAAGAATGAATAAACAAAGGGCTGTTTCTCAGCAGAGGGTGAGACCCAGCTCCGCTGTGAGTGGTCAGTAAATCCAAACATTCACCCAAGACTGATCATGCATCCACCTGTTGCATTCCCCAGCAGCAGATAACCATTGTTTACCTTTTGTTGCTGAGGCCACAGCTTCTCAGAAGGGGGAAAAATCCTAAAGAAAGGATTTTTATGGAAAGATGTCGGTGACAGTTACCGGTACTGCAGGTTCCAAACGTTCATGAAGTCTGTAAGAGCATCAAAGCCTCTGCTGTGCACTTTCTAGCTTAAACTGCAACTAAATATAATGGGATTCAAAAACCCAAGTGTTTGTTAAATTTGTTTCCATGAATGAGGAAATTGTAGCTCACCCCTGCTCAGCAGTTCATTCTGCCAGTGATTTTAGTGCACTGCAGGCTTGTGAGTGTTTCTCTTAGGACTTTATTTTCACTCCAAGGGATTCCTAGTTGGGTGAGCAGCACTCAGCTGGGAGGAAACTAACTCAGGTTAACAAACCTGTTCCCCTGCACACAGACTATCAGAATAACCTGAAAGTGCTCTACAGTCAGAAAATGGCACCTGGATTGAGCAGGAAGAAGAGCAGATATATTCCCTCAAAGCCAGAACGGGTCTTGGATGCACCAGAGATATTCAACGACTACTGTAAGTAGGCTAAAGGTGTGGAGAGTATTATTAATAATTGGTTAGCTGAGAAAGGCCACACTGATATAATGCCACTGGTTCAGCTGAAGGAGAAAAGTCAGCAGTCAGCAAGCTGAAAGGAAGAGTCAGCAGCGACCTTGCTGCAACGTGAGGATAGGGAGTTGAGATTAGTCCTGAATATATCCTAAGAATATGTAGAAAGTATCAAAAGTAGAACCATAGGAATGTAGAAGTAGGCATAGGTGCTGATATGTAAGCTGACCAATCCTGAGCTCAACTTTTGCAATATGTATGAAGCTCATTATGAACTGTATTTAACCCGCCGTACTGATCAATAAAATCGAGCCTGTGATGATCAAACTGATGTCCTGGTTCCCTTCCGCCGACAAATGGTGGAGAATGCGGGCATAACCGAATCTCTGCCCTTTTTCTCGGATTAAAAGAAAAAGGGATTACGCCACGGTCGGGGAAGTTGGGTTTGGGTCATTGCAGCTGGGACGGTGCCGGAATTTGAAGCACCTTTAACGTTCACAACTGTGACTTAAGCCAATACGTGTCCGCCGGAGCCTGGAGAGCTGCAACAGCGCGCGCTGATTAATAGGTATGGATAGGCAAGCGGCATATGATTTATTTACCGCCTATTTAGAGCGGCGTGGGATAAAAGGGATAGATTTAAAAAAGGAGCTACCAGAGTTATTAGCTTATGGCCATGCTAAGGGTATCTTTTCTAATCCTCATACAGTTCATGAGCTAGCAGAGTGGAGGAAGTTTGGGGAAATATTGTGGGATACAGTGCTAGACGATGATAAGTCAGCAAAGAAATTCGGGAAGTTATGGCGGGTGGTGTATAACACGTTACTTCAGCAGGTCTCTGAGAGAAAGGCAGCAGAAAGGGCAACAGAAGCTCATAAGAGGAATATAGGGTATGGTCGTGAAGATGATCCCCTGGCACCTTCTGTAACTAAGGTACTTATGCCTAAGAGTCCCCAGCAAAGTGGTGTGGAGGATTTTCCTATAGGCGCAGTGGAACCGTCTGCACCTTTCCTGTCAGAGGGGGAGGGCGAGTCGGATGGTGGGGGTAAGAGCAAGCCAGCTTTGCCTCCGCCACCAGCTTCAGGTGGGTCGGATGGTGGGGGTAAGAGCAAGCCAGCTTTGCCTCCGCCACCAGCTTCAGGTGGGTCGGATGGTGGGGGTTGGAGCAAGCCAACTTCGCCTCCGCCGCCAGCTTTGCCTCCGCCACTTCCCCTGGGTGAGCCGGCTCTGGTTTCACTGTCAGCTCCAGCGGGGGGGCCGCTTCCTCCGCGCGAGCCAGCCTCTGCTCCACTGCCTTCCCTGTGCGAAAGCTCGGGGTCTGTACCAAAGCTCCAGCAGCATAGCACCCTTAAAGGGCCAGATCCCATCCCAGGGGCACACCGTGATCCATGGGGGGAGATGGCTAAACAGAGGAGGGAAGCTTGGGCTGCTTTGGCAAAAGAAGTAATGCAAATGGGGGATGGTGAGGCGGTGGAAATAGCTTCTAGTCTTGCATGTCCAGTTACATACACACCACAGTATGATGCACAGGGGAACCTTACGCATAATATAGCAGAATATACTCCCTTAGATTGGAAGCTGTTAACTCAGCTACGTTCTACGGTTAGTCAGTTTGGAGTAAAAAGTGAACCTGTTAAGCAAATGTTAGATTATCTTTTTAATACTCAGGTTTTATGTCTTAATGATTTAAGAGGAATAGTTCGGTTGATATTCACTCAGCATCAGCAGTTATTGTTTAATGCACATGACCCATTACATGGAGTAATAGTAAAGGAGCTGATTGGCTTAGGGGCATTTTTACATTCAGAGGCACAGATGATATCGGGAGAAGATAAACTTAGAGAGTCTATGCAGTTAGTGCGTGCTGCAATATACATGGTTAAAGAGCCAGGAGGGTTACCGGCTTATATGGGCATTAAACAAGGTAGAGAAGAATCATTTGGAAATTTTATCGATAGAGCAGCTACTGCTATAGATCGGGCTGGTGTTGCAGAGCGCTATTGAAAACGTGTGCCTTGCAAAATAGCAATCCAGCAACCCAAAGAGTGTTAGCTACTTTAGGGGCAAACTGGACTATTGAGGAAGCATTAGAGCTAATGGCATTAATGCCAACAGCTTCACAGGCATTTATAGCAGAAGCCTTAAAGGAATTAGGATTAGGGTTGCAAAAGCATAGTCTACTCAAAATCAGGTGTTAGCTGCTCTTGCTCCTCTCCAAAGCGGCTCACTGGCATTCACGTAAAGAGGCTCGAGACCATTCATCAAGTGTTACCAATACAGCAATGAGGGACAGACACAAGTTGCCGCCCTGACATCGGAGACACCAGCTGCTGCCGTAACATCGCTGCTACCTCCTGTCTGCAACCCGCAACAACCGGGAGCCTCGGCTTGGACTTATCAGCAGCAGTAGACGTCACACTAATGACGAACCGGCCTGAGAGGATACCCACTGGAATAAAGGGTCCTCTTTTATTAAATGGACAAACATGTGGAGCATTATTGCTGGGACGTTCCTCTATAACTATGTTGGGATTATTTGTTTTGCCTGGTGTTATCGATGCGGACTTTACAGGGGAAATACAAATTATGGCTTACACCCTTTATCCTCCGATTAAAATTACAAAAGGACAACGCATTGCACAATTGGTACCACTGTCACAAATGACATCGGGAATACAATCATTTACTGGGCAAGCACGGGATGAAAAAGGTTTTGGCTCTACTGGTGTTACCCTTTTAACTGTGGATTTACAAAATAGACCAAAACAAAAGGTTGAAATTACCTATGGGCATCAAAGCATAACCCTTTATGGATTATTGGATACAGGAGCAGATATTAGCATCATTTCTCCAGAAGCATGGCCACAACATTGGCCTCTATTTCCCTCATCAAACATGCTCACAGGAGTGGGAGGATTTACATTGGCAAGCAGGTCGCCGTCTTTGTCTGTGTGCATTGAGAATCAACAAATATCTGCTGTGTTTTCAATTGTTCAACTGCCTCCTACAGTTTCCTGCTTAATTGGAAGGGACATTTTAACACAATTGGGAGTGGTGTTAACTAATCAGCACCCTTCGTGGTAATTGCCATTGCTTGGACTTTCCCCATTCCACTCACCTGGAAAACGGATACACCGGTGGTGGTTAAGCAATGGCCATTAAAAGGGGAGAGTCTTATGCATGCCCATGAATTGGTACAGGAACAATATACGAAAGGGCACCTACGACTGTCCACAAGCCCTTGGAATACACCTATTTTTGTAATCAAAAAGAAATCAGGGAAATATCATTTGATACATGATTTGAGGGCTGTAAATGACCAAATGGAACCAATGGGGGCCTTACAGCCTGGTCTTCCAAATCCAGCTATGATTCCAGAACACTGGCCACTTTTAATTATTGACCTAAAGGATTGTTTTTTCACTATTGGCCTGCATCCTGATGACATGAAGAGATTTGCATTTACTTTACCAGCAATAAATCGTGGGGAACCAGATAAAAGATTTGAATGGACATCTCTTCCGCAGGGCATGCGCAACTCTCCCACTTTATGTCAGCTTTATGTTGATGCAGCATTACAGCCACTACGTCGTAAATGGCCAGCAACTATAATATATCATTACATGGACGATATTTTGTTTGCACAGCAACAGCCATTCTCCTCTTTACAGATTAACACCATTAAAAATACTCTTGCTGCATATTCACTTGTTATTGCTGCAGAGAAAATTCAGACTACAAAGCCCTGGAAATATTTGGGATGGACTTTGACGGATCAAATAGTGATACCACAAAAATTGGAATTACAATTGAACATTAAAACTCTACATGATGCACAGAAGTTGCTGGGAGACTTACAGTGGCTGAAGCCTATTGTGGGAATACCAAATCACTTATTAGAAGCCCTACGGCCTTTGTTAAAAGGCGTGGACCCTACTACTCCTGTACACCTGACAAAGGAGCATTGTCTTGCCTTGCAGCAAATCAGTAACTGTGTACAGCAAGGGTATGTGTCTCGTCGACAATTCGACCACCCCATTGACCTTACTATCTGGAATAGCCCTTGCCACTTGCTTGGTGCTCTCTCTCAGTTGCAAAAGAAAACAGGGGAGATACGGGTGTTGGAATGGTTGTCACCACCGCTACAGCACAAGAAAACAATATCTTCAAAAATTGAACAATTGGCTGCATTAATCAAAAAGGGGCGTCTCAGAATTCTTGAAGTGGATGGTAGAGAACCTGCTAATATTAGATTGCCTATGGAAAAAGAAACCTTGGACTGGTACTTGATAAATTCAAAGAATTTACAAGAAGCATTATTGATGTCACCTGCTAAAGTAGAGACTAGTAAATTAGTGCCTAGAGTTTTGCAATGGATGACAGAATGGAACTGGATTACTCGACCTTTGAGAGAAGAAAACCCCATAGAAGGAGCTATTACAGCTTTTACAGATGTAGGAAAGAAATCAAGGCGTGCTGCTGTTACCTGGCAAGAAAAGGGACAATGGAAGCATCAACTCCTCACAGCAGACCCTGCAGATAGCTTACAAACTTTGGAATTGTTAGCAGTAGTATGGGCGGTGTCCAACTCACAGGAGCCTTTAAATGTGGTCACAGACTCTATGTATGTTGCAGGAGTAGTCAAACGTATAGAGGAAGCAGCAATTAAGGAAGTGAATAATAAACGATTGTATGAGTTACTGTTACAGTTAAGGAAAGCTTTACGGGAAAGAGCAAACGGTACCCTTAAGCAGTATATTGAAAAACATCAAGATTTGACAGATCCACAAGCATGTTTGGCTAAGGTTTTGTATGTGATTAACCATTTATGCATTTTTGGGGAAGATGATACCCCCCCTGCAATGAAACATCATCCGAAGTCAGGTCAGGAAAATACTAAGGAAACAGAGGTCTGGGTTAAGTATAAGAACCGAAGTACAGGATTATGGGAAAAACCTGCAAAAGTATTATATTGGGGTCGGGGGTATCTTTGTGTTTCCTCACCTACAGGGCCTTTGTGGGTGCCTGCTAAGTGGACTAAACCTGTTTTTGATGCAGCCTCTGGTGGATCGCCTTACGGAGGAGGACAAGGAGCGACTGGGGAAGAAACTGCTTCTAGTCCTACAACCACTACTGTTACAATTGAAGGGGTACTCGGAAGCAGTGGACAGAGCACTGACACGTCACTACCGGACGGCCCAGGAGTTGATTGGTTTCATTGACTCAATATCAACTTT
This sequence comes from Melospiza melodia melodia, assembly GCF_035770615.1. Classification (NCBI taxonomy): domain Eukaryota; kingdom Metazoa; phylum Chordata; class Aves; order Passeriformes; family Passerellidae; genus Melospiza; species Melospiza melodia. The sequence goes on from NC_086200.1 coordinate 6,546,912, forward strand.
TCACTTAACAGATCCAGCGAAACTACATTGCCTTGACTGTCACAATCCACATTGTGCTGCCTGGATAGCTCTACGTTGTGGGGGTTGTAAAAGAACTTTTTGGATAGAACAATCATTATTACGGGATTTGTGGTGTCATACTTGTGAACACGAGCATACGTGGGGAAAAAGCTGGCAAGATGAATTAAGGAGACAAACAGGGCAAAACGTATATATAGCTTTAAATCTTTATGAGTCTCCTGAACAGAAGGTTCTTGCTTATTATCGATGGGAAATACAATGTATTGTGAATAGAATTAAGGTTCAAAGTAAATCACGTATAGTTTCTATAAGGTGTAGGAAATTAGTGCCTTTAACACAGCATTCAGTTGTAGGACCCTTCCAAGGGGATCCTGATGGACCATTAGATTGCTGCATTGATAAGTTGCAAAAATTAAGTTTGAAAGTGGCAGGACCAGTGAAATTAGGAGCAGCAAGATTGAAGACAGATAAGAAAAAGAAGGCAAAAAGGGGAACGGTCTCATTTGAATAGGGGTATCAGTGATTGCTAATTAATTTTCTATGATTAGAACACTTTTACAGTTGTGGGACCCTCAGGAAGATATAGTTGTTGAGGAGGATAACGAACAAGAACTACGATTACGAAATAAGATACATCTTGTGTTAAAGAAAGACCTTGAGCTGTTAGCCTCATATAGTAAAAAGGCTGAAGAGGCTTTGCGATCACCACCATTGAATTGGTTGCTTTGGGTTGAAGAACCAGAATTTTATACTGGTCCTTACTTACATTCGCTTCCTTGTTATGTTTGCAAAAAGGATAAAGATAAATGCTATGCATGGGTAGCTTTGCATTGTGCAGATTGTAATCAGGTTTATTGGTATCCACAGAGGTCATTGGGATATTTATGGTGTACATCTTGTTTTGGAAAGTGGATTCGAAATCATATCTGGGTTAGAGCTCTTGAACAAAGTACTGGCCTGCCAGGACGGACAGGATTACAGCTCTTTGAGAGTGCAGAACAAGTGGTTATAGCATATCTTAGGTGGAAGTTACAGGAAAACCTTAGAATATTTGAAATTACTAAAGCCTCACGCATCATAGCAGCTCGCCGCAAAGCTGATTTGCCTTCAAACTTACCTCATGCTATACCTGTGAGCAAGGATGCTGATTTAGAATTAGATCAGTATATTCAAAAATTGACTCAGCCTTACAATAGACAATCTAGCAAACCAGGGAAAAGACAGCGAAGAAAGGAAAAACAATGTAAGCAGAAGGAAGAAAAGGAGAAGCAAAGCAAGCAGAAAGAAAAATGAGGTTTGTTTTTGTAATACTGCTCAATGCTGTAGCAAGTGAAGCAGTAGGAGTAACACACTTTAGTCAACCAAGGGAAAATTTATGGGTAACACTTGCTAATCAAACTAACCAATCATCACTTTGTCTTAGTCTTGGAGGAGTCACTAACCCATTTCGAACATGCCTGGTGGGACTTCCGGTGTGGTCTCCGGGAGAATTTTGCAGTTTGATAAACAATCAAACCTTATGTATGTCTAACATGTCAGACATCACATTGCCGGTGCAACAAGGGTATACTGCAGGTCAGAGTGATGGCTATCGTCAATGCTTACTAATCCAATCACTTAACACCTCTTTGCATTCTCCTCCTGAAGAACTGGATCTTTTTGGAAGTACAAATGCCAGCATATCTAACACTACAGCTGGTGGATGGTTTAGCTTCAAACTTTTGGGTGCTCAGAATTTAAACCAACCTAAAGAAACATGGGCCACCCTAGATTCATCCCTGAATGTGAGTGAATTCTCTCCACAGCATTACAGTCAATGTAACGGCACAAATATCACAGCACCAATGAAATTACCCACAGGAATATTTTTGATTTGTGGAGACAAGGCATGGAATGGTATACCAGCTAAACCACAGGGTGGACCCTGTTTTTTGGGAAAATTGTCACTGTTTCATCCTAATGTGTCCTTGCTAATGCAGCTGAGTCAAAATTCAAACAGGAAAAAACGTAGCATACATGACTTAGACTGCAGCAAGATAGGAGATCCATGGTTTTGGGGCACATTCAAACAGGTGGTGGTTTCAACTATCTTACCAGGAGGATCTGCCAATAAAGCCATGAATTTAGCAAAACAATTAGGATGCTGGGCAAGGGATGAGCTGAACAAGACATCACAAATTCTAGACATGTTAACTGCAGATGTGCAAAGTGTTAACCATGCTGTTTTGCAAAATAGAGCTGCTGTAGATTTTTTGCTCTTAGCACAAGGACATGGATGTGAAGAGTTTGAGGGAATGTGTTGCATGAATCTGTCTGATCATTCGGTGTCCATTCACACTAAGATAAAAGAATTACAACAGGGACTTCACAAACTTAAGGAAGAAGACGGTTTAGGAATTGACGAATGGCTTAAAGGCCTGGGACTCGGACCGTGGCTGAGGAACCTTGTGATCTATGCTATAGGACTGCTGGGTGTAATCTTACTGTTTTTGCTTATTTTGCCTTGTATCTTTAACTGTATTCAAAACATGGTCAGCCGTACAATAGCAAAAACATGGCAAACTAATCTCCTTGCACAAGAAGAAAACGGGGGAAATGTGGAGAGCATTATTAATAATTGGTTAGCTGAGAAAGGCCACACTGATATAATGCCACTGGTTAAACTGAAGGAGAAAAGTCAGCAGTCAGCAAGCTGAAAGGAAGAGTCAGCAGCGACCTTGCTGCAACATGAGGATAGGGAGTTGAGATTAGTCCTGAATATATCCTAAGAATATGTAGAAAGTATCAAAAGTAGAACCATAGGAATGTAGAAGTAGGCGTAGGTGCTGATATGTAACTGACCAATCCTGAGCTCAACTTTTGCAATATGTATGAAGCTCATTATGAACTGTATTTAACCCGCCATACTGATCAATAAAATCGAGCCTGTGATGATCAAATTGATGTCCTGGTTCCCTTCCGCCGACAAGCAAATATTAGGAAGGTTAAAGCTTAAGAATGGAGCTCTGTGTGTTGTGTTTTAAGGCTTACAAGCAGGTATTGTATTCGAAATAAGCAAGCATTGTTTTAAGCAAAGGTACGTGTGCTTATGGTGTGTGAAAAATTGTAAAAGTTTAGTAGTAATAAAATGGTTCTAAAAACAGTAATACAATTAGAGTAATAATAATTTGGACAATTTGAATTAGGACAATACAAGACAACAAATACAAAGAGTTACGGACCTCTGGGTACCTTTTTCTGGGCAGCATGAGCCCGAAAAAGGACCCCCGCTAACAAAGATTAACCCTTAAAAACAATAGCCCATTGCATATTCATGCACTTCATACATGATGCATAAATTCCATTCAAACACAGGATTCTGTCTGGTCAGTGTCAGCTTCTTCCTCTGAATCCTAACAGCACCTTCGAGGCAGGAAGAAGTTCGTTTCTTCTGGTAAGAGAGCAATAAATTATTTTTCTCTGAAAGATTCAGGTGTCCTGTGGCTGCTATCTCGCTGGAAGTCCTTTCTTTAAAAAAGTATCCTACGTGGCATCGTTTCTATTTTAACAATTTTTATAACCTAAAACTATATTTAACATGGTACTTAAGAGAATTAATACAGCATTACTTTCTAACACAACACATATAATATTCATTTAATATTTGCGAAAAGCCAATCATAAAATACAGGCATTTTCACATTTACCATATGTATTTTGGTGTATTGATTAGTAGTGCTGTATTAACAGTTTAATAATAAATGTAGTCTTGTAATTAAAAGGTAACTTTTGTAGTTAAAAGAAGAACTATGTCAGTGAGGTTTTTTTAAAGGAAGGAATGAGGCACTCGCATCAGATAGCAGCCACAGGACACCTGAATCTTTCAGAAAAAAGAATTTTTTGCTCTCTTACCAGAAGAAACGAACTTCTTCCCGCCTCAAAGGGGCTGTTAGGATTAGAAGGAAGAAGTTGATGATGGCCAGACAGAATCCTGTGTTTGAATGGAATTTATGCATCATGTATGAGGTGTATGAATGTGCAATGGGTTATTGTTTTTAAGGGTTAATCTTTGTTAACCGGTGCCCTTTTTCAGGCTCGTGCTGCCCAGAAAAAGGTACCCGGACATCCATAATTCTTTGTATTTGTTGTCTCGTATTGTTCTAATTCAAATTGTCCAAATTATTATTACTCTAATTGTATTACTGTTTTTAGAACCATTTTATTACTATTAAACTTTTAAAATTTTAAAAACAAGTGATTGGCGTTTTTCACAGGAGTTGAGTCCCAAATATATTTTGGTGTCGCTGAGAGAGGTATTTTTAATTCATTTGATGAAGGGGGTACTTTTGGATCTCTCAGGAGTGCAAAGGGGAGCAGGGGAAGCACTGAGTGCCTAGAGTGGGGGGATGCTGGAGAAAGGGGACCCTGGAACACCTGATGTAAAATTTCAATAGCGAATGTGAATTTTACTTCTATACCTTTTATTTAAAAGCAAGCACGCAGCGCTGGGTGGCTGGGGAGTCACTGCTCCACTCATAGCACACACAGTTCAGTAAATTATATATACTGTTTTTAAGCCTACAAAGCATTTTCCAATATGCTTGGTTAGTCCAAATTAGCAAATATCAATAAGCTGGGAGCAGTAATTTCACAATATTTCTAGGTGGTCATTGATTGCTATCCTTCTTGTGATTGTCTGGAGGGAGGCCTTGCACTGGTGTCTGCTACATGATTTGTCAAGTGCATCAAGCTTTTTATTATACATAAGATTTAATTGCTTTGTTACAATATCTCTTAGCTTTACCCCAACTTCCTCTATTTTATTCTAAGCATCAGTCGTCTTGCTGCCTCATCTCTTTTGCTCTACTATACTTCTTTGATTTTGATGCTTTATTTGTCTATTTGGTCAGAAAGTTTCAAAACCTTTCTTTGTGTCTTGTTTTGGACACAGCAGATAGAAGCATTTGCTGTTTCCGTTCCCAATTGGCACGTGTCACAAAAACAATTTCCACAGAATCAGGGGAGGGTGAGCCCTGGGACCCCCAAAACCCCCTCAGCATGCCTGAGCAGGACCCGGGAGAGGGGGAATGCCCAGGACCCACAGGCCCCCCATCAGCTGTGAGAAGAGGGACCCCCATAAGCCCAAAATAAGGACACTGGAAACGGGGCACTCCTGGGAGAGGTTTTTGGAATTCCTGATTTTTGGAGGTATTTCTGGCCACCAGACACTCAGTGACTTCTAGAGATGGACTTGGCCAGTGGGACCTTCAAAGCCAATGTCCTGGCTTAGGGCAATTTTGGGAGGAAAAACTCTAAAGGTGTTTCCTGTAGAAGAGCAAAGTCAAGTGGCCCCTCCTCCAGCTGGTTCTGGAAAAGTATTTTCTTTGAGAGAAGTGGAAAAAACTGTTTATTGAACAGGCAAAGCACTCACCAGCCCCAAAAATGAACAGTATTAAACAATAAAATCTCTTGCTGCTCCAAAAGAGATGACAAACTCACAAAGTCCCTCCGTGAGCTATAGCATGGCTTGCTCAGTCTCTTATCAGTCTCTTATCAGTCTCTCTGGTGCTGGAAATGCCGTGGCCCAGCCCCGGTGGGGCACAGGTGTGAGCACCTGGTGCTCTTCTGGGTGTTCAATCCAGAGCAGGTTTAGACAGGTCCAAAGAAAAGGATAAACCAAAAACCACAGTCCAGGGAGCTTCTCTTCCTCTGCTAGCTCAAACTGACTAACAGCAAAGGAGGGCTCTGCCCGCTGTCTGTCCATCTGCAGACAAGAGAGGAGCAGGAATGTGGAGGAGTGAGAGAGGTTCTGAAAACAAACTCCGTGCTTCTTCTTCCTCCCTCTCTGCTCTCAGAACCAGTATTAAAGGTGCAAAGCTTATTTCAGACAAATGGGGATACGAGCATCATAATTTCACCCCTGGGACCCCCAAAAGACCCTCAGCCTGTGTAAGCAGGACCCGGGAGAGGGGGAATGCCCAGGCCCCACAGCCCCCCCAGCAGCTCTGAGAAGAGGGACCCCCATAAGCCCAAAGTGAGGACACTGGAAACAGGGAACTCCTGGGAGAGGTTTTTGGACTCCTTGATTTTTGGAGGTATTTCTGGCCACCAGATGTCCGGTGACTTCTAGAGATGGACTTGGCCAGTGGGACCTCCGAAGGCAATGCACTCACATCTTGTTTTTCCCCCAAATCAGGATTTCCCATTCCCAAACCTCATCTGGATGGAGAAGGCTGTGAGGAAGAGGAAGATGCCCCAGGGCACTGAGGCAGGTGAGAAGGAAGTCAGTGCCCCTTTTCCCCTCTGTCCTGCTCCGTCTCCCAGCCCAGCACGGCCCCAGCTGCAGCACAGCCCCACTGCTGATGCTGTCCAGCCAGGGATGCACTGGGGGGATCTCCTTCCCCTTCCCTGTGGCACGGAGGCGAATCCCAGCCTCTCCTTGTCCTTCCTCCCCCAGGGAAGGAGCTGAGGATGGAGACCAGGGAGGACAAATCCTCACAGCAGAACCTGGTGGAAGAGGCCATTTTGAGTGGCTCCAGGGCACAGGAATCCACTGGGGAGGAAAAGCCCCAGAGATCCCTCAAGAGGAGGGGCTGCAAACCCAGCCCAGGGTGCTCCGAGGAGGAGAGACTCAGCCTGTGCCTGGAAGGCAGCCAGAGATCTGGCCAGAGCGCTGAAGTGGTGGTCCATCAGCAGCTTGATGATGGCAAGAAGCCCCACCAGTGCTTGGAATGTGGGAAGAGTTTCGGCAGGAGCGACCACCTGCTCATCCACCAGAGGACCCACACCGGGGAACGGCCCTATGAGTGTAGGGAATGTGGGAAGAGCTTCAGGATCAGCTCCCACCTGATTGTCCACCAGAGGATCCACACCAATGAACGGCCCCACAAGTGTGGGGAATGTGGGAAGAGCTTCAGGATCAACTCCAACCTGATCGCCCACCAGAGGATCCACACCAATGAACGGCCCTATAAATGTGGAGAATGTGGGAAGGGCTTCAGGAGGAGCTCCAGCTTGAAACTCCACCAGATGATCCACACTGGGATACGACCCTTTGTGTGTGGGGAGTGTGGGAAGGGCTTCCGTGACAGCTCCCGCCTGATCATCCACCAGACAATGCACACTGGGGAGTGCCCCTACACGTGCTCAGAGTGTGGGAAGAGCTTCATTGAGAACTCCAGCCTGATTCTGCACCAGAGGATCCACACTGGGGAGAGGCCCTACAAGTGCAGGGAATGTGGGAAAAGCTTTAGGCAGAGCTGCCATCTGAATGCCCACCAGAGGATCCACACTGGGGAGAGGCCCTATAAGTGCAGGGAATGTGGGAAAAGCTTCATCGACCCCTCCGGCCTGAGTGTCCACCAGAGGATCCACACTGGGGAGAGGCCTTACAGGTGTGGGGAATGTGGGAAAAGCTTCAGTCAGAGCACTAGGCTGATTCTGCACCAGACAATCCACACCAGGGAGAGGCCTTACAGGTGTGGGGAATGTGGGAAATGCTTCAGGCAGAACTCTAGGCTGATTGCCCACCAGAGAATCCACACTGGGGAGAGATCCGATGAGTGTTCTGAGTGTGGGGAGAGGTTTCAGAGCCGATACCGTCTCCTCAAGCATCAGCAGATTCACACAGAATAGAGGCCCTTCTGCTGCCCTGACTGCAGGAAGGGCTTTTAGAAAAACTGCACTCTCGTCACCCACCAGTGGATCCACACTGGGGAGAGGCCCTGACAGTGTCCCAAGTGTGGGAAGAACTTCTCCCAGAACTCTGCCGTGACCCAACACCAAGGGAGGCAGCAGTAAGGGATGCCCAACAAGTGCCCTGTGTGCAGGAAGAGTGTTGTCTTGATTTTTAAAGATTTTCTGAGCCTTCTAATGTTTACATTCTTGTAGCAAACTTTCTCAAACACTTTCTGTAAATAACTTCTTGTTTGGCATTCTTTTATAGAAGAAGAAAAATATGATGGACTGTTAGTTTGTCCAGTGTCATTGGAGAGGTGGCACTTTCACCCTCCAATCCACGGTCGCTTTTAGAAAACTGTAAATGTTGGAGTCAGGAAATAAACTTCCCTTTTCTTCCCCTTGAGAGCAGCAGTGTGTGCGCTCGTGTTGTTTTGTGTCCTACAGTGACAGGAAGAGCTTTGAGTGCTGCTTCAACTCCATCCCCCATTGGGGACCCCCACTGGATGGTCCACAGTGACCCTCGCTGGGCGGAGACTTGGTCATCCATGATCCTGGTGATCCATGTTGGGAAGACGCCTGGCTGGTGGTCCCCACATCTTCCTGGCTCTCCTTGGGCACTTGGACACGGCCAGAGAAAAATCCATTGGGATGCAAACAGACATCAGAATTTCATAGTGGACAGCACAGTTTTTTACTTTCGACCCCAAAACAGTCTCACCTTTTGTATCCAGTCATTGCTTCGAGTGGCATCCAGAATTCCAAATGGTGTTGGAGGTCTTTTCCAACCTGAATCATTCCATGATTCTAATTCTCTCTGGCCCACCAGCATCTTCCACAGCCAAATGGTGATTGACTGGGGCAAAACCCAGGATTTTGGAGACAATGGAGTGGAAATCTTTCTAGAAAAGGTCCTTTCTACCCGCCCAGGCACACGGATACTCAGCCAGCATGGACACATAAATGCTTTTATTTTGGCCTTTATTTTCTTTCATTTTTCATTATCCTTCACCCAACATTGGGGTAAATATAAAGACATTCAACTAAGACATGGATGGTGACATTGTGGGACTTGGGTGGGGACATGGTAGGGATGGGGACAAGGACGTGGGTGGGGATATGGTGGGGATGGGGACAAGGACCTGGGTGGGGATGTGGTGGGAATGGGGACAAGGACATGGCTGTGGATGGCGATATTGGGCATGGGAGGTGTCACAGATAGAGATGGTGACATGGGGCTCTAAGGCCATGGATGAGAAAATGGGGGACATGGCCATGGATGGTGACACAAGTGGCCTAGAGACAAGTCCATGGGTTGACATGTCCATGCCATGGGGTGTCCCATGGCCAAGGACAACACATCCCCACCACCACCATGATACTGTCCCTTTCATGCTGCCATTTATTCCCTGCTCCTCCCCATTGTCACCCCACTGTGAACCCAGCCAGGGACAGGGGTGACATTTGGGGACACTCCTGTCCCCACTCCAGCACATACCTGGGGCCAGCAGAGAAGGGGATGAAGGACGACGGGGACCGTTCCTTGCTGTTTTCCAGACTGAACCTCAGAGGACTGAACACCTGGGGTGACACCAACACAGTCACACCGAGGGGACACAGCTGTCACCACCATGGTGACAGGGACACCTCATAGGGTGGCCCTACCTCACGCTTGGGCCAGAGGTCTGGGTTGTGGTGGGTCCCATAGATGCTCATCAGGCAGATGACCCCTGGTGGGATGGGAATGGCCACTTTAGGGACAGCAGATGAGGATGGGTGGTGACACTGGGGACACCCTGGCCATGCCATACCCTTGGGGATGACACAGCCATCACACAGGGGGATGTCCTCGGTGCAGCGCCAGGACACAGCAGTGACAGGAGGGTGCAGCCGCAGGCTCTCCTTGATGCATATGGTGGTGAAGGGCAGCTGGGACAGGTCGTCCCTGGGGACAAGCGGGGGTGGCATCGTGTCCCCAAGCCACATGACCGGGGTGGCCCTGGGGACATCTCACCATTCAATGTCTGCAGTGTCCCGGCCAGCCAGGAGCTCCTGTACCTGCTGGCGGCATCGCTCCTGGTGCTCAGGATGGCCGGCCAGGTTGTAGAAGAGCCATGCCAGGCCACTGGCCGTGGTGTCATGGCCTGTGGGGACACTGGGTGAGTGAGGGGATACTGGAGTGGCTCCTCCCCAGTGGCACCTGGGAGCTCGTGCTCACCCTCAAACATGAAGGTGTCAGCCTCAGCCGCGATGTCCTCGTCCGACAGGGTGCGGCCATTCTCGTCCTGCAGAGGCAAGATGAGCCATGGGCCACTGGGGCCACCAGTCTGTGGGCCACCTGGGGCCAAATCCCATCCATGGCCACCACCCTATGGCACCACCATCCCACTGGCCACCAGCTCTATGGTCAATGCTGCCCATGGCCACCACTGTTCCCCTGTAGCCACCAGTCTATGTCCAAGCTTCCCATGGCCACCAGCATCCTACTGGCCTCTATGGTCAATCCTTCCATGGCCACCACCACTCTCTTGACCACTTTCATGCCCCATGGCCACCACCCCAGCCCCACCTTGGTGAGCAGCAGGATGTACTCGCTGGGCTGCCTGTACCAGGGACGATGTGGGGACACTGTGGCCACCAGCATGGATGATAGCAGGACCATTGGGGCCACCAGAATGGCCAGCAGGGACAGTGATTGGACAGGATGGCCAGTGGGGACCATGGCAGAGCCAGCACAGCCACCAGGATGGCCAGCAGGGACAATGGTAGGGCCACCAGGATGGTGTCATGATCCGCTCGTACAAGCGAGGGTCGTGATGGTTTGTTAACTGATCTGAGTGCAAAAGCAACACGGAAGGGGATTTTGGTATTAATCAAAACAAATGCACCTCTTGTTGAGTGCCCACAGCAGATGTGATGGAAGGATTAGAAAGGAGAATAAAGGAGAGAGAGAGAGAGAGAGAGAAAGAGGGGAGGAATAGCTGCCAGTGGAGAGATGAAACCCTCGTGGTCCAGCCAATAGATCCGTCTTGTCACGTCAGGGAGAATCTCAAAGTCTTGGTTCTGTTATAGTCCTCCACCAAGGGGGGGAGCAGGTAAGTCTATTGAAAGCACCGAGAGGGAACAGGTGAGTTTACAGACAGTCCATGTTCTCAGCAGTGAGTGAGACCAATTGTTTTCTTGGTCCAGGGAGCACACCTGCAGGCAACACTTGGCAAACATCTGGCTTCAGTTCGGCCAGCCCCCTGTGTTAGAGTTATAGGGGTCTCAGTCTCAGCCCTTGGGAGGGGGCTTCAGTCTCCGTCACAGCGGTCGTGAGGCAGCTGAGGGAAACCTCAGAGTGTCTCTTACAGATGATCAGTGGGGACAGGTGTCAATCACTCCTGGCCGTGGGTCTCATAGCTGAAGATGCACTTCTGGAGCGTGTCCAGGGTGAGGAGGCTCAGGGGCTGCAGCACCTCCAACTCCACCGGCCCCCACCAGCTGCCACTGCTGCTGCCGCCCACTTGGCCTGCGGGGAAGGGCTGGGTTGGGGAGGGAACAGGGAGGGGATCAGGGACGTGGGATAAATTTGGGGGTGGGACAGGGGTGGGAGAGGGGGAGGAGTTGAAGAGAAGGTGTGGAACAGGAATGTGGTGATAAATGAGGGGTGGGGTTGGGGTTTGGGGGCAGCTTTGAGTTTGGGGTATGGGACAGTACAGAATTTGGGTACAGGACGGGGCTCGGGGTGCAGGACAGGACTCAGGATGCAGCAGTGGGTGCAGGACAGAATTTTGGGTGCAGGACTGTCCTATGGTGACGTTATGATGCCTGTATCCCCATCCATGTGTTCTGTTTATGCTGGATATTATGTTCTGTGCCTTCAAGACTGGCTCTGAAGAGCGAAGTTTTGTTTTGGTTTTGTTATCAGCCGCTCCCCCACAGCTGGCGGGACACAGAGACAGGGCAGTGCATGGTGCTGCTTTTGCTTTTTGCTTGGCTTTTTGCTTTGCTCTTGCTTTTGTTTCTGCTCATTACTTAGTTTAGCTAAGCACTCCGAATTTTTCCCTGGACTGTTTTTCCTTTCTCTTTTTTGGAACCACTCAAACCTGCTCCGGACTGGGACCTGGGAAACACTGAGAGTTTGCACCTTGTGGCTGCAGCAGCTGCCCCAGCACCGGAGGGACTGATAACAGAGCGACCACTCCCAAGAGAGACTTTCTGAATTTGTTATCTTTTTCAGAGCGGTGAAAGAGTGTTGTCACCTGGTATTGTTCATTTTGTGTGCTGGGGGTGCTTTGCCTGTTAAATAAACAGGTTCTTTCCACTTCTCTCCAGGGAATCCTTCCTGACCCAGTTGTGGGGAGGGGCAATGTGCGTTTGCTTTCTGGAGGAGCCCCTTTGGAGGTTTTCTCCCAAATTTGCCCTAAACCAGGACAAAATTTGGTGCCCAACGTGTGGGGCTTGAGAGAGAGTGGAAAAAACCCTGTTCTGACTGCATTTTGGTTGCCATTACTCTGTGTTGGTATAAAGCAGTTAATGGCCATGTTTTTTGAATTCATAATGTCTCTTGGGGTGGAGGCTTGCATGCATTTCTGGTCCCCAGGTGCAGAGGATCATTAATGGGACATCACACCATGATTAATATGATAAGGGAAACCAATTTATTACAAAAAGCAAGCCATATTTATACTGTTCTCTATTGTTCACACCTCAAGCTGATACATGATTGGTTAAATCCTTTTTACGCACGCATTTTGATATTTCAGTTAATTTTAGTTAGTCTTTCTTCTTCATGCATCTCGCTGTGGTTTTCTTGTCTGCCTTTGCATCCTAAACCATCTGCTGCTGAGCGTGTTCTCCTTCTTTTGTGTCCTTCAAGGGCATGGTGACCTCACTCAGGTTCTATGAAGGCTGGATTGTGAACATGTTGCATATGTCCATTGTCCTCCAAAAAACCCTCAGCACTCCTCCCGGTGCTTTCTGGTCATTCAAGTGCCCTTCAGCTGACTGGTTTCATGCTTTGAGCTTCAGGGAATTGCCCAATCTTTCTGAAGCTGAAATAAATATCATATTAGTCAACATCTTAATTGTGTTTATATCTCACAGAATTGCCTTTTCTTTTGCCTTTGTCTAAAACTGTTCCTGTGCGGAAATCTCTGGGGGATGGTGGACAGGTCAGATGCTGCTGGGACATCCCAGAGCACGTGGACCTTGGCTCTGCACAGGAGAGCTCTTCATCCCCTTTCTCTCTTTTCCTCCCTCTGGGCATGGAGGGAGCTCCTGACTTCAGTGTGTGACTCGTGTGTGCAAAGAGCAAATCTGGGCAGAATTGGGGCAGGGAGGGTTTGGGGGGACCTTGGGATCTGTGCTGGGCACAGAAGGTGCTTTCCACTGCTCTGAGGCTGTCTGCTGTGGAAAGTGGATTTAATATCCAGCAGAGGAATGACTTTTGCATTTGATGGAACTGTGCCTTCCCTTGGCTTTGTTGGCTGAAAAGATACAGAGGAGCACACACAGAGTTACCAACTGCTGGATTCCAGCAGTGTTCAGATAGAAATTACAAAAGGAGGCAGGGTCAAGATGTGTGCTTGCCTTGTGGTCAGTCTTCAATACCCCTTGGTCTCTCTGGGCCCTTCCCCCAGGTGGGGCTTGGGCTCATTTGGTCCCTCAGGAGCTGGGCTGGGGGCTGCAGAGGTGGCTGTGGAGCATTGTCTGTGCTGTGCCAGGGACTGGCAGCCACTGCTGGGCTGGGACAGAGGCTCTGGGGGGATTGGGGCTCCAGGGCAGGGCAAGGCTGGACCTGCCCCTTCCTCCCTCCCACACAAAATGTTTAGAGCCAACAATCTCCTCCAGTCTGTCACAACAGGGAATGCTGGAAGTGAAATCCCAGTTGTGGCCATGGGCACCTGGCTGAGAAGGACAGTTTTGTTCCATAGGAAGGAAAGCACAGAGCCTCAGTGTTTGGAAGGCAGGTGAGAGTCTCACTAGGCCAAGGCCAGCCAGACTTGTCAGGAATGGCAGATTTTTTTTGGGAGCAGTCTTTGGATTTAGGGAATTCTGGAGGTGGAAGACCAATCTCAGCCATGCATGCCTGGAGAAGTAGGACAGTTCTTTCTCATAGGGAGGAAAGCACGGAGCCTTCCCCAGTGTTTTGGCGACAGATGGGAGGTGACTCTCCTGAAAACATTGCCTGCCACACTTGTCCTGGCAATATTCCTATGGGAAAAATTTGGAGTTGAAATCCCAGTTCTGGCCATGAGTAATTAGAAGAGATTGACAGTTCCTTTCCTAGCAAGGAAAGCACAGAGCCGCAGTGCTCCAGGAGCTGACGAAAGGCAGCCTTTGACATTCCAACATCAGCCAGAGCTGTCCAGTGGCCCCTGGGAGGCCAAGCCAGCCAGGCCTGTTCCACGTTCCCTCAGTTCCATGAGACCCAATGGTCCCTTGCTTCCATGTGTCCCTGAGGTGCCATAATGCCCCCTTGGTGACACGAGGCCCTGAAGGGTCCCAATGGTCTCCATGGTTCCATCAGGCCCCACAGAACCATAATAGTCTCTGAGTCCATGAAGCCCCGCTGTGTCACCAAGGCCCCTCGGTTCCATGGGCTCCAGGGGTGCCACAATGATCCCCTTGGTTCCATGAGGTTCCATAGTGCCACCACGGTGTCCTTGGACCTGCTGGGACTCTCAGTGTGTTCCCAGACACCCCCAGCATGGTTACAGACACTCCCAGTATATCCCAGTTGCCTTCAGCATACTCACAGTCATTCCCAGTCACATCCACTTGGCCCAGTAAGATTCCACTTTCCACCAGTATGATCCCAGTCACTCCCAGTGAAGGGAACGGACCGGGATGGACTGGGACAGGCTGGGATGGACTGGGACACCGGGATACACCAGGCAGGATACACTGGGATACACCAGGATAAACTGGGATACACTGGGATACACTGGGACACACTGGGATACACTGGGACACACTGGGATATACTGGGATACACCGGGACATACCAAGACACACCAGGATACTCCAGGATACACCAGGACACCCTGGGATTCACCGTGCCCAGCACTGGGACCCACTGGGAGCAGGATCAGAGCACACTGGGACTCAGCAGGGCCAGAACTGGGGCAAAAGGGATCACAGTGGGACCCACTGGGATATACTGGGAGTGACTGCAACCATACTGGGGATGACTGGGAACACACTGAGAGTGACTGGAGTCACTGAGTCTACATTGGGGGCAACTGGGAAGACTGGGATCACAGTGGATTCCTACCGGGGTCATACTGGGAGTGACTGGGTCTGTGCTAGGGTGTCGTGGTTTTGGTTTGCTAATATAAGATCTCTTTAATTTTGAGATTTTTTTTGGCTAATGCACTAAAGAATGTGGTGGGTTTGGTGTTGGTTAATTACTAATACACTTATTTTTGGTTGTGAGATAGGATTAGGAGAAAGGTAAAGCAGGCTCAAAACTTTAAAAGGGTAGAAAGAAAAATTTTAATAATAGTAAGTAAAAAGAAAAAAAAAGGTAGTAAGAATCAAAGCAAACTTTTTAGAATACTTCTCCCCACAACTTTTTCTTTCTCACTGACAATGTAAAGAAACTAAACTTAAGATTT
This sequence comes from Melospiza melodia melodia, assembly GCF_035770615.1. Taxonomy (NCBI): domain Eukaryota; kingdom Metazoa; phylum Chordata; class Aves; order Passeriformes; family Passerellidae; genus Melospiza; species Melospiza melodia. Next base: position 6,562,193 of record NC_086200.1, read on the forward strand.
CTAGTCAGTTTACTACCTCTCAAATAGTCTTTTTTTAATTCACTTAGGGAGAGAAGTCCCTCTTGATAAAGTTATGGAGACTTTTCTACAAAAGGAAAAAAACAGTTTTCTCGTGGTTCTCAATTTTGTCATGAATAACAACTGCCAGGGGAACCTTGCTATCGTAAAATCTTTCTTATTTCTACAAACCTTCCCACAGCTTGGAGACGGGCTATGTTGATTGATGGGGTATTGTTTTAAAGATGAGCTGTTCAAAGGCAAAAGTTCTCATTATCTATCTCTAAAATCATCTTCATCTCTGGGAGCACAGATCTTCATTTTTAGAAGCACAAGACTGTGCTCTTTCTTTGTGCAAACTTCTCATGAGATTACAGCTATTTCAACATCTGCTTACTTTAACATAGAAGCCTTTACCTAATATCAATTCAAACACTTTCATTTCCTTATAGTTTTATGTGTTATAAGGGAAAAGAGTCTTTTCTTTATAGCTTACAAGAGGATTTCAGCTCTAAAAACAAAGCATCTTCTCCCCCTCCCATCTGGGCCTTACTTACCTTCTTCTTTATTACCTTTAATATCTTCATCTTGTTTTTAATATACGTGCATGTTGTTCTTTTCTCTCACTCAGAAGAAGACTGAAGCACTGAAAAAGTTAACATCACGCCTGAAGCCTACCTAACCCACCAATAACTACTAACAGAAAGCTGTGGCTCAGTTGTGTTCAGATCAGCTTTGTAGTTAGTGTTTAGTTTTCTACACCAGCCACAGAAGTCTCTGGTCTCAGCCAGGCTAAGAAGAAGAAGCAGCAGCCTGACAGCGAGATCTTCGCAGCCACAGCCAGCCCTGCTCTGGCTAAAGCTCCGCAGCCTCCCCTGTCTCCTTGCCCGGCAGCTGCTGAAGCCCAGCCCGGCCAAACCAGAGCCCATGGAGAGAGAAGCCAGCAAGCAGCCCAGGAAATAGAAAAGAAGCCCAGCCTGCAGCAAGACGGCCCAGCCCAGCCCAGACACAGAGCTGAAGCCCAAACCGAAACCCAGCACCTCCCTGCCGACCAACAAAGAAAAGAAAAGTTTCTGAATTTTTTGGTCTTTACCATGTGTGTTTCACAAAAGCGTGTCTAGCTTTTCAGCAGCTCAACAGACTGTCAGATACACAAAAAACTTTGCATCACTTCCCTACATTTCCTCCCATTCCCAAACGTAACACAGGGGCCACTGGGAACAACTGGGATCAGACTGGGAGCAACTGGGAGCAGCTAGGACCAAGCTGGGAGCAACTGGGATCATCATGGCATCAGAGTAGGATCATACTGGGAGGGACTGGGTCTGTGCTAGAGGCAACTGGGATCACACTGGGAGGAAATGGGGACATGCTGGGGACCAATGGGATCATACTGGGAGCAACTGGCACCACACTGAGGGTGACTGGGATCCTTCTGGAATCATACTGGAAGTGACTAGGGGCAGGCTGAGGGCAATTGGGACCATGTTGGGGCAACTGGGATATACAGGAAATGACTGGAATCATGCTGGAGGTGACTGGGAGTGGCTGTGAGCAAATGGAATCATACCGGAAGCTACTGGGAGCAACTGGGAGTGAGTGGAAACACATTAGGGACAACTGGGATGTACTGGGAGAGACCAGGAGTGACTGGAATCACAAAAGAACCATAAAGGAAGTCACTGGAATAATACTGGGAGTATCTGGGATTGACTGGAATCCTACTGGGCGTGACTGGAATCCTACTGGGTGACTTGGAGTGACTGGGACCATACTGGGGGCAAATGGCACTGTACTGAGAGTGACTGGATTCATCCTGGAATCATACTGGGAAGGACTGGAACCATACTGGGAGTGTCTGGAACTGTAGTAGGGCTGAATGGGAACACCTGGGATCATACTGGGAGTGACTGGGATGATACTGGGATCACACTGAGTGTAACGGGAAGTGACTGGGACCATCCTGGGGGTGACTGGGAGCCACAGGGCCCATGCTGGGAGTGACCTGGGGGGAACTGGGGGAACTGGCCCGGCTGGGGCTCAGGGTTGTTCTCCCCCAGGGCTGCCCTGGCTCCTGCTGCCACCCTGGGCCCCACAGAGCCGAGGGACAGGGGACAGCTGAGGGACAGGAGACAGGGGCAGGGACGTGGAGAGGTAGAAGGGAGTTCCAGGGGGTCCTTGAGCCCAGGAAAGGGGAGTCCAGGGTTTCCCAAAAAGGGGGGACAAGAGTGGGGACAGCAGGGATGTTCGAGAACGAGGAGTTCAGGGGGTCTCTGGTTTTGCACACAGCTGGGGCTGGGGGCTGGGAAAGGCAGGAATGGGGGACCAAGGCATTCCAGGGCATCCCAGGGTCAAGCCAATGGCCAGTCTGGAGGCTGGGAGCCATGGAATGGCCGGGAAAAGGGGAGCAGAGAGCCCTGATGTCCAGGAATGGGGTGTGAAAAATGCATGTATTTTATGATTGGCTTTTCACAAATATTAAAATGAATATTATATGTGTTGTATTAGAAAGCAATGCTGTATTAATTTTCTTAAGTACTGTGTTAAATATAGTTTTAGGTTATAAAAATTGTTAAAATAGAACTATGCTATGTAAGATGCTTTGTTTAAAAGAAAGGACTTGCAGCGAGATAACTTGCAGCCACAGGACACCTAGATCTTTCAGAGAAAAAGAATTTATGGCCTTCTTATCGGAAGAAACAAACTTCTTCCCACCTTGGAGGTGCTATTAGGATTAGAGGGAAGAAGTTGACACTGGTCAGACAGAATCCTGTGTTTGAATGGAATTTATGCATCATGTATGAAGTGTATGAATATGCAACGGGCTGTTGTTTTTAAGGGTTAATCCTTTGTTACCAGGGGTCCTTTTTTGGGCCGTGATGCCCAGAAAAAGGTACCTGGACGTCCATAACTCTTTGTTTTTATTGTCTCATATTGTCTTAATTCAATTTGTCCAAATTGTTATTACTCTAATTGTGTTACTATATAACCATCTTATTACTATTAAACTTTAAAAATTTTAAAAACAAGTGATTGGCGTTTTTCACAATTTGGTAGCAGAGGATGGTTACTAACTCCTCGCTGCCGGTGCTTTGGGAGAGTCAGAGTGGGGAAGGCGCGCCCTGCCCTCTTTGGCAGCCTCGCTCTGCTTCCCCTGAAGTGACCGACAGACGCAGGTTACGATCTGTGGACAAAAGGAGACAATAAAACAAAGAGAACGGGAAAAGGGTCCCTACAACTGCTGTAATTTGCCCCCTAAGAGTAGTAGTGCGCACGAAGAACCCGGGAAGGAAAAAGGATTGGTAAGTATTTCTCGGGGGGCAGGTACGGGGGGATGAATGTGTGTGAATGAGAGGCGGGCTGGTTGTCCCAGACCTGCCAAGTGAGTGCGGAGTCTCCCACGCTGCGTTTCCAACTTTGCGCTGGAAAAGCGGCCAGTAAAGAGACAAAGCGACTCATAAGAGAGTGAAAGAATCCCCGGGAGTGACTGGGACTGGGTCTCAGGGAGGGGTTGGACCCCTCGGTGGTGGGGAGCAAGGTTTCCTAGCCCAATCCACTAGGAAACAGGACAGGAGGGGCTCCTAAAACCTGCTGGGTTGAGGGATTTATATTCCAAGAGCATCCAAGAGCAGGGTTGAGCAGAATTCTGTCCGAGTGAGGATATGCCCGGGAACACTCAGGGTGGGACAACACAGCTAGATTGGGGGATAAAAAAATGCCCAAGAACATCCAGGGTTGGACAACACAGCAGAACAAATTAAATGCCCAAGAGCATCTGTAGTTGTACCACACCGCTGGGTTGAGGGACAGAAAATGCCCAAGAGCATCTGAGGTTGAACAACACAGCTGGATTGAAGGAAAATTACCCGAGAGCATCTGGGGTTGGACAACACGACAGGATTGAGGGAAAAATTGCCCAAGAGCATTTGGGGTTGGATAACACAGCTGGGTTGAGGGATATCCAATAGCACCGGGACTGGCCAGTAACACCTAAACTTGTAATAGGCGATGTGAAAGTAAAAGGTACCTTATTGTTGTTTTGTGGTGTGTGAGAGTGAGACCCACACAGAGCCAGCCTCAGCTTCCTGGGCAGGTGGGAAGGGGGAGGTGTGGAAAGAGCGAGTGACCTGCACACCAGGCTGCAGCTCCCGGCTGGGTGGGGGCTTCTGGGCCCAAGAGGAGCGAGTGACCTGCGAACCAAGCTAGCGTTCCCTGGGCGTGTGAGGGGCCGTAGCTGAAGAGTGTGAAAGACACGCAGACAGCCTCACAGGTGAACGGACACCAGAGGCAGCCAGAGTCAGGGCCCTTCTAGGGGGCCTGGTGACACTGAGACCTGGAGGTAAACCCCAAAGCGAAAGAGGGGGCCACAAGGACCTGTGATTTTCTAGCAATAAGGATCCCCTTTGTGTCTTGAGAGTGTGAAGGAATGTGTGAAAGTGAATGAGAAATAAAAGTGAGTGAATGTAGACGAATGAAAGTATAGGTAATGTCGATTGTGCATTTTAAGCCTTACCATATCTCCTTGGAGGGAGTTGGATTGTATTGAAAAGCAGTGTGAGAAAAAGGGGTTTTTTTGGGTGTAAGTAGTTGAAAGAAAAGTGGTATTTAAGTTGTTAGTAAAAAGTGAAAAACAGAAGCAGGGGACGAATAGATAGAAAACTGAAAAATGAGACAGAAATTCAGTAAGGTGGATACAGGAAAAGAAAAGCAGAAAAAAAATACCAACAGAAATACCCCAAGACAGCACTTTGGGAGTTATGTTAACAAACAGAAATACAACTCATTGCAAAATACAGGGTATGCAGAAGTTGATGAGAAAAAACATGCAAACTTGTGAATTATATACTTAAAAACAGCATTAGAAAATTTAACACAAAAGAGTTATATATTGATTCAAGGTATGCCTTTAGAGTAGCACATACCTTAAGAAAAATTTTAAAAGGGAGATTGCTTAATTAAAGAAGAAAAAGATTAGTACATGAGAAACTTATTTTCGAGGTTTTAGAGGCATTACAATTACCTAAGAGAGATAGCAATAGTACGTATTAAAGGACACCAAAAGGTAAAGACCTAGAAATAAGAAGAAATAAAATAAATAATTGGCAGATCAAGAAGCTAAAGATGCAGCAGAAAATAGAGCTGAAAGAGTTAATATTAACTCCAAAAGAAGAAAAAAAAAGGGGGGGGGGAATTAAAACAAGATTGTGGCGAACAAGATAAATCGGGGAACTAGAAACATCTTGATATGGAAGACAATTAGATAATAAAACGCTTACGAGGGAATAGCAGAGGACGTGTATCAAAAAGCCCGGTGGGATACACAGGCTAGGTGTGATCATTTTTTTAAAAGAACTATGGGTGCATTGAGACTTTTAGAGTAAAAAAACAAGTACCTGAAACATGTATAATTTGCCAAAAGATAAATAAAAGGGTGATGAGAAAAACAATATGAGAAGGTCGTCAGTTAGCTCGTCGACCATTTCAAAGCATCCAAAAAGCAAAACGGGGAAAGTACAGAGCTGAGAACAAATTACCTCATCCATTCCCGTTCGTTCCCCGACTCGTTCGCACCAGCCCTCCCAGCCCCTGTGCCGGCTCCGGCACAGTCCGTCTGTCCCGGTCCGTCTGTCCCGGTCCGTCTGTCCCGGTCCGGCCGCCTGGCCCGCGTTCTTGCCGGGGGTGGGGGTCTGTCCTGCCGTGTGCACCGTGGTTACCGCGCTGATCGCACCGAGGGGGTCCCGTCTGTCCCATCCCCGGCTGCCCTGACTCTGTCGGCTCCCGCCGCTGCAGCCGGGGTCAGTCCCGGCTTTGTCTCTGCCGGATCAGCCACCGTGAGCCGAGTGAGGGCGATCCCCGCTCCAGCTCGGTCTGCACAGGAACAGCCCCTCGGGCAATCCCAGCCACAGACCTCGCCTCTGGAGCCCCCAGACCCTGAGCTGTGCCGATCCCCTCGGGCGATCCCAGCCACAGACCCCGCCTCTGGAGCCCCCAGACCCTGAGCTGTGCCGATCCCCTCGGGCCATCCCGGCTGCAGACCCCGCCTTTGGAGCCCCCAGACCCTGAGCTGTGCCGATCCCCTCGGGCCATCCCAGCCCCAGACCCCGCCTTTGGAGCCCCCAGACCCTGAGCTGTGCCGATCCCCTCGGGCGATCCCAGCCGCAGACCCCGCCTCTGGAGCCCCCAGACCCTGAGCTGTGCCGATCCCCTCGGGCCATCCCAGCCACAGACCCCGCCTCTGGAGCCCCCAGACCCTGAGCTGTGCCGATCCCCTCGGGCCATCCCAGCCACAGACCCCGCCTCTGGAGCCCCCAGACCCTGAGCTGTGCCGATCCCCTCGGGCCATCCCGGCTGCAGACCCCGCCTTTGGAGCCCCCAGACCCTGAGCTGTGCCGAGCCTCCCCGTCCTGCCCTGAGCTCCATTCCCTTGGTAACCACAGCTCCGGCTGCTTAAGGAAACTCTCTAAAGGAATCACTTTATTGAAACACTAAAAAATCAGTTAGAAGAAAGCCCTCTCCTGATTCTTCCTAAAAATACGTGAGAAAGGCTGTAGAAGATAAAAATCCAAAAAGAATGGGATAAAGAGATTGGTCTATTTCCATTAAGAGAGGTTCTCAAAGGGGGGTGATGGATCAGAGTTTGTAAATGCTTCTTTGACTTTGTCTGAGGTCTGAAATTTTAAGAAATAAATAAAAGAGATATTTGGAGAATCCCATAGGCATAGCTGAACAATTAGACCAACTTTTAGGTCCAAACATGTATACTTGAGAACAGATGTGGTTGGTAATGAAAATAATATTTTTCTCAGGAAGAAAAGCAATTAATCAGAGCAACTGAAATAAAAGCTTAAGAAAAAGATAATCTGCAGGGACCCCCAGAGAAGACAAAATGCCAACTGTACCTCCTGAATGGGGTTAAAATAATGAGGAGGGGAGTAAACACATGAACAGTTATTGTAATTACATAACCAAGAGAATAAATGAGACAGCATATCAAAGGCGAAATGTGAAAACAAAAGATTTTTGAGAGACAGCTTTTAGAGGGGAAAGAAAAAACTCCAACTAAATAGATAAACAAACTTTAGAGAAAAAGGAAAATGGTCCTAAGTAAGCAGAAGATCTGAAAATCTTTAAAGAAATGGGCCCATTAAAAAAAAAAAAAAAAGTCATAGGCTTTAATTTTTTTGGGGGGGAACAAATACCATCAGGAGCCTGTGATAACTTTAAAAGTGGGTCCCCAAGAAGAAGAATTGGAATTTGTTATAGACACAGGGGCAGAGAAAACCTGCCTGTTAAACGTTCCAAAAGGTTATAGTGTGAGCAAACATATAGCGAAAGTAACAGGGGCAAAAAGAGGAAGTTGTACATTTCTGGTCATTAAAGATGTGGTAATTGAGGGAAGAAACTAAAATTTAGGTGGGAGATGTGTTATTGGTCCCAGGGGCAGGTAGCAATTTATTGGGAAGAGTCTTACAAGTGCAATTAAGAGTAAGAGTTATATCAGAAAATAAGAAAATGACAGCTAGAGTTTTGAAATTAAGCCAAGAGGATGAAGAAAAAAAAATCAACAAAGAAGTTTGGGCTGGAGAAAGAAATAGGGGAAGAATAAATATCGACCCCATAAGGGTTACAACTGAGAGAGGAGAAAGAGAGAAGTTGAAGTAGAGAAGTAGTTAGGAAACTCTGAGATGTTAGAATGTGAAGTGATGACATCTTGGTGCTAGAAGAGAGCAGAAGTGTGAATGCAAGTTTTTTGCATGAAAGGCAGAGAAGTATCTTAACACATGGTTGTTAAGAGGTTATTCAATGCCACCCTGGGGTCCAGAAAAGCCTTAGCAGAACGGGCCCTCCTTGAAGAGAAAAGAGGATAAGTTGACGAGAGAAAGAGAAAGAATGTCAGGAGCACCTGGGCACGCCAGGTTTGGGGTTGTCAAGGCTGGGAGGTGTCTGAGCGCTCCCTGCGATCGGCGGGGTCTCGGGGGCTGCGGCACGGACCGATCCATGGAGGTGCCCCGGGCGGGGCTGGCAGCAGAGGACACAGGTTTGCGGCCAGGAGCGGGCTGGCTCCGGGGCAGAGCTGCCGGGGGGCTCCCAGACTGTCGGGGCGCCGAGCCCAGGATGGCAGCGTCAGCCTGGAAGTAGGCCGAGAGAGAGAAGGGGAGAGAGAGAGAGAGAGAGAGAGAGGGAGAGGGCAAAAGAGACCCAGGGCAGCCCCCAGGGTCCCCATGCCCGGGGCTGCTCTCCCCTGCCCCGGCCCTGCAGCCAAGGGGCCGCACCGGGGGAAGGGCCAAGAACAGCACTGACAGCAGGGCTGTGAAAAGAGGGGCAGGGGGGACTAGCACTAAAAGATAAAATCAAAGCAGAGATTGCTGACTCTCCAAACCTCACAAAGCGGTTTGTTTTTCTTAAGTAAGAAGTTTTTTGGTTTTTTTTTCTTTTGTGTGTTTTGTTTGCCGTTAACGAGAAGGCTTTTTTCCTGAAGAAGAGGCTGCTGTAGAGAAAGCTTTTAGCTAAACCCAGAAAGTTTAGAAGGAAAGCGAATCGTAAAAGTTAATGCAGTATTATCTTTCTTTTATTATCTATGCTATTAAGAAGTCCTTTCCAGGTACTACTGAAGCAACAATCAAAATCACGGAAAGAGAGTGAATTCATGCCAGCAGAATCAAAGGACTTGTGAAGAAACTTGAGGAACGGACTATCATATTTAAACCGGGTGATACTGAACTGACTTTCCAATGGGGACTGAGTGGTAATGGTTTGAGAAAACCCAAATGATCCAAGAAATGTACAAAGAATAACACTGAATTAAGAAATAAGATAATGCTTATATCACTGGATTTGAGCACTGCCTGAATAAAACATCTCCTTGGGGGAGGAATACCTCAGATAGAAAGATCAAGAACGGTTTTATATTCTGACCTTAGCCCTAGAATTGTACAAGGGAGAAGGGGAATTACTATTTCCATTAGTAAACTTTACTTGATTCATTCCAATACTGGACATGCTAGGTGGGTTATAAGTAAATGCTTAAATTGTAAGAGTAATTAGTGTTGTGATTCGCAAAATTTATGCTCTTATTGCAAAAAGTGTTAAAGTACTGACTTGGTTTTGTGGATGGGAATTATTAGTGCCTGTTAAATGAGAGCTACCTGAGGAACAGTCAGAGACCACAGTTAAAGAGTGTCAAAACCAATTTGCCTAGCAATTAGTTAAGAGAAAGTGACAAGAAAATAGAGGGCAAGACCAGATTGGCCTCTGTATTTCACCACCAAGAAGATCAAATAAACCTGCTGTGGGTTGCAACCTCACAGGCATGGGAGGTGGGAGTATAAGCCATACTGGACCTCTGTTATTCCTGTTTCTGGCACTCACTTGTTGTCTTTTCCCTTTCGGGATACCAGCAGGATTGTGTCACAAATGCTACAGAAAGCATCACATAGAAAGAAACCAAAGTTCCTCCTTTATTACACACACCTATGTCAACAGCCACTGTTATAACCCAGCCAAATTAAGAACTTGTAGGCAAAACAGAGTAAATTATTAGATTACAAGAAACTTAAGAAAAAGTGGCAATAGATTTAGAACTGAATGTCCAAAAGGAGAGAGAGGGATTTGTTTTAAATTTAATCTTGAAGATGCGGTTCAAGATTTGGAAAAAAAACCCCAAATAATAAAGGAAAAGGTAAAACCAGCACAGCAATCTAACTCTGTATTGACTCCAAATTATCTGTTGAATTGTATTACAAGACTCCAAGCAGTTACAGAAATGATAGCAAATAAGGCTGCCCAGGCATTAGAGTTAACATTAAGTCAGCTAAGCCAAACAAAAACTGTAGGGTATCAGAAAGGTTCGCTTTAGACTATTTATTGGCCAAAGAAGGGGGTGTTTGTGGAAAGTTCAATATATCAGATCGTTGAAAATTGATGACCACAGAAAAGTCATTCTAGCAAAAGCAAAAGAAATCAAAAAGAAAAATATATACGCATATAACAACCCAGGTACCAGTCCAAAAATTAGAAAACAATGTTAAAATCTAGCTGGTGGGGTAATGTATTAGAAGAAATTAAGATCTTTCATTTGTGTTACAACTGTTTTTATATTTCTTTCTTGTGTAATCCCGTGTTTTATTTTACCAGCATAGTCCAGAAGATATAAGTAGAAAAAAAATATTGCTCAAGCCAAATGATTTACAAAGAATAAGAGTGGGGATTGTGAAAAATGCATGTATTTTATGATTGGCTTTTCGCAAATATTAAAATGAATATTATATGTGTTGTGTGAGAAAGCAATGCAGTATTAATTTTCTTAAGCACTGTGTTAAATGTAGTTTTGGGTTATAAAAATAGAAACTATGCTATGTAAGATGCTTTGTTTAACAGAAAGGGCTTGCAGCGAGATAGCAGCCACAGGACATCTAAATCTTTCAGAGAAAGGGAATTTCTTGCCTTCTTATCAGAAAAAATGAACTTCTTCTCACCTTGGAGGCACTGTTAGGATTAGAAGGAAAGAAGTTGACAATGACCAGACAGAATCCTGTATTTGAATGGAATTTATGCATCATGTATGAAGTATATGAATATGTAACAGGCTATTGTTCTTAAGGGTTAATCCTTTGTTAATGGGTGTCCTTTTTCAGGCTCCTGATGCCCAGAAAAAGGTACCCGGACATCCGTAACTCTTTGTTTTTATTGTCTCATATTGTCTTAATTCAATTTATCCAAATTGTTATTACTCTAATTGTGTTACTATTTTTATAACTATTTTATTACTATGAAACTTTTTAAAATTTTAAAAACAAGTGATTGGTGTTTTTCACACTGACTGTTCACCGCTGCCAATGCTCACAGTATTCTCCTAACACACTTGAGCTTCCTGTCTTTCAGTGAGAGAAAGATTCAGCTAAAGTCAAGGAAAGAGGGCAGGGGAGATGGAAACCTTCCCTTGGGATGCTTTTAGGAAGGCCTGAAGGGACCCTGCCTTTCCTTGGAACAGAGGTGGTCACCATGCATGGTGTTGCCTGACCTGCCCTAGGTGCTCCTCTATTCCAGAAGGACTTTTGCCCACTTCATCACTTGTCTGTCCCTCCAATTCCAGGGCCTCAAACCTGCTCTGTGAGATACTAAACCTGTAAGTCAGCTGTAAGTTTTCAGAATATGGCACTGACCATGGCTCTAAGTAAGTTTTTTAATCAGGCTTACAATATATTTTGAGAAGAAGAAGGAACAGAAGGGGTAGATACCACACAAGAATCCAGCAGAGTCTTCCCAGCTTTTTTGTCTGGGTTCTATGAAGCACAATGCCCAGTGCTTGCATTATGCTGTCTTTTCATGTGTTCTGGTGACCAGAACCATCCCATGGCCAGGCCCAGGATAATTTGGGTGCCAAAGTCCCATTGCCTGCAAACATCACACTCTTTTTTACCCAGCTGGTGCTCAGCTCAGCATATTTGCTGAGACAACTTTAGGACTGTTTTCCTTAACTTGGCAGTTCTAGCAGATGTCCTTATGGCCCCTAAATTCTGCATCCTTTGTGTCCACTATCAATGGGCATCCTTCTTCCCAAGCTTTGTCAACCTCCCTCTGGGTCTGAGATCAGTGAAACGGGCCCAGCCCTGAGTCTTAAAGACAATTCTAGCAACAACTACTTTGCTTTTCTAATACCTGGCCATCACTTCGAGCTTGTAGGCTGCTATGTGTGTCACAGGTTAAATGTCTCTTCCTGTTGATCAGGCTTGGAAGTGCGGACAGCCCAGGCATGACAGGATATGTTTTCTTCAGGAAATGGGACGTAGGGCCCAGCTTGCAACAGGTCCAGGCCCGCGCCTTCCAGAGCGCCAGAAGGTTCGCGGCGCCATTGCAGGGCTCAGGGCGCCTCCTTGTGGGCAAGAGTCGCCTCGACAGCGCGGGCGCCGCGCGGCGGGGCCAGAGGGCGGGAAAGGGCGGGCGGGTGTGAGGGGCGGGGCGGTTCGTGCCTAGAGCCGAGCCCGCGCTGTACCTCGGCGCCTTCCCGGCTCGGTGTTGGGAGCGAGCCGCCGCTGCTCGGGCTCTGGGAGAAGCGTGCGGCCGCTGCGGAGTCCCAGCCCGCAGATCTGGCTGCTGGCCGAGGCTGCAATGCAGAGCTGCCATGCCAGAGCTGCCGTGCGCCGTGGCACTGCCAGAGCCCCTGGCAGAGCCGGGCTGGAAGTGCCGACAGCTGAGGGAAGCCCTGCCATGGCAGCGCCCCAAGCTCTTGTTTATCCCACAGAAAGAGAGGATCAGCACCTGGAGGTGACTGCGTCATTCCTGGAAAGGCTCTATCTGCTTACAGTTGCGATGTCTGGCAGCAAGCAGGACAGCGCTGGAGCCAGGGAGCCAAGTGAGGGCAAAGCAGCCCTGTGACAGCCTGGCCCAGGGGCTCCTGTGGCAGCAGGCAGCGTGGGGATCAGAACAGAGGCAGGGGGAGGCAGGAGCTGCTCGGCCATGCCAGGGCTGGGAGCCTCCTTCCTGCCCAAGTGGGGCCCAGCTGGGCCAGGGGGCAGCTCCTGGGACAGCCGTTCCCGCAATGGCCCCTGCTCTGCAAGGCCTCCAGCGCTGCCCATCAGCCAGGCAGGGACAGAGCAGCCTTGGGGCCGATGCTGCTGCAGGCTCAGAGCCCCGCACAGCTGCTCATGCCCGGTGCCATTGGCTCTGTCCCCTGCAGCCTGCATGCTGTGTCGCCGGCAGAGGCTGAGCCCTGTGCCTCCCCTGGCCCTGGCAACTGTTCCTGTGCTGCTCCTGCACTGCCCAGGGCACCCACGGGCCCTGCTTGGGCCGCACGCAGACCAGAACCAGCTGGGGCTGTGACAGCTCTGCTGCTCTGGGCCCAGCCCTTGGGAAAGCACCCGCCTGTCCCTGGGCTGGGGGCAGTGCCCAGGCTGGGCTTGGCAGAGCCCGTCCGCTCCTGGAGGGCTGGGGGCACTGCTCTGGCCTGGCCTGGCCCGGCCCTGGGGTCCCTTGGCATTCCTGCTTGCCCTTGCATCCACCAGGGATGGGCTGCAGCTCAATGGCCCCGGCCTGGCCGCACACTCAGGCCTGGAGCCTTCCCATGGCTCCCCAGGGCACGAGAGCCTCAGCCCCAGCTCCCAAACACGACCTAACAGGGTTTGCTGATATTGATCCCTGTTAGACCTTTGAAAGCATGTTGAAAGTAACCTTGTTTGGCAACTCCTTCAAGGAACAAACGTGATTCGCTTCTAATCAGTAAAAACTTTATTGGTTTGCTTGCACTTCCTATAGGGTACCCTAATGCTTCCTTTGGCGTTCCAGAAAATAATGAAAATCTAACAAATTCTAAAGAGAAGTTCTTGAATCCACTATGAGGAGAAGTCTCTACATTCACTATCCTTACATACACTTAAGTAGCTGTTCCTGTAACACACAAAGATGTAGTGGTTTACCTGACTGGACCACACAACAGGATGTTATACACACCGCTACACTAAAAAACTTCTCTTCCCTGTTCATCACAAATTTAAAGCTCTTCTCGAGGTCCTGACTTAATTTTACATGCACATTCATACCTGCAATCCCTCTCCATGCTCAGTTTTCACCTAGACTTACCAGGGAACAGATGTTCCATACTCACCTCAAGCAGTAATCTACGTCTGTCTTCCTAACCCTCTTTTTCTTCACTGACTTCTACTAATCTACAAAATAACTTGGACCCTCTGCACAAAAGAAACATCCAATTAATAGCCTTAAACACTTGTGAATGTGCTGCTACTTCTAACAATCTTGACCACCACAGCACTAAAATCAGAAATCAATTCTTCACATCCTTCCTGTTCTCCTGCCCCCACCACGCCTTGGCTCCAGCAGAAATGTTCCCTACTGCAGCCTGGTGTGCTAAGAACAATCAAAGGCAGCAGCACTTTTCCTCAACATGCTGCAATCTGAATTGCAGTGAAATTGCAGCTGTTGCATTAGAAGCTCAGCACCAGCACCCCACATCTTCCCCCAGAACTGAGGCCTGCTGAGGCCTGAGCTCTCCATTTCAACACACCCTGTAAATCAGGCTGCCTGGAAGATTGCAGGCTGCTAACTGTGTGAACACAGCAGTGCATTTCAGCAGAGTTATGGAATCAGTCTCATGGAAGGCACATCCTTTAAGCTTAAGACTCTATTCTACAAAATCTAGCCAGCAATTGTTTTGGTGGCCTGTGCAGGTTTTGGGGACTGTGCATGTTTCCTTTGGATGTTGTTTTCTTTGTTTCTAAATACAAAATTCACTGGATTCAGAAGCGAAACCCCAGCTTCATTAGAACAAAGAACCACAGGGACATATGTGGCTGACAAGAACACTCCTCATTTCTAATGGTAACACCAGAAAGAGAGGAAAAAGATAAAGATGATTTAAATACCCGAAAGGATCCGAAATGTCTACATAAGCTGTCAAGTGACTAAGTTTTTGGTAAACTCTAAATGTCCAGATTCCTATTCGGTAATTGTCTGAAAGAAAAGAAAGCCAGAAAATCTGGTTGACCTTTATTTTGCCAGGACTTTCTCACGGGATTCTACCACAACTTGGATCACAAGTGAGGGTGGCAAATTTTGACTAGAAAACTTTGATAACTAGGCAGCATTTTTTCCTCCTCACTGAATTACAGGAAGGGTTTAAAAGGAAAAAAAAATATAAAAGAGCGTAAAGAAATTCTATCATACCTCTTAGGCGTTCATCATCTTTGGAGAACAAAAAAAAAAAACTCTAGCACTTCCTGTGCATGGTAAAGAAAGAAACCTAGAAAAGGACAAAGGGATTTGAGCATCCTAAATTGTACTATCAAATTTCATGAACACAAGTTAATCCTGTAGTGCTTCAGAGAAATGCCATACATTGAAAAGCTTTATTCCCTAGAAACCAAATAAATCTTTTTATTTTCCAAATCCTCTTTTAAAGAGAAAACTGACTGTGTCTTTGGCTTTTGGCCAAACTCAGTTTGGAGTTGGTCAAACCAAAATGACCCAGTTAATTTCCTGTGCTCTGCTCTTTCTTTCCATATTCCCATTCACATCCAATGGGTTGCTGGGAGTTTTGACTCTGTGCAGCACAAACGGTTTTCTAAGATGACTTTCATTGCTCAGAGGTGTGCAATGTCAGTTTCCCATTCCCTGAGTGCTGCTATTAATATTCCCACAGCATCCAACTACTACAGCCAAGTAGACAACAAAGAGAAATGGAACTTGCATTTCTTGGTCCTGTTCAATTTCTGACATCTCAGGCTCATCGTCACCCTCAGAACTGCTGTCCTGGAAACGTGGATCCTCTTGCCATGTGGCTTTTACTGGCTTTATTGTCCCAAGCGCGTGAGGCTCTGCAATGACAGCACCAATAGAGAAAAAAAGCCAAAACCAGATTATTCCTCTAATCATCAGGAAGAATTCCTCCTTTCACGTGAAATACTTACAGTGGAGAAGAGAGATTTAGGAAGGACAGAATCTGACCCTGCCAGATTTTCTAAGCTACATTTCTGCTCCACTTTGTATTTTCCACTTTGTTCCAGGGATCCCTTATGTATTCTTAAACATTTCTCATTGCATTCAGAAGACACTGAATACCTTTTCAGTTCAGCACAAGTCTGGGGGGCTCATTGCTTTGTGCTGTTGCGTTGGGTTTTTTAATATTTTGGGTAACTTCACGGGGTTTCTTTTCTCTCCTACATGACTGGGACTTGAGTTAATGTTGTTTCATCTTCATTTCAGACGGCCTCGTTTTATCTAAGGTTAGGACACCCCAATGATCATGTGTCATTCCATTTCCTTTTTCTAAAGGTCCAAGAGTAGAATTCAGTAACAAACAGAATGTTCATGGATCTTGGGGCCAGCTCTCGGACTTTGCTCCTCCCTCTACATTAACGCACATTTCCTTAAAAGCCTTGTGAGTTCCTATGAAACTTGATATGACTGGTGTGTCACCTTTTTCCCTGTTTGAGGAATTCAGGGCATGAGAACAAGCTTTTTCACCACTCAGCAAAAACCCCCAATGCCTTCTCAAAGCATGCCTTTCAGAATTCCTGAGATGCAAGCATGAGGCACCTCTCAATAATCTACCACAACCCTAGCAAGCAGAAATGAAGATCAAAATGCTTCTGCCTAGTTACTGACTTCTGTTGCTGAAAATCCCCTGCATCCTGACCTTCTTTACACCATATTGCCCTACAGTGCCTGCCAGAAGCTCTTCCTTAGCAATGGCACTGTTAGAAGGGTTCTGCTGTTACCTTCTTTGATGCCCAACTCCTCTGTGCCTCCAAAGAAAGAAAACTTGAAGTAACTCGTCTCCTGAGCTGCATCATCCTCAGGCAAAGGTCCCAAATGGTCATCTGGGGCAGAGTCCTGTGCATCCTCTTTGTCCCAGGGTATTTCCTCAGTCTGGTTTGCTCTTTGAAGGTCTTTCAAAGAATAAACCAGAATAGATGGAGGAAATACCGTCTATTCTGGTTTGTTCTTTGAAAGGCCTCTTTCAAATCCGCAGCAATGGTGTAGGAGTTGTCTTCAGACAGTGAGGCAGTGTCTCATCTCTTTCTTATTTTTTTGGCTTTACTGAAATGAGATTGTTCAAGGATAGCAACACAGCACACGTCCTTTTCGGACACAGCTTCCCTAAGAGCCACCTTGCTCTGAATGTCTCCCTAAGCATATCCAAGCCCATTAAGGAGTGCTTCATTATCAAGGGTAAGCAGTGGGGAAACATCTGAGGTTGAAGTCTAAAGGCAGGAACAAGAGTCCTTTTTAATTAGCCACATCCTTAAGTGACTTTTCACTGAATACACAGTTACACAGAAATCAAGGTATTTAGCCCAGACTTCTTCCTGCCAGTAGAAACATCAAGAGCTAATAGGGTTTGCCCACAGAGCTGCACATCTCAGGGTCCCTGCATTGACCGTTCTCACCTTCACTTCTGGCAAGGAACACACGGCCTAGAAAGAAAAGATGACGGCGCTACGTGCTGCTGTTGGAGGTCCCAGTTGAGGTCCGACGTCGCTGGTGGGAGTGGCTGCTCCTGCGGGATGTCCCCGACCATGTCCCCCTACGCCTTGGCCTCTCAGCACTCGCTGCTGTCCTCCTGCTCCTGTCCTGGCGACTCCTGGACCGCACAGTTTGAGTCGAGGCCCGGCGCTGCTGGCGGGAGCGGCTGCGTCTGGGGAATGGCCCTGACCATGTCTCCCTTCGCCTGGGCCTCTCAGCCCTTGTCCCTGTCCCACTGCTGCTGCCGCGGCGACTCCTGGAGCGGACAGGTGGACTCTGGGCCCAGCCTTGCTGGCGGGAGCGCCTGCGTCTGGGGGATGGCCCTGACCATGTCTCCCTTCGCCTGGGCCTCTCAGCCCTTGTCCCTGTCCCACTGCTGCTGCCGTGGCGACTCCTGGAGCGGACAGGTGGACTCTGGGCCCAGCCTTGCTGGCGGGAGCGCCTGCGTCTGGGGGATGGCCCTGACCATGTCTCCCTTCGCCTGGGCCTCTCAGCCCTTGTCCCTGTCCCACTGCTCCTGTCACAGCAGCTCCTGGAGCGGACAGGTGGACTCCGGGCCCAGCCTTGCTGGCGGGAGCGCCTGCGTCTGGGGGATGGCCCTGACCATGTATCCCTTCGCCTGGGCCTCTCAGTCCTTGGCCCTGTCCCTCTGTTCCTGTCATGGAAACTCCTGGAGCGGACAGGTGGACTCTGGGCACGATCTTGCTGGCGGGAGCACCTGCGTCTGGGGGATGTCCGTGATGGTGTCTCCCTTTGCTTGGGCCTCTCAGCCCTTGGCCCTGTCCTACTGTTCCTGTCACGGCAACTCCTGGAGCGGACAGGTGGACTCTGGGCGCGACTTTGCCGGCGAGAGGAGCTTCGCCTGCGGCTGGGCCCAGCACGTCTGGAATGGACCCTGTCCTCAGGGTCAGGGGACGTGCTGCGTGTTGCCCTTGATCTGCTGATGCTGCTGGTGTCCAGTGAGGAAGATGGCAGCGCCTGCTGCCATGCTGCGTGTTGGGGCCTGCTGTGGCTGCCCGTCTCTGGAGATGGAGGTGGGGAAACCAGCACCAATGGCACAGGGCTGTGGGAGCTGGGGCTGATGGCCTCAGATTCTGACCAGCCACGAGCAGATTGTCGTCCTGACTGTCTGGCCGGCCTGGGGCCATTGAGCTCTGTCTCATCCCTGGAGGCTGTAAGGGCAAGCAGGAATGTCAAAGATCACCCAGGCCCCGGCCAGGCCAGGCCAGAGCAGTGCCTCCAGCCCTCCAGCAGTGGATGCTGCGCTCTGCCAAGCCCGGCCTGGGCACTGCCCCCAGCCCAGGGACACCGGGGACTTTGACTCATACATGTTCCGAGCCCAGCACAGCTGTCACACTCCCATCTCTGTGTGCTGTTCCTCAGGCCAGAGCAGCGCCTGTGGGTGCCCTCAGCAGCACAGGAGGAGCACAGGAGCAATTGCCAGGGCCTGGGGAGGCAAACAAGCTCATAGCACTGAGAACAAAAAGTGTACCAGCACGTGGTTGTCTAGCCAAGCGCTTCTGCTTCTTCCTGCTTTGAGCCCTTGTCGAGACACAGGTTCCCTGCAGAGCCCCAGGTGCAGCTTCCCAACTTACCCCTGTTCCTCTGCCTCCTCCCTGCCCCCAGGGTAAAGGCAATCCCTGGCATTGCATTGGCCGTGCCTCACTCCTAGATCTGCGAAGGCATCGTTGTCCTCCCACGTTGGCTGTCTGATGGAGAAAGGAAGAGATGATGAATTTCTGCTGTTCTCCCTCACAGAGGTCCAGGGTGTCCCAGCTCTTTCTCCAGCGCTTTTCCAAGTTGGGGGTGAAGCTGAAGCCCAGACTCACAGGACAGGGCAGGGCCAGGGCTCCTGGGGCAGGGCCTGGCACAGCACAGCACTTGCACCCTCCTGGCTGGTGGGCCAGGCAGAAGGACACCAACCTGAAGGGGACTCGGATCCCCAAGATGAACATTTCAACAGGGAATTCCCCACTGTCTCTGCACAGGGGGCACTGGAAATAGAAAGCACCAGCGCGCAAGGCCTGTCCCTGCAGGGCAAACACAGGCAGGGTGAGCGAGGCCCTGCTGCTGCTGCTGCTGCTGCTGAGCACCTGCTGTGCCCCAGGGCTCAGGGGAGGGCTCCTACCTGGATGCAGTCCCTGTGGAACCAGGCCTTTTTGCACGCTGGGCACACCAATGTTGTGAAGGTCTTTCTGTCCTCCACAGGTTCCATGCAGATGGGGCAAACGGTGTCCGGCTCAGGAGTCGCATCCACCTCCTGCTCTGGACGGTGCTCAGGGCAGAAAGAGCTGGGGGCAAAGGGATGGGGAAAGTGAGAAATGCTGGATCATTCCCCAGGGGTGGCCATAAAGAGAGATGAGGTACCTGAACGGAGTAACGTATAGATTGACACAGCCGCCCTCCTTGGTACAGGGCAAGTGGAACCATCTGTCACAGTTCTCCCTGCAGCACATGATGGTTGCCCCGCTCTGGCCGCAGACGCAGCAGCGCTGGAAAGAGCCAAGCAGCTGCATCAGCAGCAGCAGCAGCAGCAGCAGCCTCGAGGCCTCCCCAGGCAGCCCCAGGGCTAAGGGCAGGGCGCAGGACGTGGCCGCTGCCGGCTCCCAGCCCACAGAGCCGCCAGCTGGAGGAGGGAGGCTGCTGTGCCAGGGCCTCTGTGCCAGAGCTGCTGGGAGCCAGACTTTGTCCCGACTGTTGGGCCGGCCTTTCTTTCCTGCAGTCTGGGCTAAGCTCTGGCAAACCTCGCCAGGCACAAATCTCCCTGCTCTTGTCAGGCTCTCACCTTCTGTGCCGCCCGCCGCACTGCAATTAGGAGATCTCGAGGGAGAAAGTCCATGAGTCCCCCGCGGTCCGTCTCTTGCCGAAATAGTAGAGTGGCGAAGAACTGCAGCCAAGGGGAGAAGCTGATGAGGAGGGGGCGGGAGGAGCTGCCCATTGCAAAGGTGGAGAGAGCGCCCGGAGCCACTCACCATGCAGAACACGTGGGCACAGAGCCCACCCTTCTGCAGTTTGTCACCGCACATGTCCGGGTCAGCCTCGGCACGGCGACACAGCATGCAGGCTGCAGGGGACAGAGCCAATGGCACCGGGCATGAGCAGCTGTGCGGGGCTCTGAGCCTGCAGCAGCATCAGCCCCAAGGCTGCTCTGTCCCTGCCTGGCTGATGGGCAGCGCTGGAGGCCTTGCAGAGCGGGGGCCATTGCGGGTACGGCTGTCCCAGGAGCTGCCCCCTGGCCCAGCTGGGCCCCACTTGGGCAGGAAGGAGGCTCCCAGCCCTGGCATGGCCGAGCAGCTCCTGCCTCCCCCTGCCTCTGTTCTGATCCCCACGCTGCCTGCTACCACAAGAGCCCCTGGGCCAAGCTATCAGAGAGCTGCTTTGCCTTCACCTGGCTCCCTGGCACCAGGACCCTCCTGCTTTCTGTCAGACATGGCGGCTGTCTACGCTGAGTCTATCTCCTCGAAGGACGTGGTCACTTCGAGGTGCTGTTCCTCTCTGTCTATGGGAGAAAGAAGGGGGGGGGGGAGTTTGCAGAACAGGCCCAGAACCACGAGGCTCTACTCCCTGCTCAGCCCTGCGTGAGCCCTGCTCCTGTCTGTTTCTCCTCCCGTCGTCGCCTTGAGTAACACTGCAGTGTCCTCTGGCTGTTCCTCTGCTGATTCTGTGATTTTGGGAAGGGAGAGGCAGGTGAGCCTGCAGCACAGGCCCAGAGCCCCGAGGTGTGGGGCCCCTCTGGTCCCTGGGCAGCCACATCCCCGCCCTACCTTCTCCTCCCGTTGTCAGGTCGCACTGACACTCGGCTTGAGCCCCGCGTTCCCTTTTGTGGCCTTGGTGGCACAGGTCACAATGGCCACTCTGACATCAGCACCGTGTACCCAAAATCGGGGCAGCCATGGCCCCAGGTCCCTCGCAACCACTTGTGGCGGCCCCCTTGGGCACCGAGCTTCTAAAATGGTCCGAGCGTTTGCTCAGGGTGGAAGCAGGGCCGGGACTCCTGCAGCAAGTGCAGGGTCAAATGCCAGGCCCTGGGGCAGCCATCCAGGGTGGCACTGTAGGCAGGGAGGTGCTGTTCAGGCACTGCCACACTAGGACTCCGGCCCCGGCCAAGGGAAATTTCTGCTCCTGCCCCTGGCAGGCGGTGGCCCAGAGAGCCCGTGCAGAGTCAGCTGCACTACAGGGATTCAAACCCTGCTCTTGGTGAACTGATGTTTTCATCAAGACCTGTCTGCAGAAAACTAAGATGAACCTGATTTGATGCTGCTGCTGATCACCATTGGGTACAGGAGATAAACCTGGACACCACCACAGCTGCCTCCGTTATCCTGCCATCATATGAACTAACAACTTTGACTTTCCATATAAATGGAAAAATTAGTATTAAGCTTCTGAGAAGCGTCATCTTTTATACTGACTCAGCAGAAAGACAGAAAATTCACTGAGAATTTTCTGTGTACATTTGACAGGAGAGCTTGCAACTGTCCTCAACTCAAGTCAAATACAGGAGGATGCTTTTCCTACATTATAGGAACTTTGCCAGTTTGGTCCATGCTTTCCTACTAGAAAATACATTGGAAAAAATTAGGAAGAGAAGCACAAACAATTCTTGTCAATTTTTCTCTTTCGTGTCTTTGCAAACATGCTCCTGGAAATGCAGATCCATGACTTGTGGAACAATCAGTGGCATCTCTGGGAAGCAGGGCAGGGACTGACAGGCAAGGACACACTGCACCTGCCTGATGCTGGGGCAGCAGGAGTTTGCCCATTTTCCTGTCTCCATGGGAGAGCCACCTTGGCTGGGAAACGATCCCTTCACTGGTCTAGGAGGGAGGCACAGCCAGTGCAATGCCAGGGAGCGCCTTTACCCTGGAGGCAGGGAGGAGGCAGAGGAAGAGGGGGGAAGTTAGGAAGCTGCACCCGGGGCTCTGCAGGGCTCCCGGCTAGGTCTCGAAGCACAAGGAGCCAGAAGAGCTTGGCCGGACAATCCCGAGCTCTGGACACCTTGTCCTCAGCACCGGGAACCCGTTTGCTTCTCCAGGCCCTGGGCACTGCTCCCGTGCTGCTCATGCAATTACACACAGACACAGAGCTACCTGCTCTGTCTCAACCCTCTTCAGCACTGAACAGCACAACACAGTAACATGTTCTCTTCAGTACATGGTCTAATTATTAATAGTCCTGCAAAGACTCACATTCAAAGCACACACAAAAACCCCAAACCCTGGTACAAACCTTGCATCAACACAAAATGCATGTTGCTGTTCAGAAACACAGGGCAGCACTTTTGGCCAATGCTTTTTCCTATAAGATCTTTCAAAGGATTGCAAAAGTGACATTGTTTGGCAACTTCTTCAAGGAACAGACAGGAGAGGCTTCTGAGTTTTTAAAGATTTATTGGTTTGCTTTCACTTTCCTTTTGGCATCCTTACACTTCACCCAGCATTCCAGAAAATCGTGAACATCCAAAATAATATCAGGGGAAGTTTCTGAATTCATTCATGTTTCTCCCAAAGACTTTCTTGACATACATACAAGTGACTGGTCCTATGACATACAGAGACGCAGTGGTTTCCCTGACTGGACATTACAAGACAACGTTATAGACTCCACTATACTAAAACACTTCTGTTGCCTGGTAATTACAAAGCCTGAAGCTCTTCTAGAGGCTTTTCCCAGTGCAACTTCATTAGGTTCCTCTCTGCCCGACTCTCGAGCCTCTCCAGGTCTCACTGAAGGGCAGCAGAGCCTTGTGGTGCCTCAGGCCCTGCTCCCAATTCTGTCCCATCAGCAAACACTGAGGGAACACTCTGTCCCTTCTGCCAGGTCACTGGGGAATAAGGCAAACAAGGCTGGGCCCAGCACGGCGCCCTGAGCTCACAGCTACCTGAGTTTGGAGCTCCCCTGTCCACTTCTCTGCCCCACTGTCCCTGAGCTGCCTCAGGGGCCTGTTATGGGAGGCAGGACAAAGCCTTGATGAAGTCCCAGCTGGCAACAACCACTGCTCTCCCCTCACAAGCCCAGCCAGTCACTGCAGCACAGGTGGCTATGGGATTGGTCAAGCATGGTTTCCATTCCTGTTATTCCACAGGCTTAGAGATGGCATCCAAGAGGAGCTGTTCTGTCACCTTTCTGGGGATGGAGCTGAGGCTGATGGCCCTGCAGTTTCCTGGCTCTTTCTTGGTGCCCTTTTGCAAGACTGCAGTGATGTTGGCTTTCCTCCACTGCTCATGCCTCTCTCCAGGGCTGTCTCCTTCCCTGACCTGCTGGCAGAGCACCCTGTGCCAGAGGCAGGAGCAGAGATTTCCCTTGGCCCCAAAAGGGAACACTGGGCTCAGGCCGAGTGTCAGTGCGACCTGACAATGGGAGGAGAAGGCATGAAGGAGCAGAGCTCACTCAGGGCTGAGCAGGCAGTAGAGCCCTCGTGGCTCTGGGCTTGCTCTGCAAGCTCCTTGGCCTCTACTTTCTCCACAGAGAGAGAGGAACAGCACCTCGAAGTGAGCAGGAAACCCAGCCATGGAGCAGGGCTGGGGCTGTGACACCTCAGGGAAACCGGACACGGAGCGGGACTGGGGCTGTCAGCCCTCAGGGAAACCGGCAATGGAGCGGGGCTGGGGCTGTGACACCTCAGGAAACCGGCCATGGAGCGGGACTGGGACTGTGACACCTCAGGGAAACTGGCCATGGAGCGGGACTGGGGCTGTGACACCTCAGGGAAAGCGGCCATGGAGCGGGACTGGGACTGTGACACCTCAGGAAACCAGCCATGGAGCGGGACTGGGGCTGTGACACCTCAGGGAAACTGGCCATGGAGTGGGGCTGGGGCTGTCAGCCCTCAGGGAAACTGGCAATGGAGCGGGACTGGGACTGTGACACCTCAGGGAAACCGGACACGGAGCGGGACTGGGGCTGTGACACCTCAGGGAAACTGGCCATGGAGCGGGACTGGGGCTGTGACACCTCAGGGAAACTGGCCATGGAGTGGGACTGGGGCTGTCAGCCCTCAGGGAAACCGGCCATGGAGCGGGACAGGGACTGTGACAGCTCAGAAACCGGCAATGGATCGGGACTGGGGCTGTGACACCTCAGGGAAACTGGCCATGGAGTGGGGCTGGGGCCGTGACACCTCAGGAAACCGGCCATGGAGCGGGACTGGGACTGTGACACCTCAGGGAAAGCGGCCATGGGGCGGGGCTGGGGCTGTGACACCTCAGGAAACCGGCCATGGAGCGGGACTGGGGCTGTCAGCCCTCAGGGATACCGGCCATGGAGTGGGGCTGGGGCTGTCAGCCCTCAGGGAAACCGGCCATGGAGTGGGACTGGGACTGTGACACCTCAGGAAACCGGCCATGGAGCGAGACTGGGACTGCCAGCCCTCAGGAAACCCGGCCATGGGGCTGGGGCTGCAGCTGTGACACCTCAGGGAAAGCAGCCATGGGTGTGGCTTGGCCTTTGACACCTCAGGGAACTCACCATGGCAGCCACCTCCAGGGGTTTTGAAGTACTTGTTTCTTGGTTTAATGCCCTTCCAAGATCAATTTTCCTGATCCTTATCCATGTTTTGGACAAGTATTGCCTCCTGAACAGGCCACCTCCTGGATGTGCAATGATTCCATCTGATCCAGCTGTGCCTCTTCCTTTCTCAAGGGATGGACAGAGGGGCTCTATTGAAGGTGGCATTTCCTGCAGGAAGGGAGGCGATGCCAGACACAGCCACAGGAGGTAGTTGCTCTGCTTCTGGGCCTGAGCCCTGCTGAGGCTTGAGCTGCCCTCTCTGCTGCTTGGCACTGCGGGCACAGCCCGGATAAGATGGGCACAGCCCAGAGGAATTGTCCCGAGCAGGCTCAGGGCACTCGGGTACTGAGCTGTCCTGCTGGGCTCCCTCCGTGGGAGACATGTCCCGAAACCTGGGAGCGGCTGCACAGGGTGCCCGTGGTGGGGAAAGGGCAGAGGGGGAGAGCAAGGCTCCAGTGTGTCCTGAGAGGGCCTGGCTATGTGCCCATGTGATGTGGGAGCTGTTCCATGGGCAGGTGGGCAAGCAGGAGGGAGGGACGGAGGTTGGGAGTGACAGCTGTGGCACTGCAGATTTCCCCAAGCATTTAGTGAGGGTTTCCTGTGTGGCAGGGAGAGAGCCCCAGGGCCCTGGGCTGCTCCAGCTGCCCCTCCAGGCATGTTGCACAGGACCTGCAAAGAGCGTACAGAGTGACCAGGAGCCACAGGCTCCCACAGCCTTACCCCACCCCCTTGCAGTCCCCAATTCCCCAAGGGAGAAGGGGATCCCAACACACCATGGAAATGGTTCTGTAGCATCTGTGATCCCTCCTCGACTGGAATCATGACTTGGATTACTTGGAAATGCTGGTGAATGGTGCTTTGAAGACCTTGCCAGATGTTGGAGGCATGTTCTTAATGTACCTTTCCTGACAGAATAATCTGTGTCAGTATGCCAAGAGCTTACCATGAGCCAGTTCCCTTAAATTTCACTGAAGGTAGATCAGTTCTGGAAACCTTACCCTGCTCCCTTCTGGAGCCCTGAGGGATCCCACAGGATCACTGTCAGTGGGAGGAAGGGGCATTTAGCTGTCCATCCTCCTCCCGTGTGCAATGGCACTGTGTCCTTCTGTGTGCTCTGTGCAGCCACAAAGAGCAGAGAGGGAAGGGGCTGGGCCCAGGGCTGTGCCTGGGGGCTGAGCCTTTCTCAGCTCCTTTGCAGCCCCCAGGGAGCCCGAGCTGCTTCTGCTGCCACTGCTAAGCCCTGGCCCTGCCTGGGGCTGGGTTTCAAGCTGCTGGCTGCTCCAGGGAGTCCTTTCTGCCCTGACTGCCCCGCAAGGGGCTCCTTCCATCCCAGTGTGGGGCCACTGCAGGCACGAGGTCCCCCTGGCCCTGCTCCTGAGTGGAAGGCAGAGTCAAGGGAGTGCCTTGGAGGGCACCAATCACCCAGATGCCCTCACTGCCACTCGGGCCTGAAGGAGAATCTTCAGCAGTGCCATTGGAGCTGTTGTGTCCTGCCTTTCTTTGCAGCTGAGCCTGTTGCTCAAGGTGATCTGGCTTCCCAGCCCACGTTCAGCATTGAGCCTCTGGGAGATGGTGAGGGTACGCCAAGGCCTTTCCCCTGTGAGACCTGCCAGCTCAGAGCCCAAAGCTCGGCCAGGGGGGCATCGCTGCAGGTGCCAGGACAGAGCCATGCATGTGTGTGCCCTCACCCTGCACGATCCACTCACAACTTCTGCTCAGCACTGGCTAGTGTTTGAAGGACGGTGGGCCATGGCCCAGCTGAAAAAGCCCAGATGATTTGTTGATTTTATCCGATTTTGCATAAGCATGACGTTCTGAACATGCCATTAAAGAAATGGAGAATTTCTCCATCTTTTAAGGTGTACTTTTTGTTTCTCAAGTGATGGGCCAAAAGTTAGGACAGAAGGAGGTGTTTCCCCAACAAAGCAGAGGCCGATTGGCAGCCCCTGCTGCAGGAAGGAAGTCCAAGCCAAACACAGGCATGGGCACAGGCACAGAAGGTAATTGCTGTGCCAGGCTCAGCAGGGCTCAGCCATTGGCAGAGCTGTGTGGCTGCAGCTCTTCTTCTTCTACCAGGGCCTCCCTTGCACAGCCCGGCAAAGCTGGAGGTGCCTTTGGAGCTCGTTCAGAGCCCTGGGAAAAGGGGACTCGTGCACCAACGTCCCTCCCGCTGCAGCTGCTCTGGAGCTGGCCCTGAGTGCCCAGAGGCCCAAGGCACAGAAGCAGCCCCGAGCGGGAGCCCTGCCGCGAGCCCAGGGCCAGAACCAGCCTTGGCTCCTGACTGGGCAGGGGCTGCACTGGGTCCTGACAGGGCCTGACTCTGTGCCCTGGGGCGGGGGGAGCTGTCACGGGGCAGGGAGGGCCAGGGCTGGCAGGGGCTGCTCAGGGATGGCTGTGGCCCGTGTCCCTCCAAGCAGCGACTGCCCAAAAAGCTGCGCTGCGCCCGGGCTCTCCTCTCGGCCTGCTGGGCTTTGTTGGGTGGCACAGCCTGTGCCACGGGGTGGCAAGGTCCCTGCAGGCCCCAGCTCTGGGGGAAACGGAGAATGTCCTGCCCGCATCCACCGTGCTGCCAGCTCAGCAGTGCAGCACAGCACGGGCTGACGATCCCCATTGCTCCCACAGGTGCAGCTGGAACCACAGCACATGTTCCTGATTCCCAGAAGGGCCTTGGAAGGGGTTTCTGTCAGGGAACAGGCTTCTGGCTAGGGTTACTGGCAGGCCTGCTTGTCTTGGAGCTGATCTTCATCTTATGCTCTGTCCGAAGTTGGACTTCCTGGAAGAGAAAAGGGTGAGTGTTTAGTTCACCTTTCCCTCAAACAGCTGCTTTTGAAAGTCTACGTCAGACAGAAAACATTCCCAGTGAGGTTGCAGTGTAGGGGTGGCCGGTCCTTGATTGTCCAAAGAACTCTGCTGAGGGTTCTGCTGCTGCCCAGAGCTTTCATTGGCCTCCTAATTGCTGGGCCTTGTCCTGGGGGCCCACTGGGGCTGCAGCCAGTGCTGGCTCCCACTGAGGCTGCCTGGCCAAGAGCAGCCCCAGGGGCACTGGGCAGAGGCAAAGCACGGTGGGGAGGAGAAAGAGCAGGGATGAGATTGCCCTTGAAAGGCAGGGGAAGGGAGAATGTTGCTTATCGGAAGAAGCCCCAAAGAGCAGCTGGAAGGGGTGCTGCCTGATCAAGGACCCCCGAGAAGCGGAGGGAGGGCGTATCGGCTGATGGGGTGTCCTGAGGAGCGGCTGGGGAGAGTGGGGGTGTCCCTTAGTGGGGAGGAGCAGCTGGAGCGCTTGCACGGTCCGGTGGTGGGGAGGCCGGCGGGGCAGTCGGAGTAGGCTCAGCCCGGCCGGTGGGCACGGCTCACCCCGCCCGCCTGCAGGACCACGGTGCAGTTCCTGTTGGAGGCGGACCTGCACGGGCTGCTGAAGCTGGACACGCTGATCCCGAACGCGCTGCCTGCGCCATGGCAGCGCAAGGCCAAGGAGAGCGGCCCGGGGCCCAGCCCTGTCGGCGTGTCCCCCATAAAGCCGGCATGTCGCTCCCACAGCCCCAGCAAGACGCCATCCAAGACACCCGGTGAGCGCCGGCCACCGGCGGCAGAGGTTGAGTGCGGGAGCCTGGCCCAGGCTGCTTGTCCGTAGCCATGGGGCTCTGGCTCCCTGCCACGCTGCCCTACCGGCTGCTGCTCAGGCAGGAGGAGGTGGGCTGTGCTCCTGACAGCCACCCACCTCCTTGCCAGCATGAGGGGCAGAGCTCTGAGCACTGGGGCTGGCGAGCTGCTGTTCGGCCAGCTGAGCCTTGCTGGCACAGCTGTATGCTAGGACAAGTGTGGGCAGGACTGTCAGCTGACAGCTTTACATCCTGTGAGCATTTTTGTATCTTCCCCTTATCTCTGGACTCTGGAATTGTTGCACTAGACCCAAGGAGTTGCACCACACAGTCCGTAACCAACTTGGTGGCAGGGAGGAAAATATAAGTTAGTTGGGACTGGGTGGCATGAGACCTCAGAGTCCTACTTGTCTGGTGGGTGTGATGTGGAAGAGTGTTGGGTTTGCTCCCGTGAAAGCTCGAATACAGGCTGTTAAATAGCTGTAAGAAAATATTTTCATATGTGAATGCAGGTAAATCTGGATCCAAAATTCAAAGCACCCCCACAAAGGCTGGGGGGGATCGCTACATTCCCAAACGCAGCACTATGCAGATGGAGATGGCAAATTTCCTCCTAACCAAAGAGAATGACCCTGCTGAGGATTCCCCTACCAAGAAGGTGAGCATGTTGCTAAGTTACAATTACTTCAATAACTGCTACGCCTTCCTGCCCCTTTACAGAGCAGTGAACAATAGGTTCTATCAAGGGGGCACACGGCACTGACAAGTCCCAGCCATCACTACTTGCAGCTCTGGGCTTCAGGAGCCTAGGATGAGACTGAAGCTGTAGAGACTGCCATGCACTCGAAGCCTATGCTGCTTCTGGTAGCAAAATTTAGCTTTTGACTAACGAGGCTTTAAAATGTAGCAGGCAACAAAAACACAAAGCTGTAAGCCTATGCAAAGTGAAACTGCTGGTGGTAGCTATTCTAGGACAAGGTCTCCACAGGGAACACTTCTGGAATGTTTTACACTGTGTTCTGAAATCTGTTTATGAAGCATTTGGTCGCTTTGTGGCTGTGGCTTTTCCCTCTGGCAATGACACTGAATTTGCCATTGTTTGAAAATGTGAGCAGGACAATGTATGAAAGTCTGAGGAAAACTGCTTTGACCTGCCTCTGTGTGACTGACCGTTGCAGCACAGTCAAACATCTTCAGATTCTAAGAGAAGGGGACTTAGATGTCTGTTTAAATTGTAGTGTGGGAATTGTTTTAAATGCATTGCACTGAGGGTGATTTGTCTCTGTAGGAGCAACAGAAAGCCTGGGCAGTGAATCTGAATGGTTTTGATGTGGAAGAGGCAAAGATCCTCCACCTCAGAGGAAAACCACAGAATGCTCCAGAAGGTATGATACAGGCTCCGTGTGAGCTGAATCAGCAGGAGGGATCAGGTCAGGGGAACAGCAACACAGAGGCTCTGTGTGTGGTCACAGGAGAAATCAACTGGTTCCTGAGAGCTGTACAGGCTGGAGTCTCCTTTCTTAAGGTTCCTGAGGTCGAGGGAGGGCATAACAGTTAAAGTGAATTTATTTAGGAGAGTTGCTATGACTGCCAGTTGGTCACCTGTTACAGGGCTTGCAAGGGTCTTCAGGGTGGAGAGAGAGATGAGAATCTTGACCTCATGTTCAGAAGGCTTGATTTAATATTTTATGATATATATTACATTATTACTATACTAAAAGAAATAGAAGGGAAGTTCTCAGAAGCTAGCTAAGCTAAGAATAGGAAAAGAATGAATAAACAAAGGGCTGTTTCTCAGCAGAGGGTGAGACCCAGCTCCGCTGTGAGTGGTCAGTAAATCCAAACATTCACCCAAGACTGATCACGCATCCACCTGTTGCATTCCCCAGCAGCAGATAACCATTGTTTACCTTTTGTTGCTGAGGCCACAGCTTCTCAGAAGGGGGAAAAATCCTAAAGAAAGGATTTTTATGGAAAGATGTCGGTGACAGTTACCGGTACTGCAGGTTCCAAACGTTCATGAAGTCTGTAAGAGCATCAAAGCCTCTGCTGTGCACTTTCTAGCTTAAACTGCAACTAAATATAATGGGATTCAAAAACCCAAGTGTTTGTTAAATTTGTTTCCATGAATGAGGAAATTGTAGCTCACTCCTGCTCAGCAGTTCATTCTGCCAGTGATTTTAGTGCACTGCAGGCTTGTGAGTGTTTCTCTTAGCACTTTATTTTCACTCCAAGGGATTCCTAGTTGGGTGAGCAGCACTCAGCTGGGAGGAAACTAACTCAGGTTAACAAACCTGTTCCCCTGCACACAGACTATCAGAATAACCTGTAAGTGCTCTACAGTCAGAAAATGGCACCTGGATTGAGCAGGAAGAAGAGCAGATATATTCCCTCAAAGCCAGAACGGGTCTTGGATGCACCAGAGATATTCAACGACTACTGTAAGTAGGCTACAGGTGTGGAGAGTATTATTAATAATTGGTTAGCTGAGAAAGGCCACACTGATATAATGCCACTGGTTAAGCTGAAGGAGAAAAGTCAGCAGTCAGCAAGCTGAAAGGAAGAGTCAGCAGCGACCTTGCTGCAACATGAGGATAGGGAGTTGAGATTAGTCCTGAATATATCCTAAGAATATGTAGAAAGTATCAAAAGTAGAACCATAGGAATGTAGAAGTAGGCATAGGTGCTGATATGTAAGCTGACCAATCCTGAGCTCAACTTTTGCAATATGTATGAAGCTCATTATTAACTGTATTTAACCCGCCGTACTGATCAATAAAATCGAGCCTGTGATGATCAAACTGATGTCCTGGTTCCCTTCCGCCGACAAATGGTGGAGAATGCGGGCATAACCGAATCTCTGCCCTTTTTCTCGGATTAAAAGAAAAAGGGATTACGCCACGGTCGAGGAAGTTGGGTTTGGGTCATTGCAGCTGGGACGGTGCCGGAATTTGAAGCACCCTTAAGGTTCACAACTGTGACTTAGCCAATACGTGTCCGCCGGAGCCTGGAGAGCTGCAACAGCGCGCGCTGATTAATAGGTATGGATAGGCAAGCGGCATATGATTTATTTACCGCCTATTTAGAGCGGCGTGGGATAAAAGGGATAGATTTAAAAAAGGAGCTACCAGAGTTATTAGCTTATGGCCATGCTAAGGGTATCTTTTCTAATCCTCATACAGTTCATGAGCTAGCAGAGTGGAAGAAGTTTGGGGAAATATTGTGGGATACAATACTAGACGATGATAAGTCAGCAAAGAAATTCGGGAAGTTATGGCGGGTGGTGTATAACACGTTACTTCAGCAGGTCTCTGAGAGAAAGGCAGCAGAAAGGGCAACAGAAGCTCATAAGAGGAATATAGGGTATGGTCGTGAAGATGATCCCCTGGCACCTTCTGTAACTAAGGTACTTATGCCTAAGAGTCCCCAGCAAAGTGGTGTGGAGGATTTTCCTATAGGCGCAGTGGAACTGTCTGCACCTTTCCTGTCAGAGGGGGAGGGCGAGTCGGATGGTGGGGGTAAGAGCAAGCCAGCTTTGCCTCCGCCACGAGCTTCAGGCGGGTCGGATGGTGGGGGTAAGAGCAAGCCAGCTTTGCCTCCGCCACCAGCTTCAGGCGGGTCAGATGGTGGGGGTAGGGGCAAGCCAGCTTCGCCTCCGCCGCCAGCCTTGCCTCCGCCGCTACCCCTCAGTGAGCCGGCTCCGGTTACAGCTTCGGTGGGGGGGTCACCTCCCTCGCCCGAGCCGGCTCCAGCGGGGGGGCTGGTTCCCCCCCGCAGGCTGGCTCCGCTTGAGTCGGCTCCGGTTTCACTGTCAGCTCCAGCGGGGGGGCCGCTTCCCCCGCACGAGCCAGCCCGTGCTTCACTGCCACCCCCTGCACGAAAACTCGGTGTCTGCACCGAAGCGCCAGCAGCATAGCACCCTTAAAGGGCCAGATCCCATCCCAGGGGCACACCGTGATCCATGGAGGGAGATGGCTAAACAGAGGAGGGAAGCTTGGGCTGCTTTGGCAAAGGAAGTAATGCAAATGGGGGATGGTGAGGCGGTGGAAATAGCTTCTAGTCTTGCATGTCCGGTCACATACACACCACAATATGATGTACAGGGGAACCTTACGCATAATATAGCAGAATATACTCCCTTAGATTGGAAGCTGTTAACTCAGCTACGTTCTACGGTTAGTCAGTTTGGAGTAAAAAGTGAACCTGTTAAGCAAATGTTAGATTATCTTTTTAATACTCAGGTTTTATGTCCTAATGATTTAAGAGGAATAGTTCGGTTGATATTTACTCAGCATCAGCAGTTATTGTTTAATGCACATGACCCATTACATGGGGTGACAGTAGAGGAGCTGATGGGCTTAGAGGCATTTTTACGTACAGAGGCACAGATGATATTGGGAGCTGATAAACTTACAGAGTCTATGTGGTTAGTGCGTGCTGCAATAGATATGGTTAAAGAGCCAGGAGGGTTACCGGCTTATATGGGTATTAAACAAGGTAGAGAAGACTTATTTGGAAATTTTATCGATAGAACAGCTACTGCTATAGATCGGGCTGGTGTTGCAGAGCGCTATTGAAAACGTGTGCCTTGCAAAATAGCAATCCAGCAACCCAAAGAGTGTTAGCTACTTTAGGGGCAAATTGGACTATTGAGGAAGCATTAGAGTGAGTGGCATTAATGCCAACAGCTTCACAGGCATTTATAGCAGAAGCCTTAAAGGAATTAGGATTAGGGTTGCAAAAGCATAGTCTACTCAAAATCGGGTGTTAGCTGCTCTTGCTCCTCTCCAAAGCGGCTCACTGGCAGTCACGTAAAGAGGCTCGAGACCATTCATCAAGTGTTACTGATGCGGCAATGAGGGACAGACACAAGTTACTGCCGTGACATCGCTGCTACCTCCTGTCTGCAACCCGCAACAACACGGAGCCTCGGCTTGGACTTATCAGCAGCAGTAGACGTCACACTAATGACGAACCGGCCTGAGAGGATACCCACTGGAATAAAGGGCCCTCTTATATTAAATGGACAAACATGTGGAGCATTATTGCTGGGACGTTCCTCTATAACTATGTTGGGATTATTTGTTTTGCCTGGTGTTATTGATGCGGACTTTACAGGGGAAATACAAATTATGGCTTACACCCTTTATCCTCCGATTAAAATTACAAAAGGACAACGCATTGCACAATTGGTACCACTGTCACAAATGACATCGGGAATACAATCATTTCCTGGGCAAGCACGGGATGAAAAAGGTTTTGGCTCTACTGGTGTTACACTTTTAACTGTGGATTTACAAAATAGACCAAAACAAAAGGTTGAAATTACCTATGGGCATCAAAGCATAACCCTTTATGGATTATTGGATACAGGAGCAGATACTAGCATCATTTCTCCAGAAGCCTGGCCACAACATTGGCCTCTATTTCCCTCATCAAACATGCTCACAGGAGTGGGAGGATTTACATTGGCAAGCAGGTCGCCGTCTTTGTCTGTGTGCATTGAAAATCAACAAATATCTGCTGTGTTTTCAATTGTTCAACTGCCTCCTACAGTTTCCTGCTTAATTGGAAGGGACATTTTAACACAATTGGGAGTGGTGTTAACTAATCAGCACCCTTTGGGGTAATTGCCATTGCTTGGACTTTCCCCATTCCACTCACCTGGAAAACGGATACACCGGTGATGGTTAAGCAATGGCCATTAAAAGGGGAGAGTCTTATGCATGCCCATGAATTGGTACAGGAACAATATACAAAGGGACACCTGCGACTGTCCACAAGCCCTTGGAATACACCTATTTTTGTAATCAAAAAGAAATCAGGGAAATATCGTTTGATACATGATTTGAGGGCTGTAAATGACCAAATGGAACCAATGGGGGCCTTACAGCCTGGTCTTCCAAATCCAGCTATGATTCCAGAACACTGGCCACTTTTAATTATTGACCTAAAGGATTGTTTTTTCACTATTGGCCTGCATCCTGATGACATGAAGAGATTTGCTTTTACTTTACCAGCAATAAATCGTGGGGAACCAGATAAAAGATTTGAATGGACATCTCTTCCGCAGGGCATGCGCAACTCTCCCACTTTATGTCAGCTTTATGTTGATGCAGCATTACAGCCACTACGTCGTAAATGGCCAGCAACTATAATATATCATTACATGGACGATATTTTGTTTGCACAGCAACAGCCATTCTCCTCTTTACAGATTAACACCATTAAAAATACTCTTGCTGCATATTCACTTGTTATTGCTGCAGAGAAAATTCAGACTACAAAGCCCTGGAAATATTTGGGATGGACTTTGACAGATCAAATAGTGATACCACAAAAACTGGAATTACAATTGGACATTAAAACTCTACATGATGCACAGAAGTTGCTGGGAGACT
This sequence comes from Melospiza melodia melodia, assembly GCF_035770615.1. Classification (NCBI taxonomy): domain Eukaryota; kingdom Metazoa; phylum Chordata; class Aves; order Passeriformes; family Passerellidae; genus Melospiza; species Melospiza melodia. The sequence goes on from NC_086200.1 coordinate 6,596,676, forward strand.
TACAGTGGCTGAAGCCTATTGTGGGAATACCAAATCACTTATTAGAAGCCCTACGACCTTTGTTAAAAGGTGTGGACCCTACTACTCCTGTACACCCAACAAAGGAGCATCATCTTGCCTTGCAGCAAATTAGTAACTGTGTACAGCAAGGGTATGTGTCTCGTCGACAACTCGACCACCCCATTGACCTTACTATCTGGAATAGCCCTTGCCACTTGCTTGGTGCTCTCTCAGTTGCAAAAGAAAACGGGGGAGATACGGGTGTTGGAATGGTTGTCACCACCACTACAGCATAAGAAAACAATATCTTCAAAAATTGAACAATTGGCTGCATTAATCAAAAAGGGGCGTCTCAGAATTCTTGAAGTGGATGGTAGAGAACCTGCTACTATTAGATTACCTATGGAAAAAGAAACCTTGGACTGGTACTTGATAAATTCAAAGAATTTACAAGAAGCATTATTGATGTCACCTGCTAAAGTAGAGACTAGTAAATTAGTGCCTAGAGTTTTGCAATGGATGACAGAATGGAACTGGATTACTCGACCTTTGAGAGAAGAAAACCCCATAGAAGGAGCTATTACAGCTTTTACAGATGCAGGAAAGAAATCAAGGCGTGCTGCTGTTACCTGGCAAGAAAAAGGACAATGGAAGCATCAACTCCTCACAGCAGACCCTGCAGATAGCTTACAAACTTTGGAATTGTTAGCAGTAGTATGGGCGGTGTCAAACTTACAGGAGCCTTTAAATGTGGTCACAGACTCTATGTATGTTGCAGGAGTAGTCAAACGAATAGAGGAAGCAGCAATTAAGGAAGTGAATAATAAACGATTGTATGAGTTATTGATACAGTTAAGGAAGGCTTTACGAGAAAGAAAGGCAGCATATTCTGTGATTCATATTAGGAGCCATAAGTGGTCTGAAGGTTTAGGAGAAGGGAATGAACGTGCAGATAAATTGGTTACCCTACCCATTGATAATTCTTGTCCTATTGACAAGCACACATTGGCCAGAGAAGCACATAGTAGATATCATCAAAATGCAAGAGGTTTGGCAAAACACTTTGAGCTGAGTTTGTCAGAAGCCAAGGCCATTGTCAGAGCATGTCCAACATGTAGTTATCATAATGGTGGGATATGTCTAGGCATCGGAGTTAATCGTTGAGGTTTAAAAATAAATGAGATATGGCAAATGGATGTTACACACGTAGCTAGATTCGGTAAAGTCAAGCATGTGCACGTCACCATAGACACATATAGTCATTACATATGGGCTACGGCTCAGGCAGGACAGAAAGCTATACAGGTTATCAGACACCTGTTAGGTTGTTTCGCTGTTATGGGAGTTCCAAAGAGTATCAAAATGGATAATGGTCGAGCTTATGTAAGTGCTAGGGTCCGGAAATTTTTGAATCAGTGGTCTGTTAAGCATGTGACAGGTATTCCACACTCTTCTACTGGACAGGCAATAGTGGAAAGAGCAAACGGTACCCTTAAGCAGTATATTGAAAAACATCAAGATTTGACAGATCCACAAGCATGTTTGGCTAAGGTTTTGTATGTGATTAATCATTTATGCATTTTTGGGGAAGATGATACCCCCCCTGCAATGAAACATCATCCAAGGTCAGGTCAGGAAAATACTAAGGAAACAGAGGTCTGGGTTAAGTATAAGAACCCAAGTTCAGGATTATGGGAAAAACCTGCAAAAGTATTATATTGGGGTCGGGGCTATCTTTGTGTTTCCTCACCTACAGGGCCTTTGTGGGTGCCTGCTAAGTGGACTAAACCTGTTTTTGATGCAGCCTCTGGTGAGTCACCTTACGGAGGAGGACAAGGAGCGACTGGGGAAGAAACTGCTTCTAGTCCTACAACCACTACTGTTACAATTGAAGGGGTACTCGGAAGCGGTGGACAGAGCACTGACACGTCACTACCGGACAGCCCAGGAGTTGATTCGTTTCATTGACTCAATATCAACTTTTCACTTAACAGATCCAGCGAAACTACATTGCCTTGACTGTCACAATCCACACTGTGCTCCCTGGATAGCTCTACGTTGTGGGGGTTGTAAAAGAACTTTTTGGATAGAACAATCATTATTACGGGATTTGTGGTGTCATACTTGTGAACACGAGCATACGTGGGGAAAAAGCTGGCAAGATGAATTAAGGAGACAAACAGGGCAAAACGCATATATAGCTTTAAATCTTTATGAGTCTCCTGAACAGAAGGTTCTTGCTTATTATCGATGGGAAATACAATGTATTGTAAATAGAATTAAGGTTCAAAGTAAATCATGTATAGTTTCTATAAGGTGTAGGAAATTAGTGCCTTTAACACAGCATTCAGTTGTAGGACCCTTCCAAGGGGATCCTGATAGAGCATTAGATTGCTGCATTGATAAGTTGCAAAAATTAAGTTTGAAAGGGACAGGACCAGTGAAATTAGGAGCAGCAAGATTGAAGACTGATAAGAAAAAGAAGGCAAAAAAGGGAACGGTCTCATTTGAATAGGGGTATCAGTGATTGCTAATTAATTTTCTATGATTAGAACAATTTTACTGTTGTGGGACCCTCGGGAGGATATAGTTGTTGAGGAGGATAACAAACAAGAACTACGATTACGAAATAAGATACACCTTGTGTTAAAGAAAGACCTTGAGCTGTTAGCCTCATATAGTAAAAAGGCTGAAGAGGCTTTGCGATCACCACCATTGAATTGGTTGCTTTGGGTTGAAGATACACAATTTTATACTGGTCCTTACTTACATTCGCTTCCTTGTTATGTTTGCAAAAAGGATAAAGATAAATGCTATGCATGGGTAGCTTTGCATTGTGCAGATTGTAATCAGGTTTATTGGTATCCACAGAGGTCATTGGGATATTTATGGTGTACATCTTGTTTTGGAAAGTGGATTCGAAATCATATCTGGGTTAGAGCTCTTGAACAAAGTACTGGCCTGCCAGGACGGACAGGATTACAGCTCTTTGAGAGTGCAGAACAAGTGGTTATAGCATATCTTAGGTGGAAGTTACAGGAAAACCTTAGAATATTTGAAATTACTAAACCCTCACGCATCATAGCAGCTCGCTGCAAAGCTGATTTGCCTTCAAACTTACCTCGTGCTATACCTGTGAGCAAGAATGCTGATTTAGAATTAGATCAGTATATTCAAAAATTGACTCAGCCTTACAATAGACAATCTAGCAAACCAGGGAAAAGACAGCGAAGAAAGAAAAAAAAAAAAAAAACAAAAAAACAACGTAAGCAGAAGGAAGAAAAGGAGAAGCAAAGCAAGCAGAAAGAAAAATGAGGTTTGTTTTTGTTATACTGCTCAATGCTGTAGCAAGTGAAGCAGTAGGAGTAACACACTTTAGTCAACCAAGGGAAAATTTATGGGTAACGCTTGCTAATCAAACTAACCAATCATCACTTTGTCTTTGTCTTGGAGGAGTCACTAACCCATTTCGAACATGCCTGGTGGGACTTCCGGTGTGGTCTCCGGGAGAATTTTGCAGTTTGATAAACAATCAAACCTTATGTATGTCTAACATGTCAAACATCACATTGCCGGTGCAACAAGGGTATACTGCAGGTCAGAGTGATGGCTATCGTCAATGCTTACTAATCCAATCACTTAACACCTCTTTGCATTCTCCTCCTGAAGAATTGGATCTTTTTGGAAGTACAAATGACAGCATATCTAACACTACAGCTGGTGGATGGTTTAGCTTCAAACTTTTGGGTGCTCAGAATTTAAACCAACCTAAAGAAACATGGGCCACCCTAGATTCATCCCTGAATGTGAGTGAATTCTCTCCACAGCATTACAGTCAATGTAACGGCACAAATATCACAGCACCAATGAAATTACCCACAGGAATATTTCTGATTTGTGGAGACAGGGCATGGAATGGTATACCAGCTAAACCACAGGGTGGACCCTGTTTTTTGGGAAAATTGTCACTGTTTCACCCTAATGTGTCCTTGCTAATGCAGCTGAGTCAAAATTCAAACAGGAGAAAACGTAGCATACATGACTTAGACTGCAGCAAGATAGGAGATCCACGGTTTTGGGGCCCATTCAAACAGGTGGTGGTTTCAACTATCTTACCAGGAGGATCTGCCAATAAAGCCATGAATTTAGCAAAACAATTAGGATGCTGGGCAAGGGATGAGCTGAACAAGACATCACAAATTCTAGACATGTTAACTGCAGATGTGCAAAGTGTTAACCATGCTGTTTTGCAAAATAGAGCTGCTGTAGATTTTTTGCTCTTAGCACAAGGGCATGGATGTGAAGAGTTTGAGGGAATGTGTTGCATGAATCTGTCTGATCATTCAGTGTCCATTCACACTAAGATAAAAGAATTACAACAGGGACTTCACAAACTTAAGGAAGAAGACGGTTTAGGAATTGACGAATGGCTTAAAGGCTTGGGACTCGGACCGTGGCTGAGGAACCTTGTGATCTATGCTATAGGATTTCTGGGTGTAATTTTACTGTTTTTGCTTATTTTGCCTTGTATCTTTAACTGTATCCAAAACATGGTCAGCCGTACAATAGCAAAAACATGGCAAACTAATCTCCTTGCTCAAGAAGAAAACGGGGGAAATGTGGAGAGCATTATTAATAATTGGTTAGCTGAGAAAGGCCACACTGATATAATGCCACTGGTTAAGCTGAAGGAGAAAAGTCAGCAGTCAGCAAGCTGAAAGGAAGAGTCAGCAGCGACCTTGCTGCAACATGAGGATAGGGAGTTGAGATTAGTCCTGAATATATCCTAAGAATATGTAGAAAGTATCAAAAGTAGAACCATAGGAATGTAGAAGTAGGCGTAGGTGCTGATATGCAAGCTGACCAATCCTGAGCTCAACTTTTGCAATATGTATGAAGCTCATTATTAACTGTATTTAACCCGCCGTACTGATCAATAAAATTGAGCCTGTGATGATCAAACTGATGTCCTGGTTCCCTTCCGTCGACACATGATTGGTTAAATCCTTTTTACGCACGCATTTTGATATTTCAGGTAATTTTACTTAGTCTTTCTTCTTCATGCATCTCGCTGTGGTTTTCTTGTCTGCCTTTGCATCCTGAACCATCTGCTGCTGAGCGTGTTCTCCTTCTTTTGTGTCCTTCAAGGGCATGGTGACCTCACTCAGGTTCTATGAAGGCTGGATTGTGAACATGTTACATATGTCCATTGTCCTCCAAAAAATCCTCAGCAATCCTCCCGGTGCTTTCTGGTCATTCAAGTGCCCTTCAGCTGACTGGTTTCATTCTTTGAGCTTCAGGGAATTGCCCAATCTTTCTGAAGCTGAAATAAATATCATATTAGTCAACATCTTAATTGTGTTTATATCTCACAGAATTGCCTTTTCTTTTGCCTTTGTCTAAAACTGTTCCTGTGCGGAAATCTCTGGGGGATGGTGGACATGTCAGATGCTGCTGGGACATCCCAGAGCACTTGGACCTTGGCTCTGCACAGGAGAGCTCTTCATCTCCTTTCTCTCTTTTCCTCCCTCTGGGCATGGAGGGAGCTCCTGACTTCAGTGTGTGACTCGTGTGTGCAAAGAGCAAATCTGGGCAGGATTGGGGCAGGGAGCGTTTGGGGGGACCTTGGGATCTGTGCTGGGCACAGAAGGTGCTTTCCACTGCTCTGAGGCTGTCTGCTGTGGAAAGTGGATTTAATATCCAGCAGAGGAATGACTTTTGCATTTGATGGAACTGTGCCTTCCCTTGGCTTTGTTGGCTGAAAAGATACAGAGGAGCACACACAGAGTTACCAACTCCTGGATTCCAGCAGTGTTCAGATAGAAATTACAACAGGAGGTAGGCTCAAGATGTGTGCTTGCCTTGTGGTCAGCCTTCAATACCCCTTGGTCTCTCTGGGCCCTTCCCCCAGGTGGGCCTTGGGCTCATTTGGTCCCTCAGGAGCTGGGCTGGGGCTGCAGAGGTGGCTGTGGAGCATTGCCTGTGCTGTGCCAGGGACTGGCAGCCACTGCTGGGCTGGGATAGAGGCTCTGGGGGGATTGGGGTTTCAGGGCAGGGCAAGGCTGGACCTGCCCCTTCCTCCCCCCCACACAAAATGTTTAGAGCCAACAATCTCCTCCAGTCTGTCACAACAGGGAATGCTGGAAGTGAAATCCCAGTTGTGGCCATGGGCACCTGGCTGAGAAGGACAGTTTTGTTCCATAGGAAGGAAAGCACAGAGCCTCAGTGTTTGGAAGGCAGGTGAGAGTCTCACTAGGCCAAGGCCAGCCAGACTTGTCAGGAATGGCAGATTTTTTTTGGGAGCAGTCTTTGGATTTAGGGAATTCTGGAGGTGGAAGACCAATCTCAGCCATGCATGCCTGGAGAAGTAGGACAGTTCTTTCTCATAGGGAGGAAAGCACGGAGCCTTCCCCAGTGTTTTGGGGACAGATGGGAGGTGACTCTCCTGAAAACATTGCCTGCCACACTTGTCCTGGCAATATTCCTATGGGAAAAATTTGGAGTTGAAATCCCAGTTCTGGCCATGAGTAATTAGAAGAGATTGACAGTTCCTTTCCTAGCAAGGAAAGCACAGAGCCGCAGTGCTCCAGGAGCTGATGAAAGGCAGCCTTTGACATTCCAACATCAGCCAGAGCTGTCCGCTGGCCCCTGGGAGGCCAAGCCAGCCAGGCCTGTTCCATGTTCCCTCAGTTCCATGAGACCCAATGGTCCCTTGCTTCCATGTGTCCCTGAGGTGCCATAATGCCCCCTTGGTGACACGAGGCCCTGAAGGGTCCCAATGGTCTCCATGGTTCCATCAGGCCCCACAGAACCATAATGGTCTCTGAGTCCATGAAGCCCCGCTGTGTCACCAAGGCCCCTTGGTTCCATGGGCTCCAGGGGTGCCACAATGATCCCCTTGGTTCCATGAGGTTCCATAGTGCCACCACGGTGTCCTTGGACCTGCTGGGACTCTCGGTGTGTTCCCAGACACCCCCAACATGGTTACAGACACTCCCAGTATATCCCAGTTGCCTTCAGCATACTCACAGTCATTCCCAGTCACATCCACTTGGCCCAGTAAGATTCCACTTTCCACCAGTATGATCCCAGTCACTCCCAGTGAAGGGAACGGACCGGGATGGACTGGGACAGGCTGGGATGGACTGGGACACCGGGATACACCAGGCAGGATACACTGGGATACACCAGGATAAACTGGGATACACTGGGATACACTGGGACACACTGGGATACACTGGGTCACACCGGGATATACTGGGATACACCGGGACATACCAAGACACACCAGGATACTCCAGGATACACCAGGACACCCTGGGATTCACCGTGCCCAGCACTGGGACCCACTGGGAGCAGGATCAGAGCACACTGGGACTCAGCAGGGCCAGAACTGGGGCAAAAGGGATCACAGTGGGACCCACTGGGATATACTGGGAGTGACTGCAACCATACTGGGGATGACTGGGAACACACTGAGAGTGACTGGAGTCACTGAGTCTACATTGGGGGCAACTGGGAAGACTGGGATCACAGTGGATTCCTACCGGGGTCATACTGGGAGTGACTGGGTCTGTGCTAGGGTGTCGTGGTTTTGGTTTGCTAATATAAGATCTCTTTAATTTTGAGATTTTTTTGGCTAATGCACTAAAGAATGTGGTGGGTTTGGTGTTGGTTTATTATTAATACACTTATTTTTGGTTGTGAGATAGGATTAGGAGAAAGGTAAAGCAGGCTCAAAACTTTAAAAGGGTAGAAAGAAAAATTTTAATAATAGTAAGTAAAAAGAAAAAAAAAGGTAGTAAGAATCAAAGCAAACTTTTTAGAATATTTCTCCCCACAACTTTTTCTTTCTCACTGACAATGTAAAGAAACTAAACTTAAGATTTCTAGTCAGTTTACTACCTCTCAAAGAGTCTTTTTTTAGTTCACTTAGGGAGAGAAGTCCCTCTTGATAAAGTTATGGAGACTTTTCTACAAAAGGAAAAAAACAGTTTTCTCGTGGTTCTCAATTTTGTCATGAATAACAACTGCCAGGGGAACCTTGCTATCGTAAAATCTTTCTTATTTCTACAAACCTTCCCACAGCTTGGAGATGGGCTATGTTGATTGATGGGGTATTGTTTTAAAGATGAACTGTTCAAAGGCAAAAGTTCTCATTATCTATCTCTAAAATCATCTTCATCTCTGGGAGCACAGATCTTCATTTTTAGAAGCACAAGACTGTGCTCTTTCTTTGTGCAAACTTCTCATGAGATTACAGCTATTTCAACATCTGCTTACTTTAACATAGAAGCCTTCACCTAATATCAATTCAAACACTTTCATTTCCTTATAGTTTTATGTGTTATAAGGGAAAAGAGTCTTTTCTTTATAGCTTACAAGAGGATTTCAGCTCTGAAAACAAAGCATCTTCTCCCCCTCCCATCTGGGCCTTACTTACCTTCTTCTTTATTACCTTTAATATCTTCATCTTGTTTTTAATATACGTGCATGTTGTTCTTTTCTCTCACTCAGAAGAAGACTGAAGCACTGAAAAAGTTAACATCACGCCTGAAGCCTACCTAACCCACCAATAACTACTAACAGAAAGCTGTGGCTCAGTTGTGTTCAGATCAGCTTTGTAGTTAGTGTTTAGTTTTCTACACCAGCCACAGAAGTCTCTGGTCTCAGCCAGGCTAAGAAGAAGAAGAAGCAGCAGCCTGACAGCGAGATCTTCGCAGCCACAGCCAGCCCTGCTCTGGCTAAAGCTCCGCAGCCTCCCCTGTCTCCTTGCCCGGCAGCTGCTGAAGCCCAGCCCGGCCAAACCAGAGCCCATGGAGAGAGAAGCCAGCAAGCAGCCCAGGAAATAGAAAAGAAGCCCAGCCTGCAGCAAGACGGCCCAGCCCAGCCCAGACACAGAGCTGAAGCCCAAACCGAAACCCAGCACCTCCCTGCCGACCAACAAAGAAAAGAAAAGTTTCTGAATTTTTTGGTCTTTACCATGTGTGTTTCACAAAAGCGTGTCTAGCTTTTCAGCAGCTCAACAGACTGTCAGATACACAAAAAACTTTGCATCACTTCCCTACATTTCCTCCCATTCCCAAACGTAACACAGGGGCCACTGGGAACAACTGGGATCAGACTGGGAGCAACTGGGAGCAGCTAGGACCAAGCTGGGAGCAACTGGGATCATCATGGCATCAGAGTAGGATCATACTGGGAGGGACTGGGTCTGTGCTAGAGGCAACTGGGATCACACTGGGAGGAAATGGGGACATGCTGGGGACCAATGGGATCATACTGGGAGCAACTGGCACCACACTGAGGGTGACTGGGATCCTTCTGGAATCATACTGGAAGTGACTAGGGGCAGGCTGAGGGCAATTGGGACCATGTTGGGGCAACTGGGATATACAGGAAATGACAGGAATCATGCTGGAGGTGACTGGGAGTGGCTGTGAGCAAATGGAATCATACCGGAAGCTACTGGGAGCAACTGGGAGTGAGTGGAAACACATTAGGGACAACTGGGATGTACTGGGAGAGACCAGGAGTGACTGGAATCACAAAAGAACCATAAAGGAAGTCACTGGAATAATACTGGGAGTATCTGGGATTGACTGGAATCCTACTGGGCGTGACTGGAATCCTACTGGGTGACTTGGAGTGACTGGGACCATACTGGGGGCAAATGGCACTGTACTGAGAGTGACTGGGTTCATCCTGGAATCATACTGGGAAGGACTGGAACCATACTGGGAGTGTCTGGAACTATAGTAGGGCTGAATGGGAACACCTGGGATCATACTGGGAGTGACTGGGATGATACTGGGATCACACTGAGTGTAACTGGAAGTGACTGGGACCATCCTGGGGGTGACTGGGAGCCACAGGGCCCATGCTGGGAGTGACCTGGGGGGAACTGGGGGAACTGGCCCGGCTGGGGCTCAGGGTTGTTCTCCCCCAGGGCTGCCCTGGCTCCTGCTGCCACCCTGGGCCCCACAGAGCCGAGGGACAGGGGACAGCTGAGGGACAGGAGACAGGGGCAGGGATGTGGAGAGGTAGAAGGGAGTTCCAGGGGGTCCTTGAGCCCAGGAAAGGGGAGTCCAGGGTTTCCCAGAAAGGGGGGACAAGGGTGGGGACACCAGGGATGTTCGAGAACGAGGAGTTCAGGGGGTCTCTGGTTTTGCACACAGCTGGGGCTGGGGACTGGGAAAGGCAGGAATGGGGGACCAAGGCATTCCAGGGCATCCCAGGGTCAAGCCAATGGCCAGTCTGGAGGCTGGGAGCCATGGGATGGCCGGGGAAAGGGGAGCAGAGAGCCCTGATGTCCAGGAATGGAGTGTGAAAAATGCATGTATTTTATGATTGGCTTTTCACAAATATTAAAATGAATATTATATGTGTTGTATTAGAAAGCAATGCTGTATTAATTCTCTTAAGTACTGTGTTAAATATAGTTTTAGGTTATAAAAATTGTTAAAATAGAACTATGCTATGTAAGATGCTTTGTTTAAAAGAAAGGACTTGCAGCGAGATAACTTGCAGCCACAGGACACCTAGATCTTTCAGAGAAAAAGAATTTATGGCCTTCTTATCAGAAGAAACAAACTTCTTCCCACCTTGGAGGTGCTATTAGGATTAGAGGGAAGAAGTTGACACTGGTCAGACAGAATCCTGTGTTTGAATGGAATTTATGCATCATGTATGAAGTGTATGAATATGCAACGGGCTGTTGTTTTTAAGGGTTAATCCTTTGTTACCAGGGGTCCTTTTTTGGGCCCGTGATGCCCAGAAAAAGGTACCTGGACGTCCATAACTCTTTGTTTTTATTGTCTCATATTGTCTTAATTCAATTTGTCCAAATTGTTATTACTCTAATGGTGTTACTATATAACCATCTTATTACTATTAAACTTTAAAAATTTTAAAAACAAGTGATTGGCGTTTTTCACAATTTGGTAGCAGAGGATGGTTACTAACTCCTCGCTGCCGGTGCTTTGGGAGAGTCAGAGTGGGGAAGGCGCGCCCTGCCCTCTTTGGCAGCCTCGCTCTGCTTCCCCTGAAGTGACCGACAGACGCAGGTTACGATCTGTGGACAAAAGGAGACAATAAAACAAAGAGAACGGGAAAAGGGTCCCTACAACTGCTGTAATTTGCCCCCTAAGAGTAGTAGTGCGCACGAAGAACCCGGGAAGGAAAAAGGATTGGTAAGTATTTCTCGGGGGGCAGGTACGGGGGGATGAATGTGTGTGAATGAGAGGCGGGCTGGTTGTCCCAGACCTGCCAAGTGAGTGCGGAGTCTCCCACGCTGCGTTTCCGACTTTGCGCTGGAAAAGCGGCCAGTAAAGAGACAAAGCGACTCATAAGAGAGTGAAAGAATCCCCGGGGGTGACTGGGACTGGGTCTCAGGGAGGGGTTGGACCCCTCGGTGGTGGGGAGCAAGGTTTCCTAGCCCAATCCACTAGGAAACAGGACAGGAGGGGCTCCTAAAACCTGCTGGGTTGAGGGATTTATATTCCAAGAGCATCCAAGAGCAGGGTTGAGCAGAATTCTGTCCGAGTGAGGATATGCCCGAGAACACTCAGGGTGGGACAACACAGCTAGATTGGGGGATAAAAAAATGCCCAAGAACATCCAGGGTTGGACAACACAGCAGAACAAATTAAATGCCAAAGAGCATCTGTAGTTGTACCACACCGCTGGGTTGAGGGACAGAAAATGCCCAAGAGCATCTGAGGTTGAACAACACAGCTGGATTGAAGGAAAATTACCCGAGAGCATCTGGGGTTGGACAACACGACAGGATTGAGGGAAAAATTGCCCAAGAGCATTTGGGGTTGGATAACACAGCTGGGTTGAGGGATATCCAATAGCACCGGGACTGGCCAGTAACACCTAAACTTGTAATAGGCGATGTGAAAGTAAAAGGTACCTTATTGTTGTTTTGTGGTGTGTGAGAGTGACACACACACAGAGCCAGCCTCAGCTTCCTGGGCAGGTGGGAAGGGGGAGGTGTGGAAAGAGCGAGTGACCTGCACACCAGGCTGCAGCTCCCGGCTGGGTGGGGGCTTCTGGGCCCAAGAGGAGCGAGTGACCTGCGAACCAAGCTAGCGTTCCCTGGGCGTGTGAGGGGCCGTAGCTGAAGAGTGTGAAAGACACGCAGACAGCCTCACAGGGGAACGGGCACCAGAGGCAGCCAGAGTCAGGGCCCTTCTAGGGGGCCTGGTGACACTGAGACCTGGAGGTAAACCCCAAAGCGAAAGAGGGGGCCACAAGGACCTGTGATTTCCTAGCAATAAGGATCCCCTCTGTGTCTTGAGAGTGTGAAGGAATGTGTGAAAGTGAATGAGAAATAAAAGTGAGTGAATGTAGACGAATGAAAGTATAGGTAATGTCGATTGTGCATTTTAAGCCTTTCCATATCTCCTTGGAGGGAGTTGGATTGTATTGAAAAGCAGTGTGAGAAAAAGGGGTTTTTTTGGGTGTAAGTAGTTGAAAGAAAAGTGGTATTTAAGTTGTTAGTAAAAAGTGACAAACAGAAGCAGGGGACGAATAGATAGAAAACTGAAAAATGAGACAGAAATTCAGTAAGGTGGATACAGGAAAAGAAAAGCAGAAAAAAACTACCAACAGAAATACCCCAAGACAGCACTTTAGGAGTTATGTTAACAAACAGAAATACAACTCATTGCAAAATACAGGGTATGCAGAAGTTGATGAGAAAAAACATGCAAACTTGTGAATTATATACTTAAAAACAGCATTAGAAAATTTAACACAAAAGAGTTATACATTGTTTCAAGGTATGCCTTTAGAGTAGCACATACCTTAAGAAAAATTTTAAAAGGGAGATTGCTTAATTAAAGAAGAAAAAGATTAGTACATGAGAAACTTATTTTCGAGGTTTTAGAGGCATTACAATTACCTAAGAGAGATAGCAATAGTACATATTAAAGGGCACCAAAAGGTAAAGACCTAGAAATAAGAAGAAATAAAATAAATAACTGGCAGATCAAGAAGCTAAAGATGCAGCAGAAAATAGAGCTGAAAGAGTTAATATTAACTCCAAATGAAGAAAAAAAGGGGGGGGGGAATTAAAACAAGATTGTGGCGAACAAGATAAATCGGGGAAATAGAAACATCTTGATATGGAAGACAATTAGATAATAAAACGCTTACGAGGGAATAGCAGAGGACGTGTATCAAAAAGCCCGGTGGGATACACAGGCTAGGTGTGATCATTTTTTTAAAAGAACTATGGGTGCATTGAGACTTTTAGAGTAAAAAAACAAGTACCTGAAACATGTATAATTTGCCAAAAGATAAATAAAAGGGTGATGAGAAAAACAATATGAGAAGGTCGTCAGTTAGCTCGTCGACCATTTCAAAGCATCCAAAAAGCAAAACGGGGAAAGTACCGAGCTGAGAACAAATTACCTCATCCATTCCCGTTCGTTCCCCGACTCGTTCGCACCAGCCCTCCCAGCCTCTGTGCCGGCTCCGGCACAGTCCGTCTGTCCCGGTCCGTCTGTCCCGGTCCGTCTGTCCCGGTCCGGCCGCCTGGCCCGCGTTCTTGCCGGGGGTGGGGGTCTGTCCTGCCGTGTGCACCGTGGTTACCGCGCTGATCGCACCGAGGGGGTCCCGTCTGTCCCATCCCCGGCTGCCCTGACTCTGTCGGCTCCCGCCGCTGCAGCCGGGGTCAGTCCCGGCTTTGTCTCTGCCGGATCAGCCACCGTGAGCCGAGTGAGGGCGATCCCCGCTCCAGCTCGGTCTGCACAGGAACAGCCCCTCGGGCGATCCCAGCCACAGACCCCGCCTTTGGAGCCCCCAGACCCTGAGCTGTGCCGATCCCCTCGGGCGATCCCAGCCACAGACCCCGCCTTTGGAGCCCCCAGACCCTGAGCTGTGCCGAGCCCCTCGGGCCATCCCAGCCACAGACCCCGCCTCTGGAGCCCCCAGACCCTGAGCTGTGCCGATCCCCTCGGGCCATCCCGGCTGCAGACCCCGCCTCTGGAGCCCCCAGACCCTGAGCTGGGCCGATCCCCTCGGGCCATCCCGGCCGCAGACCCCGCCTTTGGAGCCCCCAGACCCTGAGCTGTGCCGATCCCCTCGGGCCATCCCGGCTGCAGACCCCGCCTCTGGAGCCCCCAGACCCTGAGCTGTGCCGATCCCCTCGGGCCATCCCAGCCACAGACCCCGCCTCTGGAGCCCCCAGACCCTGAGCTGTGCCGATCCCCTCGGGCCATCCCAGCCACAGACCCCGCCTTTGGAGCCCCCAGACCCTGAGCTGTGCCGATCCCCTCGGGCCATCCCAGCCACAGACCCCGCCTTTGGAGCCCCCAGACCCTGAGCTGTGCCGAGCCCCTCGGGCCATCCCGGCTGCAGACCCCGCCTCTGGAGCACCCAGACCCTGAGCTGTGCCGAGCCTCCCCGTCCTGCCCTGAGCTCCAGTCCCTTGGTAACCACAGCTCCGGCTGCTTAAGGAAACTCTCTAAAGGAATCACTTTATTGAAACACTAAAAAATCAGTTAGAAGAAAGCCCTCTCCTGATTCTTCCTAAAAATACGTGAGAAAGGCTGTAGAAGATAAAAATCCAAAAAGAATGGGATAAAGAGATTGGTCTATTTCCATTAAGAGAGGTTCTCAAAGGGGGGTGATGGATCAGAGTTTGTAAATGCTTCTTTGACTTTGTCTGAGGTCTGTAATTTTAAGAAATAAATAAAAGAGATATTTGGAGAATCCCATAGGCATAGCTGAACAATTAGACCAACTTTTAGGTCCAAACATGTATACTTGAGAACAGATGTGGTTGGTAATGAAAATAATATTTTTCTCAGGAAGAAAAGCAATTAATCAGAGCAACTGAAATAAAAGCTTAAGAAAAAGATAATCTGCAGGGACCCCCAGAGAAGACAAAATGCCAACTGTACCTCCTGAATGGGGTTAAAATAATGAGGAGGGGAGTAAACACATGAACAGTTATTGTAATTACATAACCAAGAGAATAAATGAGACAGCATATCAAAGGCGAAATGTGAAAACAAAAGATTTTTGAGAGACAGCTTTTAGAGGGGAAAGAAAAAACTCCAACTAAATAGATAAACAAACTTTAGAGAAAAAGGAAAATGGTCCTAAGTAAGCAGAAGATCTGAAAATCTTTAAAGAAATGGGCCCATTTAAAAAAAAAAAAACAAGTCATAGGCTTTAATTTTTTTGGGGGGGAACAAATACCATCAGGAGCCTGTGATAACTTTAAAAGTGGGTCCCCAAGAAGAAGAATTGGAATTTGTTATAGACACAGGGGCAGAGAAAACCTGCCTGTTAAACGTTCCAAAAGGTTATAGTGTGAGCAAACATATAGTGAAAGTAACAGGGGCAAAAAGAGGAAGTTTTACATTTCTGGTCATTAAAGATGTGGTAATTGACGGAAGAAACTAAAATTTAGGTGGGAGATGTGTTATTGGTCCCAGGGGCAGGTAGCAATTTATTGGGAAGAGTCTTACAAGTGCAATTAAGAGTAAGAGTTATATCAGAAAATAAGAAAATGACAGCTAGAGTTTTGAAATTAAGCCAAGAGGATGAAGAAAAAAAAATCAACAAAGAAGTTTGGGCTGGAGAAAGAAATAGGGGAAGAATAAATATCGACCCCATAAGGGTTACAACTGAGAGAGGAGAAAGAGAGAAGTTGAAGTAGAGAAGTAGTTAGGAAACTCTGAGATGTTAGAATGTGAAGTGATGACATCTTGGTGCTAGAAGAGAGCAGAAGTGTGAATGCAAGTTTTTTGCATGAAAGGCAGAGAAGTATCTTAACACATGGTTGTTAAGAGGTTATTCAATGCCACACTGGGGTCCGGAAAAGCCTTAGCAGAACGGGCCCTCCTTGAAGAGAAAAGAGGCTAAGTTGACGAGAGAAAGAGAAAGAATGTCAGGAGCACCTGGGCACGCCAGGTTTGGGGTTGTCAAGGCTGGGAGGTGTCTGAGCGCTCCCTGCGATCGGCGGGGTCTCGGGGGCCGCGGCACGGACCGATCCATGGAGGTGCCCCGGGCGGGGCTGGCAGCAGAGGACACAGGTTTGCGGCCAGGAGCGGGCTGGCTCCGGGGCAGAGCTGCCGGGGGGCTCCCAGACTGTCGGGGTGCCGAGCCCAGGATGGCAGCGTCAGCCTGGAAGTAGGCCGAGAGAGAGAAGGGGAGAGAGAGAGAGAGAGAGAGAGAGGGAGAGGGCAAAAGAGACCCAGGGCAGCCCCCAGGGTCCCCATGCCCGGGGCTGCTCTCCCCTGCCCCGGCCCTGCAGCCAAGGGGCCGCGCCGGGGGAAGGGCCAAGAACAGCACTGACAGCAGGGCTGTGAAAAGAGGGGCAGGGGGGACTAGCACTAAAAGATAAAATCAAAGCAGAGATTGCTGACTCTCCAAACCTCACAAAGCGGTTTGTTTTTCTTAAGTAAGAAGTTTTTTGGTTTTTTTTTCTTTTGTGTGTTTTGTTTGCCGTTAACGAGAAGGCTTTTTTCCTGAAGAAGAGGCTGCTGTAGAGAAAGCTTTTAGCTAAACCCAGAAAGTTTAGAAGGAAAGCGAATCGTAAAAGTTAATGCAGTATTATCTTTCTTTTATTATCTATGCTATTAAGAAGTCCTTTCCAGGTACTGCTGAAGCAACAACCAAAATCACGGAAAGAGAGTGAATTCATGCCAGCAGAATCAAAGGACTTGTGAAGAAACTTGAGGAACGGACTATCATATTTAAACCGGGTGATACTGAACTGACTTTCCAATGGGGACTGAGTGGTAATGGTTTGAGAAAACCCAAATGATCCAAGAAATGTACAAAGAATAACACTGAATTAAGAAATAAGATAATGCTTATATCACTGGATTTGAGCACTGCCTGAATAAAACATCTCCTTGGGGGAGGAATACCTCAGATAGAAAGATCAAGAACGTTTTTGTATTCTGACCTTAGCCCTAGAATTGTACAAGGGAGAAGGGGAATTACTATTTCCATTAGTAAACTTTACTTGATTCATTCCAATACTGGACATGCTAGGTGGGTTATAAGTAAATGCTTAAATTGTAAGAGTAATTAGTGTTGTGATTCGCAAAATTTATGCTCTTATTGCAAAAAGTGTTAAAGTACTGACTTGGTTTTGTGGATGGGAATTATTAGTGCCTGTTAAATGAGAGATACCTGAGGAACAGTAAGAGACCACAGTTAAAGAGTGTCAAAAACAATTTGCCTAGCAATTAGTTAAGAGAAAGTGACAAGAAAATAGAGGGCAAGACCAGATTGGCCTCTGTATTTCACCACCAAGAAGATCAAATAAACCTGCTGTGGGTTGCAACCTCACAGGCATGGGAGGTGGCAGTATAAGCCATACTGGACCTCTGTTATTCCTGTTTCTGGCACTCACTTGTTGTCTTTTCCCTTTCGGGATACCAGCAGGATTGTGTCACAAATGCTACAGAAAGCATCACATAGAAAGAAACCAAAGTTCCTCCTTTATTACACACACCTATGTCAACAGCCACTGTTATAACCCAGCCAAATTAAGAACTTGTAGGCAAAACAGAGTAAATTATTAGATTACAAGAAACTTAAGAAAAAGTGGCAATAGATTTAGAACTGAATGTCCAAAAGGAGAGAGATGGATTTGTTTTAAATTTAATCTTGAAGATGCGGTTCAAGATTTGGAAAAAAAACCCCAAATAATAAAGGAAAAGGTAAAACCAGCACAGCAATCTAACTCTGTATTGACTCCAAATTATCTGTTGAATTGTATTACAAGACTCCAAGCAGTTATAGAAATGATAGCAAATAAGGCTGCCCAGGCATTAGAGTTAACATTAAGTCAGCTAAGCCAAACAAAAACTGTAGGGTATCAGAAAGGTTCGCTTTAGACTGTTTATTGGCCAAAGAAGGGGGTGTTTGTGGAAAGTTCAATATATCAGATCGTTGAAAATTGATGACCACAGAAAAGTCATTCTAGCAAAAGCAAAAGAAATCAAAAAGAAAAATATATACGCATATAACAACCCAGGTACCAGTCCAAAAATTAGAAAACAATGTTAAAATCTAGCTGGTGGGGTAATGTATTAGAAGAAATTAAGACCTTTCATTTGTGTTACAACTGTTTTTATATTTCTTTCTTGTGTAATCCCGTGTTTTATTTTACCAGCATAGTCCAGAAGATATAAGTAGAAAAAAAATATTGCTCAAGCCAAATGATTTACAAAGAATAAGAGTGGGGATTGTGAAAAATGCATGTATTTTATGATTGGCTTTTCGCAAATATTAAAATGAATATTATATGTGTTGTGTGAGAAAGCAATGCTGTATTAATTTTCTTAAGCACTGTGTTAAATATAGTTTTAGGTTATAAAAATAGAAACTATGCTATGTAAGATGCTTTGTTTAACAGAAAGGGCTTGCAGCGAGATAGCAGCCACAGGACATCTAAATCTTTCAGAGAAAGGGAATTTCTTGCCTTCTTATCAGAAAAAATGAACTTCTTCTCACCTTGGAGGCACTGTTAGGATTAGAAGGAAAGAAGTTGACAATGACCAGA
The DNA here is from genome assembly GCF_035770615.1 of Melospiza melodia melodia. Taxonomy (NCBI): domain Eukaryota; kingdom Metazoa; phylum Chordata; class Aves; order Passeriformes; family Passerellidae; genus Melospiza; species Melospiza melodia. Next base: position 6,615,217 of record NC_086200.1, read on the forward strand.
CACAATCCTGTATTTGAATGGAATTTATGCATCATGTATGAAGTATATGAATATGCAACAGGCTATTGTTCTTAAGGGTTAATCCTTTGTTAATGGGTGTCCTTTTTCAGGCTCCTGATGCCCAGAAAAAGGTACCCGGATATCTGTAACTCTTTGTTTTTATTGTCTCATATTGTCTTAATTCAATTTATCCAAATTGTTATTACTCTAATTGTGTTACTATTTTTATAACTATCTTATTACTATGAAACTTTTTAAAATTTTAAAAACAAGTGATTGGCGTTTTTCACACTGACTGTTCACCGCTGCCAATGCTCACAGTATTCTCCTAACACACTTGAGCTTCCTGTCTTTCAGTGAGAGAAAGATTCAGCTAAAGTCAAGGAAAGAGGGCAGGGGAGATGGAAACCTTCCCTTGGGATGCTTTTAGGAAGGCCTGAAGGGACCCTGCCTTTCCTTGGAACAGAGGTGGTCACCATGCATGGTGTTGCCTGACCTGCCCTAGGTGCTCCTCTATTCCAGAAGGACTTTTGCCCACTTCATCACTTGTCTGTCCCTCCAATTCCAGGGCCTCAAACCTGCTCTGTGAGATACTAAACCTGTAAGTCAGCTGTAAGTTTTCAGAATATGGCACTGACCATGGCTCTAAGTAAGTTTTTTTAATCAGGCTTACAATATATTTTGAGAAGAAGAAGGAACAGAAGGGGTAGATACCACACAAGAATCCAGCAGAGTCTTCCCAGCTTTTTTGTCTGGGTTCTATGAAGCACAATGCCCAGTGCTTGCATTATGCTGTCTTTTCATGTGTTCTGGTGACCAGAACCATCCCATGGCCAGGCCCAGGATAATTTGGGTGCCAAAGTCCCATTGCCTGCAAACATCACACTCTTTTTTACCCAGCTGGTGCTCAGCTCAGCATATTTGCTGAGACAACTTTAGGACTGTTTTCCTTAACTTGGCAGTTCTAGCAGATGTCCTTATGGCCCCTAAATTCTGCATCCTTTGTGTCCACTATCAATGGGCATCCTTCTTCCCAAGCTTTGTCAACCTCCCTCTGGGTCTGAGATCAGTGAAACGGGCCCAGCCCTGAGTCTTAAAGACAATTCTAGCAACAACTACTTTGCTTTTCTAATACCTGGCCATCACTTCGAGCTTGTAGGCTGCTATGTGTGTCACAGGTTAAATGTCTCTTCCTGTTGATCAGGCTTGGAAGCGTGGACAGCCCAGGCATGACAGGATATGTTTTCTTCAGGAAATGGGACGTAGGGCCCAGCTTGCACCAGGTCCAGGCCCGCGCCTTCCAGAGCGCCAGAAGGTTCGCGGCGCCATTGCAGGGCTCAGGGCGCCTCCTTGTGGGCAAGAGTCGCCTCGACAGCGCGGGCGCCGCGCGGCGGGGCCAGAGGGCGGGAAAGGGCGGGCGGGTGTGAGGGGCGGGGCGGTTCGTGCCTAGAGCCGAGCCCGCGCTGTACATCGGCGCCTTCCCGGCTCGGTGTTGGGAGCGAGCCGCCGCTGCTCGGGCTCTGGGAGAAGCGTGCGGCCGCTGCAGAGTCCCAGCCCGCAGATCTGGCTGCTGGCCGAGGCTGCAGTGCAGAGCTGCCATGCCAGAGCTGCCGTGCGCCGTGGCACTGCCAGAGCCCCTGGCAGAGCCGGGCTGGAAGTGCCGACAGCTGAGGGAAGCCCTGCCATGGCAGCGCCCCAAGCTCTTGTTTATCCCACAGAAAGAGAGGATCAGCACCTGGAGGTGACTGCGTCATTCCTGGAAAGGGACTATCTGCTTACAGTTGCGATGTCTGGCAGCAAGCAGGACGGCGCTGGTGCCAGGGCGCCAAGTGAGGGCAAAGCAGCCCTGTGACAGCCTGGCCCAGGGGCTCTTGTGGCAGCAGGCAGCGTGGGGATCAGAACAGAGGCAGGGGGAGGCAGGAGCTGCTCGGCCATGCCAGGGCTGGGAGCCTCCTTCCTGCCCAAGTGGGGCCCAGCTGGGCCAGGGGGCAGCTCCTGGGACAGCCGTGCCCGCAATGGCCCCTGCTCTGCAAGGCCTCCAGCGCTGCCCATCAGCCAGGCAGGGACAGAGCAGCCTTGGGGCCGATGCTGCTGCAGGCTCAGAGCCCCGCACAGCTGCTCATGCCCGGTGCCATTGGCTCTGTCCCCTGCAGCCTGCATGCTGTGTCACCGTGCAGAGGCTGAGCCCTGTGCCTCCCCTGGCCCTGGCAACTGTTCCTGTGCTGCTCCTGCACTGCCCAGGGCACCCACGGGCCCTGCTTGGGCCGCACGCAGACCAGAACCAGCTGGGGCTGTGACAGCTCTGCTGCTCTGGGCCCAGCCCTTGGGCAAAGCACCCGCCTGTCCCTGGGCTGGGGGCAGTGCCCAGGCTGGGCTTGGCAGAGCCCGTCCGCTCCTGGAGGGCTGGGGGCACTGCTCTGGCCTGGCCTGGCCCGGCCCTGGGGTCCCTTGGCATTCCTGCTTGCCCTTGCATCCACCAGGGATGGGCTGCAGCTCAATGGCCCCGGCCTGGCCGCACACTCAGGCCTGGAGCCTTCCCATGGCTCCCCAGGGCACGAGAGCCTCAGCCCCAGCTCCCAAACACGACCTAACAGGGTTTGCTGATATTGATCCCTGTTAGACCTTTGAAAGCATGTTGAAAGTAACCTTGTTTGGCAACTCCTTTAAGGAACAAACGTGATTCGCTTCTAATCAGTAAAAACTTTATTGGTTTGCTTGCACTTCCTATAGGGTATCCTAATGCTTCCTTTGGCGTTCCAGAAAATAATGAAAATCTAACAAATTCTAAAGAGAAGTTCTTGAATCCACTATGAGGAGAAGTCTCTACATTCACTATCCTTACATACACTTAAGTAGCTGCTCCTGTAACACACAAAGATGTAGTGGTTTACCTGACTGGACCACACAACAGGATGTTATACACACCGCTACACTAAAAAACTTCTCTTCCCTGTTCATCACAAATTTAAAGCTCTTCTCGAGGTCCTGACTTAATTTTACATGCACATTCATACCTGCAATCCCTCCCCATGCTCAGTTTTCACCTAGACTTACCAGGGAACAGATGTTCCATACTCACCTCAAGCAGTAATCTACGTCTGTCTTCCTAACCCTCTTTTTCTTCACTGACTTCTACTAATCTACAAAATAACTTGGACCCTCTGCACAAAAGAAACATCCAATTAATAGCCTTAAACACTTGTGATTGTGCTGCTACTTCTAACAATCTTGACCACCACAGCACTAAAATCAGAAATCAATTCTTCACATCCTTCCTGTTCTCCTGCCCCCACCACGCCTTGGCTCCAGCAGAAATGTTCCCTACTGCAGCCTGGTGTGCTAAGAACAATCAAAGGCAGCAGCACTTTCCCTCAACATGCTGCAATCTGAATTGCAGTGAAATTGCAGCTGTTGCATTAGAAGCTCAGCACCAGCACCCCACATCTTCCCCCAGAACTGAGGCCTGCTGAGGCCTGAGCTCTCCATTTCAACACACCCTGTAAATCAGGCTGCCTGGAAGATTGCAGGCTGGTAACTGTGTGAACACAGCAGTGCATTTCAGCAGAGTTATGGAATCAGTCTCATGGAAGGCACATCCTTTAAGCTTAAGACTCTATTCTACAAAATCTAGCCAGCAATTGTTTTGGTGGCCTGTGCAGGTTTTGGGGACTGTGCATGTTTCCTTTGGATGTTGTTTTCTTTGTTTCTAAATACAAAATTCACTGGATTCAGAAGCGAAACCCCAGCTTCATTAGAACAAAGAACCACAGGGACATATGTGGCTGACAAGAACACTCCTCATTTCTAATAGTAACACCAGAAAGAGAGGAAAAAGATAAAGATGATTTAAATACCCGAAAGGATCCGAAATGTCTACATAAGCTGTCAAGTGACTAAGTTTTTGGTAAACTCTAAAAGTCCAGATTCCTATTCGGTAATTGTCTGAAAGAAAAGAAAGCCAGAAAATCTGGTTGACCTTTATATTGCCAGGACTTTCTCACGGGATTCTACCACAACTTGGATCACAAGTGAGGGTGGCAAATTTTGACTAGAAAACTTTGATAACTAGGCAGCATTTTTTCCTCCTCACTGAATTACAGGAAGGGTTTAAAAGGAAAAAAAAATATAAAAGAGCGTAAAGAAATTCTATCATACCTCTTAGGTGTTCATCATCTTTGGAGAACAAAAAAAAAAAACTCTAGCACTTCCTGTGCATGGTAAAGAAAGAAACCTAGAAAAGGACAAAGGGATTTGAGCATCCTAAATTGTACTATCAAATTTCATGAACACAAGTTAATCCTGTAGTGCTTCAGAGAAATGCCATACATTGAAAAGCTTTATTCCCTAGAAACCAAATAAATCTTTTTATTTTCCAAATCCTCTTTTAAAGAGAAAACTGACTGTGTCTTTGGCTTTTGGCCAAACTCAGTTTGGAGTTGGTCAAACCAAAATGACCCAGTTAATTTCCTGTGCTCTGCTCTTTCTTTCCATATTCCCATTCACATCCAATGGGTTGCTGGGAGTTTTGACTCTGTGCAGCACAAACGGTTTTCTAAGATGACTTTCATTGCTCAGAGGTGTGCAATGTCAGTTTCCCATTCCCTGAGTGCTGCTATTAATATTCCCACAGCATCCAACTACTACAGCCAAGTAGACAACAAAGAGAAATGGAACTTGCATTTCTTGGTCCTGTTCAATTTCTGACATCTCAGGCTCATCGTCACCCTCAGAACTGCTGTCCTGGAAACGTGGATCCTCTTGCCATGTGGCTTTTACTGGCTTTATTGTCCCAAGCGCGTGAGGCTCTGCAATGACAGCACCAATAGAGAAAAAAAGCCAAAACCAGATTATTCCTCTAATCATCAGGAAGAATTCCTCCTTTCACGTGAAATACTTACAGTGGAGAAGAGAGATTTAGGAAGGACAGAATCTGACCCTGCCAGATTTTCTAAGCTACATTTCTGCTCCACTTTGTATTTTCCACTTTGTTCCAGGGAGCCCTTATGTATTCTAAATATTTCTCATTGCATTCAGAAGACACTGAATACCTTTTCAGTTCAGCGCAAGTCTGGCGGGCTCGTTGCTTTGTGCTGTTGCGTTGGGTTTTTTAATATTTTGGGTAACTTCACGGGGTTTCTTTTCTCTCCTACATGACTGGGACTTGAGTTAATGTTGTTTCATCTTCATTTCAGACGGCCTCATTTTATCTAAGGTTAGGACACCCCAATGATCATGTGTCATTCCATTTCCTTTTTCTAAAGGTCCAAGAGTAGAATTCAGTAACAAACAGAATGTTCATGGATCTTGGGGCCAGCTCTCGGACTTTGCTCCTCCCTCTACATTAACGCACATTTCCTTAAAAGCCTTGTGAGTTCCTATGAAACTTGATATGACTGGTGTGTCACCTTTTTCCCTGTTTGAGGAATTCAGGGCATGAGAACAAGCTTTTTCACCACTCAGCAAAAACCCCCAATGCCTTCTCAAAGCATGCCTTTCAGAATTCCTGAGATGCAAGCATGAGGCACCTCTCAATAATCTACCACAACCCTAGCAAGCAGAAATGAAGATCAAAATGCTTCTGCCTAATTACTGACTTCTGTTGCTGAAAATCCCCTGCATCCTGACCTTTTTTACACCATATTGCCCTACAGTGCCTGCCAGAAGCTCTTCCTTAGCAATGGCACTGTTAGAAGGGTTCTGCTGTTACCTTCTTTGATGCCCAACTCCTCTGTGCCTCCAAAGAAAGAAAACTTGAAGTAACTCATCTCCTTAGCTGCATCATCCTCAGGCAAAGGTCCCAAATGGTCATCTGGGGCAGAGTCCTGTGCATCCTCTTTGTCCCAGGGTATTTCCTCAGTCTGGTTTGCTCTTTGAAGGTCTTTCAAAGAATAAACCAGAATAGACGGAGGAAATACCGTCTATTCTGGTTTGTTCTTTGAAAGGCCTCTTTCAAATCCGCAGCAATGGTGTAGGAGTTGTCTTCAGACAGTGAGGCAGTGTCTCATCTCTTTCTTATTTTTTTGGCTTTACTGAAATGAGATTGTTCAAGGATAGCAACACAGCACACGTCCTTTTCGGACACAGCTTCCCTAAGAGCCACCTTGCTCTGAATGTCTCCCTAAGCATATCCAAGCCCATTAAGGAGTGCTTCATTATCAAGGGTAAGCAGTGGGGAAACATCTGAGGTTGAAGTCTAAAGGCAGGAACAAGAGTCCTTTTTAATTAGCCACATCCTTAAGTGACTTTTCACTGAATACACAGTTACACAGAAATCAAGGTATTTAGCCCAGACTTCTTCCTGCCAGTAGAAACATCAAGAGCTAATAGGGTTTGCCCACAGAGCTGCACATCTCAGGGTCCCTGCACTGACCGTTCTCACCTTCACTTCTGGCAAGGAACACACGGCCTAGAAAGAAAAGATGACGGCACTACGTGCTGCTGTTGGAGGTCCCAGTTGAGGTCCGACGTCGCTGGTGGGAGCGGCTGCTCCTGCGGGATGTCCCCGACCATGTCCCCCTACGCCTGGGCCTCTCAGCACTCGCTGCTGTCCTCCGGCTCCTGTCCTGGCGACTCCTGGACCGCACAGTTTGAGTCGAGGCCCGGCGCTGCTGGCGGGAGCGGCTGCGTCTGGGGAATGGCCCTGACCATGTCTCCCTTCGCCTGGGCCTCTCAGCCCTTGTCCCTGTGCCACTGCTGCTGCCGCGGCGACTCCTGGAGCGGACAGGTGGACTCTGGGCCCAGCCTTGCTGGCGGGAGCGCCTGCGTCTGGGGGATGGCCCTGACCATGTCTCCCTTCGCCTGGGCCTCTCAGCCCTTGTCCCTGTCCCACTGCTCCTGTCACAGCAGCTCCTGGAGCGGACAGGTGGACTCCGGGCCCAGCCCTGCTGGCGGGAGCACCTGCGTCTGGGGGATGGCCCTGACCATGTCTCCCTTCGCCTGGGCCTCTCAGCCCTTGTCCCTGTCCCACTGCTCCTGTCACAGCAGCTCCTGGAGCGGACAGGTGGACTCCGGGCCCAGCCTTGCTGGCGGGAGCGCCTGCGTCTGGGGCATGGCCCTGACCATGTCTCCCTTCGCCTGGGCCTCTCAGTCCTTGGCCCTGTCCCTCTGTTCCTGTCATGGCAACTCCTGGAGCTGACAGGTGGACTCTGGGCACGACCTTGCTGGCGGGAGCACCTGCGTCTGGGGGATATCCGTGATGGTGTCTCCCTTTGCTTGGGCCTCTCAGCCCTTGTACCCGTCCTACTGTTCCTGTCACGGTGACTCCTGGACCAGACAGGTGGACTCTGGGCGCGACTTTGCCGGCGAGAGGAGCTTCGCCTGCGGCTGGGCCCAGCACGTCTGGAATGGACCCTGTCCTCAGGGTCAGGGGACGTGCTGCGTGTTGCCCTTGATCTGCTGATGCTGCTGGTGTCCAGTGAGGAAGATGGCAGCGCCTGCTGCCATGCTGCGTGTTGGGGCCTGCTGTGGCTGCCCGTCTCTGGAGATGGAGGTGGGGAAACCAGCACCAATGGCACAGGGCTGTGGGAGCTGGGGCTGATGGCCTCAGACTCTGACCAGCCACGAGCAGATTGTAGTCCTGACTGTCTGGCCGGCCTGGGGCCATTGAGCTCTGTCTCATCCCTGGAGGCTGTAAGGGCAAGCAGGAATGTCAAAGATCACCCAGGCCCCGGCCAAGCCAGGCCAGAGCAGTGCCTCCAGCCCTCCAGCAGTGGATGCTGCGCTCTGCCAAGCCCGGCCTGGGCACTGCCCCCAGCCCAGGGACACCGGGGACTTTGACTCATACATGTTCCGAGCCCAGCACAGCTGTCACACTCCCATCTCTGTGTGCTGTTCCTCAGGCCAGAGCAGCGCCTGTGGGTGCCCTCAGCAGCACAGGAGGAGCACAGGAGCAATTGCCAGGGCCTGGGGAGGCAAACAAGCTCATAGCACTGAGAACAAAAAGTGTACCAGCACGTGGTTGTCTAGCCAAGCGCTTCTGCTTCTTCCTGCTTTGAGCCCTTGTCGAGACACAGGTTCCCTGCAGAGCCCCAGGTGCAGCTTCCCAACTTACCCCTGTTCCTCTGCCTCCTCCCTGCCCCCAGGGTAAAGGCAATCCCTGGCATTGCATTGGCCGTGCCTCACTCCTAGATCTGCGAAGGCATCGTTGTCCTCCCACGTTGGCTGTCTGATGGAGAAAGGAAGAGATGATGAATTTCTGCTGCTCTCCCTCACGGAGGTCCAGGGTGTCCCAGCTCTTTCTCCAGCGCTTTTCCAAGTTGGGGGTGAAGCTGAAGCCCAGACTCACAGGACAGGGCAGGGCCAGGGCTCCTGGGGCAGGGCCTGGCACAGCACAGCACTTGCACCTTCCTGGCTGGTGGGCCAGGCAGAAGGACACCAACCTGAAGGGGACTCGGATCCCCAAGATGAACATTTCAACAGGGAATTCCCCACTGTCTCTGCACAGGGGGCACTGGAAATAGAAAGCACCAGCGCGCAAGGCCTGTCCCTGCAGGGCAAACACAGGCAGGGTGAGCGAGGCCCTGCTGCTGCTGCTGCTGCTGCTGAGCACCTGCTGTGCCCCAGGGCTCAGGGGAGGGCTCCTACCTGGATGCAGTCCCTGTGGAACCAGGCCTTTTTGCACGCTGGGCACACCAATGTTGTGAAGGTCTTTCTGTCCTCCACAGGTTCCATGCAGATGGGGCAAACGGTGTCCGGCTCAGGAGTCGCATCCACCTCCTGCTCTGGACGGTGCTCAGGGCAGAAAGAGCTGGGGGCAAAGGGATGGGGAAAGTGAGAAATGCTGGATCATTCCCCAGGGGTGGCCATAAAGAGAGATGAGGTACCTGAACGGAGTAACGTATAGATTGACACAGCCGCCCTCCTTGGTACAGGGCAAGTGGAACCATCTGTCACAGTTCTCCCTGCAGCACATGATGGTTGCCCCGCTCTGGCCGCAGACGCAGCAGCGCTGGAAAGAGCCAAGCAGCTGCATCAGCAGCAGCAGCAGCAGCAGCAGCCTCGAGGCCTCCCCAGGCAGCCCCAGGGCTAAGGGCAGGGCGCAGGACGTGGCCGCTGCCGGCTCCCAGCCCACAGAGCCGCCAGCTGGAGGAGGGAGGCTGCTGTGCCAGGGCCTCTGTGCCAGAGCTGCTGGGAGCCAGACTTTGTCCCGACTGTTGGGCCGGCCTTTCTTTCCTGCAGTCTGGGCTAAGCTCTGGCAAACCTCGCCAGGCACAAATCTCCCTGCTCTTGTCAGGCTCTCACCTTCTGTGCCGCCCGCCGCACTGCAATTAGGAGATCTCGAGGGAGAAAGTCCATGAGTCCCCCGCGGTCCGTCTCTTGCCGAAATAGTAGAGTGGCGAAGAACTGCAGCCAAGGGGAGAAGCTGATGAGGAGGGGGCGGGAGGAGCTGCCCATTGCAAAGGTGGAGGGAGCGCCCGGAGCCACTCACCATGCAGAACACGTGGGCACAGAGCCCACCCTTCTGCAGTTTGTCACCGCACATGTCCGGGTCAGCCTCGGCACGGCGACACAGCATGCAGGCTGCAGGGGACAGAGCCAATGGCACCGGGCATGAGCAGCTGTGCGGGGCTCTGAGCCTGCAGCAGCATCGGCCCCAAGGCTGCTCTGTCCCTGCCTGGCTGATGGGCAGCGCTGGAGGCCTTGCAGAGCAGGGGCCATTGCGGGCACGGCTGTCCCAGGAGCTGCCCCCTGGCCCAGCTGGGCCCCACTTGGGCAGGAAGGAGGCTCCCAGCCCTGGCATGGCCGAGCAGCTCCTGCCTCCCCCTGCCTCTGTTCTGATCCCCATGCTGCCTGCTACCACAAGAGCCCCTGGGCCAAGCTATCAGAGAGCTGCTTTGCCTTCACCTGGCTCCCTGGCACCAGGACCCTCCTGCTTTCTGTCAGACATGGCGGCTGTCTACGCCGAGTCTATCTCCTCGAAGGACGTGGTCACTTCGAGGTGCTGTTCCTCTCTGTCTATGGGAGAAAGAAGGGGGGGGGGGAGTTTGCAGAACAGGCCCAGAACCACGAGGCTCTACTCCCTGCTCAGCCCTGCGTGAGCCCTGCTCCTGTCTGTTTCTCCTCCCGTCGTCGCCTTGAGTAACACTGCAGTGTCCTCTGGCTGTTCCTCTGCTGATTCTGTGATTTTGGGAAGGGAGAGGCAGGTGAGCCTGCAGCACAGGCCCAGAGCCCCGAGGTGTGGGGCCCCTCTGGTCCCTGGGCAGCCACATCCCCGCCCTACCTTCTCCTCCCGTTGTCAGGTCGCACTGACACTCGGCTTGAGCCCCGCGTTCCCTTTTGTGGCCTTGGTGGCACAGGTCACAATGGCCACTCTGACATCAGCACCGTGTACCCAAAATCGGGGCAGCCATGGCCCCAGGTCCCTGGCAACCACTTGTGGCGGCCCCCTTGGGCACCGAGCTTCTAAAATGGTCCGAGCGTTTGCTCAGGGTGGAAGCAGGGCCAGGACTCCTGCAGCAAGTGCAGCGTCAAATGCCAGGCCCTGGGGCAGCCAGCCAGGGTGGCACTGTAGGCAGGGAGGTGCTGTTCAGGCACTGCCACGCCAGGGCTCCGGCCCCGGCCAAGGGAAATTTCTGCTCCTGCCCCTGGCAGGCGGTGGCCCAGAGAGCCCGTGCGGAGTCAGCTGCACTACAGGGATTCAAACCCTGCTCTAGGTGAACTGATGTTTTCATAAAGTTCAGAAAACTAAGATGAACCTGATTTGATGCTGCTGCTGATCACCATTGGGTACAGGAGATAAACCTGGACACCACCACAGCTGCCTCCGTTATCCTGCCATCATATGAACTAACAACTTTGACTTTCCATATAAATGGAAAAATTAGTATTAAGCTTCTGAGAAGCGTCATCTTTTATACTGACTCAGCAGAAAGACAGAAAATTCACTGAGAATTTTCTGTGTACATTTGACAGGAGAGCTTGCAACTGTCCTCCACTCAAGTCAAATACAGGAGGATGCTTTTCCTACATTATAGGAACTTTGCCAGTTTGGTCCATGCTTTCCTACTAGAAAATACATTGGAAAAAATTAGGAAGAGAAGCACGAACAATTCTTGTCAATTTTTCTCTTTCGTGTCTTTGCAAACATGCTCCTGGAAATGCAGATCCATGACTTGTGGAACAATCAGTGGCATCTCTGGGAAGCAGGGCAGGGACTGACAGGCAAGGACACACTGCACCTGCCTGATGCTGGGGCAGCAGGAGTTTGCCCATTTTCCTGTCTCCATGGCAGAGCAACCTTGGCTGGGAAACGATCCCTTCACTGGTCTAGGAGGGAGGCACAGCCAGTGCAATGCCAGGGAGCGCCTTTACCCTGGAGGCAGGGAGGAGGCAGAGGAAGAGGGGGGAAGTTAGGAAGCTGCACCCGGGGCTCTGCAGGGCTCCCGGCTAGGTCTCGAAGCACAAGGAGCCAGAAGAGCTTGGCCGGACAATCCCGAGCTCTGGACACCTTGTCCTCAGCACCGGGAACCCGTTTGCTTCTCCAGGCCCTGGGCACTGCTCCCGTGCTGCTCATGCAATTACACACAGACACAGAGCTACCTGCTCTGTCTCAACCCTCTTCAGCACTGAACAGCACAACACAGTAACATGTTCTCTTCAGTACATGGTCTAATTATTAATAGTCCTGCAAAGACTCACATTCAAAGCACACACAAAAACCCCAAACCCTGGTACAAACCTTGCATCAACACAAAATGCATGTTGCTCTTCAGAAACACAGGGCAGCACTTTTGGCCAATGCTTTTTCCTATAAGATCTTTCAAAGGATTGCAAAAGTGACATTGTTTGGCAACTTCTTCAAGGAACAGACAGGAGAGGCTTCTGAGTTTTTAAAGATTTAGTGGTTTGCTTTCACTTTCCTTTTGGCATCCTTACACTTCACCCAGCATTCCAGAAAATCGTGAAAATCCAAAATAATATCAGGGGAAGTTTCTGAATTCATTCATGTTTCTCCCAAAGACTTTCTTGACATACATACAAGTGACTGGTCCTATGACATACAGAGACGCAGTGGTTTCCCTGACTGGACATTACAAGACAACGTTATAGACTCCACTATACTAAAACACTTCTGTTGCCTGGTAATTACAAAGCCTGAAGCTCTTCTAGAGGCTTTTCCCAGTGCAACTTCATTAGGTTCCTCTCTGCCCAACTCTCGAGCCTCTCCAGGTCTCACTGAAGGGCAGCAGAGCCTTGTGGTGCCTCAGGCCCTGCTCCCAATTCTGTCCCATCAGCAAACACTGAGGGAACACTCTGTCCCTTCTGCCAGGTCACTGGGGAATAAGGCAAACAAGGCTGGGCCCAGCACGGCGCCCTGAGCTCACAGCTACCTGAGTTTGGAGCTCCCCTGTCCACTTCTCTGCCCCACTGTCCCTGAGCTGCCTCAGGGGCCTGTTATGGGAGGCAGGGACAAAGCCTTGCTGAAGTCCCAGCTGGCAACAACCACTGCTCTCCCCTCACAAGCCCAGCCAGTCACTGCAGCACAGGTGGCTATGGGATTGGTCAAGCATGGTTTCCATTCCTGTTATTCCACAGGCTTAGAGATGGCATCCAAGAGGAGCTGTTCTGTCACCTTTCTGGGGATGGAGCTGAGGCTGATGGCCCTGCAGTTTCCTGGCTCTTTCTTGGTGCCCTTTTGCAAGACTGCAGTGATGTTGGCTTTCCTCCACTGCTCATGCCTCTCTCCAGGGCTGTCTCCTTCCCTGACCTGCTGGCAGAGCACCCTGTGCCAGAGGCAGGAGAAGAGATTTCCCTTGGCCCCAAAAGGGAACACTGGGCTCAGGCCGAGTGTCAGTGCGACCTGACAACGGGAGGAGAAGGCATGAAGGAGCAGAGCTCACACAGGGCTGAGCAGGCAGTAGAGCCCTCGTGGCTCTGGGCTTGCTCTGCAAGCTCCTTGGCCTCTACTTTCTCCACAGAGAGAGAGGAACAGCACCTCAAAGCGACCAGGAAACCCGGACATGGAGCGGGGCTGGGGCTGAGACACCTCAGGGAAACCGGACACGGAGCGGGACTGGGACTGTGACACCTCAGGGAAAGCGGCCATGGAGCGGGACTGGGACTGTGACACCTCAGGAAACCGGCCATGGAGCGGGACTGGGACTGTGACACCTCAGGAAACCGGCCATGGAGTGGGGCTGGGACTGTGACACCTCAGGAAACCGGCCATGGAGCGAGACTGGGACTGCCAGCCCTCAGGAAACCCGGCCATGGGGCTGGGGCTGCAGCTGTGACACCTCAGGGAAAGCAGCCATGGGTGTGGCTTGGCCTTTGACACCTCAGGGAACTCACCATGGCAGCCACCTCCAGGGGTTTTGAAGTACTTGTTTCTTGGTTTAATGCCCTTCCAAGATCAATTTTCCTGATCCTTATCCATGTTTTGGACAAGTATTGCCTCCTGAACAGGCCACCTCCTGGATGTGCAATGATTCCATCTGATCCAGCTGTGCCTCTTCCTTTCTCAAGGGATGGACAGAGGGGCTCTATTGAAGGTGGCATTTCCTGCAGGAAGGGAGGCGATGCCAGACACAGCCACAGGAGGTAGTTGCTCTGCTTCTGGGCCTGAGCCCTGCTGAGGCTTGAGCTGCCCTCTCTGCTGCTTGGCACTGCGGGCACAGCCCGGATAAGATGGGCACAGCCCAGAGGAATTGTCCCGAGCAGGCTCAGGGCACTCGGGTACTGAGCTGTCCTGCTGGGCTCCCTCCGTGGGAGACATGTCCCGAAACCTGGGAGCGGCTGCACAGGGTGCCCGTGGTGGGGAAAGGGCAGAGGGGGAGAGCAAGGCTCCAGTGTGTCCTGAGAGGGCCTGGCTATGTGCCCGTGGGCTGTGGGAGCTGTTCCATGGGCAGGTGGGCAAGCAGGAGGGAGGGACGGAGGTTGGGAGTGACAGCTGTGGCACTGCAGATTTCCCCAAGCATTTAGTGAGGGTTTCCTGTGTGGCAGGGAGAGAGCCCCAGGGCCCTGGGCTGCTCCAGCTGCCCCTCCAGGCATGTTGCACAGGACCTGCAAAGAGCGTACAGAGTGACCAGGAGCCACAGGCTCCCGCAGCCTTACCCCACCCCCTTGCAGTCCCCAATTCCCCAAGGGAGAAGGGGATCCCAACACACCATGGAAATGGTTCTGTAGCATCTGTGATCCCTCCTCGACTGGGATCATGACTTGGATTACTTGGAAATGCTGGTGAATGGTGCTTTGAAGACCTTGTCAGATGTTGGAGGCATGTTCTGAATGTACCTTTCCTGACAGAATAATCTGTGTCAGTATGCCAAGAGCTTACCATGAGCCAGTTCCCTTAAATTTCACTGAAGGTAGATCAGTTCTGGAAACCTTACCCTGCTCCCTTCTGGAGCCCTGAGGGATCCCACAGGATCGCTGTCAGTGGGAGGAAGGGGCATTTGGCTGTCCATCCTCCTCCCGTGTGCAATGCCACTGTGTCCTTCTGTGTGCTCTGTGCAGCCACAGAGAAGAGCAGAGAGGGAAGGGGCTGGGCCCAGGGCTGTGCCCCAGGGCTGAGCCTTTCTCAGCTCCTTTGCAGCCCCCAGGGAGCCCGAGCTGCTTCTGCTGCCACTGCTAAGCCCTGGCCCTGCCTGGGGCTGGGTTTCAAGCTGCTGACTGCTCCAGGGAGTCCTTTCTGCCCCGACTGCCCCGCAAGGGGCTCCTTCCATCCCAGTGTGGGGCCACTGCAGGCACGAGGTCCCCCTGGCCCTGCTCCTGAGTGGAAGGCAGAGCCAAGGGAGTGCCTTGGAGGGCACCAATCACCCAGGTGCCCTCACTGCCACTCGGGCCTGAAGGAGAATCTTCAGCAGTGCCATTGGAGCTGTTGTGTCCTGCCTTTCTTTGCAGCTGAGCCTGTTGCTAAAGGTGATCTGGCTTCCCAGCCCATGTTCAGGATTGAGCCTCTGGGAGATGGTGAGGGTACGCCAAGGCCTTTCCCCTGTGAGACCTGCCAGCTCAGAGCCCAAAGCTCGGCCAGGGGGGCATCGCTGCAGGTGCCAGGACAGAGCCATGCATGTGTGTGCCCTCACCCTGCACGATCCACTCACAACTTCTGCTCAGCACTGGCAGGTGTTTGAAGGACGGTGGGCCATGGTCCAGCTGAAAAAGCCCAGATGATTTGTTGATTTTATCCGATTTTGCATAAGCATGACGTTCTGAACATGCCATTAAAGAAATGGAGAATTTCTCCATCTT
The DNA here is from genome assembly GCF_035770615.1 of Melospiza melodia melodia. Lineage (NCBI taxonomy): Eukaryota > Metazoa > Chordata > Aves > Passeriformes > Passerellidae > Melospiza > Melospiza melodia. The sequence continues at coordinate 6,630,406 of NC_086200.1, forward strand.
TTAAGGTGTACTTTTTGTTTCTCAAGTGATGGGCCAAAAGTTAGGACAGAAGGAGGTGTTTCCCCAACAAAGCAGAGGCCAATTGGCAGCCCCTGCTGCAGGAAGGAAGTCCGAGCCAAACACAGGCATGGGCACAGGCACAGAAGGTAATTGCTGTGCCAGGCTCAGCAGGGCTCAGCCATTGGCAGAGCTGTGTGGCTGCAGCTCTTCTTCTTCTACCAGGGCCTCCCTTGCACAGCCCGGCAAAGCTGGAGGTGCCTTTGGAGCTCGTTCAGAGCCCTGGGAAAAGGGGACTCGTGCACCAACGTCCCTCCCGCTGCAGCTGCTCTGGAGCTGGCCCTGAGTGCCCAGAGGCCCAAGGCACAGGAGCAGCCCCGAGCGGGAGCCCTGCCGCGAGCCCAGGGCCAGAGCCAGCCTTGGCTCCTGACTGGGCAGGGGCTGCACTGGGTCCTGACAGGGCCTGACTCTGTGCCCTGGGGCTGGGGGAGCTGTCACGGGGCAGGGAGGGCCAGGGCTGGCAGGGGCTGCTCAGGGATGGGTGTGGCCCGTGTCCCTCCAAGCAGCGACTGCCCAAAAAGCTGCGCTGCCCCCGGGCTCTCCTCTCGGCCTGCTGGGCTTTGTTGGGTGGCACAGCCTGTGCCACGGGGTGGCAAGGTCCCTGCAGGCCCCAGCTCTGGGGGAAACGGAGAATGTCCTGCCCGCATCCACCGTGCTGCCAGCTCAGCAGTGCAGCACAGCACGGGCTGACGATCCCCATTGCTCCCACAGGTGCAGCTGGAACCACAGCACATGTTCCTGATTCCCAGAAGGGCCTTGGAAGGGGTTTCTGTCAGGGAACAGGCTTCTGGCTAGGGTTACTGGCAGGCCTGCTTGTCTTGGAGCTGATCTTCATCTTATGCTCTGTCCGAAGTTGGACTTGCTGGAAGAGAAAAGGGTGAGTGTTTAGTTCACCTTTCCCTCAAACAGCTGCTTTTGAAAGTCTACGTCAGACAGAAAACATTCCCAGTGAGGTTGCAGTGTAGGGGTGGCCGGTCCTTGATTGTCCAAAGAACTCTGCTGAGGGTTCTGCTGCTGCCCAGAGCTTTCATTGGCCTCCTAATTGCTGGGCCCTGTCCTGGGGGGGCCCGCTGGGGCTGCAGCCAGTGCTGGCTCCCACTGAGGCTGCCTGGCCAAGAGCAGCCCCAGGGGCACAGGGCGGAGGCAAAGCACGGTGGGGAGGAGAAAGAGCAGGGACGAGATTGCCCTTGAAAGGCAGGGGAAGGGAGAATGTTGCTTATTGGAAGAAGCCCCAAAGAGCGGCTGGAAGGGGTGCTGCCTGATCAAGGACCCCCGAGAAGCGGAGGGAGGGCGTATCGGCTGATGGGGTGTCCCGAGGAGCGGCTGGGGAGAGTGGGGGTGTCCCTTAGTGGGGAGGAGCGGTCAGAGCGCTTGCACGGTCCGGTGGTGGGGAGGCCGGCGGGGCAGTCGGAGTAGGCTCAGCCCGGCCGGTGGGCACGGCTCACCCTGCCCGCCCGCAGGACCACGGTGCAGTTCCTGTTCGAAGCGGACCTGCACGGGCTGCTGAAGCTGGACACGCTGATCCCGAACGCGCCGCCTGCGCCATGGCAGCGCAAGGCCAAGGAGAGCGGCCCCGGGCCCAGCCCTGTCGGCGTGTCCCCCATAAAGCCGGCATGTCGCTCCCACAGCCCCAGCAAGACGCCGTCCAAGACACCCGGTGAGCGCCGGCCACCGGCGGCAGAGGTTGAGTGCGGGAGCCTGGCCCAGGCTGCTTGTCCGTAGCCATGGGGCTCTGGGCTCCCTGCCACGCTGCCCTACCGGCTGCTGCTCAGGCAGGAGGAGGTGGGCTGTGCTCCTGACAGCCACCCACCTCCTTGCCAGCATGAGGGGCAGAGCTCTGAGCACTGGGGCTGGCGAGCTGCTGTTCGCCCAGCTGAGCCTTGCTGGCACAGCTGGATGCTAGGACGAGTGTGAGCAGGACTGTCAGCTGACAGCTTTACATCCTGTGAGCGTTTTTGTATCTTCCCCTTATCTCTGGACTCTGGAATTGTTGCACTAGACCCAAGGAGTTGCACCACACAGTCCCTAACCAACTTGGTGGCAGGGAGGAAAATATAAGTTAGTTGGGACTGGGTGGCATGAGACCTCAGAGTCCTACTTGTCTGGTGGGTGTGATGTGCAAGTGTGTTGGGTTTGCTCCCGTGAAAGCTCTAATACAGGCTGTTAAATAGCTGTAAGACAATATTTTCATATGTGAATGCAGGTAAATCTGGATCCAAAATTCAAAGCACCCCCACAAAGGCTGGGGGGGATCGCTACATTCCCAAACGCAGCACTATGCAGATGGAGATGGCAAATTTCCTCCTAACCAAAGAGAATGACCCTGCTGAGGATTCCCCTACCAAGAAGGTGAGCATGTTGCTAAGTTACAATTACTTCAATAACTGCTACTCCTTCCTGCCCCTTTACAGAGCAGTGAACAATAGGTTCTATCAAGGGGGCACACGGCACTGACAAGTCCCAGCCATCACTACTTGCAGCTCTGGGCTTCAGGAGCCTAGGATGAGACTGAAGCTGTAGAGACTGCCATGCACTCGAAGCCTATGCTGCTTCTGGTAGCAAAATTTAGCTTTTGACTAACGAGGCTTTAAAATGTAGCAGGCAACAAAAACACAAAGCTGTAAGCCTATGCAAAGTGAAACTGCTGGTGGTAGCTATTCTAGGACAAGGTCTCCACAGGGAACACTTCTGGAATGTTTTACACTGTGTTCTGAAATCTGTTTATGAAGCATTTGGTCGCTTTGTGGCTGTGGCTTTTCCCTCTGGCAATGACACTGAATTTGCCATTGTTTGAAAATGTGAGCAGGACAATGTATGAAAGTCTGAGGAAAACTGCTTTGACCTGCCTCTGTGTGACTGACCCTTGCAGCACAGTCAAACATCTTCAGATTCTAAGAGAAGGGGACTTAGATGTCTGTTTAAATTGTAGTGTGGGAATTGTTTTAAATGCATTGCACTGAGGGTGATTTGTCTCTGTAGGAGCAACAGAAAGCCTGGGCAGTGAATCTGAATGGTTTTGATGTGGAAGAGGCAAAGATCCTCCACCTCAGAGGAAAACCACAGAATGCTCCAGAAGGTATGATACAGGCTCCGTGTGAGCTGAATCAGCAGGAGGGATCAGGTCAGGGGAACAGCAACACAGAGGCTCTGTGTGTGGTCACAGGAGAAATCAACTGGTTTCTGAGAGCTGTACAGGCTGGAGTCTCCTTTCTTAAGGTTCCTGAGGTCGAGGGAGGGCATAACAGTTAAAGTGAATTTATTTAGGAGAGTTGCTATGACTGCCAGTTGGTCACCTGTTACAGGGCTTGCAAGGGTCTTCAGGGTGGAGAGAGAGATGAGAATCTTGACCTCATGTTCAGAAGGCTTGATTTAATATTTTATGATATATATTACATTATTACTATACTAAAAGAAATAGAAGGAAAGTTCTCAGAAGCTAGCTAAGCTAAGAATAGGAAAAGAATGAATAAACAAAGGGCTGTTTCTCAGCAGAGGGTGAGACCCAGCTCCGCTGTGAGTGGTCAGTAAATCCAAACATTCACCCAAGACTGATCACGCATCCACCTGTTGCATTCCCCAGCAGCAGATAACCATTGTTTACCTTTTGTTGCTGAGGCCACAGCTTCTCAGAAGGGGGAAAAATCCTAAAGAAAGGATTTTTATGGAAAGATGTCGGTGACAGTTACCGGTACTGCAGGTTCCAAACATTCATGAAGTCTGTAAGAGCATCAAAGCCTCTGCTGTGCACTTTCTAGCTTAAACTGCAACTAAATATAATGGGATTCAAAAACCCAAGTGTTTGTTAAATTTGTTTCCATGAATGAGGAAATTGTAGCTCACCTCTGCTCAGCAGTTCATTCTGCCAGTGATTTTAGTGCACTGCAGGCTTGTGAGTGTTTCTCTTAGGACTTTATTTTCACTCCAAGGGATTCCTAGTTGGGTGAGCAGCACTCAGCTGGGAGGAAACTAACTCAGGTTAACAAACCTGTTCCCCTGCACACAGACTATCAGAATAACCTGAAAGTGCTCTACAGTCTGAAAATGGCACCTGGATTCAGCAGGAAGAAGAGCAGATATATTCCCTCAAAGCCAGAACGGGTCTTGGATGCACCAGAGATATTCAACGACTACTGTAAGTAGGCTACAGGGTTGAGTGCTGGGCATCCAGAACATTCTGTACTGGATTGCTGTTCCTAGGACAGGGTAACTGGGCTGTCTGTATTATTTGGTGTACCCAGGCTAGCACAGACCACTTCTGGAGTGTCCCTGTGTGGCCTTACAGGCACAGTGGTCTAGGGCACAGTGTAGATGCCTTGGAGCAGGGTACCTGGCCCCAGCAGCTGGGCATAGTGACACTCAGAAGGCTGCCCCTCACCTGCACGTGTGTGTGTGCACGTGTGCACCCACACCTGCTGCAGCAGCACGGGTGAAGGGCAGGGCTCTCTAGCCATCATGGTGTGACCTGCATTGCTCTTTCAAATTGTAGAACTGAATCTCATAGACTGGAGCTCCCAGAACTTCCTGGCAGTGGTTCTGGATGACACTGTTTATCTGTGGAATCACGCTACTAGGGAGATTATCCCCCTGCTGCAGACGGAGCATCCAGATGTTTACATTTCCTCTGCATCATGGATTAAAGAAGGAGACTACCTTGCTGTTGGCACAAGTAGTGCTGAGATTCAGGTGAATGCAGGAGTAAAACTAGAGGTGTTTTCAAGGGATTGACAGAACTGTGGGGCCTGGGGACAAAACCTTGGCTGGCAGAGGAAGGATGCCATGCACCTGACTTGTCTTCCCTGGTGTGGGGTGGAACTGCCTAGTGTGCAAGGCAGGGTTTGATTTGGGCGTTTTCTGATAAGCAGCATTACCTTCTGTGCTATAGTCATGAGATACATATTTTCTCTTGTGGAGAGCATTATTAATAATTGGTTAGCTGAGAAAGGCCACACTGATATAATGCCACTGGTTAAGCTGAAGGAGAAAAGTCAGCAGTCAGCAAGCTGAAAGGAAAAGTCAGCAGTGACCTTGCTGCAACATGAGGATAGGGAGTTGAGATTAGTCCTGAATACATCCTAAGAATATGTAGAAAGTATCAAAAGTAGAACCATAAGAATGTAGAAGTAGGCGTAGGTGCTGATATGTAAGCTGACCAATCCTGAGCTCAACTTTTGCAATATGTATGAAGCTCATTATTAACTGTATTTAACCCGCCGTACTGATCAATAAAATTGAGCCTGTGATGATCAAAATGATGTCCTGGTTCCCTTCCGTCGACAAATGGTGGAGAATGCGGGCATAACCGAATCTCTGCCCTTTTTCTCGGATTAAAAGAAAAAGGGATTACACCACGGTCCGGAAGTTGGGTTTGGGTCCCAGCAGCTGGGACGGTGCCGGAATTTGAAGCACCCTTAAGGTTCACAACTGTGACTTAAGCCAATACGTGTCCGCCGGAGCCTGGAGAGCTGCAACAGCGCGCGCTGATTAATAGGTATGGATAGGCAAGCGGCATATGATTTATTTACCGCCTATTTAGAGCGGCGTGGGATAAAAGGGATAGATTTAAAAAAGGAGTTACCAGGGTTATTAGCTTATGGCCATGCTAAGGGTATCTTTTCTAATCCTCATACAGTTCATGAGTTATCAGAGTGGAGAAAGTTTGGGGAAATATTGTGGGATACAGTACTAGATGATGATAAGACAGCAAAGAAATTCGGGAAGTTATGGCGGGTGGTGTATAACACGTTACTTCAGCAGGTCTCTGAGAGAAAGGCAGCAGAAACGGCAACAGAAGCTCATAAGAGGAATATAGGGTATGGTCGTGAAGATGATCCCCTGGCACCTTCTGTAACTAAGGTACTTATGCCTAAGAGTCCCCAGCAAAGTGGTGTGGAGGATTTTCCTATAGGCGCAGTGGAACTGTCTGCACCTTTCCTGTCAGAGGGGGAGGGCGAGTCGGATGGTGGGGGTAAGAGCAAGCCAGCTTTGCCTCCGCCACCAGCTTCAGGTGGGTTGGATGGTGGGGGTTGGAGCAAGCCAACTTCGCCTCCGCCGCCAGCTTCAGGTGGGTTGGATGGTGGGGGTTGGAGCAAGCCAACTTCGCCTCCGCCGCCAGCTTTGCCTCCGCCACTTCCCCTGGGTGAGCCGGCTCCGGTTTCACTGTCAGCTCCAGCGGGGGGGCCGCTTCCCCCGCGCGAGCCAGCCTCTGCTCCACTGCCTTCCCTGTGCGAAAGCTCGGGGTCTGTACCAAAGCGCCAGCAGCATAGCACCCTTAAAGGGCCAGATCCCATCCCAGGGGCACACCGTGATCCATGGGGGGAGATGGCTAAACAGAGGAGGGAAGCTTGGGCTGCTTTGGCAAAGGAAGTAATGCAAATGGGGGATGGTGAGGCGGTGGAAATAGCTTCTAGTCTTGCATGTCCAGTCACATACACACCACAATATGATGCACAGGGGAACCTTACGCATAATATAGCAGAATATACTCCCTTAGATTGGAAGCTGTTAACTCAGCTACGTTCTACGGTTAGTCAGTTTGGAGTAAAAAGTGAACCTGTTAAGCAAATGTTAGATTATCTTTTTAATACTCAGGTTTTATATCCTAATGATTTAAGAGGAATAGTTCGGTTGATATTTACTCAGCATCAGCAGTTATTGTTTAATGCACATGACCCATTACATGCGGTGACAGTAGAGGAGATGATGGGCTTAGGGGCATTTTTACGTACAGAGGCACAGATGATATCGGGAGCTGATAAACTTACAGAGTCTATGTGGTTAGTGCGTGCTGCAATAGATATGGTTAAAGAGCCAGGAGGGTTACCGGCTTATATGGGTATTAAACAAGGTAGAGAAGAATCATTTGGAAATTTTATCGATAGAACAGCTACTGCTATAGATCGGGCTGGTGTTGCAGGGCGCTATTGAAGCAGGTGTGCTTTGCAAAATAGCAATCCAGCAACCCAAAGAGTGTTAGCTACTTTAGGGGCAAATTGGACTATTGAGGAAGCATTAGAGCGAATGGCATTAATGCCAACAGCTTCACAGGCATTTATAGCAGAAGCCTTAAAGGAATTAGGATTAGGGTTGCAAAAGCATAGTCTACTCAAAATCGGGTGTTAGCTGCTCTTGCTCCTCTCCAAAGCGGCTCACTGGCAGTCACGTAAAGAGGCTCGAGACCATTCATCAAGTGTTACCAATGCGGCAATGAGGGACAGACACAAGTAACTGCCGTGACATCGCTGCTACCTCCTGTCTGCAACCTGCAACAACACGGAGCCTCGGCTTGGACTTATCAGCAGCAGTAGACGTCACACTAATGACAAACCAGCCTGAGAGGATACGCACTGGAATAAAGGGTCCTCTTATATTAAATGGACAAACATGTGGAGCATTATTGCTGGGACGTTCCTCTATAACTATGTTGGGATTATTTGTTTTGCCTGGTGTTATCGATGCGGACTTTACAGGGGAAATACAAATTATGCCTTACACCATTTATCCTCCGATTAAAATTACAAAAGGACAACGCATTGCACAATTGGTACCACTGTCACAAATGACATCGGGAATATAATCATTTACTGGGCAAGCACGGGATGAAAAAGGTTTTGGCTCTACTGGTGTTACCCTTTTAACTGTGGATTTACAAAATAGACCAAAACAAAAGGTTGAAATTACCTATGGGCATCAAAGCATAACCCTTTATGGATTATTGGATACAGGAGCAGATACTAGCATCATTTCTCCAGAAGCATGGCCACAACATTGGCCTCTATTTCCCTCATCAAACATGCTCACAGGAGTGGGAGGATTTACATTGGCAAGCAGGTCGCCGTCTTTGTCTGTGTGCATTGAAAATCAACAAATATCTGCTGTGTTTTCAATTGTTCAACTGCCTCCTACAGTTTCCTGCTTAATTGGAAGGGACATTTTAACACAATTGGGAGTGGTGTTAACTAATCAGCACCCTTCGTGGTAATTGCCATTGCTTGGACTTTCCCCATTCCACTCACCTGGAAAACGGATACACCGGTGATGGTTAAGCAATGGCCATTAAAAGGGGAGAGTCTTATGCATGCCCATGAATTGGTACAGGAACAATATACAAAGGGACACCTGCGACTGTCCACAAGCCCTTGGAATACACCTATTTTTGTAATCAAAAAGAAATCAGGGAAATATCGTTTGATACATGATTTGAGGGCTGTAAATGACCAAATGGAACCAATGGGGGCCTTACAGCCTGGTCTTCCAAATCCAGCTATGATTCCAGAACACTGGCCACTTTTAATTATTGACCTAAAGGATTGTTTTTTCACTATTGGCCTGCATCCTGATGACATGAAGAGATTTGCTTTTACTTTACCAGCAATAAATCGTGGGGAACCAGATAAAAGATTTGAATGGACATCTCTTCCGCAGGGCATGCGCAACTCTCCCACTTTATGTCAGCTTTATGTTGATGCAGCATTACAGCCACTACGTCGTAAATGGCCAGCAACTATAATATATCATTACATGGACGATATTTTGTTTGCACAGCAACAGCCATTCTCCTCTTTACAGATTAACACCATTAAAAATACTCTTGCTGCATATTCACTTGTTATTGCTGCAGAGAAAATTCAGACTACAAAGCCCTGGAAATATTTGGGATGGACTTTGACGGATCAAATAGTGATACCACAAAAATTGGAATTACAATTGGACATTAAAACTCTACATGATGCACAGAAGTTGCTGGGAGACTTACAGTGGCTGAAGCCTATTGTGGGAATATCAAATCACTTATTAGAAGCCCTACGGCCTTTGTTAAAAGGTGTGGACCCTACTACTCCTGTACACCCGACAAAGGAGCATCGTCTTGCCTTGCAGCAAATTAGTAACTGTGTACAGCAAGGGTATGTGTCTCGTCGACAACTCGACCACCCCATTGACCTTACTATCTGGAATAGCCCTTGCCACTTGCTTGGTGCTCTCTCTCAGTTGCAAAAGAATACGGGGGAGATACGGGTGTTGGAATGGTTGTCACCACCACTACAGCATAAGAAAACAATATCTTCAAAAATTGAACAATTGGCTGCATTAATCAAAAAGGGGCGTCTCAGAATTCTTGAAGTGGATGGTAGAGGACCTGCTACTATTACATTACCTATGGAAAAAGAAACCTTGGACTGGTACTTGATTAATTCAAAGAATTTACAAGAAGCATTATTGATGTCACCTGCTAAAGTAGAGACTAGTAAATTAGTGCCTAGAGTTTTGCAATGGATGACAGAATGGAACTGGATCACTCGACCTTTGAGAGAAGAAAACCCCATAGAAGGAGCTATTACAGCTTTTACAGATGCAGGAAAGAAATCAAGGCGTGCTGCTGTTACCTGGCAAGAAAAAGGACAATGGAAGCATCAACTCCTCACAGCAGACCCTGCAGATAGCTTACAAACTTTGGAATTGTTAGCAGTAGTATGGGCGGTGTCCAACTTACAGGAGCCTTTAAATGTGGTCACAGACTCTATGTATGTTGCAGGAGTAGTCAAACGAATAGAGGAAGCAGCAATTAAGGAAGTGAATAATAAACGATTGTATGAGTTACTGATACAGTTAAGGAAGGCTTTACGGGTAAGAGCAAACGGTACCCTTAAGCAGTATATTGACAAACATCAAGATTTGACAGATCCACAAGCATGTTTGGCTAAGGTTTTGTATGTGATTAATCATTTATGCATTTTTGGGGAAGATGATATCCGCCCTGCAATGAAACATCATCCGAGGTCAGGTCAGGAAAATACTAAGGAAACAGAGGTCTTGGTTAAGTATAAGAACCAGAGTACAGGATTATGGGAAAAACCTGCAAAAGTATTATATTGGGGTTGGGGGTATCTTTGTGTTTCCTCACCTACAGGGCCTTTGTGGGTGCCTGCTAAGTGGACTAAACCTGTTTTTGATGCAGCCTCTGGTGGATCGCCTTACGGAGGAGGACAAGGAGCGACTGGGGAAGAAACTGCTTCTAGTCCTACAACCACTACTGTGACAATTGAAGGGGTACTCGGAAGCGGTGGACAGAGCACTGACACGTCACTACCGGATGGCCCAGGAGTTGATTGGTTTCATTGACTCATTATCAACTTTTCACTTAACAGATCCAGCGAAACTACATTGCCTTGACTGTCACAATCCACTTGTGCTGCCTGGATAGCTCTACGTTGTGGGGGTTGTAAAAGAACTTTTTGGATAGAACAATCATTATTGCGAGATTTGTGGTGTCATACTTGTGAACACGAGCATACGTGGGGAAAAAGCTGGCAAGATGAATTAAGGAGACAAACGGGGCAAAACGCATATATAGCTTTAAATCTTTATGAGTCTCCTGAACAGAAGGTTCTTGCTTATTATCGATGGGAAATACAATGTATTGTAAATAGAATTAAGGTTCAAAGTAAATCACGTATAGTTTCTATAAGGTGTAGGAAATTAGTGCCTTTAACACAGCATTCAGTTGTAGGACCCTTCCAAGGGGATCCTGATAGAGCATTAGATTGCTGCATTGACAAGTTGCAAAAATTAAGTTTGAAAGTGGCAGGACCAGTGAAATTAGGAGCAGCAAGATTGAAGACTGATAAGAAAAAGAAGGCAAAAAGGGGAACGGTCTCATTTGAATAGGGGTATCAGTGATTGCTAATTAATTTTCTATGATTAGAACACTTTTGCTGTTGTGGGACCCTCGGGAGGATATAGTTGTTGAGGAGGATAACGAACAAGAACTACGATTACGAAATAAGATACGCCTTGTGTTAAAGAAAGACCTTGAGCTGTTAGCCTCATATAGTAAAAAAGCTGAAGAGGCTTTGAGATCACCACCATTGAATTGGTTGCTTTGGATTGAAGAACCACAATTTTATACTGTTCCTTTCTTATACTCACTTCCTTGTTATGTTTGCAAAAGGGATAATGATAAATGCAATGCATGGGTAGCTTTGCATTGTGCAGATTGTAATCAGGTTTATTGGTATCCACAGAGGTCATTGGGATATTTATGGTGTACATCTTGTTTTGGAAAGTGGATTCGAAATCATATCTGGGTTAGAGCTTTGAACAAAGTACTGGCCTGCCAGGACGGACAGGATTACAGCTCTTTGAGAGTGCAGAACAAGTGATTATAGCATATCTTAGGTGGAAGTTACAGGAAAACCTTAGAATATTTGAAATTACTAAAGCCTCACGCATCATAGCAGCTCGCTGCAAAGCTGATTTGCCTTCAAACTTACCTCATGCTATACCTGTGAGCAAGGATGCTGATTTAGAATTAGATCAGTATATTCAAGAATTGACTCAGCCTTACAATAGACAATCTAGCAAACCAGGGAAAAGACAGCGAAGAAAGAAAAAACAACGTAAGCAGAAGGAAGAAAAGGAGAAGCAAAGCAAGCAGAAAGAAAAATGAGGTTTGTTTTTGTAATACTGCTCAATGCTGTAGCAAGTGAAGCAGTAGGAGTAACACACTTTAGTCAACCAAGGGAAAATTTATGGGTAACGCTTGCTAATCAAACTAACCAATCATCACTTTGTCTTAGTCTTGGAGGAGTCACCAACCCATTTCGAACATGCCTGGTGGGACTTCCGGTGTGGTCTCCTGGAGAATTTTGTAGTTTGATAAACAATCAAACCTTATGTATGTCTAACATGTCAAACATCACATTGCCGGCGCAACAAGGGTATACTGCAGGTCAGAGTGATGGCTATCGTCAATGCTTACTAATCCAATCACTTAACACCTCTTTGCATTCTCCTCCTGAGGAATTGGATCTTTTTGGAAGTACAAATGCCAGCATATCTAACACTACAGCTGGTGGATGGTTTAGCTTCAAACTTTTGGGTGCTCAGAATTTAAACCAACCTAAAGAAACATGGGCCACCCTAGATTCATCCCTGAATGTGAGTGAATTCTCTCCACAGCATTACAGTCAATGTAACGACAAATATCACAGCACCAATGAAATTACCCACAGGAATATTTTTGATTTGTGGAGACAGGGCGTGGAATGGTATACCAGCTAAACCACAGGGTGGACCCTGTTTTTTGGGAAAATTGTCACTGTTTCATCCTAATGTGTCCTTGCTAATGCAGCTGAGTCAAAATTCAAACAGGAGAAAACGTAGCATACATGACTTAGACTGCAGCAAGATAGGAGATCCACGGTTTTGGGGCACATTCAAACAGGTGGTGGTTTCAACTATCTTACCAGGAGGATCTGCCAATAAAGCCATGAATTTAGCAAAACAATTAGGATGCTGGGCAAGGGATGAGCTGAACAAGACATCACAAATTCTAGACATGTTAACTGCAGATGTGCAAAGTGTTAACCATGCTGTTTTGCAAAATAGAGCTGCTGTAGATTTTTTGCTCTTAGCACAAGGGCATGGATGTGAAGAGTTTGAGGGAATGTGTTGCATGAATCTGTCTGATCATTCGGTGTCCATTCACACTAAGATAAAAGAATTGCAACAGGGTCTTCACAAACTTAAGGAAGAAGACGGTTTAGGAATTGACGAATGGCTTAAAGGCTTGGGACTCGGACCGTGGCTGAGGAACCTTGTGATCTATGCTATAGGACTGCTGGGTGTAATCTTACTGTTTTTGCTTATTTTGCCTTGTATCTTTAACTGTATTCAAAACATGGTCAGCCGTACAATAGCAAAAACATGGCAAACTAATCTCCTTGCACAAGAAGAAAACGGGGGAAATGTGGAGAGCATTATTAATAATTGGTTAGCTGAGAAAGGCCACACTGATATAATGCCGCTGGTTAAACTGAAGGAGAAATGTCAGCAGTCAGCAAGCTAAAAGGAAGAGTCAGCAGCGACCTTGCTGCAACATGAGGATAGGGAGTTGAGATTAGTCCTGAATATATCCTAAGAATATGTAGAAAGTATCAAAAGTAGAGCCATAGGAATGTAGAAGTAGGCGTAGGTGCTGATATGCAAGCTGACCAATCCTGAGCTCAAATTTTGCAATATGTATGAAGCTCATTATTAACTGTATTTAACCCGCCGTACTGATCAATAAAATTGAGCCTGTGATGATCAAAATGATGTCCTGGTTCCCTTCCGTCGACAGTCTTTCTTTGTGCAAACTTCTCATGAGATTACAGCTATTTCAACATCTGCTTACTTTAACATAGAAGCCTTTACCTAATATCAATTCAAACACTTTCATTTCCTTATAGTTTTATGTGTTATAAGGGAAAAGAGTCTTTTCTTTATAGCTTACAAGAGGATTTCAGCTCTAAAAACAAAGCATCTTCTCCCCCTCCCATCTGGGCCTTACTTACCTTCTTCTTTATTACCTTTAATATCTTCATCTTGTTTTTAATATACGTGCATGTTGTTCTTTTCTCTCACTCAGAAGAAGACTGAAGCACTGAAAAAGTTAACATCACGCCTGAAGCCTACCTAACCCACCAATAACTACTAACAGAAAGCTGTGGCTCAGTTGTGTTCAGATCAGCTTTGTAGTTAGTGTTTAGTTTTCTACACCAGCCACAGAAGTCTCTGGTCTCAGCCAGGCTAAGAAGAAGAAGAAGCAGCAGCCTGACAGCGAGATCTTCGCAGCCACAGCCAGCCCTGCTCTGGCTAAAGCTCCGCAGCCTCCCCTGTCTCCTTGCCCGGCAGCTGCTGAAGCCCAGCCCGGCCAAACCAGAGCCCATGGAGAGAGAAGCCAGCAAGCAGCCCAGGAAATAGAAAAGAAGCCCAGCCTGCAGCAAGACGGCCCAGCCCAGCCCAGACACAGAGCTGAAGCCCAAACCGAAACCCAGCACCTCCCTGCCGACCAACAAAGAAAAGAAAAGTTTCTGAATTTTTTGGTCTTTACCATGTGTGTTTCACAAAAGCGTGTCTAGCTTTTCAGCAGCTCAACAGACTGTCAGATACACAAAAAACTTTGCATCACTTCCCTACATTTCCTCCCATTCCCAAACGTAACACAGGGGCCACTGGGAACAACTGGGATCAGACTGGGAGCAACTGGGAGCAGCTAGGACCAAGCTGGGAGCAACTGGGATCATCATGGCATCAGAGTAGGATCATACTGGGAGGGACTGGGTCTGTGCTAGAGGCAACTGGGATCACACTGGGAGGAAATGGGGACATGCTGGGGACCAATGGGATCATACTGGGAGCAACTGGCACCACACTGAGGGTGACTGGGATCCTTCTGGAATCATACTGGAAGTGACTAGGGGCAGGCTGAGGGCAATTGGGACCATGTTGGGGCAACTGGGATATACAGGAAATGACAGGAATCATGCTGGAGGTGACTGGGAGTGGCTGTGAGCAAATGGAATCATACCGGAAGCTACTGGGAGCAACTGGGAGTGAGTGGAAACACATTAGGGACAACTGGGATGTACTGGGAGAGACCAGGAGTGACTGGAATCACAAAAGAACCATAAAGGAAGTCACTGGAATAATACTGGGAGTATCTGGGATTGACTGGAATCCTACTGGGCGTGACTGGAATCCTACTGGGTGACTTGGAGTGACTGGGACCATACTGGGGGCAAATGGCACTGTACTGAGAGTGACTGGGTTCATCCTGGAATCATACTGGGAAGGACTGGAACCATACTGGGAGTGTCTGGAACTATAGTAGGGCTGAATGGGAACACCTGGGATCATACTGGGAGTGACTGGGATGATACTGGGATCACACTGAGTGTAACTGGAAGTGACTGGGACCATCCTGGGGGTGACTGGGAGCCACAGGGCCCATGCTGGGAGTGACCTGGGGGGAACTGGGGGAACTGGCCCGGCTGGGGCTCAGGGTTGTTCTCCCCCAGGGCTGCCCTGGCTCCTGCTGCCACCCTGGGCCCCACAGAGCCGAGGGACAGGGGACAGCTGAGGGACAGGAGACAGGGGCAGGGATGTGGAGAGGTAGAAGGGAGTTCCAGGGGGTCCTTGAGCCCAGGAAAGGGGAGTCCAGGGTTTCCCAAAAAGGGGGGACAAGGGTGGAGACACCAGGGATGTTTGAGAACGAGGAGTTCAGGGGGTCTCTGGTTTTGCACACAGCTGGGGCTGGGGACTGGGAAAGGCAGGAATGGGGGACCAAGGCATTCCAGGGCATCCCAGGGTCAAGCCAATGGCCAGTCTGGAGGCTGGGAGCCATGGGATGGCCGGGAAAAGGGGAGCAGAGAGCCCTGATGTCCAGGAATGGGGTGTGAAAAATGCATGTATTTTATGATTGGCTTTTCACAAATATTAAAATGAATATTATATGTGTTGTATTAGAAAGCAATGCTGTATTAATTTTCTTAAGTACTGTGTTAAATATAGTTTTAGGTTATAAAAATTGTTAAAATAGAACTATGCTATGTAAGATGCTTTGTTTAAAAGAAAGGACTTGCAGCAAGATAACTTGCAGCCACAGGACACCTAGATCTTTCAGAGAAAAAGAATTTATGGCCTTCTTATCGGAAGAAACAAACTTCTTCCCACCTTGGAGGTGCTATTAGGATTAGAGGGAAGAAGTTGACACTGGTCAGACAGAATCCTGTGTTTGAATGGAATTTATGCATCATGTATGAAGTGTATGAATATGCAACGGGCTGTTGTTTTTAAGGGTTAATCCTTTGTTACCAGGGGTCCTTTTTTGGGCCCATGATGCCCAGAAAAAGGTACCTGGACGTCCATAACTCTTTGTTTTTATTGTCTCATATTGTCTTAATTCAATTTGTCCAAATTGTTATTACTCTAATTGTGTTACTATATAACCATCTTATTACTATTAAACTTTAAAAATTTTAAAAACAAGTGATTGGCGTTTTTCACAATTTGGTAGCAGAGGATGGTTACTAACTCCTCGCTGCCGGTGCTTTGGGAGAGTCAGAGTGGGGAAGGCGCGCCCTGCCCTCTTTGGCAGCCTGGCTCTGCTTCCCCTGAAGTGACCGACAGACGCAGGTTACGATCTGTGGACAAAAGGAGACAATAAAACAAAGAGAACGGGAAAAGGGTCCCTACAACTGCTGTAATTTGCCCCCTAAGAGTAGTAGTGCGCACGAAGAACCCGGGAAGGAAAAAGGATTGGTAAGTATTTCTCGGGGGGCAGGTACGGGGGGATGAATGTGTGTGAATGAGAGGCGGGCTGGTTGTCCCAGACCTGCCAAGTGAGTGCGGAGTCTCCCACGCTGCGTTTCCGACTTTTCGCTGGAAAAGCGGCCAGTAAAGAGACAAAGCGACTCATAAGAGAGTGAAAGAATCCCCGGGGGTGACTGGGACTGGGTCTCAGGGAGGGGTTGGACCCCTCGGTGGTGGGGAGCAAGGTTTCCTAGCCCAATCCACTAGGAAACAGGACAGGAGGGGCTCCTAAAACCTGCTGGGTTGAGGGATTTATATTCCAAGAGCATCCAAGAGCAGGGTTGAGCAGAATTCTGTCCGAGTGAGGATATGCCCGAGAACACTCAGGGTGGGACAACACAGCTAGATTGGGGGATAAAAAAATGCCCAAGAACATCCAGGGTTGGACAACACAGCAGAACAAATTAAATGCCAAAGAGCATCTGTAGTTGTACCACACCGCTGGGTTGAGGGACAGAAAATGCCCAAGAGCATCTGAGGTTGAACAACACAGCTGGATTGAAGGAAAATTACCCGAGAGCATCTGGGGTTGGACAACACGACAGGATTGAGGGAAAAATTGCCCAAGAGCATTTGGGGTTGGATAACACAGCTGGGTTGAGGGATATCCAATAGCACCGGGACTGGCCAGTAACACCTAAACTTGTAATAGGCGATGTGAAAGTAAAAGGTACCTTATTGTTGTTTTGTGGTGTGTGAGAGTGACACACACACAGAGCCAGCCTCAGCTTCCTGGGCAGGTGGGAAGGGGGAGGTGTGGAAAGAGCGAGTGACCTGCACACCAGGCTGCAGCTCCCGGCTGGGTGGGGGCTTCTGGGCCCAAGAGGAGCGAGTGACCTGCGAACCAAGCTAGCGTTCCCTGGGCATGTGAGGGGCCGTAGCTGAAGAGTGTGGAAGACACGCAGACAGCCTCACAGGGGAACGGGCACCAGAGGCAGCCAGAGTCAGGGCCCTTCTAGGGGGCCTGGTGACACTGAGACCTGGAGGTAAACCCCAAAGCGAAAGAGGGGGCCACAAGGACCTGTGATTTTCTAGCAATAAGGATCCACTTTGTGTCTTGAGAGTGTGAAGGAATGTGTGAAAGTGAATGAGAAATAAAAGTGAGTGAATGTAGACGAATGAAAGTATAGGTAATGTCGATTGTGCATTTTAAGCCTTACCGTATCTCCTTGGAGGGAGTTGGATTGTATTGAAAAGCAGTGTGAGAAAAAGGGGTTTTTTTGGGTGTAAGTAGTTGAAAGAAAAGTGGTATTTAAGTTGTTAGTAAAAAGTGAAAAACAGAAGCAGGGGACGAATAGATAGAAAACTGAAAAATGAGACAGAAATTCAGTAAGGTGGATACAGGAAAAGAAAAGCAGAAAAAAAATACCAACAGAAATACCCCAAGACAGCACTTTGGGAGTTATGTTAACAAACAGAAATACAACTCATTGCAAAATACAGGGTATGCAGAAGTTGATGAGAAAAAACATGCAAACTTGTGAATTATATACCTAAAAACAGCATTAGAAAATTTAACACAAAAGAGTTATATATTGATTCAAGGTATGCCTTTAGAGTAGCACATACCTTAAGAAAAATTTTAAAAGGGAGATTGCTTAATTAAAGAAGAAAAAGATTAGTACATGAGAAACTTATTTTCGAGGTTTTAGAGGCATTACAATTACCTAAGAGAGATAGCAATAGTACATATTAAAGGACACCAAAAGGTAAAGACCTAGAAATAAGAAGAAATAAAATAAATAATTGGCAGATCAAGAAGCTAAAGATGCAGCAGAAAATAGAGCTGAAAGAGTTAATATTAACTCCAAATGAAGAAAAAAAAAGGGGGGGGAATTAAAACAAGATTGTGGCGAACAAGATAAATCGGGGAAATAGAAACATCTTGATATGGAAGACAATTAGATAATAAAACGCTTACGAGGGAATAGCAGAGGACGTGTATCAAAAAGCCCGGTGGGATACACAGGCTAGGTGTGATCATTTTTTTAAAAGAACTATGGGTGCATTGAGACTTTTAGAGTAAAAAAACAAGTACCTGAAACATGTATAATTTGCCAAAAGATAAATAAAAGGGTGATGAGAAAAACAATATGAGAAGGTCGTCAGTTAGCTCGTCGACCATTTCAAAGCATCCAAAAAGCAAAACGGGGAAAGTACAGAGCTGAGAACAAATTACCTCATCCATTCCCGTTCGTTCCCCCACTCGTTCGCACCAGCCCTCCCAGCCCCTGTGCCGGCTCCGGCACAGTCCGTCTGTCCCGGTCCGTCTGTCCCGGTCCGTCTGTCCCAGTCCGGCCGCCTGGCCCGCGTTCTTGCCGGGGGTGGGGGTCTGTCCTGCCGTGTGCACCGTGGTTACCGCGCTGATCGCACCGAGGGGGTCCCGTCTGTCCCATCCCCGGCTGCCCTGACTCTGTCGGCTCCCGCCGCTGCAGCCGGGGTCAGTCCCGGCTTTGTCTCTGCCGGATCAGCCACCGTGAGCCGAGTGAGGGCGATCCCCGCTCCAGCTCGGTCTGCACAGGAACAGCCCCTCGGGCGATCCCAGCCACAGACCCCGCCTCTGGAGCCCCCAGACCCTGAGCTGTGCCGATCCCCTCGGGCCATCCCGGCTGCAGACCCCGCCTTTGGAGCCCCCAGACCCTCAGCTGTGCCGATCCCCTCGGTCCATCCCGGCTGCAGACCCCGCCTCTGGAGCCCCCAGACCCTGAGCTGGGCCGATCCCCTCGGGCCATCCCAGCCACAGACCCCGCCTTTGGAGCCCCCAGACCCTGAGCTGTGCCGATCCCCTCGGGCGATCCCAGCCACAGACCCCGCCTCTGGAGCCCCCAGACCCTGAGCTGTGCCGAGCCCCTCGGGCCATCCCAACCACAGACCCCGCCTCTGGAGCCCCCAGACCCTGAGCTGTGCCGATCCCCTCGGGCCATCCCGGCTGCAGACCCCGCCTCTGGAGCCCCCAGACCCTGAGCTGTGCCGATCCCCTCGGGCGATCCCAGCCACAGACCCCGCCTCTGGAGCCCCCAGACCCTGAGCTGTGCCGATCCCCTCGGGCCATCCCGGCTGCAGACCCCGCCTCTGGAGCCCCCAGACCCTGAGCTGTGCCGAGCCTCCCCGTCCTGCCCTGAGCTCCATTCCCTTGGTAACCACAGCTCTGGCTGCTTAAGGAAACTCTCTAAAGGAATCACTTTATTGAAACACTAAAAAATCAGTTAGAAGAAAGCCCTCTCCTGATTCTTCCTAAAAATACGTGAGAAAGGCTGTAGAAGATAAAAATCCAAAAAGAATGGGATAAAGAGATTGGTCTATTTCCATTAAGAGAGGTTCTCAAAGGGGGGTGATGGATCAGAGCTTGTAAATGCTTCTTTGACTTTGTCTGAGGTCTGAAATTTTAAGAAATAAATAAAAGAGATATTTGGAGAATCCCATAGGCATAGCTGAACAATTAGACCAACTTTTAGGTCCAAACATGTATACTTGAGAACAGATGTGGTTGGTAATGAAAATAATATTTTTCTCAGGAAGAAAAGCAATTAATCAGAGCAACTGAAATAAAAGCTTAAGAAAAAGATAATCTGCAGGGACCCCCAGAGAAGACAAAATGCCAACTGTACCTCCTGAATGGGGTTAAAATAATGAGGAGGGGAGTAAACACATGAACAGTTATTGTAATTACATAACCAAGAGAATAAATGAGACAGCATATCATAGGCGAAATGTGAAAACAAAAGATTTTTGAGAGACAGCTTTTAGAGGGGAAAGAAAAAACTCCAACTAAATAGATAAACAAACTTTAGAGAAAAAGGAAAATGGTCCTAAGTAAGCAGAAGATCTGAAAATCTTTAAAGAAATGGGCCCATAAAAAAAAAAAAAAAAGTCATAGGCTTTAATTTTTTTGGGGGGGAACAAATACCATCAGGAGCCTGTGATAACTTTAAAAGTGGGTCCCCAAGAAGAAGAATTGGAATTTGTTATAGACACAGGGGCAGAGAAAACCTGCCTGTTAAACGTTCCAAAAGGTTATAGTGTGAGCAAACATATAGTGAAAGTAACAGGGGCAAAAAGAGGAAGTTTTACATTTCTGGTCATTAAAGATGTGGTAATTGAGGGAAGAAACTAAAATTTAGATGGGATATGTGTTATTGGTCCCAGGGGCAGGTAGCAATTTATTGGGAAGTGTCTTACAAGTGCAATTAAGAGTAAGAGTTATATCAGAAAATAAGAAAATGACAGCTAGAGTTTTGAAATTAAGCCAAGAGGATGAAGAAAAAAAAATCAACAAAGAAGTTTGGGCTGGAGAAAGAAATAGGGGAAGAATAAATATCGACCCCATAAGGGTTACAACTGAGAGAGGAGAAAGAGAGAAGTTGAAGTAGAGAAGTAGTTAGGAAACTCTGAGATGTTAGAATGTGAAGTGATGACATCTTGGTGCTAGAAGAGAGCAGAAGTGTGAATGCAAGTTTTTTGCATGAAAGGCAGAGAAGTATCTTAACACACGGTTGTTAAGAGGTTATTCAATGCCACACTGGGGTCCGGAAAAGCCTTAGCAGAACGGGCCCTCCTTGAAGAGAAAAGAGGATAAGTTGACGAGAGAAAGAGAAAGAATGTCAGGAGCACCTGGGCACGCCAGGTTTGGGGTTGTCAAGGCTGGGAGGTGTCTGAGCGCTCCCTGCGATCGGCGGGGTCTCGGGGGCTGCGGCACGGACCGATCCATGGAGGTGCCCCGGGCGGGGCTGGCAGCAGAGGACACAGGTTTGCGGCCAGGAGCGGGCTGGCTCCGGGGCAGAGCTGCCGGGGGGCTCCCAGACTGTCGGGGTGCCGAGCCCAGGATGGCAGCGTCAGCCTGGAAGTAGGCCGAGAGAGAGAAGGGGAGAGAGAGAGAGAGAGAGAGAGAGGGAGAGGGAGAGGGCAAAAGAGACCCAGGGCAGCCCCCAGGGTCCCCATGCCCGGGGCTGCTCTCCCCTGCCCCGGCCCTGCAGCCAAGGGGCCGCACCGGGGGAAGGGCCAAGAACAGCACTGACAGCAGGGCTGTGAAAAGAGGGGCAGGGGGGACTAGCACTAAAAGATAAAATCAAAGCAGAGATTGCTGACTCTCCAAACCTCACAAAGCGGTTTGTTTTTCTTAAGTAAGAAGTTTTTTGGTTTTTTTTTCTTTTGTGTGTTTTGTTTGCCGTTAACGAGAAGGCTTTTTTCCTGAAGAAGAGGCTGCTGTAGAGAAAGCTTTTAGCTAAACCCAGAAAGTTTAGAAGGAAAGCGAATCGTAAAAGTTAATGCAGTATTATCTTTCTTTTATTATCTATGCTATTAAGAAGTCCTTTCCAGGTACTGCTGAAGCAACAACCAAAATCACGGAAAGAGAGTGAATTCATGCCAGCAGAATCAAAGGACTTGTGAAGAAACTTGAGGAACGGACTATCATATTTAAACCGGGTGATACTGAACTGACTTTCCAATGGGGACTGAGTGGTAATGGTTTGAGAAAACCCAAATGATCCAAGAAATGTACAAAGAATAACACTGAATTAAGAAATAAGATAATGCTTATATCACTGGATTTGAGCACTGCCTGAATAAAACATCTCCTTGGGGGAGGAATACCTCAGATAGAAAGATCAAGAACGTTTTTGTATTCTGACCTTAGCCCTAGAATTGTACAAGGGAGAAGGGGAATTACTATTTCCATTAGTAAACTTTACTTGATTCATTCCAATACTGGGCATGCTAGGTGGGTTATAAGTAAATGCTTAAATTGTAAGAGTAATTAGTGTTGTGATTCACAAAATTTATGCTCTTATTGCAAAAAGTGTTAAAGTACTGACTTGGTTTTGTGGATGGGAATTATTAGTGCCTGTTAAATGAGAGCTACCTGAGGAACAGTCAGAGACCACAGTTAAAGAGTGTCAAAAACAATTTGCCTAGCAATTAGTTAAGAGAAAGTGACAAGAAAATAGAGGGCAAGACCAGATTGGCCTCTGTATTTCACCACCAAGAAGATCAAATAAACCTGCTGTGGGTTGCAACCTCACAGGCATGGGAGGTGGGAGTATAAGCCATACTGGACCTCTGTTATTCCTGTTTCTGGCACTCACTTGTTGTCTTTTCCCTTTCGGGATACCAGCAGGATTGTGTCACAAATGCTACAGAAAGCATCACATAGAAAGAAACCAAAGTTCCTCCTTTATTACACACACCTATGTCAACAGCCACTGTTATAACCCAGCCAAATTAAGAACTTGTAGGCAAAACAGAGTAAATTATTAGATTACAAGAAACTTAAGAAAAAGTGGCAATAGATTTAGAACTGAATGTCCAAAAGGAGAGAGATGGATTTGTTTTAAATTTAATCTTGAAGATGCGGTTCAAGATTTGGAAAAAAAACCCCAAATAATAAAGGAAAAGGTAAAACCAGCACAGCAATCTAACTCTGTATTGACTCCAAATTATCTGTTGAATTGTATTACAAGACTCCAAGCAGTTACAGAAATGATAGCAAATAAGGCTGCCCAGGCATTAGAGTTAACATTAAGTCAGCTAAGCCAAACAAAAACTGTAGGGTATCAGAAAGTTTCGCTTTAGACTATTTATTGGCCAAAGAAGGGGGTGTTTGTGGAAAGTTCAATATATCAGATCGTTGAAAATTGATGACCACAGAAAAGTCATTCTAGCAAAAGCAAAAGAAATCAAAAAGAAAAATATATACGCATATAACAACCCAGGTACCAGTCCAAAAATTAGAAAACAATGTTAAAATCTAGCTGGTGGGGTAATGTGTTAGAAGAAATTAAGATCTTTCATTTGTGTTACAACTGTTTTTATATTTCTTTCTTGTGTAATCCCGTGTTTTATTTTACCAGCATAGTCCAGAAGATATAAGTAGAAAAAAAATATTGCTCAAGCCAAATGATTTACAAAGAGTAAGAGTGGGGATTGTGAAAAATGCATGTATTTTATGATTGGCTTTTCGCAAATATTAAAATGAATATTATATGTGTTGTGTTAGAAAGCAATGCTGTATTAATTTTCTTAAGCACTGTGTTAAATATAGTTTTAGGTTATAAAAATAGAAACTATGCTATGTAAGATGCTTTGTTTAAAAGAAAGGACTTGCAGCGAGATAGCAGCCACAGGACATCTAAGTCTTTCAGAGAAAGGGAATTTATTGCCTTCTTATCAGAAAAAATGAACTTCTTCTCACCTTGGAGGCACTGTTAGGATTAGAAGGAAAGAAGTTGACAATGACCAGACAGAATCCTGTATTTGAATGGAATTTATGCATCATGTATGAAGTATATGAATATGCAACAGGCTATTGTTCTTAAGGGTTAATCCTTTGTTAATGGGTGTCCTTTTTCAGGCTCCTGATGCCCAGAAAAAGGTACCCGGACATCCGTAACTCTTTGTTTTTATTGTCTCATATTGTCTTAATTCAATTTATCCAAATTGTTATTACTCTAATTGTGTTACTATTTTTATAACTATTTTATTACTATGAAACTTTTTAAAATTTTAAAAACAAGTGATTGGCGTTTTTCACACTGACTGTTCACCGCTGCCAATGCTCACAGTATTCTCCTAACACACTTGAGCTTCCTGTCTTTCAGTGAGAGAAAGATTCAGCTAAAGTCAAGGAAAGAGGGCAGGGGAGATGGAAACCTTCCCTTGAGATGCTTTTAGGAAGGCCTGAAGGGACCCTGCCTTTCCTTGGAACAGAGGTGGTCACCATGCATGGTGTTGCCTGACCTGCCCTAGGTGCTCCTCTATTCCAGAAGGACTTTTGCCCACTTCATCACTTGTCTGTCCCTGCAATTACAGGGCCTCAAACCTGCTCTGTGAGATACTAAACCTGTAAGTCAGCTGTAAGTTTTCAGAATATGGCACTGACCATGGCTCTAAGTAAGTTTTTTTAATCAGGCTTACAATATATTTTGAGAAGAAGAAGGAACAGAAGGGGTAGATACCACACAAGAATCCAGCAGAGTCTTCCCAGCTTTTTTGTCTGGGTTCTATGAAGCACAATGCCCAGTGCTTGCATTATGCTGTCTTTTCATGTGTTCTGGTGACCAGAACCATCCCATGGCCAGGCCCAGGATAATTTGGGTGCCAAAGTCCCATTGCCTGCAAACATCACACTCTTTTTTACCCATCTGGTGCTCAGCTCAGCATATTTGCTGAGACAACTTTAGGACTGTTTTCCTTAACTTGGCAGTTCTAGCAGATGTCCTTATGGCCCCTAAATTCTGCATCCTTTGTGTCCACTATCAATGGGCATCCTTCTTCCCAAGCTTTGTCAACCTCCCTCTGGGTCTGAGATCAGTGAAACGGGCCCAGCCCTGAGTCTTAAAGACAATTCTAGCAACAACTACTTTGCTTTTCTAATACCTGGCCATCACTTCGAGCTTGTAGGCTGCTATGTGTGTCACAGGTTAAATGTCTCTTCCTGTTGATCAGGCTTGGAAGTGCGGACAGCCCAGGCATGACAGGATATGTTTTCTTCAGGAAATGGGACGTAGGGCCCAGCTTGCACCAGGTCCAGGCCCGCGCCTTCCAGAGCGCCAGAAGGTTCGCGGCGCCATTGCAGGGCTCAGGGCGCCTCCTTGTGGGCAAGAGTCGCCTCGACAGCGCGGGCGCCGCGCGGCGGGGCCAGAGGGCGGGAAGGGGCGGGCGGGTGTGAGGGGCGGGGCGGTTCGTGCCTAGAGCCGAGCCCGCGCTGTACCTCGGCGCCTTCCCGGCTCGGTGTTGGGAGCGAGCCGCCGCTGCTCGGGCTCTGGGAGAAGCGTGCGGCCGCTGCGGAGTCCCAGCCCGCAGATTTGGCTGCTGGCCGAGGCTGCAGTGCAGAGCTGCCATGCCAGAGCTGCCGTGCGCCGTGGCACTGCCAGAGCCCCTGGCAGAGCCGGGCTGGAAGTGCCGACAGCTGAGGGAAGCCCTGCCATGGCAGCGCCCCAAGCTCTTGCTTATCCCACAGAAAGAGAGGATCAGCACCTGGAGGTGACTGCGTCATTCCTGGAAAGGGACTATCTGCTTACAGTTGCGATGTCTGGCAGCAAGCAGGACGGCGCTGGTGCCAGGGAGCCAAGTGAGGGCAAAGCAGCCCTGTGACAGCCTGGCCCAGGGGCTCTTGTGGCAGCAGGCAGCGTGGGGATCAGAACAGAGGCAGGGGGAGGCAGGAGCTGCTCGGCCATGCCAGGGCTGGGAGCCTCCTTCCTGCCCAAGTGGGGCCCAGCTGGGCCAGGGGGCAGCTCCTGGGACAGCCGTGCCCGCAATGGCCCCTGCTCTGCAAGGCCTCCAGCGCTGCCCATCAGCCAGGCAGGGACAGAGCAGCCTTGGGGCCGATGCTGCTGCAGGCTCAGACCCCGCACAGCTGCTCATGCCCGGTGCCATTGGCTCTGTCCCCTGCAGCCTGCATGCTGTGTCACCGTGCAGAGGCTGAGCCCTGTGCCTCCCCAGGCCCTGGCAACTGTTCCTGTGCTGCTCCTGCACTGCCCAGGGCACCCACGGGCCCTGCTCGGGCCGCACGCAGACCAGAACCAGCTGGGGCTGTGACAGCTCTGCTGCTCTGGGCCCAGCCCTTGGGCAAAGCACCCACCTGTCCCTGGGCTGGGGGCAGTGCCCAGGCTGGGCTTGGCAGAGCCCGTCCGCTCCTGGAGGGCTGGGGGCACTGCTCTGGCCTGGCCTGGCCCGGCCCTGGGGTCCCTTGGCATTCCTGCTTGCCCTTGCATCCACCAGGGATGGGCTGCAGCTCAATGGCCCCGGCCTGGCCGCACACTCAGGTCTGGAGCCTTCCCATGGCTCCCCAGGGCACGAGAGCCTCAGCCCCAGCTCCCAAACACGACCTAACAGGGTTTGCTGATATTGATCCCTGTTAGACCTTTGAAAGCATGTTGAAAGTAACCTTGTTTGGCAACTCCTTCAAGGAACAAACGTGATTCGCTTCTAATCAGTAAAAACTTTATTGGTTTGCTTGCACTTCCTATAGGGTATCCTAATGCTTCCTTTGGCGTTCCAGAAAATAATGAAAATCTAACAAATTCTAAAGAGAAGTTCTTGAATCCACTATGAGGAGAAGTCTCTACATTCACTATCCTTACATACACTTAAGTAGCTGCTCCTGTAACACACAAAGATGTAGTGGTTTACCTGACTGGACCACACAACAGGATGTTATACACACTGCTACACTAAAAAACTTCTCTTCCCTGTTCATCACAAATTTAAAGCTCTTCTCGAGGTCCTGACTTAATTTTACATGCACATTCATACCTGCAATCCCTACCCATGCTCAGTTTTCACCTAGACTTACCAGGGAACAGATGTTCCATACTCACCTCAAGCAATAATCTACGTCTGTCTTCCTAACCCTCTTTTTCTTCACTGACTTCTACTAATCTACAAAATAACTTGGACCCTCTGCACAAAAGAAACATCCAATTAATAGCCTTAAACACTTGTGATTGTGCTGCTACTTCTAACAATCTTGACCACCACAGCACTAAAATCAGAAATCAATTCTTCACATCCTTCCTGTTCTCCTGCCCCCACCACGCCTTGGCTCCAGCAGAAATGTTCCCTACTGCAGCCTGGTGTGCTAAGAACAATCAAAGGCAGCAGCACTTTCCCTCAACATGCTGCAATCTGAATTGCAGTGAAATTGCAGCTGTTGCATTAGAAGCTCAGCACCAGCACCCCACATCTTCCCCCAGAACTGAGGCCTGCTGAGGCCTGAGCTCTCCATTTCAACACACCCTGTAAATCAGGCTGCCTGGAAGATTGCAGGCTGGTAACTGTGTGAACACAGCAGTGCATTTCAGCAGAGTTATGGAATCAGTCTCATGGAAGGCACATCCTTTAAGCTTAAGACTCTATTCTACAAAATCTAGCCAGCAATTGTTTTGGTGGCCTGTGCAGGTTTTGGGGACTGTGCATGTTTCCTTTGGATGTTGTTTTCTTTGTTTCTAAATACAAAATTCACTGGATTCAGAAGCGAAACCCCAGATTCATTAGAACAAAGAACCACAGGGACATATGTGGCTGACAAGAACACTCCTCATTTCTAATGGTAACACCAGAAAGAGAGGAAAAAGATAAAGATGATTTAAATACCTGAAAGGATCTGAAATGTCTACATAAGCTGTCAAGTGACTAAGTTTTTGGTAAACTCTAAAAGTCCAGATTCCTATTCGGTAATTGTCTGAAAGAAAAGAAAGCCAGAAAATCTGGTTGACCTTTATTTTGCCAGGACTTTCTCAAGGGATTCTACCACAACTTGGATCACAAGTGAGGGTGGCAAATTTTGACTAGAAAACTTTGATAACTAGGCAGCATTTTTTCCTCCTCACTGAATTACAGGAAGGGTTTAAAAGGAAAAAAAAATATAAAAGAGCGTAAAGAAATTCTATCATACCTCTTAGGCGTTCATCATCTTTGGAGAACAAAAAAAAAAAACTCTAGCACTTCCTGTGCATGGTAAAGAAAGAAACCTAGAAAAGGACAAAGGGATTTGAGCATCCTAAATTGTACTATCAAATTTCATGAACACAAGTTAATCCTGTAGTGCTTCAGAGAAATGCCATACATTGAAAAGCTTTATTCCCTAGAAACCAAATAAATCTTTTTATTTTCCAAATCCTCTTTTAACGAGAAAACTGACTGTGTCTTTGGCTTTTGGCCAAACTCAGTTTGGAGTTGGTCAAACCAAAATGACCCAGTTAATTTCCTGTGCTCTGCTCTTTCTTTCCATATTCACATTCACATCCAATGGGTTGCTGGGAGTTTTGACTCTGTGCAGCACAAATGGTTTTCTAAGATGACTTTCATTGCTCAGAGGTGTGCAATGTCAGTTTCCCATTCCCTGAGTGCTGCTATTAATATTCCCAC
This sequence comes from Melospiza melodia melodia, assembly GCF_035770615.1. Lineage (NCBI taxonomy): Eukaryota > Metazoa > Chordata > Aves > Passeriformes > Passerellidae > Melospiza > Melospiza melodia. The sequence goes on from NC_086200.1 coordinate 6,658,459, forward strand.
AGCATCCAACTACTACAGCCAAGTAGACAACAAAGAGAAATGGAACTTGCATTTCTTGGTCCTGTTCAATTTCTGACATCTCAGGCTCATCGTCACCCTCAGAACTGCTGTCCTGGAAACATGGATCCTCTTGCCATGTGGCTTTTACTGGCTTTATTGTCCCAAGCGCGTGAGGCTCTGCAATGACAGCACCAATAGAGAAAAAAAGCCAAAACCAGATTATTCCTCTAATCATCAGGAAGAATTCCTCCTTTCACGTGAAATACTTACAGTGGAGAAGAGAGATTTAGGAAGGACAGAATCTGACCCTGCCAGATTTTCTAAGCTACATTTCTGCTCCACTTTGTATTTTCCACTTTGTTCCAGGGAGCCCTTATGTATTCTTAAACATTTCTCATTGCATTCAGAAGACACTGAATACCTTTTCAGTTCAGCGCAAGTCTGGGGGGCTCATTGCTTTGTGCTGTTGCGTTGGGTTTTTTAATATTTTGGGTAACTTCACGGGGTTTCTTTTCTCTCCTACATGACTGGGACTTGAGTTAATGTTGTTTCATCTTCATTTCAGACGGCCTCATTTTATCTAAGGTTAGGACACCCCAATGATCATGTGTCATTCCATTTCCTTTTTCTAAAGGTCCAAGAGTAGAATTCAGTAACAAACAGAATGTTCATGGATCTTGGGGCCAGCTCTCGGACTTTGCTCCTCCCTCTACATTAACGCACATTTCCTTAAAAGCCTTGTGAGTTCCTATGAAACTTGATATGACTGGTGTGTCACCTTTTTCCCTGTTTGAGGAATTCAGGGCATGAGAACAAGCTTTTTCACCACTCAGCAAAAACCCCCAATGCCTTCTCAAAGCATGCCTTTCAGAATTCCTGAGATGCAAGCATGAGGCACCTCTCAATAATCACAACCCTAGCAAGCAGAAATGAAGATCAAAATGCTTCTGCCTAATTACTGACTTCTGTTGCTGAAAATCCCCTGCATCCTGACCTTTATTACACCATATTGCCCTACAGTGCCTGCCAGAAGCTCTTCCTTAGCAATGGCACTGTTAGAAGGGTTCTGCTGTTACCTTCTTTGATGCCCAACTCCTCTGTGCCTCCAAAGAAAGAAAACTTGAAGTAACTCGTCTCCTGAGCTGCATCATCCTCAGGCAAAGGTCCCAAATGGTCATCTGGGGCAGAGTCCTGTGCATCCTCTTTGTCCCAGGGTATTTCCTCAGTCTGGTTTGCTCTTTGAAGGTCTTTCAAAGAATAAACCAGAATAGACGGAGGAAATACCGTCTATTCTGGTTTGTTCTTTGAAAGGCCTCTTTCAAATCCGCAGCAATGGTGTAGGAGTTGTCTTCAGACAGTGAGGCAGTGTCTCATCTCTTTCTTCTTTTTTTGGCTTTACTGAAATGAGATTGTTCAAGGATAGCAACACAGCACACGTCCTTTTCGGACACAGCTTCCCTAAGAGCCACCTTGCTCTGAATGTCTCCCTAAGCATATCCAAGCCCATTAAGGAGTGGTTCATTATCAAGGGTAAGCAGTGGGGAAACATCTGAGGTTGAAGTCTAAAGGCCGGAACAAGAGTCCTTTTTAATTAGCCACATCCTTAAGTGACTTTTCACTGAATACACAGTTACACAGAAATCAAGGTATTTAGCCCAGACTTCTTCCTGCCAGTAGAAACATCAAGAGCTAATAGGGTTTGCCCACAGAGCTGCACATCTCAGGGTCCCTGCACTGACCGTTCTCACCTTCACTTCTGGCAAGGAACACACGGCCTAGAAAGAAAAGATGACGGCACTACGTGCTGCTGTTGGAGGTCCCAGTTGAGGTCCGACGTCGCTGGTGGGAGCGGCTGCTCCTGCGGGATGTCCCCGACCATGTCCCCCTACGCCTGGGCCTCTCAGCACTCGCTGCTGTCCTCCTGCTCCTGTCCTGGCGACTCCTGGACCGCACAGTTTGAGTCGAGGCCCGGCGCTGCTGGCGGGAGCGGCTGCGTCTGGGGAATGGCCCTGACCATGTCTCCCTTCGCCTGGGCCTCTCAGCCCTTGTCCCTGTGCCACTGCAGCTGCCGCGGCGACTCCTGGAGCGGACAGGTGGACTCTGGGCCCAGCCTTGCTGGCGGGAGCGGCTGCGTCTGGGGGATGGCCCGGACCATGTCTCCCTTCGCCTGGGCCTCTCAGCCCTTGTCCCTGTCCCACTGCTCCTGTCACAGCAGCTCCTGGAGCGGACAGGTGGACTCCGGGCCCAGCCTTGCTGGCTTGAGCGCCTGCGTCTGGGGGATGGCCCTGACCATGTCTCCCTTCGCCTGGGCCTCTCAGCCCTTGTCCCTGTCCCACTGCTCCTGTCACAGCAGCTCCTGGAGCGGACAGGTGGACTCCGGGCCCAGCCTTGCTGGCGGGAGCGCCTGCGTCTGGGGGATGGCCCTGACCATGTCTCCCTTCGCCTGGGCCTCTCAGCCCTTGGCCCTGTCCCTCTGTTCCTGTCATGGCAACTCCTGGAGCGGACAGGTGGACTCTGGGCACGACCTTGCTGGCGGGAGCACCTGCGTCTGGGGGATGTCCGTGATGGTGTCTCCCTTTGCTTGGGCCTCTCAGCCCTTGGCCCTGTCCTACTGTTCCTGTCACGGTGACTCCTGGACCGGACAGGTGGACTCTGGGCGCGACTTTGCCGGCGAGAGGAGCTTCGCCTGCGGCTGGGCCCAGCACGTCTGGAATGGACCCTGTCCTCAGGGTCAGGGGACGTGCTGCGTGTTGCCCTTGATCTGCTGATGCTGCTGGTGTCCAGTGAGGAAGATGGCAGCGCCTGCTGCCATGCTGCGTGTTGGGGCCTGCTGTGGCTGCCCATCTCTGGAGATGGAGGTGGGGAAACCAGCACCAATGGCACAGGGCTGTGGGAGCTGGGGCTGATGGCCTCAGATTCTGACCAGCCACGAGCAGATTGTAGTCCTGACTGTCTGGCCGGCCTGGGGCCATTGAGCTCTGTCTCATCCCTAGAGGCTGTAAGGGCAAGCAGGAATGTCAAAGATCACCCAGGCCCCGGCCAAGCCAGGCCAGAGCAGTGCCTCCAGCCCTCCAGCAGTGGATGCTGCGCTCTGCCAAGCCCGGCCTGGGCACTCCCCTAGCCCAGGGACACCGGGGACTTTGACTCATACATGTTCCGAGCCCAGCACAGCTGTCACACTCCCATCTCTGTGTGCTGTTCCTCAGGCCAGAGCAGCGCCTGTGGGTGCCCTCAGCAGCACAGGAGGAGCACAGGAGCAATTGCCAGGGCCTGGGGAGGCAAACAAGCTCATAGCACTGAGAACAAAAAGTGTACCAGCACGTGGTTGTCTAGCCAAGCGCTTCTGCTTCTTCCTGCTTTGAGCCCTTGTCGAGACACAGGTTCCCTGCAGAGCCCCAGGTGCAGCTTCCCAACTTACCCCTGTTCCTCTGCCTCCTCCCTGCCCCCAGGGTAAAGGCAATCCCTGGCATTGCATTGGCCGTGCCTCACTCCTAGATCTGCGAAGGCATCGTTGTCCTCCCACGTTGGCTGTCTGATGGAGAAAGGAAGAGATGATGAATTTCTGCTGCTCTCCCTCACGGAGGTCCAGGGTGTCCCAGCTCTTTCTCCAGCACTTTTCCAAGTTGGGGGTGAAGCTGAAGCCCAGACTCACAGGACAGGGCAGGGCCAGGGCTCCTGGGGCAGGGCCTGGCACAGCACAGCACTTGCACCCTCCTGGCTGGTGGGCCAGGCAGAAGGACACCAACCTGAAGGGGACTCGGATCCCCAAGATGAACATTTCAACAGGGAATTCCCCACTGTCTCTGCACAGGGGGCACTGGAAATAGAAAGCACCAGCGCGCAAGGCCTGTCCCTGCAGGGCAAACACAGGCAGGGTGAGCGAGGCCCTGCTGCTGCTGCTGCTGCTGCTGAGCACCTGCTGTGCCCCAGGGCTCAGGGGAGGGCTCCTACCTGGATGCAGTCCCTGTGGAACCAGGCCTTTTTGCACGCTGGGCACACCAATGTTGTGAAGGTCTTTCTGTCCTCCACAGGTTCCATGCAGATGAGGCAAACGGTGTCCGGCTCAGGAGTCACATCCACCTCCTGCTCTGGACGGTGCTCAGGGCAGAAAGAGCTGGGGGCAAAGGGATGGGGAAAGTGAGAAATGCTGGATCATTCCCCAGGGGTGGCCATAAAGAGAGATGAGGTACCTGAACGGAGTAACGTATAGATTGACACAGCCGCCCTCCTTGGTACAGGGCAAGTGGAACCATCTGTCACAGTTCTCCCTGCAGCACATGATGGTTGCCCCGCTCTGGCCGCAGACGCAGCAGCGCTGGAAAGAGCCAAGCAGCTGCATCAGCAGCAGCAGCAGCAGCAGCAGCCTCGAGGCCTCCCCAGGCAGCCCCAGGGCTAAGGGCAGGGCGCAGGACGTGGCCGCTGCCGGCTCCCAGCCCACAGAGCCGCCAGCTGGAGGAGGGAGGCTGCTGTGCCAGGGCCTCTGTGCCAGAGCTGCTGGGAGCCAGACTTTGTCCCGACTGTTGGGCCGGCCTTTCTTTCCTGCAGTCTGGGCTAAGCTCTGGCAAACCTCGCCAGGCACAAATCTCCCTGCTCTTGTCAGGCTCTCACCTTCTGTGCCGCCCGCCGCACTGCAATTAGGAGATCTCGAGGGAGAAAGTCCATGAGTCCCCCGCGGTCCGTCTCTTGCTGAAATAGTAGAGTGGCGAAGAACTGCAGCCAAGGGGAGAAGCTGATGAGGAGGGGGCGGGAGGAGCTGCCCATTGCAAAGGTGGAGGGAGCGCCCGGAGCCACTCACCATGCAGAACACGTGGGCACAGAGCCCACCCTTCTGCAGTTTGTCACCGCACATGTCCGGGTCAGCCTCGGCACGGCGACACAGCATGCAGGCTGCAGGGGATAGAGCCAATGGCACCGGGCATGAGCAGCTGTGCGGGGCTCTGAGCCTGCAGCAGCATCAGCCCCAAGGCTGCTCTGTCCCTGCCTGGCTGATGGGCAGCGCTGGAGGCCTTGCAGAGCAGGGGCCATTGTGGGCACGGCTGTCCCAGGAGCTGCACCCTGGCCCAGCTGGGCCCCACTTGGGCAGGAAGGAGGCTCCCAGCCCTGGCATGGCCGAGCAGCTCCTGCCTCCCGCTGCCTCTGTTCTGATCCCCACGCTGCCTGCTACCACAAGAGCCCCTGGGCCAAGCTATCAGAGAGCTGCTTTGCCTTCACCTGGCTCCCTGGCACCAGGACCCTCCTGCTTTCTGTCAGACATGGCGGCTGTCTACGCTGAGTCTATCTCCTCGAAGGACGTGGTCACTTCGAGGTGCCGTTCCTCTCTGTCTATGGGAGAAAGAAGGGGGGGGGGGGAGTTTGCAGAACAGGCCCAGAACCACGAGGCTCTACTCCCTGCTCAGCCCTGCGTGAGCCCTGCTCCTGTCTGTTTCTCCTCCCGTCGTCGCCTTGAGTAACACTGCAGTGTCCTCTGGCTGTTCCTCTGCTGATTCTGTGATTTTGGGAAGGGAGAGGCAGGTGAGCCTGCAGCACAGGCCCAGAGCCCCGAGGTGTGGGGCCCCTCTGGTCCCTGGGCAGCCACATCCCCGCCCTACCTTCTCCTCCCGTTGTCAGGTCGCACTGACACTCGGCTTGAGCCCCGCGTTCCCTTTTGTGGCCTTGGTGGCACAGGTCACAATGGCCACTCTGACATCAGCACCGTGTACCCAAAATCGGGGCAGCCATGGCCCCAGGTCCCTGGCAACCACTTGTGGCGGCCCCCTTGGGCACCGAGCTTCTAAAATGGTCCGAGCGTTTGCTCAGGGTGGAAGCACGGCCGGGAATCCGGCAGCAAGTGCAGAGTCAAATGCCAGGCCCTGGGGCAGCCATCCAGGGTGGCACTGTAGGCAGGGAGGTGCTGTTCAGGCACTGCCACACTAGGGCTCCGGCCCCGGCCAAGGGAAATTTCTGCTCCTGCCCCTGGCAGGCGGTGGCCCAGAGAGCCCGTGCGGAGTCAGCTGCACTACAGGGATTCAAACCCTGCTCTAGGTGAACTGATGTTTTCATCAAGACCTGTCTGCAGAAAACTAAGATGAACCTGATTTGATGCTGCTGCTGATCACCATTGGGTACAGGAGATAAACCTGGACACCACCACAGCTGCCTCCGTTATCCTGCCATCATATGAACTAACAACTTTGACTTTCCATATAAATGGAAAAATTAGTATTAAGCTTCTGAGAAACGTCATCTTTTATACTGACTCAGCAGAAAGACAGAAAATTCACTGAGAATTTTCTGTGTACCTTTGACAGGAGAGCTTGCAACTGTCCTCAACTCAAGTCAAATACAGGAGGATGCTTTTCCTACATTATAGGAACTTTGCCAGTTTGGTCCATGCTTTCCTACTAGAAAATACATTGGAAAAAATTAGGAAGAGAAGCACAAACAATTCTTGTCAATTTTTCTCTTTCGTGTCTTTGCAAACATGCTCCTGGAAATGCAGATCCATGACTTGTGGAACAATCAGTGGCATCTCTGGGAAGCAGGGCAGGGACTGACAGGCAAGGACACACTGCACCTGCCTGATGCTGGGGCAGCAGGAGTTTGCCCATTTTCCTGTCTCCATGGGAGAGCCACCTTGGCTGGGAAACGATCCCTTCACTGCTCTAGGAGGGAGGCACAGCCAGTGCAATGCCAGGGAGCGCCTTTACCCTGGAGGCAGGGAGGAGGCAGAGGAAGAGGGGGGAAGTTAGGAAGCTGCACCCGGGGCTCTGCAGGGCTCCCGGCTAGGTCTCGAAGCACAAGGAGCCAGAAGAGCTTGGCCGGACAATCCCGAGCTCTGGACACCTTGTCCTCAGCACCGGGAACCCGTTTGCTTCTCCAGGCCCTGGGCACTGCTCCCGTGCTGCTCATGCAATTACACACAGACACAGAGCTACCTGCTCTGTCTCAACCCTCTTCAGCACTGAACAGCACAACACAGTAACATGTTCTCTTCAGTACATGGTCTAATTATTAATAGTCCTGCAAAGACTCACATTCAAAGCACACACAAAAACCCCAAACCCTGGTACAAACCTTGCATCAACACAAAATGCATGTTGCTGTTCAGAAACACAGGGCAGCACTTTTGGCCAATGCTTTTTCCTATAAGATCTTTAAAAGGATTGCAAAAGTGACATTGTTTGGCAACTTCTTCAAGGAACAGACAGGAGAGGCTTCTGAGTTTTTAAAGATTTATTGGTTTGCTTTCACTTTCCTTTTGGCATCCTTACACTTCACCCAGCATTCCAGAAAATCGTGAAAATCCAAAATAATATCAGGGGAAGTTTCTGAATTCATTCATGTTTCTCCCAAAGACTTTCTTGACATACATACAAGTGACTGGTCCTATGACATACAGAGACGCAGTGGTTTCCCTGACTGGACATTACAAGACAACGTTATAGACTCCACTATACTAAAACACTTCTGTTGCCTGGTAATTACAAAGCCTGAAGCTCTTCTAGAGGCTTTTCCCAGTGCAACTTCATTAGGTTCCTCTCTGCCCAACTCTCGAGCCTCTCCAGGTCTCACTGAAGGGCAGCAGAGCCTTGTGGTGCCTCAGGCCCTGCTCCCAATTCTGTCCCATCAGCAAACACTGAGGGAACACACTGTCCCTTCTGCCAGGTCACTGGGGAATAAGGCAAACAAGGCTGGGCCCAGCACGGCGCCCTGAGCTCACAGCTACCTGAGTTTGGAGCTCCCCTGTCCACTTCTCTGCCCCACTGTCCCTGAGCTGCCTCAGGGGCCTGTTATGGGAGGCAGGGACAAAGCCTTGCTGAAGTCCCAGCTGGCAACAACCACTGCTCTCCCCTCACAAGCCCAGCCAGTCACTGCAGCACAGGTGGCTATGGGATTGGTCAAGCATGGTTTCCATTCCTGTTATTCCACAGGCTTAGAGATGGCATCCAAGAGGAGCTGTTCTGTCACCTTTCTGGGGATGGAGCTGAGGCTGATGGCCCTGCAGTTTCCTGGCTCTTTCTTGGTGCCCTTTTGCAAGACTGCAGTGATGTTGGCTTTCCTCCACTGCTCATGCCTCTCTCCAGGGCTGTCTCCTTCCCTGACCTGCTGGCAGAGCACCCTGTGCCAGAGGCAGGAGCAGAGATTTCCCTTGGCCCCAAAAGGGAACACTGGGCTCAGGCCGAGTGTCAGTGCGACCTGACAACGGGAGGAGAAGGCATGAAGGAGCAGAGCTCACACAGGGCTGAGCAGGCAGTAGAGCCCTCGTGGCTCTGGGCTTGCTCTGCAAGCTCCTTGGCCTCTACTTTCTCCACAGAGAGAGAGGAACAGCACCTCAAAGCGACCAGGAAACCCGGCCATGGAGCGAGGCTGGGGCTGTGACACCTCAGGGAAACTGGCCATGGAGTGGGACTGGGGCTGTCAGCCCTCAGGGAAACTGGCAATGGAGCGGGGCTGGGGCTGAGACACCTCAGGGAAACTGGCAATGGAGCGGGGCTGGGGCTGTGACACCTCAGGGAAGCCGGACACGGAGCGGGACTGGGGCTGTCAGCCCTCAGGGAAACTGGCAATGGAGCGGGGCTGGGGCTGAGACACCTCAGGGAAACCGGCCATGGAGCGAGACTGGGGCTGTGACACCTCAGGGAAACTGGCCATGGAGCGGGACTGGGACTCTGACACCTCAGGAAACCGGCCATGGAGTGGGACTGGGGCTGTGACACCTCAGGAAACCGGCCATGGAGTGGGACTGGGACTGTGACACCTCAGGAAACCGGCCATGGAGTGAGACTGGGACTGCCAGCCCTCAGGAAACCCGGCCATGGGGCTGGGGCTGCAGCTGTGACACCTCAGGGAAAGCAGCCATGGGTGTGGCTTGGCCTTTGACACCTCAGGGAACTCACCATGGCAGCCACCTCCAGGGGTTTTGAAGTACTTGTTTCTTGGTTTAATGCCTTCCAAGATCAATTTTCCTGATCCTTATCCATGTTTTGGACAAGTATTGCCTCCTGAACAGGCCACCTCCTGGATGTGCAATGATTCCATCTGATCCAGCTGTGCCTCTTCCTTTCTCAAGGGATGGACAGAGGGGCTCTATTGAAGGTGGCATTTCCTGCAGGAAGGGAGGCGATGCCAGACACAGCCACAGGAGGTAGTTGCTCTGCTTCTGGGCCTGAGCCCTGCTGAGGCTTGAGCTGCCCTCTCTGCTGCTTGGCACTGCGGGCACAGCCCGGATAAGATGGGCACAGCCCAGAGGAATTGTCCCGAGCAGGCTCAGGGCACTCGGGTACTGAGCTGTCCTGCTGGGCTCCCTCCGTGGGAGACATGTCCCGAAACCTGGGAGCGGCTGCACAGGGTGCCCGTGGTGGGGAAAGGGCAGAGGGGGAGAGCAAGGCTCCAGTGTGTCCTGAGAGGGCCTGGCTATGTGCCCGTGGGCTGTGGGAGCTGTTCCATGGGCAGGTGGGCAAGCAGGAGGGAGGGACGGAGGTTGGGAGTGACAGCTGTGGCACTGCAGATTTCCCCAAGCATTTAGTGAGGGTTTCCTGTGTGGCAGGGAGAGAGCCCCAGGGCCCTGGGCTGCTCCAGCTGCCCCTCCAGGCATGTTGCACAGCACCTGCAAAGAGCGTACAGAGTGACCAGGAGCCACAGGCTCCCACACCCTTACCCCACCCCCTTGCAGTCCCCAATTCCCCAAGGGAGAAGGAGATCCCAACACACCATGGAAATGGTTCTGTAGCATCTGTGATCCCTCCTCGACTGGGATCATGACTTGGATTACTTGGAAATGCTGGTGAATGGTGCTTTGAAGACCTTGTCAGATGTTGGAGGCATGTTCTGAATGTACCTTTCCTGACAGAATAATCTGTGTCAGTATGCCAAGAGCTTACCATGAGCCAGTTCCCTTAAATTTCACTGAAGGTAGATCAGTTCTGGAAACCTTACCCTGCTCCCTTCTGGAGCCCTGAGGGATCCCACAGGATCACTGTCAGTGGGAGGAAGGGGCATTTAGCTGTCCATCCTCCTCCCGTGTGCAATGGCACTGTGTCCTTCTGTGTGCTCTGTGCAGCCACAGAGAAGAGCAGAGAGGGAAGGGGCTGGGCCCAGGGCTGTGCCTGGGGGCTGAGCCTTTCTCAGCTCCTTTGCAGCCCCCAGGGAGCCCGAGCTGCTTCTGCTGCCACTGCTAAGCCCTGGCCCTGCCTGGGGCTGGGTTTCAAGCTGCTGGCTGCTCCAGGGAGTCCTTTCTGCCCCGACTGCCCCGCAAGGGGCTCCTTCCATCCCAGTGTGGGGCCACTGCAGGCACGAGGTCCCCCTGGCCCTGCTCCTGAGTGGAAGGCAGAGCCAAGGGAGTGCCTTGGAGGGCACCAATCACCCAGATGCCCTCACTGCCACTCGGGCCTGAAGGAGAATCTTCAGCAGTGCCATTGGAGCTGTTGTGTCCTGCCTTTCTTTGCAGCTGAGCCTGTTGCTCAAGGTGATCTGGCTTCCCAGCCCATGTTCAGGATTGAGCCTCTGGGAGATGGTGAGGGTACGCCAAGGCCTTTCCCCTGTGAGACTTGCCAGCTCAGAGCCCAAAGCTCGGCCAGGGGGGCATCGCTGCAGGTGCCAGGACAGAGCCATGCATGTGTGTGCCCTCACCCTGCACGATCCACTCACAACTTCTGCTCAGCACTGGCAGGTGTTTGAAGGACGGTGGGCCATGGCCCAGCTGAAAAAGCCCAGATGATTTGTTGATTTTATCCGATTTTGCATAAGCATGACGTTCTGAACATGCCATTAAAGAAATGGAGAATTTCTCCATCTTTTAAGGTGTACTTTTTGTTTCTCAAGTGATGGGCCAAAAGTTAGGACAGAAGGAGGTGTTTCCCCAACAAAGCAGAGGCCGATTGGCAGCCCCTGCTGCAGGAAGGAAGCCCAAGCCAAACACAGGCATGGGCACAGGCACAGAAGGTAATTGCTGTGCCAGGCTCAGCAGGGCTCAGCCATTGGCAGAGCTGTGTGGCTGCAGCTCCTCTTCTTCTACCAGGGCCTCCCTTGCACAGCCCGGCAAAGCTGGAGGTGCCTTTGGAGCTCGTTCAGAGCCCTGGGAAAAGGGGACTCGTGCACCAACGTCCCTCCCGCTGCAGCTGCTCTGGAGCTGGCCCTGAGTGCCCAGAGGCCCAAGGCACAGGAGCAGCCCCGAGCGGGAGCCCTGACGCGAGCCCAGGGCCAGAGCCACCCTTGGCTCCCGTTTGGGCAGGGGCTGCACTGGGTCCTGACAGGGCCTGACTCTGTGCCCTGGGGCGGGGGGAGCTGTCACGGGGCAGGGAGGGCCAGGGCTGGCAGGGGCTGCTCAGGGATGGGTGTGGCCCGTGTCCCTCCAAGCAGCGACTGCCCAAAAAGCTGCGCTGCCCCCGGGCTCTCCTCCCGGCCTGCTGGGCTTTGTTGGGTGGCACAGCCTGTGCCACGGGGTGGCAAGGTCCCTGCAGGCCCCAGCTCTGGGGGAAACGGAGAATGTCCTGCCCGCATCCACCGTGCTGCCAGCTCAGCAGTGCAGCACAGCACGGGCTGACGCTCCCCATCGCTCCCACAGGTGCAGCTGGAACCACAGCACATGTTCCTGATTCCCAGAAGGGCCTTGGAAGGGGTTTCTGTCAGGGAACAGGCTTCTGGCTAGGGTTACTGGCAGGCCTGCTTGTCTTGGAGCTGATCTTCATCTTATGCTCTGTCCGAAGTTGGACTTCCTGGAAGAGAAAAGGGTGAGTGTTTAGTTCACCTTTCCCTCAAACAGCTTCTTTTGAAAGTCTACGTCAGACAGAAAACATTCCCAGTGAGGTTGCAGTGTAGGGGTGGCCAGTCCTTGATTGTCCAAAGAACTCTGCTGAGGGTTCTGCTGCTGCCCAGAGCTTTCATTGGCCTCCTAAATGCTGGGCCTTGTCCCGGGGCCCTGCTGGGGCTGCAGCCAGTGCTGGCTCCCACTGAGGCTGCCTGGCCCAGAGCAGCCCCAGGGGCACAGGGCAGAGGCAAAGCACGGTGGGGAGGAGAAAGAGCAGGGACGAGATTGCCCTTGAAAGGCAGGGGAAGGGAGAATGTTGCTTATCGGAAGAAGCCCCAAAGAGCGGCTGGAAGGGGTGCTGCCTGATCAAGGACCCCCGAGAAGCGGAGGGAGGGCGTATCGGCTGATGGGGTGTCCCGAGGAGCGGCTGGGGAGAGTGGGGGTGTCCCTTAGTGGGGAGGAGCAGCCGGAGCGCTTGCACGGTCCGGTGGTGGGGAGGCCGGCGGGGCAGTCGGAGTAGGCTCAGCCCGGCCGGTGGGCACGGCTCACCCTGCCCGCCCGCAGGACCACGGTGCAGTTCCTGTTGGAGGCGGACCTGCACGGGCTGCTGAAGCTGGACACGCTGATCCCGAACGCGCTGCCTGCGCCATGGCAGCGCAAGGCCAAGGAGAGCGGCCCCGGGCCCAGCCCCGTTGGCGTGTCCCCCATAAAGCCGGCATGTCGCTCCCACAGCCCCAGCAAGACGCCGTCCAAGACACCCGGTGAGCGCCGGCCACCGGCGGCAGAGGTTGAGTGCGGGAGCCTGGCCCAGGCTGCTTGTCCGTAGCCACGGGGCCCTGGGCTCCCTGCCACGCTGCCCTACCGGCTGCTGCTCAGGCAGGAGGAGGTGGGCTGTGCTCCTGACAGCCACCCACCTCCTTGCCAGCATGAGGGGCAGAGCTCTGAGCACTGGGGCTGGCGAGCTGCTGTTCGGCCAGCTGAGCCTTGCTGGCACAGCTGTATGCTAGGACGAGTGTGGGCAGGACTGTCAGCTGACAGCTTTACATCCTGTGAGCGTTTTTGTATCTTCCCCTTATCTCTGGACTCTGGAATTGTTGCACTAGACCCAAGGAGTTGCACCACACAGTCCCTAACCAACTTGGTGGCAGGGAGGAAAATATAAGTTAGTTGGGACTGGGTGGCATGAGACCTCAGAGTCCTACTTGTCTGGTGGGTGTGATGTGCAAGTGTGTTGGGTTTGCTCCCGTGAAAGCTCGAATACAGGCTGTTAAATAGCTGTAAGACAATATTTTCATATGTGAATGCAGGTAAATCTGGATCCAAAATTCAAAGCACCCCAGCAAAGGCTGGGGGGGATCGCTACATTCCCAAATGCAGCACTATGCAGATGGAGATGGCAAATTTCCTCCTAACCAAAGAGAATGACCCTGCTGAGGATTCCCCTACCAAGAAGGTGAGCATGTTGCTAAGTTACAATTACTTCAATAACTGCTACGCCTTCCTGCCCCTTTACAGAGCAGTGAACAATAGGTTCTATCAAGGGGGCACACGGCACTGACAAGTCCCAGCCATCACTACTTGCAGCTCTGGGCTTCAGGAGCCTAGGATGAGACTGAAGCTGTAGAGACTGCCATGCACTCGAAGCCTATGCTGCTTCTGGTAGCAAAATTTAGCTTTTGACTAACGAGGCTTTAAAATGTAGCAGGCAACAAAAACACAAAGCTGTAAGCCTATGCAAAGTGAAACTGCTGGTGGTAGCTATTCTAGGACAAGGTCTCCACCGGGAACACTTCTGGAATGTTTTACACTGTGTTCTGAAATCTGTTTGTGAAGCATTTGGTCGCTTTGTGGCTGTGGCTTTTCCCTCTGGCAATGACACTGAATTTGCCATTGTTTGAAAATGTGAGCAGGACAATGTATGAAAGTCTGAGGAAAACTGCTTTGACCTGCCTCTGTGTGACTGACCCTTGCAGCACAGTCAAACATCTTCAGATTCTAAGAGAAGGGGACTTAGATGTCTGTTTAAATTGTAGTGTGGGAATTGTTTTAAATGCATTGCACTGAGGGTGATTTGTCTCTGTAGGAGCAACAGAAAGCCTGGGCAGTGAATCTGAATGGTTTTGATGTGGAAGAGGCAAAGATCCTCCACCTCAGAGGAAAACCACAGAATGCTCCAGAAGGTATGATACAGGCTCCGTGTGAGCTGAATCAGCAGGAGGGATCAGGTCAGGGGAACAGCAACACAGAGGCTCTGTGTGTGGTCACAGGAGAAATCAACTGGTTTCTGAGAGCTGTACAGGCTGGAGTCTCCTTTCTTAAGGTTCCTGAGGTCGAGGGAGGGCATAACAGTTACAGTGAATTTATTTAGGAGAGTTGCTATGACTGCCAGTTGGTCACCTGTCACAGGGCTTGCAAGGGTCTTCAGGGTGGAGAGAGAGATGAGAATCTTGACCTCATGTTCAGAAGGCTTGATTTAATATTTTATGATATATATTACATTATTACTATACTAAAAGAAATAGAAGGAAAGTTCTCAGAAGCTAGCTAAGCTAAGAATAGGAAAAGAATGAATAAACAAAGGGCTGTTTCTCAGCAGAGGGTGAGACCCAGCTCCGCTGTGAGTGGTCAGTAAATCCAAACATTCACCCAAGACTGATCACGCATCCACCTGTTGCATTCCCCAGCAGCAGATAACCATTGTTTACCTTTTGTTGCTGAGGCCACAGCTTCTCAGAAGGGGGAAAAATCCTAAAGAAAGGATTTTTATGGAAAGATGTCGGTGACAGTTACCGGTACTGCAGGTTCCAAACGTTCATGAAGTCTGTAAGAGCATCAAACCCTCTGCTGTGCACTTTCTAGCTTAAACTGCAACTAAATATAATGGGATTCAAAAACCCAAGTGTTTGTTGAATTTGTTTCCATGAATGAGGAAATTGTAGCTCACCCCTGCTCAGCAGTTCATTCTGCCAGTGATTTTAGTGCACTGCAGGCTTGTGAGTGTTTCTCTTAGGACTTTATTTTCACTCCAAGGGATTCCTAGTTGGGTGAGCAGCACTCAGCTGGGAGGAAACTAACTCAGGTTAACAAACCTGTTCCCCTGCACACAGACTATCAGAATAACCTGAAAGTGCTCTACAGTCAGAAAATGGCACCTGGATTGAGCAGGAAGAAGAGCAGATATATTCCCTCAAAGCCAGAACGGGTCTTGGATGCACCAGAGATATTCAACGACTACTGTAAGTAGGCTACAGGGTTGAGTGCTGGGCATCCAGAACATTCTGAACTGGATTGCTGTTCCTAGGACTGGGTAACTGGGCTGTCTGTATTATTTTGTGTACCCAGGCTAGCACAGACCACTTCTGGAGTGTCCCTGTGTGGCCTTACAGGCACAGTGGTCTAGGGCACTGTGTAGATGCCTTGGAGCAGGGTACCTGGCCCCAGCAGCTGGGCATAGTGACACTCAGAAGGCTGCCCCTCACCTGCACGTGTGTGTGTGCACGTGTGCACCCACACCTGCTGCAGCAGCACGGGTGAAGGGCAGGGCTCTCTAGCCATCATGGTGTGACCTGCATATCTCTTTCAAAGTGTAGAACTGAATCTCATAGACTGGAGCTCCCAGAACTTCCTGGCAGTGGTTCTGGATGACACTGTTTATCTGTGGAATCACGCTACTAGGGAGATTATCCCCCTGCTGCAGACGGAGCATCCAGATGTTTACATTTCCTCTGCATCATGGATTAAAGAAGGAGACTACCTTGCTGTTGGCACAAGTAGTGCTGAGATTCAGGTGAATGCAGGAGTAAAACTAGAGGTGTTTTCTAGGGATTGACAGAACTGTGGGGCCTGGGGACAAAACCTTGGCTGGCAGAGGAAGGATGCCATGCACCTGACTTGTCTTCCCTGGTGTGGGGTGGAACTGCCCAGTGTGCAAGGCAGGATTTGATTTGGGCGTTTTCTGATAAGCAGCGTTACCTTCTGTGCTATGGTCATGAGATACATATTTTCTCTGTTCCCTGACTGAGAAAGCTGAATACCAGAGCCTGTGCAGTGAGGTTCCTAGGGCATAGAAACAGGATTAGGTTTCTTCTGAAGAACTTTTTACTTTGCCTCTCCAGCTATTGTTGCATTTACATTGTTGTATATAATATTTCTAGGGTCTCATACCTTCTGGGTGGTTTTCTCACAGCAGCTCTTCACAGCAGTGCTGTTGTTCCTTCTCAGCCAGGGCTCCTCTACAGCCCTCCCTGAATGCCCCACCCCCTTTTATCCCAGCTACCTCCACAGGCTACTGCCCAATCAAGGACAGTGCAGCTGCAGCCCATTTACAATAACTAGAATCAGGGCAGGGTCACTTATACAATACAGAGATCTTTTACTGCAATACATATATTTACTCAGGCCCCTATAAGGTATGGGACGTTGAGCAGCAGAAACGTCTCCGAACCATGACCAGCCATTGCGCCCATGTGGGAACCCTCGGCTGGAACAGCTGCATCCTCTCCAGGTAAAGCAGTGGGTCAAGGGCAGTTTCCAGTTGTTGCAAACTCCTATCCCTCAATCTATGTGTGGCATGGGTTAGGGATGGCAGAGAAGTTTGTCCTGGCTTGGGATTCTTACTCAGCCTTATCTGTTGGGGCTGTGAGGAGAAGGCCTCTTTCCTGTATTGCAATTTGTGCTGAAGCTGTAAAGAGCTTGTGTGGGTGTTTCACTCACACCAACAGACCTGTGTTGCTGGTAACACTGGTTGAAACCCAGTGGCAGGTATAGCAGTCTTGCAACAACAAAAATGGATTTGGGTGAAAATGTGCAGCCTGGGGCTGGCTCTGGCATAACGCCTGATGCAAAACAAAAGGTTAGCTCACACTGCAACACCCAGCCTGGATGTCATGCAAGAGCCACGCAAAGCACCACCAACCCTGTGCTCAGCCTTCAGTCATGTATTCTTCCAACAACTCTGATCTCCCTTCCCCTCCTGCTGACAGGAGGCCCTGGTGCCTCACTGAGGCTTCATGCAGGGGAGCAAGCACCAGGGCTCAGCTGACATTTATTGGAGCTTGACTCCCCTACACTTGGAAAAATGCCTTTTTTCCAGGCTGAACTGTGCTGGAGCAAGTTGCAGGAAATATATTTGAGCCCTTACCTGACCAACAACCAGCTCAGCCACGCTGCTTTGCACGGCGGAGCCGCAGTGTCTGAGCCACTCCACCAAGCCTGTGCCTCCCATCAGCCCTCAGTGATTAGCTGAGGGTGGATTATTAACTGTATTCACCTTTCCCTCAGCACAGTACCACACTGTGCCTAGCACCAGCTCTGCCTCCTGCGCCTCACAGCAGCTGGAACCTTCAAAGGTTCCGACTTGTGCTCTGCCAAGGCCAGTGAGTGTGTAACCACAGCCACCAGAGCACCCCCCCCCCACACACACACACATAAAGCTGATATGGGGGGCACAGTCTCAAAAAACAGCCACTGAGCCAGCACCTTCCCAGCAGTGCTGCTGGTGCATCCCCATTTGGCCACTTGGGAAAGATCAGGAGGTCCAAGGATGGAGCCCTCCCTCAGATGCAAATCCTAGGGCCACAGCTGTCTCCAAAGGGGCAGCAGGCAGGAAAAGACTGAAATGCTCTCTTTATGGGCAAAAGAGCTGGTGCAGTAATTCAAATGCCTGGTACAAAAATTCTGTTTAATATTTAGCTCCTATTTAAAACACAGCTTTTCATTTAATTCTATTTACAGAATACTTTCATTTCATTTGTTTCTTTAAAATTACTTAGTTCTCACCTGTTGTATGTCTAGGAATATTTTCTTCCAAAAATAGAAAAAAATAGATGATATCTTTTCAGCAGAAAACATTGGTTGATACAATTTTAAACCATCATGATAAGGAAGAATTGTTCTGTCCCTCTCTAAGGTGGAAGAAGCATTTGGATCACAGATCATCTACAATTAAATACTTGACATGTTTAAGATGCTTTCAATCAATTGTGATCGTCAATTGCTTATTCGTTGTAAACAGTAATTTTTCAGTGAAGGGAAAGTGTGTGTGGTATATCTACATGATGTGTTCAAAGCCAGTTCCTACTAATGGCCAGGCTGAATTCCAGTCAATAATGTCCCGAATGATATTTTGCCGCCTTCTTTGGCACTTCATGAAATCTTACCATGATGAAGTGCTGAAACACAGAGATTTTCTCTTAGAGAGTGTCTCATGTTGTAACCCATCCCGTGGATTTTATGCTGTAATTCTTATCTCTTTTAAAATTTGCTATCTTCTGTACAATTTTCATGAACCTTTCTGTTACAGTAGTGAATAGCACAGATAAATGTCATTTTGTACAACTTTGAATTTACCCCAAGAGCTGAGAGAAAACTTGCTCCTATACTTCAGTCCGAGTTTCTTCTATAGTCCAACTTTGTTTCTCTACCATCAAGCTTCTCCTTTGTTGCTGCTCCAAGTCCCGTCCAAGCTGACCTTGAATACTTTCAGGCATGGGACATCCACAACTTCTCTGGGCAACCTGTTCCAGTGTTCCAGCACTCCCACAGTAAAAAAGGCCTTCCTTTCATCTAATATGTGTAGGAAATCATAAATCTAGGCATAGAAACTTGGAGTGCAAATTTGAAATTCTTTTGATTTGAAGCACATTTTATATGAATACTGACTTACAGATGACTAAAAGATGTAGATGGGCATCTGAGCTGACAAGTTTTGAAAAAGTGCACGGAAATTAAAATTGAAACCACTAAAATTAAAAACTTCTTGCCATTTTCTTTTTCCTCTCCTATTCAAAATTGCATATGTCAGATATCAGTGCTTCATGCAAACCTCTCAGATGCTCTCAGAGAAAAAGCTTTTCTTTCAGACTAAGTTGCGGTTGACGTAGAACACTAGCAGGAGTGAAAGATTTTCTGGGCATTGGGCAGCACCTTCTCCTTGGATTTGTGTGCAGAATGCATTTTATCCAAACTGGAAAATAGATCCCAGCTCTGTTTTATTCATCGATCTTACTGCATCAGGCCTGAAGATTCTGTGAAAAGTAGCCTGTGGACCTTGAAGATAGCGCATGTGAAACAGATGAGAGGTGATGGAGAAGTTGAGGGAGAGAAGAAAGAGCATATGGGCCAGTACAGACACCAGAAAGTATTTCTTCATGTGATCATGGGAGATTGCAGGAGCCACTTGGTACTATCAAACCAGCCCGACTTGGCACTGGTGCCGCGTTGGGTCTGGGAACCGTCCTGCGTATCGTGGATTTTCAGGAGCCAGCCGGTCACTCCCAGCCACAGGCCCTCAAACATAATCAACAGCCCTTTTCCCTGGCAAACAAAATTCAGCTGCCCCTCTTCTGGATGGCAGATTGCAGGAGCCACTTGGTACTATCAAACCAGCCCGACTTGGCACTGGAGCCACCTTGGGTCTGGGAACCGTCCTGCGTATCGTAGATTTTCAGGAGCCAGCCGGCCACTCCAGGCTATAGGCTCCCAGACACAAACCTTGGCCCTTTTCCCTGGCAAACAAAACTCACCTGCCCCGCTTCTGGATGGCAGATTGCAGCAGCCACTTGGTACTATCAAACCAGCCTGACTTGGCACTGGTGCCACCTTGGGTCTAGGAGCCATGCTGCGTATCGTGGATTTTCAGGAGCCAGCCGGCCACTCCAATCCACAGGCCCCCAAACAAAAACCACGGCCCCTTTCCCTTGCAAACAAAACTCACCTGCCCCGCTTCTGGATGGCAGATTGCAGCAGCCACTTGGTACTATCAAACCAGCCCGACTTGGCACTGTGTTGAAAGCGAAGGGAAGCCTATCCACCTTGTCGTTGATCAGCATTGACTCCAATTTATTGATTAAATTAGCCATTTTATATAACAGTGTTAATTAACTTCATGCATATTGCAAAATCCAAGCTCACTATAGGTTAACAGAGAAAACTCTAACCCCTCCTTTTGTTTTACCATACCCATGATTGTTTATTGGAAACAAGACCAGCGTTCCCACTGTGATATTAAAGTCAAGTATTGGAGAGTGCTTTTGTTACTTCTTTAGAAGTTTAGAATATGCCAAAAAGATGCTAGCTGGGGACTTGCAATTAATGAATTATTTGCTGTAAGTAGGTCAAATGACATTAGCTTTCAAAAATGAAAAGTAGTCTTATTCCACGTGCCAATTCTAAAGTAGATTAATAAGCCTTAAGCAGAAGATGGATGTGAAGAGGGATATGACATGAAAGGTTAAGCAACACTGCTGACAGCAGAAGGCTTACCTGCTGCAGATACAGGAGACAAAATACTATTTTGACACAAACATTGCTATTCAGACGACAGTAAAATTCTGAGTGACAGCAAAATTTACTCAGTCATGACAGTAAAATTTGCTCCCATCAAAATGTGCTAATCAATTCTTAGTGTAAGCTAAGCACCTTAAGCAAAGGGTAGTTCAAGCGTAACTGGTATTTGATGGCAAAAAAGGCAACTTGGCCTGCGTTTCTCACCTCTACTCCATTCAAAAGCTTACTCTGTCTCAGATTCCTTCGGAGGGATACCAACGCAAGCCGCGAAACTGCACGAAAATGATGATTGAAAGAAAGATAGATTAGAAAAATGGAATAATGGTTCATGTTCTTTTCCTTCCAACTGCTTTGTTTGCCCTTTTAAATTTTTGAAGTCCTTTCTGGTGTGACCATGGTTGCACTGCAGCAAGTGTTCGGCTGTAAGCTGTCCATATTGCCAGCTTCTGGACTGCCTTCAGAAAACTTCCCGCTGGTTTTGTATAGAAATCACAAGCAGTAGAGATGACAAAGACTGCAGAAACCTTCTCATCTCCTTCTAGAGCAAGAGCATGTCTTTCACCCACTCTTAACTAGACAACTTTCATCAGTCATGAGGGAGTCTCATGTTCAAGAGCTAGGCAGTGACAGCTGTAAATGACAAAAAGCAGACTGAAATTCTCTTGGGACTCCAGCAGAGAGCAATGAAGGAGGTTGAATTCACCTTCTTGGGAAGTTCTAAAATGCACGTTCACTTGAGCCCAGGAGCTAAGCCATCGTAACCTTTGTTGAGTATGTCTGCGTAGACAGAGTTTCCATCACTGCAGAAGCAATGTTATTTAACCCACGTTATCATCTCTAGCTGCTAAGCTGCACTTATTGCAAAGTATCTGCAACGTATTTTACAGGGTGGGCTTTTATGTGTAATTCCTGAGTAACAGTGCAAAGAGAAGTACTTGGGGTGTGGGGTGGGGGGGGAACCGCAACTCTTAGGTTTTTCAAATCATGGTTCCATTTGAAAGTCAAACAAGATGTCAAACCTTTCTTTCCTAGATGTATTACCAGCACAAACTGTACCAGAAATTTATGACCCGTAACTGTACCATGGACGCTCTTTCTCTGGACTATTCCTTAAGAAACAAAGTCCTCACTAGAAATAAAACAAAATTAGCCAAAGTATTGGCCTGGATTAGTTCCAAGGCTCTGTACTAAAGGCCAAACACATGTAATAATAGTAATAATAATAGAGTGGACTAAAAGTTAAATCAATAGAGCATTACTCAGTTCAAAGACATCTTGTGTCCTAATGTTCTCACAGAAGACTGTAAAAACCTGTCTATTTTTGTGGGTTTCTTTTATCCATTTAGCTGTACCTTCTACTTCTCTCCACTGTCTGAGAACATTGATGGTAAGGTTGGATGACCTCATGTCAACTTGTAGAAGTAAAGAAAGAGAAGCCAGTAAAGAAAGGCAAATTTGTTAATTGCAGGTGGAAAGAGGGAGGCCAACAAGAGAAAACAAAAGAACAGTAATAATGAAATGCTCCCCTGTCTTCTGTGAAAAGTAAAGGCACAGACAAGAAAGAACAAGAGCAAAATTCTCACTAGAGAAACGCACTTGATCTGACTCAAGTATTTTGCGGTACATTTCTTGCTGTTTTCTCATGCCAAACATATTAACCGTTGAAGGTATCCCTTTCCTCTTTCTGGAATACAGCTAGGAAGATGGCTGTGTCATTGCTGACAAGCTGCTATTCTCAGAGGTGTCCAGCTGAAAGTCCTAGATCAATTGATTTGCTCTGTCACTTTGATATGGCATGACTTACAGTTTCAGCACCTGAACTGGCCAGCCCTGCAATTCTTTGCCCCTTGAATGGTTAGATAGGCTCCTTGGCAACTGGCATTTGTAAGGACATGAAACTATGCAGAATTTGCACCGTGAGATGATGCCAAATGAGTCACGCCGGTAGATTAACTAGGGCATGCAAGGCAGAGAGAGGGAAATGAGAGCACAAGAAGAGAGTACACAAGAAGAGAGTACAATCTCCTTTTTTCTGAAACACTGTAGAGATCAAAGTGAACACAAATCCTCCTAGGGGTAGTTCTTGCAAAAGACTAAGAGTTCTTTTTGTGTTCACAGGCCTGGAATCACAGGCCTGGAAGCTTTGGATCACGGCAAAATGCAGATGACAAAACGAGGCCTTGAAGTCACATCCAGTATGAAGCAGTATGAAAGAGGAAAGAAAGCAGCTGAGAGCGTCAACCCTGCTAAGTAGTCTCAGTATTCTTCTTGACATGAGCAGAAATTTGAAATGAGTCTCTGAAAATGGCAAAGGAGGCAGAAGAAAAGGGAGCGATGACTCCTCTGGCATAGTGTTTCCTAACAGGGATCTTCAAAATGGAAAGGTTGTATCATCCTTTCAACTGAAGGAAGGTATGAAAACAACAGGAAGGAAATGGCATCAAATACTCTGGGCAGTGTACTTCTAGACAGAAAGGCCACTGATGGAAAACCAACTAAACTGGCACCAATGCAGCAGCATTGTAACTAAAGCCAGAAATGTCCAGCGCTTCGCTCTCTGCCATTCCATTCAGATGCACACAGCAGCTCTGCAACATTCCTACTGATCATCTCCTTGGCAAACTGGCAGTGAGGGTCCGTGGTGATGCAGAGTCTCCAGGCAGACGCAAAGGAGAGCTGCTTTCTTACAAAAACCAGGCTTTTGAAACACTTAGGCCTTTCTCAGTTCCATAGCTTTAAGCCATAACAAACACAATTCAACCAACCACCATGCGCCACGCTGTGAACACACGATGGTTCTAGAACTTGTTGATCTACCTCGAATTCAGCTGCCTCACCTTCCCACAGTCCTTTTCTACTTAGCCAAAGTAATGGGCCTCAGCCCAAGGCCTTCCTTTTGTAAGCTTCTAGCTCTATGCAGCAGCAAACCACTACTTTCTTCTGTGCCAAGACTTCAGGTAGACCATTTGCATCTGCCCTTCCAGTGAAACCTAATGAGGAGAGAAAAGCCTCTCAGAGATGTTCAGTCATTCCATTTTCTAGACAGGCCAAATCCAAAGAAAAGCAAGCTATGGGATTGTGTACTTGCTCTTACAAAACACCTGCTGCCCTCTGACAATCAACTAGCAGAAAACCAGCCAAACTGAGACTTGAGGCAAACAACCCTTGGAAGGGAATAATGATGTGATCAATAAAGACAACACTTTTCCAGGCTACCGAGATATTGGAAATGTCAGCAAAGGCTTGAGAGCAAAGGCTGAACTAATGGGGAAAGGGTAAAAGAATCGCAAGAAAAACATGACCAAAGGTTAAAACAATTCCAAGAAAAACATAGGCAACTAACCTGTTGAAGCCTTCAGGAAATCAGTGGCCGCTGATTTACATAGGCCATTCAAGTTAATTGACCCGTGCACCTTCCACTCCTTTTTCGGCACCATAGGGTGAATTGAGACCATGGAATCACAATTCCTTGGATTCTGTTCTTAACTTTAGGAGAGAAGTACAGCAGCTGAAGTACCTGTTACTGATGTGAAACCCAAAAACACAGAGTTGACACATTTCATTCTTGGCCAATCACAACAAGCAAGACTAAGAGGATAAGGCTGGCTTATTTTCATGACACTTTTCTTCTTTTACAGCCTGCTCTGATTCCGGTGAAACTTTTCCATTAGCTTCTCTCTAAAAGGAGAAAGTCCAGTTCAATGTCCCGCCCTACTGCTGCAAGTATACCATTTCGTTTGTCGAGCCTAAAAATAGAATGGGAAGGTACGGTGCTCTCTGGAGCTAAGGGTCGCTCCCGGGCGTCTTTCGGCAGAAGCCGCGCTAAGGAGAGCACTGTGAGCGGCACCATCGTCTTTGCGCGAAGAAGCCGCTTCTTCCCCTCCAGGAGCCGGAGAGAGCGGCAGCTTCGGAAAGGTGAAGAAGGAAGCTGTACGACACTGGGATTGTGTGCGCAGCTTGCCAACTGATAGAAAACAGTACCTTACCACTCTCCTGACTTTTCCAATCACACGAACATTCGATTGGAAGCTGTTTTGGACAACTTTCCTTTTCTCCCTGCCAAACACTTGGCAGATCTCCGTGCAAACTCTAGAACACGATGGGAGATGTTTTCTGTGCTGGCAGAGTTTCTCCCTGCCAGAACTAGTGGATTTTTAGTGGTTTTTACACCAGAAAGCCCTGAGTTCCAAGAACACAGCAGCTGCCAAGGACTACCCAAGAGGAGCGCAAAAGTACCACAACATGCCTGCCTCCACAGCTTTTTCCCTGGGACCATGCCTACCCCTAGGCTTATTTACATGCCTCCAGTTAGGGTTAGCGATAGGGTTTTTAAAGCAAGAGGCCCTGAGCTCCAGGAACACTGCAGAGCTGCGAAAGTCATCCCAAGGGGAGAGCAAAAGTGGTGCAACATGGCTGCCTCCACCTCTTTTTCCTTGGCAACATCCCTATACCTAGGCTGATTTACCTGCCTCCAGTGCTGGATAGGGAAAGGGTTTTTAAATGAGTAAGCTCTGAGCTCCAGGCCCACTGCAGCTGCGAAAGACTTCCCTAGGGAAGCGCAAAATTGCCTCAACTTGCTCCCTCCAGGGCTTTTTCCTTGGGAACATCCCTAATCCCAGCCTGATTTACCTTCCTAGGGTTAGCCTTAGGGATAGTCGTAGGATTATGATTTTTATAGTGAAGAAGCCCTGATCTCAAGGCACACTGCAGCTGCAATAGACATCCCAAGGGGAGCTCAAAAGTGCAACAACATGCCTGCTTTCACAGCGTGTGGAGAGCATTATTAATAATTGGTTAGCTGAGAAAGGCCACACTGATATAATGCCACTGGTTAAGCTGAAGGAGAAATGTCAGCAGTCAGCAAGCTGAAAGGAAGAGTCAGCAGTGACCTTGCTGCAACATGAGGATAGGGAGTTGAGATTAGTCCTGAATACATCCTAAGAATATGTACAAAGTATCAAAAGTAGAACCATAGGAATGTAGAAGTAGGCGTAGGTGCTGATATGTAACTGACCAATCCTGAGCTCAACTTTTGCAATATGTATGAAGCTCATTATTAACTGTATTTAACCCGCCGTACTGATCAATAAAATTGAGCCTGTGATGATCAAAATGATGTCCTGGTTCCCTTCCGTCGACAAATGGTGGAGAATGCGGGCATAACCGAATCTCTGCCCTTTTTCTCGGATTAAAAGAAAAAGGGATTACGTCCCGGTCGGGGAAGTTGGGTTTGGGTCCCAGCAGCCGGGACGGTGCCGGAATTTGAAGCACCCTTAACGTTCACAACTGTGACTTAAGCCAATACGTGTCCGCCGGAGCCTGGAGAGCTGCAACAGCGCGCGCTGATTAATAGGTATGTATAGGCAAGCGGCATATGATTTATTTACCGCCTATTTAGAGCGGCGTGGGATAAAAGGGATAGATTTAAAAAAGGAGTTACCAGGGTTATTAGCTTATGGCCATGCTAAGGGTATCTTTTCTAATCCTCATACAGTTCATGAGCTAGCAGAGTGGAAGAAGTTTGGGGAAATATTGTGGGATACAATACTAGACGATGATAAGTCAGCAAAGAAATTCGGGAAGCTATGGCGGGTGGTGTATAACACGTTACTTCAGCAGGTCTCTGAGAGAAAGGCAGCAGAAAGGGCAACAGAAGCTCATAAGAGGAATATAGGGTATGGTCGTGAAGATGATCCCCTGGCACCCTCTGTAACTAAGGTACTTATGCCTAAGAGTCCCCAGCAAAGTGGTGTGGAGGATTTCTCTATAGGCGCAGTGGAACCGTCTGCACCTTTCCTGTCAGAGGGGGAGGGCGAGTCGGATGGTGGGGGTAGGAGCAAGCCAGCTTTGCCTCCGCCACGAGCTTCAGGCGGGTCGGATGGTGGGGGTAAGAGCAAGCCATCTTTGCCTCCGCCACCAGCTTCAGGTGGGTCGGATGGTGGGGGTTGGAGCAAGCCAACTTCGCCTCCGCCGCCAGCTTTGCCTCCGCCACTTCCCCTGGGTGAGCCGGCTCCGGTTTCACTGTCAGCTCCAGCGGGGGGGCCGCTTCCCCCGCGCGAGCCAGCCTCTGCTCCACTGCCTTCCCTGTGCGAAAGCTCGGGGTCTGTACCAAAGCGCCAGCAGCATAGCACCCTTAAAGGGCCAGATCCCATCCCAGGGGCACACCGTGATCCATGGGGGGAGATGGCTAAACAGAGGAGGGAAGCTTGGGCTGCTTTGGCGAAAGAAGTAATGCAAATGGGGGATGGTGAGGCGGTGGAAATAGCTTCTAGTCTTGCATGTCCAGTTACATACACACCACAGTATGATGCACAGGGGAACCTTACGCATAATATAGCAGAATATACTCCCTTAGATTGGAAGCTGTTAACTCAGCTACGTTCTACGGTTAGTCAGTTTGGAGTAAAAAGTGAACCTGTTAAGCAAATGTTAGATTATCTTTTTAATACTCAGGTTTTATGTCCAAATGATTTAAGAGGAATAGTTCGGTTGATATTCACTCAGCATCAGCAGTTATTGTTTAATGCACATGACGCATTACATGGAGTAATAGTAAAGGAGCTGATTGGCTTAGGGGCATTTTTACATTCAGAGGCACAGATGATATCGGGAGCAGATAAACTTACAGAGTCTAAGCAGTTAGTGCATGCTGCAATAGACATGGTTAAAGAGCCAGGAGGGTTACCGGCTTATATGGGCATTAAACAAGGTAGAGAAGAATCATTTGGAAATTTTATCGATAGAGCAGCTACTGCTATAGATCGGGCTGGTGTTGCAGAGCGCTATTGAAAACGTGTGCCTTGCAAAATAGCAATCCAGCAACCCAAAGAGTGTTAGCTACTTTAGGGGCAAACTGGACTATTCAGGAAGCATTAGAGCGAATGGCATTAATGCCAACAGCTTCACAGGCATTTATAGCAGAAGCCTTGAAGGAATTATGATTAGGGTTGCAAAAGCATAGTCTACTCAAAATCAGGTGTTAGCTGCTCTTGCTCCTCTCCAAAGCGGCTCACTGGCAGTCACGTAAAGAGGCTCGAGACCATTCATCAAGTGTTACCAATACAGCAATGAGGGACAGACACAAGTTGCCGCCCTGACATCGGAGACACCAGCTGCTGCCGTAACATCGCTGCTACCTCCTGTCTGCAACCCGCAACAACCGGGAGCCTCGGCTTGGACTTATCAGCAGCAGTAGACGTCACACTTATGACAAACCAGCCTGAGAGGATACCCACTGGAATAAAGGGTCCTCTTATATTAAATGGACAAACATGTGGAGCATTATTGCTGGGACGTTCCTCTATAACTATGTTGGGATTATTTGTTTTGCCTGGTGTTATCGATGCGGACTTTACAGGGGAAATACAAATTATGGCTTACACCCTTTATCCTCCGATTAAAATTACAAAAGGACAACGCATTGCACAATTGGTACCACTGTCACAAATGACATCAGGAATACAATCATTTACTGGGCAAGCACGGGATGAAAAAGGTTTTGGCTCTACTGGTGTTACCCTTTTAACTGTGGATTTACAAAATAGACCAAAACAAAAGGTTGAAATTACCTATGGGCATCAAAGCATAACCCTTTATGGATTATTGGATACAGGAGCAGATACTAGCATCATTTCTCCAGAAGCATGGCCACAACATTGGCCTCTATTTCCCTCATCAAACATGCTCACAGGAGTGGGAGGATTTACATTGGCAAGCAGGTCGCCGTCTTTGTCTGTGTGCATTGAGAATCAACAAATATCTGCTGTGTTTTCAATTGTTCAACTGCCTCCTACAGTTTCCTGCTTAATTGGAAGGGACATTTTAACACAATTGGGAGTGGTGTTAACTAATACGCGCCCTTCGTGGTAATTGCCATTGCTTGGACTTTCCCCATTCCACTCACCTGGAAAACGGATACACCGGTGGTGGTTAAGCAATGGCCATTAAAAGGGGAGAGTCTTATGCATGCCCATGAATTGGTACAGGAACAATATACGAAAGGGCACCTACGACTGTCCACAAGCCTTTGGAATACACCTATTTTTGTAATCAAAAAGAAATCAGGGAAATATCATTTGATACATGATTTGAGGGCTGTAAATGACCAAATGGAACCAATGGGGGCCTTACAGCCTGGTCTTCCAAATCCAGCTATGATTCCAGAACACTGGCCACTTTTAATTATTGACCTAAAGGATTGTTTTTTCACTATTGGCCTGCATCCTGATGACATGAAGAGATTTGCATTTACTTTACCAGCAATAAATCGTGGGGAACCAGATAAAAGATTTGAATGGACATCTCTTCCGCAGGGCATACGCAACTCTCCCACTTTATGTCAGCTTTATGTTGATGCTGCATTACAGCCACTACGTCGTAAATGGCCAGCAACTATAATATATCATTACATGGACGATATTTTGTTTGCACAGCAACAGCCATTCTCCTCTTTACAGATTAACACCATTAAAAATACTCTTGCTGCATATTCACTTGTTATTGCTGCAGAGAAAATTCAGACTACAAAGCCCTGGAAATATTTGGGATGGACTTTGACGGATCAAATAGTGATACCACAAAAATTGGAATTACAATTGAACATTAAAACTCTACATGATGCACAGAAGTTGCTGGGAGACTTACAGTGGCTGAAGCCTATTGTGGGAATACCAAATCACTTATTAGAAGCCCTACGGCCTTTGTTAAGAGGCGTGGACCCTACTACTCCTGTACACCTGACAAAGGAGCATCATCTTGCCTTGCAGCAAATTAGTAACTGTGTACAGCAAGGGTATGTGTCTCGTCGACAACTCGACCACCCCATTGACCTTACTATCTGGAATAGCCCTTGCCACTTGCTTGGTGCTCTCTCTCAGTTGCAAAAGAAAATGGGGGAGATACGGGTGTTGGAATGGTTGTCACCACCGCTACAGCACAAGAAAACAATATCTTCAAAAATTGAACAATTGGCTGCATTAATCAAAAAGGGGCGTCTCAGAATTCTTGAAGTGGATGGTAGAGAACCTGCTAATATTAGATTGCCTATGGAAAAAGAAACCTTGGACTGGTACTTGATAAATTCAAAGAATTTACAAGAAGCATTATTGATGTCACCTGCTAAAGTAGAGACTAGTAAATTAGTGCCTAGAGTTTTGCAATGGATGACAGAATGGAACTGGATTACTCGACCTTTGAGAGAAGAAAACCTCATAGAAGGAGCTATTACAGCTTTTACAGATGCAGGAAAGAAATCAAGGCGTGCTGCTGTTACCTGGCAAGAAAAGGGACAATGGAAGCATCAACTCCTCACAGCAGACCCTGCAGATAGCTTACAAACTTTGGAATTGTTAGCAGTAGTATGGACGGTGTCCAACTCACAGGAGCCTTTAAATGTGGTCACAGACTCTATGTATGTTGCAGGAGTAGTCAAACGAATAGAGGAAGCAGCAATTAAGGAAGTGAATAATAAACGATTGTATGAGTTACTGATACAGTTAAGGAAAGCTTTACGGGAAAGAGCAAACGGTACCCTTAAGCAGTATATTGAAAAACATCAAGATTTGGCAGATCCACAAGCATGTTTGGCTAAGGTTTTGTATGTGATTAACCATTTATGCATTTTTGGGGAAGATGATACCCCCCCTGCAATGAAACATCATCCGAGGTCAGGTCAGGAAAATACTAAGGAAACAGAGGTCTGGGTTAAGTATAAGAACCCAAGTACAGGATTATGGGAAAAACCTGCAAAAGTATTATATTGGGGTCGGGGGTATCTTTGTGTTTCCTCACCTACAGGGCCTTTGTGGGTGCCTGCTAAGTGGACTAAACCTGTTTTTGATGCAGCCTCTGGTGAGTCACCTTACGGAGGAGGACAAGGAGCGACTGGGGAAGAAACTGCTTCTAGTCCTACAACCACTACTGTTACAATTGAAGGGGTACTCGGAAGCGGTGGACAGAGCACTGACACGTCACTACCGGACGGCCCAGGAGTTGATTGGTTTCATTGACTCAATATCAACTTTTCACTTAACAGATCCAGCGAAACTACATTGCCTTGACTGTCACAATCCACATTGTGCTACCTGGATAGCTCTACGTTGTGGGGGTTGTAAAAGAACTTTTTGGATAGAACAATCATTATTACGGGATTTGTGGTGTCATACTTGTGAACACGAGCATACGTGGGGAAAAAGCTGGCAAGATGAATTAAGGAGACAAACAGGACAAAACGCATATATAGCTTTAAATCTTTATGAGACTCCTGAACAGAAGGTTCTTGCTTATTATCCATGGGAAATACAATGTATTGTGAATAGAATTAAGGTTCAAAGTAAATCACGTATAGTTTCTATAAGGTGTAGGAAATTAGTGCCTTTAACACAGCATTCAGTTGTAGGACCCTTCCAAGGGGATCCTGATGGAACATTAGATTGCTGCATTGATAAGTTGCAAAAATTAAGTTTGAAAGTGGCAGGACCAGTGAAATTAGGAGCAGCAAGATTGAAGACAGATAAGAAAAAGAAGGCAAAAAAGAGAAGGGTCTCATTTGAATAGGGGTATCAGTGATTGCTAATTAATTTTCTATGATTAGAACACTTTTACAGTTGTGGGACCCTCAGGAAGATATAGTTGTTGAGGAGGATAACGAACAAGAACTACGATTACGAAATAAGATACACCTTGTGTTAAAGAAAGACCTTGAGCTGTTAGCCTCATATAGTAAAAAGGCTGAAGAGGCTTTGCGATCACCACCATTGAATTGGTTGCTTTGGGTTGAAGAACCAGAATTTTATACTGGTCCTTACTTACATTCGCTTCCTTGTTATGTTTGCAAAAAGGATAAAGATAAATGCTATGCATGGGTAGCTTTGCATTGTGCAGATTGTAATCAGGTTTATTGGTATCCACAGAGGTCATTGGGATATTTATGGTGTACATCTTGTTTTGGAAAGTGGATTCGAAATCATATCTGGGTTAGAGCTCTTGAACAAAGTACTGGCCTGCCAGGACGGACAGGATTACAGCTCTTTGAGAGTGCAGAACAAGTGATTATAGCATATCTTAGGTGGAAGATACAGGAAAACCTTAGAATATTTGAAATTACTAAAGCCTCACGCATCATAGCAGCTCGCCGCAAAGCTGATTTGCCTTCAAACTTACCTCATGCTATACCTGTGAGCAAGGATGCTGATTTAGAATTAGATCAGTATATTCAAGAATTGACTCAGCCTTACAATAGACAATCTAGCAAACCAGGGAAAAGACAGCGAAGAAAGGAAAAACAATGTAAGCAGAAGGAAGAAAAAGAGAAGCAAAGCAAGCAGAAAGAAAAATGAGGTTTGTTTTTGTTATACTGCTCAATGCTGTAGCAAGTGAAGCAGTAGGAGTAACACACTTTAGTCAACCAAGGGAAAATTTATGGGTAACGCTTGCTAATCACACTAACCAATCATCACTTTGTCTTAGGCTTGGAGGAGTCACTAACCCATTTCAAACATGCCTGGTGGGACTTCCGGTGTGGTCTCCTGGAGAATTTTGTAGTTTGATAAACAATCAAACCTTATGTATGTCTAACATGTCAGACATCACATTGCCGGTGCAACAAGGGTATACTGCAGGTCAGAGTGATGGCTATCGTCAATGCTTACTAATCCAATCACTTAACACCTCTTTGCATTCTCCTCCTGAGGAACTGGATCTTTTTGGAAGTACAAATGCCAGCATATCTAACACTACAGCTGGTGGATGGTTTAGCTTCAAACTTTCGGGTGCTCAGAATTTAAACCAACCTAAAGAAACATGGGCCACCCTAGATTGATCCCTGAATGTGAGTGAATTCTCTCCACAGCATTACAGTCAATGTAACGGCACAAATATCACAGCACCAATGAAATTAGCCACAGGAATATTTTTGATTTGTGGAGACAGGGCATGGAATGGTATACCAGCTAAACCACAGGGTGGACCCTGTTTTTTGGGAAAATTGTCACTGTTTCATCCTAATGTGTCCTTGCTAATGCAGCTGAGTCAAAATTCAAACAGGAGAAAACGTAGCATACATGACTTAGACTGCAGCAAGATAGGAGATCCATGGTTTTGGGGCACATTCAAACAGGTGGTGGTTTCAACTATCTTACCAGGAGGATCTGCCAATAAAGCCATGAATTTAGCAAAACAATTAGGATGCTGGGCAAGGGATGAGCTGAACAAGACATCACAAATTCTAGACATGTTAACTGCAGATGTGCAAAGTGTTAACCATGCTGTTTTGCAAAATAGAGCTGCTGTAGATTTTTTGCTCTTAGCACAAGGACATGGATGTGAAGAGTTTGAGGGAATGTGTTGCATGAATCTGTCTGATCATTCAGTGTCCATTCACACTAAGATAAAAGAATTACAACAGGGACTTCACAAACTTAAGGAAGAAGACGGTTTAGGAATTGACGAATGGCTTAAAGGCCTGGGACTTGGACCGTGGCTGAGGAACCTTGTGATCTATGCTATAGGACTGCTGGGTATAATTTTACTGTTTTTGCTTATTTTGCCTTGTATCTTTAACTGTATTCAAAACATGGTCAGCCATACAATAGCAAAAACATGGCAAACTAATCTCCTTGCACAAGAAGAAAACGGGGGAAATGTGGAGAGCATTATTAATAATTGGTTAGCTGAGAAAGGCCATACTGACATAATGCCACTGGTTAAACTGAAGGAGAAAAGTCAGCAGTCAGCAAGCTGAAAGGAAGAGTCAGCAGTGACCTTGCTGCAACATGAGGATAGGGAGTTGAGATTAGTCCTGAATACATCCTAAGAATATGTAGAAAGTATCAAAAGTAGAACCATAGGAATGTAGAAGTAGGCGTAGGTGCTGATATGTAAGCTGACCAATCCTGAGCTCAACTTTTGCAATATGTATGAAGCTCATTATTAACTGTATTTAACCCGCCGTACTGATCAATAAAATTGAGCCTGTGATGATCAAACTGATGTCCTGGTTCCCTTCCGTCGACAGCCACTGTTATAACCCATCCAAATTAAGAACTTGCAGGCAAAACAGAGTAAATTATTAGATTACAAGAAACTTAAGAAAAAGTGGCAAGAGATTTAGAACTGAATGTCCAAAAGGAGAGAGATGGATTTGTTTTAAATTTAATCTTGAAGATGCGGTTCAAGATTTGGAAAAAAAAAACCAAATAATAAAGGAAAAGGTAAAACCAGCACAGCAATCTAACTCTGTATTGACTCCAAATTATCTGTTGAATTGTATTACAAGACTCCAAGCAGTTATAGAAATGATAGCAAATAAGGCTGCCCAGGCATTAGAGTTAACATTAAGTCAGCTAAGCCAAACAAAAACTGTAGGGTATCAGAAAGGTTCGCTTTAGACTGTTTATTGGCCAAAGAAGGGGGTGTTTGTGGAAAGTTCAATATATCAGATCGTTGAAAATTGATGACCACAGAAAAGTCATTCTAGCAAAAGCAAAAGAAATCAAAAAGAAAAATATATACGCATATAACAACCCAGGTACCAGTCCAAAAATTAGAAAACAATGTTAAAATCTAGCTGGTGGGGTAATGTATTAGAAGAAATTAAGATCTTTCATTTGTGTAACAACTGTTTTTATATTTCTTTCTTGTGTAATCCCGTGTTTTATTTTACCAGCATAGTCCAGAAGATATAAGTAGAAAAAAAATATTGCTCAAGCCAAATGATTAACAAAGAATAAGAGTGGGGATTGTGAAAAATGCATGTATTTTATGATTGGCTTTTCGCAAATATTAAAATGAATATTATATGTGTTGTGTTAGAAAGCAATGCTGTATTAATTTTCTTAAGCACTGTGTTAAATATAGTTTTAGGTTATAAAAATAGAAACTATGCTATGTAAGATGCTTTTTTTAACAGAAAGGGCTTGCAGCGAGATAGCAGCCACAGGACATCTAAATCTTTCAGAGAAAGGGAATTTCTTGCCTTCTTATCAGAAAAAATGAACTTCTTCTCACCTTGGAGGCACTGTTAGGATTAGAAGGAAAGAAGTTGACAATGACCAGACACAATCCTGTATTTGAATGGAATTTATGCATCATGTATGAAGTATATGAATATGCAACAGGCTATTGTTCTTAAGGGTTAATCCTTTGTTAATGGGTGTCCTTTTTCAGGCTCCTGATGCCCAGAAAAAGGTACCCGGACATCCGTAACTCTTTGTTTTTATTGTCTCATATTGTCTTAATTCAATTTGTCCAAATTGTTATTACTCTAATTGTGTTACTATTTTTATAACTATTTTATTACTATGAAACTTTTTAACATTTTAAAAACAAGTGATTGGCGTTTTTCACACTGACTGTTCACCGCTGCCAATGCTCACAGTATTCTCCTAACACACTTGAGCTTCCTGTCTTTCAGTGAGAGAAAGATTCAGCTAAAGTCAAGGAAAGAGGGCAGGGGAGATGGAAACCTTCCCTTGGGATGCTTTTAGGAAGGCCTGAAGGGACCCTGCCTTTCCTTGGAACAGAGGTGGTCACCATGCATGGTGTTGCCTGACCTGCCCTAGGTGCTCCTCTATTCCAGAAGGACTTTTGCCCACTTCATCACTTGTCTGTCCCTCCAATTCCAGGGCCTCAAACCTGCTCTGTGAGATACTAAACCTGTAAGTCAGCTGTAAGTTTTCAGAATATGGCACTGACCATGGCTCTAAGTAAGTTTTTTTAATCAGGCTTACAATATATTTTGAGAAGAAGAAGGAACAGAAGGGGTAGATACCACACAAGAATCCAGCAGAGTCTTCCCAGCTTTTTTGTCTGGGTTCTATGAAGCACAATGCCCAGTGCTTGCATTATGCTGTCTTTTCATGTGTTCTGGTGACCAGAACCATCCCATGGCCAGGCCCAGGATAATTTGGGTGCCAAAGTCCCATTGCCTGCAAACATCACACTCTTTTTTACCCATCTGGTGCTCAGCTCAGCATATTTGCTGAGACAACTTTAGGACTGTTTTCCTTAACTTGGCAGTTCTAGCAGATGTCCTTATGGCCCCTAAATTCTGCATCCTTTGTGTCCACTATCAATGGGCATCCTTCTTCCCAAGCTTTGTCAACCTCCCTCTGGGTCTGAGATCAGTGAAACGGGCCCAGCCCTGAGTCTTAAAGACAATTCTAGCAACAACTACTTTGCTTTTCTAATACCTGGCCATCACTTCGAGCTTGTAGGCTGCTATGTGTGTCACAGGTTAAATGTCTCTTCCTGTTGATCAGGCTTGGAAGCGTGGACAGCCCAGGCATGACAGGATATGTTTTCTTCAGGAAATGGGACGTAGGGCCCAGCTTGCACCAGGTCCAGGCCCGCGCCTTCCAGAGCGCCAGAAGGTTCGCGGCGCCATTGCAGGGCTCAGGGCGCCTCCTTGTGGGCAAGAGTGGCCTCGACAGCGCGGGCGCCGCGCGGCGGGGCCAGAGGGCGGGAAAGGGCGGGCGGGTGTGAGGGGCGGGGCGGTTCGTGCCTAGAGCCGAGCCCGCGCTGTACCTGGGCGCCTTCCCGGCTCGGTGTTGGGAGCGAGCCGCCGCTGCTCGGGCTGTGGGAGAAGCGTGCGGCCGCTGCGGAGTCCCAGCCCGCAGATCTGGCTGCTGGCCGAGGCTGCAGTGCAGAGCTGCCATGCCAGAGCGGCCGTGCGCCGTGGCACTGCCAGAGCCCCTGGCAGAGCCGGGCTGGAAGTGCCGACAGCTGAGGGAAGCCCTGCCATGGCAGCACCCCAAGCTCTTGTTTATCCCACAGAAAGAGAGGATCAGCGCCTGGAGGTGACTGCGTCATTCCTGGAAAGGGACTATCTGCTTACAGTTGCGATGTCTGGCAGCAAGCAGGACGGCGCTGGTGCCAGGGCGCCAAGTGAGGGCAAAGCAGCCCTGTGACAGCCTGGCCCAGGGGCTCTTGTGGCAGCAGGCAGCGTGGGGATCAGAACAGAGGCAGGGGGAGGCAGGAGCTGCTCGGCCATGCCAGGGCTGGGAGCCTCCTTCCTGCCCAAGTGGGGCCCAGCTGGGCCAGGGGGCAGCTCCTGGGACAGCCGTGCCCGCAATGGCCCCTGCTCTGCAAGGCCTCCAGCGCTGCCCATCAGCCAGGCAGGGACAGAGCAGCCTTGGGGCCGATGCTGCTGCAGGCTCAGAGCCCCGCACAGCTGCTCATGCCCGGTGCCATTGGCTCTGTCCCCTGCAGCCTGCATGCTGTGTCACCGTGCAGAGGCTGAGCCCTGTGCCTCCCCAGGCCCTGGCAACTGTTCCTGTGCTGCTCCTGCACTGCCCAGGGCACCCACGGGCCCTGCTTGGGCCGCACGCAGACCAGAACCAGCTGGGGCTGTGACAGCTCTGCTGCTCTGGGCCCAGCCCTTGGGCAAAGCACTCGCCTGTCCCTGGGCTGGGGGCAGTGCCCAGGCTGGGCTTGGCAGAGCCCATCCGCTCCTGGAGGGCTGGGGGCACTGCTCTGGCCTGGCCTGGCCCGGCCCTGGGGTCCCTTGGCATTCCTGCTTGCCCTTGCATCCACCAGGGATGGGCTGCAGCTCAATGGCCCCGGCCTGGCCGCACACTCAGGCCTGGAGCCTTCCCATGGCTCCCCAGGGCACGAGAGCCTCAGCCCCAGCTCCCAAACACGACCTAACAGGGTTTGCTGATATTGATCCCTGTTAGACCTTTGAAAGCATTTTGAAAGTAACCTTGTTTGGCAACTCCTTCAAGGAACAAACGTGATTCGCTTCTAATCAGTAAAAACTTTATTGGTTTGCTTGCACTTCCTATAGGGTATCCTAATGCTTCCTTTGGCGTTCCAGAAAATAATGAAAATCTAACAAATTCTAAAGAGAAGTTCTTGAATCCACTATGAGGAGAAGTCTCTACATTCACTATCCTTACATACACTTAAGTAGCTGCTCCTGTAACACACAAAGATGTAGTGGTTTACCTGACTGGACCACACAACAGGATGTTATACACACCGCTACACTAAAAAACTTCTCTTCCCTGTTCATCACAAATTTAAAGCTCTTCTTGAGGTCCTGACTTAATTTTACATGCACATTCATACCTGCAATCCCTCCCCATGCTCAGTTTTCACCTAGACTTACCAGGGAACAGATGTTCCATACTCACCTCAAGCAATAATCTACGTCTGTCTTCCTAACCCTCTTTTTCTTCACTGACTTCTACTAATCTACAAAATAACTTGGACCCTCTGCACAAAAGAAACATCCAATTAATAGCCTTAAACACTTGTGAATGTGCTGCTACTTCTAACAATCTTGACCACCACAGCACTAAAATCAGAAATCAATTCTTCACATCCTTCCTGTTCTCCTGCCCCCACCACGCCTTGGCTCCAGCAGAAATGTTCCCTACTGCAGCCTGGTGTGCTAAGAACAATCAAAGGCAGCAGCACTTTTCCTCAACATGCTGCAATCTGAATTGCAGTGAAATTGCAGCTGTTGCATTAGAAGCTCAGCACCAGCACGCCACATCTTCCCCCAGAACTGAGGCCTGCTGAGGCCTGAGCTCTCCATTTCAACACACCCTGTAAATCAGGCTGCCTGGAAGATTGCAGGCTGGTAACTGTGTGAACACA
Source organism: Melospiza melodia melodia (assembly GCF_035770615.1). Lineage (NCBI taxonomy): Eukaryota > Metazoa > Chordata > Aves > Passeriformes > Passerellidae > Melospiza > Melospiza melodia. The sequence goes on from NC_086200.1 coordinate 6,696,071, forward strand.
GCAGTGCATTTCAGCAGAGTTATGGAATCAGTCTCATGGAAGGCACATCCTTTAAGCTTAAGACTCTATTCTACAAAATCTAGCCAGCAATTGTTTTGGTGGCCTGTGCAGGTTTTGGGGACTGTGCATGTTTCCTTTGGATGTTGTTTTCTTTGTTTCTAAACACAAAATTCACTGCATTCAGAAGCAAAACCCCAGATTCATTAGAACAAAGAACCACAGGGACATATGTGGCTGACAAGAACACTCCTCATTTCTAATAGTAACACCAGAAAGAGAGGAAAAAGATAAAGATGATTTAAATACCCGAAAGGATCCGAAATGTCTACATAAGCTGTCAAGTGACTAAGTTTTTGGTAAACTCTAAAAGTCCAGATTCCTATTCGGTAATTGTCTGAAAGAAAAGAAAGCCAGAAAATCTGGTTGACCTTTATTTTGCCAGGACTTTCTCACGGGATTCTACCACAACTTGGATCACAAGTGAGGGTGGCAAATTTTGACTAGAAAACTTTGATAACTAGGCAGCATTTTTTCCTCCTCACTGAATTACAGGAAGGGTTTAAAAGGAAAAAAAAATATAAAAGAGCGTAAAGAAATTCTATCATACCTCTTAGGCGTTCATCATCTTTGGAGAACAAAAAAAAAAACTCTAGCACTTCCTGTGCATGGTAAAGAAAGAAACCTAGAAAAGGACAAAGGGATTTGAGCATCCTAAATTGTACTATCAAATTTCATGAACACAAGTTAATCCTGTAGTGCTTCAGAGAAATGCCATACATTGAAAAGCTTTATTCCCTAGAAACCAAATAAATCTTTTTATTTTCCAAATCCTCTTTTAAAGAGAAAACTGACTGTGTCTTTGGCTTTTGGCCAAACTCAGTTTGGAGTTGGTCAAACCAAAATGACCCAGTTAATTTCCTGTGCTCTGCTCTTTCTTTCCATATTCCCATTCACATCCAATGGGTTGCTGGGAGTTTTGACTCTGTGCAGCACAAACAGTTTTCTAAGATGACTTTCATTGCTCAGAGGTGTGCAATGTCAGTTTCCCATTCCCTGAGTGCTGCTATTAATATTCCCACAGCATCCAACTACTACAGCCAAGTAGACAACAAAGAGAAATGCAACTTGCATTTCTTGGTCCTGTTCAATTTCTGACATCTCAGGCTCATCGTCACCCTCAGAACTGCTGTCCTGGAAACGTGGATCCTCTTGCCATGTGGCTTTTACTGGCTTTATTGTCCCAAGCGCGTGAGGCTCTGCAATGACAGCACCAATAGAGAAAAAAAGCCAAAACCAGATTATTCCTCTAATCATCAGGAAGAATTCCTCCTTTCACGTGAAATACTTACAGTGGAGAAGAGAGATTTAGGAAGGACAGAATCTGACCCTGCCAGATTTTCTAAGCTACATTTCTGCTCCACTTTGTATTTTCCACTTTGTTCCAGGGATCCCTTATGTATTCTTAAACATTTCTCATTGCATTCAGAAGACACTGAATACCTTTTCAGTTCAGCACAAGTCTGGGGGGCTCATTGCTTTGTGCTGTTGCGTTGGGTTTTTTAATATTTTGGGTAACTTCACGGGGTTTCTTTTCTCTCCTACATGACTGGGACTTGAGTTAATGTTGTTTCATCTTCATTTCAGACGGCCTCATTTTATCTAAGGTTAGGACACCCCAATGATCATGTGTCATTCCATTTCCTTTTTCTAAAGGTCCAAGAGTAGAATTCAGTAACAAACAGAATGTTCATGGATCTTGGGGCCAGCTCTCGGACTTTGCTCCTCCCTCTACATTAACGCACATTTCCTTAAAAGCCTTGTGAGTTCCTATGAAACTTGATATGACTGGTGTGTCACCTTTTTCCCTGTTTGAGGAATTCAGGGCATGAGAACAAGCTTTTTCACCACTCAGCAAAAACCCCCAATGCCTTCTCAAAGCATGCCTTTCAGAATTCCTGAGATGCAAGCATGAGGCACCTCTCAATAATCTACCACAACCCTAGCAAGCAGAAATGAAGATCAAAATGCTTCTGCCTAATTACTGACTTCTGTTGCTGAAAATCCCCTGCATCCTGACCTTTTTTACACCATATTGCCCTACAGTGCCTGCCAGAAGCTCTTCCTTAGCAATGGCACTGTTAGAAGGGTTCTGCTGTTACCTTCTTTGATGCCCAACTCCTCTGTGCCTCCAAAGAAAGAAAACTTGAAGTAACTCGTCTCCTGAGCTGCATCATCCTCAGGCAAAGGTCCCAAATGGTCATCTGGGGCAGAGTCCTGTGCATCCTCTTTGTCCCAGGGTATTTCCTCAGTCTGGTTTGCTCTTTGAAGGTCTTTCAAAGAATAAACCAGAATAGACGGAGGAAATACCGTCTATTCTGGTTTGTTCTTTGAAAGGCCTCTTTCAAATCCGCAGCAATGGTGTAGGAGTTGTCTTCAGACAGTGAGGCAGTGTCTCATCTCTTTCTTCTTTTTTTGGCTTTACTGAAATGAGATTGTTCAAGGATAGCAACACAGCACACGTCCTTTTCGGACACAGCTTCCCTAAGAGCCACCTTGCTCTGAATGTCTCCCTAAGCATATCCAAGCCCATTAAGGAGTGGTTCATTATCAAGGGTAAGCAGTGGGGAAACACCTGAGGTTGAAGTCTAAAGGCAGGAACAAGAGTCCTTTTTAATTAGCCACATCCTTAAGTGACTTTTCACTGAATACACAGTTACACAGAAATCACGGTATTTAGCCCAGACTTCTTCCTGCCAGTAGAAACATCAAGAGCTAATAGGGTTTGCCCACAGAGCTGCACATCTCAGGGTCCCTGCACTGACCGTTCTCACCTTCACTTCTGGCAAGGAACACACATCCTAGAAAGAAAAGATGACGGCGCTACGTGCTGCTGTTGGAGGTCCCAGTTGAGGTCCGACGTCGCTGGTGGGAGCGGCTGCTCCTGCGGGATGTCCCCGACCATGTCCCCCTACACCTGGGCCTCTCAGCACTCGCTGCTGTCCTCCTGCTCCTGTCCTGGCGACTCCTGGACCGCACAGTTTGAGTCGAGGCCCGGCGCTGCTGGCGGGAGCGCCTGCGTCTGGGGGATGGCCCTGACCATGTCTCCCTTCGCCTGGGCCTCTCAGCCCTTGTCCCTGTGCCACTGCTGCTGCCGCGGCGACTCCTGGAGCGGACAGGTGGACTCTGGGCCCAGCCTTGCTGGCGGGAGCGCCTGCGTCTAGGGGATGGCCCTGACCATGTCTCCCTTCGCCTGGGCCTCTCAGCCCTTGTCCCTGTCCCACTGCTCCTGTCACAGCAGCTCCTGGAGCGGACAGGTGGACTCCGGGCCCAGCCTTGCTGGCTTGAGCGCCTGCGTCTGGGGGATGGCCCTGACCATGTCTCCCTTCGCCTGGGCCTCTCAGCCCTTGTCCCTGTCCCACTGCTCCTGTCACAGCAGCTCCTGGAGTGGACAGGTGGACTCCGGGCCCAGCCTTGCTGGCGGGAGCGCCTGCGTCTGGGGGATGGCCCTGACCATGTCTCCCTTCGCCTGGGCCTCTCAGCCCTTGTCCCTGTCCCTCTGTTCCTGTCATGGCAACTCCTGGAGCGGAAAGGTGGACTCTGGGCACGACCTTGCTGGCGGGAGCACCTGCGTCTGGGGGATGTCCGTGATGGTGTCTCCCTTTGCTTGGGCCTCTCAGCCCTTGGCCCTGTCCTACTGTTCCTGTCACGGTGACTCCTGGACCGGACAGGTGGACCCTGGGCGCGACTTTGCCGGCGAGAGGAGCTTCGCCTGCGGCTGGGCCCAGCACGTCTGGAATGGACCCTGTCCTCAGGGTCAGGGGACGTGCTGCGTGTTGCCCTTGATCTGCTGATGCTGCTGGTGTCCAGTGAGGAAGATGGCAGCGCCTGCTGCCATGCTCCGTGTTGGGGCCTGCTGTGGCTGCCCATCTCTGGAGATGGAGGTGGGGAAACCAGCACCAATGGCACAGGGCTGTGGGAGCTGGGGCTGATGGCCTCAGATTCTGACCAGCCACGAGCAGATTGTAGTCCTGACTGTCTGGCCGGCCTGGGGCCATTGAGCTCTGTCTCATCCCTGGAGGCTGTAAGGGCAAGCAGGAATGTCAAAGATCACCCAGGCCCCGGCCAAGCCAGGCCAGAGCAGTGCCTCCAGCCCTCCAGCAGTGGATGCTGCGCTCTGCCAAGCCCGGCCTGGGCACTGCCCCTAACCCCAGGGACACCGGGGACTTTGACTCATACATGTTCCGAGCCCAGCACAGCTGTCACACTCCCATCTCTGTGTGCTGTTCCTCAGGCCAGAGCAGCGCCTGTGGGTGCCCTCAGCAGCACAGGAGGAGCACAGGAGCAATTGCCAGGGCCTGGGGAGGCAAACAAGCTCATAGCACTGAGAACAAAAAGTGTACCAGCACGTGGTTGTCTAGCCAAGCGCTTCTGCTTCTTCCTGCTTTGAGCCCTTGTCGAGACACAGGTTCCCTGCAGAGCCCCAGGTGCAGCTTCCCAACTTACCCCTGTTCCTCTGCCTCCTCCCTGCCCCCAGGGTAAAGGCAATCCCTGGCATTGCATTGGCCGTGCCTCACTCCTAGATCTGCGAAGGCATCGTTGTCCTCCCACGTTGGCTGTCTGATGGAGAAAGGAAGAGATGATGAATTTCTGCTGCTCTCCCTCACGGAGGTCCAGGGTGTCCCAGCTCTTTCTCCAGCACTTTTCCAAGTTGGGGGTGAAGCTGAAGCCCAGACTCACAGGACAGGGCAGGGCCAGGGCTCCTGGGGCAGGGCCTGGCACAGCACAGCACTTGCACCCTCCTGGCTGGTGGGCCAGGCAGAAGGACACCAACCTGAAGGGGACTCGGATCCCCAAGATGAACATTTCAACAGGGAATTCCCCACTGTCTCTGCACAGGGGGCACTGGAAATAGAAAGCACCAGCGCGCAAGGCCTGTCCCTGCAGGGCAAACACAGGCAGGGTGAGCGAGGCCCTGCTGCTGCTGCTGCTGCTGCTGAGCACCTGCTGTGCCCCAGGGCTCAGGGGAGGGCTCCTACCTGGATGCAGTCCCTGTGGAACCAGGCCTTTTTGCACGCTGGGCACACCAATGTTGTGAAGGTCTTTCTGTCCTCCACAGGTTCCATGCAGATGAGGCAAACGGTGTCCGGCTCAGGAGTCACATCCACCTCCTGCTCTGGACGGTGCTCAGGGCAGAAAGAGCTGGGGGCAAAGGGATGGGGAAAGTGAGAAATGCTGGATCATTCCCCAGGGGTGGCCATAAAGAGAGATGAGGTACCTGAACGGAGTAACGTATAGATTGACACAGCCGCCCTCCTTGGTACAGGGCAAGTGGAACCATCTGTCACAGTTCTCCCTGCAGCACATGATGGTTGCCCCGCTCTGGCCGCAGACGCAGCAGCGCTGGAAAGAGCCAAGCAGCTGCATCAGCAGCAGCAGCAGCAGCAGCAGCCTCGAGGCCTCCCCAGGCAGCCCCAGGGCTAAGGGCAGGGCGCAGGACGTGGCCGCTGCCGGCTCCCAGCCCACAGAGCCGCCAGCTGGAGGAGGGAGGCTGCTGTGCCAGGGCCTCTGTGCCAGAGCTGCTGGGAGCCAGACTTTGTCCCGACTGTTGGGCCGGCCTTTCTTTCCTGCAGTCTGGGCTAAGCTCTGGCAAACCTCACCAGGCACAAATCTCCCTGCTCTTGTCAGGCTCTCACCTTCTGTGCCGCCCGCCGCACTGCAATTAGGAGATCTCGAGGGAGAAAGTCCATGAGTCCCCCGCGGTCCGTCTCTTGCTGAAATAGTAGAGTGGCGAAGAACTGCAGCCAAGGGGAGAAGCTGATGAGGAGGGGGCGGGAGGAGCTGCCCATTGCAAAGGTGGAGGGAGCGCCCGGAGCCACTCACCATGCAGAACACGTGGGCACAGAGCCCACCCTTCTGCAGTTTGTCACCGCACATGTCCGGGTCAGCCTCGGCACGGCGACACAGCATGCAGGCTGCAGGGGACAGAGCCAATGGCACCGGGCATGAGCAGCTGTGCGGGGCTCTGGGCCTGCAGCAGCATCGGCCCCAAGGCTGCTCTGTCCCTGCCTGGCTGATGGGCAGCGCTGGAGGCCTTGCAGAGCAGGGGCCATTGCGGGCACGGCTGTCCCAGGAGCTGCCCCCTGGCCCAGCTGGGCCCCACTTGGGCAGGAAGGAGGCTCCCAGCCCTGGCATGGCCGAGCAGCTCCTGCCTCCCGCTGCCTCTGTTCTGATCCCCACGCTGCCTGCTACCACAAGAGCCCCTGGGCCAAGCTATCAGAGAGCTGCTTTGCCTTCACCTGGCTCCCTGGCACCAGGACCCTCCTGCTTTCTGTCAGACATGGCGGCTGTCTACGCTGAGTCTATCTCCTCGAAGGACGTGGTCACTTCGAGGTGCCGTTCCTCTCTGTCTATGGGAGAAAGAAGGGGGGGGGGGGGAGTTTGCAGAACAGGCCCAGAACCACGAGGCTCTACTCCCTGCTCAGCCCTGCGTGAGCCCTGCTCCTGTCTGTTTCTCCTCCCGTCGTCGCCTTGAGTAACACTGCAGTGTCCTCTGGCTGTTCCTCTGCTGATTCTGTGATTTTGGGAAGGGAGAGGCAGGTGAGCCTGCAGCACAGGCCCAGAGCCCCGAGGTGTGGGGCCCCTCTGGTCCCTGGGCAGCCACATCCCCGCCCTACCTTCTCCTCCCGTTGTCAGGTCGCACTGACACTCGGCTTGAGCCCCGCGTTCCCTTTTGTGGCCTTGGTGGCACAGGTCACAATGGCCACTCTGACATCAGCACCGTGTACCCAAAATCGGGGCAGCCATGGCCCCAGGTCCCTGGCAACCACTTGTGGCGGCCCCCTTGGGCACCGAGCTTCTAAAATGGTCCGAGCGTTTGCTCAGGGTGGAAGCAGGGCCAGGACTCCTGCAGCAAGTGCAGGGTCAAATACCAGGCCCTGGGGCAGCCATCCAGGGTGGCACTGTAGGCAGGGAGGTGCTGTTCAGGCACTGCCACACTAGGGCTCCGGCCCCAGCCAAGGGAAATTTCTGCTCCTGCCCCTGGCAGGCGGTGGCCCAGAGAGCCCGTGCGGAGTCAGCTGCACTACAGGGATTCCATCCCTGCTCTAGGTGAACTGATGTTTTCATCAAGACCTGTCTGCAGAAAACTAAGATGAACCTGATTTGATGCTGCTGCTGATCACCATTGGGTACAGGAGATAAACCTGGACACCACCACAGCTGCCTCCGTTATCCTGCCATCATATGAACTAACAACTTTGACTTTCCATATAAATGGAAAAATTAGTATTAAGCTTCTGAGAAACGTCATCTTTTATACTGACTCAGCAGAAAGACAGAAAATTCACTGAGAATTTTCTGTGTACCTTTGACAGGAGAGCTTGCAACTGTCCTCAACTCAAGTCAAATACAGGAGGATGCTTTTCCTACATTATAGGAACTTTGCCAGTTTGGTCCATGCTTTCCTACTAGAAAATACATTGGAAAAAATTAGGAAGAGAAGCACAAACAATTCTTGTCAATTTTTCTCTTTCGTGTCTTTGCAAACATGCTCCTGGAAATGCAGATCCATGACTTGTGGAACAATCAGTGGCATCTCTGGGAAGCAGGGCAGGGACTGACAGGCAAGGACACACTGCACCTGCCTGATGCTGGGGCAGCAGGAGTTTGCCCATTTTCCTGTCTCCATGGGAGAGCCACCTTGGCGAGGAAACGATCCCTTCACTGCTCTAGGAGGGAGGCACAGCCAGTGCAATGCCAGGGAGCGCCTTTACCCTGGAGGCAGGGAGGAGGCAGAGGAAGAGGGGGGAAGTTAGGAAGCTGCACCCGGGGCTCTGCAGGGCTCCCGGCTAGGTCTCGAAGCACAAGGAGCCAGAAGAGCTTGGCCGGACAATCCCGAGCTCTGGACACCTTGTCCTCAGCACCGGGAACCCGTTTGCTTCTCCAGGCCCTGGGCACTGCTCCCGTGCTGCTCATGCAATTACACACAGACACAGAGCTACCTGCTCTGTCTCAACCCTCTTCAGCACTGAACAGCACAACACAGTAACATGTTCTCTTCAGTACATGGTCTAATTATTAATAGTCCTGCAAAGACTCACATTCAAAGCACACACAAAAACCCCAAACCCTGGTACAAACCTTGCATCAACACAAAATGCATGTTGCTGTTCAGAAACACAGGGCAGCACTTTTGGCCAATGCTTTTTCCTATAAGATCTTTCAAAGGATTGCAAAAGTGACATTGTTTGGCAACTTCTTCAAGGAACAGACAGGAGAGGCTTCTGAGTTTTTAAAGATTTATTGGTTTGCTTTCACTTTCCTTTTGGCATCCTTACACTTCACCCAGCATTCCAGAAAATCGTGAAAATCCAAAATAATATCAGGGGAAGTTTCTGAATTCATTCATGTTTCTCCCAAAGACTTTCTTGACATACATACAAGTGACTGGTCCTATGACATACAGAGACGCAGTGGTTTCCCTGACTGGACATTACAAGACAACGTTATAGACTCCACTATACTAAAACACTTCTGTTGCCTGGTAATTACAAAGCCTGAAGCTCTTCTAGAGGCTTTTCCCAGTGCAACTTCATTAGGTTCCTCTCTGCCCAACTCTCGAGCCTCTCCAGGTCTCACTGAAGGGCAGCAGAGCCTTGTGGTGCCTCAGGCCCTGCTCCCAATTCTGTCCCATCAGCAAACACTGAGGGAACACACTGTCCCTTCTGCCAGGTCACTGGGGAATAAGGCAAACAAGGCTGGGCCCAGCACGGCGCCCTGAGCTCACAGCTACCTGAGTTTGGAGCTCCCCTGTCCACTTCTCTGCCCCACTGTCCCTGAGCTGCCTCAGGGGCCTGTTATGGGAGGCAGGGACAAAGCCTTGCTGAAGTCCCAGCTGGCAACAACCACTGCTCTCCCCTCACAAGCCCAGCCAGTCACTGCAGCACAGGTGGCTATGGGATTGGTCAAGCATGGTTTCCATTCCTGTTATTCCACAGGCTTAGAGATGGCATCCAAGAGGAGCTGTTCTGTCACCTTTCTGGGGATGGAGCTGAGGCTGATGGCCCTGCAGTTTCCTGGCTCTTTCTTGGTGCCCTTTTGCAAGACTGCAGTGATGTTGGCTTTCCTCCACTGCTCATGCCTCTCTCCAGGGCTGTCTCCTTCCCTGACCTGCTGGCAGAGCACCCTGTGCCAGAGGCAGGAGCAGAGATTTCCCTTGGCCCCAAAAGGGAACACTGGGCTCAGGCCGAGTGTCAGTGCGACCTGACAACGGGAGGAGAAGGCATGAAGGAGCAGAGCTCACACAGGGCTGAGCAGGCAGTAGAGCCCTCGTGGCTCTGGGCTTGCTCTGCAAGCTCCTTGGCCTCTACTTTCTCCACAGAGAGAGAGGAACAGCACCTCAAAGCGACCAGGAAACCCGGCCATGGAGCGAGGCTGGGGCTGTGACACCTCAGGGAAACTGGCCATGGAGTGGGACTGGGGCTGTCAGCCCTCAGGGAAACTGGCAATGGAGCGGGGCTGGGGCTGAGACACCTCAGGGAAACCGGACACGGAGCGGGGCTGGGGCTGAGACACCTCAGGGAAACTGGCAATGGAGCAGGGCTGGGGCTGAGACACCTCAGGGAAACCGGCCATGGAGCGAGACTGGGGCTGTGACACCTCAGGGAAACTGGCCATGGAGCGGGACTGGGACTGTGACACCTCAGGAAACCGGCCATGGAGTGGGACTGGGGCTGTGACACCTCAGGAAACCGGCCATGGAGTGGGACTGGGACTGTGACACCTCAGGAAACCGGCCATGGAGCGAGACTGGGACTGCCAGCCCTCAGGAAACCCGGCCATGGGGCTGGGGCTGCAGCTGTGACACCTCAGGGAAAGCAGCCATGGGTGTGGCTTGGCCTTTGACACCTCAGGGAACTCACCATGGCAGCCACCTCCAGGGGTTTTGAAGTACTTGTTTCTTGGTTTAATGCCTTCCAAGATCAATTTTCCTGATCCTTATCCATGTTTTGGACAAGTATTGCCTCCTGAACAGGCCACCTCCTGGATGTGCAATGATTCCATCTGATCCAGCTGTGCCTCTTCCTTTCTCAAGGGATGGACAGAGGGGCTCTATTGAAGGTGGCATTTCCTGCAGGAAGGGAGGCGATGCCAGACACAGCCACAGGAGGTAGTTGCTGTGCTTCTGGGCCTGAGCCCTGCTGAGGCTTGAGCTGCCCTCTCTGCTGCTTGGCACTGCGGGCACAGCCCGGATAAGATGGGCACAGCCCAGAGGAATTGTCCCGAGCAGGCTCAGGGCACTCGGGTACTGAGCTGTCCTGCTGGGCTCCCTCCGTGGGAGACATGTCCCGAAACCTGGGAGCGGCTGCACAGGGTGCCCGTGGTGGGGAAAGGGCAGAGGGGGAGAGCAAGGCTCCAGTGTGTCCTGAGAGGGCCTGGCTATGTGCCCGTGGGCTGTGGGAGCTGTTCCATGGGCAGGTGGGCAAGCAGGAGGGAGGGACGGAGGTTGGGAGTGACAGCTGTGGCACTGCAGATTTCCCCAAGCATTTAGTGAGGGTTTCCTGTGTGGCAGGGAGAGAGCCCCAGGGCCCTGGGCTGCTCCAGCTGCCCCTCCAGGCATGTTGCACAGGACCTGCAAAGAGCGTACAGAGTGACCAGGAGCCACAGGCTCCCACAGCCTTACCCCACCCCCTTGCAGTCCCCAATTCCCCAAGGGAGAAGGGGATTCCAGCACACCATGGAAATGGTTCTGTAGCATCTGTGATCCCTCCTCGACTGGGATCATGACTTGGATTACTTGGAAATGCTGGTGAATGGTGCTTTGAAGACCTTGTCAGATGTTGGAGGCATGTTCTGAATGTACCTTTCCTGACAGAATAATCTGTGTCAGTATGCCAAGAGCTTACCATGAGCCAGTTCCCTTAAATTTCACTGAAGGTAGATCAGTTCTGGAAACCTTACCCTGCTCCCTTCTGGAGCCCTGAGGGATCCCACAGGATCACTGTCAGTGGGAGGAAGGGGCATTTGGCTGTCCATCCTCCTCCCGTGTGCAATGCCACTGTGTCCTTCTGTGTGCTCTGTGCAGCCACAGAGAAGAGCAGAGAGGGAAGGGGCTGGGCCCAGGGCTGTGCCCCAGGGCTGAGCCTTTCTCAGCTCCTTTGCAGCCCCCAGGGAGCCCGAGCTGCTTCTGCTGCCACTGCTAAGCCCTGGCCCTGCCTGGGGCTGGGTTTCAAGCTGCTGGCTGCTCCAGGGAGTCCTTTCTGCCCCGACTGCCCCGCAAGGGGCTCCTTCCATCCCAGTGTGGGGCCACTGCAGGCACGAGGTCCCCCTGGCCCTGCTCCTGAGTGGAAGGCAGAGCCAAGGGAGTGCCTTGGAGGGCACCAATCACCCAGATGCCCTCACTGCCACTCGGGCCTGAAGGAGAATCTTCAGCAGTGCCATTGGAGCTGTTGTGTCCTGCCTTTCTTTGCAGCTGAGCCTGTTGCTCAAGGTGATCTGGCTTCCCAGCCCATGTTCAGGATTGAGCCTCTGGGAGATGGTGAGGGTACGCCAAGGCCTTTCCCCTGTGAGACTTGCCAGCTCAGAGCCCAAAGCTCGGCCAGGGGGGCATCGCTGCAGGTGCCAGGACAGAGCCATGCATGTGTGTGCCCTCACCCTGCACGATCCACTCACAACTTCTGCTCAGCACTGGCAGGTGTTTGAAGGACGGTGGGCCATGGCCCAGCTGAAAAAGCCCAGATGATTTGTTGATTTTATCCGATTTTGCATAAGCATGACGTTCTGAACATGCCATTAAAGAAATGGAGAATTTCTCCATCTTTTAAGGTGTACTTTTTGTTTCTCAAGTGATGGGCCAAAAGTTAGGACAGAAGGAGGTGTTTCCCCAACAAAGCAGAGGCCGATTGGCAGCCCCTGCTGCAGGAAGGAAGTCCGAGCCAAACACAGGCATGGGCACAGGCACAGAAGGTAATTGCTGTGCCAGGCTCAGCAGGGCTCAGCCATTGGCAGAGCTGTGTGGCTGCAGCTCTTCTTCTTCTACCAGGGCCTCCCTTGCACAGCCCGGCAAAGCTGGAGGTGCCTTTGGAGCTCGTTCAGAGCCCTGGGAAAAGGGGACTCGTGCACCAACGTCCCTCCCGCTGCAGCTGCTCTGGAGCTGGCCCTGAGTGCCCAGAGGCCCTAGGCACAGGAGCAGCCCCGAGCGGGAGCCCTGCCGCGAGCCCAGGGCCAGAGCCACCCTTGGCTCCCGTTTGGGCAGGGGCTGCACTGGGTCCTGACAGGGCCTGACTCTGTGCCCTGGGGCGGGGGGAGCTGTCACGGGGCAGGGAGGGCCAGGGCTGGCAGGGGCTGCTCAGGGATGGGTGTGGCCCGTGTCCCTCCAAGCAGCGACTGCCCAAAAAGCTGCGCTGCCCCCGGGCTCTCCTCTCGGCCTGCTGGGCTTTGTTGGGTGGCACAGCCTGTGCCACGGGGTGGCAAGGTCCCTGCAGGCCCCAGCTCTGGGGGAAACGGAGAATGTCCTGCCCGCATCCACCGTGCTGCCAGCTCAGCAGTGCAGCACAGCACGGGCTGACGCTCCCCATCGCTCCCACAGGTGCAGCTGGAACCACAGCACATGTTCCTGATTCCCAGAAGGGCCTTGGAAGGGGTTTCTATCAGGGAACAGGCTTCTGGCTAGGGTTACTGGCAGGCCTGCTTGTCTTGGAGCTGATCTTCATCTTATGCTCTGTCCGAAGTTGGACTTCCTGGAAGAGAAAAGGGTGAGTGTTTAGTTCACCTTTCCCTCAAACAGCTTCTTTTGAAAGTCTACGTCAGACAGAAAACATTCCCAGTGAGGTTGCAGTGTAGGGGTGGCCAGTCCTTGATTGTCCAAAGAACTCTGCTGAGGGTTCTGCTGCTGCCCAGAGCTTTCATTGGCCTCCTAAATGCTGGGCCTTGTCCTGGGGGGGGCCCACTGGGGCTGCAGCCAGTGCTGGCTCCCACTGAGGCTGCCTGGCCAAGAGCAGCCCCAGGGGCACAGGGCAGAGGCAAAGCACGGTGGGGAGGAGAAAGAGCAGGGACGAGATTGCCCTTGAAAGGCAGGGGAAGGGAGAATGTTGCTTATCGGAAGAAGCCCCAAAGAGCGGCTGGAAGGGGTGCTGCCTGATCAAGGACCCCCGAGAAGCGGAGGGAGGGCGTATCGGCTGATGGGGTGTCCCGAGGAGCGGCTGGGGAGAGTGGGGGTGTCCCTTAGTGGGGAGGAGCAGCCGGAGTGCTTGCACGGTCCGGTGGTGGGGAGGCCGGCGGGGCAGTCGGAGTAGGCTCAGCCCGGCCGGTGGGCACGGCTCACCCTGCCCGCCCGCAGGACCACGGCGCAGTTCCTGTTGGAGGCGGACCTGCACGGGCTGCTGAAGCTGGACACGCTGATCCCGAACGCGCCGCCTGCGCCATGGCAGCGCAAGGCCAAGGAGAGCGGCCCCGGGCCCAGCCCCGTTGGCGTGTCCCCCATAAAGCCGGCATGTCGCTCCCACAGCCCCAGCAAGACGCCGTCCAAGACACCCGGTGAGCGCCGGCCACCGGCGGCAGAGGTTGAGTGCGGGAGCCTGGCCCAGGCTGCTTGTCCGTAGCCACGGGGCCCTGGGCTCCCTGCCACGCTGCCCTACCGGCTGCTGCTCAGGCAGGAGGAGGTGGGCTGTGCTCCTGACAGCCACCCACCTCCTTGCCAGCATGAGGGGCAGAGCTCTGAGCACTGGGGCTGGCGAGCTGCTGTTCGCCCAGCTGAGCCTTGCTGGCACAGCTGTATGCTAGGACGAGTGTGGGCAGGACTGTCAGCTGACAGCTTTACATCCTGTGAGCGTTTTTGTATCTTCCCCTTATCTCTGGACTCTGGAATTGTTGCACTAGACCCAAGGAGTTGCACCACACAGTCCGTAACCAACTTGGTGGCAGGGAGGAAAATATAAGTTAGTTGGGACTGGGTGGCATGAGACCTCAGAGTCCTACTTGTCTGGTGGGTGTGATGTGCAAGTGTGTTGGGTTTGCTCCCGTGAAAGCTCGAATACAGGCTGTTAAATAGCTGTAAGACAATATTTTCATATGTGAATGCAGGTAAATCTGGATCCAAAATTCAAAGCACCCCAGCAAAGGCTGGGGGGGATCGCTACATTCCCAAACGCAGCACTATGCAGATGGAGATGGCAAATTTCCTCCTAACCAAAGAGAATGACCCTGCTGAGGATTCCCCTACCAAGAAGGTGAGCATGTTGCTAAGTTACAATTACTTCAATAACTGCTACGCCTTCCTGCCCCTTTACAGAGCAGTGAACAATAGGTTCTATCAAGGGGGCACACGGGACTGACAAGTCCCAGCCATCACTACTTGCAGCTCTGGGCTTCAGGAGCCTAGGATGAGACTGAAGCTGTAGAGACTGCCATGCACTCGAAGCCTATGCTGCTTCTGGTAGCAAAATTTAGCTTTTGACTAACGAGGCTTTAAAATGTAGCAGGCAACAAAAACACAAAGCTGTAAGCCTATGCAAAGTGAAACTGCTGGTGGTAGCTATTCTAGGACAAGGTCTCCACCGGGAACACTTCTGGAATGTTTTACACTGTGTTCTGAAATCTGTTTGTGAAGCATTTGGTCACTTTGTGGCTGTGGCTTTTCCCTCTGGCAATGACACTGAATTTGCCATTGTTTGAAAATGTGAGCAGGACAATGTATGAAAGTCTGAGGAAAACTGCTTTGACCTGCCTCTGTGTGACTGACCCTTGCAGCACAGTCAAACATCTTCAGATTCTAAGAGAAGGGGACTTAGATGTCTGTTTAAATTGTAGTGTGGGAATTGTTTTAAATGCATTGCACTGAGGGTGATTTGTCTCTGTAGGAGCAACAGAAAGCCTGGGCAGTGAATCTGAATGGTTTTGATGTGGAAGAGGCAAAGATCCTCCACCTCAGAGGAAAACCACAGAATGCTCCAGAAGGTATGATACAGGCTCCGTGTGAGCTGAATCAGCAGGAGGGATCAGGTCAGGGGAACAGCAACACAGAGGCTCTGTGTGTGGTCACAGGAGAAATCAACTGGTTTCTGAGAGCTGTACAGGCTGGAGTCTCCTTTCTTAAGGTTCCTGAGGTCGAGGGAGGGCATAACAGTTACAGTGAATTTATTTAGGAGAGTTGCTATGACTGCCAGTTGGTCACCTGTCACAGGGCTTGCAAGGGTCTTCAGGGTGGAGAGAGAGATGAGAATCTTGACCTCATGTTCAGAAGGCTTGATTTAATATTTTATGATATATATTACATTATTACTATACTAAAAGAAATAGAAGGAAAGTTCTCAGAAGCTAGCTAAGCTAAGAATAGGAAAAGAATGAATAAACAAAGGGCTGTTTCTCAGCAGAGGGTGAGACCCAGCTCCGCTGTGAGTGGTCAGTAAATCCAAACATTCACCCAAGACTGATCACGCATCCACCTGTTGCATTCCCCAGCAGCAGATAACCATTGTTTACCTTTTGTTGCTGAGGCCACAGCTTCTCAGAAGGGGGAAAAATCCTAAAGAAAGGATTTTTATGGAAAGATGTCGGTGACAGTTACCGGTACTGCACGTTCCAAACGTTCATGAAGTCTGTAAGAGCATCAAACCCTCTGCTGTGCACTTTCTAGCTTAAACTGCAACTAAATATAATGGGATTCAAAAACCCAAGTGTTTGTTGAATTTGTTTCCATGAATGAGGAAATTGTAGCTCACCCCTGCTCAGCAGTTCATTCTGCCAGTGATTTTAGTGCACTGCAGGCTTGTGAGTGTTTCTCTTAGGACTTTATTTTCACTCCAAGGGATTCCTAGTTGGGTGAGCAGCACTCAGCTGGGAGGAAACTAACTCAGGTTAACAAACCTGTTCCCCTGCACACAGACTATCAGAATAACCTGAAAGTGCTCTACAGTCAGAAAATGGCACCTGGATTGAGCAGGAAGAAGAGCAGATATATTCCCTCAAAGCCAGAACGGGTCTTGGATGCACCAGAGATATTCAACGACTACTGTAAGTAGGCTACAGGGTTGAGTGCTGGGCATCCAGAACATTCAGTACTGGATTGCTGTTCCTAGGACAGGGTAACTGGGCTGTCTGTATTATTTGGTGTACCCAGGCTAGCACAGACCACTTCTGGAGTGTCCCTGTGTGGCCTTACAGGCACAGTGGTCTTGGGCACTGTGTAGGTGCCTTGGAGCAGGGTACCTGGCCCCAGCAGCTGGGCATAGTGACACTCAGAAGGCTGCCCCTCACCTGCACGTGTGTGTGTGCACATGTGCACCCACACCTGCTGCAGCAGCACGGGTGAAGGGCAGGGCTCTCTAGCCATCATGGTGTGACCTGCATTGCTCTTTCAAATTGTAGAACTGAATCTCATAGACTGGAGCTCCCAGAACTTCCTGGCAGTGGTTCTGGATGACACTGTTTATCTGTGGAATCACGCTACTAGGGAGATTATCCCCCTGCTGCAGATGGAGCATCCAGATGTTTACATTTCCTCTGCATCATGGATTAAAGAAGGAGACTACCTTGCTGTTGGCACAAGTAGTGCTGAGATTCAGGTGAATGCAGGAGTAAAACTAGAGGTGTTTTCAAGGGATTGACAGAACTGTGGGGCCTGGGGACAAAACCTTGGCTGGCAGAGGAAGGATGCCATGCACCTGACTTGTCTTCCCTGGTGTGGGGTGGAACTGCCCAGTGTGCAAGGCAGGGTTTGATTTGGGCGTTTTCTGATAAGCAGCGTTACCTTCTGTGCTATAGTCATGAGATACATATTTTCTCTGTTCCCTTACTGAGAAAGCTGAATGCCAGAGCCTGTGCAGTGAGGTTCCTAGGGCATAGAAACAGGATTTGGTTTCTTCTGAAGAACTTTTTACTTTGCCTCTCCAGCTATTGTTGCATTTACATTGTTGTATATAATATTTCTAGGGTCTCATACCTTCTGGGTGGTTTTCTCACAGCAGCTCTTCACAGCAGTGCTGTTGTTCCTTCTCAGCCAGGGCTCCTCTACAGCCCTCCCTGAATGCCCCACCCCCTTTTATCCCAGCCACCTCCACAGGCTACTGCCCAATCAAGGACATTGCAGCTGCAGCCCATTTACAATAACTAGAATCAGGGCAGGGTCACTTATACAATACAGAGATCTTTTACTGCAATACATATATTTACTCAGGCCCCTATAAGCTATGGGACGTTGAGCAGCAGAAACGTCTCCGAACCATGACCAGCCATTGTGCCCGTGTGGGAACCCTCGGCTGGAACAGCTGCATCCTCTCCAGGTAAAGCAGTGGGTCAAGGGCAGTTTCCAGTTGTTGCAGACTCCTATCCCTCAATCTATGTGTGGCATGGGTTAGGGATGGCAGAGAAGTTTGTCCTGGCTTGGGATTCTTACTCAGCCTTATCTGTTGGGGCTGTGAGGAGAAGGCCTCTTTCCTGTATTGCAATTTGTGCTGAAGCTGTAAAGAGCTTGTGTGGGTGTTTCACTCACACCAACAGACCTGTGTTGCTGGTAACACTGGTTGAAACCCAGTGGCAGGTATAGCAGTCTTGCAACAACAAAAATGGATTTGGGTGAAAATGTGCAGCCTGGGGCTGGCTCTGGCATAAAGCCTGATGCAAAACAAAAGGTTAGCTCACACTGCAACACCCAGCCTGGATGTCATGCAAGAGCCACGCAAAGCACCACCAACCCTGTGCTCAGCCTTCAGTCACGTATTCTTCCAACAACTCTGATCTCCCTTCCCCTCCTGCTGACAGGAGGCCCTGGTGCCTCACTGAGGCTTCATGCAGGGGAGCAAGCACCAGGGCTCAGCTGACATTTATTGGAGCTTGACTCCCCTACACTTGGAAAAACGCCTTTTTTCCAGGCTGAACTGTGCTGGAGCAAGTTGCAGGAAATATATTTGAGCCCTTACCTGACCAACAACCAGCTCAGCCACGCTGCTTTGCACGGCGGAGCCGCAGTGTCTGAGCCACTCCACCAAGCCTGTGCCTCCCATCAGCCCTCAGTGATTAGCTGAGGGTGGATTATTAACTGTATTCACCTTTCCCTCAGCACAGTACCACACTGTGCCTAGCACCAGCTCTGCCTCCTGCGCCTCACAGCAGCTGGAACCTTCAAAGGTTCCGACTTGTGCTCTGCCAAGGCCAGTGAGTGTGTAACCACAGCCACCAGAGCACCCCCCCCCCCCCCCCCCACACACACACATAAAGCTGATATGGGGGGCACAGTCTCAAAAAACAGCCACTGAGCCAGCACCTTCCCAGCAGTGCTGCTGGTGCATCCCCATTTGGCCACTTGGGAAAGATCAGGAGGTCCAAGGATGGAGCTCTCCCTCAGACGCAAATCCTAGGGCCACAGCTGTCTCCAAAGGGGCAGCAGGCAGGAAAAGACTGAAATGCTCTCTTTATGGGCAAAAGAGCTGGTGCAGTAATTCAAATGCCTGGTACAAAAATTCTGTTTAATATTTAGCTCCTATTTAAAACACAGCTTTTCATTTAATTCTATTTACAGAATACTTTCATTTCATTTGTTTCTTTAAAATTACTTAGTTCTCACCTGTTGTATGTCTAGGAATATTTTCTTCCAAAAATAGAAAAAAATAGATGATATCTTTTCAGCAGAAAACATTGGTTGATACAATTTTAAACCATCATGATATGGAAGAATTGTTCTGTCCCTCTCTAAGGTGGAAGAAGCATTTGGATCACAGATCATCTACAATGAAATACTTGACATGTTTAAGATGCTTTCAATCAATTGTGATCGTCAATTGCTTATTGGTTGTAAACAGTCATTTTTCAGTGAAGGGAAAGTGTGTGTGGTATATCTACATGATGTGTTCAAAGCCAGTTCCTACTAATGGCCAGGCTGAATTCCAGTCCATAATGTCCCGAATGATATTTTGCCGCCTTCTTTGGCACTTCATGAAATCTTACCATGATGAAGTGCTGAAACACAGAGATTTTCTCTTAGAGAGTGTCTCATGTTGTAACCCATCCCGTGGATTTTATGCTGTAATTCTTATCTCTTTTAAAATTTGCTATCTTCTTTACAGTTTTCATGAACCTTTCTGTTACAGTAGTGAATATCACAGATAAATGTCATTTTGTACAACTTTGAATTTACCCCAAGAGCTGAGAGAAAACTTGCTCCTATACTTCAATCCCAGTTTCTTCTATAGTCCAACTTTGTTTCTCTACCATCAAGCTTCTCCTTTGTTGCTGCTCCAAGTCCCGTCCAAGCTGACCTTGAATACTTTCAGGCATGGGACATCCACAACTTCTCTGGGCAACCTGTTCCAGTGTTCCAGCACTCCCTCAGTAAAAAAGGCCTTCCTTTCATCTAATATATGTAGGAAATCATAAATCTAGGCATAGAAACTTGGAGTGCAAATTTGAAATTCTTTTGATTTGAAGCACATTTTATATGAATACTGACTTACAGATGACTAAAAGATGTAGATGGGCATTTGAGCTGACAAGTTTTGAAAAAGTGCACGGAAATTAAAATTGAAACCACTAAAATTAAAAACTTCTTGCCATTTTCTTTTTCCTCTCCAATTCAAAATTGCATATGTCAGATATCAGTGCTTCATGCAAACCTCTCAGATGCTCTCAGAGAAAAAGCTTTTCTTTCAGACTAAGTTGCGGTTGACGTAGAACACTAGCAGTAGTGAAAGTTTTTCTGGGCATCGGGCAGCACCTTCTCCTTGGATTTGTGTGCAGAATGCATTTTATCCAAACTGGAAAATAGATCCCAGCTCTGTTTTATTCATCGATCTTACTGCATCAGGCCTGAAGATTCTGTGAAAAGTAGCCTGTGGACCTTGAAGATAGTGCATGTGAAACAGATGAGAGGTGATGGAGAAGTTGAGGGAGAGAAGAAAGAGCATATGGGCCAGTACAGACACCAGAAAGTATTTCTTCATGTGATCATGGCAGATTGCAGGAGCCACTTGGTACTATCAAACCAGCCCGACTTGGCACTGGTGCCGCCTTGGGTCTGGGAACCATCCTGCGTATCGTGGATTTTCAGGAGCCAGCCGGTCACTCCCAGCCACAGGCCCCCAAACACAAACCACGGCCCTTTTCTCTGGCAAACAAAACTCACCTGCCCCTCTTCTGGATGGCAGATTGCAGGAGCCACTTGGTACTATAAAACCAGCCCAATTTGGCACTGGTGCCATCTTGGGTCTGGGAACCATCCTGTGTATCGTAGATTTTCAGGAGCCAGCCGGCCACTCCAGGCTATAGGCTCCCAGACACAAACCTCGGCCCTTTTCCCTGGCAAACAAAACTCACTTGCCCCGCTTCTGGATGGCAGATTGCTGGAGCCACTTGGTACTATCAAACCAGCCTGACTTGGCACTGTGTTGAAAGCGAAGGGAAGCCTCTCCACCTTGTCGTTGATCAGCATTGACTCCAATTTATTGATTAAATTAGCCATTTTATATAACAGTGTTAATTAACTTCATGCATATTGCAAAATCCAAGCTCACTATAGGTTAACAGAGAAAACTCTAACCCCTCCTTTTGTTTTACCATACCCATGATTGTTTATTGGAAACAAGACCAGCGTTCCCACTGTGATATTAAAGTCAAGTATTGGAGAGTGCTTTTGTTACTTCTTTAGAAGTTTAGAATATGCCAAAAAGATGCTAGCTGGGGACTTGCAATTAATGAATTATTTGCTGTAAGTAGGTCAAATGACATTAGCTTTCAAAAATGAAAAGTAGTCTTATTCCACGTGCCAATTCTAAAGTAGATTAATAAGCCTTAAGCAGAGGATGGATGTGAAGAGGGATATGACATGAAAGGTTAAGCAACACTGCTGACAGCAAAAGGCTTACCTGCTGCAGATACAGGAGACAAAATACTATTTTGACACAAACATTGCTATTCAGACGACAGTAAAATTCTGAGTGACAGCAAAATTTACTCAGTCATGACAGTAAAATTTGCTCCCATCAAAATGTGCTAATCAATTCTTAGTGTAAGCTAAGCACCTTAAGCAAAGGGTAGTTCAAGCGTAACTGGTATTTGATGGCAAAAAAGGCAACTTGGCCTGCGTTTCTCACCTCTACTCCATTCAAAAGCTTACTCTGTCTCAGATTCCTTCGGAGGGATACCAACGCAAGCCGCGAAACTGCACGAAAATGATGATTGAAAGAAAGATAGATTAGAAAAATGGAATAATGGTTCATGTTCTTTTCCTTCCAACTGCTTTGTTTGCCCTTTTAAATTTTTGAAGTCCTTTCTGGTGTCACCATGGTTGCACTGCAGCAAGTGTTCGGCTGTAAGCTGTCCATATTGCCAGCTTCTGGACTGCCTTCAGAAAACTTCCCGCTGGTTTTGTATAGAAATCACAAGCAGTAGAGATGACAAAGACTGCAGAAACCTTCTCATCTCCTCCTAGAGCAAGACCATGTCTTTCACCCACTCTTAAGTAGACAACTTTCATCAGTCATGAGGGAGTCTCATGTTCAAGAGCTAGGCAGTGACAGCTGTAAATGACAAAAAGCAGACTGAAATTCTCTTGGGACTCCAGCAGAGAGCAATGAAGGAGGTTGAATTCACCTTCTTGGGAAGTTCTAAAATGCACGTTCACTTGAGCACAGGAGCTAAGCCATCGTAACCTTTGTTGAGTATGTCTGCGTAGACAGAGTTTCCATCACTGCAGAAGCAATGTTATTTAACCCACGTTATCATCTCTAGCTGCTAAGCTGCACTTATTGCAAAGTATCTGCAACGTATTTTACAGGGTGGGCTTTTATCTGTAATTCCTGAGTAACAGTGCAAAGAGAAGTACTTGGGGTGTGGGGTGGGGGGGGAACCGCAACTCTTAGGTTTTTCAAATCATGGTTCCATTTGAAAGTCAAACAAGATGTCAAACCTTTCTTTCCTAGATGTATTACCAGCACAAACTGTACCAGAAATTTATGACCCGTAACTGTACCATGGACGCTCTTTCTCTGGACTATTCCTTAAGAAACAAAGTCCTCACTAGAAATAAAACAAAATTAGCCAAAGTATTGGCCTGGATTAGTTCCAAGGCTCTGTACTAAAGGCCAAACACATGTAATAATAGTAATAATAATAGAGTGGACTAAAAGTTAAATCAATAGAGCATTACTCAGTTCAAAGACATCTTGTGTCCTAATGTTCTCACAGAAGACTGTAAAAACCTGTCTATTTTTGTGGGTTTCTTTTATCCATTTAGCTGTACCTTCTACTTCTCTCCACTGTCTGAGAACATTGATGGTAAGGTTGGATGACCTCATGTCAACTTGTAGAAGTAAAGAAAGAGAAGCCAGTAAAGAAAGGCAAATTTGTTAATTGCAGGTGGAAAGAGGGAGGCCAACAAGAGAAAACAAAAGAACAGTAATAATGAAATGCTCCCCTGTCTTCTGTGAAAAGTAAAGGCACAGACAAGAAAGAACAAGAGCAAAATTCTCACTAGAGAAACGCACTTGATCTGACTCAAGTATTTTGCGGTACATTTCTTGCTGTTTTCTCATGCCAAACATATTAACCGTTGAAGGTATCCCTTTCCTCTTTCTGGAATACAGCTAGGAAGATGGCTGTGTCATTGCTGACAAGCTGCTATTCTCAGAGGTGTCCAGCTGAAAGTCCTAGATCAATTGATTTGCTCTGTCACTTTGATATGGCATGACTTACAGTTTCAGCACCTGAACTGGCCAGCCCTGCAATTCTTTGCCCCTTGAATGGTTAGATAGGCTCCTTGGCAACTGGCATGTGTAAGGACATGAAACTATGCAGAATTTGCACCGTGAGATGATGCCAAATGAGTCATGCCGGTAGATTAACTAGGGCATGCAAGGCAGAGAGAGGGAAATGAGAGCACAAGAAGAGAGTACACAAGAAGAGAGTACAATCTCCTTTTTTCTGAAACACTGTAGAGATCAAAGTGAACACAAATCCTCCTAGGGGTAGTTCTTGCAAAAGACTAAGAGTTCTTTTTGTGTTCACAGGCCTGGAATCACAGGCCTGGAAGCTTTGGATCACGGCAAAATGCAGATGACAAAACGAGGCCTTGAAGTCACATCCAGTATGAAGCAGTATGAAAGAGGAAAGAAAGCAGCTGAGAGCGTCAACCCTGCTAAGTAGTCTCAGTATTCTTCTTGACATGAGCAGAAATTTGAAATGAGTCTCTGAAAATGGCAAAGGAGGCAGAAGAAAAGGGAGCGATGACTCCTCTGGCATAGTGTTTCCTAACAGGGATCTTCAAAATGGAAAGGTTGTATCATCCTTTCAACTGAAGGAAGGTATGAAAACAACAGGAAGGAAATGGCATCAAATACTCTGGGCAGTGTACTTCTAGACAGAAAGGCCACTGATGGAAAACCAACTCAACTGGCACCAATGCAGCAGCATTGTACTAAAGCCAGAAATGTCCAGCGCTTCGCTCTCTGCCATTCCATTCAGATGCACACAGCAGCTCTGCAACATTCCTACTGATCATCTCCTTGGCAAACTGGGAGTGAGGGTCCGTGGTGATGCAGAGTCTCCAGGCAGACGCAAAGGAGAGCTGCTTTCTTACAAAAACCAGGCTTTTGAAACACTTAGGCCTTTCTCAGTTCCATAGCTTTAAGCCATAACAAACACAATTCAACCAACCACCATGCGCCACGCTGTGAACACACGATGGTTCTAGAACTTGTTGATCTACCTCGAATTCAGCTGCCTCACCTTCCCACAGTCCTTTTCTACTTAGCCAAAGTAATGGGCCTCAGCCCAAGGCCTTCCTTTTGTAAGCTTCTAGCTCTATGCAGCAGCAAACCACTACTTTCTTCTGTGCCAAGACTTCAGGTAGACCATTTGCATCTGCCCTTCCAGTGAAACCTAATGAGGAGAGAAAAGCCTCTCAGAGATGTTCAGTCATTCCATTTTCTAGACAGGCCAAATCCAAAGAAAAGCAAGCTATGGGATTGTGTACTTGCTCTTACAAAACACCTGCTGCCCTCTGACAATCAACTAGCAGAAAACCAGCCAAACTGAGACTTGAGGCAAACAACCCTTGGAAGGGAATAATGATGTGATCAATAAAGACAACACTTTTCCAGGCTACCGAGATATTGGAAATGTCAGCAAAGGCTTGAGAGCAAAGGCTGAACTAATGGGGAAAGGGTAAAAGAATCGCAAGAAAAACATGACCAAAGGTTAAAACAATTCCAAGAAAAACATAGGCAACTAACCTGTTGAAGCCTTCAGGAAATCAGTGGCCGCTGATTTACATAGGCCATTCAAGTTAATTGACCCGTGCACCTTCCACTCCTTTTTCGGCACCATAGAGTGAATTGAGACCATGGAATCACAATTCCTTGGATTCTGTTCTTAACTTTAGGAGAGAAGTACAGCAGCTGAAGTACCTGTTACTGATGTGAAACCCAAAAACACAGAGTTGACACATTTCATTCTTGGCCAATCACAACAAGCAAGACTAAGAGGATAAGGCTGGCTTATTTTCATGACACTTTTCTTGTTTTACAGCCTGCTCTGATTCCGGTGAAACTTTTCCATTAGCTTCTCTCTAAAAGGAGAAAGTCCAGTTCAATGTCCCGCCCTACTGCTGCAAGTATACCATTTCGTTTGTCGAGCCTAAAAATAGAATGGGAAGGTACGGTGCTCTCTGGAGCTAAGGGTCGCTCCCGGGCGTCTTTCGGCAGAAGCCGCGCTAAGGAGAGCACTGTGAGCGGCACCATCGTCTTTGCGCGAAGAAGCCGCTTCTTCCCCTCCAGGAGCCGGAGAGAGCGGCAGCTTCGGAAAGGTGAAGAAGGAAGCTGTACAACACTGGGATTGTGTGCGCACCTTGCCAACTGATAGAAAACAGTACCTAGGCACTCTCCTGACTTTTCCAATCACATAAACATTCGATTGGAAGCTGTTTTGGACAACTTTCCTTTTCTCCCTGCCAAACACTTGGCAGATCTCCGTGCAAACTCTAGAACACGATGGGAGATGTTTTCTGTGCTGGCAGAGTTTCTCCCTGCCAGAACTAGTGGATTTTTAGTGGTTTTTAAACCAGAAAGCCCTGAGTTCCAAGAACACAGCAGCTGCCAAGGACTACCCAAGAGGAGCGCAAAAGTACCACAACATGCCTGCCTCCACAGCTTTTTCCCTGGGACCATGCCTACCCCTAGGCTTATTTACATGCCTCCAGTTAGGGTTAGAGATAGGGTTTTTAAAGCAAGAGGCCCTGAGCTCCAGGAAGACTGCAGAGCTGCGAAAGTCATCCCAAGGGGAGAGCAAAAGTGGTGCAACATGGCTGCCTCCACCTCTTTTTCCTTGGCAACATCCCTATACCTAGTCTGATTTACCTGCCTCCAGTGCAGGATAGGGAAAGGGTTTTTTAAATGAGTAAGCTCTGAGCTCCAGGCCCACTGCAGCTGCGAAAGACTTCCCTAGGGCAGCGCAAAATTGCCTCAACTTGCTCCCTCCAGGGCTTTTTCCTTGGGAACATCCCTAATCCCAGCCTGATTTACCTTCCTAGGGTTAGCCTTAGGGATAGTCGTAGGATTATGATTTTTATAATGAAGAAGCCCTGATCTCAAGGCACACTGCAGCTGCGATAGACATCCCAAGGGGAGCTCAAAAGTGCAACAACATGCCTGCTTTCACAGCGCTTTTTCCTTGGCACCATCCCTATACCTAGGCTGATTTATCTGCCTATGTTTAGGGTTAGGGTTCACCCGAGGGCTAGGGTTTTTTTAACCAGGAAGCCCTGAGTTCCAGGCTTACTGCAGCTGCCAAAGGCATCCCAAAGGGAGCGCAAAAGTGCCACACATGGCTGCTTTCACAGCTTTTTCCTTGGGAGGAACCCTAATACCAGGCTGATTTCCCTCCCTAGGGTTAGAGGTGGGCTTAGGCCTAGGGCTAGGATTTTTAAAACTAGGAAGCCCTGAGCTGCAGGCACACTGCAGAGCTGCGAAAGGCATCCCCAGGGGAGAGCAAAAGTGGTGCAACATGGCTGCCTCCACCTCTTTTTCCTTAGGAACATCCCTATACCTAGGCTGATTTACCTGCCACCAGTGCTGGATAGGGAAAGGGTTTTTTAAATGAGTAAGCTCTGAGCTCCAGGCCCACTGCAGCTGCGAAAGACTTCCCAAGGAGAGCGCAAAAGTGACAACTCTGCAACTTCTAGAACACGATGGGTGTTGTTTTCTGTACTGGCACAGTTTTTCCTAGCCAGACATAGTGGAAAAACTTTCTGCTAAGATGTAGACTACAAAAGACGCTAAAGACGAAGGTACGATGCTCTCTGGAGCTAAGCGCCGCTCCCGGGCGTCTTTCGGCAGAAGCTGAGATCTGGAGAGCACTGTGAGCGGCACAATCGTCTTTGCGGGAAGAAGCCGCTTCTTCGCCTCTGGGAGCCAGCGAGAGCGGCAGCTTCGGAAAGGTGAAGAAGGAAGCTGTACAACACTGGGATTGTGTGCGCAGCTTGCCAACTGATAGAAAACAGTACGTTACCACTCTCCTGACTTTTCCAATCACATGAACATTCAATTGGAAGCCGTTTTGTACATCTTTTCTTTTCTTCCATCCAAACACTTGGCAGACCTCTCTGCAACTTCTGGAACACGATGAGACATGTTTTCTGTGCTGGCAGAGTTTCTCCCTGCCAGACATAGTGGATTTTTAGTAGTTTTTTAACCAGAAAGCCCTGAGTTCCAAGAACAAAGCAGCTGCAATGGACTACTCAAGAAGAGCGCAAAAGTACCACAACATGGCTGCCTCCACAGCTATTTCCTTTTAACATCCCTAATTCCTGGCTGATTTGGCTTTGAGTCTTAGGGTTGGTTTTAGGCCTAGGGCTAGGATTTTTAAAATCAGGAAGCCCTGAGTTCCAGGCTTAATGCAGCTGCAAAAGGCATCCCAAATGGAGTGCAAAAGTGCCACAACATGGCAGCTTTCACAGCTTTTTCCTTGGGAAGAACCCTAACACCAGGCTGATTTACCTCCCAAGGGTTAGTGGTGGATTTAGGCCTAGGGCTAGGATTTTTAAAACTAGGAAGCCCTGAGCTCCAGGCACACTGCAGCTGTGAAAAGCATCTCTAGGACAGCGCAAAAGTGCCACAACTTGGCTGCCTCCGCTGCTATTTCCATGAGACCCTCCCGAACCATAGGCTGATTTACCTTCCTAGGGTTAAGGTTTGAGTTACGCCTAGGGTTAGTGGTTTTTAACCAGAAAGCCCTGAGTTCCAAGAACACAGCAGCTGCGAAGGACTACCCAAGAAGAGCGCAAAAGTACCACAACATGGCTGTCTCCACAGCTTTTTCCTTGGGAGCATCCCTTATTCCTGGCTGATTTTCCTTTCTCATCTTACGGTTGGGTTTTGGTCTAGGGCTAGGATTTGTAAAACTAGGAAGCCCAGAGCTCCAGGCACACTGGAACTGTGAAACACATTCCAAAGGGAGTGCAAAAGTGCCACATCATGGCTACCTCCACAGCTTTTTCCTAGGGAACATGCCTAATCCAAGCCTGATTTTTCTTCCTAGGGTTAGCCTTAGGGATAGTCGTAGGATTTTGATTTTTATAATGAAGAAGCCCTAATCTCCAGGCCCACTGGAGCTGCGAAAGTCATCCCAAGGGGAGCTCAAAAGTGCCACAACATGCCTGCTTTCACAGCGCTTTTTCCTTGGCACCATCCCTAGACCTAGGCTGATGTATCTGACTAGGGTTAGGGTTGGGGTTCAGCCTAGGGCTAGGATTTTTTTAAACAGGAAGCCCTGAGTTCCAGGCTTACTGCAGCTGCCAAAGGCATCCCAAAGGGAGCGCAAAAGTGCCACAACATGCCTGCTTTCACAGCGCTTTTTCCTTGGCTCCATCCCTATACCGAGGCTGATTTATCTGCCTAGGGCTAGGGTGAGGTTCACCCTAGGGATAGGGTTTTTTTAACCAGGAAGCCCTGAGTTCCAGGCTTACTGCAGCTGCCAAAGGCATCCCAAAGGGAGCACAGAAGTGCCACAACATGGCAGCTTTCACAGCTTTTTCCTTAGGAAGAACCCCAATACCCGGCTGATTTACCTTCCTAGGGTTACTGTTAGGCTTAGGCCTAGGACTTTTAAAACCAGGAAGCCCTGTGCTCCAGGCACACTGCAGCTGTCAAAGGCATCCCAAGGGGAGCGCAAAAGTGACACAACTTGGCTGCCTCCACTGCTATTTCCATGAGACCATCCCCAACCATAGGCTGATTTTCCTTCCTAGGCTTAAGGGTTGAGTTACGCCTAGGGTTAGTGTTCTTTGAACCAGAAAGCCCTGAGTTCCAAGAACACAGCAGCTGCGAAGGACTACCCAAGAAGAGCGCAAAAGCACCACAACATGCCTGCCTCCACAGCTTTTTCCTTGGGGACATCCCTAATTCCTGGCTGATTTGCCTTTCTCGTCTTAGGGTTGGGGTTAGGCCTAGGGCTAGGATTTTTAAAATCAGGAAGCCCAGACCTCCAGGCACACTGGAGCTGTGAAAGGCGTCCAAAAAGGAGTGCAAAAGTGCCACGACATGGCAGCTTTCACAGCTTTTTCCTTAGGAAGAACCCTCATACCCGGCTGATTTACCTTCCTTTGTGGGATCTCAGCACCTCAGGATGGAGGTGCAGAGTGGCCAAGAACACCCTTGGGGGGCTCGGGAGTCCTGGAATGTTGCCAGAAGTGTCTGGTGGCTGGACATTGATCCTACACAGGAGATGACACCTGTATGAGGACTGGGAGGATTTCACTGGGGTGAATGGTGAAGGGATAATTTAATTAGAGTGTGAGACACAGGGTTTAGGATTTCTGTACAGGGGGGTCTAAAGAAGTAAGATGGAGGAATTGGGGCGTGTCCTGTCCTTCTTCTTCTTTTTCTTGGCCTCCATCTTCTGTGGTGATGTTGGCACTTTGGGATTGGTCATTACTAGAAGTGCACCGGTTAATAAGAGTAGAAGGTATTGGAGAAAAATTATAAATATTGTACACGTAACTTCGGGTATAAAGATAAGTGACCGCCCCGGGGGCTCTCAGTGTGCTCATGGCTGGCTTGCTGTGCAAACCTCTGTTGGGCTGAAAGAAAATCTTTTAGATAAACAATTAATAAACACCGAGACCGAAACAAGATCAGAAGTCTCTCCTCGTCCTTTGAAGCGCCAGGCTGTCCAAGGCCACCCTGGGCCTTTCCAGGCCACCTAAACAGCCGAGAAACCGAAAAGTGGCGTTCGCTGCGTGGGCTACTCCCCGCCAACCCTTTCGGGGGGGGATCAGCCCTGAAAAGCTGAAGCTCAAGAGCTGAAGAGCCAAGAGGGCAGCTCCAATCTACGACGAGTTCCCAGGAGAGCACTGATAGCTCCTGAGGAGAGAAGCCTGAGGAAAAAGGCAAAAGTTCTCATTATCTATCTCTAAAATCATCTTCATCTCTGGGAGCACAGATCTTCATTTTTAGAAGCACAAGACTGTGCTCTTTCTTTGTGCAAACTTCTCATGAGATTACAGCTATTTCAACATCTGCTTACTTTAACATAGAAGCCTTTACCTAATATCAATTCAAACACTTTCATTTCCTTATAGTTTTATGTGTTATAAGGGAAAAGAGTCTTTTCTTTATAGCTTACAAGAGGATTTCAGCTCTAAAAACAAAGCATCTTCTCCCCCTCCCATCTGGGACTTACTTACCTTCTTCTTTATTACCTTTAATATCTCCATCTTGTTTTTAATATACGTGCATGTTGTTCTTTTCTCTCACTCAGAAGAAGACTGAAGCACTGAAAAAGTTAACATCACGCCTGAAGCCTACCTAACCCACCAATAACTACTAACAGAAAGCTGTGGCTCAGTTGTGTTCAGATCAGCTTTGTAGTTAGTGTTTAGTTTTCTACGCCAGCCACAGAAGTCTCTGGTCTCAGCCAGGCTAAGAAGAAGAAGCAGCAGCCTGACAGCGAGATCTTCGCAGCCACAGCCAGCCCTGCTCTGGCTAAAGCTCCGCAGCCTCC
The DNA here is from genome assembly GCF_035770615.1 of Melospiza melodia melodia. Taxonomy (NCBI): domain Eukaryota; kingdom Metazoa; phylum Chordata; class Aves; order Passeriformes; family Passerellidae; genus Melospiza; species Melospiza melodia. The sequence goes on from NC_086200.1 coordinate 6,726,050, forward strand.
CCTGTCTCCTTGCCCGGCAGCTGCTGAAGCCCAGCCCGGCCAAACCAGAGCCCATGGAGAGAGAAGCCAGCAAGCAGCCCAGGAAATAGAAAAGAAGCCCAGCCTGCAGCAAGACGGCCCAGCCCAGCCCAGACACAGAGCTGAAGCCCAAACCGAAACCCAGCACCTCCCTGCCGACCAACAAAGAAAAGAAAAGTTTCTGAATTTTTTGGTCTTTACCATGTGTGTTTCACAAAAGCGTGTCTAGCTTTTCAGCAGCTCAACAGACTGTCAGATACACAAAAAACTTTGCATCACTTCCCTACATTTCCTCCCATTCCCAAACGTAACACAGGGGCCACTGGGAACAACTGGGATCAGACTGGGAGCAACTGGGAGCAGCTAGGACCAAGCTGGGAGCAACTGGGATCATCATGGCATCAGAGTAGGATCATACTGGGAGGGACTGGGTCTGTGCTAGAGGCAACTGGGATCACACTGGGAGGAAATGGGGACATGCTGGGGACCAATGGGATCATACTGGGAGCAACTGGCACCACACTGAGGGTGACTGGGATCCTTCTGGAATCATACTGGAAGTGACTAGGGGCAGGCTGAGGGCAATTGGGACCATGTTGGGGCAACTGGGATATACAGGAAATGACAGGAATCATGCTGGAGGTGACTGGGAGTGGCTGTGAGCAAATGGAATCATACCGGAAGCTACTGGGAGCAACTGGGAGTGAGTGGAAACACATTAGGGACAACTGGGATGTACTGGGAGAGACCAGGAGTGACTGGAATCACAAAAGAACCATAAAGGAAGTCACTGGAATAATACTGGGAGTATCTGGGATTGACTGGAATCCTACTGGGCGTGACTGGAATCCTACTGGGTGACTTGGAGTGACTGGGACCATACTGGGGGCAAATGGCACTGTACTGAGAGTGACTGGGTTCATCCTGGAATCATACTGGGAAGGACTGGAACCATACTGGGAGTGTCTGGAACTATAGTAGGGGTGAATGGGAACACCTGGGATCATACTGGGAGTGACTGGGATGATACTGGGATCACACTGAGTGTAACGGGAAGTGACTGGGACCATCCTGGGGGTGACTGGGAGCCACAGGGCCCATGCTGGGAGTGACCTGGGGGGAACTGGGGGAACTGGCCCGGCTGGGGCTCAGGGTTGTTCTCCCCCAGGGCTGCCCTGGCTCCTGCTGCCACCCTGGGCCCCACAGAGCCGAGGGACAGGGGACAGCTGAGGGACAGGAGACAGGGGCAGGGACGTGGAGAGGTAGAAGGGAGTTCCAGGGGGTCCTTGAGCCCAGGAAAGGGGAGTCCAGGGTTTCCCAAAAAGGGGGGACAAGCGTGGGGACACCAGGGATGTTCGAGAACGAGGAGTTCAGGGGGTCTCTGGTTTTGCACACAGCTGGGGCTGGGGACTGGGAAAGGCAGGAATGGGGGACCAAGGCATTCCAGGGCATCCCAGGGTCAAGCCAATGGCCAGTCTGGAGGCTGGGAGCCATGGAATGGCCGGGAAAAGGGGAGCAGAGAGCCCTGATGTCCAGGAATGGGGTGTGAAAAATGCATGTATTTTATGATTGGCTTTTCACAAATATTAAAATGAATATTATATGTGTTGTATTAGAAAGCAATGCTGTATTAATTTTCTTAAGTACTGTGTTAAATATAGTTTTAGGTTATAAAAATTGTTAAAATAGAACTATGCTATGTAAGATGCTTTGTTTAAAAGAAAGGACTTGCAGCGAGATAACTTGCAGCCACAGGACACCTAGATCTTTCAGAGAAAAAGAATTTATGGCCTTCTTATCAGAAGAAACAAACTTCTTCCCACCTTGGAGGTGCTATTAGGATTAGAGGGAAGAAGTTGACACTGGTCAGACAGAATCCTGTGTTTGAATGGAATTTATGCATCATGTATGAAGTGTATGAATATGCAACGGGCTGTTGTTTTTAAGGGTTAATCCTTTCTTACCAGGGGTCCTTTTTTGGGCCCGTGATGCCCAGAAAAAGGTACCTGGACGTCCATAACTCTTTGTTTTTATTGTCTCATATTGTCTTAATTCAATTTGTCCAAATTGTTATTACTCTAATTGTGTTACTATATAACCATCTTATTACTATTAAACTTTAAAAATTTTAAAAACAAGTGATTGGCGTTTTTCACAATTTGGTAGCAGAGGATGGTTACTAACTCCTCGCTGCCGGTGCTTTGGGAGAGTCAGAGTGGGGAAGGCGCGCCCTGCCCTCTTTGGCAGCCTCGCTCTGCTTCCCCTGAAGTGACCGACAGACGCAGGTTACGATCTGTGGACAAAAGGAGACAATAAAACAAAGAGAACGGGAAAAGGGTCCCTACAACTGCTGTAATTTGCCCCCTAAGAGTAGTAGTGCGCACGAAGAACCCGGGAAGGAAAAAGGATTGGTAAGTATTTCTCGGGGGGCAGGTACGGGGGGATGAATGTGTGTGAATGAGAGGCGGGCTGGTTGTCCCAGACCTGCCAAGTGAGTGCGGAGTCTCCCACGCTGCGTTTCCGACTTTGCGCTGGAAAAGCGGCCAGTAAAGAGACAAAGCGACTCATAAGAGAGTGAAAGAATCCCCAGGGGTGACTGGGACTGGGTCTCAGGGAGGGGTTGGACCCCTCGGTGGTGGGGAGCAAGGTTTCCTAGCCCAATCCACTAGGAAACAGGACAGGAGGGGCTCCTAAAACCTGCTGGGTTGAGGGATTTATATTCCAAGAGCATCCAAGAGCAGGGTTGAGCAGAATTCTGTCCGAGTGAGGATATGCCCGAGAACACTCAGGGTGGGACAACACAGCTAGATTGGGGGATAAAAAAATGCCCAAGAACATCCAGGGTTGGACAACACAGCAGAACAAATGAAATGACAAAGAGCATCTGTAGTTGTACCACACCGCTGGGTTGAGGGACAGAAAATGCCCAAGAGCATCTGAGGTTGAACAACACAGCTGGATTGAAGGAAAATTACCCGAGAGCATCTGGGGTTGGACAACACGACAGGATTGAGGGAAAAATTGCCCAAGAGCATTTGGGGTTGGATAACACAGCTGGGTTGAGGGATATCCAATGGCACCGGGACTGGCCAGTAACACCTAAACTTGTAATAGGCGATGTGAAAGTAAATAGTACCTTAGTGTTGTTTTGTGGTGTGTGAGAGTGACACACACACAGAGCCAGCCTCAGCTTCCTGGGCAGGTGGGAAGGGGGAGGTGTGGAAAGAGCGAGTGACCTGCACACCAGGCTGCAGCTCCCGGCTGGGTGGGGGCTTCTGGGCCCAAGAGGAGCGAGTGACCTGCGAACCAAGCTAGCGTTCCCTGGGCGTGTGAGGGGCCGTAGCTGAAGAGTGTGAAAGACACGCAGACAGCCTCACAGGGGAACGGGCACCAGAGGCAGCCAGAGTCAGGGCCCTTCTAGGGGGCCTGGTGACACTGAGACCTGGAGGTAAACCCCAAAGCGAAAGAGGGGGCCACAAGGACCTGTGATTTCCTAGCAATAAGGATCCCCTTTGTGTCTTGAGAGTGTGAAGGAATGTGTGAAAGTGAATGAGAAATAAAAGTGAGTGAATGTAGACGAATGAAAGTATAGGTAATGTCGATTGTGCATTTTAAGCCTTACCGTATCTCCTTGGAGGGAGTTGGATTGTATTGAAAAGCAGTGTGAGAAAAAGGGGTTTTTTTGGGTGTAAGTAGTTGAAAGAAAAGTGGTATTTAAGTTGTTAGTAAAAAGTGAAAAACAGAAGCAGGGGACGAATAGATAGAAAACTGAAAAATGAGACAGAAATTCAGTAAGGTGGATACAGGAAAAGAAAAGCAGAAAAAAAATACCAACAGAAATACCCCAAGACAGCACTTTGGGAGTTATGTTAACAAACAGAAATACAACTCATTGCAAAATACAGGGTATGCAGAAGTTGATGAGAAAAAACATGCAAACTTGTGAATTATATACTTAAAAACAGCATTAGAAAATTTAACACAAAAGAGTTATATATTGATTCAAGGTATGCCTTTAGAGTAGCACATACCTTAAGAAAAATTTTAAAAGGGAGATTGCTTAATTAAAGAAGAAAAAGATTAGTACATGAGAAACTTATTTTCGAGGTTTTAGAGGCATTACAATTACCTAAGAGAGATAGCAATAGTACATATTAAAGGACACCAAAAGGTAAAGACCTAGAAATAAGAAGAAATAAAATAAATAATTGGCAGATCAAGAAGCTAAAGATGCAGCAGAAAATAGAGCTGAAAGAGTTAATATTAACTCCAAAAGAAGAAAAAAAAAGGGGGGGGGGAATTAAAACAAGATTGTGGCGAACAAGATAAATTGGGGAAATAGAAACATATTGATATGGAAGACAATTAGATAATAAAACGCTTACGAGGGAATAGCAGAGGACGTGTATCAAAAAGCCCGGTGGGATACACAGGCTAGGTGTGATCATTTTTTTAAAAGAACTATGGGTGCATTGAGACTTTTAGAGTAAAAAAACAAGTACCTGAAACATGTATAATTTGCCAAAAGATAAATAAAAGGGTGATGAGAAAAACAATATGAGAAGGTCGTCAGTTAGCTCGTCGACCATTTCAAAGCATCCAAAAAGCAAAACGGGGAAAGTACAGAGCTGAGAACAAATTACCTCATCCATTCCCGTTCGTTCCCCCACTCGTTCGCACCAGCCCTCCCAGCCCCTGTGCCGGCTCCGGCACAGTCCGTCTGTCCCGGTCCGTCTGTCCCGGTCCGTCTGTCCCGGTCCGTCTGTCCCGGTCCGGCCGCCTGGCCCGCGTTCTTGCCGGGGGTGGGGGTCTGTCCTGCCGTGTGCACCGTGGTTACCGCGCTGATCGCACCGAGGGGGTCCCGTCTGTCCCATCCCCGGCTGCCCTGACTCTGTCGGCTCCCGCCGCTGCAGCCGGGGTCAGTCCCGGCTTTGTCTCTGCCGGATCAGCCACCGTGAGCCGAGTGAGGGCGATCCCCGCTCCAGCTCGGTCTGCACAGGAACAGCCCCTCGGGCGATCCCAGCCACAGACCCCGCCTTTGGAGCCCCCAGACCCTGAGCTGGGCCGATCCCCTCGGGCCATCCCGGCTGCAGACCCCGCCTCTGGAGCCCCCAGACCCTGAGCTGTGCCGATCCCCTCGGGCGATCCCAGCCACAGACCCCGCCTCTGGAGCCCCCAGACCCTGAGCTGTGCCGAGCCCCTCGGGCCATCCCGGCTGCAGACCCCGCCTTTGGAGCCCCCAGACCCTGAGCTGGGCCGATCCCCTCGGGCCATCCCGGCTGCAGACCCCGCCTCTGGAGCCCCCAGACCCTGAGCTCTGCCGATCCCCTCGGGCCATCCCGGCTGCAGACCCCGCCTCTGGAGCACCCAGACCCTGAGCTGTGCCGATCCCCTCGGGCCATCCCAGCCACAGACCCCGCCTCTGGAGCCCCCCAGACCCTGAGCTGTGCCGAGCCTCCCCGTCCTGCCCTGAGCTCCATTCCCTTGGTAACCACAGCTCCGGCTGCTTAAGGAAACTCTCTAAAGGAATCACTTTATTGAAACACTAAAAAATCAGTTAGAAGAAAGCCCTCTCCTGATTCTTCCTAAAAATACGTGAGAAAGGCTGTAGAAGATAAAAATCCAAAAAGAATGGGATAAAGAGATTGGTCTATTTCCATTAAGAGAGGTTCTCAAAGGGGGGTGATGGATCAGAGTTTGTAAATGCTTCTTTGACTTTGTCTGAGGTCTGAAATTTTAAGAAATAAATAAAAGAGATATTTGGAGAATCCCATAGGCATAGCTGAACAATTAGACCAACTTTTAGGTCCAAACATGTATACTTGAGAACAGATGTGGTTGGTAATGAAAATAATATTTTTCTCAGGAAGAAAAGCAATTAATCAGAGCAACTGAAATAAAAGCTTAAGAAAAAGATAATCTGCAGGGACCCCCAGAGAAGACAAAATGCCAACTGTACCTCCTGATTCGGGTTAAAATAATGAGGAGGGGAGTAAACACATGAACAGTTATTGTAATTACATAACCAAGAGAATAAATGAGACAGCATATCAAAGGCGAAATGTGAAAACAAAAGATTTTTGAGAGACAGCTTTTAGAGGGGAAAGAAAAAACTCCAAATAAATAGATAAACAAACTTTAGAGAAAAAGGAAAATGGTCCTAAGTAAGCAGAAGATCTGAAAATCTTTAAAGAAATGGGCCCATTAAAAAAAAAAAAAAAAAAAAAAAGTCATAGGCTTTAATTTTTTTGGGGGGGAACAAATACCATCAGGAGCCTGTGATAACTTTAAAAGTGGGTCCCCAAGAAGAAGAATTGGAATTTGTTATAGACACAGGGGCAGAGAAAACCTGCCTGTTAAACGTTCCAAAAGGTTATAGTGTGAGCAAACATATAGTGAAAGTAACAGGGGCAAAAAGAGGAAGTTTTACATTTCTGGTCATTAAAGATGTGGTAATTGAGGGAAGAAACTAAAATTTAGGTGGGAGATGTGTTATTGGTCCCAGGGGCAGGTAGCAATTTATTGGGAAGAGTCTTACAAGTGCAATTAAGAGTAAGAGTTATATCAGAAAATAAGAAAATGACAGCTAGAGTTTTGAAATTAAGCCAAGAGGATGAAGAAAAAAAATTCAACAAAGAAGTTTGGGCTGGAGAAAGAAATAGGGGAAGAATAAATATCGACCCCATAAGGGTTACAACTGAGAGAGGAGAAAGAGAGAAGTTGAAGTAGAGAAGTAGTTAGGAAACTCTGAGATGTTAGAATGTGAAGTGATGACATCTTGGTGCTAGAAGAGAGCAGAAGTGTGAATGCAAGTTTTTTGCATGAAAGGCAGAGAAGTATCTTAACACATGGTTGTTAAGAGGTTATTCAATGCCACACTGGGGTCCGGAAAAGCCTTAGCAGAACGGGCCCTCCTTGAAGAGAAAAGAGGATAAGTTGACGAGAGAAAGAGAAAGAATGTCAGGAGCACCTGGGCACGCCAGGTTTGGGGTTGTCAAGGCTGGGAGGTGTCTGAGCGCTCCCTGCGATCGGCGGGGTCTCGGGGGCTGCGGCACGGACCGATCCATGGAGGTGCCCCGGGCGGGGCTGGCAGCAGAGGACACAGGTTTGCGGCCAGGAGCGGGCTGGCTCCGGGGCAGAGCTGCCGGGGGGCTCCCAGACTGTCGGGGTGCCGAGCCCAGGATGGCAGCGTCAGCCTGGAAGTAGGCCGAGAGAGAGAAGGGGGGAGAGAGAGAGAGAGAGAGAGGGAGAGGGCAAAAGAGACCCAGGGCAGCCCCCAGGGTCCCCATGCCCGGGGCTGCTCTCCCCTGCCCCGGCCCTGCAGCCAAGGGGCCGCACCGCGGGAAGGGCCAAGAACAGCACTGACAGCAGGGCTGTGAAAAGAGGGGCAGGGGGGACTAGCACTAAAAGATAAAATCAAAGCAGAGATTGCTGACTCTCCAAACCTCACAAAGCGGTTTGTTTTTCTTAAGTAAGAGATTTTTTGTTTTTTTTTTTCTTTTGTGTGTTTTGTTTGCCGTTAACGAGAAGGCTTTTTTCCTGAAGAAGAGGCTGCTGTAGAGAAAGCTTTTAGCTAAACCCAGAAAGTTTAGAAGGAAAGCGAATCGTAAAAGTTAATGCAGTATTATCTTTCTTTTATTATCTATGCTATTAAGAAGTCCTTTCCAGGTACTACTGAAGCAACAATCAAAATCACGGAAAGAGAGTGAATTCATGCCAGCAGAATCAAAGGACTTGTGAAGAAACTTGAGGAACGGACTATCATATTTAAACCGGGTGATACTGAACTGACTTTCCAATGGGGACTGAGTGGTAATGGTTTGAGAAAACCCAAATGATCCAAGAAATGTACAAAGAATAACACTGAATTAAGAAATAAGATAATGCTTATATCACTGGATTTGAGCACTGCCTGAATAAAACATCTCCTTGGGGGAGGAATACCTCAGATAGAAAGATCAAGAACGTTTTTGTATTCTGACCTTAGCCCTAGAATTGTACAAGGGAGAAGGGGAATTACTATTTCCATTAGTAAACTTTACTTGATTCATTCCAATACTGGACATGCTAGGTGGGTTATAAGTAAATGCTTAAATTGTAAGAGTAATTAGTGTTGTGATTCGCAAAATTTATGCTCTTATTGCAAAAAGTGTTAAAGTACTGACTTGGTTTTGTGGATGGGAATTATTAGTGCCTGTTAAATGAGAGATACCTGAGGAACAGTCAGAGACCACAGTTAAAGAGTGTCAAAAACAATTTGCCTAGCAATTAGTTAAGAGAAAGTGACAAGAAAATAGAGGGCAAGACCAGATTGGCCTCTGTATTTCACCACCAAGAAGATCAAATAAACCTGCTGTGGGTTGCAACCTCACAGGCATGGGAGGTGGGAGTATAAGCCATACTGGACCTCTGTTATTCCTGTTTCTGGCACTCACTTGTTGTCTTTTCCCTTTCGGGATACCAGCAGGATTGTGTCACAAATGCTACAGAAAGCATCACATAGAAAGAAACCAAAGTTCCTCCTTTATTACACACACCTATGTCAACAGCCACTGTTATAACCCATCCAAATTAAGAACTTGTAGGCAAAACAGAGTAAACTATTAGATTACAAGAAACTTAAGAAAAAGTGGCAAGAGATTTAGAACTGAATGTCCAAAAGGAGAGAGAGGGATTTGTTTTAAATTTAATCTTGAAGATGCGGTTCAAGATTTGGAAAAAAAACCCCAAATAATAAAGGAAAAGGTAAAACCAGCACAGCAATCTAACTCTGTATTGACTCCAAATTATCTGTTGAATTGTATTACAAGACTCCAAGCAGTTATAGAAATGATAGCAAATAAGGCTGCCCAGGCATTAGAGTTAACATTAAGTCAGCTAAGCCAAACAAAAACTGTAGGGTATCAGAAAGGTTCGCTTTAGACTATTTATTGGCCAAAGAAGGGGGTGTTTGTGGAAAGTTCAATATATCAGATCGTTGAAAATTGATGACCACAGAAAAGTCATTCTAGCAAAAGCAAAAGAAATCAAAAAGAAAAATATATACGCATATAACAACCCAGGTACCAGTCCAAAAATTAGAAAACAATGTTAAAATCTAGCTGGTGGGGTAATGTATTAGAAGAAATTAAGATCTTTCATTTGTGTTACAACTGTTTTTATATTTCTTTCTTGTGTAATCCCGTGTTTTATTTTACCAGCATAGTCCAGAAGATATAAGTAGAAAAAAAATATTGCTCAAGCCAAATGATTTACAAAGAATAAGAGTGGGGATTGTGAAAAATGCATGTATTTTATGATTGGCTTTTCGCAAATATTAAAATGAATATTATATGTGTTGTGTTAGAAAGCAATGCTGTATTAATTTTCTTAAGCACTGTGTTAAATATAGTTTTAGGTTATAAAAATAGAAACTATGCTATGTAAGATGCTTTGTTTAACAGAAAGGGCTTGCAGCGAGATAGCAGCCACAGGACATCTAAATCTTTCAGAGAAAGGGAATTTCTTGCCTTCTTATCAGAAAAAATGAACTTCTTCTCACCTTGGAGGCACTGTTAGGATTAGAAGGAAAGAAGTTGACAATGACCAGACACAATCCTGTATTTGAATGGAATTTATGCATCATGTATGAAGTATATGAATATGCAACAGGCTATTGTTCTTAAGGGTTAATCCTTTGTTAATGGGTGTCCTTTTTCAGGCTCCTGATGCCCAGAAAAAGGTACCCGGACATCCGTAACTCTTTGTTTTTATTGTCTCATATTGTCTTAATTCAATTTATCCAAATTGTTATTACTCTAATTGTGTTACTATTTTTATAACTATTTTATTACTATGAAACTTTTTAACATTTTAAAAACAAGTGATTGGTGTTTTTCACACTGACTGTTCACCGCTGCCAATGCTCACAGTATTCTCCTAACACACTTGAGCTTCCTGTCTTTCAGTGAGAGAAAGATTCAGCTAAAGTCAAGGAAAGAGGGCAGGGGAGATGGAAACCTTCCCTTGGGTTGCTTTTAGGAAGGCCTGAAGGGACCCTGCCTTTCCTTGGAACAGAGGTGGTCACCATGCATGGTGTTGCCTGACCTGCCCTAGGTGCTCCTCTATTCCAGAAGGACTTTTGCCCACTTCATCACTTGTCTGTCCCTCCAATTCCAGGGCCTCAAACCTGCTCTGTGAGATACTAAACCTGTAAGTCAGCTGTAAGTTTTCAGAATATGGCACTGACCATGGCTCTAAGTAAGTTTTTTAATCAGGCTTACAATATATTTTGAGAAGAAGAAGGAACAGAAGGGGTAGATACCACACAAGAATCCAGCAGAGTCTTCCCAGCTTTTTTGTCTGGGTTCTATGAAGCACAATGCCCAGTGCTTGCATTATGCTGTCTTTTCATGTGTTCTGGTGACCAGAACCATCCCATGGCCAGGCCCAGGATAATTTGGGTGCCAAAGTCCCATTGCCTGCAAACATCACACTCTTTTTTACCCATCTGGTGCTCAGCTCAGCATATTTGCTGAGACAACTTTAGGACTGTTTTCCTTAACTTGGCAGTTCTAGCAGATGTCCTTATGGCCCCTAAATTCTGCATCCTTTGTGTCCACTATCAATGGGCATCCTTCTTCCCAAGCTTTGTCAACCTCCCTCTGGGTCTGAGATCAGTGAAACGGGCCCAGCCCTGAGTCTTAAAGACAATTCTAGCAACAACTACTTTGCTTTTCTAATACCTGGCCATCACTTCGAGCTTGTAGGCTGCTATGTGTGTCACAGGTTAAATGTCTCTTCCTGTTGATCAGGCTTGGAAGTGCGGACAGCCCAGGCATGACAGGATATGTTTTCTTCAGGAAATGGGACGTAGGGCCCAGCTTGCAACAGGTCCAGGCCCGCGCCTTCCAGAGCGCCAGAAGGTTCGCGGCGCCATTGCAGGGCTCAGGGTGCCTCCTTGTGGGCAAGAGTCGCCTCGACAGCGCGGGCGCCGCGCGGCGGGGCCAGAGGGCGGGAAAGGGCGGGCGGGTGTGAGGGGCGGGGCGGTTCGTGCCTAGAGCCGAGCCCGCGCTGTACCTCGGCGCCTTCCCGGCTCGGTGTTGGGAGCGAGCTGCCGCTGCTCGGGCTCTGGGAGAAGCGTGCGGCCGCTGCGGAGTCCCAGCCCGCAGATTTGGCTGCTGGCCGAGGCTGCAGTGCAGAGCTGCCATGCCAGAGCTGCCATGCACCGTGGCACTGCCAGAGCCCCTGGCAGAGCCGGGCTGGAAGTGCCGACAGCTGAGGGAAGCCCTGCCATGGCAGCGCCCCAAGCTCTTGTTTATCCCACAGAAAGAGAGGATCAGCACCTGGAGGTGACTGCGTCATTCCTGGAAAGGGACTATCTGCTTACAGTTGCGATGTCTGGCAGCAAGCAGGACGGCGCTGGTGCCAGGGAGCCAAGTGAGGGCAAAGCAGCCCTGTGACAGCCTGGCCCAGGGGCTCTTGTGGCAGCAGGCAGCGTGGGGATCAGAACAGAGGCAGGGGGAGGCAGGAGCTGCTCGGCCATGCCAGGGCTGGGAGCCTCCTTCCTGCCCAAGTGGGGCCCAGCTGGGCCAGGGGGCAGCTCCTGGGACAGCCGTGCCCGCAATGGCCCCTGCTCTGCAAGGCCTCCAGCGCTGCCCATCAGCCAGGCAGGGACAGAGCAGCCTTGGGGCCGATGCTGCTGCAGGCTCAGAGCCCCGCACAGCTGCTCATGCCCGGTGCCATTGGCTCTGTCCCCTGCAGCCTGCATGCTGTGTCGCCGTGCCGAGGCTGAGCCCTGTGCCTCCCCTGGCCCTGGCAACTGTTCCTGTGCTGCTCCTGCACTGCCCAGGGCACCCACGGGCCCTGCTTGGGCCGCACGCAGACCAGAACCAGCTGGGGCTGTGACAGCTCTGCTGCTCTGGGCCCAGCCCTTGGGCAAAGCACCCACCTGTCCCTGGGCTGGGGGCAGTGCCCAGGCTGGGCTTGGCAGAGCCCGTCCGCTCCTGGAGGGCTGGGGGCACTGCTCTGGCCTGGCCTGGCCCGGCCCTGGGGTCCCTTGGCATTCCTGCTTGCCCTTGCATCCACCAGGGATGGGCTGCAGCTCAATGGCCCCGGCCTGGCCGCACACTCAGGCCTGGAGCCTTCCCATGGCTCCCCAGGGCACGAGAGCCTCAGCCCCAGCTCCCAAACACGACCTAACAGGGTTTGCTGATATTGATCCCTGTTAGACCTTTGAAAGCATGTTGAAAGTAACCTTGTTTGGCAACTCCTTCAAGGAACAAACGTGATTCGCTTCTAATCAGTAAAAACTTTATTGGTTTGCTTGCACTTCCTATAGGGTATCCTAATGCTTCCTTTGGCCTTCCAGAAAATAATGAAAATCTAACAAATTCTAAAGAGAAGTTCTTGAATCCACTATGAGGAGAAGTCTCTACATTCACTATCCTTACATACACTTAAGTAGCTGCTCCTGTAACACACAAAGATGTAGTGGTTTACCTGACTGGACCACACAACAGGATGTTATACACACCGCTACACTAAAAACTTCTCTTCCCTGTTCATCACAAATTTAAAGCTCTTCTCGAGGTCCTGACTTAATTTTACATGCACATTCATACCTGCAATCCCTCCCCATGCTCAGTTTTCACCTAGACTTACCAGGGAACAGATGTTCCATACTTACCTCAAGCAATAATCTACGTCTGTCTTCCTAACCCTCTTTTTCTTCACTGACTTCTACTAATCTACAAAATAACTTGGACCCTCTGCACAAAAGAAACATCCAATTAATAGCCTTAAACACTTGTGATTGTGCTGCTACTTCTAACAATCTTGACCACCACAGCACTAAAATCAGAAATCAATTCTTCACATCCTTCCTGTTCTCCTGCCCCCACCACGCCTTGGCTCCAGCAGAAATGTTCCCTACTGCAGCCTGGTGTGCTAAGAACAATCAAAGGCAGCAGCACTTTTCCTCAACATGCTGCAATCTGAATTGCAGTGAAATTGCAGCTGTTGCATTAGAAGCTCAGCACCAGCACGCCACATCTTCCCCCAGAACTGAGGCCTGCTGAGGCCTGAGCTCTCCATTTCAACACACCCTGTAAATCAGGCTGCCTGGAAGATTGCAGGCTGGTAACTGTGTGAACACAGCAGTGCATTTCAGCAGAGTTATGGAATCAGTCTCATGGAAGGCACATCCTTTAAGCTTAAGACTCTATTCTACAAAATCTAGCCAGCAATTGTTTTGGTGGCCTGTGCAGGTTTTGGGGACTGTGCATGTTTCCTTTGGATGTTGTTTTCTTTGTTTCTAAATACAAAATTCACTGGATTCAGAAGCGAAACCCCAGATTCATTAGAACAAAGAACCACAGGGACATATGTGGCTGACAAGAACACTCCTCATTTCTAATAGTAACACCAGAAAGAGAGGAAAAAGATAAAGATGATTTAAATACCCGAAAGGATCCGAAATGTCTACATAAGCTGTCAAGTGACTAAGTTTTTGGTAAACTCTAAAAGTCCAGATTCCTATTCGGTAATTGTCTGAAAGAAAAGAAAGCCAGAAAATCTGGTTGACCTTTATTTTGCCAGGACTTTCTCACGGGATTCTACCACAACTTGGATCACAAGTGAGGGTGGCAAATTTTGACTAGAAAACTTTGATAACTAGGCAGCATTTTTTCCTCCTCACTGAATTACAGGAAGGGTTTAAAAGGAAAAAACAATATAAAAGAGCGTAAAGAAATTCTATTATACCTCTTAGGCGTTCATCATCTTTGGAGAACAAAAAAAAAAACTCTAGCACTTCCTGTGCATGGTAAAGAAAGAAACCTAGAAAAGGACAAAGGGATTTGAGCATCCTAAATTGTACTATCAAATTTCATGAACACAAGTTAATCCTGTAGTGCTTCAGAGAAATGCCATACATTGAAAAGCTTTATTCCCTAGAAACCAAATAAATCTTTTTATTTTCCAAATCCTCTTTTAAAGAGAAAACTGACTGTGTCTTTGGCTTTTGGCCAAACTCAGTTTGGAGTTGGTCAAACCAAAATGACCCAGTTAATTTCCTGTGCTCTGCTCTTTCTTTCCATATTCACATTCACATCCAATGGGTTGCTGGGAGTTTTGACTCTGTGCAGCACAAACGGTTTTCTAAGATGACTTTCATTGCTCAGAGGTGTGCAATGTCAGTTTCCCATTCCCTGAGTGCTGCTATTAATATTCCCACAGCATCCAACTACTACAGCCAAGTAGACAACAAAGAGAAATGGAACTTGCATTTCTTGGTCCTGTTCAATTTCTGACATCTCAGGCTCATCGTCACCCTCAGAACTGCTGTCCTGGAAACGTGGATCCTCTTGCCATGTGGCTTTTACTGGCTTTATTGTCCCAAGCGCGTGAGGCTCTGCAATGACAGCACCAATAGAGAAAAAAAGCCAAAACCAGATTATTCCTCTAATCATCAGGAAAAATTCATCCTTTCACGTGAAACACTTACAGTGGAGAAGAGAGATTTAGGAAGGACAGAATCTGACCCTGCCAGATTTTCTAAGCTACATTTCTGCTCCACTTTGTATTTTCCACTTTGTTCCAGGGATCCCTTATGTATTCTTAAACATTTCTCATTGCATTCAGAAGACACTGAATACCTTTTCAGTTCAGCACAAGTCTGGGGGGCTCGTTGCTTTGTGCTGTTGCGTTGGGTTTTTTAATATTTTGGGTAACTTCACGGGGTTTCTTTTCTCTCCTACATGACTGGGACTTGAGTTAATGTTGTTTCATCTTCATTTCAGACGGCCTCATTTTATCTAAGGTTAGGACACCCCAATGATCATGTGTCATTCCATTTCCTTTTTCTAAAGGTCCAAGAGTAGAATTCAGTAACAAACAGAATGTTCATGGATCTTGGGGCCAGCTCTCGGACTTTGCTCCTCCCTCTACATTAACGCACATTTCCTTAAAAGCCTTGTGAGTTCCTATGAAACTTGATATGACTGGTGTGTCACCTTTTTCCCTGTTTGAGGAATTCAGGGCATGAGAACAAGCTTTTTCACCACTCAGCAAAAACCCCCAATGCCTTCTCAAAGCATGCCTTTCAGAATTCCTGAGATGCAAGCATGAGGCACCTCTCAATAATCTACCACAACCCTAGCAAGCAGAAATGAAGATCAAAATGCTTCTGCCTAATTACTGACTTCTGTTGCTGAAAATCCCCTGCATCCTGACCTTTTTTACACCATATTGCCCTACAGTGCCTGCCAGAAGCTCTTCCTTAGCAATGGCACTGTTAGAAGGGTTCTGCTGTTACCTTCTTTGATGTCCAACTCCTCTGTGCCTCCAAAGAAAGAAAACTTGAAGTAACTCGTCTCCTGAGCTGCATCATCCTCAGGCAAAGGTCCCAAATGGTCATCTGGGGCAGAGTCCTGTGCATCCTCTTTGTCCCAGGGTATTTCCTCAGTCTGGTTTGCTCTTTGAAGGTCTTTCAAAGAATAAACCAGAATAGACGGAGGAAATACCGTCTATTCTGGTTTGTTCTTTGAAAGGCCTCTTTCAAATCCGCAGCAATGGTGTAGGAGTTGTCTTCAGACAGTGAGGAAGTGTCTCATCTCTTTCTTCTTTTTTTGGCTTTACTGAAATGAGATTGTTCAAGGATAGCAACACAGCACACGTCCTTTTCGGACACAGCTTCCCTAAGAGCCACCTTGCTCTGAATGTCTCCCTAAGCATATCCAAGCCCATTAAGGAGTGCTTCATTATCAAGGGTAAGCAGTGGGGAAACATCTGAGGTTGAAGTCTAAAGGCAGGAACAAGAGTCCTTTTTAATTAGCCACATCCTTAAGTGACTTTTCACTGAATACACAGTTACACAGAAATCAAGGTATTTAGCCCAGACTTCTTCCTGCCAGTAGAAACATCAAGAGCTAATAGGGTTTGCCCACAGAGCTGCACATCTCAGGGTCCCTGCACTGACCGTTCTCACCTTCACTTCTGGCAAGGAACACACGGCCTAGAAAGAAAAGATGACGGCGCTACGTGCTGCTGTTGGAGGTCCCAGTTGAGGTCCGACGTCGCTGGTGGGAGCGGCTGCTCCTGCGGGATGTCCCCGACCATGTCCCCCTACGCCTGGGCCTCTCAGCACTCGCTGCTGTCCTCCTGCTCCTGTCCTGGCGACTCCTGGACCGCACAGTTTGAGTCGAGGCCCGGCGCTGCTGGCGGGAGCGGCTGCGTCTGGGGAATGGCCCTGACCATGTCTCCCTTCGCCTGGGCCTCTCAGCCCTTGTCCTTGTCCCACTGCTGCTGCCGCGGCGACTCCTGGAGCGGACAGGTGGACTCTGGGCCCAGCCTTGCTGGCGGGAGCGCCTGCGTCTGGGGGATGGCCCTGACCATGTCTCCCTTCGCCTGGGCCTCTCAGCCCTTGTCCCTGTCCCACTGCTCCTGTCACAGCAGCTCCTGGAGCGGACAGGTGGACTCCGGGCCCAGCCTTGCTGGCGGGAGCGCCTGCGTCTGGGGGATGGCCCTGACCATGTCTCCCTTCGCCTGGGCCTCTCAGTCCTTGGCCCTGTCCCTCTGTTCCTGTCATGGCAACTCCTGGAGCGGACAGGTGGACTCTGGGCACGACCTTGCTGGCGGGAGCGCCTGCGTCTGGGGGATGTCCGTGATGGTGTCTCCCTTTTCTGGGGCCTCTCAGCCCTTGGCCCTGTCCTACTGTTCCTGTCACGGTGACTCCTGGACCGGACAGGTGGACTCTGGGCGCGACTTTGCCGGCGAGAGGAGCTTCGCCTGCGGCTGGGCCCAGCACGTCTGGAATGGACCCTGTCCTCAGGGTCAGGGGACGTGCTGCGTGTTGCCCTTGATCTGCTGATGCTGCTGGTGTCCAGTGAGGAAGATGGCAGCGCCTGCTGCCATGCTGCGTGTTGGGGCCTGCTGTGGCTGCCCGTCTCTGGAGATGGAGGTGGGGAAACCAGCACCAATGGCACAGGGCTGTGGGAGCTGGGGCTGATGGCCTCAGATTCTGACCAGCCACGAGCAGATTGTAGTCCTGACTGTCTGGCCGGCCTGGGGCCATTGAGCTCTGTCTCATCCCTGGAGGCTGTAAGGGCAAGCAGGAATGTCAAAGATCACCCAGGCCCCGGCCAGGCCAGGCCAGAGCAGTGCCTCCAGCCCTCCAGCAGTGGATGCTGCGCTCTGCCAAGCCCGGCCTGGGCACTGCCCTAGCCCAGGGACACCGGGGACTTTGACTCATACATGTTCCGAGCCCAGCACAGCTGTCACACTCCCATCTCTGTGTGCTGTTCCTCAGGCCAGAGCAGCGCCTGTGGGTGCCCTCAGCAGCACAGGAGGAGCACAGGAGCAATTGCCAGGGCCTGGGGAGGCAAACAAGCTCATAGCACTGAGAACAAAAAGTGTACCAGCACGTGGTTGTCTAGCCAAGCGCTTCTGCTTCTTCCTGCTTTGAGCCCTTGTCGAGACACAGGTTCCCTGCAGAGCCCCAGGTGCAGCTTCCCAACTTACCCCTGTTCCTCTGCCTCCTCCCTGCCCCCAGGGTAAAGGCAATCCCTGGCATTGCATTGGCCGTGCCTCACTCCTAGATCTGCGAAGGCATCGTTGTCCTCCCACGTTGGCTGTCTGATGGAGAAAGGAAGAGATGATGAATTTCTGCTGCTCTCCCTCACGGAGGTCCAGGGTGTCCCAGCTCTTTCTCCAGCACTTTTCCAAGTTGGGGGTGAAGCTGAAGCCCAGACTCACAGGACAGGGCAGAGCCAGGGCTCCTGGGGCAGGGCCTGGCACAGCACAGCACTTGCACCCTCCTTGCTGGTGGGCCAGGCAGAAGGACACCAACCTGAAGGGGACTCGGATCCCCAAGATGAACATTTCAACAGGGAATTCCCCACTGTCTCTGCACAGGGGGCACTGGAAATAGAAAGCACCAGCGCGCAAGGCCTGTCCCTGCAGGGCAAACACAGGCAGGGTGAGCGAGGCCCTGCTGCTGCTGCTGCTGAGCACCTGCTGTGCCCCAGGGCTCAGGGGAGGGCTCCTACCTGGATGCAGTCCCTGTGGAACCAGGCCTTTTTGCACGCTGGGCACACCAATGTTGTGAAGGTCTTTCTGTCCTCCACAGGTTCCATGCAGATGGGGCAAACGGTGTCCGGCTCAGGAGTCGCATCCACCTCCTGCTCTGGACGGTGCTCAGGGCAGAAAGAGCTGGGGGCAAAGGGATGGGGAAAGTGAGAAATGCTGGATCATTCCCCAGGGGTGGCCATAAAGAGAGATGAGGTACCTGAACGGAGTAACGTATAGATTGACACAGCCGCCCTCCTTGGTACAGGGCAAGTGGAACCATCTGTCACAGTTCTCCCTGCAGCACATGATGGTTGCCCCGCTCTGGCCGCAGACGCAGCAGCGCTGGAAAGAGCCAAGCAGCTGCATCAGCAGCAGCAGCAGCAGCAGCAGCAGCCTCGAGGCCTCCCCAGGCAGCCCCAGGGCTAAGGGCAGGGCGCAGGACGTGGCCGCTGCCGGCTCCCAGCCCACAGAGCCGCCAGCTGGAGGAGGGAGGCTGCTGTGCCAGGGCCTCTGTGCCAGAGCTGCTGGGAGCCAGACTTTGTCCCGACTGTTGGGCCGGCCTTTCTTTCCTGCAGTCTGGGCTAAGCTCTGGCAAACCTCGCCAGGCACAAATCTCCCTGCTCTTGTCAGGCTCTCACCTTCTGTCCCGCCCGCCGCACTGCAATTAGGAGATCTCGAGGGAGAAAGTCCATGAGTCCCCCGCGGTCCGTCTCTTGCTGAAATAGTAGAGTGGCGAAGAACTGCAGCCAAAGGGAGAAGCTGATGAGGAGGGGGCGGGAGGAGCTGCCCATTGCAAAGGTGGAGGGAGCGCCCGGAGCCACTCACCATGCAGAACACGTGGGCACAGAGCCCACCCTTCTGCAGTTTGTCACCGCATATGTCCGGGTCAGCCTCGGCACGGCGACACAGCATGCAGGCTGCAGGGGACAGAGCCAATGGCACCGGGCATGAGCAGCTGTGCGGGGCTCTGAGCCTGCAGCAGCATCGGCCCCAAGGCTGCTCTGTCCCTGCCTGGCTGATGGGCAGCGCTGGAGGCCTTGCAGAGCAGGGGCCATTGTGGGCACGGCTGTCCCAGGAGCTGCACCCTGGCCCAGCTGGGCCCCACTTGGGCAGGAAGGAGGCTCCCAGCCCTGGCATGGCCGAGCAGCTCCTGCCTCCCCCTGCCTCTGTTCTGATCCCCACGCTGCCTGCTACCACAAGAGCCCCTGGGCCAAGCTATCAGAGAGCTGCTTTGCCTTCACCTGGCTCCCTGGCACCAGGACCCTCCTGCTTTCTGTCAGACATGGCGGCTGTCTACGCTGAGTCTATCTCCTCGAAGGACGTGGTCACTTCGAGGTGCTGTTCCTCTCTGTCTATGGGAGAAAGAAGGGGGGGGGGGGGGAGTTTGCAGAACAGGCCCAGAACCACGAGGCTCTACTCCCTGCTCAGCCCTGCGTGAGCCCTGCTCCTGTCTGTTTCTCCTCCCGTCGTCGCCTTGAGTAACACTGCAGTGTCCTCTGGCTGTTCCTCTGCTGATTCTGTGATTTTGGGAAGGGAGAGGCAGGTGAGCCTGCAGCACAGGCCCAGAGCCCCGAGGTGTGGGGCCCCTCTGGTCCCTGGGCAGCCACATCCCCACCCTACCTTCTCCTCCCGTTGTCAGGTCGCACTGACACTCGGCTTGAGCCCCGCGTTCCCTTTTGTGGCCTTGGTGGCACAGGTCACAATGGCCACTCTGACATCAGCACCGTGTACCCAAAATCGGGGCAGCCATGGCCCCAGGTCCCTGGCAACCACTTGTGGCGGCCCCCTTGGGCACCGAGCTTCTAAAATGGTCCGAGCGTTTGCTCAGGGTGGAAGCAGGGCCAGGACTCCTGCAGCAAGTGCAGGGTCAAATGCCAGGCCCTGGGGCAGCCATCCAGGGTGGCACTGTAGGCAGGGAGGTGCTGTTCAGGCACTGCCACACTAGGGCTCCAGCCCCGGCTAAGGGAAATTTCTGCCCCTGGCAGGCGGTGGCCCAGAGAGCCCGTGCGGAGTCAGCTGCACTACAGGGATTCAAACCCTGCTCTAGGTGAACTGATGTTTTCATCAAGACCTGTCTGCAGAAAACTAAGATGAACCTGATTTGATGCTGCTGCTGATCACCATTGGGTACAGGAGATAAACCTGGACACCACCACAGCTGCCTCCGTTATCCTGCCATCATATGAACTAACAACTTTGACTTTCCATATAAATGGAAAAATTAGTATTAAGCTTCTGAGAAGCGTCATCTTTTATACTGACTCAGCAGAAAGATAGAAAATTCAGTGAGAATTTTCTGTGTACATTTGACAGGAGAGCTTGCAACTGTCCTCAACTCAAGTCAAATACAGGAGGATGCTTTTCCTACATTATAGGAACTTTGCCAGTTTGGTCCATGCTTTCCTACTAGAAAATACATTGGAAAAAATTAGGAAGAGAAGCACGAACAATTCTTGTCAATTTTTCTCTTTCGTGTCTTTGCAAACATGCTCCTGGAAATGCAGATCCATGACTTGTGGAACAATCAGTGGCATCTCTGGGAAGCAGGGCAGGGACTGACAGGCAAGGACACACTGCACCTGCCTGATGCTGGGGCAGCAGGAGTTTGCCCATTTTCCTGTCTCCATGGGAGAGCCACCTTGGCTGGGAAACGATCCCTTCACTGGTCTAGGAGGGAGGCACAGCCAGTGCAATGCCAGGGAGCGCCTTTACCCTGGAGGCAGGGAGGAGGCAGAGGAAGAGGGGGGAAGTTAGGAAGCTGCACCCGGGGCTCTGCAGGGCTCCCGGCTAGGTCTCGAAGCACAAGGAGCCAGAAGAGCTTGGCCGGACAATCCCGAGCTCTGGACACCTTGTCCTCAGCACCGGGAACCCGTTTGCTTCTCCAGGCCCTGGGCACTGCTCCCGTGCTGCTCATGCAATTACACACAGACACAGAGCTACCTGCTCTGTCTCAACCCTCTTCAGCACTGAACAGCACAACACAGTAACATGTTCTCTTCAGTACATGGTCTAATTATTAATAGTCCTGCAAAGACTCACATTCAAAGCACACACAAAAACCCCAAACCCTGGTACAAACCTTGCATCAACACAAAATGCATGTTGCTGTTCAGAAACACAGGGCAGCACTTTTGGCCAATGCTTTTTCCTATAAGATCTTTCAAAGGATTGCAAAAGTGACATTGTTTGGCAACTTCTTCAAGGAACAGGCAGGAGAGGCTTCTGAGTTTTTAAAGATTTATTGGTTTGCTTTCACTTTCCTTTTGGCATCCTTACACTTCACCCAGCATTCCAGAAAATCGTGAAAATCCAAAATAATATCAGGGGAAGTTTCTGAATCCATTCATGTTTCTCCCAAAGACTTTCTTGACATACATACAAGTGACTGGTCCTATGACATACAGAGACGCAGTGGTTTCCCTGACTGGACATTACAAGACAACGTTATAGACTCCACTATACTAAAACACTTCTGTTGCCTGGTAATTACAAAGCCTGAAGCTCTTCTAGAGGCTTTTCCCAGTGCAACTTCATTAGGTTCCTCTCTGCCCAACTCTCGAGCCTCTCCAGGTCTCACTGAAGGGCAGCAGAGCCTTGTGGTGCCTCAGGCCCTGCTCCCAATTCTGTCCCATCAGCAAACACTGAGGGAACACTCTGTCCCTTCTGCCAGGTCACTGGGGAATAAGGCAAACAAGGCTGGGCCCAGCACGGCGCCCTGAGCTCACAGCTACCTGAGTTTGGAGCTCCCCTGTCCACTTCTCTGCCCCACTGTCCCTGAGCTGCCTCAGGGGCCTGTTATGGGAGGCAGGGACAAAGCCTTGCTGAAGTCCCAGCTGGCAACAACCACTGCTCTCCCCTCACAAGCCCAGCCAGTCACTGCAGCACAGGTGGCTATGGGATTGGTCAAGCATGGTTTCCATTCCTATTATTCCACAGGCTTAGAGATGGCATCCAAGAGGAGCTGTTCTGTCACCTTTCTGGGGATGGAGCTGAGGCTGATGGCCCTGCAGTTTCCTGGCTCTTTCTTGGTGCCCTTTTGCAAGACTGCAGTGATGTTGGCTTTCCTCCACTGCTCATGCCTCTCTCCAGGGCTGTCTCCTTCCCTGACCTGCTGGCAGAGCACCCTGTGCCAGAGGCAGGAGCAGAGATTTCCCTTGGCCCCAAAAGGGAACACTGGGCTCAGGCCGAGTGTCAGTGTGACCTGACAACGGGAGGAGAAGGCATGAAGGAGCAGAGCTCACTCAGGGCTGAGCAGGCAGTAGAGCCCTCGTGGCTCTGGGCTTGCTCTGCAAGCTCCTTGGCCTCTACTTTCTCCACAGAGAGAGAGGAACAGCACCTCAAAGCGACCAGGAAACCCGGCCATGGAGCGAGGCTGGGGCTCTGACACCTCAGGGAAACCGGACACGGAGCGGGACTGGGGCTGTCAGCCCTCAGGGAAACTGGCCATGGAGTGGGGCTGGGGCTGTCAGCCCTCAGGGAAACTGGCAATGGAGCGGGGCTGGGGCTGAGACACCTCAGGGAAACTGGCCATGGAGTGGGGCTGGGGCTGTGACACCTCAGGGAAAGCGGCCATTGAGTGGGGCTGGGGCTGTGACACCACAGGGAAAGCGGCCATGGAGCGGGGCTGGGGCTGTGACACCTCAGGAAACCGGCCATGGAGCGGGACTGGGACTGTGACACCTCAGGGAAACTGGCCATGGAGTGGGGCTGGGGCTGTCAGCCCTCAGGGAAACCAGCCATGGAGTGGGACTGGGGCTGTGACACCTCAGGAAACCGGCCATGGAGCGAGACTGGGACTGCCAGCCCTCAGGAAACCCGGCCATGGGGCTGGGGCTGCAGCTGTGACACCTCAGGGAAAGCAGCCATGGGTGTGGCTTGGCCTTTGACACCTCAGGGAACTCACCATGGCAGCCACCTCCAGGGGTTTTGAAGTACTTGTTTCTTGGTTTAATGCCCTTCCAAGATCAATTTTCCTGATCCTTATCCATGTTCTGGACAAGTATTGCCTCCTGAACAGGCCACCTCCTGGATGTGCAATGATTCCATCTGATCCAGCTGTGCCTCTTCCTTTCTCAAGGGATGGACAGAGGGGCTCTATTGAAGGTGGCATTTCCTGCAGGAAGGGAGGCGATGCCAGACACAGCCACAGGAGGTAGTTGCTGTGCTTCTGGGCCTGAGCCCTGCTGAGGCTTGAGCTGCCCTCTCTGCTGCTTGGCACTGCGGGCACAGCCCGGATAAGATGGGCACAGCCCAGAGGAATTGTCCCGAGCAGGCTCAGGGCACTCGGGTACTGAGCTGTCCTGCTGGGCTCCCTCTGTGGGAGACATGTCCCGAAACCTGGGAGCGGCTGCACAGGGTGCCCGTGGTGGGGAAAGGGCAGAGGGGGAGAGCAAGGCTCCAGTGTGTCCTGAGAGGGCCTGGCTATGTGCCCGTGGGCTGTGGGAGCTGTTCCATGGGCAGGTGGGCAAGCAGGAGGGAGGGACGGAGGTTGGGAGCGACAGCTGTGGCACTGCAGATTTCCCCAAGCATTTAGTGAGGGTTTCCTGTGTGGCAGGGAGAGAGCCCCAGGGCCCTGGGCTGCTCCAGCTGCCCCTCCAGGCATGTTGGACAGCACCTGCAAAGAGCGTACAGAGTGACCAGGAGCCACAGGCTCCCACACCCTTACCCCACCCCCTTGCAGTCCCCAATTCCCCAAGGGAGAAGGAGATCCCAACACACCATGGAAATGGTTCTGTAGCATCTGTGATCCCTCCTCGACTGGGATCATGACTTGGATTACTTGGAAATGCTGGTGAATGGTGCTTTGAAGACCTTGTCAGATGTTGGAGGCATGTTCTGAATGTACCTTTCCTGACAGAATAATCTGTGTCAGTATGCCAAGAGCTTACCATGAGCCAGTTCCCTTAAATTTCACTGAAGGTAGATCAGTTCTGGAAACCTTACCCTGCTCCCTTCTGGAGCCCTGAGGGATCCCACAGGATCACTGTCAGTGGGAGGAAGGGGCATTTAGCTGTCCATCCTCCTCCTGTGTGCAATGCCACTGTGTCCTTCTGTGTGCTCTGTGCAGCCACAGAGAAGAGCAGAGAGGGAAGGGGCTGGGCCCAGGGCTGTGCCTGGGGGCTGAGCCTTTCTCATCTCCTTTGCAGCCCCCAGGGAGCCCGAGCTGCTTCTGCTGCCACTGCTAAGCCCTGGCCCTGCCTGGGGCTGGGTTTCAAGCTGCTGGCTGCTCCAGGGAGTCCTTTCTGCCCCGACTGCCCCACAAGGGGCTCCTTCCATCCCAGTGTGGGGCCACTGCAGGCACGAGGTCCCCCTGGCCCTGCTCCTGAGTGGAAGGCAGAGCCAAGGGAGTGCCTTGGAGGGCACCAATCACCCAGATGCCCTCACTGCCACTCGGGCCTGAAGGAGAATCTTCAGCAGTGCCATTGGAGCTGTTGTGTCCTGCCTTTCTTTGCAGCTGAGCCTGTTGCTAAAGGTGATCTGGCTTCCCAGCCCATGTTCAGGATTGAGCCTCTGGGAGAGGGTGAGGGTACGCCAAGGCCTTTCCCCTGTGAGACCTGCCAGCTCAGAGCCCAAAGCTCGGCCAGGGGGGCATCGCTGCAGGTGCCAGGACAGAGCCATGCATGTGTGTGCCCTCACCCTGCACGATCCACTCACAACTTCTGCTCAGCACTGGCAGGTGTTTGAAGGACGGTGGGCCATGGCCCAGCTGAAAAAGCCCAGATGATTTGTTGATTTTATCCGATTTTGCATAAGCATGACGTTCTGAACATGCCATTAAAGAAATGGAGAATTTCTCCATCTTTTAAGGTGTACTTTTTGTTTCTCAAGTGATGGGCCAAAAGTTAGGACAGAAGGAGGTGTTTCCCCAACAAAGCAGAGGCCGATTGGCAGCCCCTGCTGCAGGAAGGAAGTCCGAGCCAAACACAGGCATGGGCACAGGCACAGAAGGTAATTGCTGTGCCAGGCTCAGCAGGGCTCAGCCATTGGCAGAGCTGTGTGGCTGCAGCTCTTCTTCTTCTACCAGGGCCTCCCTTGCACAGCCCGGCAAAGCTGGAGGTGCCTTTGGAGCTCGTTCACAGCCCTGGGGAAAGGGGACTCGTGCACCAACGTCCCTCCCGCTGCAGCTGCTCTGGAGCTGGCCCTGAGTGCCCAGAGGCCCAAGGCACAGGAGCAGCCCCGAGCGGGAGCCCTGCCGCGAGCCGAGGGCCAGAGCCAGCCTTGGCTCCTGACTGGACAGGGGCTGCACTGGGTCCTGACAGGGCCTGACTCTGTGCCCTGGGGCGGGGGGAGCTGTCACGGGGCAGGGAGGGCCAGGGCTGGCAGGGGCTGCTCAGGGATGGGTGTGGCCCGTGTCCCTCCAAGCAGCGACTGCCCAAAAAGCTGCGCTGCCCCCGGGCTCTCCTCTCGGCCTGCTGGGCTTTGTTGGGTGGCACAGCCTGTGCCACGGGGTGGCAAGGTCCCTGCAGGCCCCAGCTCTGGGGGAAACGGAGAATGTCCTGCCCGCATCCACCGTGCCTACAGCTCAGCAGTGCAGCACAGCACGGGCTGACGATCCCCATCGCTCCCACAGGTGCAGCTGGAACCACAGCACATGTTCCTGATTCCCAGAAGGGCCTTGGAAGGGGTTTCTGTCAGGGAACAGGCTTCTGGCTAGGGTTACTGGCAGGCCTGCTTGTCTTGGAGCTGATCTTCATCTTATGCTCTGTCCGAAGTTGGACTTGCTGGAAGAGAAAAGGGTGAGTGTTTAGTTCACCTTTCCCTCAAACAGCTTCTTTTGAAAGTCTACGTCAGACAGAAAACATTCCCAGTGAGGTTGCAGTGTAGGGGTGGCCAGTCCTTGATTGTCCGAAGAACTCTGCTGAGGGTTCTGCTGCTGCCCAGAGCTTTCATTGGCCTCCTAAATGCTGGGCCTTGTCCCGGGGCCCCGCTGGGGCTGCAGCCAGTGCTGGCTCCCACTGAGGCTGCCTGGCCAAGAGCAGCCCCAGGGGCACTGGGCAGAGGCAAAGCACGGTGGGGAGGAGAAAGAGCAGGGACGAGATTGCCCTTGAAAGGCAGAGGCGCTCTGGGGCCCGCTCCTGGCCAGGGAGCCTGCCCAGAGCCGTGACCTGCGGGCCGGCGCCTTGAGGGACAGCTGTGCAGCTGGGCCAAGCTGTGCCAGCAGCTCCAGCCGTGCTGGGGAGCCTTGCCAGCTCTGGGCCCGGCTGTGCAGGAGGCTCCCTGTGTGCCACTGGCAGCTGGGGCCCCAGCCACCTCTTCTTTCCACAGTTCCACCTCTGGACAGGAGTTTTAAGATGGTGGCTGCATGTCACACCCAAACAGCAGGAGCACCTCCTCCAGCAGTTAGAAGGGCCTGGGCAGCCCTGTCATGAGTTCTGAGAAGAAGACTGCAGAACAGCCATCGACAAGGAAATCTCCTATTCTCCTGGATATCCCACTGCCACCTCCTCTCCCCATGTATATCCCCAAGCTACTTCCATCTCTTTTTTAATCCTCCTCTGTCCTGTCCCGACTTCTTCTATAGACCCCAGGAGCAGCCCAGCACCCTCCTGCCCCTCCTGAGTCCAACATGTCCCTTCCTCTGCCCCTGAGCCCCCTGGGCCTGCCCTCTAAACCACACTGAAGTTATCCCCGCTCTCTGCCAGGCCAGGTGATGGCCCTTTCTTTAGTTGCACTAAAGGGAAGGTGCCGTCACCCCAGTGTTTGGGTGGCAGCAGCAGCAAAGCCCGGCCGGCAGCACCACTGGCTGAGCTCCATGGCCAGGAGCAGCCGTGGATGCCCACGGTGTGGGCAGGCAGGAGCCAGGCAGGGGCTGCTGTGACCAGCGGCGGGGTCCCGAGGGCTGGGGGAGCCCAGTGGGCAGGCAGCAGCATGGGGCTCCCGAGAAAAAGCAACCCCATTTTCTTAATTTTTCACTTTTAGATATTAGAAATTTGTAGAAATATTTCAAAATATTTTTTCTGTAGACAGACACCCCCAAATATTTCTTCCCAATTCCTATAGTACTTAAAGATTTTTTAAAGTAGTTTTAGAATCCAAAAAAATGACCTCATTTTGTCTTCACTTCTCATTTTTAAAAATATTTAGAAATATCTCTTGTGTAGAGAAATCCTCATATGTTTCATTCCTTTTTCCACAACACATCTGTATTTTTGAAATTGGTTTTAGAGGTCTGGAAAATATTTTCCCCTTATACAATAAAAAATAAAATTGCATTTCAGTGGTAATCTTTATTCTAGGAAGAAGTAAGACCCCTTCAGCCAGCCAGCCTGCTGCAGAGGCTCTTTTCCCACAGGAGCTTTGTACCTAGTCACAACCAACATACATAAAACCTTTTCCCAGTTATTTCCTGGGATTTATGACAAGCTCACGTCTTAATCTTCTCAGACAAATTTTGAGCACAGTGGGAATGTCTTCAAATTACCATCTTTGTTTGCTTCTGGTGGAACTCCCTCCGTTCTAGAGCAGGGCCTTCTCTCAGCTTCCTGCTGCGCCCGGGCTCTCCTCTTGGCCTGCTGGGCTTTGCTGGGTGGCACAGCCTGTGCCAAGGGGCAGCAAGGTGCCTGCAGGCCCCAGCTCTGGGGAAATGGAGAACGTCCTGCCCGCATCCACTGTGCTGCCAGCTCAGCAGTGCAGCACAGCACGGGCTGATGCTCCCCATTGCTCCCA
Source organism: Melospiza melodia melodia (assembly GCF_035770615.1). Taxonomy (NCBI): domain Eukaryota; kingdom Metazoa; phylum Chordata; class Aves; order Passeriformes; family Passerellidae; genus Melospiza; species Melospiza melodia. The sequence continues at coordinate 6,753,782 of NC_086200.1, forward strand.
CAGGTGCAGCTGGAACCACAGCACATGTTCCTGATTCCCAGAAGGGCCTTGGAAGGGGTTTCTGTCAGGGAACAGGCTTCTGGCTAGGGTTACTGGCAGGCCTGCTTGTCTTGGAGCTGATCTTCATCTTATGCTCTGTCCGAAGTTGGACTTGCTGGAAGAGAAAAGGGTGAGTGTTTAGTTCACCTTTCCCTCAAACAGCTTCTTTTGAAAGTCTACGTCAGACAGAAAACATTCCCAGTGAGGTTGCAGTGTAGGGGTGGCCAGTCCTTGATTGTCCAAAGAACTCTGCTGAGGGTTCTGCTGCTGCCCAGAGCTTTCATTGGCCTCCTAATTGCTGGGCCCTGTCCTGGGGGGGCCCGCTGGGGCTGCAGCCAGTGCTGGCTCCCACTGAGGCTGCCTGGCCAAGAGCAGCCCCAGGGGCACTGGGCAGAGGCAAAGCACGGTGGGGAGGAGAAAGAGCAGGGACGAGATTGCCCTTGAAAGGCAGGGGAAGGGAGAATGTTGCTTATTGGAAGAAGCCCCAAAGAGCGGCTGGAAGGGGTGCTGCCTGATCAAGGACCCCCGAGAAGCGGAGGGAGGGCGTATCGGCTGATGGGGTGTCCCGAGGAGCGGCTGGGGAGAGTGGGGGTGTCCCTTAGTGGGGAGGAGCAGCTGGAGCGCTTGCACGGTCCGGTGGTGGGGAGGCCGGCGGGGCAGTCGGAGTAGGCTCAGCCCGGCCGGTGGGCACGGCTCAACCTGCCCGCCCGCAGGACCACGGTGCAGTTCCTGTTGGAGGCGGGCCTGCACGGGCTGCTGAAGCTGGACACGCTGATCCCGAATGCGCCGCCTGCGCCATGGCAGCGCAAGGCCAAGGAGAGCGGCCCGGGGCCCAGCCCTGTCGGCGTGTCCCCCATAAAGCCGGCATGTCGCTCCCACAGCCCCAGCAAGACGCCGTCCAAGACACCCGGTGAGCGCCGGCCACCGGCGGCAGAGGTTGAGTGCGGGAGCCTGGCCCAGGCTGCTTGTCCGTAGCCATGGGGCCCTGGGCTCCCTGCCACACTGCCCTACCGGCTGCTGCTCAGGCAGGAGGAGGTGGACTGTGCTCCTGACAGCCACCCACCTCCTTGCCAGCATGAGGGGCAGAGCTCTGAGCACTGGGGCTGGCGAGCTGCTGTTCACCCAGCTGAGCCTTGCTGGCACAGCTGGATGCTAGGACAAGTGTGGGCAGGACTGTCAGCTGACAGCTTTACATCCTGTGAGCGTTTTTGTATCTTCCCCTTATCTCTGGACTCTGGAATTGTTGCACTAGACCCAAGGAGTTGCACCACACAGTCCGTAACCAACTTGGTGGCAGGGAGGAAAATATAAGTTAGTTGGGACTGGGTGGCATGAGACCTCAGAGTCCTACTTGTCTGGTGGGTGTGATGTGGAAGAGTGTTGGGTTTGCTCCCGTGAAAGCTCAAATACAGGCTGTTAAATAGCTGTAAGACAATATTTTCATATGTGAATGCAGGTAAATCTGGATCCAAAATTCAAAGCACCCCCACAAAGGCTGGGGGGGATCGCTACATTCCCAAACGCAGCACTATGCAGATGGAGATGGCAAATTTCCTCCTAACCAAAGAGAATGACCCTGCTGAGGATTCCCCTACCAAGAAGGTGAGCATGTTGCTAAGTAACAATTACTTCAATAACTGCTACTCCTTCCTGCCCCTTTACAGAGCAGTGAACAATAGGTTCTATCAAGGGGGCACACGGCACTGACAAGTCCCAGCCATCACTACTTGCAGCTCTGGGCTTCAGGAGCCTAGGATGAGACTGAAGCTGTAGAGACTGCCATGCACTCGAAGCCTATGCTGCTTCTGGTAGCAAAATTTAGCTTTTGACTAACGAGGCTTTAAAATGTAGCAGGCAACAAAAACACAAAGCTGTAAGCCTATGCAAAGTGAAACTGCTGGTGGTAGCTATTCTAGGACAAGGTCTCCACAGGGAACACTTCTGGAATGTTTTACACTGTGTTCTGAAATCTGTTTGTGAAGCATTTGGTCGCTTTGTGGCTGTGGCTTTTCCCTCTGGCAATGACACTGAATTTGCCATTGTTTGAAAATGTGAGCAGGACAATGTATGAAAGTCTGAGGAAAACTGCTTTGACCTGCCTCTGTGTGACTGACCCTTGCAGCACAGTCAAACATCTTCAGATTCTAAGAGAAGGGGACTTAGGTGTCTGTTTAAATTGTAGTGTGGGAATTGTTTTAAATGCATTGCACTGAGGGTGATTTGTCTCTGTAGGAGCAACAGAAAGCCTGGGCAGTGAATCTGAATGGTTTTGATGTGGAAGAGGCAAAGATCCTCCACCTCAGAGGAAAACCACGGAATGCTCCAGAATGTATGATACAGGCTCTGTGTGAGCTGAATCAGCAGGAGGGATCAGGTCAGGGGAACAGCAACACAGAGGCTCTGTGTGTGGTCACAGGAGAAATCAACTGGTTTCTGAGAGCTGTACAGGCTGGAGTCTCCTTTCTTAAGGTTCCTGAGGTCGAGGGAGGGCATAACAGTTAAAGTGAATTTATTTAGGAGAGTTGCTATGACTGCCAGTTGGTCACCTGTTACAGGGCTTGCAAGGGTCTTCAGGGTGGAGAGAGAGATGAGAATCTTGACCTCATGTTCAGAAGGCTTGATTTAATATTTTATGTTATATATTACATTATTACTATACTAAAAGAAATAGAAGGAAAGTTCTCAGAAGCTAGCTAAGCTAAGAATAGGAAAAGAATGAATAAACAAAGGGCTGTTTCTCAGCAGAGGGTGAGACCCAGCTCCGCTGTGAGTGGTCAGTAAATCCAAACATTCACCCAAGACTGATCACGCATCCACCTGTTGCATTCCCCAGCAGCAGATAACCATTGTTTACCTTTTGTTGCTGAGGCCACAGCTTCTCAGAAGGGGGAAAAATCCTAAAGAAAGGACTTTTATGGAAAGATGTCGGTGACAGTTACCGGTACTGCAGGTTCCAAACGTTCATGAAGTCTGTAAGAGCATCAAAGCCTCTGCTGTGCACTTTCTAGCTTAAACTGCAACTAAATATCATGGGATTCAAAAACCCAAGTGTTTGTTAAATTTGTTTCCATGAATGAGGAAATTGTAGCTCACCCCTGCTCAGCAGTTCATTCTGCCAGTGATTTTAGTGCACTGCAGGCTTGTGAGTGTTTCTCTTAGGACTTTATTTTCACTCCAAGGGATTCCTAGTTGGGTGAGCAGCACTCAGCTGGGAGGAAACTAACTCAGGTTAACAAACCTGTTCCCCTGCACACAGACTATCAGAATAACCTGAAAGTGCTCTACAGTCAGAAAATGGCACCTGGATTGAGCAGGAAGAAGAGCAGATATATTCCCTCAAAGCCAGAACGGGTCTTGGATGCACCAGAGATATTCAACGACTACTGTAAGTAGGCTACAGGTGTGGAGAGTATTATTAATAATTGGTTAGCTGAGAAAGGCCACACTGATATAATGCCACTGGTTAAGCTGAAGGAGAAAAGTCAGCAGTCAGCAAGCTGAAAGGAAGAGTCAGCAGCGACCTTGCTGCAACATGAGGATAGGGAGTTGAGATTAGTCCTGAATATATCCTAAGAATATGTAGAAAGTATCAAAAGTAGAACCATAGGAATGTAGAAGTAGGCATAGGTGCTGATATGTAAGCTGGCCAATCCTGAGCTCAACTTTTGCAATATGTATGAAGCTCATTATGAACTGTATTTAACCCGCCGTACTGATCAATAAAATCGAGCCTGTGATGATCAAACTGATGTCCTGGTTCCCTTCCGCCGACAAATGGTGAAGAATGCGGGCATAACTGAATCTCTGCCCTTTTTCTCGGATTAAAAGAAAAAGGGATTACGCCACGGTCGAGGAAGTTGGGTTTGGGTCATTGCAGCTGGGACGGTGCCGGAATTTGAAGCACCCTTAAGGTTCACAACTGTGACTTAAGCCAATACGTGTCCGCCGGAGCCTGGAGAGCTGCAACAGCGCGCGCTGATTAATAGGTATGGATAGGCAAGCGGCATATGATTTATTTACCGCCTATTTAGAGCGGCGTGGGATAAAAGGGATAGATTTAAAAAAGGAGCTACCAGAGTTATTAGCTTATGGCCATGCTAAGGGTATCTTTTCTAATCCTCATACAGTTCATGAGCTAGCAGAGTGGAAGAAGTTTGGGGAAATATTGTGGGATACAATACTAGACGATGATAAGTCAGCAAAGAAATTCGGGAAGTTATGGCGGGTGGTGTATAACACGTTACTTCAGCAGGTCTCTGAGAGAAAGGCAGCAGAAACGGCAACAGAAGCTCATAAGAGGAATATAGGGTATGGTCGTGAAGATGATCCCCTGGCACCTTCTGTAACTAAGGTACTTATGCCTAAGAGTCCCCAGCAAAGTGGTGTGGAGGATTTTCCTATAGGCGCAGTGGAACTGTCTGCACCTTTCCTGTCAGAGGGGGAGGGCGAGTCGGATGGTGGGGGTAAGAGCAAGCCAGCTTTGCCTCCGCCACCAGCTTCAGGCGGGTCGGATGGTGGGGGTAGGGGCAAGCCAGCTTTGCCTCCGCCACCAGCTTCAGGTGGGTCGGATGGTGGGGGTTGGAGCAAGCCAACTTCGCCTCCGCCGCCAGCTTTGCCTCCGCCACTTCCCCTGGGTGAGCCGGCTCCGGTTTCACTGTCAGCTCCAGCGGGGGGGCCGCTTCCCCCGCGCGAGCCAGCCTCTGTTCCACTGCCTTCCCTGTGCGAAAGCTCGGGGTCTGTACCAAAGCGCCAGCAGCATAGCACCCTTAAAGGGCCAGATCCCATCCCAGGGGCACACCGTGATCCATGGGGGGAGATGGCTAAACAGAGGAGGGAAGCTTGGGCTGCTTTGGCGAAAGAAGTAATGCAAATGGGGGATGGTGAGGCGGTGGAAATAGCTTCTAGTCTTGCATGTCCAGTTACATACACACCACAGTATGATGCACAGGGGAACCTTACGCATAATATAGCAGAATATACTCCCTTAGATTGGAAGCTGTTAACTCAGCTACGTTCTACGGTTAGTCAGTTTGGAGTAAAAAGTGAACCTGTTAAGCAAATGTTAGATTATCTTTTTAATACTCAGGTTTTATGTCTTAATGATTTAAGAGGAATAGTTTGGTTGATATTCACTCAGCATCAGCAGTTATTGTTTAATGCACATGACCCATTACATGGAGTAACAGTAAAGGAGCTGATTGGCTTAGGGGCATTTTTACATTCAGAGGCACAGATGATATCGGGAGAAGATAAACTTAGAGAGTCTATGCAGTTAGTGCATGCTGCAATAGACATGGTTAAAGAGCCAGGAGGGTTACCGGCTTATATGGGCATTAAACAAGGTAGAGAAGAATCATTTGGAAATTTTATCGATAGAGCAGCTACTGCTATAGATCGGGCTGGTGTTGCAGAGCGCTATTGAAAATGTGTGCCTTGCAAAATAGCAATCCAGCAACCCAAAGAGTGTTAGCTACTTTAGGGGCAAACTGGACTATTGAGGAAGCATTAGAGCGAATGGCATTAATGCCAACAGCTTCACAGGCATTTATAGCAGAAGCCTTAAAGGAATTAGGATTAGGGTTGCAAAAGCATAGTCTACTCAAAATCAGGTGTTAGCTGCTCTTGCTCCTCTCCAAAGCGGCTCACTGGCAGTCACGTAAAGAGGCTCGAGACCATTCATCAAGTGTTACCAATACGGCAATGAGGGACAGACACAAGTTGCCGCCCTGACATCGGAGACACCAGCTGCTGCCGTAACATCGCTGCTACCTCCTGTCTGCAACCCGCAACAACCGGGAGCCTCGGCTTGGACTTATCAGCAGCAGTAGACGTCACACTAATGACGAACCGGCCTGAGAGGATACCCACTGGAATAAAGGGTCCTCTTATATTAAATTGACAAACATGTGGAGCATTATTGCTGGGACGTTCCTCTATAACTATGTTGGGATTATTTGTTTTGCCTGGTGTTATCGATGCGGACTTTACAGGGGAAATACAAATTATGGCTTACACCCTTTATCCTCCGATTAAAATTACAAAAGGACAACGCATTGCACAATTGGTACCACTGTCACAAATGACATCAGGAATACAATCATTTACTGGGCAAGCACGGGATGAAAAAGGTTTTGGCTCTACTGGTGTTACCCTTTTAACTGTGGATTTACAAAATAGACCAAAACAAAAGGTTGAAATTACCTATGGGCATCAAAGCATAACCCTTTATGGATTATTGGATACAGGAGCAGATACTAGCATCATTTCTCCAGAAGCATGGCCACAACATTGGCCTCTATTTCCCTCATCAAACATGCTCACAGGAGTGGGAGGATTTACATTGGCAAGCAGGTCGCCGTCTTTGTCTGTGTGCATTGAGAATCAACAAATATCTGCTGTGTTTTCAATTGTTCAACTGCCTCCTACAGTTTCCTGCTTAATTGGAAGGGACATTTTAACATAATTGGGAGTGGTGTTAACTAATCAGCACCCTTCGTGGTAATTGCCATTGCTTGGACTTTCCCCATTCCACTCACCTGGAAAACGGATACACCGGTGGTGGTTAAGCAATGGCCATTAAAAGGGGAGAGTCTTATGCATGCCCATGAATTGGTACAGGAACAATATACGAAAGGGCACCTACGACTGTCCACAAGCCCTTGGAATACACCTATTTTTGTAATCAAAAAGAAATCAGGGAAATATCGTTTGATACATGATTTGAGGGCTGTAAATGACCAAATGGAACCAATGGGGGCCTTACAGCCTGGTCTTCCAAATCCAGCTATGATTCCAGAACACTGGCCACTTTTAATTATTGACCTAAAGGATTGTTTTTTCACTATTGGCCTGCATCCTGATGACATGAAGAGATTTGCATTTACTTTACCAGCAATAAATCGTGGGGAACCAGATAAAAGATTTGAATGGACATCTCTTCCGCAGGGCATACGCAACTCTCCCACTTTATGTCAGCTTTATGTTGATGCTGCATTACAGCCACTACGTCGTAAATGGCCAGCAACTATAATATATCATTACATGGACGATATTTTGTTTGCACAGCAACAGCCATTCTCCTCTTTACAGATTAACACCATTAAAAATACTCTTGCTGCATATTCACTTGTTATTGCTGCAGAGAAAATTCAGACTACAAAGCCCTGGAAATATTTGGGATGGACTTTGACGGATCAAATAGTGATACCACAAAAATTGGAATTACAATTGGACAATAAAACTCTACATGATGCACAGAAGTTGCTGGGAGACTTACAGTGGCTGAAGCCCATTGTGGGAATACCAAATCACTTATTAGAAGCCCTACGGCCTTTGTTAAAAGGCGTGGACCCTACTACTCCTGTACACCTGACAAAGGAGCATCGTCTTGCCTTGCAGCAAATCAGTAACTGTGTACAGCAAGGGTATGTGTCTCGTCGACAATTCGACCACCCCATTGACCTTACTATCTGGAATAGCCCTTGCCACTTGCTTGGTGCTCTCTCTCAGTTGCAAAAGAAAACGGGGGAGATACGGGTGTTGGAATGGTTATCACCACCACTACAGCACAAGAAAACAATATCTTCAAAAATTGAACAATTGGCTGCATTAATCAAAAAGGGGCGTCTCAGAATTCTTGAAGTGGATGGTAGAGAACCTGCTAATATTAGATTGCCTATGGAAAAAGAAACCTTGGACTGGTACTTGATAAATTCAAAGAATTTACAAGAAGCATTATTGATGTCACCTGCTAAAGTAGAGACTAGTAAATTAGTGCCTAGAGTTTTGCAATGGATGACAGAATGGAACTGGATTACTCGACCTTTGAGAGAAGAAAACCCCATAGAAGGAGCTATTACAGCTTTTACAGATGCAGGAAAGAAATCAAGGCGTGCTGCTGTTACCTGGCAAGAAAAGGGACAATGGAAGCATCAACTCCTCACAGCAGACCCTGCAGATAGCTTACAAACTTTGGAATTGTTAGCAGTAGTATGGGCGGTGTCCAACTCACAGGAGCCTTTAAATGTGGTCACAGACTCTATGTATGTTGCAGGAGTAGTCAAACGAATAGAGGAAGCAGCAATTAAGGAAGTGAATAATAAACGATTGTATGAGTTACTGATACAGTTAAGGAAAGCTTTACGGGAAAGAGCAAACGGTACCCTTAAGCAGTATATTGAAAAACATCAAGATTTGGCAGATCCACAAGCATGTTTGGCTAAGGTTTTGTATGTGATTAATCATTTATGCATTTTTGGGGAAGATGATACCCCCCCTGCAATGAAACATCATCCGAGGTCAGGTCAGGAAAATACTAAGGAAACAGAGGTCTGGGTTAAGTATAAGAACCCAAGTACAGGATTATGGGAAAAACCTGCAAAAGTATTATATTGGGGTCAGGGGTATCTTTGTGTTTCCTCACCTACAGGGCCTTTGTGGGTGCCTGCTAAGTGGACTAAACCTGTTTTTGATGCAGCCTCTGGTGGATCGCCTTACGGAGGAGGACAAGGAGCGACTGGGGAAGAAACTGCTTCTAGTCCTACAACCACTACTGTTACAATTGAAGGGGTACTTGGAAGCGGTGGACAGAGCACTGACACGTCACTACCGGACAGCCCAGGAGTTGATTCGTTTCATTGACTCAATATCAACTTTTCACTTAACAGATCCAGCGAAACTAAATTGCCTTGACTGTCACAATCCACATTGTGCTGCCTGGATAGCTCTACGTTGTGGGGGTTGTAAAAGAACTTTTTGGATAGAACAATCATTATTACGGGATTTGTGGTGTCATACTTGTGAACACGAGCATACGTGGGGAAAAAGCTGGCAAGATGAATTAAGGAAACAAACAGGGCAAAACGCATATATAGCTTTAAATCTTTATGAGTCTCCTGAACAGAAGGTTCTTGCTTATTATCGATGGGAAATACAATGTACTGTGAATAGAATTAAGGTTCAAAGTAAATCACGTATAGTTTCTCTAAGGTGTAGGAAATTAGTGCCTTTAACACAGCATTCAGTTGTAGGACCCTTCCAAGGGGATCCTGATGGACCATTAGATTGCTGCATTGATAAGTTGCAAAAATTAAGTTTGAAAGTGGCAGGACCAGTGAAATTAGGAGCAGCAAGATTGAAGACAGATAAGAAAAAGAAGGCAAAAAAGAGAACGGTCTCATTTGAATAGGGGTATCAGTGATTGCTAATTAATTTTCTATGATTAGAACACTTTTACAGTTGTGGGACCCTCAGGAAGATATAGTTGTTGAGGAGGATAACGAACAAGAACTACGATTACGAAATAAGATACACCTTGTGTTAAAGAAAGACCTTGAGCTGTTAGCCTCATATAGTAAAAAGGCTGAAGAGGCTTTGCGATCACCACCATTGAATTGGTTGCTTTGGGTTGAAGATACACAATTTTATACTGGTCCTTACTTACATTCGCTTCCTTGTTATGTTTGCAAAAAGGATAAAGATAAATGCTATGCATGGGTAGCTTTGCATTGTGCAGATTGTAATCAGGTTTATTGGTATCCACAGAGGTCATTGGGATATTTATGGTGTACATCTTGTTTTGGAAAGTGGATTCGAAATCATATCTGGGTTAGAGCTCTTGAACAAAGTACTGGCCTGCCAGGACGGACAGGATTACAGCTCTTTGAGAGTGCAGAACAAGTGGTTATAGCATATCTTAGGTGGAAGTTACAGGAAAACCTTAGAATATTTGAAATTACTAAAGCCTCATGCATCATAGCAGCTCGCCGCAAAGCTGATTTGCCTTCAAACTTACCTCGTGCTATACCTGTGAGCAAGGATGCTGAGTTAGAATTAGATCAGTACATTCAAAAATTGACTCAGCCTTACAATAGACAATCTAGCAAACCAGGGAAAAGACAGCGAAGAAAGGAAAAACAATGTAAGCAGAAGGAAGAAAAGGAGAAGCAAAGCAAGCAGAAAGAAAAATGAGGTTTGTTTTTGTTATACTGCTCAATGCTGTAGCAAGTGAAGCAGTAGGAGTAACACACTTTAGTCAACCAAGGGAAAATTTATGGGTAACACTTGCTAATCAAACTAACCAATCATCACTTTGTCTTAGTCTTGGAGGAGTCACTAACCCATTTCGAACATGCCTGGTGGGACTTCCGGTGTGGTCTCCTGGAGAATTTTGCAGTTTGATAAACAATCAAACCTTATGTATGTCTAACATGTCAGACATCACATTGCCGGTGCAACAAGGGTATACTGCAGGTCAGAGTGATGGCTATCGTCAATGCTTACTAATCCAATCACTTAACACCTCTTTGCATTCTCCTCCTGAAGATTTGGATCTTTTTGGAAGTACAAATGCCAGCATATCTAACACTACAGCTGGTGGATGGTTTAGCTTCAAACTTTTGGGTGCTCAGAATTTAAACCAACCTAAAGAAACATGGGCCACCCTAGATTCATCCCTGAATGTGAGTGAATTCTCTCCACAGCATTACAGTCAATGTAACGGCACAAATATCACAGCACCAATGAAATTACCCACAGGAATATTTTTGATTTGTGGAGACAGGGCATGGAATGGTATACCAGCTAAACCACAGGGTGGACCCTGTTTTTTGGGAAAATTGTCACTGTTTCATCCTAATGTGTCCTTGCTAATGCAGCTGAGTCAAAATTCAAACAGGAAAAAACGTAGCATACATGACTTAGACTGCAGCAAGATAGGAGATCCATGGTTTTGGGGCACATTCAAACAGGTGGTGGTTTCAACTATCTTACCAGGAGGATCTGCCAATAAAGCCATGAATTTAGCAAAACAATTAGGATGCTGGGCAAGGGATGAGCTGAACAAGACATCACAAATTCTAGACATGCTAACTGCAGATGTGCAAAGTGTTAACCATGCTGTTTTGCAAAATAGAGCTGCTGTAGATTTTTTGCTCTTGGCAAAAGGGCATGGATGTGAAGAGTTTGAGGGAATGTGTTGCATGAATCTGTCTGATCATTCAGTGTCCATTCACACTAAGATAAAAGAATTACAACAGGGACTTCACAAACTTAAAGAAGAAGACGGTTTAGGAATTGACGAATGGCTAAAAGGCTTGGGACTCGGACCGTGGCTGAGGAACCTTGTGATCTATGCTATAGGATTGCTGGGTGTAATTTTACTGTTTTTGCTTGTTTTGCCTTGTATCTTTAACTGTATCCAAAACATGGTCAGCCGTACAATAGCAAAAACATGGCAAACTAATCTCCTTGCACAAGAAGAAAACGGGGGAAATGTGGAGAATATTATTAATAATTGGTTAGCTGAGAAAGGCCACACTGATATAATGCCACTGGTTAAACTGAAGGAGAAAAGTCAGCAGTCAGCAAGCTAAAAGGAAGAGTCAGCAGCGACCTTGCTGCAACATGAGGATAGGGAGTTGAGATTAGTCCTGAACACATCCTAAGAATATGTAGAAAGTATCAAAAGTAGAACCATAGGAATGTAGAAGTAGGCGTAGGTGCTGATATGTAAGCTGACCAATCCTGAGCTCAACTTTTGCAATATGTATGAAGCTCATTATGTACTGTATTTAACCCGCCGTACTGATCAATAAAATTGAGCCTGTGATGATCAAAATGATGTCCTGGTTCCCTTCCGTCGACACACATTTATGTTTAGTCTGGGAAAATCAATGAATATGTGTGCAATATACAGAATATAAACAGAAACTTTCCTTCACTCAGCCTGCAGGGCTTAGGGAGGAGCTGTCCCCCGTGCATCCCCCTGAATAAATAATGCTGCTTTTTAATGCTGCATTGGGGTTAAGGAGTTTTCTATTTTACCAAATTTTTGGTAACACTCCCACTGCCAAGGAAAGCTCTGTCTGCTGCTGTTCACAAACACAGAAGGGCTGGTGGCAGATGTTGGGCTCAGAGGTTGCCTGGGGCACAGTGACCATGAAATAAATAAGTTTTCAATGTTCTGGGAAAGAAGGAGGGGCAGCAACAAAACTTCTACACTGGAATTAGGAAGGGCAGACTTTGACCTGTTTAGGATGCTGATTTTGGGAGTACCAAATCAGGTCCTGATTTTTTGAAGAAAAACATCCCTTAAAAACAAAGGGGTCCAGGAAGGATGGACATGTTTCACAGAAGTAATCTTAAGGGGAAGGAGCAGCCTGTCTCAATGTGGCAAAAGATGAGCTAGTGAGGAAAATGACTGGCCTGGCTGGCCATGGAGATTTTGTGGGAACTCAAGGGTAACAAGAGGTGCATCAACTTTGGACAGAAGGTCAAGCAGCTTAGGAAATGTTTAAGGATGTTGTGAAGTCATGCAGAAAAAAAGTCAAGAGGTGAAAGCTCAATTAGAGTTTAACCTGACCACTTCTGTAAAAAAAAAAAAATAGACAAAGTTTCCACAATTAAATTAATAGCAAAACATGGGATTAGGAGAACCTCTACTCTTTATTGGATGCAGTGGGGAATATAGAAACTAAAGATAAGGAGAAGGCAAAGCTACTTAACATTTTGTTTCTCTCAATTTTCGATATTAGGGCAGGCTGTCCTCAGGACAAGTGCTCTGCTGAGCTGGTAGATGGGCACAGGGAAGAGAACAGACCCCTGTAATCCAGGGGGGAGCAGTTGGTGACCTGCTGAGCCCCTCAGATGCTCACAGGTGTGTGGGATCAGATGGGATCCATCCCAGGGGGATGAGGGAGCTGTGGATGAGCTCCCCAAGCTGCTCTCCATCATTCACCATCAGTGCTGGCTCAGCAGGGAGGGCCCAGAGGACTGGAGGTGCCAGTGTGAGCCCATCCCCAAGAAGGGCTGGAAGGAGGATCTGGGGAACTCCAGGCCTATCAGCCTGACCTGGGTGCCCAGCAAGGTTATGGAACAGATCACCTTGAGTGCCATCACAGGGCACCCACAGGATGGCCAAGGGATCAGAGCCAGCCAGCGTGGATTCCAATGTCTGCACTGATGATCTGCATGAGGGGACTGAGTCCAGCATCAGCAAATTTGCAGATGACACCAAGCTGGGTGTGAGTGTGGATCTGCTGGAGGGTAGGTGGGCTCTGCAGAGGGCCCTGGACAGGCTGGATCCAGGAACCAAATCCAACAAGGTGAGGTTTAACAAGTCCAAGTGCTGGGCCCTGCATGTTGGCCACAACAACCCCTGCAGCGCTACAGGCTGGGGACAGAGTGGCTGGACAGCAGCCAGGCAGAAAGGGACCTGCAGGGACTGATGGACAGCAGGCTGGGCATGAGGCAGCAGAGTGCCCAGGTGGGCAAGAAGGCCAATGGCTCCTGGGCTGGATCAGGAATGGTGTGGCCAGCAGGAGCAGGGCAGGGATTCTTCCCCTGTGCTCAGCACTGCTTGGGCAGCACCCTGAGTGCTGTGTTCAGTCGTGGGCCCCCCAATTTAGGAAGGACATGGAGGGGCTGGAGCGTGTCCAGAGAAGGGCAACAGGGCTGGGGCTGGAGCGTGTCCAGAGAAGGGCAACAGGGCTGGGAAGGCGTCTGGAACACAAACTACCAACTCCTGTGAAGAGCAGCTGAGGGACCTGCAGTTGTTTATCCTGGGTAAAAGGAGGCTCAGGGGAGACAAGGCAGTGTCAGGGCACAGGCTGGACTTGATGATCTCCAAGGTCTTATCCAACCTTTCTGATTCTGTGACTCTCTGAAACCACCCTTGGAGCAGTTGCAGGAGGAGCCCTGGGCCTCCTCTTCAGAAACTCAAGCAGCCCAGGTCCCTCAGCTTCTCCTGCCAGCCCCAAAGCCCATCCTGTCAGTCCTGCAGAGCCTCTGCAGCCCCTCCTCACTGCCCAGAACAGGGAGCCCCAGAGGAAGACTCAGATGTGCCCCCCTGGCCTGGGGTGCCTCTGGCAAGGGAGCAGCACCAGGCACTGCAGGAGCCTGCAGACAATTCCTGCAGCACTTGTAGGATGATCCTGCTGCCCAAGGGACCTTCCCATGCTGCCAAGTCAGGAACTGCAATGGGGAGTGGGGCCAGAGAGGAAAGGGTGAACAGGGATGGGCTGTTTGCAGGGCAGGGAACAGGGGTGGAAAAAAAGAAGAAATGTGTAGCAGGAAGCGTAAAGAACGCAAAGAAATTTGTAGCAGGAAGAGTAAAGAAAGCAAAGAGTAAAGAAAGTAAAGGAAAGTGAAGCCAAGGAAATGCTCAGGGCAGTTTGGGGGTGGCTGCCACGCAGCCCTGGCTCTGAGCAACAGAGTCTGCAGTGGCACAGGAAAGTCCCAGCTGATGGGAACAAACTTTCTGGCTGACTGCAGAGGCCAGGACAAAGCTGAGTGGTTTCCCTGCTGTCCCCCAGGCCTTGCTGGCCCTAGGGGCTGATGGCATTTGTGCCCCCTCAGGTTCATGTCCCCACAGCTACAGCATGGGGGTGCTCCCCCTGCTCTGTGCAATGCAAACAGGGGCTGCTGAGCCAGTGCTGCTGTGTCTGTGCCTGCAAGGATGGGGCACCTGTGTGAGATGGGGGAGAGGCCAGGGCTGCAGAGGGGGGATGTTGTTGGCAGGTCCATGAAGACACTCTGAGATGCTGCCCTGGGCTGTGCAGCAGTGGGGATGGATCAGCCCCTGCTCTGCTGCTCCTTCCCGTCTGCCCCAGGGCCCTTGCAGAGCCTCAGCCATGCTGTTTGCCCCCAGCCTGCCCATGGCCACCCTGGGGCTGCTCACGGGGCTTTTCTGTTCTGAGCATTGGCCTGGCTGTGTTCTTGAGAGAGCCTGGGCAAGCAGCCTGGAGCCCCCAGGCCCTGGGCTAAGGCGTCAGCGCTGCCCCAGCAGTGCCCATGGCCTGTCCCTGCTGCAGCCCCGGCACTGCCACCCCCAGGGCTGTGCCCAGCCCCGAGAGCACTCAGGCCTTGCAGCAACACCAGGGCCACCAGGGCAGCAGGGCAGGGCCACGGCAGCAGCACTGGCAACACCAAGTGCTGCTGTGGCTGGGCACAGCTGCTGGGCCAGCACTGATCTGCCCCAGCTCTGCACACAGACATTGCTGCTGCAGCTCCAGAGAAGGCAACAAAAGGGGGCATCTCTGCAGAAAACTCTGCTGGGAGATCCTTCAGTTCCTGTAAAGCCTCAAGGAAACCAGCCTGTCATTTACACAGTTTGTGACCATAGGGAAGGTGGAGAAATGGCACAAAGAATGACATTTCTGTGTGGACAACATGAAAAGAGTGAAAGTAAAGAAAACACCCACAACCAATCAAACAAGAAGTATGAAAGGTGATTTTTATTACAAGTGATTTGAAGAAATTTGCCAGCAGTTTAATGTTTCTGAAAGCATCCAGTCATCAGTGTCCACACTGCAGCCTTGAGCTCCTGGTTCCTCAGGCTGTAGATGAGGGGGTTCAGGGCAGGAGGCACCACCGAGTACAGAACTGACAGGGCCAGATCCAGGGATGGGGAGGACATGGAGGGGGGCTTCAAGTGGGCAAACACGACAGTGCTGAGGAAGAAGGAGACCACGGCAAGGTGAGGGAGGCAGGTGGAAAAGGCTTTGTGCTGTCCCTGCTCAGAGGGTATCCTCAGCACAGCCCTGAAGATCTGCACATAGGAGAAAACAATGAACACAAAACAGCCAAGTCCCAGACAGGCACTAACAGCAAGAAGGCCCTGTTCCCTAAAGTAGGATTTGGAGCAGGAGAGCTTGAGGATCTGGGGGATTTCACAGAAAAACTGCCTCAGGGCATTGCCATGGCACAGGGGCAGGGAAAATGTATTGGCCGTGTGCATGAGAGCATGGAGAACAGCACTGGCCCAGGCAGCTGCTGCCATGTGGGCACAAGTTCTGCTGCCCAGGAGGGTCCTGTAGTGCAGGGGTTTGCAGATGGAAACGTAGCGGTCATAGCACATGACAGTCAGGAGATAGTATGCAGCTCCAATGAAGAACAGAAAGAAAAATGTCTGAGCAGCACATCCAGTGTAGGAGATGTCCCTGATGTCCCAGAGGGAATTGTGCATGGCTTTGGGGACAGTTGTGCAGATGGAGCCCAGGTCGCTGAGGGCCAGGTTGAGCAGGAAGAAGAACATGGGCGTGTGCAGGTGGTGGCCGCAGGCTACGGCGCTGATGATGAGGCCGTTGGCCAGGAGGGCAGCCAGGGAGATGCCCAGCAAGAGGCAGAAGTGCAGGAGCTGCAGCTGCCGTGTGTCTGCCAATGCCAGCAGGAGGAAGTGGCTGATGGAGCTGCTGTTGGACATTTGCTGGGGCTGTACTTGGGGACCTGTTGATGGAGAAAGACAGTGAAGTGTTTGAGGAGATACCTGTAACCAAAATCAAAGCCATTTCCTATCTACCATCCTCTGTAACATACATGGACATGCTTTTGTGTGTAAGATTTCTGAGGTTTTCATTTTAATCTCCTTCGATGTCCCTCCTGGTATTCTTGGAATGCAGAAACCCTCAGCATTTCTGCTGTCCTCTGGTAGAACAGAGTGAGTTCCCTGAGGCCAGATGATGAGTGGAGAGTGAGGGGAGATAGTCTGTTTTTTGTACCTGTTCAGAGTTTCTTTGGGCTTTAATGTTGCTCAGGTCGAGGGTGATCATCTCTCTGTGCTTCCCCTAAAATGTCACCAGGTACTGCTGAGAGCAGGTGGATCCACCACAGTCCAGCTCCACATCTGTAGCCAAGGACTCACATTGCTCATTTCAGCAACCCAAAAACATTTTCAGCGTCACAACACTTCTGCATTTCCCCATCAATCTTATAACTCAAGAGATGATCTAGAACAGGTTTGCTCCCTGGATGGAAGCTCCCAGCTTGGACTGAAATCTCAGGGAGACTTCCAAGTGTCCTTATGATGGCATTGGATTGAGGGAGGTGCAGCTCCTTCCCTGGCTGCACTGACAGCATTGCCCAGAGCCGGGCCCTGGGGACAGCGTCACCCTGAGCCAGCTGTGCCCCCAGCCAGAGCCCCCAGGGCCGGGCAGCTGCTCCCAGCCCTGTGCTCTGCAGAGGGAACTGGGCCCGGGGCTGCAGAGCTGCCCCACGGCTCTGCTGCAGCTCTGCCTGCACAGGAGGGGCTGCACGCCTTGGAGCCCCAGCCCTGAGCGCAGAGGCTGGGCTGGGGGACAGGAGGGAGGGGGCTTGTTCAGAGGGAGGGGCTGCACTGGAGGGGATCCTGTGGGCATCTCTAAACTCTCCCTGCCACAGCATTGCTGGGTATTGTTTTCTCTCATTGCCCAATCTTCTCTCTGCTTCCTGGAGATTTTCCTCCTGCAGCTGTTTCCCTGTGCCTGATCACTCCATGCCAGCACTCACAGACCCCAAATATCTGTGCCCTCTCCTTGGCCTGACAGAACCCTGCCTGTTTGCAGGGCACTGACTGGGGCAGGTTTGGTTTCCAGCTTGGAGAAAAGACAGCTCAGACTAAGCCTGATGGGTCCAGCAAAGGTGATGCTTGTGCTGTCCATGGGCAGAGCGGCTGAAAGCACATTAGGGATCTCCTGTGAACATACTGATTACTAAAAGTAAGAGTTTCAGATGCCTCAGATACTTGTCAAAATTAATAATAATAATTATTAAGCAACCCTTAATATTTATTCCCCCTCTCTGCCATTCTATTATAGTAGGAAACATAATGCAAAATCTTAAAAAAATTCCTAATTTTTGTTGAAATCCTTGTCTCTGAAATATTCCATGACTGATCAGAGTCCCTCAGCATGTCAGAGCTTCATGAGGATTTCACCTCCGCTGCACCAAAAATACTCAGAATTGTACTCACAGAGTCTGTAGGCATTGGGATGTTCCAGCTTTAGGAGATGGCTCCAGGAGCTGCAGCTGCATTGTCCTGCAGCCAGAAGTTCCTGTGCCAAGGGCTGGCAATGATTCTGCCCCAGGCGCTTCTCAGCACCTTCCCGGCCCTGACTGATTGAAGCTCTCTGTGCCTCTGTGCTGGGCCCAGCGTAGCTGCAGGCAGTGCCCCAGCCCTGCTGGGCTGGCAGAAGAGCTGCTCATCAAGAGAAATGTGCTTTTGAAGCTCTTCTTGGTTACCAGGAGCTTCCTCTGTGCCAGGAACCCAGCCCAGCTCAGCAGCACAGACACAGCACAAAAACTTTAATGAGCCTGTGGGGCTTTGTGCTCAGTCCCTGAACATCAGTCCCTGAGAGGGAGCTGAAGAAACCTCTCCTGAACTCCAAGGCAGAATCCAATTCCAAAGTTTCTTGGACTTTTAATGGGTCCCACTGAGGAGCACAGCTGAGAAAGTTTCTCCAGGCCCCAGGCAGAGCAGAGAACTGGAGGCACTGATGATGGGTGGGGACAGAGAGAAACCAAGTCCAGGGGTCCTGGGGCACAGCAGGGTCTGTGCCACCAAGGGCTGTGAGGAGACACCTTGTCCTGAGGCCCTGGGGCCTCCTGGCACAGCCCCAGCCAGGCTGGGCACTGACAGCCCCTTGTCCTGCCCTCAGCATCCCCCCCTAGCCCACATCCCAGTGACCTCCAAGATGTGCTGGAAGGAATCTCTGGGGAGCCTTGCTCAGGAATGCCTCTGGGGGCTTCTGAATGCTCCCTGCAGGGACTGCAGGTCTTTCAAAGGACTTTGGGTTTGGCTTTTTAATTGGTTCCTCTGTGAGGAATGGCCTCGAATTATCTGCTTTAATTAGTCCCTTGAGATTCTGTCTGTTGCAACATCAATTGGGACTAATTAATACTTCAGGGTACTTCAGGATTTTAAGCTACTTGGTGTTTCCCTTTTGATACAGACTCTGTGAGATAGATTGTGCAGTCACAGCCTCCAATTATCTGCTTTAATGAATCCCTTGAGAGCTTTGCACTGACACTCAGTGGGGCTCATTAATACTCTGAGATACTCCAGGTTTTTAAGGTACTTTGGATTTTCCTTTCTACACTCTGAATCTCTGAGAGGTTTTTTTGCCATCCTGGTCTCCAATTCTGTCCTCCAGGGAGTCCATGAGGATCCTGTGTTGGGGATGGACCTCAGTGGGACCCAGTAATGCCTTGAGAAACTTGGGGTGTTTCCTCTGACTTCGACTCCTGGAAAGGTTTGTGCAATCTCCTCTCAGGCCCTGATGTTCAAGGGCTCAGCTCCAAATGCACCACGGGGCTCATTAGGATCAAGCAAGTCCTGACAAACCATGGCTCTGCCTTGATTTCCCTCTGCTCTCATGCAGTTCATCAGGAAGTTTTCCTCTTAAAGTTATGGAGAAATATTTCAAAGAGCTTCTAAGAAATATGTATTTCTATCTTAAAGGGTGTCTTTTATTGTTATTCTTATTATACAAGAGCTGATTGCAGCATTCTGTAATTGATATTGATCCAGGGTGTCTCCTAAGGAGGTCTGGCCCGGTCACAAATGTTTTACCTTGAGACCTGACCCAGTGTGGACAACCTTGCCCTACATTGCCCAACCCCATGTGAGAAACAATTTTCACTTTCAAAAATATAAATGTTTTATTAAGGCCTTATCTAAATACAACAGAAGACTGAATAAAGAAAGTATACCACATCACGAGCAAATAATTCAGTCAACATGTGCTCATCTACAAAATAGATGTTCTGTCTTTTATACCTCCAGCCCCTCCCAAAGTCTTGTCAATCGACTCCTTCTATCACTGTTTAGTGGTGGAGATCACTGTGTAACACCTTGATTGGAGGTCAGGTGCTGCCATAGTAACAAGCCAACCCTCCCAAATGCCCCGACTACTGAGGCCATCCTGTGATAACAATGCAAGGGGGAGGGGAAGAAAAAGTATACATCTACAAAACGTCTTTTAACATGTTTAATATTCACCCCTTAATTGTGAGGGTCAACCATAGAATTACTCATCTGTAATAAACCCCCCTTTTCTCTTTCTCTAAGTCATTTTGCTCGAACAATTAGGTAAAAAATTTTCTCTCTCTCTTGAATGAGTCATACTAGCAGCTGTTGATGTCGGCAAGGACAGTGTGAACAGGAGAAAATAATCTCAGGTTTTCCTTAGACACATTTATTTGGAATGCACAAAAGGGCATCCCAGAAGTCCAGTATGTCATTGACTCCCATCTATTGTGCCTATGTGGCTGCTACCCATAGTTGGTGTATCTTAGGGGTGAGTACAGAGGCCAACTCGGTCCTGCTCTCCGGTCTCTGTTGAATTAAAAGACAACTGAGGAATGATAGAGGTCTGGTATGGCCTTTTGTCCCCACCTTACCATGCCTACGGGGTTGCTACCCACAGCAGTGCTACGGAGACTTCTTGGTAGCAAACAAAGGGGCTAACATGGTCTTGCCCTCCTACCTTTGTCTTATTTTCTTAAAGAAGCTTTCCCATTACATTTTGGAGTCCCTTGTGTACTTCCCCTCAACAGATGCTGGTAATTCCCACCCATTAAAAGAGGAAGACAGTTCTCGAGCTGGTTGGTGAAAGCTTGACTACTTTTTGGGCATCTTGGTGTTTTTCTGGTTGTCTATCAGTCTCTGCTTGAAAGTTAATCTTGTTTCACCCAGCCTGGTTGTTACAGTCCATACTTTGGGTTCTTCTACTGGGCCTTTGACTCTGTTGGCATGAGTCCATCCCCACTCTGCAGTTCTCACGGCCGATTTGGTGGTGAGCAGTACCTGAAAGGGACCTTCCCACTGAGGCGTTAGAGGCTGATCTCTCCATGACTTAATCATCACCCAATTCCCAGGATTAATATTATGGATTCTGAAATCGAGGGTGGTAGTTTGAGGAATTGCCCTTTTATGTCTTAGTCCTTCTAAGGTTTGTGCTGTAGACATCACTTATTTCTTGGCATAGGTTCCCCTCCCTCATAGGTGGCAACCTTCTGAGGTGAGATCAGGAAGGGTAACCCAAACATCATTTCATAGGGTGAGACACCCAGATCTGACTGGAGTTGGCTTCTAATTCTTAATAAGACCAAAGGGAGACATTTTATCCATGACATTTGGGTTTCAATCATTAGCTTAACTAGAGCTCTTTCAAGAGTTTGATTCATTCTTTCAACCTGACCAGAACTCTGTGGATGCCATGGAGTGGGTAATTCCCATTCACTCCCAGGGCTTGAACAACTTTCTGTAATGGCTTCGATGTGAAATGAGTTCCCCATTCTGAATCAATTCTGTTTGCCACCCCATATCAGGGAATGATTGATTCTAGATGTGTTTACTCACAACATTGGCATTGGCTTTCACAGTGGGTACCACCTCTACACAGTGAGTCATGTGATCCACTATCACTTGCAAAACTTCCACTGTTGTACCTGGGGAAGCTCAGTAAAGTCAGCTTGGATGTTTTGAAAGGGCCTTAAAGCTAGTTCTCGCCCTCCTCTGGGTGTTTTCCTCACGATTTTCTTATTCACTTGTTGACATATCACACACTGTTCAGTTACTTGCTTAGGTATTCTGAAAATTCCTATGCAGCCCAAATCCTTTAGAAATTGATCACTTAGCACTTGTGTACCCCAATGTGTTGTTCCATGTATGCCTTCTAGCATTTTTTTGGTCAGGGGTTTATTCAACATTTGCCTCCCATCTGGTAATCTCCACTTCCTTTTGTTATCTTTCTTGGCTCCTATTTTAAGGAGTTCTTTGTCTTCTGTCCCACTTAATATGGGGAATTTTTGCATTTCTCTCATGGTTGTTAATACTATTATTAGTTATTCTGTTATTGATTCAGTTGCATTTTTAACTTCTAAATTAGCTAAATTGTTCCCTTACTCCCCTTTTTGATGTCCTTTAACATATATCACCCCTACTTTCTCTGGTAATTGTAAGGTTTCTAACTCTTCTAAAATAAGTTTTTTGTGAATCAGTTCCTTTCCCCTTGATTTTAATAACCCCCTCTCTTCTCAAATTTTTCCAAAGGTATGCACTATTCCAAAAGTGTATTTTCAGTCTGTATCTATTATTCCCCTTTTCTGTGCTAATTTTTTCAGAGCTCACTTCAGGGCATAGAACTCACACACTTGGGCTGACCTGTTGGAAGGTAACTTTCTCTTTTCTATGGCCACTAACCCTTCATGCACTATAGCGTACCCCGATACCCTGTGCCCCTTTATTACCCGTGAAGACCCATCGAGGTACAATCATTTTCCACCTTGGAGTGGTTGATCTGTTAGGTTCTCTTCTACTCTAGTTTGATGGTTTATAACCTCCAGGCAATTATCTATTAGTTTCTCATCTGTTTCTCCATCCAGAATCTGGGCAGAGTTGAGTTGGTTACTCACAATTAGCTCTAAACCATTTTGTATTAAGGTGCCTTCATACTTTAGCACTCGGGAACCAGTGAGCGATTTCTCAGCCTTTTGGCTCAGGATACTCCTTACTGAGTTTGGGATATATATCTTCAATTTTCCCCCAAAAGTGTAATTTTTTTGCTTTCTGCTATGAGTAGGGCAGTTACTGCCACAGCCTGAATGCAGCTCGGCCACCCCTGGCTGACAGGGTCTAGTAATTCTGATAAACAAGCCACTGGTTTCCTGGATCCCCCCCAGTCCTGGGCTAATATTCCACGTGCTACCCCTTTTTCTATAGCCACAAACAATAGAAGGGTTTGTCTGAGGCAGGAAGACTCAGTGCTTGTGCACTGACTAATTTTTGCTTTAAAGCTTCAAACTTTTGTTCATCACCTTTTCCCCACCTAATCTCTTCTTCAACTAACTTTTCATACAAGAACTGGATGGCCTGCATGTCTCCTTCAATCCATAGCCTACAATATCCCAACAGGCCTAAAAACCTTCTGACTTCCCTCTTAGTTTTTGGTCATGGGAGTGAGACTATCCCCGTAATTCTCTCAGGGTTCAGCTGCCAGCTCCCTTGACAAATCACATGTCCTAGGAATTTTACTTCCTACTCTACAAATTGTAGTTTCCCTTTTGATACCCAAAGTCCTTGATCCCCCAGAAAATTTAACAATACTATAGTGGATTCCCAATTTTTTTTTTCTTCCTGTCCTGAGCAAAGCAAATAATTTACATATTGGATGAGCTTTAACTCAGGTTTAATGGAAAAGAGTTGTAGTTCTTCTCTCAAGGCTTGACTGAAGAGGTTTGGGAATTCAGAAACCCCTTGGGGTAAACTTGTCCACCAAACCTCTTGCATCCTCCCAGAATTGGGGTCCTTCCATTCAAAGGTAAATATATCCCACTTTCCTCTGCCGGTGAGCACACCCAAAAAGCATTTTTTAGGTCTATCACACTAAACCACTGGGATGTTACGCAGAACTGTAGAGGGGTTAGGCACTACTGGGTACCAATTCACTGTTCTTTTGTTCACTTCTCTCAAATCTTGAACAAGCCTGTAAGTCCCATCTGACTTCTTTACTGGTAATATGGGTGTAGTATGGGGGGACATCCATGGTTCTAAGGTCCTGTCCTCAACTAAGTCTTGGATCAGTGGCTGTAGCGCTCATCTCCCTTCCAGGGAGAGTGGATATTGTCATAACCGAACTGGATGGTTCTCATCAACTATTCTATTACTATAGGTTTCATGTTCAATTTACCTCGTTCTTTTGGTTTTGCCCAGAATTCATCTCATGAATTTTGTCCTCATCTTCTTCCCTTAATTGGAGAAGCCTAACTACCATTTTCCCTTCCTCTGGAAGCACTCCAATGTCAAACTGCACCTGTAAATCCTGTCCTGATAAATTTCACCCTGCTTCTGGAATTAACTGAATATCCCCAATTCCTATTTTGTTTGTTCCTTCAAACTTTATTTGCTTTATAACTGAGGCTTTGAACCCTTCCCCTTTAGCACCTACTACTTGCACAGTATCTTGACCTTTTTTGCACTTCTTTGGGATTCTACAAACGCAAGTTCTTTCAGCCCCCGTGTCTACTAAGAATTCAAATGCTTCCTCCTGGGGATCTATTTTTAAAGTTATCAAGGGCTCCTGATGGTATCCTGTCCCCAGGAGGTAGAGCCCCTGCCACCCCTAATCTTCCGCTTCTCCTTTTTGCTCAGTCTCGTAGATCCCCAGCTCCTTTTCCCTCTAGGGGAAATTCTTTCTGATATGCCCTCTCTCTTTACAGTAAAATCAAACTGGTCCTGGGTTCCCTTATTTCCCAAATTCTCCTTTTTGTGCCCAGTCCCAAGGAGCTGCATCCCCCCTCCATCTATCTTCCCACACTTGGAATCCCCCTCCCTTACCTGGGTAGTACTTTATGTTCTGGTTTCCTTCCCTAATGGCAGTTACCGTTACCTTGGCTTTTGCCTTGGCCTTCTCTTAGTCCCTCTTTACATACTCCTTCTGTGCTTCTCTTAAAAGATCCTCTAATCTCCTTTCTTGCCAACCATCGAGCTTTTCTAACTTCTCCATATAGCTGGCCAGGCATGAGTGACAAAATTTATCTTTAGTAAAATCTGTCCGGCCACCGTGTCAGGGTCAACTCCTGAATATTGCCTCATATTTTTTCTCAACCTTTCTAACCACTCTGTTGGGGTTTCTTCCCTCTTTTTCTGCTCATCGAAAGCCTTTTGGGCATTTTGATTACATGGAGCCGCCTCTTTGATGCCTTTTGCAATCAATGTTCTGCATTCCTCCATGTCTTGCCTTCCCCCAGTGCTGTTGTGGTCGCTGCTGGGGTGCACTATGGGCATTTTCAGATCCCCAGGAGGTCCTTGCACATGCTCCCTTTCCCATATCCATATCTCAGCTGCATAGATCATCTGTCTTTCTTCTGGTGTGAATGGTCATTATTGATTGCATCTCTTCCCATGTATAAATATTGGGTCCCAGAAACTGATCTAACTTTTCCACTAATCCAATGAGGTTCTCTAGTAATCCCTTCAATTATTTCTTGAACATTCTCACATCAGAAGAACTGAGAGGCACGGTTACAAATGTAATTCCTCCCTGCACCTCACACAGTGGTACTTCCCTCAGAGGATAAAATCCCACTGCTTGGTTCCCATACACTGATCTGCTTTCCTCTCATTGTGCCACCCTGTTTGTGGTGTTTTGACTAGGCCCATCAGGGGGTAGGGGAAGTGCATCTGGGGCTATTGGAGGTGGAGGGGGTAAGTGTTCTACTGGGTCCCATTCTTTATTTTCTGATACCTTAAACATGCTCACCTTTGAGGGTGAACTCTCCCTCCCACAGCAGGCAGAGTAGTCACTCTCTTCCTGATTGAATCGTTTCTTAGCTCTTACATGGATGTTTAATGCCTGACACATCCATCCTTCATCTGACCCATACCTCAGCCAGTATACATGATTGCTCCTAATTTCCCTTCTGGTCCATTCTACCATGCACTAGTGAATCATTTTGAGCTCATCCTTATCTCTGGTATTTGGGTCATATTTCCACCGGGCTAGTTTCCTTCCCAGTGGCCCATCTGGGGGTATAACTATTGGTACCTCTTCAATTTCTACTCCTCCCCTTGGGGATTCCCTATTTGCCCACAGTCCCATCCTGACCAGCCGATCACAGGCCCTCCTCTGACAGAGCCCACCTTTCCAACCACAGGCCCTCCGGACAGAGCCTGCCTCTCTCAGAAGGGAAAAGGAAAGGGGGAGTGGGAAAAAAAGAAACAAGGAAAGAGAAGGAAAGGGAAGAGAGAGAAAAAAACCCAAAAAACTGTACTTCTCCTTTGAAAAGTAAAAATATAAAACCTCACGATCCAAGGGCTTCCGTATCACCGGATTGGTCCCTGCCCTTCCTCTCCTCCTCGGTTCAATGCTCTTGTCACACGGTCGCACTCTGCTCCCTCTCCTGCCTGGCTCAGCTCGGCTGTGGCCTGCCCCTGGCCCAATTATCCTTGGCAGCTGCAGTCCCACCCCTGGACCAACCTGGCTCAGCTTCGGCAGCTCCGCAGGCCCCGATTCAACTCAGCAGCTTCCATCCCTCTTCTGACCCAACTTGGTTCGGCTTCAGTGGCTTTGCCCACCCCAATTCAACTCGGAGGCTCAGCCCGCCCCAATTTGGCTAGGCGGCTGCAGTCCTGCCCCTGGCCTGACTCAGCTCAGCCTCAGCAGCTCAGCCTGCCCCGATTTTGTTCGGCTCAGCAGCCGGCACAGCCTGACCCCTCGGTTCAGCAGCTCCACCCTGACGTGACTTGGCTTGGTCGCCGGACTGCCCCGACCCCCTTGGCTCAGCAGCACATGAACTGCTGCACCGGCTCCTGGGTGACGCCCTGCAGCAAACCCCTTGGTGGCCACCCCACTCCAGCCCGGCTCCGGTTGGCCCTGTTAATTACAGCACTGGCTGCGCCCCAGAGGCTGCCCCCGCTCTGAGTGATGCACGAGCCACTGTGACATGTGGAGCTCACCAGCTCCCTTGGTGTGTGCCGGATGGGAATCCCACCCTGGGTCCCCGTCCTGGCACAAACAGGGTTTCCCTGATGGGTGAACCCAGCTCCCAAGTCCCCACAAACCCTTCAATCCTACATGTCCCACCGGCCATGGGGTCCTTGTCTATGGGATCCCTGCTCTCCTCCCCCGCCATGCGTTCCACTGTTCTTTTTTCCTCTCTACCATCCAATATCCTGACACTTCAAGGGACCAGGATGGATCCAGTATATTACTAATGTGAAGCTTACTTTCATACACTGGAATTACAGAGTCACAATCTGGCCAAAAATAGATATGTGGGTGGTGCTCACCCCCCTTCCCCTCTTTTCTTTATCCCAAAGTCTCCTGGTGTCTTTGGGCTTCCAACCTGCAACCATTGGTGGAACTGGGAGAGTCCGATAGACTCTGCCAAATCTGTGGTAGGGGGTGACCCTTTTGAAAACTCCTAAGGACACCAGGTGTATTTCCCAGACGAGTCCCCATTTGTGAGAAATGATGCTCACTTCCAAAAATTTAAAAGGATTATTAAAACCTTATCAAAAAGTACAACAGAAGACTGAACACAGAAAATATTACGGCACAGGGAGCAAAGGATTTTTTTCAACCATGTGCTTGTCCACACAATGGATGTTTCGCCTTTTAACCCTTTAGCCCCTCTCAAAAGCTTGCTAATCAAGTCTTTCTTCACTGTCCAGTGGTAGAAGTCATTTCCTTACATCTTGATTGGGGGTCAGGTGTTGCCATAGTAAAAAGCCAACCCTCCCAAATACCCCAACTACCAGGAAACAACAAAACAATGGGGGAGTAAAACATAACTATAAAACTATGAAACTTGTCTTAGGATATCCATAATATGTGCCTTTTAATTGTGAGACTCAACAATCGCATTACTCATCTATATCACAATTATTTCAAAACTGCTTCCTGTTCCACCCTGACTGTCCCTGCAGAGGAACAGGCCATCTTTCATGCACTTCTGCAAGCTCAGGCTTCTCATTTCATGAGGAATTTGGCATGGAAATGGCCATATTAAGATGGAGAAAAGAAGAAGAAATGGATTAGAAATTCTTAGAAAAAATTACCCTTCTTACAGGCAAATTTCATCAAGTCATTCCCTGCATTTCTCCTTTCCAGATTCTTTCAGTCTTCTACTCTGGGAGATGCAGCTTGTTCTGCTGCTTATCATGAACTGATTGTTTTCATGCTCTTGATTTATACCAGCACAAGAGATGTAGAATCATCTAAACTGAAAACAGAAAGAAACTGCCTCTGGCAACCAATTTTCATGTTCTAGATCACTTTCCAGGTGCCTATGGAGACGTGTGAATGATTATCACACAACTCTCCATTTCTGGCTGCAACTTCTGGAGATTCTTTCTCTGAATTCAGTCAGGGTTGCATTCCCCAATGAGTCCTGGTACCACCTCCTGTTTTCCAAGGTTGGAATAGTCACAATGAAAACCTCACCAATGGGACAACTCCCCAGTCCACCAGGAAAAGGAAGGACAAGTTGTCCAGTTCTCCAAACATTTGTCCTGCTTTGCTGCAACAGTCCTGCTGCAGGCACATTGTGGAAAGCTAAGATAAGCTGCAGGTGGTGGCACATCTTGACAGGAGCTTGACCTCATTCTCCAGGAAAGGTTCTTGGAAAGGGCAGACAGGACTGTGGAGAAGATTCCTGGAAAACTGAACCAGCTTTCCAGAAGTGAAATGAAAATGGAAAGAATCCATCTGAAATGTTTTTCTCTATTTATTTCTATGCTCCCCTTTTCCATCTTGCACTACTTCTCCATGCCATGAGTTCCAAATGGATCTCACCTCACAGATCGATGACATAGTGACTTTTAGACACTCTAAAATACCATGAGTTGCACACAGTTTGCCTTCCCCTGTTTTTGTTGGAAAGCAATGCTGGAGCCATCAGTGCAGTGCTTGGGTCGGGCACGAATCCTGCAGGCAGGGAATGTGCCCCGGCAGTGTGTGACCCTCAGCAGGTCCAATGCTCAGCAATCCTGCAGGAGGGGAATGTGCCCCGGCAGTGCTTGACCCTCAGCAGGGACAATGCTCAGCAATCCTGCAGGAAGGGAATGTGCCCCGGCAGTGCTTGACCCTCAGCAGGGACAATGCTCAGCAATCCTGCAGGCAGGGAATGTGCCCCGGCAGTGTGTGACCCTCAGCAGGGACAATGCTCAGCAATCCTGGAGGCAGGGAATGTGCTCCAGCAGTGTGTGACCCTCAGCAGGGACAATGCTCAGCAATCCTGGAGGCAGGGAATGTGCCCCGGCAGTGTGTGACCCTCAGCAGGGACAATGCTCAGCAATCCTGCAGGCAGGGAATGTGCCCCGGCAGTGTGTGACCCTCAGCAGGGACAGTGCTCAGCAATCCTGCAGGCAGGGAATGTGCCCCGGCAGTGTGTGACCCTCAGCAGGGACAATGCTCAGCAGCGTTGCTGTGCTCGGTCTCCATGGAACCATGCCAGGAGCAGCTGCTGAGCTCAGAAGCCATCGCAGCCCCCGCCCTGCCCCAGAGCCCCTTGGCAGGGTGGGCTCCTGCCCTGGCTCTGTGTGCCAGGAGCCGGCAGTGCTGGGTGCAGGGAGCCCAGGGAGGGCACAGAAACGCTGGGTGAGAAATGCTGGGGCACAGAGAGATGGGCGAGTGCAGCCAGCCAGGGCAGAGGAGCAGCACGCCCAGGGGGCACAGCCTGCAGGACACATGGCCAGGGGGAGAAAACAACAAACTGCTCAGGAGGGTGGAGAACAAACTTGTAGTTGCAAACTTCAGAGAATGAGGTACTTGGGAAATCTTAAACAGCATTGAATTATAGTAAAGCACTTCATATAGCACTGACTTAGCAAACTCTAACCTGTCCAATTGCAAGTTAACCAGATTTTGAGAAGAGGAAGTCAGGAGAAGAGAGAGAGGGAGAGAAAGATCCACAGTCAGCCTTGGATCTCAGCTGCTGTGAGCTCTGGGGCCGTGGGACATGTCAGTGTCACACCCCTGTCACAGCCTGACCTGCTCTTGTCCCTCTTCCAGGTGGGGTTTTCGGGGTGCCAGGGGCTTGGCAGCCACTTTGGGGCTGGGCCAGAGACTGCAGTGGCTGGGGTGGGGCAGTGACCACCCCATCTTTGCAGAACTCTCCCTGCCCCAAACACAGACTGGAGATGTCTGGGGCCATTCATCATTTCTCTGCTCTCCAGCACCAAGGCAACGGACTCTGGCTACAATTCTGAGCTCGTGCCCAAGGCAACCACCCCTGGCAATGGGGGTCCGTGGAGCTGCTCTCAGAAAACTCCCATAAGCTGGGGAGTGCCCCAAAACTGCCTCAGAAATGTGAGATACCTCAAAATCTCTTCAGGAATGTGGATTATTAAAAAACTCACTCAGTAATGGGCTCCCCATCCCTTCATCATACCCAAACTTTGGCTGTCTCATTTCAGACCCCAACCCACCTCCCCAATCCCAACCCCAACTCATCCCACCACTCCTGGACATCAACACCCCCTTCCCAAGCCATATTTGCCCCATTTTCCACCTCCCAAACCCCATCCCACCCATCCTGCCCCACCCAATGCCCATCTCAACCCTCCTGATTTGAAGCCATCTTTGCTCAATCCCCTTCCAACCCCATTCCACACCAAAGAGCAGTGGAATCAAGGAATTTTGGGGTGGGATTGAGTAGTTTTCAGTGGCATTGAGGTGACAGATTGAACAGATTGTCGAAGGAAGGGGACCCGGACACCAGGTGGTTCATCACAGGTCCCATTTATTGAAGAAAGCATCAAACACTTATACATCAAATAATAAACTTATGAATATTCTGCAAGCCAAGCAATCTATTGGTTAAACTATACCATGAACTCTTCCTCATTTCTTAGGGGTTACATCTGTCTTTTCTCATGTCTCTTTCACTATTTGTTATTATACTACAGCTAGGCCCAAGGACACGCTATCTCACAGGTCAGGACTTTGAATTAACCACGGCTTTGTACTGTTCCAGTTTCTAGCAGCTAAATTCCCAACATCCCCTCTTGTCTATTTGAGTGCCAATAAAAGGGAAACGAGTACACCAAATACCCCCCAAAACCCCAAATTCTCCCAATTATTTCCCTGAATCTCAGATTCCCCTGAAACACAAGTAAAAAGTGAGGCTTTAGATGCCTTTGATGAATTTATTGATTTTTACCCCAATTTCCTCTGGTTTAAAGGGATGAAGATGAATCCAAAGAAAATTAGGGCCAAAATAAAAGAATAACCAGCCCAGTGTCTTCCCAACATGGATCACAGGGAATGTGGATCGCCAGGGTTCTGACCATTGTGGGTCCTCCCATGGGGGATGAAGCTGGAGCAGTGCATGAAGCTCCTCCTGCAGTTGGGGCACTCACAGGGCTGCCCTTACTGGTGACTCTGTTGGTGTCAGGTAAAGAACGAGCGGTCTGAGAAGCTCTGCCCACACTGGGGACACTCGTAGGGCCTCTCCCTGTTGTGGATGCGCCGGTGCCTGATGAGGGTAAAGTTGTGCTTGAAGCCCTTCCCGCAGTCAGGGCAGCGGAAAGGCCTCTCCTCTGTGTGAATGCGCTGGTGCAGGAGGAGATTGGAGCTGGTCTGAAACTTCTTCCCACTCATAGGGCCTCTCCCCAGTGTGGATGTGCTGGTGCCTAACAAGGTGGGAGCTGCACTTGAACCCCTTCCCGCATTCAGGGCAGGTGAAGGGCATCTCCTCAGTGTGAATCTGCTGGTGGCAGAGGAGGTCAGAGCTGGTGTGAAACCTCTTCTGACACTGGGGACACTCGTAGGGCCTCTCTCCAGTGTGGGTGTGTTGGTGGGTGACAAGGACGGAGCTGCAGCTGAAGCCCTTCCCACATTCCCCACACTCGTAGGGCCATTCCCCGATGTGGATCATGTGGTGGCTGATGAGGTGGTTGCTCTGCATGAAGCTCTTCCCACACTCCAAGCACTTGTAGGGCTTCTCCCCATTGTGAATCTGATCATGGGCCACCAGCTCTGAGCTCTGGCTGAAGCTCTGTCCACCTTCTTGGCTCAGGGTGGGTCTTTCCTTCTCAGAGAACCCTGGGCTGGGTTTGGAGCCCATCCTCCTGTGGGATCTCTGGAACCTTTCCTCCCCATTGGAATTCTGCACTGTGGCACTGCTCAAAACAGCCTCTTCCACGAGGTTCTGGTGCAGGGATTTGTCCTCCCTGGTCTCCATCCTCAGCTCCTTCTCTGGGGTAGGAAGGACAAGGAGAGGAATGGATTTGCCTCCATGCCACAGGCAAGGGGAAGGAGATCCCCCCCGTGCATCCCCAGCAGGATGGCGTTGGCAGCAGGGTTGTCCTGCAGCCGGGGGCTATGTTGGGCTGGGAGATGGAGCAGGAGAGAGGGGGAAAGGGGCACTGACTTCCTCCTCACCTGCCTGGGTGTCCCAGGGCATCTTCCTCTTCCTTGTAGCCTTCTCCTCCTCCATTCAGCCAAGGTTTGGGAATGGGAAATCCTGGTTTGGGAAAAACATGGTGTGAATCCCTTGGATTGGGAATTCCTCCCAACCAAATCCATCTCCAGAAGTCATCTGGTGTCCATAAAAACTTCCAAAAATCAAGAAAAAAAAAAAAAAAACCACCAGGAGTGTCCCATTTCCAGTCTCATCCCTCTGGGTTTCTGGTGGTTCCCCTCCTCAGGAATGCTGGGAATCCCATGGGTCCTGGGGATCCCTCTCTCCAGGGTCCTGCTTAGTGATGCTGGGGGAATTTCAGGGTGCCCCTCTTCAGCGTCCCCCCACTCCAGCCACTTGGAGGTCCTCTGTCTTCCCACCACCCTGTCCTGGATTTGGGCAAATTTGGGAGAAAACCTCCAAAAGGGTTTTCTCTAAAAAGCAAATTCAAGCAGCCACTCCCCCAACCAGATCAGGAAATGATTTCCTCAGAGAAAATGGGAAAAAAACCTGTTTATTTAACAGGCAAAGTATTCATCAGCAAAAAAAATGAACAATATTAAACAATAAAACCTCTTGCTGCTCCAAAAGAGATGACAAACTCAGAAAGTCCCTCTGTGGGCAGTAGCTCAGCTCAGTCTCTTATCAGTCCCTCTGGCACTGGAAATGCCACAGCCCAGGCTCAGCCTAGTGGGCCACAGGTGCAAGCTGCTGGTGCGGTCGGGGTGTTCAGTGCAGAGCAGGTTTAAACAACTCCAAAGAAAAAGAAAAACCACAGTCTAGGGAACTTCTCTGCCTCAAGTGATCTAAAAACTAACTAAAAGCAAAGGAGAGATCTTTCCTGCTGTCTGTCTGTCAGCAGACAACTGATACCTTAGGTTTTAAGTTTTTCTATTGTGTTTTGGTGTGCAGCTTTTAGCTGTATATTAAGTGCTACTAATATCTTTTCACAGAGTGGTGAAGACAAAACAATCCTGTTCTAGCTGGAGACTCAAGGACAAGCTCTTCAAACTTCAGGCCCAAAGCATAAACAACATGAAAAGAGGAGGGCAGGCAAGCAAGCAAGGAAGACAAAACTTCATAATTTGAAGCTATTGAAGCTATTAACTGGGCAGTTAACTCCTATATATAAATGTACTAAAATTTACAAAAATGTGAGATCTCGTGACCAAGCCCTCTTTTGCTCCCATCTCAGAGACATCCAGGCAGAGCCACATCTGTGGCTCCAGTACTCCCAGGGTGTGACCTTTGAAGGCACTACAATAAATATCTAATTTACTCCACTTAACTCCGTCTGGCCTCTATTCCATCTCCTTAAGGCATCACAACACTCCAGGAGCCGGAATGTGGAGGAGTGAGTGCAGTATCTGAAAACAAACTGCAGCTTCTTCCTCCTGCCCTTCACTCTCAGAGCCAGCCTTCAAGGTGCAGAACTCATTTCTGGGCTAAACGGACTGATGGGGTATGAGCATCATGAAGCCACCCCAGGACACGCCCCTGTCAGGGTCAGGGGTCCCATCCCCGCCTCATCTCCGGGCTGCCGGGGGTCCCTCAGCTCTGGTATCGCCCCTTCCCCTCTCCCCGCCCCAGGGGTCCCCCGTTCCACAGCCTTGGCTCTCAAGGGGATCCCCAAAACCAATGTCCTGCCCCGTTTGTACCAGGCCATCCCCACATGGACCCCCCGGGACCCCCCTGAGGGGTGATCGCGGCTCCTCTTGCCCCGAAAAAGCTCCTCTTAGGCAGCCCGGAGATATCCAGGGCTCGAGTCCGGGTTCTGCTGGCTCCGAACACTCACCAAAAAAATCCTCCTGGAGACCCCTGGCTGGAGTTATTTGGGAATTTAGCTACTTGAGCTGGGCTTCTTCTGGGACTTTCAGCAGCCTTGTGTTCCTCACCTTGGAGTGAATGAACCTTGTCATTCTGGCTGGTATCATTTGCTCCCTTTCCTCCAGTGATTTTAACAAACTTTTCAAGGAAGGACAAGAAAATATTTTCTTTTTCATTGGCCATCCAAAAAAGCCATTTTCCTCATAAGTTCTCCCATAAGTTCCCCAGGATGAAGGAGGGACTGTGTCCAAGTTTCCAAGAGTTCTTCCAGAAAGAACCACAATCTCCTCAGAGGAAGGAACCATGCTGTTGTCAAAGGCACTTGGGGTCAAAGAACAGTGCCTGAACTCACTGTGCCAAAATATTGTTGCAATATGGTTAAGAATACTGGTAGAGAGATGCCTCTGCCCCAATTAAGGTGCTAACGAGACCAAATCCAAAGTAGATTTTATTAAACAGTAAATGTGAAGTAGAGAGAGATATCGAAAAAAGGGAAAAGGAGGGGAGAGCAAGGGAGTGACAGGGACAGAGTGGAGCAGGGCAAGTGTGACATTGTCCCCCGTGTGTGTGTTGCCATCCCACGGTGGGGGTTTTACAGCTGAGCCAGTTTGGGTAAGGGGGGTGGTGTTCACCCCCTGAGCAGTGATTACCCCACTGTTTCAGGGTGCAGTGTAAGATGTAACCAAATGCATGTTTTCAATCCCCATCTTCATCAACTGTTAGAAACAGGTGGGGCAGTGTTCTTTATCTCTTCCATGACTCAGCCCTGATAACGCCCTCCAGGGGAGATATCTTCTGTGAATGGGCCATTGAGTGTCACTGCAGGACTGATAAAATTCCATCATCCCATTGTGGGATGCTCTGCCCAGGGGGAGGATCCAAGCATTCCTACCTGGATATAAGCTGAGGTATGAAAGACCAGGAGCTGCTTGCCTACTGGATTCCCAGAGGACAAGATCTCCATAACCAGCACTGGACCTTCAGAGGAAGACCAGACCCTTCTACAGGATCACTGCTTTGACAGAATCACGTTTATCACTCCAACAGGACTGCACCCACCATTTAATGGGACTGCTGCCACCACCCTGACCAACAGGGTGTCATGTTATATCCTGACTCTGTCAGTTTAAGGCAGTGTTTCTGTATCATTGCCTTGGTCCTAATTTTCTTATTAAATTGTAATTCTGACATAGACTTTCCCTCATGTTTGCCGTCAAACCAGTACAAAACTCAATGTGCTCATCCCTTGTTTTCCTCCCAAAATAAAATTTCCCATTCCCAAACCTTCACCTGATGGAGGAGAAAGCTGCGAGGAAGAGGAAGATGCCCTGGGACACCCAGGCAGGTGAGGAGGAAGTCAGTGCTCCTGTCCCCCTGTCTCCTGCTCCATATTCCAGCCCAGGTCGGCCCCCAGCTGCAGGACAACCCTGGTGCCAATGCCATCCTGCCAGTGATGCACTGGGGGGATCTCCTTCGCCTTCCCTCTGGCACGGAGGCAAATCCCATCCTCTCTTTCTCCTTCCTTCCCCAGGTAAGGAGCTGAGGATGGAGACCAGGGAGGAAAAATCTCCACATCAGAACCTTGTGAAAGAGGCCGTTTTGAGCAACTCTAGTGCAGAGGAATCCAACATGGAGGAAATGCCACAGAGATCCCACAGGAGGAGGGGCTCCAAAGCCAGCCCAGGATTCTCTGAGGAAGAAAGAACCACCCAGAGCCAGGAAGGGGACAGAGCTTTAGGCAGAGCTCAGAGATGGTGGTTCATGAGCAGCTTCGTGTTAGGGAGAAGCCCCTCAAGTGCTTGCAGTGTGGGAAGAGCTTCAAACAGAGCAAGCACCTGGTCAGCCACCAGATGATCCACACCGGGGAATGGGCCTACGAGTGTGGGGAATGTGGGACGGGCTTCAGCTACAGATCCACCCTTGTGACCCACCAAGGCATCCACACTGGGGAGAGGCCCTATGGGTGTCCCCAGTGTCAGAAGAGGTTTCACACCAGCTCCAGGCTCCTCCAGCACCCACAGATTCACTCGGAGGAGAGGCCCTTCTGCTGTCCTGACTGTGGGAAGGGCTTCAACCACAGCTCCCACCTCATCAGGCACCAGCGCATCCACACTGGGGAGAGGCCCTACCAGTGCGCCACATGTGGGAAGAGGTTTCACACCAGCTCCCATCTCCTCCTGCATGAGCGGATTCACACTGATGAGAGGCCATTTTGCTGTCCAGACTGTGGGAAGGGCTTCAAGCACAACTTCACCCTCATCAGGCACCGGCACATCCACACAGGGGAGAGGCCCTTTGAGTGTCCCCAGTGTGGGAAGAGCTTCACCCAGAGCTCTCACTTGACAAGACACCAACAGAGCCACCAGTAAGGGAGGCCCTGCAAATGCCCCAGCTGCAGGAACAGCTTCATGCACTGCTCTATCTTCATCACCCATAGGAGAACCCACATTGAGAAGAGCCCTTGTGATCCATTTTCCCTGTGATCCATGCTGGGAAGACACCTGCCTGTCGTCCTGCCCCTGCCCTTGATATGATGTGGGATTGAAGAACATGAGGGTCTGGCCATGGCCCTGTCATTACATTCACTCCCACCTCAGGTTATTGCCAGGGGCAGGAAAGGAACTCTCTATGTCTCTTTCCCTGAGGAGAGGAGTGCCCTTTCCAGGCAGGGGGAAATTGTGGCCAGGGAGACCCAATAAGTTGTGTTCTAGTTTTCCCTGTAAAGTTTTATTTATCCCTTCTGTTATCAATATTGTTTCTGTTCTGTATGTTTCTTATCTCGTTGGTGTTCCCAATAAATTGTTCTTATCCCAGCCTGGGATCTTTGCCTTTTGTTCTTTCCACAAGAGTTGGGAGGGCAGCGAGGGCAGTGTGGTTTTAGCGGGAGCAGGAAATTGGGGAATCCCATTCCTGAACCCCGGCCCGTGGAAACCGAGCATCCCAGCTGGTCCCAGCCCTGGTGGCCATGGCAACAGCCTTGGGAGCGGGTCCCTGGCTGGGGCTGCGGGAACCTCTTCCCTCTGGTGCCCAGGGACAGGAGTGGAGGGAATGGCTGCAGCTGAGTCGGGGCAGGCTCAGGTTGGATGTCAGGAAAAGGTTTTTGCCCAGAGGCTGCTGGGGCCCTGCCCAGGCTCCCCAGGGAAGGGTCCCAGCTCCAGGGCTCTCTGAGCTCCAGCAGTGTTTGAACAGTGCTGCCAGGCCCAGGCTGGCATTGTTGGGGTGTCCTGTGCAGGGCCAGCAGTTGGACTGGGGGATCCTGATGGGTCCCTCCCAGCTCAGCCAATTCTGTGATTCTGGGATCCCATGAGCCTGGGGATGGGGCTGCCAATGGTTTCCATGGCAACGGGCTCTGGCTGCAGGCCTGAGCTGGAGTCCATGGCAACCACTCCAGGCATGGGGTCTCCATGGAGCTGCCAAGGGACTGAGCATAGCAACAGGGGGCTGGTGATGGTTGCCCTGGAAACAGACCATAGCAACAGGGTCCTGGTGATGGTTGCCTTCCACGGATCAGATTTATCACAGACCCTCAGAGGGATTCCATGGGGACTTTCCAAGAGTCTCCAGGCTGTTCCAGAGCTGGAATGTCACAGGCACAGACAGGGGCTCCATGGAGACCTCCCAGGGCTTTCTGGGGATGGTAATGAGCTCTTTGGTCAGAGGCAGTCATGCCATTGCATTGTGAGATCCCAGGGCACCTTGTGCTGCAAAGGCACCAATCTGTCACAGGCACTCACGGGGGCTCCACAGTGACATCCCAGGAGTCCCCAGGCTGCCAAAGAGCCGGGATGTCCCAGACACTCACAGGGGTTCCTGTCATGGGCACAGTGGGAGCTTCAGGCAAAAGCTTTATTTCTTTATTGGAAAAACTCCTGCTAAATCATGACGTGGAGAAATGACACTGAACAGCCACCATGGATCCTCCAACCCCTGCAGGGCCCCCAGACTTCTACAATTCCTTCAATGAGAGGAGACTGTAAGTGACTGGATCCAATCCCAGCCCCAGACTTTGTCAAAGGTGTAAAGGACTGGAGAGGTGGAATTGAACCTTTAACCCAATTTGTCCCACAGAATTAATGATGGGATACCCGATAGATTCATATAAATATTCCTCTAATTGATTCTAATCATGATTAGAAGAAAGAACTTAACCACATTCATTTACTCCACAGTTCAGGAGCTATAACTAATATTAGAATAAAGTGCTCTAGGAAGCAGTTTTGAAGTCAACAGGGCCCTGCTGGAGTTGTTGGAGCCCATTGCAAGCAGAGCCTCCTGCTCCAGCAGGAACTGCCTTTCCTGTGCCATGAGCAGGGCAGATCCCGCTGCAGGAAAAGCCCCAGACCAGCCCCAGCACAGGGAAGGGCTCGGGCACAAGGGCAGAGCGCCATGCTGGGAGCTGTGCCAGGGAGAGCCTGAGGCACCAAAGTCACCTTGGCAGCAGCAGCTGCTTGCAGGCCATGGCCAGAAGCCTCCCTTGGCAGCCCGGCCTGGTGGCCACCACTGCAGAGCTGCTGCCTCAGGGCTCATTCCTGGCTGGGCTCTGAAAAGCCACTTCTGCTCCAGGAGCCTGACTGGGAAGCCATTGGCCCCAGCACCTTGGGGAAGAGATATTAATGACAAAATTCTTAATGGCAGCAGAGCCAAGGCAGGGGCAGAGGAAAGGGGAGAGCCAGGCCCAGGGGACAGGGCTGCCATGGTGATGGCTGTGAGGCCACTGCCCCTGCAGCAGCCTGGCTGCCCTCAGCAGACATTCTTGCCAGAAGCGCTGTGAGGGCACCCAGCACATCAGAGAACACAGAGAACGGGAATTCTGTCCTTAGGGATGAGAGGGTTTCAGTGGGTCAGGTTGCAAAAAAGTCCCGCTCTTGGACAATTCCTGGGATGGGGAATCCACTTCTCTGGGAAATCAGCTGCAGTTTCGACCCACCCTCATACTTGTAAAATATTTCCTCCTTCTAAGA
Organism: Melospiza melodia melodia; assembly: GCF_035770615.1. NCBI lineage: Eukaryota > Metazoa > Chordata > Aves > Passeriformes > Passerellidae > Melospiza > Melospiza melodia. The sequence continues at coordinate 6,792,271 of NC_086200.1, forward strand.
TATATAAATCCACCCTGATTCAGTTTAAAGATATTGCCCCTTGTTCTGTCATTGCAAGATTGTGGAGAAAATAACTTTGATCACTATTTTTCCATTTTCACAGACCTTGGAGAAGACACAAAAATCTCCCAGGATGGGGTTTGGAGGCCTCATGACAAAAGCAGCTGGAAGAGGCTGAGGGCTCTGGACTCAGTGGTGTGCAGACTGAGGGTAGAATAGGAGCAGCCTGAGAGGGATGGAAGGGTGGTTTCAGGGAGGCTGGAGCTTTTTTTTCATAGTGGGAATGATCTTGAAGAAGCCATAATAGCACCAAGGGCAGCTTGGGAGGCCCAGACTGGACATCAGGAGAAAGTAATTCCACTGCCCGGGCAGGGCTGTGGTGCAGCACTTCCCCAGCAGGAGCCTGGAGCAGGCCAAGGCTTTGTGTGGGCAGGCAGAGGCAGGCAGGAGGCAGAGGTGTCAGCAAAGGAAGGGCCCAGCCAGGTGGGGCAGCCGGGAGATGCCGACAGCCTGCAGGGACAGAGGTGCAGCTTTGCTCAGCATCAGAGACACCTTTCCCTTGCTTGTCCCCATCTGTCATCACTGCCTCCAGTGTTCTGCTCTAACTGGAACCTGGGGACACTTTCTCAGTCCTGTCCCTCAGATGAATCTATTTATATTATGAGAAATTTCAGTGTTTCAATCACTTTTGGAATTCCTCAGAAATTTTTGAGCACACTCTGAGGGACTGAGTCTGATGCAAAGAGCACCACAGCCCCAGAGGGTGATTAAAGTCCCTGAGCTGTGTCTGTGCTGCTGAGCTGGGCCGGGCTCCTGGCCCAGAGGCAGCTCCTGGCAAGGGCAGCGCTGCAGAGAGACAGCTCTGGCCAGGAGCAGCTCCTGTGCACAGCCCAGCAGGGCTGGGGCACTGCCAGGGCACCTCAGGGACACCAGCAGGGCACAGACAGAGCTCACAGGGGCTCAGCACTGGCAGGGGCTGTGGGATGGCCCAGAGCGGGCTGTGTCACAGCAGCACCTCTGTGGCTGTGTCATAGAGGCACAGAGCAGCTGGGATGTCAGCCAGGGGCTGTGTGACAGCACTGAGTGGGCTGTGTGAGGTCACAGATTGGGCTATGACATCACAGACTTCTTTGTGTGAGGTCATTGAGCAGCTACAGCATCATAGAGGGGATTCTGTGACACCACAGAGAAGGCTTTGACATCATGGCATGGCTGGATGACATCCTAGAGAAGCCTGTAAGGTCAAAGTGTGTGCTGTGACATTACAGAATGCCAGTATGACATTACAGACAGGATTTTGTGACAACAGAGATCTGGCTGTGACACCACAGAACAGACAATGACATCACTTGGTGACTTTTTGACATCACAGAGTCTTCTGTGACATCACATCACAGCTGTATGACATCACAGAGTGATACCGCAGAGCTGGCTCTGACACATCACAAGGGTGTGATGTGATATCCCAGAGTGGGCTGCGACATCACAGGAGGCTGTGTGATATCCGAGGGGCTGTGTGACATCACAGGGACACTGTGACATCACAGGGGCTGTGTGAGGTCCCTGGGGAGGTCACTCTGCCTCGCCCCCCTCACAGCTCCCCACAGAGCAGTCCAACCCTGCTCGTGCTCAGCGGGGTCCCCTGTCCCCCCAGGTCCCCCCGGCCCCCAGCCCCGCAGCCTCCCCCAGAGGATGTTCCACGAGATCGACCCCAGAGCCTGACACAGGGACGGGGACCAGGGCCCTGGGGGTGGCACAGGGGGACAGGGACTCCCCGACAGCGTCCCCGTGTCCCCCAGGGCCAGAGCCTGGGCCAGGGCTCCTTCACCCTGGTACGAACGAGGGCTTGAGAGCGCTGAAAAAATCCCCAGCAAGGGAGCAGCAAAAACCGGATTTAATATTAAGGGACAGCAGCACAAAGTTCCTTGGCAAGAGTCAGTCTGCTCCTGACTGAACACTTCAGGCACACGAAGGAAACAAAGCAACAACAAAACCAAACAAAATCCAGTCAATCAAACCAGAAATCAGGCATGAACTCTTCCTGGGTATGTGTGAGACACAAGGACAGTGAGGGCAAAGATAAAAGGAATTTGGCCCAAAAGCTTAACAGAGGTCAAACTTAACAGGACTTTACTTATACCTTAACTTTAACTGGTACCTTCAACTCCCCAATTTAGCAAAAGAACAGCACTTAACACTATTTAATCTGACTTAAATCTTATGAGTTAGAAATTTAACAGAGGAATTACACTTAACAATCCTTAACTTAGCTAATAAATTAAATGTAACAACTTAAAAAAAGGGCAACTCTTGGCAGCATTTAACTTCGTTTAGACCTCGTGACTTATATTACTTACTGATATCTGGATATCTGACTGACTCAGCTATCCAAGGCACTCCAGCCCCTCAGAGAGCAGCATTTCTGCCACATTTCCCCAGCACAAGCACTCCTGTGTGCACACAGATGTCGAAGGAAGAAGACCAGGACACCAGCTGGTTCATCACAGGTCCGTTTATTGAAGAAAGCATCAAACACTTATACAGCAAATAATAAGCTTATGAATATTCTGTAAGCCAAACAATCTATTGGTTAAACTATACCATGAACTCTTCCTCATTCCTTAGGGGTTACATCTCTCTTTTCTCATGTCTCTTTCACTATTTGTTATCCTACTACAGCTAGGCCCAAGGACACGCTATCTCACAGGTGCAGGACTTGGAACTAGCCACGGCTTTGTACTTTTCCAGTCTCTAGCAGGTAAATTCCCAACACACAGACACAGAGTCAGTGCAAGGCACCTGTGAGCAATGCCCCTGAGGGCAGGAAATGCTCACTGTGGATCCTTTGCCATCTCCCCAGCACTCGAAGGGTGTAGCCTGGAGGAGTGGGGGGATCGGCCCAGGCTCCGTCATTGTTCAGGATGCCTGAGTGCAGCAAACGGGAGAGTTCCCAGCTGGGAGAGGCCCCACTCAGAGGGAGTCGCTGGCCCAGGAGAGCTCCAAGGGCTCCTTTTGGAGCGCTGATTGCAGGGCCCCAAGAGAGGGGCTGCAGTCCCAGCAATGGCTCATCCTGACTGCACTTGGCATCAACAGCTTCCTTTGGCAGGGTGAGAACAGGGATGTTGTGCCACTGAGGGAACAGAAACAGTTCCCAGGGCTGCTGCTAAAGAAACCAGGAGCTGGCTGGGCAGCAGCAGTGCCTGGAGCTGACAGTGTTTGTGATGAGCTGCAGAGGAGCTGAGCCCAGGGACTGTTGGCCAAGGCCGAGCCCCAAGGAGCATTTCTCAGCTGGCAGGGCTGCCTGAGAAGGGGAGGGGGGAATGCAGCAGTGCAGGGCCGATGGAACCAAGGGACCATTGTGACACTGTGGGGCCCTGTGAGACCAAGGGACCATTGTGACTCCGTGGGGCCTCATGGAATCATGGAGAGCACTGCGACACTGCTGAGCCTCATGGAACCAAAGGGACAGTACTGACACTGTGTGGCTCCATGGAATGTAGGGATCATTGTGACATTGAGAGGCCCCATCAAACCAAGGGGCCATTGTGACACTGCAAGACCCCATGGAGCCAAAGGTCCCTTGTGACATTGCAAGACCCCATAGAACTTAATGGAGAGACTACTTGGGCACTGCAGAGCCTCATGGAACCAAGGTCCCTTTTGACACTGAGGGAATTCATAGAATCATTGGGACACTGTGAGGCTCTATGGAATAAGGAAAGCATTGTGACACTCTGAAGCCTCATGGAACCAGTGAGACCATTGTGACCCTGGGGATCCTCACTGAACCAAGAAGACCATTGTGATACTGTGGGGCCTTGTGAAAACAAGAGGCCTTTGTGACACTTCAGGGCTGCATGGAACCAAAGGTCCAGGGTGATATTGCAAGGCCTCATTACCTCAGTGGTTCATTGTGACACTGGGCAACCAAAGGAGACCATTGTGACACTGCAGGCTGCATAGAAGCGAGGGGCCATGGTGACATTGTGGAACTCCATTGAACTAAGAGTTCATTGTAACACTGCAGGCTTCATGGAACCAAAGCTCCAGGGTGACACACAGGGGCCTCCTGTTATCAATGGTCCATTGTGACACTGTGGAGCCAAAGGGAGACCATTGTGACACCATAAACCCCCAGGATCCAAAGGCCCATTGTAACATTGCAGGCTGCTTGGAACAGAGGAATCATGTGTCATTGTGGGGCCTGGGGAACTGTCGGGATCATTAGCTTAGCAGAGTGACCCCGAGAAAAGTTCGAAAGTCTCTTTTCCCAGCCCGGTGCTTGAAGAAGGAGTCAGGGCTCTTCATTTCTCGGTCTCAAGGTTGTTGATTTTATCTTATCTATTAAAAATTTTCTAGTGCGCTGCCGAGGTCAGCTCACAAAGACAGTACGAGGCATTCTGCCTGCCCACAGGGCGGTGTTATGTCTTTATAGAAAAACTATGGATACAATGTTTACAATTTCCAAAACGTATCACCTATGTTAGACCTTTAGCTTCTACTCTAAACCAATCTGTAAGTGCCAACAACACAGCAGAAGATGGAGGCCAAGGAGAAGGAGAAAGGCTGGACACACTTAGTTCACTCCATCTTGCCCCCATACCAAAAACGCAAAAATCTACTTTTCCACCCTGTGAAAACTTCACTAATGTTCTATTGAAACTGTTGTGGCTTGCTGATCTTCATACAAGGTTGGTAATTTGCTCCACGGGTCATAATCAAAACCACAGGGGCATTTTGGGCCCTGTGCCAGGGTCTCTGAGACCCCTGACAGGGGTCTTGGCTGCTCAGGACAGCCAGAGGGATGTCCTGGGTCCTGACAGGGAACCACAGAGACCATTGTGACACTGCAGGGACTCATGGAATCATTGGGACCATTGTGACACTGTGGGGCCTTATGGAACCAAGGGGCGAGTGTGACACTATGGAGCACCATAAAGCCAAGGGAACACAGAACAGGTCTGGCTGGTTTTGCCTCCCATGGACTGCCTGACTGGTCCAACTGATCTTGGCATGTTGAAGGTCGCTTCTCATCTGCTGCTGAAATACTGGGGCTCTGTGCTTTCCTTCTGATGGAAAAGAACTGTCCTTCTTCTCCAGGCACCCATGGCCTGAATTGAGATTTCACCTCCAAACTTCCTTTTATCCAGGGATTGTTCCCTGGAATATTGCCAGGACAAGTTTTTCTGGCAGTGGTTTTGCAAGGGTCACCTCTCATCTTTCCCCAAAACACTGGGGAAGGCTCCGTGTTTTCCTTTCTACGGGAAAGAATTGTGCTGCTTCTCCAGGTGTCCATGCATGACATTGGTGCTCCACCTCCACAACTCCCTAGATCCAAAGACTGCTTCCTGACAAAATCTGCCATTCCTGACAAGTCTGGCTGGCCTTGGCCTAGTGAGCCTTTCAGCTGCTTTCCAAACACTGGGTCTCTGTGCATTCCTTCCTATGGAACTGTCCTTCTGAGCCAGGTGCCCATGGCCAGAATTTGGGTTCCCTCTCTAACATTTCCTGTTGTGAAAGACTGGAGGAGATTGTTGGATCAAAACTTTTCATGTGTGGGGGATGACAAGGCAGGTCCAGCCCCTGCCCTGGAACCCCAATTCCCCCAGAGCCTCTATCCCAGCCCAGCACTGTCTTCCAGTCCCTGGCACAGCACAGGCAATGCTCCACAGCCACCTCTGCAGCCCCAGCCCAGCTCCTGAGGGACCAAATGAGCCCAAGGCCCACCTGGGGGAAGGGCCCCGGAAGACCAAGGGGTATTGAAGACTGACCACAAGGCAAGCACACATCTTGACCCTGCCTCCTCTTGGAATTTCCATCTGAACACTGCTGGAATCCAGGAGTTGGTAGCTCTGTGTGTGCTTCTCTGTATCTTTTTTGTCTTTCTCTCTTTCCATGTCTTCATATGTTTCTTTGCTTCTGCAGATATTGAATAACATGAAATTGAACAGGCTTAGAGTTTGTGAAGTCAAATGGGCCAAGTCAAGGCTTTGAGATGTGTTTTTTGTTGATTGAATGTCTGTTGTAGTTTGACATGAGAAGAATTTTAAAAAGTAATACAAAAATTTTGTGTAACTGACAATCTGTTAAACCACAAAGACACTGAATACGCCTCTGTTAAACACAAATGTTAAAGATTAAATAAACCAGGAACCTCCTCTTTCTTTTCCAGTCAACAAAGAAGCAGCGGGCCCTGGCCCCAGCCCCCATCTCATCCAAACCAAACCAAACCCAAACAAACCAAACCAAACCAAACCAAACCAAACCAAACCAAACCAAACCAAACCAAACCAAACCAAACCAAACCAAACCAAACCAAACCAAACCAAACCAAACCAAACCAAACCAAACCAAATGAAGCAACCCTGCCATGGTCTGAGCCCCTTCCCCCCTCCCCAGACCGCCCCCCTCCATTGGCCCCATTCTAACCAAACCAAACCCCAACAACTCCCAAACAGGAAAACAAAAGAGGCTACAAAACCCCAACCAGAACAAAGTTGGCCACAGCAATTAAAATCTTACCATCAAGTCCCCTCCCCCAAGACAATTAAAACTAAAAACTCCTGCAACCTATGACCCATGCAAAATAACCCTACAACTAATATTAAACACAATAAAAAGCCCCAAAGCAGTCATAAAAGCAATCCTAATAAAACTCAACCACAACTTCCCTCCACAAGTTATCAGCGGGTTAGGTGTAAATCCTTTCAATCATTCAATCCTCCCTCAACTGAAAAAAAAATACAAACCAAAACAAAAAACCATAAAACCATAAAAGTCAGTAAAAAGTTAAATCCCTCCCCCAAAAAAGAAGAAAAAATACCTTTATCTTAAAACTAAAATTTTCTTATAAAGTATAAAGAAAAAACTCTTTTTCTTAATAACACATGAAACTATAAAAAAATTCAAATAATCAAAATATTTCAAATTAATCAAAGAAAAACCTGCATGGTAAATAAATAAATGTTAAAATAACTGTAATTTTACAAAAAGTTTAAACAGGGGGGAGAAAAAGTAATCCAGTATCCCCAAGAGAAGATCTCTATTGTCAGAGATAAAAATAATTTTAAAAGAAAACAATAAAAACTTTTACCTTTAAACAGCTCATCTTTAAAACAATACCCCTTAAGTTGACATGACCCATCAACAAGCTGTAAAAAAGCTTGTAGCAATAAAAACAATACCACAATAACAAAGATCCCCACACAACTGTTATCCATGACAAAACTAAGAACAAAAAACAACCTATTTTTTCCTCTTGTAAAAAAATCTCCATAACCTTAACAAGAAAAACTTCTCCCCACAGTAAACTAAAAAAATTCATTCTAGAAATAGTGAACTGACTAGCAATTTCTAGTTTAGTTTCTTTACATTTTCAGTAAAATGAAAAATATGTAAAGAAAAAAAAAGTATTCTAAAAATTTATTTTAATTCTTATTACCTTTTATTTAATTTTACTTTTAATAAATTTTTATTTACACCCTTTTAAAATTTTAAGCCTACTATACCTTTCTTGTAATCCTATCTCACAACAAGATAAATACATAAATAATTAACCAGCACTAAAACCCAACATATTCATCAGTACATTAATTAGGAAATCTCAAGATTAGAAAGATCTATAATTAACAAACGAAAAGCACTACAGTGTCATAAAAAACATTTTGCCAATGTTTCTCTGATTTTCCAAAGTTGCCAGTAAATGCTGTTTTGTTGTTTTGAGATCCTGAGAATCTCCAGTTTGTACGACTCTAGGGAGTCCAGCTCACAGTACAGAAGCAATTCTAATTCTTTTCAAATGTCTCCTTGAGAGAATTGTTTGGCGTTTAGGGGTCAGGGCTTGTGTGTCCTGCTTGACACAGCCCAGGCAGGGCTTTCCCAGCCACATTCCACACTCCATTTCCCAGCTGGAGCCGCTGCTGCCTCTGAGTTGTGCTGCCCCAGCCCCAGGGACGCTCTCCTTGTCTGCCCATTCCCCCACGGTCTCTGGGCAGGGATGGCCTCAGTGGGGGCTGCTGACATCCTCAGCACCTTGGAGGCTGCTGCTGAATTTTCCTGCTCCAGAGGCTTGTTCAGCCTTCAGCTCTTCAGTGCAGGAATTCAGTGTCCCAGGGCACATTAACATCCAGAACACCTTAACAAGCCAAGCCTCTGGGGGTAATTTGATTTATTTTCAAATCTTTTGTGGCTAATTAGATGAATTCCAGTAGTGCATTCAAGTTGAATAGATTCTATTTAAAGAGACAGTGAGAAAAGATTTCCTGGGTCCGATTTAGGTTTCTTCTCCCTGTTAATTTATTGATACGTGCTATCTCCAGCTGACACTGAATCCAAGTACCTCCTCATGCACTTTGAATAGATATGAAAATCAAGACCCTTCATGGCTGACAATCAATCAGACTCTGTCCCTACCCCCACCCCACCATTTACCCAATCCATGCCCTGGCACTCAGAGCAGCCTTGTGCAAATCTGAGCTCCCTCCAGCCCAGGCTGCACCTGCAGCTTTCAGCTCCTTGGCTCCAACTCCCACCTGCTTTCCTTGGAGAAGGAGCTGCCCAAGACACAGAGGGATGTTCATTTGTTGCCAGCCAACAAAGCCAAGGGAAGGCACAGCTCCATCAAGGGCAAAAGCCATTCTTCTCCCTGTCTCTACCCTGCCCCTGATCCCCACAGCCTGTCCTGTTTCCATCATCCCTCCATTGCCAGGCACTTTCTGGGACAAGGCAGCTCTGCTCTGGCTACAGAGGGAGGTGGAAGTGCCACTACTGGAGTGGGAAGCACAGCTCATCAGGGTTTGTGTCCTTTGGGGGTCAGGAACTGCTGAGACTCAGAGGCACAGAAAGTTTCTCTTCATGGCCAACAGATTATAGTTGAACAGGATAAAATTTAATAACAATCACAGCTATGTGCAACCTCCCAGCAGTATCTGATGAGTCCACCATTCACAAGTGATTTCCATACTAAAATTATGTAGACAAACATGGTTCTATGATTGATGTAAACACAATCAAGTTCTTGTATCAGGATGCTCATCCTGGAGTGGGTGTAAAACAGCTCGAATGATTCCTGATTTGCAAAGCTGTCAGTGGTGGATGGAGAAGGGAGGTCAGGCTGATTTTGGTCTTGAGGAAATGCTGAAACCAGCCTGACTCATTTCATCTCCTCCTGTCCCAGGTGGGTGTCCTCTTTCCCCTTCCACCCATTGGCTTTTTTTTCCCACCAGCCCCCGGTGAAGAGCCTGGCTCTGTGTTCTCCATCCCCTCCTTGCTGGCACTGCCAGGCTGGCATGAGGAGCCCCTCAGCCTTCCCTGCTCTGGGCTGGACCAGCCCAGCTCCCTCAGCCTCTGCTCACAGCCCAAGGGCTCCAGCCCCACCTTGGAGGCCCTTCCCAGACCCTGCTCCAGCTGCCAGACATCTTTCCTGCCCTGGCCAACCCAATCCAGGCCACAGTGACTGGAGAACCCACGTCCTTGATGTCCTGGTCACACAGCCCTGGCCCCTTGTCCCCTGTCAGGCTCTGGGGTGGATCCTGTGGAACATCCTTTGGTGGAGGCTGTGGCTCCAGGTGGGCCAGGGGGATCCCGGGGGACAGGGACCCTGCTGGGCATGGACAGCATTGGACTTGTTGGGAGAAACTGTGAGGGGGAGCTGGGGTGGAGTGACCAACCCGGTGACTTGACACAGCCCTGCTGGGATGTCACACAGCTGGTCTGTGATGTCACAGCCTGCTCTGTGATGTCACAGCCCATTCTCCAATGTCACACAGCTGATCTCTGATGGTTGGTCACAGCTGGTCACAGCCAACTCTGTGATGTCATAGTCTGCTCTGTGATGTCAGACCTCTGCCCTTTGATGTCACAGATGGCTCTGTGATGTCACAGGGGCAGTATATGATGTCATAGCTGCTCAAACACCTCACATAACCCGCTCTGTGATGTCAAAGCCCACTCTGTGACCTCATGTTACCAGATGATAAATTGTCTCTACCAGGTGAGCTGACGCCTTGACCTTGTTCTCCAAAACCCCAGGCCTATGGAAGCCACACAATGCCCATTGTGTGAGAAAGGGAACTGGAACAGCAGCCTCAGTGTCCTGCCAGCTCAGCCAGGCCCTCTGGAACATTGGGGTCCACGACCACCAGGGACCACCAGAGAGACCCCAAGACAGAACAACACTTGGGTGAAGGGGAGGGGAAACAACAACCCCTGCAGTGCTACAGGCTGGGGACAGAGTTGCTGGAGAGCAGCCAGGCAGAAAGGGACCTGCAGGGACTGATGGACAGCAGGCTGGGCATGAGGCAGCAGTGTGCCCAGGTGGCCAAGCAGGCCAATGGCTCCTGGCCTGGATTAGGAATGGCATGGCCAGCAGGAGCAGGGCAGTGATTCTTCCCCTGTGCTGGGCACTGCTTGGGCAGCATCTCGAGTGCTGTGTCTAGTTCTGCGTCCCCTGGGGTGGGGAATTAGAAGAAATTTGTATCAGGAAGAGTAAAGAAAGCAAAGGTGAAGCAAAGGAAATGCTCAGGGCAGTTTGGGGGTGGCTGCCAGGCAGCCCTGGCTCTGAGCAACAGCGTCTGCAGTGGCACAGGAAACTCCCAGCTGATGGGAACAAACTTTCTGGCTGACTGCAGAGGCCCGGACAAAGCTGAGTGGTTTCCCTGGTGTCCCCAAGCCCTTGCTGGCCCCAGGGGCTGATGGCATTTGTGCTCCCTCAGGTTCATGTCCCCACACCAACAGCATGGGGGTTCTCCCCCTGCTCTGTGCAATGCAAACAGGGGCTGCTGAGCCAGTGCTGCCATGTCTGTCCCTGTATGGATGGGGCACCTGTGTGCGCTGGGGGAGAGGCCAGGGCTGCAGAGGGGGGATGTTGCTGGCAGCTCCATCAGGACGCTCTGGGACGCTGCCCTGGGCTGTGCAGCGCACTGGGGATGGATCAGCCCCTGCTCTGCTGCTCCTTCCCGTCTCCCCCAGGGCCCTTGCAGAGCCCCAGCCATGCTCTTTGCCCCCAGCCTGCCCACGGCCAGCCTGGGGCTGCTCACAGGGGTTTCTGTGCTGAGCATTAGCCTGGCTGTGTTCTTGAGAGAGCCTGGGCAAGGAGCCTGGAGCCCCCAGGCCCTGGGCTAAGGCGTCAGCGCTGCCCCAGCAGTGCCCATGGCCTGTCCCTGCTGCAGCCCCGGCACTGCCACCTCCAGGGCTGTGCCTGGCCCCAAGAGCACTCAGGCCCTGTAGCAACACCAGGGCCACCAGGGCAGCGGGGCAGGGCCACGGCACCCACAGTGGCAACACCAAGTTCTGCTGCTGCTGGGCACAGCTGCTGAGCCAGCACTGATCTGCCCCCAGCTCTGCACACAGACATTGCTGCTGCAGCTCACAAGATGGCAACAAAAGGGCATCTCTGCAGAAAACTCTGCTCGCAGATCCTTTACTTCATTTAAAGGCACTGAGAGCACAGCCCCTCATTGACAGAGTCTGGGGTCACAGGGAGGGTGCAAAGAAACAAAAGGAGAAATGGCACAAAAAATGATGTTTATTTGTGGACAATACTTAAAAAGTAAAACAAAAAAAAATAACCCTCAAAATGATACCAAGAAGAACTATCAAAGATAAATTGTATTACAAATGGTTTGCAAAAATTTGTTAGCAGTTTAATGTTCCTGAAACCATCCAGTCATCAGTCTCCACACTGCAGCTTTGGGCTCCTGGTTCCTCAGGCTGTAGATGAGGGGGTTCAGGACTGGAGGCACCACCGAGTACAGAAATGACAGGGCCACATCCAGGGATGGCGACGAGATGGATGAGGACTTTAGGTTGGCAAATATGCCAGTGCTGATGAACAGGGAGACCACGGCAAGGTGAGGGAGGCAGGTGGAAAAGGCCTTGTGCCATCCCTGCTCAGAGGGGATCCTCAGCACAGCCCTGAAAATCTGCACATAGGAGAAAACAATGAACACAAAACAGCCAAATACCAAACAGGAACTTACAGCAATGAGCCCAAGTTCCCTGAGATAGGATTTGGAGCAGGAGAGCTTGAGGATATGTGTGATTTCACAGAAGAATTGGTGCAGGGCATTGCCATGGCACAGAGGCAGGGAAAATGTATTGGCTGTGTGCAGCAGAGCATTGAGAAAGGCACTGGCCCAGGCAGCTGCTGCCATGTGGGCACAAGCTCTGCTGCCCAGGAGGGTCCCGTAGTGCAGGGGTTTGCAGATGGACACGTAGCGGTCATAGCACATGATGGTCAGCAGATAAAACTCTGCTCCAATGAAGAACACAAAGAAAAAGAGCTGAGCAGCACATCCAGTGGAGGAGATGTCCCTGGTGTCCCAGAGGGAATTGTGCATGGCTTTGGGGACAGTGGTGCAGATGGAGCCCAGGTCGCTGAGGGCCAGGTTGAGCAGGAAGAAGAACATGGGCGTGTGCAGGTGGTGGCTGCAAGCTACGGCGCTGATGATGAGGCCGTTGCCCAGGAGGGCAGCCAGGGAGATGCCCAGCAAGAGGCAGAAGTGCAGGAGCTGCAGCTGCCGCGTGTCTGCCAATGCCAGCAGGAGGAAGTGTCTGATGGAGCTGCTGTTGGACATTTTCTGTGTCTTGGCATGGGAATCTGTAAAAAAAGGAACCATGGAATAGTTGGGTTTGGAGAGGACTTTAAATATCCCAGCACAGCGTGGGGGCACTTTCCCCCCACTGCCTGCCCAGGGCTCTGCTGCCTGGAGCTGTCCCTGCCAGCAGCTGCTTCCCTGTGCCCAAGGCTGGGCCCTGCCAGTGCTGCCAGAGCCCAGCCCAGCCCTTGCGGCTCATCCGTGCCCTGCAGACCCCTCCCAGCTCAGGCACTTCCTAGGGACAGCTCTGCTCTGCAGGCTCTGATGGCAACATCACAGCAACCCTAAGGAGTCTGGAAAAGTGACACTGATGCTGCCTCTAAGGGCTCCTGTGATTATTTCTGCATTGCCTGGTTTATTAAGATCTGAGTGAAAATATTTTGATTCTTCTCCGCATGAAATGAGAGATGAATACCTATGGGCAATTTCCTATAATGGCCACCCAGCGTAGTAGAATATAAAAGCAGGATTTTCCCTTTTATGCAGCCGTTAGCTTGCTGTGCTCCCTGTATAATCTCCTTGGAAATGTCATGCAGTTAAATGTCAGGCTGGGAGCAGTCCTGAACAATGCAGCAACCTCCACACACAAGGAGACACTTCCAAGCCTTACCAGCTGTCTCCTCCCACCCAGACCTTGTCCCCCAGTGCTGGAAGCAGCTGCCAGGGCTGGCTGAGAGCTGTCCCTGGCTGGCAGCAGAGTCCCTGCCCCAGCACAGCGCCCTGGGCTGCAGGACCCTGCTCTGCAGGACAGCCCTGGGCACCCCTGGCTGCTCTGCACAAGAGACAATCAGAGAATGGACTCACAGGGTCTGTAGGCATTGGGATGTTCCAGCTTTAGGAGATGGCTCCAGGAGCTGCTGCTGCATTGTCCTGCAGCCAGAGGTTCCTGTGCCAAGGGCTGGCAGTGATTCTGCCCCAGGCACTTCTCAGCACCTTCCCAGCCCTGACTGATTGAAGATCTCTGTGCCTCTGTGCTGTGCCTGGGGTGGCTGCAGGCAGTGCCCCAGCCCTGCTGGGCTGGCAGAAGAACTGCTCATCAAGAGAAATGTGCTTTTGAAGCTCTTCTTGGTTACCAGGAGCTTCCTCTGTGCCAGGAACCCAGCCCAGCTCAGCAGCACAGACACAGCACCAGGACATTAATGAGCCTCTGGGGCTTTGTGCTCAGGCCCTAAACATCAGTCCCTGAGAGGGAGCTGAAGAAACCTCTCCAGAACTCCAAGGCAGAATCCAATTCCAAAGTTTCTTGGACTTTTAATGGGTCCCACTGAGGAGCACAGCTGAGAAAGTTTCTCCAGGCCCCAGGCAGAGCAGAGAACTGGAGGCAGTGATGACAGGTGGGGACAAAGAGAAGCCAAGTCTTGGTGCCCTGGGGCACAGCAGCAGGGTCTGTGCCAAAAAGGGCTGTGAGGAGACACCTTGTCCTGAGGCCCTGGGGCCTCCTGGCACAGCCCCAGCCAGGCTGGGCACTGTCAGCCCCTTGTACTGCCCTCAGCATCCCCCCCTAGCCCACATCCCCGTGGCCTCAAGGATGGCCTTGAAAGAGTCCCAAGGCTCCCTGGGGAGCCTTGCTCAGGAATGGCCCTGGGGGCTCCTTCATGCTCCAAGAGACTGCAGGTTTTTTAAAGAACTTTGGGTTTGGCTTTTGCCTTGGAGTCTCTGAGAGGTTTGTGCAATCATGGCCTCCAATTATCTGCAGTAATTATTCCCTGGAGAGGCTTTGTCAGTAACAACACTCAGTGGGGCTCATTAATACTACAGGGTACTTCAGTCATTTTAAGGTACTTGGTGTTTCCCTTTTGATACACACTGTGTGAGAGGTTTTACAATCATGGCCCCAATTATCTGGTTTATTGAGTCCCTGGGGACCTTTGTACTGACACTCAGTGGGGCTCATTAATGCTTTGATATACTCAGGGTTTTTAAGGTACTTTATGGATTTAAGTATACTTTTAGGTACTTTTAAGGAATTACCTTCCAAAATTGAGTGTCTGAGAGGGTTTTGTGCCATCCTGACCTCCAGTTCTCTCCTCCAAAGAGTCCATGAGGAGCCTGTTGGGAATCTTCCCTCTTTCTGTTTTACAACAAAGACAAAACTGAAAGAATTTTGTAAGACTTTCTAAAAGCATCTAAACAAACATGAGACAATTAACAATACAACAACAACTAGGAAAATTAAATGTCCTGTTTTAGATAGACATCATTCAACCCTTTTATCCCTTGGATTGGAAGAGTTTATTGAACCAGTCTTTGTTTTCCACTTGAAGCTTCTTGAACTCTTCATTCAGTACTTGAATGCTCTTGTGGATTGACTCACTGTGGCTGGAGAGGTTCATGCAACACATGCCCTCAGAGTCTACACAGCCATGCCCATGTGCCCAGAGTTAAAACTCTATCACCGTTCTGCAAGGTAGCATGTTTGATGGTCTCTCTGTCTGAGAGCAGGCCACTCAGTGTGAGGGAGGTAGCATTGGTTTGCTTACTTAACAGGCACCCAGGATGGTCTGCTTGTCCTAAAGCTTTAGCTGCAGGCACCCAAGGTAGTCCAAATTGGGGGTGCTGCCATCCAATACCTGGATTAAAGCTTTCAAAGCCATCTCTTTGATATCATCCAATACTTCTCTGGGGATTCCTGCTACTTGTTCATCCGGTAGGCTGTGTTTTCTTTCTCCAGCTAGATGGTTGATTGTCAATTCCGCCCTTGCCTCATTATTAGCATACTCATTGCTATTAGCATAATAAACACTTCCATCCCTCTTCCCACAGGGTGTATTCTGTAAATGACAACAACATAATATATTTTAAATCATAGGTTTCAGAATTTTGAAGCACCCTCGGGGTTCACGTCGGTGACCTGAGCCATACGTGCTGCCGGAAGCCTGGAAAGCTGCAAGAGCGCTCACGAAAGAGGTATGAAAAGGCAAGCAGCATATAAGTTATCCGCCACGTATCTAGAATGGCGAGAGGTAAAGGGGATAGATTTGTTATTAGCCTACGGATACGCTGAAGAAACTTTCCTTAACCCACATGAACTCTCAGAATGGAGAAACTGGGGATATACTGTGGGAAGCAGTGTTAGAAGATGATAAGTCAGCAAAGAAACCGAGCAAGCCATGGCGGGTGATATACAATACACTTCAGCATGTCTCTGAGTGCACAGCAGCAGCTGCAGCTCGGGACGCCTGCGAGGCTGTGCTGCTCCGAACTCGGCATGGGCGCTCCGCCATGGGGAGCAGCCGCGGCGAGCGGCCGCCTGAAATGCTGCGCTGTAGCGGGGGCAGCGGCGGCAGCCGCAGGGGGTTTCGCCCCCTCCGACACAAGCGCCGCGGGACTGGAGCGCTTCTTCCAGCGGGAGCGCTCTCCCTCCGCCCCGCAGCCGGCAAAAGCTTCAGTGTGACACCTAACAGCTTAATAAATGTGACTCTTGTCAACAAAAGAAAGATTTCTACTGCAATTAAGAAGCCAGTGATAATAAACAAAGGACACCGAGGACCATTATGGTCAAGACGTTTTTCACCTAAGTTAAAAGAACTTTTTGTTTTTCCTAGCAGAGACTGTGAAAGAGACTTTAAATATCAGAAGCCCAACTAACTCAGTCAGTAGAACATTAAACTCTGGAATTATATTTTGAAAAAATTTAAAAATGTTAAAAATGTGTAAAAGTGGTTGTAGAAGTAAGATGTAATGAGTGTGTTTTTTGTATTTTTTAAGCCTTGTTTAGATGTAATAAAAGTAAAAGCAAGCACTGAATTTAAAAGAATTTTTCCACAGGTATACCTTGAACAAACTTCTTATGTCTAAGTGCATTCAAGTATAAAAATGCTGCAGCAAATATGTGAAGAAACTTGTTTAATTTAGTATTTTAGAATCAGGCCTGTAAGTAAGTTATAGTAAATGCTATATTTTATTTCTATAGTAAGTATTATCCGTTGCTAAGTAGTTTAAGTTAAATTATCTATTAAGTGCCATTAAATGTTAAATACTGTTAAGGTTTAGTTTTGTTAAGTTTATCTCCTGTTAAGTTAAGGTGTTATTAATTTTAAATAAAGCTAGATTGTTTAAATTATATTAGGTTTAAGTTATGTAGAATTTAAAGTCAGTTAAGTTTTGTTAAAGTTTTGTTAGATTTAAGTGATTTTACATGTAAATTGTGTTGATTTAAAAATCTGTTAAGTTTAAGTAAAGATAAGTTTAAGTAATGTTAAGTTCTATAAGGTTTAAATATTTTAAGTTTAAGTATTTTAAGTCTAGGTACTATTCAGTTAAAGTGATGTTAGATAGATTTATCCTTTTACGATAGGCGTTTATTTTTATGACTTGTGTGTGAAGTTTTGTTGTGAACATCAGAGAAACTCTAGTTAAAAAAGGACAATCAGAAGCATTTGTGAGTAGAGCCATTCCTGTTTGAATTATATCTGCTGTCTGAGAATAGAAAGCAAACTGACCAGACAGTTGACATGGGTGAAACCTGCACACATGTTACTCCTTTAGCTTATTTTTGTAGGTTGTATTAGCACACCTGAGTTTTGTTTGAGCCTTGTAGCACATAGAATCCTTTTTGTATCTGTTATATAGCATATCCTATAAAAAGTGACAGCCTTTTTGGTTTGTTTCCCTGGCTTAGATCCCTTGTAAGGGAGAAACCTTGCTAGCTGAGAATATTGTTTAGTTGTTAGAATTGCCTATTTTTGTGTTGCAAAGAGTGTGACACAGTTAGCCCATAGAATTTTGCTTTTCATAAAAAATAAAAACAGGGGAAGTGTTGGGAAATTTAGGAGGCTGGAGATTGGAAAAGTACAAAGCCGTGGCTAATTCCAAGTCCTGCACCTGTGAGATAGCGTGTCCTTGGGCCTAGCTGTAGCAGGATAACAAATAGTAAAAGAGACATGAGAAAAGAGAGAAGTAACACCTAAGGAATGCGGATGAGTTAATGGTATAGTTTAACCAATAGATTGCTTGGCTTACAGAATATTCATAAGCTTATTATTTGCTGTATAAGTGTTTGATGCTTTCTTCAATAAACTGGACCAGTGATGAACCACCTGGTGTCCTGGTCCCCTTCCTACCCCCAGAGAGAAGAAGATCCCTCCCCCAGAAGTTGGGTGGAGTTGAAGTAACATGAGGCCTAACCCAGGCTGTCTGTCCCTCTGGGTTCGCCACCAGCATGGGCCACAGGCTCAAGTAGCATTGCGCTGTCCCTCCCAGACCCACGACAGATGTCCCCACTGGATCCAGGGGCCACTCTGGGGGCCAGGCAGCAAGGGAGAGAACCATGATGTCAGCACCGCTGTTGAGAAGCCGGCGGAGGTGGATTTCCAATGGCGTCGCACCAGGAACAGACAGGGTACACAGCATCTTGGGACGGTCCTTGGTCAGGACAGCAGTCCAGTGAACTTGAGGCGGTCCAGTGTATCCAAAGCCACCAGCTACACGCAACCGGTCAGCTGTCCTGCAAACAGAAGACTTAAAAGGCACAAGTTGAGCAAGTTGCGTCCCTTTCGGGATCGTGACGGGAGGGGGTGGGTGTGGAGACCATGACACAAATCTGCCCTGTGAAATCTGCATCAATGAGCCCCAGGGGCACAATGATGCCCTGAAGGGTGGCACTAGATCTCCCCATCAGGAGAGCACTCATGCCCCCACCCAAGGGATCAAAGGAATCCAGGGGAACCTTGTGTATTTTACAAGATTCTAAGACAACTGTTGCTGTGGTGCAGACATCCACACCTTCTGATCCACGGGTGCTGGCTACAAGCCGGCAAAGGAGACCTCCATCGGCTGCAGGGTCTGGAGAGAAGCTTGTGTCTGGGCACGTCCCTGCTGCGCGCTCTGCTTCACATTTGCCGAGCCTGGTAAAGCCTGGCCATTAACATGAACAGTCCCCTTGCAGTATTGGACATGTGATTCGACCTACCACACCGACCACATAAGAACATGGGAAATCTGAACTTCTGTGCTTTCTTCCTCTGCTTCTTGCCAGCTGCGCAGTCCCCTGCTGTGGCCGCCCACCCTGCGGTGCTGCCCAGACTGGCTGCACAGCGGCAGCCACGTCAGCCAACTTCTGACCCAAGGGGATGATGTCCGCACAGGTCTCCGCCATCTGAGAGACAGTAGGAAAACCAGGCAGAGCCACTATGACCCTCCTACAAGCATCATTCCAATTACACTTCACATGGTTTTCAAACACAATCCTCTTTGCCACAGGATCAGGCACCTGCCCCTAATCAGATGCAGTCAGCCTTGCCGCAAATGCCATGAAAGGCTCATCATCCCCCTGGACAATGGTTGCAAACGGCTGCCTCGGAGCAGCCATTTCCAGGGTCTGAACAATCGCTGCCATGCCCAATGTGTGGCACTGATCAAGCACAAGGGGATCGAAGCCAACGTGCCCCTGAGCATTTTCATAAAGCCCTGTGCCCAGCAGCATGTCAGTGACATCCACACGCCTGGGGTTCTGCGGCGCCAGCGCAGCATTCTGCACCACTGCTTGGGCCGCCAAACGAGCCCACTTGGTCTCAAAAACATCAAACTGCACAAAGTCAAAAAGCGAATGTGCTACACGACAGAGGTCATGAGGTGTCAGCACATCCATAACAAACTTCCGGAGAGTCTGCATAACCTCAGCAGACTCCAAACCATGCTGAGCAACCACATCATGGACTTCCCTCTCCAGCTTATACACAAGCGGTTCATGTGTGTTATGAGTAACACCCCTGAGCATAGGGAAAGCCTGGGGACCTTCCAACAAAGCCACAGCACCTGCCGTGTCCTGGCCCTTGGGCCCCACAGGGACAAGAGGAGATGATTGACAGAATGCCAACTCAACACCACTTGCCCCTGCACACCTTGCAGCCAGAGAAGCCCCCTCCATGACCCAGCAGATGCCATGAGGAGGCAGGCTCAGACATCTCATCGGACTTGGTTTTGGCTGCTTGCCAGAAACGCTCAGGGTTCCTCGGACGCACGGTCACCTGGCACGAGGAAAGTGTCCACAAATTCGGTGAGGAAGCGCCACGGCCCCAGGCACCCACCGGCCTCCCACCTGCCATGTTGGCATTCACACTAAAGGTAAATACCTCAGCGCCCTGTCGCGCCACAGCCCTGGCAGGGGGTGCCTTGGCGGGCACAGGTGCCAGCACGGCCTGCAAACCCAGTGTGGACTGGGACAATGTGACAGTGGTCACAAGGGTTTTCAGGATGAGAGAGAGACAAGAATGTTGACTCCATGATCAGAAGGCTTGATTTATTATTTTATTATATATATACTATATTTTAACTGTACTAAAAAGTAATAGAAAGGGAAAGGTTTCTCGGAAGGCTAAGCTAAGTATACAATCGAAAAGAATGAATAACAAAGATCTGTGTCTCATCAGAGAGCAAGAGCAGCTCTGCCGTGAGTGGTCAGTAAATCCAAACATCCACAGGAGGCTAATCACGGATCCACCTGTTGCATTGCACAGCGGCAGATAACCATTGTTTACACTTTGTTGCTGAAAGGTCTCAGCTTCAGGAGGAAAAATCCTAATGAAAGGATTTTAATGAAAAGTTGCCTGCGACAGGATGAGACCAGCGCGGGGCCCCTGTCCCCGACATGGAGGAGGGGAGGGGTGCCGAGAGAGGTGCAGCCTGTGGAGCCGCATCACTGCAGCGCGGCACAAGGGAGCCTGGCACCGCCAAATCCACCCCAAGGGAACCATTGCCATTCCCCAGTTGGACCTGTCCCCTAGCACACCGTCCCAGGGTGGGGAGAGAGCTCCACATTGCACAGAAACTCAAACTTCCCCTCGTCCATGTCCGAGACAGAAGGGCTCCACTGGGAACTCCGAGGGGTACAAGAACCAGACCCCCGCCAAAGATCCTCACACTTTTTCCACCGCACCAGCAGTGACCCCACATCTACGGTGCAATCATCAAAGAGGGCCTCCATGGGGCGGACCCCCACAAGAGACCACTCCTCCTTGGAGAACGGCTTTGCAGAGTCTGAAAAGAGCCCTCACAGAAACAATCGCTCAAAATCATTCCAGGAAATAGAAACCTGTTTCCACTCCAGGACCCCCCCTCCAGAGATCCAAAATGAGGAAATCCTCCTTGAAACCCACAGCAGTTGCCATTACCCCAAGAACAGCAGGCAAAGCACCAAAGAGGGGTGACAATAAAAGCTCACCGGCAATCTGCACTTTGTCTCAGCCTACACTGCAGTACATTTGGCCGTCACCAGATGTCACTAGAGGACAGAAAAGAACAGAAGCACACGTGGCTGTTCTCAAGGTGAAGAAAAAACGTGAAGTTTATATTCTGACTCCAACATTTATAGTTTTCCAAAAGTGACAGAGGATTGGATGGTGACAGTGACACCTCTCCAATGACACTGATTAAACCAACAGCCCTTCAACTCTCTCCTCCTCCATAAAAGGAATGCGAAACAAGGAGTTATTTACAAGAAAGTGTGTGAGAAAGTTCAATACAAGAATGTCAACATGAGAAGGCTTAGAAAATCTTAAAAAACCAGGATGACACAAGTTGGGCTAAACTTGGCCACTGGTGACTGCTTCTCTGGTGACTGCCCCTGCACCACTGGGGCTCACTTTTTTCCTTCCTATGGAGACCATTGTGACACTCTGGGGCCTCGTGGAACCAAGAACATCTTTCTGTTCTCTTCGAACCAAGAACATGTGGCCCAGTTGGGCCTCACGGTCCCAAGGGGCCAGTGTGAAGCAGAAGGGCTTTGTGGAACCAAGAGGCTATTGCTGCATTTCAGGGCCTTGTGGAGGCAAAGGGCCATTGTGATGCTGCAGGGCACTTTGGATTCATGGAGAACATTGTGGCATTGCAAGGCCCCATGGAATCAGGGAGACCATTGTGACCCTGCAGGGCCTCATGGAAGGAAGGGGCCATTGTGACACTAAGGGAAGTTGTGGAACCAAGGGAATCATTGTTGCACTACTGGGCCCCAATGGAACCAAGGGACCATTGGACAAAGTGGGACTTCATGGAACCAATAGACCATTATGGCACTGTGGGGCCTTGTGGAACAATGGAGACCATTAAGATCCTTAAGGACTTGTGTAATCAAGTGACTGTTATGACACCTGAGGGCCTCATGGAAGCAAGGAGTCATTGTGACACTGCAGGGCCCTGTGGAACCAAGGGAACATGAAATAGGTGTGGCTGCCTTGGCTTCCCAGGGGTCACCTGACAAGTCTGCCTGACCTTGGAATGGAGAAGGCCATTCCCATCTGCCCCTGAAACATTGGGGCTCTGGGCTTTGCTTTTTACAGAAAAGAACTGTCCATTTTTCCAGGCATCCATGGCCAAAATTCCAATTCCACCTCCAAATATCTGTATATTCAAGGATTGCTGCCAGACTAAAGTTGCCAGGACAGACAAGTCTGGCTGGTCATTGACTCTTAAGTGGCAGCACTCATCTATTTTCCAAACACTGGAAAGGGCTCTGTGCTTTTCTTTGTATGGAAAAAAAATTCCACTTTTCCAGGCACAAATGTTCTAAATTAGGACTCCGCATTCGTGATTTTAAATATCCAAGGGTTGCTCCAAGCAAACCTGCCAGGACAGACAGATGAGGCTTACCTTGGCCTCTTAGATGGCTGCCGTTCATCAGCTCCTGAAACATTGGGGCTCTGTGGTTTCCTTCCTATGGAGACCAATGTGACATTTGAGAGCCTTGTGAAATGAAGGGGCCATTGTGACACTGCAGAGCCTTGTGGAACCAAGGACAGCATTGTGGCTCTCTTTGGCCGCATGGTCCCAAGGGGCCAGTGCAAAGCAGCGGTGTGGGAGTTAGCCCAGCTGTAACTCAGAGTCAGACAGATTTTACCCTGGAAGAACTGGGCGTGAGTTTCAAGTTCTAGGAATCTTTCCATTTACTTAGGGTGAGCTTGAAACTTTTCCCATAAGCCTTTAGTGTTGTTATGCTAAGTTGTCCAAGTTCTACTCCTGTATTGGTTTATTGGTTACTTGTTTCTTCTATATGGTTATTGTTCTAGTTTTCTAGCCCCAAGTGTCTATCTTGTGACTTCCTCTTTGTCTCAGGTTTTAGGATACTGCCCCTCATACCGTGCTTGACTTCTCCATGTTTATTGTTTTTCACCCTGTAATTAAAGTTCTATTTTGGGAAACTCCATCAAACCCACTCCTTTTCATTTTTGCCACCCTCGCCCTGCTGAAGTCAGGGACTCAGAGAGGTTTGTTGCAGCCACCCTCATTGTGACATTTGGCACCCGAACAGGCACCATGACATTCAGGCCTCCCTGTGTCAGTCATGTCAGCTGGGGTTAGCTGATGGATAGGTCAGTGTTCCCCGGGATTTTGGATTGTGCCAGGCCTGGCGGATTCATTGTTGCTTCAAGGGACCTCGGCCCGGGATCGGCAGGGGCAAAAACGGTTTGACCTGTATAGGATTGCATGTGGGTTTGGGGAAATGCAAGACATTTATTGCCCATTTTGCCACTGTGTTTTACAATATGCACCCAAGTCCCATTATTGATTTGGTGTGTTCTGGTGACTGTTGCCCCTAAGGTGGAGAAGGAGAAAAATGGGCAGCTAGATGTCCAAAGTAGAAAGGAGCATATATGGATGCTTTAAGTTAATTCTAACAGATCGTGACAAAATATTTTCAAAGAACAAATTAAAATCAATCGTGAGGTGGATCATTAAAAATTTCCCAGATGTCTCTGCTGATGAAATCCATGCCAGTGAATTTTAGGACTCAGTGGGACCTAAACTGTACAACCTTTCGATCAAAAGGGAGCCCATTGCAGCCCACATGCTCCCCATCTACCACACCATCCTTGAGACCCTTCACCAGCAAGCAATGTCTCAAAAACTCAATCCGTTGGTCACTCCTAACTCAGGACCTCCCCTTAAACATGCCTTTCTCAGACCTTCCACAATAGTCCAAGATGGCAATGGCCACGCAGTCTTGGAGCATCATGCCCTGCAGACTCAAGATGGAAGGAGCCTGAATGTGGCTTGGGAGCCGGATCATCCTCCCTCCATCTGGTGTCCTCCACTTCCTGCTACCACAACCTTCTCTTCTGCCCCGAACAAACCTCCAGACTCCATCCCCACAACTGTGGGTCATGTCCCTACTGTCAATCATTCCACTTTCACCCTGGGCAATGCCTCCAGAACTCTACCCCAGAAGTCCTCCATTGTAAATCAAGGCCCTTCCTCCCCAACACCTGACAAAATGGCAGTGCCCTTTGCTTCACCCTCCAGCAATAATATAACCCCATGGTCAAATATACTAAGCCCAACTGTCACACTATTTCTAAACCAAATGTTTCTCCTCCAAGTTATTCTTCCTCCCTCATTGCCCCCGTATGCTATGAAAGAAGGGGGCAGAATCCCAGGTATCAGCCATTGATTTACAGGGAAATCAAGGATATGTGTAGGGCAGCTAAAGACCATAGGAAGGACTTTGTTTTAATGGCCAAATGAGGGCCATGTTTACAGCACATCATAACTCCCTATGATTTAAAATGTATTAGGACCATGTTGTTGTCGCCTACAGAATACAACCTGTGGGAAGGGGGATGGAAGTGTTTACTAAATCAATTCATAGCAGACTATGCTAATAATGAGGCAAGGGCAGTGTGGAGAGATTTATTCATAATTGGTTAGCTGAGAAAGGCCATACTGACATAATGCCACTGGTTAAGCTGAAGGAAGAAAGTCAGCAGTCAGCAAGCTGAAAGGAAAGGTCAGCAGTGACCTTGCTGCAACATGAGGATAGGGAGTAGAGATTAGTCCTGAATATATCCTGAGAATATGTAGAAAGTATCAAAAATAGAACCATAGGAATGCAAAAGTAGGCGTAGGTGCTGATATGTAACTGACCAATCCTGAGCTCAACTTTTGCAATATGTATGAAGCTCATTATTAACTGTATTTAACCCGCCGTACTGATCAATAAAATTGGGCCTGTGATGATCAAATTGATGTCCTGGTTCCCTTCCGTCGACAAATGGTGGAGAATGCTGACAAAACCGAATCTCTGCCCTTTTTTCTCGGATTAAAAGAAAAAGGGGATTACGCCATGGTCAAGGAAGTTGGGTTTGGGTCCTTGCAGCTGGGATGGTGCCGGAATTTGAAGCACCCTTAAGGTTCACAACTGTGACTCAAGCCAATACGTGTCCGCCGGAACCTGGAGAGCTGCAACAGCGCGCGCTGTTTAATAGGTATGGATAGGCAAGCGGCATATGATTTATTCGCTGGTTATTTAGAGCGGCGAGGGATAAAAGGGATAGATTTAAAAAAGGAGTTACCAGGGTTATTAGCCTATGGCCATGCTAAGGGTATCTTTTCTAACCCTCATACAGTTCATGAGCTAGCAGAGTGGAAGAAGTTGGGGGAAATACTGTGGGATACAGTGCTAGAGGATGATAAGTCAGCAAAGAAATTAGGAAAGTTATGGCGGGTGGTGTATAACACGTTACTTCAGCAGGTCTCTGAGAGAAAGGCAGCACAAAGGGCGACAGAAGCTCCTAAGAGGAATATAGGGTATGGTCGTGAGGATGATCCCCTGGCACCTTCTGTAACTAAGGTACTTATGCCTAAGAGTCCCCAGCAAAGTGGTGTGGAGGATTTTTCTATAGGCGCAGAGGAACCGTCTACACCTTTCCTGTCAGAGGGGGAGGGCGAGTCGGATGGTGGGGGTAAGAGCAAGCCAGCTTTGCCTCCGCCACCAGCTTCAGGCGGGTCGGATGGTGGGGGTGGGAGCAAGCCAGCTTCGCCTCCGCCGCCAGCTTTGCCTCCGCCGCTTCCTCTCAGCGAGCCGGCTCTGGTTACTGCTTCGGTGGGGGAAGGGTCCATTTCCCCGCCAGAGCCGGCTACAGCGGGGGGGCGGATTGCCCCCCGCAGGCTGGCTCCGCGTGAGCCGGCTCCAGTTTCACTGTCAGCTCCAGCGGGGGAGGGGGGGCTCCCGCTTCCCCCGCACGAGCCAGCCTCTGCTTCACTGCCACCCCCGCGCGAAACCTCGGTGTCTGCACCGAAGCGCCACCAGCATAGCACCCTTAAAGGGCCAGATCCCATCCCAGGGGCACGCCGTGATCCATGGGGGGAGATGGCTAAACAGAGGAGGGAAGCTTGGGCTGCTTTGGCGAAAGAAGTAATGCAAATGGGGGATGGTGAGGCGGTGGAAATAGCTTCTAGTCTTGCATGTCCAGTTACATACACACCACAGTATGATGCACAGGGGAACCTTACGCATAATATAGCAGAATATACTCCCTTAGATTGGAAGCTGTTAACTCAGCTACGTTCTACGGTTAGTCAGTTTGGAGTAAAAAGTGAACCTGTTAAGCAAATGTTAGATTATCTTTTTAATACTCAGGTTTTATGTCCTAATGATTTAAGAGGAATAGTTCGGTTGATATTAACTCAGCATCAGCAGTTATTGTTTAATGCACATGACCCATTACATGGACTAATAGTAGAGGAGCAGATGGGCTTAGGGGCATTTTTGCGTACAGAGGCACAGATGATATCGGGAGCAGATAAACTTACAGAGTCTATGTGGTTAGTGCGTGCTGCAATAGACATGGTTAAAGAGCCAGGAGGGTTACCGGCTTATATGGGTATTAAGCAAGGAAGGGAAGAATCATTTGGAAATTTTATTGATAGAGCAGCTACTGCTATAGATCGGGCTGTTGTGGCAGATTACATGAAGGGGGCGCTATTGAAGCAGGTGTGCTTTGCAAAATAGCAATCCAGCTAATTGCTAAAGTAATTAGCTAAAGTAGCTAAAAAATTTAAATTAGCTAAAGTAGCTAACCCAAAGAGTGTTAGCTACTTTAGGGGCAAACTGGACTATTGAGGAAGCATTAGAGTGAATGGCATTAATGCCAACAGCTTCACAGGCATTTATAGCAGAAGCCTTAAAGGAATTAGGATTAGGGTTGCAAAAGCATAGTCTACTCAAAATCAGGTGTTAGCTGCTCTTGCTCCTCTCCAAAGCGGCTCACTGGCAGTCACGTAAAGAGGCTCGAGACCATTCATCAAGTGTTACCGATGCGGCAATGAGGGACAGACACAAGTTACTGCCGTGACATCGGAGACACCAGCTGCTGCCATAACATCGTTGCTACCTCCTGTCTGCAACCCACAACAACACGGAGCCTCGGCTTGGACTTATCAGCAGCAGTAGACGTCACACTAATTACAAACCAGCCTGAGAGGATACCCACTGGAATAAAGGGTCCTCTTATATTAAATGGACAAACATGTGGAGCATTATTGCTGGGACGTTCCTTTATAACTATATTGGGATTATTTGTTTTGCCTGGTGTTATCGATGCGGACTTTACAGGGGAAATACAAATTATGGCTTATACCCTTTATCCTCCGATTAAAATTACAAAAGGACAACGCATTGCACAATTGGTACCACTGTCACAAATGACATCAGGAATGCAATCATTTACTGGGCAAGCACGGGATGAAAAAGGTTTTGGCTCTACTGGTGTTACACTTTTAACTGTGGATTTACAAAATAGACCAAAACAAATGGTTGAAATTACCTATGGGCATCAAAGCATAACCCTTTATGGATTATTGGATACAGGAGCAGATACTAGCATCATTTCTCCAGAAGCCTGGCCACAACATTGGCCTCTATTTCCTTCATCAAACATGCTCACAGGAGTGGGAGGATTTACATTGGCAAGCAGGTCGCCGTCTTTGTCTGTGTGCATTGAGAATCAACAAATATCTGCTGTGTTTTCAATTGTTCAACTGCCTCCTACAGTTTCCTGCTTAATTGGAAGGGACATTTTAACACAATTGGGAGTGGTGTTAACTAATCAGCACCCTTTGGGGTAATTGCCATTGCTTGGACTTTCCCCATTCCACTCACCTGGAAAACGGATACACTGGTGACGGTTAAGCAATGGCCCTTGAAAGGGGAGAGTCTTATGCATGCCCATGAATTGGTACAGGAACAATATACAAAGGGACACCTACGACTGTCCACAAGCCCTTGGAATACACCTATTTTTGTAACCAAAAAGAAATCAGGGAAATATCGTTTGATACATGATTTGAGGGCTGTAAATGACCAAATGGAACCAATGGGGGCCTTACAGCCTGGTCTTCCAAATCCAGCTGTGATTCCAGAACACTGGCCACTTTTAATTATTGACCTAAAGGATTGTTTTTTAACTATTGGCCTGCATCCTGATGACATGAAGAGATTTGCTTTTACTTTACCAGCAATAAATCGTGGGGAACCAGATAAAAGATTTGAATGGACATCTCTTCCGCAGGGCATGCGCAACTCCCCCACTTTATGTCAGCTTTATGTTGATGCTGCATTACAGCCACTACGTCGCAAATGGCCAGCAACTATAATATATCATTACATGGACGATATTTTGTTTGCACAGCAACAGCCATTCTCCTCTTTACAGATTAACACCATTAAAAATACTCTTGCTGCATATTCACTTGTTATTGCTGCAGAGAAAATTCAGACTACAAAGCCCTGGAAATATTTGGGATGGACTTTGATGGATCAAATAGTGATACCACAAAAATTGGAATTACAATTGGACATTAAAACTCTACATGATGCACAGAAGTTGCTGGGAGACTTACAGTGGCTGAAGCCTATTGTGGGAATACCAAATCACTTATTAGAAGCCCTACGGCCTTTGTTAAAAGGTGTGGACCCTACTACTCCTGTACACCTGACAAAGGAGCATCATCTTGCCATGCAGCAAATTAGTAACTGTGTACAGCAAGGGTATGTGTCTCGTCGACAACTCGACCACCCCATTGACCTTACTATCTGGAATAGCCCTTGCCACTTGCTTGGTGCTCTCTCTCAGTTGCAAAAGAAAACGGGGGAGATACGGGTGTTGGAATGGTTATCATCACCACTACAGCACAAGAAAACAATATCTTCAAAAATTGAACAATTGGCTGCATTAATCAAAAAGGGGCGTCCCAGAATTCTTGAAGTGGATGGTAGAGAACCTGCTAATATTAGATTGCGTATGGAAAAAGAAACCTTGGACTGGTACTTGATAAATTCAAAGAATTTACAAGAAGCATTATTGATGTCACCTGCTAAAGTGGAGACTAGTAAATTAGTGCCTAGAGTTTTGCAATGGATGACAGAATGGAACTGGATTACTCGACCTTTGAGAGAAGAAAACCCCATAGAAGGAGCTATTACAGCTTTTACAGATGCAGGAAAGAAATCAAGGCGTGCTGCTGTTACCTGGCAAGAAAAAGGACAATGGAAGCATCAACTCCTCACAGCAGACCCTGCAGATAGCTTACAAACTTTGGAATTGTTAGCAGTAGTATGGGCGGTGTCCAACTTACAGGAGCCTTTAAATGTGGTCACAGACTCTATGTATGTTGCAGGAGTAGTCAAACGAATAAGGGAAGCAGCAATTAAGGAAGTGAATAATAAACGATTGTATGAGTTACTGATACAGTTAAGGAAAGCTTTACGGGAAAGAGCAAACGGTACCCTTAAGCAGTATATTGAAAAACATCAAGATTTGACAGATCCACAAGCATGTTTGGCTAAGGTTTTGTATGTGATTAATCATTTATGCATTTTTGGGGAAGATAATACCCCCCCTGCAATGAAACATCATCCGAGGTCAGGTCAGGAAAATACTAAGGAAACAGAGGTCTGGGTTAAGTATAAGAACCCAAGTTCAGGATTATGGGAAAAACCTGCAAAAGTATTATATTGGGGTCGGGGGTATCTTTGTGTTTCCTCACCTACAGGGCCTTTGTGTGTGCCTGCTAAGTGGACTAAACCTGTTTTGGATGCAGCCTCTGGTGAGTCGCCTTACGGAGGAGGACAAGGAGCGACTGGGGAAGAAACTGCTTCTAGTCCTACAACCACTACTGTTTCAATTGAAGGGGTACTCGGAAGCGGTGGACAGAGCACTGACACGTCACTACCGGACGGCCCAGGAGTTGATTGGTTTCATTGACTCAATATCAACTTTTCACTTAACAGATCCAGCGAAACTACATCATTGCCTTGACTGTCACAATCCACATTGTGCTGCCTGGATAGCTCTACGTTGTGGGGGTTGTAAAAGAACTTTTTGGATAGAACAATCATTATTACGGGATTTGTGGTGTCATACTTGTGAACATGAGCATACGTGGGGAAAAAGCTGGCAAGATGAATTAAGGAGACAAACGGGGCAAAACGCATATATAGCTTTAAATCTTTATGAGACTCCTGAACAGAAGGTTCTTGCTTATTATCCATGGGAAATACAATGTATTGTGAATAGAATTAAGGTTCAAAGTAAATCACATATAGTTTCTATAAGGTGTAGGAAATTAGTGCCTCTAACACAGCATTCAGTTGTAGGACCCTTCCAACGGGATCCTGATGGAACATTAGATTGCTGCATTGATAAGTTGCAAAAATTAAGTTTGAAAGTGGCAGGACCAGTGAAATTAGGAGCAGCAAGATTGAAGACAGATAAGAAAAAGAAGGCAAAAAAGGGAAAGGTCTCATTTGAATAGGGGTATCAGTGATTGCTAATTAATTTTCTATGATTAGAACACTTTTACTGTTGTGGGACCCTCGGGAGGATATAGTTGTTGAGGAGGATAACGAACAAGAACTACGATTACGAAATAAGATACACCTTGTGTTAAAGAAAGACCTTGAGCTGTTAGCCTCATATAGTAAAAAGGCTGAAGAGGCTTTGCAATCACCACCATTGAATTGGTTGCTTTGGGTTGAAGATACACAATTTTATACTGGTCCTTATTTACATTCGCTTCCTTGTTATGTTTGCAAAAAGGATAAAGATAAATGCTATGCATGGGTAGCTTTGCATTGTGCAGATTGTAATCAGGTTTATTGGTATCCACAGAGGTCATTGGGATATTTATGGTGTACATCTTGTTTTGGAAAGTGGATTCGAAATCATATCTGGATTAGAGCTCTTGAACAAAGTACTGGCCTGCCAGGACGGACAGGATTACAGCTCTTTGAGAGTGCAGAACAAGTGGTTATAGCATATCTTAGGTGGAAGTTACAGGAAAACCTTAGAATATTTGAAATTACTAAAGCCTCACGCATCATAGCAGCTCGCCGCAAAGCTGATTTGCCTTCAAACTTACCTCATGCTATACCTGTGAGCAAGGATGCTGATTTAGAATTAGATCAGTATATTCAAGAATTGACTCAGCCTTACAATAGACAATCTAGCAAACCAGGGAAAAGACAGCGAAGAAAGGAAAAACAACGTAAGCAGAAGGAAGAAAATAAGAAGCAAAGCAAGCAGAAAGAAAAATGAGGTTTGTTTTTGTTATACTGCTCAATGCTGTAGCAAGTGAAGCAGTAGGAGTAACACACTTTAGTCAACCAAGGGAAAATTTATGGGTAACACTTGCTAATCAAACTAACCAATTATCACTTTGTCTTAGCCTTGGAGGAGTCACTAACCCATTTCGAACATGCCTGGTGGGACTTCCGGTGTGGTCTCCTGGAGAATTTTGTAGTTTGATAAACAATCAAACCTTATGTATGTCTAACATGTCAAACATCACATTGCCGGTGCAACAAGGGTATACTGCAGGTCAGAGTGATGGCTATCGTCAATGCTTACTAATCCAATCACTTAACACCTCTTTGCATTCTCCTCCTGAAGAATTGGATCTTTTTGGAAGTACAAATGCCAGCATATCTAACACTACAGCTGGTGGATGGTTTAGCTTCAAACTTTTGGGTGCTCAGAATTTAAACCAACCTAAAGAAACATGGGCCACCCTAGATTCATCCCTGAATGTGAGTGAATTCTCTCCACAGCATTACAGTCAATGTAACGGCACAAATATCACAGCACCAATGAAATTACCCACAGGAATATTTTTGATTTGTGGAGACAGGGCATGGAATGGTATACCAGCTAAACCACAGGGTGGACCCTGTTTTTTGGGAAAATTGTCACTGTTTCATCCTAATGTGTCCTTGCTAATGCAGTTGAGTCAAAATTCAAACAGGAGAAAACGTAGCATACATGACTTAGACTGCAGCAAGATAGGAGATCCACGGTTTTGGGGCACATTCAAACAGGTGGTGGTTTCAACTATCTTACCAAGAGGATCTGCCAATAAAGCCATGAATTTAGCAAAACAATTAGGATGCTGGGCAAGGGATGAGCTGAACAAGACATCACAAATTCTAGACATGTTAACTGCAGATGTGCAAAGTGTTAACCATGCTGTTTTGCAAAATAGAGCTGCTGTAGATTTTTTGCTCTTAGCACAAGGACATGGATGTGAAGAGTTTGAGGGAATGTGTTGCATGAATCTGTCTGATCATTCAGTGTCCATTCACACTAAGATAAAAGAATTACAACAGGGACTTCACAAACTTAAAGAAGAAGACGGTTTAGGAATTGACGAATGGCTTAAAGGCCTGGGACTCGGACCGTGGCTGAGGAACCTTGTGATCTATGCTATAGGACTGCTGGGTATAATTTTACTGTTTTTGCTTATTTTGCCTTGTATCTTTAACTGTATTCAAAACATGGTCAGCCGTACAATAGCAAAAACATGGCAAACTAATCTCCTTGCACAAGAAGAAAACGGGGGAAATGTGGAGAGCATTATTAATAATTGGTTAGCTGAGAAAGGCCATACTGATATAATGCCACTGGTTAAACTGAAGGAGAAAAGTCAGCAGTCAGCAAGCTGAAAGGAAGAGTCAGCAGTGACCTTGCTGCAACATGAGGATAGGGAGTTGAGATTAGTCCTGAATACATCCTAAGAATATGTAGAAAGTATCAAAAGTAGAACCATAGGAATGTAGAAGTAGGCGTAGGTGCTGATGTGTAAGCTGACCAATCCTGAGCTCAACTTTTGCAATATGTATGAAGCTCATTATTAACTGTATTTAACCCGCCGTACTGATCAATAAAATTGAGCCTGTGATGATCAAACTGATGTCCTGGTTCCCTTCCGTCGACAGCCACTGTTATAACCCATCCAAATTAAGAACTTGCAGGCAAAACAGAGTAAATTATTAGATTACAAGAAACTTAAGAAAAAGTGGCAATAGATTTAGAACTGAATGTCCAAAAGGAGAGAGATGGATTTGTTTTAAATTTAATCTTGAAGATGCGGTTCAAGATTTGGAAAAAAAACCCCAAATAATAAAGGAAAAGGTAAAACCAGCACAGCAATCTAACTCTGTATTGACTCCAAATTATCTGTTGAATTGTATTACAAGACTCCAAGCAGTTATAGAAATGATAGCAAATAAGGCTGCCCAGGCATTAGAGTTAACATTAAGTCAGCTAAGCCAAACAAAAACTGTAGGGTATCAGAAAGGTTCGCTTTAGACTATTTATTGGCCAAAGAAGGGGGTGTTTGTGGAAAGTTCAATATATCAGATCGTTGAAAATTGATGACCACAGAAAAGTCATTCTAGCAAAAGCAAAAGAAATCAAAAAGAAAAATATATACGCATATAACAACCCAGGTACCAGTCCAAAAATTAGAAAACAATGTTAAAATCTAGCTGGTGGGGTAATGTATTAGAAGAAATTAATGTCTTTCATTGGTGTTACAACTGTTTTTATATTTCTTTCTTGTGTAATCCCGTGTTTTATTTTACCAGCATAGTCCAGAAGATATAAGTAGAAAAAAAATATTGCTCAAGCCAAATGATTTACAAAGAATAAGAGTGGGGATTGTGAAAAATGCATGTATTTTATGATTGGCTTTTCGCAAATATTAAAATGAATATTATATGTGTTGTGTTAGAAAGCAATGCAGTATTAATTTTCTTAAGCACTGTGTTAAATATAGTTTTAGGTTATAAAAATAGAAACTATGCTATGTAAGATGCTTTTTTTTAACAGAAAGGGCTTGCAGCGAGATAGCAGCCACAGGACATCTAAATCTTTCAGAGAAAGGGAATTTCTTGCCTTCTTATCAGAAAAAATGAACTTCTTCTCACCTTGGAGGCACTGTTAGGATTAGAAGGAAAGAAGTTGACAATGACCAGACAGAATCCTGTATTTGAATGGAATTTATGCATCATGTATGAAGTATATGAATATGCAACAGGCTATTGTTCTTAAGGGTTAATCCTTTGTTAATGGGTGTCCTTTTTCAGGCTCCTGATGCCCAGAAAAAGGTACCTGGACATCCGTAACTCTTTGTTTTTATTGTCTCATATTGTCTTAATTCAATTTATCCAAATTGTTATTACTCTGTGTTACTATTTTTATAACTATTTTATTACTATAAAATAGTACTAAACTTTTTAAAATTTTAAAAACAAGTGATTGGCGTTTTTCACACTGACTGTTCACCGCTGCCAATGCTCACAGTATTCTCCTAACACACTTGAGCTTCCTGTCTTTCAGTGAGAGAAAGATTCAGCTAAAGTCAAGGAAAGAGGGCAGGGGAGATGGAAACCTTCCCTTGGGATGCTTTTAGGAAGGCCTGAAGGGACCCTGCCTTTCCTTGGAACAGAGGTGGTCACCATGCATGGTGTTGCCTGACCTGCCCTAGGTGCTCCTCTATTCCAGAAGGACTTTTGCCCACTTCATCACTTGTCTGTCCCTCCAATTCCAGGGCCTCAAACCTGCTCTGTGAGATACTAAACCTGTAAGTCAGCTGTAAGTTTTCAGAATATGGCACTGACCATGGCTCTAAGTAAGTTTTTTTAATCAGGCTTACAATATATTTTGAGAAGAAGAAGGAACAGAAGGGGTAGATACCACACAAGAATCCAGCAGAGTCTTCCCAGCTTTTTTGTCTGGGTTCTATGAAGCACAATGCCCAGTGCTTGCATTATGCTGTCTTTTCATGTGTTCTGGTGACCAGAACCATCCCATGGCCAGGCCCAGGATAATTTGGGTGCCAAAGTCCCATTGCCTGCAAACATCACACTCTTTTTTAGCCAGCTGGTACTCAGCTCAGCATATTTGCTGAGACAACTTTAGGACTGTTTTCCTTAACTTGGCAGTTCTAGCAGATGTCCTTATGGCCCCTAAATTCTGCATCCTTTGTGTCCACTATCAATGGGCATCCTTCTTCCCAAGCTTTGTCAACCTCCCTCTGAGTCTGAGATCAGTGAAACGGGCCCAGCCCTGAGTCTTAAAGACAATTCTAGCAACAACTACTTTGCTTTTCTAATACCTGGCCATCACTTCGAGCTTGTAGGCTGCTATGTGTGTCACAGGTTAAATGTCTCTTCCTGTTGATCAGGCTTGGAAGTGCGGACAGCCCAGGCATGACAGGATATGTTTTCTTCAGGAAATGGGACGTAGGGCCCAGCTTGCACCAGGTCCAGGCCCGCGTCTTCCAGAGCGCCAGAAGGTTCGCGGCGCCATTGCAGGGCTCAGGGCGCCTCCTTGTGGGCAAGAGTCGCCTCGACAGCGCGGGCGCCGCGCGGCGGGGCCAGAGGGCGGGAAAGGGCGGGCGGGTGTGAGGGGCGGGGCGGTTCGTGCCGAGAGCCGAGCCCGCGCTGTTCCTGGGCGCCTTCCCGGCTCGGTGTTGGGAGCGAGCTGCCGCTACTCGGGCTCTGGGAGAAGCGTGCGGCCGCTGCGGAGTCCCAGCCCGCAGATCTGGCTGCTGGCCGAGGCTGCAGTGCAGAGCTGCCATGCCAGAGCTGCCGTGCGCCATGGCACTGCCAGAGCCCCTGGCAGAGCCGGGCTGGAAGTGCCGACAGCTGAGGGAAGCCCTGCCATGGCAGCGCCCCAAGCTCTTGTTTATCCCACTGAAAGAGAGGATCAGCACCTGGAGGTGACTGCGTCATTCCTGGAAAGGGACTATCTGCTTACAGTTGCGATGTCTGGCAGCAAGCAGGACGGCGCTGGTGCCAGGGCGCCAAGTGAGGGCAAAGCAGCCCTGTGACAGCCTGGCCCAGGGGCTCTTGTGGCAGCAGGCAGCGTGGGGATCAGAACAGAGGCAGGGGGAGGCAGGAGCTGCTCGGCCATGCCAGGGCTGGGAGCCTCCTTCCTGCCCAAGTGGGGCCCAGCTGGGCCAGGGGGCAGCTCCTGGGACAGCCGTGCCCGCAATGGCCCCCGCTCTGCAAGGCCTCCAGCGCTGCCCATCAGCCAGGCAGGGACAGAGCAGCCTTGGGGCCGATGCTGCTGCAGGCTCAGAGCCCCGCACAGCTGCTCATGCCCGGTGCCATTGGCTCTGTCCCCTGCAGCCTGCATGCTGTGTCACCGTGCAGAGGCTGAGCCCTGTGCCTCCCCTGGCCCTGGCAACTGTTCCTGTGCTGCTCCTGCACTGCCCAGGGCACCCACGGGCCCTGCTCGGGCCGCACGCAGACCAGAACCAGCTGGGGCTGTGACAGCTCTGCTGCTCTGGGCCCAGCCCTTGGGCAAAGCACCCGCCTGTCCCTGGGCTGGGGGCAGTGCCCAGGCTGGGCTTGGCAGAGCCCGTCCGCTCCTGGAGGGCTGGGGGCACTGCTCTGGCCTGGCCTGGCCCGGCCCTGGGGTCCCTTGGCATTCCTGCTTGCCCTTGCATCCACCAGGGATGGGCTGCAGCTCAATGGCCCCGGCCTGGCCGCACACTCAGGCCTGGAGCCTTCCCATGGCTCCCCAGGGCACGAGAGCCTCAGCCCCAGCTCCCAAACACGACCTAACAGGGTTTGCTGATATTGATCCCTGTTAGACCTTTGAAAGCATGTTGAAAGTAACCTTGTTTGGCAACTCCTTCAAGGAACAAACGTGATTCGCTTCTAATCAGTAAAAACTTTATTGGTTTGCTTGCACTTCCTATAGGGTATCCTAATGCTTCCTTTGGCGTTCCAGAAAATAATGAAAATCTAACAAATTCGAAAGAGAAGTTCTTGAATCCACTATGAGGAGAAGTCTCTACATTCACTATCCTTACATACACTTAAGTAGCTGCTCCTGTAACACACAAAGATGTAGTGGTTTACCTGACTGGACCACACAACAGGATGTTATACACACCGCTACACTAAAAAACTTCTCTTCCCTGTTCATCACAAATTTAAAGCTCTTCTCGAGGTCCTGACTTAATTTTACATGCACATTCATACCTGCAATCCCTCCCCATGCTCAGTTTTCACCTAGACTTACCAGGGAACAGATGTTCCATACTCACCTCAAGCAATAATCTACGTCTGTCTTCCTAACCCTCTTTTTCTTCACTGACTTCTACTAATCTACAAAATAACTTGGACCCTCTGCACAAAAGAAACATCCAATTAATAGCCTTAAACACTTGTGATTGTGCTGCTACTTCTAACAATCTTGACCACCACAGCACTAAAATCAGAAATCAATTCTTCACATCCTTCCTGTTCTCCTGCCCCCACCACGCCTTGGCTCCAGCAGAAATGTTCCCTACTGCAGCCTGGTGTGCTAAGAACAATCAAAGGCAGCAGCACTTTCCCTCAACATGCTGCAATCTGAATTGCAGTGAAATTGCAGCTGTTGCATTAGAAGCTCAGCACCAGCACCCCACATCTTCCCCCAGAACTGAGGCCTGCTGAGGCCTGAGCTCTCCATTTCAACACACCCTGTAAATCAGGCTGCCTGGAAGATTGCAGGCTGGTAACTGTGTGAACACAGCAGTGCATTTCAGCAGAGTTATGGAATCAGTCTCATGGAAGGCACATCCTTTAAGCTTAAGACTCTATTCTACAAAATCTAGCCAGCAATTGTTTTGGTGGCCTGTGCAGGTTTTGGGGACTGTGCATGTTTCCTTTGGATGTTGTTTTCTTTGTTTCTAAACACAAAATTCACTGGATTCAGAAGCGAAACCCCAGATTCATTAGAACAAAGAACCACAGGGACATATGTGGCTGACAAGAACACTCCTCATTTCTAATAGTAACACCAGAAAGAGAGGAAAAAGATAAAGATGATTTAAATACCCGAAAGGATCCGAAATGTCTACATAAGCTGTCAAGTGACTAAGTTTTTGGTAAACTCTAAAAGTCCAGATTCCTATTCGGTAATTGTCTGAAAGAAAAGAAAGCCAGAAAATCTGGCTGACCTTTATTTTGCCAGGACTTTCTCACGGGATTCTACCACAACTTGGATCACAAGTGAGGGTGGCAAATTTTGACTAGAAAACTTTGATAACTAGGCAGCATTTTTTCCTCCTCACTGAATTACAGGAAGGGTTTAAAAGGAAAAAAAAATATAAAAGAGCGTAAAGAAATTCTATCATACCTCTTAGGCGTTCATCATCTTTGGAGAACAAAAAAAAAAACTCTAGCACTTCCTGTGCATGGTAAAGAAAGAAACCTAGAAAAGGACAAAGGGATTTGAGCATCCTAAATTGTACTATCAAATTTCATGAACACAAGTTAATCCTGTAGTGCTTCAGAGAAATGCCATACATTGAAAAGCTTTATTCCCTAGAAACCAAATAAATCTTTTTATTTTCCAAATCCTCTTTTAAAGAGAAAACTGACTGTGTCTTTGGCTTTTGGCCAAACTCAGTTTGGAGTTGGTCAAACCAAAATGACCCAGTTAATTTCCTGTGCTCTGCTCTTTCTTTCCATATTCACATTCACATCCAATGGGTTGCTGGGAGTTTTGACTCTGTGCAGCACAAACGGTTTTCTAAGATGACTTTCATTGCTCAGAGGTGTGCAATGTCAGTTTCCCATTCCCTGAGTGCTGCTATTAATATTCCCACAGCATCCAACTACTACAGCCAAGTAGACAACAAAGAGAAATGCAACTTGCATTTCTTGGTCCTGTTCAATTTCTGACATCTCAGGCTCATCGTCACCCTCAGAACTGCTGTCCTGGAAACGTGGATCCTCTTGCCATGTGGCTTTTACTGGCTTTATTGTCCCAAGCGCGTGAGGCTCTGCAATGACAGCACCAATAGAGAAAAAAAGCCAAAACCAGATTATTCCTCTAATCATCAGGAAGAATTCCTCCTTTCATGTGAAATACTTACAGTGGAGAAGAGAGATTTAGGAAGGACAGAATCTGACCCTGCCAGATTTTCTAAGCTACATTTCTGCTCCACTTTGTATTTTCCACTTTGTTCCAGGGATCCCTTATGTATTCTTAAACATTTCTCATTGCATTCAGAAGACACTGAATACCTTTTCAGTTCAGCACAAGTCTGGGGGGCTCATTGCTTTGTGCTGTTGCGTTGGGTTTTTTAATATTTTGGGTAACTTCACGGGGTTTCTTTTCTTTCCTACATGACTGGGACTTGAGTTAATGTTGTTTCATCTTCATTTCAGACGGCCTCGTTTTATCTAAGGTTAGGACACCCCAATGATCATGTGTCATTCCATTTCCTTTTTCTAAAGGTCCAAGAGTAGAATTCAGTAACAAACAGAATGTTCGTGGATCTTGGGGCCAGCTCTCGGACTTTGCTCCTCCCTCTACATTAACGCACATTTCCTTAAAAGCCTTGTGAGTTCCTATGAAACTTGATATGACTGGTGTGTCACCTTTTTCCCTGTTTGAGGAATTCAGGGCATGAGAATAAGCTTTTTCACCACTCAGCAAAAACCCCCAATGCCTTCTCAAAGCATGCCTTTCAGAATTCCTGAGATGCAAGCATGAGGCACCTCTCAATAATCTACCACAACCCTAGCAAGCAGAAATGAAGATCAAAATGCTTCTGCCTAATTACTGACTTCTGTTGCTGAAAATCCCCTGCATCCTGACCTTTTTTACACCATATTGCCCTACAGTGCCTGCCAGAAGCTCTTCCTTAGCAATGGCACTGTTAGAAGGGTTCTGCTGTTACCTTCTTTGATGCCCAACTCCTCTGTGCCTCCAAAGAAAGAAAACTTGAAGTAACTCGTCTCCTGAGCTGCATCATCCTCAGGCAAAGGTCCCAAATGGTCATCTGGGGCAGAGTCCTGTGCATCCTCTTTGTCCCAGGGTATTTCCTCAGTCTGGTTTGCTCTTTGAAGGTCTTTCAAAGAATAAACCAGAATAGACGGAGGAAATACCGTCTATTCTGGTTTGTTCTTTGAAAGGCCTCTTTCAAATCCGCAGCAATGGTGTAGGAGTTGTCTTCAGACAGTGAGGCAGTGTCTCATCTCTTTCTTCTTTTTTTGGCTTTACTGAAATGAGATTGTTCAAGGATAGCAACACAGCACACGTCCTGTTCGGACACAGCTTCCCTAAGAGCCACCTTGCTCTGAATGTCTCCCTAAGCATATCCAAGCCCATTAAGGAGTGCTTCATTATCAAGGGTAAGCAGTGGGGAAACATCTGAGGTTGAAGTCTAAAAGCAGGAACAAGAGTCCTTTTTAATTAGCCACATCCTTAAGTGACTTTTCACTGAATACACAGTTACACAGAAATCAAGGTATTTAGCCCAGACTTCTTCCTGCCAGTAGAAACATCAAGAGCTAATAGGGTTTGCCCACAGAGCTGCACATCTCAGGGTCCCTGCA
The DNA here is from genome assembly GCF_035770615.1 of Melospiza melodia melodia. Taxonomy (NCBI): domain Eukaryota; kingdom Metazoa; phylum Chordata; class Aves; order Passeriformes; family Passerellidae; genus Melospiza; species Melospiza melodia. The sequence goes on from NC_086200.1 coordinate 6,832,264, forward strand.
CTGACCGTTCTCACCTTCACTTCTGGCAAGGAACACACGGCCTAGAAAGAAAAGATGACGGCGCTACGTGCTGCTGTTGGAGGTCCCAGTTGAGGTCCGACGTCGCTGGTGGGAGCGGCTGCTCCTGCGGGATGTCCCCGACCATGTCCCCCTACGCCTGGGCCTCTCAGCACTCGCTGCTGTCCTCCGGCTCCTGTCCTGGCGACTCCTGGACCGCACAGTTTGAGTCGAGGCCCGGCGCTGCTGGCGGGAGCGGCTGCGTCTGGGGAATGGCCCTGACCGTGTCTCCCTTCGCCTGGGCCTCTCAGCCCTTGTCCCTGTCCCACTGCTGCTGCCGCGGCGACTCCTGGAGCGGACAGGTGGACTCTGGGCCCAGCCTTGCTGGCGGGAGCGGCTGCGTCTGGGGGATGGCCCGGACCATGTCTCCCTTCGCCTGGGCCTCTCAGCCCTTGTCCCTGTCCCACTGCTCCTGTCACAGCAGCTCCTGGAGCGGACAGGTGGACTCCGGGCCCAGCCTTGCTGGCGGGAGCGGCTGCATCTGGGGGATGGCCCTGACCATGTCTCCCTTCGCCTGGGCCTCTCAGCCCTTGTCCCTGTCCCACTGCTCCTGTCACAGCAGCTCCTGGAGCAGACAGGTGGACTCTGGGCCCAGCCTTGCTGGCGGGAGCGCCTGCGTCTGGGGGATGGCCCTGACCATGTCTCCCTTCGCCTGGGCCTCTCAGCCCTTGGCCCTGTCCCTCTGTTCCTGTCATGGCAACTCCTGGAGCGGACAGGTGGACTCTGGGCACGACCTTGCTGGCGGGAGCACCTGCATCTGGGGGATGTCCGTGATGGTGTCTCCCTTTGCTTGGGCCTCTCAGCCCTTGGCCCTGTCCTACTGTTCCTGTCACGGTGACTCCTGGACCGGACAGGTGGACTCTGGGCGCGACTTTGCCGGCGAGAGGAGCTTCGCCTGCGGCTGGGCCCAGCACGTCTGGAATGGACCCTGTCCTCAGGGTCAGGGGACGTGCTGCGTGTTGCCCTTGATCTGCTGATGCTGCTGGTGTCCAGTGAGGAAGATGGCAGCGCCTGCTGCCATGCTGCGTGTTGGGGCCTGCTGTGGCTGCCCGTCTCTGGAGATGGAGGTGGGGAAACCAGCACCAATGGCACAAGGCTGTGGGAGCTGGGGCTGATGGCCTCAGATTCTGACCAGCCACGAGCAGATTGTAGTCCTGACTGTCTGGCCGGCCTGGGGCCATTGAGCTCTGTCTCATCCCTGGAGGCTGTAAGTGCAAGCAGGAATGTCAAAGATCACCCAGGCCCTGGCCAGGCCAGGCCAGAGCAGTGCCTCCAGCCCTCCTGCAGTGGATGCTGCGCTCTGCCAAGCCCGGCCTGGGCACTGCCCCCAGCCCAGGGACACCGGGGACTTTGACTCATACATGTTCCGAGCCCAGCACAGCTGTCACACTCCCATCTCTGTGTGCTGTTCCTCAGGCCAGAGCAGCGCCTGTGGGTGCCCTCAGCAGCACAGGAGGAGCACAGGAGCAATTGCCAGGGCCTGGGGAGGCAAACAAGCTCACAGCACTGAGAACAAAAAGTGTACCAGCACGTGGTTGTCTAGCCAAGCGCTTCTGCTTCTTCCTGCTTTGAGCCCTTGTCGAGACACAGGTTCCCTGCAGAGCCCCAGGTGCAGCTTCCCAACTTACCCCTGTTCCTCTGCCTCCTCCCTGCCCCCAGGGTAAAGGCAATCCCTGGCATTGCATTGGCCGTGCCTCACTCCTAGATCTGCGAAGGCATCGTTGTCCTCCCACGTTGGCTGTCTGATGGAGAAAGGAAGAGATGATGAATTTCTGCTGCTCTCCCTCACGGAGGTCCAGGGTGTCCCAGCTCTTTCTCCAGCGCTTTTCCAAGTTGGGGGTGAAGCTGAAGCCCAGACTCACAGGACAGGGCAGGGCCAGGGCTCCTGGGGCAGGGCCTGGCACAGCACAGCACTTGCACCCTCCTGGCTGGTGGGCCAGGCAGAAGGACACCAACCTGAAGGGGACTCGGATCCCCAAGATGAACATTTCAACAGGGAATTCCCCACTGTCTCTGCACAGCGGGCACTGGAAATAGAAAGCACCAGCGCGCAAGGCCTGTCCCTGCAGGGCAAACACAGGCAGGGTGAGCGAGGCCCTGCTGCTGCTGCTGCTGCTGAGCACCTGCTGTGCCCCAGGGCTCAGGGGAGGGCTCCTACCTGGATGCAGTCCCTGTGGAACCAGGCCTTTTTGCACGCTGGGCACACCAATGTTGTGAAGGTCTTTCTGTCCTCCACAGGTTCCATGCAGATGGGGCAAACGGTGTCCGGCTCAGGAGTCGCATCCACCTCCTGCTCTGGACGGTGCTCAGGGCAGAAAGAGCTGGGGGCAAAGGGATGGGGAAAGTGAGAAATGCTGGATCATTCCCCAGGGGTGGCCATAAAGAGAGATGAGGTACCTGAACGGAGTAACGTATAGATTGACACAGCCGCCCTCCTTGGTACAGGGCAAGTGGAACCATCTGTCACAGTTCTCCCTGCAGCACATGATGGTTGCCCCGCTCTGGCCGCAGACGCAGCAGCGCTGGAAAGAGCCAAGCAGCTGCATCAGCAGCAGCAGCAGCAGCAGCAGCCTCGAGGCCTCCCCAGGCAGCCCCAGGGCTAAGGGCAGGGCGCAGGACGTGGCCGCTGCCGGCTCCCAGCCCACAGAGCCGCCAGCTGGAGGAGGGAGGCTGCTGTGCCAGGGCCTCTGTGCCAGAGCTGCTGGGAGCCAGACTTTGTCCCGACTGTTGGGCCGGCCTTTCTTTCCTGCAGTCTGGGCTAAGCTCTGGCAAACCTCGCCAGGCACAAATCTCCCTGCTCTTGTCAGGCTCTCACCTTCTGTGCCGCCCGCCGCACTGCAATTAGGAGATCTCGAGGGAGAAAGTCCATGAGTCCCCCGCGGTCCGTCTCTTGCTGAAATAGTAGAGTGGCGAAGAACTGCAGCCAAGGGGAGAAGCTGATGAGGAGGGGGCGGGAGGAGCTGCCCATTGCAAAGGTGGAGGGAGCGCCCGGAGCCACTCACCATGCAGAACACGTGGGCACAGAGCCCACCCTTCTGCAGTTTGTCACCGCACATGTCCGGGTCAGCCTCGGCACGGCGACACAGCATGCAGGCTGCAGGGGACAGAGCCAATGGCACCGGGCATGAGCAGCTGTGCGGGGCTCTGAGCCTGCAGCAGCATCGGCCACAAGGCTGCTCTGTCCCTGCCTGGCTGATGGGCAGCGCTGGAGGCCTTGCAGAGCAGGGGCCATTGCGGGCACGGCTGTCCCAGGAGCTGCCCCCTGGCCCAGCTGGGCCCCACTTGGGCAGGAAGGAGGCTCCCAGCCCTGGCATGGCCGAGCAGCTCCTGCCTCCCCCTGCCTCTGTTCTGATCCCCACGCTGCCTGCTACCACAAGAGCCCCTGGGCCAAGCTATCAGAGAGCTGCTTTGCCTTCACCTGGCTCCCTGGCACCAGGACCCTCCTGCTTTCTGTCAGACATGGCGGCTGTCTACGCTGAGTCTATCTCCTCGAAGGACGTGGTCACTTCGAGGTGCTGTTCCTCTCTGTCTATGGGAGAAAGAAGGGGGGGGGGGGGAGTTTGCAGAACAGGCCCAGAACCACGAGGCTCTACTCCCTGCTCAGCCCTGCGTGAGCCCTGCTCCTGTCTGTTTCTCCTCCCGTCGTTGCCTTGAGTAACACTGCAGTGTCCTCTGGCTGTTCCTCTGCTGTTTCTGTGATTTTGGGAAGGGAGAGGCAGGTGAGCCTGCAGCACAGGCCCAGAGCCCCGAGGTGTGGGGCCCCTCTGGTCCCTGGGCAGCCACATCCCCGCCCTACCTTCTCCTCCCGTTGTCAGGTCGCACTGACACTCGGCTTGAGCCCCGCGTTCCCTTTTGTGGCCTTGGTGGCACAGGTCACAATGGCCACTCTGACATCAGCACCGTGTACCCAAAATCGGGGCAGCCATGGCCCCAGGTCCCTGGCAACCACTTGTGGCGGCCCCCTTGGGCACCGAGCTTCTAAAATGGTCCGAGCGTTTGCTCAGGGTGGAAGCAGGGCCAGGACTCCTGCAGCAAGTGCAGGGTCAAATGCCAGGCCCTGGGGCAGCCATCCAGGGTGGCACTGTAGGCAGGGAGGTGCTGTTCAGGCACTGCCACACTAGGGCTCCGGCCCCGGCCAAGGGAAATTTCTGCTCCTGCCCCTGGCAGGCGGTGGCCCAGAGAGCCCGTGCGGAGTCAGCTGCACTACAGGGATTCAAACCCTGCTCTAGGTGAACTGATGTTTTCATCAAGACCTGTCTGCAGAAAACTAAGATGAACCTGATTTGATGCTGCTGCTGATCACCATTGGGTACAGGAGATAAACCTGGACACCACCACAGCTGCCTCCGTTATCCTGCCATCATATGAACTAACAACTTTGACTTTCCATATAAATGGAAAAATTAGTATTAAGCTTCTGAGAAGCGTCATCTTTTATACTGACTCAGCAGAAAGACAGAAAATTCACTGAGAATTTTCTGTGTACATTTGACAGGAGAGCTTGCAACTGTCCTCAACTCAAGTCAAATACAGGAGGATGCTTTTCCTACATTATAGGAACTTTGCCAGTTTGGTCCATGCTTTCCTACTAGAAAATACATTGGAAAAAATTAGGAAGAGAAGCACAAACAATTCTTGTCAATTTTTCTCTTTCGTGTCTTTGCAAACATGCTCCTGGAAATGCAGATCCATGACTTGTGGAACAATCAGTGGCATCTCTGGGAAGCAGGGCAGGGACTGACAGGCAAGGACACACTGCACCTGCCTGATGCTGGGGCAGCAGGAGTTTGCCCATTTTCCTGTCTCCATGGGAGAGCCACCTTGGCTGGGAAACGATCCCTTCACTGGTCTAGGAGGGAGGCACAGCCAGTGCAATGCCAGGGAGCGCCTTTACCCTGGAGGCAGGGAGGAGGCAGAGGAAGAGGGGGGAAGTTAGGAAGCTGCACCCGGGGCTCTGCAGGGCTCCCGGCTAGGTCTCGAAGCACAAGGAGCCAGAAGAGCTTGGCCGGACAATCCCGAGCTCTGGACACCTTGTCCTCAGCACCGGGAACCCATTTGCTTCTCCAGGCCCTGGGCACTGCTCCCGTGCTGCTCATGCAATTACACACAGACACAGAGCTACCTGCTCTGTCTCAACCCTCTTCAGCACTGAACAGCACAACACAGTAACATGTTCTCTTCAGTACATGGTCTAATTATTAATAGTCCTGCAAAGACTCACATTCAAAGCACACACAAAAACCCCAAACCCTGGTACAAACCTTGCATCAACACAAAATGCATGTTGCTGTTCAGAAACACAGGGCAGCCCTTTTGGCCAATGCTTTTTCCTATAAGATCTTTCAAAGGATTGCAAAAGTGACATTGTTTGGCAACTTCTTCAAGGAACAGACAGGAGAGGCTTCTGAGTTTTTAAAGATTTATTGGTTTGCTTTCACTTTCCTTTTGGCATCCTTACACTTCACCCAGCATTCCAGAAAATCGTGAAAATCCAAAATAATATCAGGGGAAGTTTCTGAATTCATTCATGTTTCTCCCAAAGACTTTCTTGACATACATACAAGTGACTGGTCCTATGACATACAGAGACGCAGTGGTTTCCCTGACTGGACATTACAAGACAACGTTATAGACTCCACTATACTAAAACACTTCTGTTGCCTGGTAATTACAAAGCCTGAAGCTCTTCTAGAGGCTTTTCCCAGTGCAACTTCATTAGGTTCCTCTCTGCCCAACTCTCGAGCCTCTCCAGGTCTCACTGAAGGGCAGCAGAGCCTTGTGGTGCCTCAGGCCCTGCTCCCAATTCTGTCCCATCAGCAAACACTGAGGGAACACTCTGTCCCTTCTGCCAGGTCACTGGGGAATAAGGCAAACAAGGCTGGGCCCAGCACGGCGCCCTGAGCTCACAGCTACCTGAGTTTGGAGCTCCCCTGTCCACTTCTCTGCCCCACTGTCCCTGAGCTGCCTCAGGGGCCTGTTATGGGAGGCAGGGACAAAGCCTTGCTGAAGTCCCAGCTGGCAACAACCACTGCTCTCCCCTCACAAGCCCAGCCAGTCACTGCAGCACAGGTGGCTATGGGATTGGTCAAGCATGGTTTCCATTCCTGTTATTCCACAGGCTTAGAGATGGCATCCAAGAGGAGCTGTTCTGTCACCTTTCTGGGGATGGAGCTGAGGCTGATGGCCCTGCAGTTTCCTGGCTCTTTCTTGGTGCCCTTTTGCAAGACTGCAGTGATGTTGGCTTTCCTCCACTGCTCATGCCTCTCTCCAGGGCTGTCTCCTTCCCTGACCTGCTGGCAGAGCACCCTGTGCCAGAGGCAGGAGCAGAGATTTCCCTTGGCCCCAAAAGGGAACACTGGGCTCAGGCCGAGTGTCAGTGCGACCTGACAACGGGAGGAGAAGGCATGAAGGAGCAGAGCTCACACAGGGCTGAGCAGGCAGTAGAGCCCTCGTGGCTCTGGGCTTGCTCTGCAAGCTCCTTGGCCTCTACTTTCTCCACAGAGAGAGAGGAACAGCACCTCAAAGCGACCAGGAAACCCGGACATGGAGCGAGGCTGGGGCTGTGACACCTCAGGGAAACCGGACACGGAGCGGGACTGGGGCTGTCAGCCCTCAGGGAAACTGGCAATGGAGCGGGGCTGGGGCTGAGACACCTCAGGGAAACCGGCCATGGAGCGGGGCTGGGGCTGTGACACCTCAGGAAACCGGCCATGGAGCGGGACTGGGACTGTGACACCTCAGGAAACCGGCCATGGAGCGAGACTGGGACTGTGACACCTCAGGAAAGCGGCCATGGAGCGAGACTGGGACTGCCAGCCCTCAGGAAACCCGGCCATGGGGCTGGGGCTGCAGCTGTTACACCTCAGGGAAAGCAGCCATGGGTGTGGCTTGGCCTTTGACACCTCAGGGAACTCACCATGGCAGCCACCTCCAGGGGTTTTGAAGTACTTGTTTCTTGGTTTAATGCCCTTCCAAGATCAATTTTCCTGATCCTTATCCATGTTTTGGACAAGTATTGCCTCCTGAACAGGCCACCTCCTGGATGTGCAATGATTCCATCTGATCCAGCTGTGCCTCTTCCTTTCTCAAGGGATGGACAGAGGGGCTCTATTGAAGGTGGCATTTCCTGCAGGAAGGGAGGCGATGCCAGACACAGCCACAGGAGGTAGTTGCTCTGCTTCTGGGCCTGAGCCCTGCTGAGGCTTGAGCTGCCCTCTCTGCTGCTTGGCACTGCGGGCACAGCCTGGATAAGATGGGCACAGCCCAGAGGAATTGTCCCGAGCAGGCTCAGGGCACTCGGGTACTGAGCTGTCCTGCTGGGCTCCCTCCGTGGGAGACATGTCCCGAAACCTGGGAGCGGCTTCACGGGGTGCCCGTGGTGGGGAAAGGGCAGAGGGGGAGAGCAAGGCTCCAGTGTGTCCTGAGAGGGCCTGGCTATGTGCCCATGTGATGTGGGAGCTGTTCCATGGGCAGGTGGGCGGGCAGGAGGGAGGGACGGAGGTTGGGAGTGACAGCTGTGGCACTGCAGATTTCCCCAAGCATTTAGTGAGGGTTTCCTGTGTGGCAGGGAGAGAGCCCCAGGGCCCTGGGCTGCTCCAGCTGCCCCTCCAGGCATGTTGCACAGGACCTGCAAAGAGCGTACAGAGTGACCAGGAGCCACAGGCTCCCGCAGCCTTACCCCACCCCCTTGCAGTCCCCAATTCCCCAAGGGAGAAGGGGATCCCAGCACACCATGGAAATGGTTCTGTAGCATCTGTGATCCCTCCTCGACTGGGATCATGACTTGGATTACTTGGAAATGCTGGTGAATGGTGCTTTGAAGACCTTGTCAGATGTTGGAGGCATGTTCTGAATGTACCTTTCCTGACAGAATAATCTGTGTCAGTATGCCAAGAGCTTACCATGAGCCAGTTCCCTTAAATTTCACTGAAGGTAGATCAGTTCTGGAAACCTTACCCTGCTCCCTTCTGGAGCCCTGAGGGATCCCACAGGATCGCTGTCAGTGGGAGGAAGGGGCATTTAGCTGTCCATCCTCCTCCCGTGTGCAATGCCACTGTGTCCTTCTGTGTGCTCTGTGCAGCCACAGAGAAGAGCAGAGAGGGAAGGGGCTGGGCCCAGGGCTGTGCCCCAGGGCTGAGCCTTTCTCAGCTCCTTTGCAGCCCCCAGGGAGCCCGAGCTGCTTCTGCTGCCACTGCTAAGCCCTGGCCCTGCCTGGGGCTGGGTTTCAAGCTGCTGGCTGCTCCAGGGAGTCCTTTCTGCCCCGACTGCCCCGCAAGGGGCTCCTTCCATCCCAGTGTGGGGCCACTGCAGGCACGAGGTCCCCCTGGCCCTGCTCCTGAGTGGAAGGCAGAGCCAAGGGAGTGCCTTGGAGGGCACCAATCACCCAGATGCCCTCACTGCCACTCGGGCCTGAAGGAGAATCTTCAGCAGTGCCATTGGAGCTGTTGTGTCCTGCCTTTCTTTGCAGCTGAGCCTGTTGCTAAAGGTGATCTGGCTTCCCAGCCCATGTTCAGGATTGAGCCTCTGGGAGATGGTGAGGGTACGCCAAGGCCTTTCCCCTGTGAGACCTGCCAGCTCAGAGCCCAAAGCTCGGCCAGGGGGGCATCGCTGCAGGTGCCAGGACAGAGCCATGCATGTGTGTGCCCTCACCCTGCACGATCCACTCACAACTTCTGCTCAGCACTGGCAGGTGTTTGAAGGACGGTGGGCCATGGCCCAGCTGAAAAAGCCCAGATGATTTGTTGATTTTATCCGATTTTGCATAAGCATGACGTTCTGAACATGCCATTAAAGAAATGGAGAATTTCTCCATCTTTTAAGGTGTACTTTTTGTTTCTCAAGTGATGGGCCAAAAGTTAGGACAGAAGGAGGTGTTTCCCCAACAAAGCAGAGGCCGATTGGCAGCCCCTGCTGCAGGAAGGAAGTCCGAGCCAAACACAGGCATGGGCACAGGCACAGAAGGTAATTGCTGTGCCAGGCTCAGCAGGGCTCAGCCATTGGCAGAGCTGTGTGGCTGCAGCTCTTCTTCTTCTACCAGGGCCTCCCTTGCACAGCCCGGCAAAGCTGGAGGTGCCTTTGGAGCTCGTTCAGAGCCCTGGGAAAAGGGGACTCGTGCACCAACGTCCCTCCCACTGCAGCTGCTCTGGAGCTGGCCCTGAGTGCCCAGAGGCCCTAGGCACAGGAGCAGCCCCGAGTGGGAGCCCTGCCGCGAGCCCAGGGCCAGAGCCAGCCTTGGCTCCTGACTGGGCAGGGGCTGCACTGGGTCCTGACAGGGCCTGACTCTGTGCCCTGGGGCGGGGGGAGCTGTCACGGGGCAGGGAGGGCCAGGGATGGCAGGGGCTGCTCAGGGATGGGTGTGGCCCGTGTCCCTCCAAGCAGCGACTGCCCAAAAAGCTGCGCGGCCCCTGGGCTCTCCTCCCGGCCTGCTGGGCTTTGTTGGGTGGCACAGCCTGTGCCACGGGGTGGCAAGGTCCCTGCAGGCCCCAGCTCTGGGGGAAACGGAGAATGTCCTGCCCGCATCCACCGTGCTGCCAGCTCAGCAGTGCAGCACAGCACGGGCTGACGCTCCCCATCGCTCCCACAGGTGCAGCTGGAACCACAGCACATGTTCCTGATTCCCAGAAGGGCCTTGGAAGGGGTTTCTGTCAGGGAACAGGCTTCTGGCTAGGGTTACTGGCAGGCCTGCTTGTCTTGGAGCTGATCTTCATCTTATGCTCTGTCCGAAGTTGGACTTGCTGGAAGAGAAAAGGGTGAGTGTTTAGTTCACTTTCCCTCAAACAGCTTCTTTTGAAAGTCTACGTCAGACAGAAAACATTCCCAGTGAGGTTGCAGTGTAGGGGTGGCCAGTCCTTGATTGTCCAAAGAACTCTGCTGAGGGTTCTGCTGCTGCCCAGAGCTTTCATTGGCCTCCTAAAGGCTGGGCCTTGTCCTGGGGGGGCCCACTGGGCCTGCAGCCAGTGCTGGCTCCCACTGAGGCTGCCTGGCCAAGAGCAGCCCCAGGGGCACTGGGCAGAGGCAAAGCACGGTGGGGAGGAGAAAGAGCAGGGACGAGATTGCCCTTGAAAGGCAGGGGAAGGGAGAATGTTGCTTATCGGAAGAAGCCCCAAAGAGCGGCTGGAAGGGGTGCTGCCTGATCAAGGACCCCCGAGAAGCGGAGGGAGGGCGTATCGGCTTATGGGGTGTCCCGAGGAGCGGCTGGGGAGAGTGGGGGTGTCCCTTAGTGGGGAGGAGCAGCCGGAGCGCTTGCACGGTCCGGTGGTGGGGAGGCCGGCGGGGCAGTCGGAGTAGGCTCCGCCCGGCCGGTGGGCACGGCTCACCCTGCCCGCCCGCAGGACCACGGTGCAGTTCCTGTTGGAGGCGGACCTGCACGGGCTGCTGAAGCTGGACACGCTGATCCCGAACGCGCTGCCTGCGCCATGGCAGCGCAAGGCCAAGGAGAGCGGCCCCGGGCCCAGCCCCGTTGGCGTGTCCCCCATAAAGCCGGCATGTCGCTCCCACAGCCCCAGCAAGACGCCGTCCAAGACACCCGATGAGCGCCGGCCACCGGCGGCAGAGGTTGAGTGCGGGAGCCTGGCCCAAGCTGCTTGTCCGTAGCCACGGGGCTCTGGGCTCCCTGCCACGCTGCCCTACTGGCTGCTGCTCAGGCAGGAGGAGGTGGGCTGTGCTCCTGACAGCCACCCACCTCCTTGCCAGCATGAGGGGCAGAGCTCTGAGCACTGGGGCTGGCGAGCTGCTGTTCGCCCAGCTGAGCCTTGCTGGCACAGCTGTATGCTAGGACAAGTGTGGGCAGGACTGTCAGCTGACAGCTTTACATCCTGTGACCGTTTTTGTATCTTCCCCTTATCTCTGGACTCTGGAATTGTTGCACTAGACCCAAGGAGTTGCACCACACAGTCCCTAACCAACTTGGTGGCAGGGAGGAAAATATAAGTTAGTTGGGACTGGGTGGCATGAGACCTCAGAGTCCTACTTGTCTGGTGGGTGTGATGTGGAAGAGTGTTGGGTTTGCTCCCGTGAAAGCTCTAATACAGGCTGTTAAATAGCTGTAAGACAATATTTTCATATGTGAATGCAGGTAAATCTGGATCCAAAATTCAAAGCACCCCAGCAAAGGCTGGGGGGGATCGCTACATTCCCAAACGCAGCACTATGCAGATGGAGATGGCAAATTTCCTCCTAACCAAAGAGAATGACCCTGCTGAGGATTCCCCTACCAAGAAGGTGAGCATGTTGCTAAGTTACAATTACTTCAATAACTGCTACGCCTTCCTGCCCCTTTACAGAGCAGTGAACAATAGGTTCTATCAAGGGGGCACACGGCACTGACAAGTCCCAGCCATCACTACTTGCAGCTCTGGCCTTCAGGAGCCTAGGATGAGACTGAAGCTGTAGAGACTGCCATGCACTCGAAGCCTATGCTGCTTCTGGTAGCAAAATTTAGCTTTTGACTAACGAGGCTTTAAAATGTAGCAGGCAACAAAAACACAAAGCTGTAAGCCTATGCAAAGTGAAACTGCTGGTGGTAGCTATTCTAGGACAAGGTCTCCACCGGGAACACTTCTGGAATGTTTTACACTGTGTTCTGAAATCTGTTTGTGAAGCATTTGGTCGCTTTGTGGCTGTGGCTTTTCCCTCTGGCAATGACACTGAATTTGCCATTGTTTGAAAATGTGAGCAGGACAATGTATGAAAGTCTGAGGAAAACTGCTTTGACCTGCCTCTGTGTGACTGACCCTTGCAGCACAGTCAAACATCTTCAGATTCTAAGAGAAGGGGACTTAGATGTCTGTTTAAATTGTAGTGTGGGAATTGTTTTAAATGCATTGCACTGAGGGTGATTTGTCTCTGTAGGAGCAACAGAAAGCCTGGGCAGTGAATCTGAATGGTTTTGATGTGGAAGAGGCAAAGATCCTCCACCTCAGAGGAAAACCACAGAATGCTCCAGAAGGTATGATACAGGCTCCGTGTGAGCTGAATCAGCAGGAGGGATCAGGTCAGGGGAACAGCAACACAGAGGCTCTGTGTGTGGTCACAGGAGAAATCAACTGGTTTCTGAGAGCTGTACAGGTTGGAGTCTCCTTTCTTAAGGTTCCTGAGGTCGAGGGAGGGCATAACAGTTAAAGTGAATTTATTTAGGAGAGTTGCTATGACTGCCAGTTGGTCACCTGTTACAGGGCTTGCAAGGGTCTTCAGGGTGGAGAGAGAGATGAGAATCTTGACCTCATGTTCAGAAGGCTTGATTTAATATTTTATGATATATATTACATTATTACTATACTAAAAGAAATAGAAGGAAAGCTCTCAGAAGCTAGCTAAGCTAAGAATAGGAAAAGAATGAATAAACAAAGGGCTGTTTCTCAGCAGAGGGTGAGACCCAGCTCCGCTGTGAGTGGTCAGTAAATCCAAACATTCACCCAAGACTGATCACGCATCCACCTGTTGCATTCCCCAGCAGCAGATAACCATTGTTTACCTTTTGTTGCTGAGGCCACAGCTTCTCAGAAGGGGGAAAAATCCTAAAGAAAGGATTTTTATGGAAAGATGTCGGTGACAGTTACCGGTACTGCAGGTTCCAAACGTTCATGAAGTCTGTAAGAGCATCAAACCCTCTGCTGTGCACTTTCTAGCTTAAACTGCAACTAAATATAATGGGATTCAAAAACCCAAGTGTTTGTTAAATTTGTTTCCATGAATGAGGAAATTGTAGCTCACCCCTGCTCAGCAGTTCATTCTGCCAGTGATTTTAGTGCACTGCAGGCTTGTGAGTGTTTCTCTTAGGACTTTATTTTCACTCCAAGGGATTCCTAGTTGGGTGAGCAGCACTCAGCTGGGAGGAAACTAACTCAGGTTAACAAACCTGTTCCCCTGCACACAGACTATCAGAATAACCTGAAAGTGCTCTACAGTCAGAAAATGGCACCTGGATTGAGCAGGAAGAAGAGCAGATATATTCCCTCAAAGCCAGAACGGGTCTTGGATGCACCAGAGATATTCAACGACTACTGTAAGTAGGCTACAGGGTTGAGTGCTGGGCATCCAGAACATTCTGTACTGGATTGCTGTTCCTAGGACAGGGTAACTGGGCTGTCTGTATTATTTGGTGTACCCAGGCTAGCACAGACCCCTTCTGGAGTGTCCCTGTGTGGCCTTACAGGCACAGTGGTCTAGGGCACTGTGTAGATGCTTTGGAGCAGGGTACCTGGCCCCAGCAGCTGGGCATAGTGACACTCAGAAGGCTGCCCCTCACCTGCACGTGTGTGTGTGCACGTGTGCACCCACACCTGCTGCAGCAGCACGGGTGAAGGGCAGGGCTCTCTAGCCATCATGGTGTGACCTGCATTGCTCTTTCAAATTGTAGAACTGAATGTCATAGACTGGAGCTCCCAGAACTTCCTGGCAGTGGTTCTGGATGACACTGTTTATCTGTGGAATCACGCTACTAGGGAGATTATCCCCCTGCTGCAGACGGAGCATCCAGATGCTTACATTTCCTCTGCATCATGGATTAAAGAAGGAGACTACCTTGCTGTTGGCACAAGTAGTGCTGAGATTCAGGTGAATGCAGGAGTAAAACTAGAGGTGTTTTCAAGGGATTGACAGAACTGTGGGGCCTGGGGACAAAACCTTGGCTGGCAGAGGAAGGATGCCATGCACCTGACTTGTCTTCCCTGGTGTGGGGTGGAACTGCCCAGTGTGCAAGGCAGGGTTTGATTTGGGCGTTTTCTGATAAGCAGTGTTACCTTCTGTGCTATAGTCATGAGATACATATTTTCTCTGTTCCCTGACTGAGAAAGCTGAATGCCAAAGCCTGTGCAGTGAGGTTCCTAGGGCATAGAAACAGGATTTGGTTTCTTCTGAAGAACTTTTTACTTTGCCTCTCCAGCTATTGTTGCATTTACATTGTTGTATATAATACTCCTAGGGTCTCATACCTTCTGGGTGGTTTTCTCACAGCAGCTCTTCACAGCAGTGCTGTTGTTCCTTCTCAGCCAGGGCTCCTCTACAGCCCTCCCTGAATGCCCCACCCCCTTTTATCCCAGCTACCTCCACAGGCTACTGCCCAATCAAGGACAGTGCAGCTGCAGCCCATTTACAATAACTAGAATCAGGGCAGGGTCACTTATACAATACAGAGATCTTTTACTGCAATACATATATTTACTCAGGCCCCTATAAGCTATGGGACGTTGAGCAGCAGAAACGTCTCCGAACCATGACCAGCCATTGTGCCCGTGTGGGAACCCTCGGCTGGAACAGCTGCATCCTCTCCAGGTAAAGCAGTGGGTCAAGGGCAGTTTCCAGTTGTTGCAAACTCCTATCCCTCAATCTATGTGTGGCATGGGTTAGGGATGGCAGAGAAGTTTGTCCTGGCTTGGGATTCTTACTCAGCCTTATCTGTTGGGGCTGTGAGGAGAAGGCCTCTTTCCTGTATTGCAATTTGTGCTGAAGCTGTAAAGAGCTTGTGTGGGTGTTTCACTCACACCAACAGACCTGTGTTGCTGGTAACACTGGTTGAAACCCAGTGGCAGGTATAGCAGTCTTGCAACAACAAAAATGGATTTGGGTGAAAATGTGCAGCCTGGGGCTGGCTCTGGCATAAAGCCTGATGCAAAACAAAAGGTTAGCTCACACTGCAACACCCAGCCTGGATGTCATGCAAGAGCCACGCAAAGCACCACCAACCCTGTGCTCAGCCTTCAGTCATGTATTCTTCCAACAACTCTGATCTCCCTTCCCCTCCTGCTGACAGGAGGCCCTGGTGCCTCACTGAGGCTCCATGCAGGGGAGCAAGCACCAGGGCTCAGCTGACATTTATTGGAGCTTGACTCCCCTACACTTGGAAAAATGCCTTTTTTCCAGGCTGAACTGTGCTGGAGCAAGTTGCAGGAAATATATTTGAGCCCTTACCTGACCAACAACCAGCTCAGCCACGCTGCTTTGCACGGCGGAGCCGCAGTGTCTGAGCAACTCCACCAAGCCTGTGCCTCCCATCAGCCCTCAGTGATTAGCTGAGGGTGGATTATTAACTGTATTCACCTTTCCCTCAGCACAGTACCACACTGTGCCTAGCACCAGCTCTGCCTCCTGCGCCTCACAGCAGCTGGAACCTTCAAAGGTTCCGACTTGTGCTCTGCCAAGGCCAGTGAGTGTGTAACCACAGCCACCAGAGCACCCCCCCCCCACACACACACACATAAAGCTGATATGGGGGGCACAGTCTCAAAAAACAGCCACTGAGCCAGCACCTTCCCAGCAGTGCTGCTGGTGCATCCCCATTTGGCCACTTGGGAAAGATCAGGAGGTCCAAGGATGGAGCTCTCCCTCAGACGCAAATCCTGGGGCCACAGCTGTCTCCAAAGGGGAAGCAGGCAGGAAAAGACTGAAATGCTCTCTTTATGGGCAAAAGAGCTGGTGCAGTAATTCAAATGCCTGGTACAAAAATTCTGTTTAATATTTAGCTCCTATTTAAAACACAGCTTTTCATTTAATTCTATTTACAGAATACTTTCATTTCATTTGTTTCTTTAAAATTACTTAGTTCTCACCTGTTGTATGTCTAGGAATATTTTCTTCCAAAAATAGAAAAAAATAGATGATATCTTTTCAGCAGAAAACATTGGTTGATACAATTTTAAACCATCATGATATGGAAGAATTGTTCTGTCCCTCTCTAAGGTGGAAGAAGCATTTGGATCACAGATCATCTACAATGAAATACTTGACATGTTTAAGATGCTTTCAATCAATTGTGATCGTCAATTGCTTATTCGTTGTAAACAGTCATTTTTCAGTGAAGGGAAAGTGTGTGTGGTATATCTACATGATGTGTTCAAAGCCAGTTCCTACTAATGGCCAGGCTGAATTCCAGTCCATAATGTCCCGAATGATATTTTGCCGCCTTCTTTGGCACTTCATGAAATCTTACCATGATGAAGTGCTGAAACACAGAGATTTTCTCTTAGAGAGTGTCTCATGTTGTAACCCATCCCGTGGATTTTATGCTGTAATTCTTATCTCTTTTAAAATTTGCTATCTTCTGTACAGTTTTCATGAACCTTTCTGTTACAGTCGTGAATATCACAGATAAATGTCATTTTGTACAACTTTGAATTTACCCCAAGAGCTGAGAGAAAACTTGCTCCTCTACTTCAATCCGAGTTTCTTCTATAGTCCAACTTTGTTTCTCTACCATCAAGCTTCTCCTTTGTTGCTGCTCCAAGCCCCGTCCAAGCTGACCTTGAATACTTTCAGGCATGGGACATCCACAACTTCTCTGGGCAACCTGTTCCAGTGTTCCAGCACTCCCTCAGTAAAAAAGGCCTTCCTTTCATCTAATATGTGTAGGAAATCATAAATCTAGGCATAGAAACTTGGAGTGCAAATTTGAAATTCTTTTGATTTGAAGCACATTTTATATGAATACTGACTTACAGATGACTAAAAGATGTAGATGGGCATTTGAGCTGACAAGTTTTGAAAAAGTGCACGGAAATTAAAATTGAAACCACTAAAATTAAAAACTTCTTGCCATTTTCTTTTTCCTCTCCAATTCAAAATTGCATATGTCAGATATCAGTGCTTCATGCAAACCTCTCAGATGCTCTCAGAGAAAAAGCTTTTCTTTCAGACTAAGTTGCGGTTGACGTAGAACACTAGCAGTAGTGAAAGTTTTTCTGGGCATCGGGCAGCACCTTCTCCTTGGATTTGTGTGCAGAATGCATTTTATCCAAACTGGAAAATAGATCCCAGCTCTGTTTTATTCATCGATCTTACTGCATCAGGCCTGAAGATTCTGTGAAAAGTAGCCTGTGGACCTTGAAGATAGTGCATGTGAAACAGATGAGAGGTGATGGAGAAGTTGAGGGAGAGAAGAAAGAGCATATGGGCCAGTACAGACACCAGAAAGTATTTCTTCATGTGATCATGGGAGATTGCAGGAGCCACTTGGTACTATCAAACCAGCCCGACTTGGCACTGGTGCCGCCTTGGGTCTGGGAACCATCCTGCGTATCGTGGATTTTCAGGAGCCAGCCGGTCACTCCCAGCCACAGGCCCCCAAACACAAACCACGGCCCTTTTCTCTGGCAAACAAAACTCACCTGCCCCTCTTCTGGATGGCAGATTGCAGGAGCCACTTGGTACTATAAAACCAGCCCAATTTGGCACTGGTGCCATCTTGGGTCTGGGAACCGTCCTGCGTATCGTGGATTTTCAGGAGCCAGCCGGCCACTCCCAGCCATAGGCCCCCAGACGCAAACTTGCGCCCGTTTCCCTGGCAAACAAAACTCACCTGCCCCTCTTCTGGATGGCAGATTGCAGGAGCCACCTCTTACAGCCAAACCAGCCTGACTTGGCACTGGTGCCACCTTGGGTCTGGGAACCATCCTGCGTATCGTGGATTTTCAGGGGCCAGCCGGCCTCTTCCAGCCCCAGGCCCTCAAACATAATCAACAGCCCTTTTCCCTGGCAAACAAAACTCACCTGCCCTGCTTCTGGATGGCAGATTGCAGGAGCCACTTGATACTATCAAACCAGCCCAACTTGGCACTGGAGCCACCTTGGGTCTGGGAACCATCCTGTGTATCGTAGATTTTCAGGAGCCAGCCGGCCACTCCAGGCTATAGGCTCCCAGACACAAACCTCGGCCCTTTTCCCTGGCAAACAAAACTCACCTGCCCCGCTTCTGGATGGCAGATTGCTGGAGCCACTTGGTACTATCAAACCAGCCTGACTTGGCACTGTGTTGAAAGCGAAGGGAAGCCTATCCACCTTGTCGTTGATCAGCATTGACTCCAATTTATTGATTAAATTAGCCATTTTATATAACAGTGTTAATTAACTTCATGCATATTGCAAAATCCAAGCTCACTATAGGTTAACAGAGAAAACTCTAACCCCTCCTTTTGTTTTACCATACCCATGATTGTTTATTGGAAACAAGACCAGCGTTCCCACTGTGATATTAAAGTCAAGTATTGGAGAGTGCTTTTGTTACTTCTTTAGAAGTTTAGAATATGCCAAAAAGATGCTAGCTGGGGACTTGCAATTAATGAATTATTTGCTGTAAGTAGGTCAAATGACATTAGCTTTCAAAAATGAAAAGTAGTCTTATTCCACGTGCCAATTCTAAAGTAGATTAATAAGCCTTAAGCAGAAGATGGATGTGAAGAGGGATATGACATGAAAGGTTAAGCAACACTGCTGACAGCAAAAGGCTTACCTGCTGCAGATACAGGAGACAAAATACTATTTTGACACAAACATTGCTATTCAGACGACAGCAAAATTTACTCAGTCATGACAGTAAAATTTGCTCACATCAAAATGTGCTAATCAATTCTTAGTGTAAGCTAAGCACCTTAAGCAAAGGGTAGTTCAAGCGTAACTGGTATTTGATGGCAAAAAAGGAAACTTGGCCTGCGTTTCTCACCTCTACTCCATTCAAAAGCTTACTCTGTCTCAGATTCCTTCGGAGGGATAGCAACGCAAGCCGCGAAACTGCACGAAAATGATGATTGAAAGAAAGATAGATTAGAAAAATGGAATAATGGTTCATGTTCTTTTCCTTCCAACTGCTTTGTTTGCCCTTTTAAATTTTTGAAGTCCTTTCTGGTGTCACCATGGTTGCACTGCAGCAAGTGTTCGGCTGTAAGCTGTCCATATTGCCAGCTTCTGGACTGCCTTCAGAAAACTTCCCGCTGGTTTTGTATAGAAATCACAAGCAGTAGAGATGACAAAGACTGCAGAAACCTTCTCATCTCCTTCTAGAGCAAGACCATGTCTTTCACCCACTCTTAACTAGACAACTTTCATCAGTCATGAGGGAGTCTCATGTTCAAGAGCTAGGCAGTGACAGCTGTAAATGACAAAAAGCAGACTGAAATTCTCTTGGGACTCCAGCAGAGAGCAATGAAGGAGGTTGAATTCACCTTCTTGGGAAGTTCTAAAATGCACGTTCACTTGAGCCCAGGAGCTAAGCCATCGTAACCTTTGTTGAGTATGTCTGCGTAGACAGAGTTTCCATCACTGCAGAAGCAATGTTATTTAACCCACGTTATCATCTCTAGCTGCTAAGCTGCACTTATTGCAAAGTATCTGCAACGTATTTTACAGGGTGGGCTTTTATGTGTAATTCCTGAGTAACAGTGCAAAGAGAAGTACTTGGGGTGTGGGGTGGGGGGGGAACCGCAACTCTTAGGTTTTTCAAATCATGGTTCCATTTGAAAGTCAAACAAGATGTCAAACCTTTCTTTCCTAGATGTATTACCAGCACAAACTGTACCAGAAATTTATGACCCGTAACTGTACCATGGACGCTCTTTCTCTGGACTATTCCTTAAGAAACAAAGTCCTCACTAGAAATAAAACAAAATTAGCCAAAGTATTGGCCTGGATTAGTTCCAAGGCTCTGTACTAAAGGCCAAACACATGTAATAATAGTAATAATAATAGAGTGGACTAAAAGTTAAATCAATAGAGCATTACTCAGTTCAAAGATATCTTGTGTCCTAATGTTCTCACAGAAGACTGTAAAAACCTGTCTATTTTTGTGGGTTTCTTTTATCCATTTAGCTGTACCTTCTACTTCTCTCCACTGTCTGAGAACATTGATGGTAAGGTTGGATGACCTCATGTCAACTTGTAGAAGTAAAGAAAGAGAAGCCAGTAAAGAAAGGCAAATTTGTTAATTGCAGGTGGAAAGAGGGAGGCCAACAAGAGAAAACAAAAGAACAGTAATAATGAAATGCTCCCCTGTCTTCTGTGAAAAGTAAAGGCACAGACAAGAAAGAACAAGAGCAAAATTCTCACTAGAGAAACGCACTTGATCTGACTCAAGTATTTTGCGGTACATTTCTTGCTGTTTTCTCATGCCAAACATATTAACCGTTGAAGGTATCCCTTTCCTCTTTCTGGAATACAGCGAGAAAGATGACTGTGTCATTGCTGACAAGCTGCTGTTCTCAGAGGTGTCCAGCTGAAAGTCCTAGATCAACTGATTTGCTCTGTCACTTTGATATGGCATGACTTACAGTTTCAGCACCTGAACTGGCCAGCCCTACAATTCTTTGCCCCTTGAATGGTTAGATAGGCTCCTTGGCAACTGGCATGTGTAAGGACATGAAACTATGCAGAATTTGCACCGTGAGATGATGCCAAATGAGTCACGCCGGTAGATTAACTAGGACATGCAAGGCAGAGAGAGGGAAATGAGAGCACAAGAAGAGAGTACACAAGAAGAGAGTACAATCTCCTTTTTTCTGAAACACTGTAGAGATCAAAGTGAACACAAATCCTCCTAGGGGTAGTTCTTGCAATAGACTAAGAGTTCTTTTTGTGTTCACAGGCCTGGAATCACAGGCCTGGAAGCTTTGGATCACGGCAAAATGCAGATGACAAAACGAGGCCTTGAAGTCACATCCAGTATGAAGCAGTATGAAAGAGGAAAGAAAGCAGCTGAGAGCGTCAACCCTGCTAAGTAGTCTCAGTATTCTTCTTGACATGAGCAGAAATTTGAAATGAGTCTCTGAAAATGGCAAAGGAGGCAGAAGAAAAGGGAGCGATGACTCGTCTGGCATAGTGTTTCCTAACAGGGATCTTCAAAATGGAAAGGTTGTATCATCCTTTCAACTGAAGGAAGGTATGAAAACAACAGGAAGGAAATGGCATCAAATACTCTGGGCAGTGTACTTCTAGACAGAAAGGCCACTGATGGAAAACCAACTAAACTGGCACCAATGCAGCAGCATTGTAACTAAAGCCAGAAATGTCCAGCGCTTCGCTCTCTGCCATTCCATTCAGATGCACACAGCAGCTCTGCAACATTCCTACTGATCATCTCCTTGGCAAACTGGCAGTGAGGGTCCGTGGTGATGCAGAGTCTCCAGGCAGACGCAAAGGAGAGCTGCTTTCTTACAAAAACCAGGCTTTTGAAACACTTAGGCCTTTCTCAGTTCCATAGCTTTAAGCCATAACAAACACAATTCAACCAACCACCATGCACCACGCTGTGAACACACGATGGTTCTAGAACTTGTTGATCTACCTCGAATTCAGCTGCCTCACCTTCCCACAGTCCTTTTCTACTTAGCCAAAGTAATGGGCCTCAGCCCAAGGCCTTCCTTTTGTAAGCTTCTAGCTCTATGCAGCAGCAAACCACTACTTTCTTCTGTGCCAAGACTTCAGGTAGACCATTTGCATCTGCCCTTCCAGTGAAACCTAATGAGGAGAGAAAAGCCTCTCAGAGATGTTCAGTCATTCCATTTTCTAGACAGGCCAAATCCAAAGAAAAGCAAGCTATGGGATTGTGTACTTGCTCTTACAAAACACCTGCTGCCCTCTGACAATCAACTAGCAGAAAACCAGCCAAACTGAGACTTGAGGCAAACAACCCTTGGAAGGGAATAATGATGTGATCAATAAAGACAACACTTTTCCAGGCTACCGAGATATTGGAAATGTCAGCAAAGGCTTGAGAGCAAAGGCTGAACTAATGGGGAAAGGGTAAAAGAATCGCAAGAAAAACATGACCAAAGGTTAAAACAATTCCAAGAAAAACATAGGCAACTAACCTGTTGAAGCCTTCAGGAAATCAGTGGCCGCTGATTTACATAGGCCATTCAAGTTAATTGACCCGTGCACCTTCCACTCCTTTTTCGGCACCATAGGGTGAATTGAGACCATGGAATCACAATTCCTTGGATTCTGTTCTTAACTTTAGGAGAGAAGTACAGCAGCTGAAGTACCTGTTACTGATGTGAAACCCAAAAACACAGAGTTGACACATTTCATTCTTGGCCAATCACAACAAGCAAGACTAAGAGGATAAGGCTGGCTTATTTTCATGACACTTTTCTTCTTTTACAGCCTGCTCTGATTCCGGTGAAACTTTTCCATTAGCTTCTCTCTAAAAGGAGAAAGTCCAGTTCAATGTCCCGCCCTACTGCTGCAAGTATACCATTTCGTTTGTCGAGCCTAAAAATAGAATGGGAAGGTACGGTGCTCTCTGGAGCTAAGGGTCGCTCCCGGGCGTCTTTCGGCAGAAGCCGCGCTAAGGAGAGCACTGTGAGCGGCACAATCGTCTTTGCGCGAAGAAGCCGCTTCTTCCCCTCCAGGAGCCGGAGAGAGCGGCAGCTTCGGAAAGGTGAAGAAGGAAGCTGTACGACACTGGGATTGTGTGCGCAGCTTGCCAACTGATAGAAAACAGTACCTTACCACTCTCCTGACTTTTCCAATCACATGAACATTCGATTGGAAGCTGTTTTGGACAACTTTCCTTTTCTCCCTGCCAAACACTTGGCAGATCTCCGTGCAAACTCTAGAACACGATGGGAGATGTTTTCTGTGCTGGCAGAGTTTCTCCCAGCCAGAACTAGTGGATTTTTAGTGGTTTTTAAACCAGAAAGCCCTGAGTTCCAAGAACACAGCAGCTGCCAAGGACTACCCAAGAGGAGCGCAAAAGTACCACAACATGCCTGCCTCCACAGCTTTTTCCCTGGGACCATGCCTACCCCTAGGCTTATTTACATGCCTCCAGTTAGGGTTAGAGATAGGGTTTTTAAAGCAAGAGTCCCTGAGCTCCAGGAACACTGCAGAGCTGCGAAAGTCATCCCCAGGGGAGAGCAAAAGTGGTGCAACATGGCTGCCTCCACCTCTTTTTCCTTGGCAACATCCCTATACCTAGGCTGATTTACCTGCCTCCAGTGCAGGATAGGGAAAGGGTTTTTTAAATGAGTAAGCTCTGAGCTCCAGGCCCACTGCAGCTGCGAAAGACTTCCCTAGGGCAGCGCAAAATTGCCTCAACTTGCTCCCTCCAGGGCTTTTTCCTTGGGAACATCCCTAATCCCAGCCTGATTTACCTTCCTAGGGTTAGCCTTAGGGATAGTCGTAGGATTATGATTTTTATAATGAAGAAGCCCTGATCTCAAGGCACACTGCAGCTGCGATAGACATCCCAAGGGGAGCTCAAAAGTGCAACAACATGCCTGCTTTCACAGCGCTTTTTCCTTGGCACCATCCCTATACCTAGGCTGGTTTATCTGCCTATGTTTAGGGTTAGGGTTCACCCGAGGGCTAGGGTTTTTTTAACCAGGAAGCCCTGAGTTCCAGGCTTACTGCAGCTGCCAAAGGCATCCCAAAGGGAGCGCAAAAGTGCCACACATGGCTGCTTTCACAGCTTTTTCCTTGGGAGGAACCCTAATACCAGGCTGATTTCCCTCCCTAGGGTTAGAGGTGGGCTTAGGCCTAGGGCTAGGATTTTTAAAACTAGGAAGCCCTGAGCTGCAGGCACACTGCAGAGCTGCGAAAGGCATCCCCAGGGGAGAGCAAAAGTGGTGCAACATGGCTGCCTCCACCTCTTTTTCCTTAGGAACATCCCTATACCTAGGCTGATTTACCTGCCACCAGTGCTGGATAGGGAAAGGGTTTTTTAAATGAGTAAGCTCTGAGCTCCAGGCCCACTGCAGCTGCGAAAGACTTCCCAAGGAGAGCGCAAAAGTGACAACTCTGCAACTTCTAGAACACGATGGGTGTGGTTTTCTGTACTGGCACAGTTTTTCCTAGCCAGACATAGTGGAAAAACTTTCTGCTAAGATGTAGACTACAAAAGACGCTAAAGACGAAGGTACGATGCTCTCTGGAGCTAAGCGCCGCTCCCGGGCGTCTTTCGGCAGAAGCTGAGATCTGGAGAGCACTGTGAGCGGCACAATCGTCTTTGCGGGAAGAAGCCGCTTCTTCGCCTCTGGGAGCCAGCGAGAGCGGCAGCTTCGGAAAGGTGAAGAAGGAAGCTGTACAACACTGGGATTGTGTGCGCAGCTTGCCAACTGATAGAAAACAGTACCGTACCACTCTCCCGACTTTTCCAATCACATGAACATTCGATTGGAAGCTGTTTTGGATAACTTTTCTTTTCTCCCTGCCAAACACTCGGCAGACCTCCGTGCAAAGTCTAGAACACGATGGGAAATGTTTTCTGTGCTGGCAACGTTTTTCCCGACTAGACATAGTGGAAAAGCTTTCTGCTTAGATGTAGACCACAAAAGACCCTAAAGATGAAGATACGTTGCTCCCCGCAGCCAAGCGCCGCTAATGGCCCTCTTTTGGCAGAAGCCGCGCTAAGGAGAGCACTGTGAGCGGCACAATCGTCTTTGCGGGAAGAAGCCGCTTCTTTGTATCCGAGAGCTGGAGAGAGCGGCACCTTCGGAAAGGTGAAGAAGGAAGCTGTACAACACTGGGATTGTGTGCGCTGCTTGCGAACTGATAGAAAACAGTACGTTACCACTCTCCTGACTTTTCCAATCACATGAACATTCGATTGGAAGCCGTTTTGTACATCTTTTCTTTTCTTCCATCCAAACACTTGGCAGACCTCTCTGCAACTTCTGGAACACGATGAGACATGTTTTCTGTGCTGTCAGAGTTTCTCCCTGCCAGACATACTGGATTTTTAGTAGTTTTTTAACCAGAAAGCCCTGAGTTCCAAGAACACAGCAGCTGCAATGGACTACTCAAGAAGAGCGCAAAAGTACCACAACATGCCTGCCTCCACAGCTTTTTCCTTTTAACATCCCTAATTCCTGGCTGATTTGGCTTTGAGTCTTAGGGTTGGTTTTAGGCCTAGGGCTAGGATTTTTAAAATCAGGAAGCCCTGAGTTCCAGGCTTAATGCAGCTGCCAAAGGCATCCCAAATGGAGTGCAAAAGTGCCACAACATGGCAGCTTTCACAGCTTTTTCCTTGGGAAGAACCCTAACACCAGGCTGATTTACCTCCCAAGGGTTAGTGGTGGATTTAGGCCTAGGGCTCGGATTTTTAAAACTAGGAAGCCCTGAGCTCCAGGCACACTGCAGCTGTGAAAAGCATCCCTAGGACAGCGCAAAAGTGCCACAACTTGGCTGCCTCCGCTGCTATTTCCATGAGACCCTCCCGAACCATAGGCTGATTTACCTTCCTAGGGTTAAGGTTTGAGTTACGCCTAGGGTTAGTGGTTTTTAACCAGAAAGCCCTGAGTTCCAAGAACACAGCAGCTGCCAAGGACTACCCAAGAAGAGCGCAAAAGTACCCCAACATGCCTGCCTCCACAGCTATTTCCTTGGGAGCATCCCTTATTCCTGGCTGATTTTCCTTTCTCATCTTACGGTTGGGTTTTGGTCTAGGGCTAGGATTTGTAAAACTAGGAAGCCCAGAGCTCCAGGCACACTGGAACTGTGAAACACATTCCAAAGGGAGTGCAAAAGTGCCACATCATGGCTGCCTCCACAGCTTTTTCCTAGGGAACATGCCTAATCCCAGCCTGATTTTTCTTCCTAGGGTTAGCCTTAGGGATAGTCGTAGGATTTTGATTTTTATAATGAAGAAGCCCTAATCTCCAGGCCCACTGGAGCTGCGAAAGTCATCCCAAGGGGAGCTCAAAAGTGCCACAACATGCCTGCTTTCACAGCGCTTTTTCCTTGGCTCCATCCCTATACCGAGGCTGATTTATCTGCCTAGGGCTAGGGTGAGGGTTCACCCTAGGGATAGGGTTTTTTTAACCAGGAAGCCCTGAGTTCCAGGCTTTCTGCAGCTGCGAAAGGCATCCAAAAAGGAGCGCAAAAGTGCCACAACATGACAGCTTTCACAGCTTTTTCCTTAGGAAGAACTCTAATACCAGACTGATTTACCTCCTTGGGTTACTGTTAGGCTTAGGCCTAGGATTTTAAAACTAGGAAGCCCTGTGCTCCAGGCACACTGCAGCTGTCCAAGGCATCCCAAGGGGAGCGCAAAAGTGACACAACTTGGCTGCCTCCACTGCTATTTCCATGAGACCATGCCCAACCATAGGCTGATTTTCCTTCCTAGCGTTGAGTTTTGAGTTAGGCCTATGGTTAGTGTTTTTTAACCAGAAAGCCCTGAGTTCCAAGAACACAGCAGCTGCGAAGGACTACCCAAGAAGAGCGCAAAAGCACCACAACATGCCTGCCTCCACAGCTTTTTCCTTGGGGACATCCCTAATTCCTGGCTGATTTGCCTTTCTCGTCTTAGGGTTGGGGTTAGGCCTAGGGCTAGGATTTGTAAAATCAGGAAGCCCAGACCTCCAGGCACACTGGAGCTGTGAAAGGCGTCCAAAAAGGAGTGCAAAAGTGCCACAACATGGCTGCTTTCACGGCTTTTTCCTTGGCAAGAAGCCTGACACCAGGCTGATTTACCTTCCCAGGGTTACTGTTAGGCTTAGGCCTAGGGCTAGGATTTCTAAAACTCGGAAGCCTTGTGCTCCAGGCACACTGCAGCTGTTAAAGGCATCCCAAGAGGGCCGCAAAAGTGGCACAACTTGGCTGCCTCTGCTGCTCTTCTCATGAGTCCATCCCGAACCATAGGCTGATTTTCCTTCCTAGGGTTAGGGTCAGAGTTACGCCTAGGGTTAGGGCTTTTTTAACCAGGACGCCCTGAGTTCCAAGAACACAGCAGCTGTGAAGGACTACCCAAGAGGAGCGCAAAAGTGCCACAACATGGCTGCCTCCAGCGCTTTTTCCTTGGGGCCATCATGGACCCTACGGTGATTTACTTGCCTCCAATTGCAGCTATGGTCACGCCAAGGGATAGGGTTTTTAAACCAGTAAACCCTGAGCTCCAGACCCAGTGCAGCTGCGAAAGGCTTCCCAAGGGCAGCCAAAAATTGCCTCAACCTGCTCCCTCCAGCGCTTTTTTCCTTGGGAACATCCCTATACCTAGGCTGATTTATCTGCCTAGGGTTAGGGTTAGGGTTCAGCCTAGGGATAGGATTTTTTCAAACAGGAAGCCCTGAGTTCCAGGGGCACTGCAGCTGCCAAAGGCATCCCAAGGGGAAAGCAAATGTGCCACAACTTGGCTGTGTCCAGAGCTTTTTCCTTGGGACCATCCCGAAACGACGGCTGATT
Organism: Melospiza melodia melodia; assembly: GCF_035770615.1. Classification (NCBI taxonomy): domain Eukaryota; kingdom Metazoa; phylum Chordata; class Aves; order Passeriformes; family Passerellidae; genus Melospiza; species Melospiza melodia. The sequence continues at coordinate 6,859,207 of NC_086200.1, forward strand.
TAGAAGCCTCCAGTTAGGGCTAAAGTTGTGGTTTTTTAAACCAGGAAGCCCTGTGCTCCAAGCACACTGCAGCTGTGAAAGGCATCCCAAGGGGAGCGCAAAAGTACCACAACATGCCTGCCTCCACAGCTTTTTCCTTGGGGACATCCCTAATTCCTGGCTGATTTGCCTTTCTCGTCTTAGGGTTGGGGTTAGGCCTAGGGCTAGGATTTTTAAAATCAGGAAGCCCAGACCTCCAGGCACACTGGAGCTGTGAAAGGCGTCCAAAAAGGAGTGCAAAAGTGCCACAACATGGCTGCTTTCACAGCTTTTTCCTTAGGAAGAACCCTCATACCCGGCTGATTTACCTTCCTTTGTGGGATCTCAGCACCTCAGGATGGAGGTGCAGAGCGGCCGAGACCACCCTTGGGGGGCTCGGGAGTCCTGGAATGTTGCCAGAAGTGTCTGGTGGCTGGACATTGATCCTACACAGGAGATGACACCTGTATGAGGACTGGGAGGATTTCGCTGGGGTGAATGGTGAAGGGATAAGTTAATTAGAGTGTGAGACACAGGGTTTAGGATTTCTGTACAGGGGGGTCTAAAGAAGTAAGATGGAGGAATTGGGGTGTGTCCTTTCCTTCTTCTTCTTTTTCTTGGCCTCCATCTTCTGTGGTGATGGTGGCACTTTGGGATTGGTCATTACTAGAAGTGCACCGGTTAATAAGGGTAGAAGGTATTGGGGAAAAATTATAAATATTGTATACGTAACTTCGGGTATAAAGATAAGTGACCGCCCCGGGGGCTCTCAGTGTGCTCATGGCTGGCTTGCTGTGCAAACCTCTGTTGGGCTGAAAGAAAATCTTTTAGATAAACAATTAATAAACACCGAGACCGAGAAAAGATCAGAAGTCTCTCCTCGTCCTTTGAAGCGCCGGGCTGTCCAAGGCCACCCTGGGCCTTTCCAGGCCACCTAAACAGCCGAGAAACCGACAAGTGGCGTTCGCTGCGTGGGCTACTCCCCGCCAACCCTTTCGGGGGGGGATCAGACCTGAAGAGCTGAAGCTCAAGAGCTGAAGAGCCAAGAGGGCAGCTCCAATCTACGACAAGTTCCCAGGAGAGCACTGATAGCTCCTGAGGAGAGAAGCCTGAGGAAAAAGGCAAAAGTTCTCATTATCTATCTCTAAAATCATCTTCATCTCTGGGAGCACAGATCTTCATTTTTAGAAGCACAAGACTGTGCTCTTTCTTTGTGCAAACTTCTCATGAGATTACAGCTATTTCAACATCTGCTTACTTTAACATAGAAGCCTTTACCTAATATCAATTCAAACACTTTCATTTCCTTATAGTTTTATGTGTTATAAGGGAAAAGAGTCTTTTCTTTATAGCTTACAAGAGGATTTCAGCTCTAAAAACAAAGCATCTTCTCCCCCTCCCATCTGGGACTTACTTACCTTCTTCTTTATTACCTTTAATATCTTCATCTTGTTTTTAATATACGTGCATGTTGTTCTTTTCTCTCACTCAGAAGAAGACTGAAGCACTGAAAAAGTTAACATCACGCCTGAAGCCTACCTAACCCACCAATAACTACTAACAGAAAGCTGTGGCTCAGTTGTGTTCAGATCAGCTTTGTAGTTAGTGTTTAGTTTTCTACACCAGCCACAGAAGTCTCTGGTCTCAGCCAGGCTAAGAAGAAGAAGAAGCAGCAGCCTGAGAGCGAGATCTTCGCAGCCACAGCCAGCCCTGCTCTGGCTAAAGCTCCGCAGCCTCCCCTGTCTCCTTGCCCGGCAGCTGCTGAAGCCCAGCCCGGCCAAACCAGAGCCCATGGAGAGAGAAGCCAGCAAGCAGCCCAGGAAATAGAAAAGAAGCCCAGCCTGCAGCAAGACGGCCCAGCCCAGCCCAGACACAGAGCTGAAGCCCAAACCGAAACCCAGCACCTCCCTGCCGACCAACAAAGAAAAGAAAAGTTTCTGAATTTTTTGGTCTTTACCATGTGTGTTTCACAAAAGCGTGTCTAGCTTTTCAGCAGCTCAACAGACTGTCAGATACACAAAAAACTTTGCATCACTTCCCTACATTTCCTCCCATTCCCAAACATAACACAGGGGCCACTGGGAACAACTGGGATCAGACTGGGAGCAACTGGGAGCAGCTAGGACCAAGCTGGGAGCAACTGGGATCATCATGGCATCAGAGTAGGATCATACTGGGAGGGACTGGGTCTGTGCTAGAGGCAACTGGGATCACACTGGGAGGAAATGGGGACATGCTGGGGACCAATGGGATCATACTGGGAGCAACTGGCACCACACTGAGGGTGACTGGGATCCTTCTGGAATCATACTGGAAGTGACTAGGGGCAGGCTGAGGGCAATTGGGACCATGTTGGGGCAACTGGGATATACAGGAAATGACAGGAATCATGCTGGAGGTGACTGGGAGTGGCTGTGAGCAAATGGAATCATACCGGAAGCTACTGGGAGCAACTGGGAGTGAGTGGAAACACATTAGGGACAACTGGGATGTACTGGGAGAGACCAGGAGTGACTGGAATCACAAAAGAACCATAAAGGAAGTCACTGGAATAATACTGGGAGTATCTGGGATTGACTGGAATCCTACTGGGCGTGACTGGAATCCTACTGGGTGACTTGGAGTGACTGGGACCATACTGGGGGCAAATGGCACTGTACTGAGAGTGACTGAGTTCATCCTGGAATCATACTGGGAAGGACTGGAACCATACTGGGAGTGTCTGGAACTATAGTAGGGCTGAATGGGAACACCTGGGATCATACTGGGAGTGACTGGGATGATACTGGGATCACACTGAGTGTAACTGGAAGTGACTGGGACCATCCTGGGGGTGACTGGGAGCCACAGGGCCCATGCTGGGAGTGACCTGGGGGGAACTGGGGGAACTGGCCCGGCTGGGGCTCAGGGTTGTTCTCCCCCAGGGCTGCCCTGGCTCCTGCTGCCACCCTGGGCCCCACAGAGCCGAGGGACAGGGGACAGCTGAGGGACAGGAGACAGGGGCAGGGACGTGGAGAGGTAGAAGGGAGTTCCAGGGGGTCCTTGAGCCCAGGAAAGGGGAGTCCAGGGTTTCCCAAAAAGGGGGGACAAGGGTGGGGACACCAGGGATGTTCGAGAACGAGGAGTTCAGGGGGTCTCTGGTTTTGCACACAGCGGGGGCTGGGGACTGGGAAAGGCAGGAATGGGGGACCAAGGCATTCCAGGGCATCCCAGGGTCAAGCCAATGGCCAGTCTGGAGGCTGGGAGCCATGGGATGGCCGGGGAAAGGGGAGCAGAGAGCCCTGATGTCCAGGAATGGGGTGTGAAAAATGCATGTATTTTATGATTCGCTTTTCACAAATATTAAAATGAATATTATATGTGTTGTATTAGAAAGCAATGCTGTATTAATTTTCTTAAGTACTGTGTTAAATATAGTTTTAGGTTATAAAAATTGTTAAAATAGAACTATGCTATGTAAGATGCTTTGTTTAAAAGAAAGGACTTGCAGCGAGATAACTTGCAGCCACAGGACACCTAGATCTTTCAGAGAAAAAGAATTTATGGCCTTCTTATCGGAAGAAACAAACTTCTTCCCACCTTGGAGGTGCTATTAGGATTAGAGGGAAGAAGTTGACACTGGTCAGACAGAATCCTGTGTTTGAATGGAATTTATGCATCATGTATGAAGTGTATGAATATGCAACGGGCTGTTGTTTTTAAGGGTTAATCCTTTCTTACCAGGGGTCCTTTTTTGGGCCCGTGATGCCCAGAAAAAGGTACCTGGACGTCCATAACTCTTTGTTTTTATTGTCTCATATTGTCTTAATTCAATTTGTCCAAATTGTTATTACTCTAATTGTGTTACTATATAACCATCTTATTACTATTAAAAATTACTATTACTTTAAAAATTTTAAAAACAAGTGATTGGCGTTTTTCACAATTTGGTAGCAGAGGATGGTTACTAACTCCTCGCTGCCGGTGCTTTGGGAGAGTCAGAGTGGGGAAGGCGCGCCCTGCCCTCTTTGGCAGCCTCGCTCTGCTTCCCCTGAAGTGACCGACAGACGCAGGTTACGATCTGTGGACAAAAGGAGACAATAAAACAAAGAGAACGGGAAAAGGGTCCCTACAACTGCTGTAATTTGCCCCCTAAGAGTAGTAGTGCGCACGAAGAACCCGGGAAGGAAAAAGGATTGGTAAGTATTTCTCGGGGGGCAGGTACGGGGGGATGAATGTGTGTGAATGAGAGGCGGGCTGGTTGTCCCAGACCTGCCAAGTGAGTGCGGAGTCTCCCACGCTGCGTTTCCGACTTTTCGCTGGAAAAGCGGCCAGTAAAGAGACAAAGCGACTCATAAGAGAGTGAAAGAATCCCCGGGGGTGACTGGGACTGGGTCTCAGGGAGGGGTTGGACCCCTCGGTGGTGGGGAGCAAGGTTTCCTAGCCCAATCCACTAGGAAACAGGACAGGAGGGGCTCCTAAAACCTGCTGGGTTGAGGGATTTATATTCCAAGAGCATCCAAGAGCAGGGTTGAGCAGAATTCTGTCCGAGTGAGGATATGCCCGGGAACACTCAGGGTGGGACAACACAGCTAGATTGGGGGATAAAAAAATGCCCAAGAACATCCAGGGTTGGACAACACAGCAGAACAAATGAAATGCCAAAGAGCATCTGTAGTTGTACCACACCGCTGGGTTGAGGGACAGAAAATGCCCAAGAGCATCTGAGGTTGAACAACACAGCTGGATTGAAGGAAAATTACCCGAGAGCATCTGGGGTTGGACAACACGACAGGATTGAGGGAAAAATTGCCCAAGAGCATTTGGGGTTGGATAACACAGCTGGGTTGAGGGATATCCAATAGCACCGGGACTGGCCAGTAACACCTAAACTTGTAATAGGCGATGTGAAAGTAAAAGGTACCTTAGTGTTGTTTTGTGGTGTGTGAGAGTGACACACACACAGAGCCAGCCTCAGCTTCCTGGGCAGGTGGGAAGGGGGAGGTGTGGAAAGAGCGAGTGACCTGCACACCAGGCTGCAGCTCCCGGCTGGGTGGGGGCTTCTGGGCCCAAGAGGAGCGAGTGACCTGCGAACCAAGCTAGCGTTCCCTGGGCGTGTGAGGGGCCGTAGCTGAAGAGTGTGAAAGACACGCAGACAGCCTCACAGGGGAACGGGCACCAGAGGCAGCCAGAGTCAGGGCCCTTCTAGGGGGCCTGGTGACACTGAGACCTGGAGGTAAACCCCAAAGCGAAAGAGGGGGCCACAAGGACCTGTGATTTCCTAGCAATAAGGATCCACTCTGTGTCTTGAGAGTGTGAAGGAATGTGTGAAAGTGAATGAGAAATAAAAGTGAGTGAATGTAGACGAATGAAAGTATAGGTAATGTCGATTGTGCATTTTAAGCCTTACCGTATCTCCTTGGAGGGAGTTGGATTGTATTGAAAAGCAGTGTGAGAAAAAGGGGTTTTTTTGGGTGTAAGTAGTTGAAAGAAAAGTGGTATTTAAGTTGTTAGTAAAAAGTGAAAAACAGAAGCAGGGGACGAATAGATAGAAAACTGAAAAATGAGACAGAAATTCAGTAAGGTGGATACAGGAAAAGAAAAGCAGAAAAAAAATACCAACAGAAATACCCCAAGACAGCACTTTGGGAGTTATGTTAACAAACAGAAATACAACTCATTGCAAAATACAGGGTATGCAGAAGTTGATGAGAAAAAACATGCAAACTTGTGAATTATATACTTAAAAACAGCATTAGAAAATTTAACACAAAAGAGTTATTTATTGATTCAAGGTATGCCTTTAGAGTAGCACATACCTTAAGAAAAATTTTAAAAGGGAGATTGCTTAATTAAAGAAGAAAAAGATTAGTACATGAGAAACTTATTTCCGAGGTTTTAGAGGCATTACAATTACCTAAGAGAGATAGCAATAGTACATATTAAACGACACCAAAAGGTAAAGACCTAGAAATAAGAAGAAATAAAATAAATAATTGGCAGATCAAGAAGCTAAAGATGCAGCAGAAAATAGAGCTGAAAGAGTTAATATTAACTCCAAATGAAGAAAAAAAAAGGGGGCGGGAATTAAAACAAGATTGTGGCGAACAAGATAAATCGGGGAAATAGAAACATCTTGATATGGAAGACAATTAGATAATAAAACGCTTACGAGGGAATAGCAGAGGACGTGTATCAAAAAGCCCGGTGGGATACACAGGCTAGGTGTGATCATTTTTTTAAAAGAACTATGGGTGCATTGAGACTTTTAGAGTAAAAAAACAAGTACCTGAAACATGTATAATTTGCCAAAAGATAAATAAAAGGGTGATGAGAAAAACAATATGAGAAGGTCGTCAGTTAGCTCGTCGACCATTTCAAAGCATCCAAAAAGCAAAACGGGGAAAGTATAGAGCTGAGAACAAATTACCTCATCCATTCCCGTTCGTTCCCCCACTCGTTCGCACCAGCCCTCCCAGCCCCTGTGCCGGCTCGGGCACAGTCCGTCTGTCCCGGTCCGTCTGTCCCGGTCCGTCTGTCCCGGTCCGGCCGCCTGGCCCGCGTTCTTGCCGGGGGTGGGGGTCTGTCCTGCCGTGTGCACCGTGGTCACCGCGCTGATCGCACCGAGGGGGTCCCGTCTGTCCCATCCCCGGCTGCCCTGACTCTGTCGGCTCCCGCCGCTGCAGCCGGGGTCAGTCCCGGCTTTGTCTCTGCCGGATCAGCCACCGTGAGCCGAGTGAGGGCGATCCCCGCTCCAGCTCGGTCTGCACAGGAACAGCCCCTCGGGCGATCCCAGCCACAGACCCCGCCTCTGGAGCCCCCAGACCCTGAGCTGTGCCGATCCCCTCGGGCCATCCCGGCTGCAGACCCCGCCTCTGGAGCCCCCAGACCCTGAGCTGGGCCGATCCCCTCGGGCGATCCCAGCCACAGACCCCGCCTCTGGAGCCCCCAGACCCTGAGCTGTGCCGATCCCCTCGGGCCATCCCAGCCACAGACCCCGCCTTTGGAGCCCCCAGACCCTGAGCTGTGCCGATCCCCTCGGGCCATCCCGGCTGCAGACCCCGCCTTTGGAGCCCCCAGACCCTGAGCTGTGCCGAGCCCCTCGGGCCATCCCGGCTGCAGACCCCGCCTTTGGAGCCCCCAGACCCTGAGCTGTGCCGATCCCCTCGGGCGATCCCAACCACAGACCCCGCCTCTGGAGCCCCAGACCCTGAGCTGTGCCGATCCCCTCGGGCCATCCCGGCTGCAGACCCCGCCTCTGGAGCCCCAGACCCTGAGCTGTGCCGATCCCCTCGGGCGATCCCAACCACAGACCCCGCCTCTGGAGCCCCCAGACCCTGAGCTGTGCCGAGCCTCCCCGTCCTGCCCTGAGCTCCATTCCCTTGGTAACCACAGCTCCGGCTGCTTAAGGAAACTCTCTAAAGGAATCACTTTATTGAAACACTAAAAAATCAGTTAGAAGAAAGCCCTCTCCTGATTCTTCCTAAAAATACATGAGAAAGGCTGTAGAAGATAAAAATCCAAAAAGAATGGGATAAAGAGATTGGTCTATTTCCATTAAGAGAGGTTCTCAAAGGGGGGTGATGGATCAGAGTTTGTAAATGCTTCTTTGACTTTGTCTGAGGTCTGAAATTTTAAGAAATAAATAAAAGAGATATTTGGAGAATCCCATAGGCATAGCTGAACAATTAGACCAACTTTTAGGTCCAAACATGTATACTTGAGAACAGATGTGGTTGGTAATGAAAATAATATTTTTCTCAGGAAGAAAAGCAATTAATCAGAGCAACTGAAATAAAAGCTTAAGAAAAAGATAATCTTCAGGGACCCCCAGAGAAGACAAAATGCCAACTGTACCTCCTGAATGGGGTTAAAATAATGAGGAGGGGAGTAAACACATGAACAGTTATTGTAATTACATAACCAAGAGAATAAATGAGACAGCATATCAAAGGCGAAATGTGAAAACAAAAGATTTTTGAGAGACAGCTTTTAGAGGGGAAAGAAAAAACTCCAAAAAACTCCAACTAAATAGATAAACAAACTTTAGAGAAAAAGGAAAATGGTCCTAAGTAAGCAGAAGATCTGAAAATCTTTAAAGAAATGGGCCCATTAAAAAAAAAAAAAAAAAAAAAAAAAAAGTCATAGGCTTTAATTTTTTTGGGGGGGAACAAATACCATGAGGAGCCTGTGATAACTTTAAAAGTGGGTCCCCAAGAAGAAGAATTGGAATTTGTTATAGACACAGGGGCAGAGAAAACCTGCCTGTTAAACGTTCCAAAAGGTTATAGTGTGAGCAAACATATAGTGAAAGTAACAGGGGCAAAAAGAGGAAGTTTTACATTTCTGGTCATTAAAGATGTGGTAATTGAGGGAAGAAACTAAAATTTAGGTGGGAGATGTGTTATTGGTCCCAGGGGCAGGTAGCAATTTATTGGGAAGAGTCTTACAAGTGCAATTAAGAGTAAGAGTTATATCAGAAAATAAGAAAATGACAGCTAGAGTTTTGAAATTAAGCCAAGAGGATGAAGAAAAAAAAATCAACAAAGAAGTTTGGGCTGGAGAAAGAAATAGGGGAAGAATAAATATCGACCCCATAAGGGTTACAACTGAGAGAGGAGAAAGAGAGAAGTTGAAGTAGAGAAGTAGTTAGGAAACTCTGAGATGTTAGAATGTGAAGTGATGACATCTTGGTGCTAGAAGAGAGCAGAAGTGTGAATGCAAGTTTTTTGCATGAAAGGCAGAGAAGTATCTTAACACATGGTTGTTAAGAGGTTATTCAATGCCACACTGGGGTCCGGAAAAGCCTTAGCAGAACGGGCCCTCCTTGAAGAGAAAAGAGGATAAGTTGACGAGAGAAAGAGAAAGAATGTCAGGAGCACCTGGGCACGCCAGGTTTGGGGTTGTCAAGGTTGGGAGGTGTCTGAGCGCTCCCTGCGATCGGCGGGGTCTCGGGGGCTGCGGCACGGACCGATCCATGGAGGTGCCCCGGGCGGGGCTGGCAGCAGAGGACACAGGTTTGCGGCCAGGAGCGGGCTGGCTCCGGGGCAGAGCTGCCGGGGGGCTCCCAGAGTGTCGGGGCGCCGAGCCCAGGATGGCAGCGTCAGCCTGGAAGTAGGCCGAGAGAGAGAAGGGGAGAGAGAGAGAGAGAGAGAGAGGGAGAGGGCAAAAGAGACCCAGGGCAGCCCCCAGGGTCCCCATGCCCGGGGCTGCTCTCCCCTGCCCCGGCCCTGCAGCCAAGGGGCCGCACCGGGGGAAGGGCCAAGAACAGCACTGACAGCAGGGCTATGAAAAGAGGGGCAGGGGGGACTAGCACTAAAAGATAAAATCAAAGCAGAGATTGCTGACTCTCCAAACCTCACAAAGCGGTTTGTTTTTCTTAAGTAAGAGGTTTTTTGGTTTTTTTTTCTTTTGTGTGTTTTGTTTGCCGTTAACGAGAAGGCTTTTTTCCTGAAGAAGAGGCTGCTGTAGAGAAAGCTTTTAGCTAAACCCAGAAAGTTTAGAAGGAAAGCGAATCGTAAAAGTTAATGCAGTATTATCTTTCTTTTATTATCTATGCTATTAAGAAGTCCTTTCCAGGTACTACTGAAGCAACAATCAAAATCACGGAAAGAGAGTGAATTCATGCCAGCAGAATCAAAGGACTTGTGAAGAAACTTGAGGAACGAACTATCATATTTAAACCGGGTGATACTGAACTGACTTTCCAATGAGGACTGAGTGGTAATGGTTTGAGAAAACCCAAATGATCCAAGAAATGTACAAAGAATAACACTGAATTAAGAAATAAGATAATGCTTATATCACTGGATTTGTGCACTGCCTGAATAAAACATCTCCTTGGGGGAGGAATACCTCAGATAGAAAGATCAAGAACGTTTTTGTATTCTGACCTTAGCCCTAGAATTGTACAAGGGAGAAGGGGAATTACTATTTCCATTAGTAAACTTTACTTGATTCATTCCAATACTGGGCATGCTAGGTGGGTTATAAGTAAATGCTTAAATTGTAAGAGTAATTAGTGTTGTGATTCGCAAAATTTATGCTCTTATTGCAAAAAGTGTTAAAGTACTGACTTGGTTTTGTGGATGGGAATTATTAGTGCCTGTTAAATGAGAGATACCTGAGGAACAGTCAGAGACCACAGTTAAAGAGTGTCAAAAACAATTTGCCTAGCAATTAGTTAAGAGAAAGTGACAAAAAAATAGAGGGCAAGACCAGATTGGCCTCTGTATTTCACCACCAAGAAGATCAAATAAACCTGCTGTGGGTTGCAACCTCACAGGCATGGGAGGTGGCAGTATAAGCCATACTGGACCTCTGTTATTCCTGTTTCTGGCACTCACTTGTTGTCTTTTCCCTTTCGGGATACCAGCAGGATTGTGTCACAAATGCTACAGAAAGCATCACATAGAAAGAAACCAAAGTTCCTCCTTTATTACACACACCTATGTCAACAGCCACTGTTATAACCCATCCAAATTAAGAACTTGTAGGCAAAACAGAGTAAATTATTAGATTACAAGAAACTTAAGAAAAAGTGGCAATAGATTTAGAACTGAATGTCCAAAAGGAGAGAGATGGATTTGTTTTAAATTTAATCTTGAAGATGCGGCTCAAGATTTGGAAAAAAAACCCCAAATAATAAAGGAAAAGGTAAAACCAGCACAGCAATCTAACTCTGTATTGACTCCAAATTATCTGTTGAATTGTATTACAAGACTCCAAGCAGTTACAGAAATGATAGCAAATAAGGCTGCCCAGGCATTAGAGTTAACATTAAGTCAGCTAAGCCAAACAAAAACTGTAGGGTATCAGAAAGGTTCGCTTTAGACTGTTTATTGGCCAAAGAAGGGGGTGTTTGTGGAAAGTTCAATATATCAGATCGTTGAAAATTGATGACCACAGAAAAGTCATTCTAGCAAAAGCAAAAGAAATCAAAAAGAAAAATATATACGCATATAACAACCCAGGTACCAGTCCAAAAATTAGAAAACAATGTTAAAATCTAGCTGGTGGGGTAATGTATTAGAAGAAATTAAGATCTTTCATTTGTGTTACAACTGTTTTTATATTTCTTTCTTGTGTAATCCCGTGTTTTATTTTACCAGCATAGTCCAGAAGATATAAGTAGAAAAAAAATATTGCTCAAGCCAAATGATTTACAAAGAATAAGAGTGGGGATTGTGAAAAATGCATGTATTTTATGATTGGCTTTTTGCAAATATTAAAATGAATATTATATGTGTTGTGTGAGAAAGCAATGCTGTATTAATTTTCTTAAGCACTGTGTTAAATATAGTTTTAGGTTATAAAAATAGAAACTATGCTATGTAAGATGCTTTGTTTAACAGAAAGGGCTTGCAGCGAGATAGCAGCCACAGGACATCTAAATCTTTCAGAGAAAGGGAATTTATTGCCTTCTTATCAGAAAAAATGAACTTCTTCTCACCTTGGAGGCACTGTTAGGATTAGAAGGAAAGAAGTTGACAATGACCAGACAGAATCCTGTATTTGAATGGAATTTATGCATCATGTATGAAGTATATGAATATGCAACAGGCTATTGTTCTTAAGGGTTAATCCTTTGTTAATGGGTGTCCTTTTTCAGGCTCCTGATGCCCAGAAAAAGGTACCCGGACATCCGTAACTCTTTGTTTTTATTGTCTCATATTGTCTTAATTCAATTTATCCAAATTGTTATTACTCTAATTGTGTTACTATTTTTATAACTATTTTATTACTATGAAACTTTTTAAAATTTTAAAAACAAGTGATTGGTGTTTTTCACACTGACTGTTCACCGCTGCCAATGCTCACAGTATTCTCCTAACACACTTGAGCTTCCTGTCTTTCAGTGAGAGAAAGATTCAGCTAAAGTCAAGGAAAGAGGGCAGGGGAGATGGAAACCTTCCCTTGGGATGCTTTTAGGAAGGCCTGAAGGGACCCTGCCTTTCCTTGGAACAGAGGTGGTCACCATGCATGGTGTTGCCTGACCTGCCCTAGGTGCTCCTCTATTCCAGAAGGACTTTTGCCCACTTCATCACTTGTCTGTCCCTCCAATTCCAGGGCCTCAAACCTGCTCTGTGAGATTCTAAACCTGTAAGTCAGCTGTAAGTTTTCAGAATATGGCACTGACCATGGCTCTAAGTAAGTTTTTTTAATCAGGCTTACAATATATTTTGAGAAGAAGAAGGAACAGAAGGGGTAGATACCACACAAGAATCCAGCAGTCTTCCCAGCTTTTTTGTCTGGGTTCTATGAAGCACAATGCCCAGTGCTTGCATTTTGCTGTCTTTTCATGTGTTCTGGTGACCAGAACCATCCCATGGCCAGGCCCAGGATAATTTGGGTGCCAAAGTCCCATTGCCTGCAAACATCACACTCTTTTTTACTCAGCTGGTGCTCAGCTCAGCATATTTGCTGAGACAACTTTAGGACTGTTTTCCTTAACTTGGCAGTTCTAGCAGAAGTCCTTATGGCCCCTAAATTCTGCATCCTTTGTGTCCACTATCAATGGGCATCCTTCTTCCCAAGCTTTGTCAACCTCCCTCTGGGTCTGAGATCAGTGAAACGGGCCCAGCCCTGAGTCTTAAAGACAATTCTAGCAACAACTACTTTGCTTTTCTAATACCTGGCCATCACTTCGAGCTTGTAGGCTGCTATGTGTGTCACAGGTTAAATGTCTCTTCCTGTTGATCAGGCTTGGAAGTGTGCACAGCCCAGGCATGACAGGATATGTTTTCTTCAGGAAATGGGACGTAGGGCCCAGCTTGCAACAGGTCCAGGCCCGCGCCTTCCAGAGCGCCAGAAGGTTCGCGGCGCCATTGCAGGGCTCAGAGCGCCTCCTTGTGGGCAAGAGTGGCCTCGACAGCGCGGGCGCCGCGCGGCGGGGCCAGAGGGCGGGAAAGGGCGGGCGGGTGTGAGGGGCAGGGCGGTTCGTGCCTAGAGCCGAGCCCGCGCTGTACCTCGGCGCCTTCCCGGCTCGGTGTTGGGAGCGAGCCGCCGCTGCTCGGGCTCTGGGAGAAGCGTGCGGCCGCTGCGGAGTCCCAGCCCACAGATCTGGCTGCTGGCCGAGGCTGCAGTGCAGAGCTGCCATGCCAGAGCTGCCGTGCGCCGTGGCACTGCCAGAGCCCCTGGCAGAGCCGGGCTGGAAGTGCCGACAGCTGAGGGAAGCCCTGCCATGGCAGCGCCCCAAGCTCTTGTTTATCCCACAGAAAGAGAGGATCAGCACCTGGAGGTGACTGCGTCATTCCTGGAAAGGGACTATCTGCTTACAGTTGCGATGTCTGGCAGCAAGCAGGACGGCACTGGTGCCAGGGAGCCAAGTGAGGGCAAAGCAGCCCTGTGACAGCCTGGCCCAGGGGCTCTTGTGGCAGCAGGCAGCGTGGGGATCAGAACAGAGGCAGGGGGAGACAGGAGCTGCTCGGCCATGCCAGAGCTGGGAGCCTCCTTCCTGCCCAAGTGGGGCCCAGCTGGGCCAGGGGGCAGCTCCTGGGACAGCCGTGCCCGCAATGGCCCCTGCTCTGCAAGGCCTCCAGCGCTGCCCATCAGCCAGGTAGGGACAGAGCAGCCTTGGGGCCGATGCTGCTGCAGGCTCAGAGCCCCGCACAGCTGCTCATGCCCGGTGCCATTGGCTCTGTCCCCTGCAGCCTGCATGCTGTGTCACCGTGCAGAGGCTGAGGCCTGTGCCTCCCCTGGCCCTGGCAACTGCTCCTGTGCTGCTCCTGCACTGCCCAGGGCACCCACGGGCCCTGCTTGGGCCGCACGCAGACCAGAACCAGCTGGGGCTGTGACAGCTCTGCTGCTCTGGGCCCAGCCCTTGGGCAAAGCACCCGCCTGTCCCTGGGCTGGGGGCAGTGCCCAGGCTGGGCTTGGCAGAGCCCGTCCGCTCCTGGAGGGCTGGGGGCACTGCTCTGGCCTGGCCTGGCCCGGCCCTGGGGTCCCTTGGCATTCCTGCTTACCCTTGCATCCACCAGGGATGGGCTGCAGCTCAATGGCCCCGGCCTGGCCGCACACTCAGGCCTGGAGCCTTCCCATGGCTCCCCAGGGCACGAGAGCCTCAGCCCCAGCTCCCAAACACGACCTAACAGGGTTTGCTGATATTGATCCCTGTTAGACCTTTGAAAGCATGTTGAAAGTAACCTTGTTTGGCAACTCCTTCAAGGATCAAACGTGATTCGCTTCTAATCAGTAAAAACTTTATTGGTTTGCTTGCACTTCCTATAGGGTATCCTAATGCTTCCTTTGGCATTCCAGAAAATAATGAAAATCTAACAAATTCTAAAGAGAAGTTCTTGAATCCACTATGAGGAGAAGTCTCTACATTCACTATCCTTACATACACTTAAGTAGCTGCTCCTGTAACACACAAAGATGTAGTGGTTTACCTGACTGGACCACACAACAGGATGTTATACACACCGCTACACTAAAAAACTTCTCTTCCCTGTTCATCACAAATTTAAAGCTCTTCTTGAGGTCCTGACTTAATTTTACATGCACATTCATACCTGCAATCCCTCCCCATGCTCAGTTTTCACCTAGACTTACCAGGGAACAGATATTCCATACTTACCTCAAGCAATAATCTACGTCTGTCTTCCTAACCCTCTTTTTCTTCACTGACTTCTACTAATCTACAAAATAACTTGGACCCTCTGCACAAAAGAAACATCCAATTAATAGCCTTAAACACTTGTGATTGTGCTGCTATTTCTAACAATCTTGACCACCACAGCACTAAAATCAGAAATCAATTCTTCACATCCTTCCTGTTCTCCTGCCTCCACCACGCCTTGGCTCCAGCAGAAATGTTCCCTACTGCAGCCTGGTGTGCTAAGAACAATCAAAGGCAGCAGCACTTTTCCTCAACATGCTGCAATCTGAATTGCAGTGAAATTGCAGCTGTTGCATTAGAAGCTCAGCACCAGCACCCCACATCTTCCCCCAGAACTGAGGCCTGCTGAGGCCTGAGCTCTCCATTTCAACACACCCTGTAAATCAGGCTGCCTGGAAGATTGCAGGCTGGTAACTGTGTGAACACAGCAGTGCATTTCAGCAGAGTTATGGAATCAGTCTCATGGAAGGCACATCCTTTAAGCTTAAGACTCTATTCTACAAAATCTAGCCAGCAATTGTTTTGGTGGCCTGTGCAGGTTTTGGGGACTGTGCATGTTTCCTTTGGATGTTGTTTTCTTTGTTTCTAAATACAAAATTCACTGGATTCAGAAGCAAAACCCCAGATTCATTAGAACAAAGAACCACAGGGACATATGTGACTGACAAGAACACTCCTCATTTCTAATGGTAACACCAGAAAGAGAGGAAAAAGATAAAGATGATTTAAATACCCGAAAGGATCCGAAATGTCTACATAAGCTGTCAAGTGACTAAGTTTTTGGTAAACTCTAAAAGTCCAGATTCCTATTCGGTAATTGTCTGAAAGAAAAGAAAGCCAGAAAATCTGGTTGACCTTTATTTTGCCAGGACTTTCTCACGGGATTCTACCACAACTTGGATCACAAGTGAGGGTGGCAAATTTTGACTAGAAAACTTTGATAACTAGGCAGCATTTTTTCCTCCTCACTGAATTACAGGAAGGGTTTAAAAGGAAAAAAAAATATAAAAGAGCGTAAAGAAATTCTATCATACCTCTTAGGCGTTCATCATCTTTGGAGAACAAAAAAAAAAAACTCTAGCACTTCCTGTGCATGGTAAAGAAAGAAACCTAGAAAAGGACAAAGGGATTTGAGCATCCTAAATTGTACTATCAAATTTCATGAACACAAGTTAATCCTGTAGTGCTTCAGAGAAATGCCATACATTGAAAAGCTTTATTCCCTAGAAACCAAATAAATCTTTTTATTTTCCAAATCCTCTTTTAAAGAGAAAACTGACTGTGTCTTTGGCTTTTGGCCAAACTCAGTTTGGAGTTGGTCAAACCAAAATGACCCAGTTAATTTCCTGTGCTCTGCTCTTTCTTTCCATATTCACATTCACATCCAATGGGTTGCTGGGAGTTTTGACTCTGTGCAGCACAAACGGTTTTCTAAGATGACTTTCATTGCTCAGAGGTGTGCAATGTCAGTTTCCCATTCCCTGAGTGCTGCTATTAATATTCCCACAGCATCCAACTACTACAGCCAAGTAGACAACAAAGAGAAATGGAACTTGCATTTCTTGGTCCTGTTCAATTTCTGACATCTCAGGCTCATCGTCACCCTCAGAACTGCTGTCCTGGAAACGTGGATCCTCTTGCCATGTGGCTTTTACTGGTTTTATTGTCCCAAGCGCGTGAGGCTCTGCAATGACAGCACCAATAGAGAAAAAAAGCCAAAACCAGATTATTCCTCTAATCATCAGGAAGAATTCCTCCTTTCACGTGAAATACTTACAGTGGAGAAGAGAGATTTAGGAAGGACAGAATCTGACCCTGCCAGATTTTCTAAGCTACATTTCTGCTCCACTTTGTATTTTCCACTTTGTTCCAGGGATCCCTTATGTATTCTTAAACATTTCTCATTGCATTCAGAAGACACTGAATACCTTTTCAGTTCAGCGCAAGTCTGGGGGGCTCATTGCTTTGTGCTGTTGCGTTGGGTTTTTTAATATTTTGGGTAACTTCACGGGGTTTCTTTTCTCTCCTACATGACTGGGACTTGAGTTAATGTTGTTTCATCTTCATTTCAGACGGCCTCGTTTTATCTAAGGTTAGGACACCCCAATGATCATGTGTCATTCCATTTCCTTTTTCTAAAGGTCCAAGAGTAGAATTCAGTAACAAACAGAATGTTCATGGATCTTGGGGCCAGCTCTCGGACTTTGCTCCTCCCTCTACATTAACGCACATTTCCTTAAAAGCCTTGTGAGTTCCTATGAAACTTGATATGACTGGTGTGTCACCTTTTTCCCTGTTTGAGGAATTCAGGGCATGAGAACAAGCTTTTTCACCACTCAGCAAAAACCCCCAATGCCTTCTCAAAGCATGCCTTTCAGAATTCCTGAGATGCAAGCATGAGGCACCTCTCAATAATCTACCACAACCCTAGCAAGCAGAAATGAAGATCAAAATGCTTCTGCCTAATTACTGACTTCTGTTGCTGAAAATCCCCTGCATCCTGACCTTTTTTACACCATATTGCCCTACAGTGCCTGCCAGAAGCTCTTCCTTAGCAATGGCACTGTTAGAAGGGTTCTGCTGTTACCTTCTTTGATGCCCAACTCCTCTGTGCCTCCAAAGAAAGAAAACTTGAAGTAACTCGTCTCCTGAGCTGCATCATCCTCA
The DNA here is from genome assembly GCF_035770615.1 of Melospiza melodia melodia. NCBI lineage: Eukaryota > Metazoa > Chordata > Aves > Passeriformes > Passerellidae > Melospiza > Melospiza melodia. The sequence continues at coordinate 6,876,491 of NC_086200.1, forward strand.
GGCAAAGGTCCCAAATGGTTATCTGGGGCAGAGTCCTGTGCATCCTCTTTGTCCCAGGGTATTTCCTCAGTCTGGTTTGCTCTTTGAAGGTCTTTCAAAGAATAAACCAGAATAGACGGAGGAAATACCGTCTATTCTGGTTTGTTCTTTGAAAGGCCTCTTTCAAATCCGCAGCAATGGTGTAGGAGTTGTCTTCAGACAGTGAGGCAGTGTCTCATCTCTTTCTTCTTTTTTTGGCTTTACTGAAATGAGATTGTTCAAGGATAGCAACACAGCACACGTCCTGTTTGGACACAGCTTCCCTAAGAGCCACCTTACTCTGAATGTCTCCCTAAGCATATCCAAGCCCATTAAGGAGTGGTTCATTATCAAGGGTAAGCAGTGGGGAAACATCTGAGGTTGAAGTCTAAAAGCAGGAACAAGAGTCCTTTTTAATTAGCCACATCCTTAAGTGACTTTTCACTGAATACACAGTTACACAGAAATCAAGGTATTTAGCCCAGACTTCTTCCTGCCAGTAGAAACATCAAGAGCTAATAGGGTTTGCCCACAGAGCTGCACATCTCAGGGTCCCTGCACTGACCGTTCTCACCTTCACTTCTGGCAAGGAACACACGGCCTAGAAAGAAAAGATGACGGCGCTACGTGCTGCTGTTGGAGGTCCCAGTTGAGATCCGACGTCGCTGGTGGGAGCGGCTGCTCCTGCGCGATGTCCCCGACCATGTTCCCCTACGCCTGGGCCTCTCAGCACTCGCTGCTGTCCTCCTGCTCCTGTCCTGGCGACTCCTGGACCGCACAGTTTGAGTCGAGGCCCGGCGCTGCTGGCGGGAGCGGCTGCGTCTGGGGGATGGCCCTGACCATGTCTCCCTTCGCCTGGGCCTCTCAGCCCTTGTCCCTGTGCCACTGCTGCTGCCGCGGCGACTCCTGGAGCGGACAGGTGGACTCTGGGCCCAGCCTTGCTGGCGGGAGCGCCTGCGTCTGGGGGATGGCCCGGACCATGTCTCCCTTCGCCTGGGCCTCTCAGCCCTTGTCCCTGTCCCACTGCTGCTGTCACAGCAGCTCCTGGAGCGGACAGGTGGACTCCGGGCCCAGCCTTGCTGGCGGGAGCGCCTGCGTCTGGGGGATGGCCCGGACCATGTCTCCCTTCGCCTGGGCCTCTCAGCCCTTGTCCCTGTCCCACTGCTGCTGTCACAGCAGCTCCTGGAGCGGACAGGTGGACTCCGGGCCCAGCCTTGCTGGCGGGAGCGCCTGCGTCTGGGGGATGGCCCTGACCATGTCTCCCTTCGCCTGGGCCTCTCAGCCCTTGGCCCTGTCCCTCTGTTCCTGTCATGGCAACTCCTGGAGCGGACAGGTGGACTCTGGGCACGACCTTGCTGGCGGGAGCACCTGCGTCTGGGGGATGTCCGTGATGGTGTCTCCCTTTGCTTGGGCCTCTCAGCCCTTGGCCCTGTCCTACTGTTCCTGTCACGGTGACTCCTGGACCGGACAGGTGGACTCTGGGCGTGACTTTGCCGGCGAGAGGAGCTTCGCCTGCGGCTGGGCCCAGCACGTCTGGAATGGACCCTGTCCTCAGGGTCAGGGGACGTGCTGCGTGTTGCCCTTGATCTGCTGATGCTGCTGGTGTCCAGTGAGGAAGATGGCAGCGCCTGCTGCCATGCTGCGTGTTGGGGCCTGCTGTGGCTGCCCATCTCTGGAGATGGAGGTGGGGAAACCAGCACCAATGGCACAGGGCTGTGGGAGCTGGGGCTGATGGCCTCAGATTCTGACCAGCCACGAGCAGATTGTAGTCCTGACTGTCTGGCCGGCCTGGGGCCATTGAGCTCTGTCTCATCCCTAGAGGCTGTAAGGGCAAGCAGGAATGTCAAAGATCACCCAGGCCCCGGCCAAGCCAGGCCAGAGCAGTGCCTCCAGCCCTCCAGCAGTGGATGCTGCGCTCTGCCAAGCCCGGCCTGGACACTCCCCTAGCCCAGGGACACCGGGGACTTTGACTCATACATGTTCCGAGCCCAGCACAGCTGTCACACTCCCATCTCTGTGTGCTGTTCCTCAGGCCAGAGCAGCGCCTGTGGGTGCCCTCAGCAGCACAGGAGGAGCACAGGAGCAATTGCCAGGGCCTGGGGAGGCAAACAAGCTCATAGCACTGAGAACAAAAAGTGTACCAGCACGTGGTTGTCTAGCCAAGCGCTTCTGCTTCTTCCTGCTTTGAGCCCTTGTCGAGACACAGGTTCCCTGCAGAGCCCCAGGTGCAGCTTCCCAACTTACCCCTGTTCCTCTGCCTCCTCCCTGCCCCCAGGGTAAAGGCAATCCCTGGCATTGCATTGGCCGTGCCTCACTCCTAGATCTGCGAAGGCATCGTTGTCCTCCCACGTTGGCTGTCTGATGGAGAAAGGAAGAGATGATGAATTTCTGCTGCTCTCCCTCACGGAGGTCCAGGGTGTCCCAGCTCTTTCTCCAGCACTTTTCCAAGTTGGGGGTGAAGCTGAAGCCCAGACTCACAGGACAGGGCAGGGCCAGGGCTCCTGGGGCAGGGCCTGGCACAGCACAGCACTTGCACCCTCCTGGCTGGTGGGCCAGGCAGAAGGACACCAACCTGAAGGGGACTCGGATCCCCAAGATGAACATTTCAACAGGGAATTCCCCACTGTCTCTGCACAGGGGGCACTGGAAATAGAAAGCACCAGCGCGCAAGGCCTGTCCCTGCAGGGCAAACACAGGCAGGGTGAGCGAGGCCCTGCTGCTGCTGCTGCTGCTGCTGCTGCTGCTGAGCACCTGCTGTGCCCCAGGGCTCAGGGGAGGGCTCCTACCTGGATGCAGTCCCTGTGGAACCAGGCCTTTTTGCACGCTGGGCACACCAATGTTGTGAAGGTCTTTCTGTCCTCCACAGGTTCCATGCAGATGAGGCAAACGGTGTCCGGCTCAGGAGTCACATCCACCTCCTGCTCTGGACGGTGCTCAGGGCAGAAAGAGCTGGGGGCAAAGGGATGGGGAAAGTGAGAAATGCTGGATCATTCCCCAGGGGTGGCCATAAAGAGAGATGAGGTACCTGAACGGAGTAACGTATAGATTGACACAGCCGCCCTCCTTGGTACAGGGCAAGTGGAACCATCTGTCACAGTTCTCCCTGCAGCACATGATGGTTGCCCCGCTCTGGCCGCAGACGCAGCAGCGCTGGAAAGAGCCAAGCAGCTGCATCAGCAGCAGCAGCAGCAGCAGCAGCCTCGAGGCCTCCCCAGGCAGCCCCAGGGCTAAGGGCAGGGCGCAGGACGTGGCCGCTGCCGGCTCCCAGCCCACAGAGCCGCCAGCTGGAGGAGGGAGGCTGCTGTGCCAGGGCCTCTGTGCCAGAGCTGCTGGGAGCCAGACTTTGTCCCGACTGTTGGGCCGGCCTTTCTTTCCTGCAGTCTGGGCTAAGCTCTGGCAAACCTCGCCAGGCACAAATCTCCCTGCTCTTGTCAGGCTCTCACCTTCTGTGCCGCCCGCCGCACTGCAATTAGGAGATCTCGAGGGAGAAAGTCCATGAGTCCCCCGCGGTCCGTCTCTTGCTGAAATAGTAGAGTGGCGAAGAACTGCAGCCAAGGGGAGAAGCTGATGAGGAGGGGGCGGGAGGAGCTGCCCATTGCAAAGGTGGAGGGAGCGCCCGGAGCCACTCACCATGCAGAACACGTGGGCACAGAGCCCACCCTTCTGCAGTTTGTCACCGCACATGTCCGGGTCAGCCTCGGCACGGCGACACAGCATGCAGGCTGCAGGGGACAGAGCCAATGGCACCGGGCATGAGCAGCTGTGCGGGGCTCTGAGCCTGCAGCAGCATCGGCCCCAAGGCTGCTCTGTCCCTGCCTGGCTGATGGGCAGCGCTGGAGGCCTTGCAGAGCAGGGGCCATTGCGGGCACGGCTGTCCCAGGAGCTGCCCCCTGGCCCAGCTGGGCCCCACTTGGGCAGGAAGGAGGCTCCCAGCCCTGGCATGGCCGAGCAGCTCCTGCCTCCCCCTGCCTCTGTTCTGATCCCCACGCTGCCTGCTACCACAAGAGCCCCTGGGCCAAGCTATCAGAGAGCTGCTTTGCCTTCACCTGGCTCCCTGGCACCAGGACCCTCCTGCTTTCTGTCAGACATGGCGGCTGTCTACGCTGAGTCTATCTCCTCGAAGGACGTGGTCACTTCGAGGTGCCGTTCCTCTCTGTCTATGGGAGAAAGAAGGGGGGGGGGGGAGTTTGCAGAACAGGCCCAGAACCACGAGGCTCTACTCCCTGCTCAGCCCTGCGTGAGCCCTGCTCCTGTCTGTTTCTCCTCCCGTCGTCGCCTTGAGTAACACTGCAGTGTCCTCTGGCTGTTCCTCTGCTGATTCTGTGATTTTGGGAAGGGAGAGGCAGGTGAGCCTGCAGCACAGGCCCAGAGCCCCGAGGTGTGGGGCCCCTCTGGTCCCTGGGCAGCCACATCCCCGCCCTACCTTCTCCTCCCGTTGTCAGGTCGCACTGACACTCGGCTTGAGCCCCGCGTTCCCTTTTGTGGCCTTGGTGGCACAGGTCACAATGGCCACTCTGACATCAGCACCGTGTACCCAAAATCGGGGCAGCCATGGCCCCAGGTCCCTGGCAACCACTTGTGGCGGCCCCCTTGGGCACCGAGCTTCTAAAATGGTCCGAGCGTTTGCTCAGGGTGGAAGCACGGCCGGGAATCCGGCAGCAAGTGCAGAGTCAAATGCCAGGCCCTGGGGCAGCCATCCAGGGTGGCACTGTAGGCAGGGAGGTGCTGTTCAGGCACTGCCACACTAGGGCTCCGGCCCCAGCCAAGGGAAATTTCTGCTCCTGCCCCTGGCAGGCGGTGGCCCAGAGAGCCCGTGCGGAGTCAGCTGCACTACAGGGATTCAAACCCTGCTCTAGGTGAACTGATGTTTTCATCAAGACCTGTCTGCAGAAAACTAAGATGAACCTGATTTGATGCTGCTGCTGATCACCATTGGGTACAGGAGATAAACCTGGACACCACCACAGCTGCCTCCGTTATCCTGCCATCATATGAACTAACAACTTTGACTTTCCATATAAATGGAAAAATTAGTATTAAGCTTCTGAGAAACGTCATCTTTTATACTGACTCAGCAGAAAGACAGAAAATTCACTGAGAATTTTCTGTGTACCTTTGACAGGAGAGCTTGCAACTGTCCTCAACTCAAGTCAAATACAGGAGGATGCTTTTCCTACATTATAGGAACTTTGCCAGTTTGGTCCATGCTTTCCTACTAGAAAATACATTGGAAAAAATTAGGAAGAGAAGCACAAACAATTCTTGTCAATTTTTCTCTTTCGTGTCTTTGCAAACATGCTCCTGGAAATGCAGATCCATGACTTGTGGAACAATCAGTGGCATCTCTGGGAAGCAGGGCAGGGACTGACAGGCAAGGACACACTGCACCTGCCTGATGCTGGGGCAGCAGGAGTTTGCCCATTTTCCTGTCTCCATGGGAGAGCCACCTTGGCTGGGAAACGATCCCTTCACTGGTCTAGGAGGGAGGCACAGCCAGTGCAATGCCAGGGAGCGCCTTTACCCTGGAGGCAGGGAGGAGGCAGAGGAAGAGGGGGGAAGTTAGGAAGCTGCACCCGGGGCTCTGCAGGGCTCCCGGCTAGGTCTCGAAGCACAAGGAGCCAGAAGAGCTTGGCCGGACAATCCCGAGCTCTGGACACCTTGTCCTCAGCACCGGGAACCCGTTTGCTTCTCCAGGCCCTGGGCACTGCTCCCGTGCTGCTCATGCAATTACACACAGACACAGAGCTACCTGCTCTGTCTCAACCCTCTTCAGCACTGAACAGCACAACACAGTAACATGTTCTCTTCAGTACATGGTCTAATTATTAATAGTCCTGCAAAGACTCACATTCAAAGCACACACAAAAACCCCAAACCCTGGTACAAACCTTGCATCAACACAAAATGCATGTTGCTGTTCAGAAACACAGGGCAGCACTTTTGGCCAATGCTTTTTCCTATAAGATCTTTCAAAGGATTGCAAAAGTGACATTGTTTGGCAACTTCTTCAAGGAACAGACAGGAGAGGCTTCTGAGTTTTTAAGGATTTATTGGTTTGCTTTCACTTTCCTTTTGGCATCCTTACACTTCACCCAGCATTCCAGAAAATTGTGAAAATCCAAAATAATATCAGGGGAAGTTTCTGAATTCATTCATGTTTCTCCCAAAGACTTTCTTGACATACATACAAGTGACTGGTCCTATGACATACAGAGACGCAGTGGTTTCCCTGACTGGACATTACAAGACAACGTTATAGACTCCACTATACTAAAACACTTCTGTTGCCTGGTAATTACAAAGCCTGAAGCTCTTCTAGAGGCTTTTCCCAGTGCAACTTCATTAGGTTCCTCTCTGCCCAACTCTCGAGCCTCTCCAGGTCTCACTGAAGGGCAGCAGAGCCTTGTGGTGCCTCAGGCCCTGCTCCCAATTCTGTCCCGTCAGCAAACACTGAGGGAACACTCTGTCCCTTCTGCCAGGTCACTGGGGAATAAGGCAAACAAGGCTGGGCCCAGCACGGCGCCCTGAGCTCACAGCTACCTGAGTTTGGAGCTCCCCTGTCCACTTCTCTGCCCCACTGTCCCTGAGCTGCCTCAGGGGCCTGTTATGGGAGGCAGGGACAAAGCCTTGCTGAAGTCCCAGCTGGCAACAACCACTGCTCTCCCCTCACAAGCCCAGCCAGTCACTGCAGCACAGGTGGCTATGGGATTGGTCAAGCATGGTTTCCATTCCTGTTATTCCACAGGCTTAGAGATGGCATCCAAGAGGAGCTGTTCTGTCACCTTTCTGGGGATGGAGCTGAGGCTGATGGGCCTGCAGTTTCCTGGCTCTTTCTTGGTGCCCTTTTGCAAGACTGCAGTGATGTTGGCTTTCCTCCACTGCTCATGCCTCTCTCCAGGGCTGTCTCCTTCCCTGACCTGCTGGCAGAGCACCCTGTGCCAGAGGCAGGAGCAGAGATTTCCCTTGGCCCCAAAAGGGAACACTGGGCTCAGGCCGAGTGTCAGTGCGACCTGACAACGGGAGGAGAAGGCATGAAGGAGCAGAGCTCACACAGGGCTGAGCAGGCAGTAGAGCCCTCGTGGCTCTGGGCTTGCTCTGCAAGCTCCTTGGCCTCTACTTTCTCCACAGAGAGAGAGGAACAGCACCTCAAAGCGACCAGGAAACCCGGCCATGGAGCGAGGCTGGGGCTGTGACACCTCAGGGAAACCGGACACGGAGCGGGACTGGGGCTGTCAGCCCTCAGGGAAACTGGCCATGGAGTGGGGCTGGGGCTGTCAGCCCTCAGGGAAAGCGGCCATGGAGTGGGGCTGGGGCTGTGACACCTCAGGGAAAGCGGCCATGGAGCGGGACTGGGACTGTGACACCTCAGGGAAACTGGCAATGGAGCGGGACTGGGGCTGTGACACCTCAGGAAACCAGCCATGGAGTGGGACTGGGACTGTGACACCTCAGGAAAGCGGCCATGGAGCGAGACTGGGACTGCCAGCCCTCAGGAAACCCGGCCATGGGGCTGGGGCTGCAGCTGTGACACCTCAGGGAAAGCAGCCATGGGTGTGGCTTGGCCTTTGACACCTCAGCGAACTCACCATGGCAGCCACCTCCAGGGGTTTTGAAGTACTTGTTTCTTGGTTTAATGCCCTTCCAAGATCAATTTTCCTGATCCTTATCCATGTTTTGGACAAGTATTGCCTCCTGAACAGGCCACCTCCTGGATGTGCAATGATTCCATCTGATCCAGCTGTGCCTCTTCCTTTCTCAAGGGATGGACAGAGGGGCTCTATTGAAGGTGGCATTTCCTGCAGGAAGGGAGGCGATGCCAGACACAGCCACAGGAGGTAGTTGCTCTGCTTCTGGGCCTGAGCCCTGCTGAGGCTTGAGCTGCCCTCTCTGCTGCTTGGCACTGCGGGCACAGCCCGGATAAGATGGGCACAGCCCAGAGGAATTGTCCCGAGCAGGCTCAGGGCACTCGGGTACTGAGCTGTCCTGCTGGGCTCCCTCCGTGGGAGACATGTCCCGAAACCTGGGAGCGGCTGCACAGGGTGCCCGTGGTGGGGAAAGGGCAGAGGGGGAGAGCAAGGCTCCAGTGTGTCCTGAGAGGGCCTGGCTATGTGCCCGTGGGCTGTGGGAGCTGTTCCATGGGCAGGTGGGCAAGCAGGAGGGAGGGACGGAGGTTGGGAGCGACAGCTGTGGCACTGCAGATTTCCCCAAGCATTTAGTGAGGGTTTCCTGTGTGGCAGGGAGAGAGCCCCAGGGCCCTGGGCTGCTCCAGCTGCCCCTCCAGGCATGTTGGACAGCACCTGCAAAGAGCGTACAGAGTGACCAGGAGCCACAGGCTCCCGCAGCCTTACCCCACCCCCTTGCAGTCCCCAATTCCCCAAGGGAGAAGGGGATCCCAACACACCATGGAAATGGTTCTGTAGCATCTGTGATCCCTCCTCGACTGGGATCATGACTTGGATTACTTGGAAATGCTGGTGAATGGTGCTTTGAAGACCTTGTCAGATGTTGGAGTCATGTTCTGAATGTACCTTTCCTGACAGAATAATCTGTGTCAGTATGCCAAGAGCTTACCATGAGCCAGTTCCCTTAAATTTCACTGAAGGTAGATCAGTTCTGGAAACCTTACCCTGCTCCCTTCTGGAGCCCTGAGGGATCCCACAGGATCGCTGTCAGTGGGAGGAAGGGGCATTTAGCTGTCCATCCTCCTCCCGTGTGCAATGCCACTGTGTCCTTCTGTGTGCTCTGTGCAGCCACAGAGAAGAGCAGAGAGGGAAGGGGCTGGGCCCAGGGCTGTGCCCCAGGGCTGAGCCTTTCTCAGCTCCTTTGCAGCCCCCAGGGAGCCCGAGCTGCTTCTGCTGCCACTGCTAAGCCCTGGCCCTGCCTGGGGCTGGGTTTCAAGCTGCTGGCTGCTCCAGGGAGTCCTTTCTGCCCCGACTGCCCCGCAAGGGGCTCCTTCCATCCCAGTGTGGGGCCACTGCAGGCACGAGGTCCCCCTGGCCCTGCTCCTGAGTGGAAGGCAGAGCCAAGGGAGTGCCTTGGAGGGCACCAATCACCCAGATGCCCTCACTGCCACTCGGGCCTGAAGGAGAATCTTCAGCAGTGCCATTGGAGCTGTTGTGTCCTGCCTTTCTTTGCAGCTGAGCCTGTTGCTAAAGGTGATCTGGCTTCCCAGCCCATGTTCAGGATTGAGCCTCTGGGAGATGGTGAGGGTACGCCAAGGCCTTTCCCCTGTGAGACCTGCCAGCTCAGAGCCCAAAGCTCGGCCAGGGGGGCATCGCTGCAGGTGCCAGGACAGAGCCATGCATGTGTGTGCCCTCACCCTGCACGATCCACTCACAACTTCTGCTCAGCACTGGCAGGTGTTTGAAGGACGGTGGGCCATGGCCCAGCTGAAAAAGCCCAGATGATTTGTTGATTTTATCCGATTTTGCATAAGCATGACGTTCTGAACATGCCATTAAAGAAATGGAGAATTTCTCCATCTTTTAAGGTGTACTTTTTGTTTCTCAAGTGATGGGCCAAAAGTTAGGACAGAAGGAGGTGTTTCCCCAACAAAGCAGAGGCCGATTGGCAGCCCCTGCTGCAGGAAGGAAGTCCGAGCCAAACACAGGCATGGGCACAGGCACAGAAGGTAATTGCTGTGCCAGGCTCAGCAGGGCTCAGCCATTGGCAGAGCTGTGTGGCTGCAGCTCTTCTTCTTCTACCAGGGCCTCCCTTGCACAGCCCGGCAAAGCTGGAGGTGCCTTTGGAGCTCGTTCACAGCCCGGGGAAAGGGGACTCGTGCACCAACGTCCCTCCCGCTGCAGCTGCTCCGGAGCTGGCCCTGAGTGCCCAGAGGCCCAAGGCACAGGAGCAGCCCGAGCGGGAGCGCTGCCGCGAGCCCAGGGCCAGAGCCAGCCTTGGCTCCCGACTGGGCAGGGGCTACACTGGGTCCTGACAGGGCCTGACTCTGTGCCCTGGGGCGGGGGGAGCTGTCACGGGGCAGGGAGGGCCAGGGCTGGCAGGGGCTGCTCAGGGATGGCTGTGGCCCGTGTCCCTCCAAGCAGCGACTGCCCAAAAAGCTGCGCTGCCCCCGGGCTCTCCTCTCGGCCTGCTGGGCTTTGTTGGGTGGCACAGCCTGTGCCACGGGGTGGCAAGGTCCCTGCAGGCCCCAGCTCTGGGGGAAACGGAGAATGTCCTGCCCGCATCCACCGTGCTGCCAGCTCAGCAGTGCAGCACAGCACGGGCTGACGCTCCCCATTGCTCCCACAGGTGCAGCTGGAACCACAGCACATGTTCCTGATTCCCAGAAGGGCCTTGGAAGGGGTTTCTGTCAGGGAACAGGCTTCTGGCTAGGGTTACTGGCAGGCCTGCTTGTCTTGGAGCTGATCTTCATCTTATGCTCTGTCCGAAGTTGGACTTGCTGGAAGAGAAAAGGGTGAGTGTTTAGTTCACCTTTCCCTCAAACAGCTTCTTTTGAAAGTCTACGTCAGACAGAAAACATTCCCAGTGAGGTTGCAGTGTAGGGGTGGCCAGTCCTTGATTGTCCAAAGAACTCTGCTGAGGGTTCTGCTGCTGCCCAGAGCTTTCATTGGCCTCCTAATTGCTGGGCCTTGTCCTGGGGGGGCCCGCTGGGGCTGCAGCCAGTGCTGGCTCCCACTGAGGCTGCCTGGCCAAGAGCAGCCCCAGGGGCACAGGGCAGAGGCAAAGCACGGTGGGGAGGAGAAAGAGCAGGGACGAGATTGCCCTTGAAAGGCAGGGGAAGGGAGAATGTTGCTTATCGGAAGAAGCCCCAAAGAGCGGCTGGAAGGGGTGCTGCCTGATCAAGGACCCCCGAGAAGCGGAGGGAGGGCGTATCGGCTGATGGGGTGTCCCGAGGAGCGGCTGTGGATAGTGGGGGTGTCCCTTAGTGGGGAGGAGCAGCTGGAGCGCTTGCACGGTCCGGTGGTGGGGAGGCCGGCGGGGCTGTCGGAGTAGGCTCAGCCCGGCCGGTGGGCACGGCTCACCCTGCCCGCCCGCAGGACCACGGCGCAGTTCCTGTTGGAGGCGGACCTGCACGGGCTGCTGAAGCTGGACACGCTGATCCCGAACGCGCCGCCTGCGCCATGGCAGCGCAAGGCCAAGGAGAGCGGCCCCGGGCCCAGCCCCGTCGGCGTGTCCCCCATAAAGCCGGCATGTCGCTCCCACAGCTCCAGCAAGACGCCGTCCAAGACACCCGGTGAGCGCCGGCCACCGGCGGCAGAGGTTGAGTGCGGGAGCCTGGCCCAGGCTGCTTGTCCGTAGCCATGGGGCTCTGGGCTCCCTGCCACGCTGCCCTACCGGCTGCTGCTCAGGCAGGAGGAGGTGGGCTGTGCTCCTGACAGCCACCCACCTCCTTGCCAGCATGAGGGGCAGAGCTCTGAGCACTGGGGCTGGCCAGCTGCTGTTCGGCCAGCTGAGCCTTGCTGGCACAGCTGGATGCTAGGACAAGTGTGGGCAGGACTGTCAGCTGACAGCTTTACATCCTGTGAGCGTTTTTGTATCTTCCCCTTATCTCTGGACTCTGGAATTGTTGCACTAGACCCAAGGAGTTGCACCACACAGTCCCTAACCAACTTGGTGGCAGGGAGGAAAATATAAGTTAGTTGGGACTGGGTGGCATGAGACCTCAGAGTCCTACTTGTCTGGTGGGTGTGATGTGGAAGAGTGTTGGGTTTGCTCCCGTGAAAGCTCTAATACAGGCTGTTAAATAGCTGTAAGACAATATTTTCATATGTGAATGCAGGTAAATCTGGATCCAAAATTCAAAGCACCCCCACAAAGGCTGGGGGGGATCGCTACATTCCCAAACGCAGCACTATGCAGATGGAGATGGCAAATTTCCTCCTAACCAAAGAGAATGACCCTGCTGAGGATTCCCCTACCAAGAAGGTGAGCATGTTGCTAAGTTACAATTACTTAAACAACCGCTACTCCTTCCTGCCCCTTTACAGAGCAGTGAACAATAGGTTCTATCAAGGGGGCACACGGCACTGACAAGTCCCAGCCATCACTACTTGCAGCTCTGGGCTTCAGGAGCCTAGGATGAGACTGAAGCTGTAGAGACTGCCATGCACTCGAAGCCTATGCTGCTTCTGGTAGCAAAATTTAGCTTTTGACTAACGAGGCTTTAAAATGTAGCAGGCAACAAAAACACAAAGCTGTAAGCCTATGCAAAGTGAAACTGCTGGTGGTAGCTATTCTAGGACAAGGTCTCCACAGGGAACACTTCTGGAATGTTTTACACTGTGTTCTGAAATCTGTTTATGAAGCATTTGGTCGCTTTGTGGCTGTGGCTTTTCCCTCTGGCAATGACACTGAATTTGCCATTGTTTGAAAATGTGAGCAGGACAATGTATGAAAGTCTGAGGAAAACTGCTTTGACCTGCCTCTGTGTGACTGACCCTTGCAGCACAGTCAAACATCTTCAGATTCTAAGAGAAGGGGACTTAGATGTCTGTTTAAATTGTAGTGTGGGAATTGTTTTAAATGCATTGCACTGAGGGTGATTTGTCTCTGTAGGAGCAACAGAAAGCCTGGGCAGTGAATCTGAATGGTTTTGATGTGGAAGAGGCAAAGATCCTCCACCTCAGAGGAAAACCACAGAATGCTCCAGAAGGTATGATACAGGCTCCGTGTGAGCTGAATCAGCAGGAGGGATCAGGTCAGGGGAACAGCAACACAGAGGCTCTGTGTGTGGTCACAGGAGAAATCAACTGGTTTCTGAGAGCTGTACAGGCTGGAGTCTCCTTTCTTAAGGTTCCTGAGGTCGAGGGAGGGCATAACAGTTAAAGTGAATTTATTTAGGAGAGTTGCTATGACTGCCAGTTGGTCACCTGTTACAGGGCTTGCAAGGGTCTTCAGGGTGGAGAGAGAGATGAGAATCTTGACCTCATGTTCAGAAGGCTTGATTTAATATTTTATGATATATATTACATTATTACTATACTAAAAGAAATAGAAGGAAAGTTCTCAGAAGCTAGCTAAGCTAAGAATAGGAAAAGAATGAATAAACAAAGGGCTGTTTCTCAGCAGAGGGTGAGACCCAGCTCCACTGTGAGTGGTCAGTAAATCCAAACATTCACCCAAGACTGATCACGCATCCACCTGTTGCATTCCCCAGCAGCAGATAACCATTGTTTACCTTTTGTTGCTGAGGCCACAGCTTCTCAGAAGGGGGAAAAATCCTAAAGAAAGGACTTTTATGGAAAGATGTCGGTGACAGTTACCGGTACTGCAGGTTCCAAACGTTCATGAAGTCTGTAAGAGCATCAAAGCCTCTGCTGTGCACTTTCTAGCTTAAACTGCAACTAAATATAATGGGATTCAAAAACCCAAGTGTTTGTTAAATTTGTTTCCATGAATGAGGAAATTGTAGCTCACCCCTGCTCAGCAGTTCATTCTGCCAGTGATTTTAGTGCACTGCAGGCTTGTGAGTGTTTCTCTTAGGACTTTATTTTCACTCTAAGGGATTCCTAGTTGGGTGAGCAGCACTCAGCTGGGAGGAAACTAACTCAGGTTAACAAACCTGTTCCCCTGCACACAGACTATCAGAATAACCTGAAAGTGCTCTACAGTCAGAAAATGGCACCTGGATTGAGCAGGAAGAAGAGCAGATATATTCCCTCAAAGCCAGAACGGGTCTTGGATGCACCAGAGATATTCAACGACTACTGTAAGTAGGCTACAGGGTTGAGTGCTGGGCATCCAGAACATTCTGTACTGGATTGCTGTTCCTAGGACAGGGTAACTGGGCTGTCTGTATTATTTGGTGTACCCAGGCTAGCACAGACCCCTTCTGGAGTGTCCCTGTGTGGCCTTACAGGCACAGTGGTCTAGGGCACTGTGTAGGTGCCTTGGAGCAGGGTACCTGGCCCCAGCAGCTGGGCATAGTGACACTCAGAAGGCTGCCCCTCACCTGCACGTGTATGTGTGCACGTGTGCACCCACACCTGCTGCAGCAGCACGGGTGAAGGGCAGGGCTCTCTAGCCATCATGGTGTGACCTGCATTGCTCTTTCAAAGTGTAGATCTGAATCTCATAGACTGGAGCTCCCAGAACTTCCTGGCAGTGGTTCTGGATGACACTGTTTATCTGTGGAATCACGCTACTAGGGAGATTATCCCCCTGCTGCAGATGGAGCATCCAGATGTTTACATTTCCTCTGCATCATGGATTAAAGAAGGAGACTACCTTGCTGTTGGCACAAGTAGTGCTGAGATTCAGGTGAATGCAGGAGTAAAACTAGAGGTGTTTTCAAGGGATTGACAGAACTGTGGGGCCTGGGGACAAAACCTTGGCTGGCAGAGGAAGGATGCCATGCACCTGACTTGTCTTCCCTGGTGTGGGGTGGAACTGCCCAGTGTGCAAGGCAGGGTTTGATTTGGGCGTTTTCTGATAAGCAGCGTTACCTTCTGTGCTATAGTCATGAGATACACATTTTCTCTGTTCCCTGACTGAGAAAGCTGAATGCCAGAACCTGTGCAGTGAGGTTCCTAGGGCATAGAAACAGGATTTGGTTTCTTCTGAAGAACTTTTTACTTTGCCTCTCCAGCTATTGTTGCATTTACATTGTTGTATATCATATTTCTAGGGTCTCATACCTTCTGGGTGGTTTTCTCACAGCAGCTCTTCACAGCAGTGCTGTTGTTCCTTCTCAGCCAGGGCTCCTCTACAGCCCTCCCTGAATGCCCCACCCCCTTTTATCCCAGCCACCTCCACAGGCTACTGCCCAATCAAGGACATTGCAGCTGCAGCCCATTTACAATAACTAGAATCAGGGCAGGGTCACTTATACAATACAGAGATCTTTTACTGCAATACATATATTTACTCAGGCCCCTATAAGCTATGGGACGTTGAGCAGCAGAAACGTCTCCGAACCATGACCAGCCATTGTGCCCGTGTGGGAACCCTCGGCTGGAACAGCTGCATCCTCTCCAGGTAAAGCAGTGGGTCAAGGGCAGTTTCCAGTTGTTGCAGACTCCTATCCCTCAATCTATGTGTGGCATGGGTTAGGGATGGCAGAGAAGTTTGTCCTGGCTTGGGATTCTTACTCAGCCTTATCTGTTGGGGCTGTGAGGAGAAGGCCTCTTTCCTGTATTGCAATTTGTGCTGAAGCTGTAAAGAGCTTGTGTGGGTGTTTCACTCACACCAACAGACCTGTGTTGCTGGTAACACTGGTTGAAACCCAGTGGCAGGTATAGCAGTCTTGCAACAACAAAAATGGATTTGGGTGAAAATGTGCAGCCTGGGGCTGGCTCTGGCATAAAGCCTGATGCAAAACAAAAGGTTAGCTCACACTGCAACACCCAGCCTGGATGTCATGCAAGAGCCACGCAAAGCACCACCAACCCTGTGCTCAGCCTTCAGTCATGTATTCTTCCAACAACTCTGATCTCCCTTCCCCTCCTGCTGACAGGAGGCCCTGGTGCCTCACTGAGGCTTCATGCAGGGGAGCAAGCACCAGGGCTCAGCTGACATTTATTGGAGCTTGACTCCCCTACACTTGGAAAAACGCCTTTTTTCCAGGCTGAACTGTGCTGGAGCAAGTTGCAGGAAATATATTTGAGCCCTTACCTGACCAACAACCAGCTCAGCCACGCTGCTTTGCACGGCGGAGCCGCAGTGTCTGAGCCACTCCACCAAGCCTGTGCCTCCCATCAGCCCTCAGTGATTAGCTGAGGGTGGATTATTAACTGTATTCACCTTTCCCTCAGCACAGTACCACACTGTGCCTAGCACCAGCTCTGCCTCCTGCGCCTCACAGCAGCTGGAACCTTCAAAGGTTCCCACTTGTGCTCTGCCAAGGCCAGTGAGTGTGTAACCACAGCCACCAGAGCACCCCCCCCACACACACACACACATAAAGCTGATATGGGGGGCACAGTCTCAAAAAACAGCCACTGAGCCAGCACCTTCCCAGCAGTGCTGCTGGTGCATCCCCATTTGGCCACTTGGGAAAGATCAGGAGGTCCAAGGATGGAGCTCTCCCTCAGACGCAAATCCTAGGGCCACAGCTGTCTCCAAAGGGGCAGCAGGCAGGAAAAGACTGAAATGCTCTCTTTATGGGCAAAAGAGCTGGTGCAGTAATTCAAATGCCTGGTACAAAAATTCTGTTTAATATTTAGCTCCTATTTAAAACACAGCTTTTCATTTAATTCTATTTACAGAATACTTTCATTTCATTTGTTTCTTTAAAATTACTTAGTTCTCACCTGTTGTATGTCTAGGAATATTTTCTTCCAAAAATAGAAAAAAATAGATGATATCTTTTCAGCAGAAAACATTGGTTGATACAATTTTAAACCATCATGATATGGAAGAATTGTTCTGTCCCTCTCTAAGGTGGAAGAAGCATTTGGATCACAGATCATCTACAATGAAATACTTGACATGTTTAAGATGCTTTCAATCAATTGTGATCGTCAATTGCTTATTCGTTGTAAACAGTCATTTTTCAGTGAAGGGAAAGTGTGTGTGGTATATCTACATGATGTGTTCAAAGCCAGTTCCTACTAATGGCCAGGCTGAATTCCAGTCCATAATGTCCCGAATGATATTTTGCCGCCTTCTTTGGCACTTCATGAAATCTTACCATGATGAAGTGCTGAAACACAGAGATTTTCTCTTAGAGAGTGTCTCATGTTGTAACCCATCCCGTGGATTTTATGCTGTAATTCTTATCTCTTTTGAAATTTGCTATCTTCTGTACAGTTTTCATGAAGCTTTCTGTTACAGTCGTGAATATCACAGATAAATGTCATTTTGTACAACTTTGAATTTACCCCAAGAGCTGAGAGAAAACTTGCTCCTCTACTTCAATCCCAGTTTCTTCTATAGTCCAACTTTGTTTCTCTACCATCAAGCTTCTCCTTTGTTGCTGCTCCAAGCCCCGTCCAAGCTGACCTTGAATACTTTCAGGCATGGGACATCCACAACTTCTCTGGGCAACCTGTTCCAGTGTTCCAGCACTCCCTCAGTAAAAAAGGCCTTCCTTTCATCTAATATGTGTAGGAAATCATAAATCTAGGCATAGAAACTTGGAGTGCAAATTTGAAATTCTTTTGATTTGAAGCACATTTTATATGAATACTGACTTACAGATGACTAAAAGATGTAGATGGGCATTTGAGCTGACAAGTTTTGAAAAAGTGCACGGAAATTAAAATTGAAACCACTAAAATTAAAAACTTCTTGACATTTTCTTTTTCCTCTCCAATTCAAAATTGCATATGTCAGATATCAGTGCTTCATGCAAACCTCTCAGATGCTCTCAGAGAAAAAGCTTTTCTTTCAGACTAAGTTGCGGTTGACGTAGAACACTAGCAGGAGTGAAAGATTTTCTGGGCATCGGGCAGCACCTTCTCCTTGGATTTGTGTGCAGAATGCATTTTATCCAAACTGGAAAATAGATCCCAGCTCTGTTTTATTCATCGATCTTACTGCATCAGGCCTGAAGATTCTGTGAAAAGTAGCCTGTGGACCTTGAAGATAGTGCATGTGAAACAGATGAGAGGTGATGGAGAAGTTGAGGGAGAGAAGAAAGAGCATATGGGCCAGTACAGACACCAGAAAGTATTTCTTCATGTGATCATGGGAGATTGCAGGAGCCACTTGGTACTATCAAACCAGCCCGACTTGGCACTGGTGCCACCTTGGGTCTGGGAACCATCCTGCGTATCGTGGATTTTCAGGGGCCAGCCGGTCACTCCCAGCCACAGGCCCCCAAACACAAACCACGGCCCTTTTCCCTGGCAAACAAAATTCAGCTGCCCCTCTTCTGGATGGCAGATTGCAGGAGCCACTTGGTACTATAAAACCAGCCCAATTTGGCACTGGTGCCGCCTTGGGTCTGGGAACCATCCTGCGTATCGTAGATTTTCAGGAGCCAGCCAGCCACTCCCAGCCATAGGCCCCCAGACGCAAACTTCCGCCCGTTTCCCTGGCAAACAAAACTCACCTGCCCCTCTTCTGGATGGCAGATTGCAGGAGCCACCTCTTACTGTCAAACCAGCCTGACTTGGCACTGGAGCCACCTTGGGTCTGGGAACCATCCTGCGTATCGTGGATTTTCAGGGGCTAGCCAACCTCTTCCAGCCCCAGGCCCTCAAACATAATCAACAGCCCTTTTCCCTTGCAAACAAAATTCAGCTGCCCCTCTTCTGGATGGCAGATTGCAGGAGCCACTTGGTACTATCAAACCAGCCCAACTTGGCACTGGAGCCACCTTGGGTCTGGGAACCATCCTGTGTATCGTAGATTTTCAGGAGCCAGCTGGCCACTCCAGGCTATAGGCTCCCAGACACAAACCTCGGCCCTTTTCCCTGGCAAACAAAACTCACCTGCCCCGCTTCTGGATGGCAGATTGCAGCAGCCACTTGGTACTATCAAACCAGCCTGACTTGGCACTGGTGCCACCTTGGGTCTAGGAACCATGCTGCGTATCGTGGATTTTCAGGAGCCAGCCGGCCACTCCAATCAACAGGCCCCCAAACAAAAACCACAGCCCCTTTCCCTTGCAAACAAAACTCACCTGCCCCGCTTCTGGATGGCAGATTGCAGCAGCCACTTGGTACTATCAAACCAGCCTGACTTGGCACTGTGTTGAAAGCGAAGGGAAGCCTATCCACCTTGTCGTTGATCAGCATTGACTCCAATTTATTGATTAAATTAGCCATTTTATATAACAGTGTTAATTAACTTCATGCATATTGCAAAATCCAAGCTCACTATAGGTTAACAGAGAAAACTCTAACCCCTCCTTTTGTTTTACCATACCCATGATTGTTTATTGGAAACAAGACCAGCGTTCCCACTGTGATATTAAAGTCAAGTATTGGAGAGTGCTTTTGTTACTTCTTTAGAAGTTTAGAATATGCCAAAAAGATGCTAGCTGGGGACTTGCAATTAATGAATTATTTGCTGTAAGTAGGTCAAATGACATTAGCTTTCAAAAATGAAAAGTAGTCTTATTCCACGTGCCAATTCTAAAGTAGATTAATAAGCCTTAAGCAGAAGATGGATGTGAAGAGGGATATGACATGAAAGGTTAAGCAACACTGCTGACAGCAAAAGGCTTACCTGCTGCAGATACAGGAGACAAAATACTATTTTGACACAAACATTGCTATTCAGACGACAGCAAAATTTACTCAGTCATGACAGTAAAATTTGCTCACATCAAAATGTGCTAATCAATTCTTAGTGTAAGCTAAGCACCTTAAGCAAAGGGTAGTTCAAGCGTAACTGGTATTTGATGGCAAAAAAGACAACTTGGCCTGCGTTTCTCACCTCTACTCCATTCAAAAGCTTACTCTGTCTCAGATTCCTTCGGAGGGATACCAACGCAAGCCGCGAAACTGCACGAAAATGATGATTGAAAGAAAGATAGATTAGAAAAATGGAATAATGGTTCATGTTCTTTTCCTTCCAACTGCTTTGTTTGCACTTTTAAATTTTTGAAGTCCTTTCTGGTGTCACCATGGTTGCACTGCAGCAAGTGTTCGGCTGTAAGCTGTCCATATTGCCAGCTTCTGGACTGCCTTCAGAAAACTTCCCGCTGGTTTTGTATAGAAATCACAAGCAGTACAGATGACAAAGACTGCAGAAACCTTCTCATCTCCTTCTAGAGCAAGAGCATGTCTTTCACCCACTCTTAACTAGACAACTTTCATCAGTCATGAGGGAGTCTCATGTTCAAGAGCTAGGCAGTGACAGCTGTAAATGACAAAAAGCAGACTGAAATTCTCTTGGGACTCCAGCAGAGAGCAATGAAGGAGGTTGAATTCACCTTCTTGGGAAGTTCTAAAATGCATGTTCACTTGAGCACAGGAGCTAAGCCATCGTAACCTTTGTTGAGTATGTCTGCGTAGACAGAGTTTCCATCACTGCAGAAGCAATGTTATTTAACCCGCGTTATCATCTCTAGCTGCTAAGCTGCACTTATTGCAAAGTATCTGCAACGTATTTTACAGGGTGGGCTTTTATGTGTAATTCCTGAGTAACAGTGCAAAGAGAAGTACTTGGGGTGTGGGGTGGGGGGGGAACCGCAACTCTTAGGTTTTTCAAATCATGGTTCCATTTGAAAGTCAAACAAGATGTCAAACCTTTCTTTCCTAGATGTATTACCAGCACAAACTGTACCAGAAATTTATGACCCGTAACTGTACCATGGACGCTCTTTCTCTGGACTATTCCTTAAGAAACAAAGTCCTCACTAGAAATAAAACAAAATTAGCCAAAGTATTGGCCTGCATTAGTTCCAAGGCTCTGTACTAAAGGCCAAACACATGTAATAATAGTAATAATAATAGAGTGGACTAAAAGTTAAATCAATAGAGCATTACTCAGTTCAAAGACATCTTGTGTCCTAATGTTCTCACAGAAGACTGTAAAAACCTGTCTATTTTTGTGGGTTTCTTTTATCCATTTAGCTGTACCTTCTACTTCTCTCCACTGTCTGAGAACATTGATGGTAAGGTTGGATGACCTCATGTCAACTTGTAGAAGTAAAGAAAGAGAAGCCAGTAAAGAAAGGCAAATTTGTTAATTGCAGGTGGAAAGAGGGAGGCCAACAAGAGAAAACAAAAGAACAGTAATAATGAAATGCTCCCCTGTCTTCTGTGAAAAGTAAAGGCACAGACAAGAAAGAACAAGAGCAAAATTCTCACTAGAGAAACGCACTTGATCTGACTCAAGTATTTTGCGGTACATTTCTTGCTGTTTTCTCATGCCAAACATATTAACCGTTGAAGGTATCCCTTTCCTCTTTCTGGAATACAGCGAGGAAGATGGCTGTGTCATTGCTGACAAGCTGCTGTTCTCAGAGGTGTCCAGCTGAAAGTCCTAGATCAACTGATTTGCTCTGTCACTTTGATATGGCATGACTTACAGTTTCAGCACCTGAACTGGCCAGCCCTGCAATTCTTTGCCCCTTGAATGGTTAGATAGGCTCCTTGGCAACTGGCATTTGTAAGGACATGAAACTATGCAGAATTTGCACCGTGAGATGATGCCAAATGAGTCACGCCGGTACATTAACTAGGACATGCAAGGCGGAGAGAGGGAAATGAGAGCACAAGAAGAGAGTACACAAGAAGAGAGTACAATCTCCTTTTTTCTGAAACACTGTAGAGATCAAAGTGAACACAAATCCTCCTAGGGGTAGTTCTTGCAAAAGACTAAGAGTTCTTTTTGTGTTCACAGGCCTGGAATCACAGGCCTGGAAGCTTTGGATCACGGCAAAATGCAGATGACAAAACGAGGCCTTGAAGTCACATCCAGTATGAAGCAGTATGAAAGAGGAAAGAAAGCAGCTGAGAGCGTCAACCCTGCTAAGTAGTCTCAGTATTCTTCTTGACATGAGCAGAAATTTGAAATGAGTCTCTGAAAATGGCAAAGGAGGCAGAAGAAAAGGGAGCGATGACTCCTCTGGCGTAGTGTTTCCTAACAGGGATCTTCAAAATGGAAAGGTTGTATCATCCTTTCAACTGAAGGAAGGTATGAAAACAACAGGAAGGAAATGGCATCAAATACTCTGGGCAGTGTACTTCTAGACAGAAAGGCCACTGATGGAAAACCAACTAAACTGGCACCAATGCAGCAGCATTGTAACTAAAGCCAGAAATGTCCAGCGCTTCGCTCTCTGCCATTCCATTCAGATGCACACAGCAGCTCTGCAACATTCCTACTGATCATCTCCTTGGCAAACTGGCAGTGAGGGTCCGTGGTGATGCAGAGTCTCCAGGCAGACGCAAAGGAGAGCTGCTTTCTTACAAAAACCAGGCTTTTGAAACACTTAGGCCTTTCTCAGTTCCATAGCTTTAAGCCATAACAAACACAATTCAACCAACCACCATGCGCCACGCTGTGAACACACGATGGTTCTAGAACTTGTTGATCTACCTCGAATTCAGCTGCCTCACCTTCCCACAGTCCTTTTCTACTTAGCCAAAGTAATGGGCCTCAGCCCAAGGCCTTCCTTTTGTAAACTTCTAGCTCTATGCAGCAGCAAACCACTACTTTCTTCTGTGCCAAGACTTCAGGTAGACCATTTGCATCTGCCCTTCCAGTGAAACCTCATGGGGAGAGAAAAGCCTCTCAGAGATGTTCAGTCATTCCATTTTCTAGACAGGCCAAATCCAAAGAAAAGCAAGCGATGGGATTGTGTACTTGCTCTTACAAAACACCTGCTGCCCTCTGACAATCAACTAGCAGAAAACCAGCCAAACTGAGACTTGAGGCAAACAACCCTTGGAAGGGAATAATGATGTGATCAATAAAGACAACACTTTTCCAGGCTACCGAGATATTGGAAATGTCAGCAAAGGCTTGAGAGCAAAGGCTGAACTAATGGGGAAAGGGTAAAAGAATCGCAAGAAAAACATGACCAAAGGTTAAAACAATTCCAAGAAAAACATAGGCAACTAACCTGTTGAAGCCTTCAGGAAATCAGTGGCCGCTGATTTACATAGGCCATTCAAGTTAATTGACCCGTGCACCTTCCACTCCTTTTTCGGCACCATAGGGTGAATTGAGACCATGGAATCACAATTCCTTGGATTCTGTTCTTAACTTTAGGAGAGAAGTACAGCAGCTGAAGTACCTGTTACTGATGTGAAACCCAAAAACACAGAGTTGACACATTTCATTCTTGGCCAATCACAACAAGCAAGACTAAGAGGATAAGGCTGGCTTATTTTCATGACACTTTTCTTCTTTTACAGCCTGCTCTGATTCCGGTGAAACTTTTCCATTAGCTTCTCTCTAAAAGGAGAAAGTCCAGTTCAATGTCCCGCCCTACTGCTGCAAGTATACCATTTCGTTTGTCGAGCCTAAAAATTGAATGGGAAGGTACGGAGCACTCCGGAGCTAAGCGCCGCTCCCGGGCGTCTTTCGGCAGAAGCCGCGCTAAGGAGAGCACTGTGAGCGGCACCATCGTCTTTGCGCGAAGAAGCCGCTTCTTCCCCTCCAGGAGCCGGAGAGAGCGGCAGCTTCGGAAAGGTGAAGAAGCAAGCTGTACGACACTGGGATTGTGTGCGCAGCTTGCCAACTGATAGAAAACAGTACCTTACCACTCTCCTGACTTTTCCAATCACATGAACATTCGATTGGAAGCTGTTTTGGACAACTTTCCTTTTCTCCTTGCCAAACACTTGGCAGATCTCCGTGCAAACTCTAGAACACAATGGGAGATGTTTTCTGTGCTGGCAGAGTTTCTCCCTGCCAGAACTAGTGGATTTTTAGTGGTTTTTAAACCAGAAAGCCCTGAGTTCCAAGAACACAGCAGCTGCCAAGGACTACCCAAGAGGAGCGCAAAAGTACCACAACATGCCTGCCTCCACAGCTTTTTCCCTGGGACCATGCCTACCCCTAGGCTTATTTACATGCCTCCAGTTAGGGTTAGAGATAGGGTTTTTAAAGCAAGAGGCCCTGAGCTCCAGGAACACTGCAGAGCTGCGAAAGTCATCCCAAGGGGAGAGCAAAAGTGGTGCAACATGGCTGCCTCCACCTCTTTTTCCTTGGCAACAGCCCTATACCTAGTCTGATTTACCTGCCTCCAGTGCAGGATAGGGAAAGGGTTTTTTAAATGAGTAAGCTCTGAGCTCCAGGCCCACTGCAGCTGCGAAAGACTTCCCTAGGGCAGCGCAAAATTGCCTCAACTTGCTCCCTCCAGGGCTTTTTCCTTGGGAACATCCCTAATCCCAGCCTGATTTACCTTCCTAGGGTTAGCCTTAGGGATAGTCGTAGGATTATGATTTTTATAATGAAGAAGCCCTGATCTCAAGGCACACTGCAGCTGCGATAGACATCCCAAGGGGAGCTCAAAAGTGCAACAACATGCCTGCTTTCCCAGCGCTTTTTCCTTGGCACCATCCCTATACCTAGGCTGATTTATCTGCCTATGTTTAGGGTTAGGGTTCACCTGAGGGCTAGGGTTTTTTTAACCAGGAAGCCCTGAGTTCCAGGCTTACTGCAGCTGCCAAAGGCATCCCAAAGGGAGCGCAAAAGTGCCACACATGGCTGCTTTCACAGCTTTTTCCTTGGGAGGAACCCTAATACCAGGCTGATTTCCCTCCCTAGGGTTAGTGGTGGGCTTAGGCCTAGGGCTAGGATTTTTAAAACTAGGAAGCCCTGAGCTGCAGGCGCACTGCAGAGCTGCGAAAGGCATCCCCAGGGGAGAGCAAAAGTGGTGCAACATGGCTGCCTCCACCTCTTTTTCCTTAGGAACATCCCTATACCTAGGCTGATTTACCTGCCACCAGTGCTGGATAGGGAAAGGGTTTTTTAAATGAGTAAGCTCTGAGCTCCCGGCCCACTGCAGCTGCGAAAGACTTCCCAAGGAGAGCGCAAAAGTGACAACTCTGCAACTTCTAGAACACGATGGGTGTGGTTTTCTGTACTGGCACAGTTTTTCCTAGCCAGACATAGTGGGAAAACTTTCTGCTAAGATGTAGACTACAAAAGACGCTAAAGACGAAGGTACGATGCTCTCTGGAGCTAAGCGCCGCTCCCGGGCGTCTCTCGGCAGAAGCCGCGCTAAGGAGAGCACTGTGAGCGGCACAATCGTCTTTGCGGGAAGAAGCCGCTTCTTCGCCTCTGGGAGCCAGCGAGAGCGGCAGCTTCGGAAAGGTGAAGAAGGAAGCTGTACAACACTGGGATTGTGTGCGCAGCTTGCCAACTGATAGAAAACAGTACCATACCACTCTCCTGACTTTTCCAATCACATGAACATTCAATTGGAAGCCGTTTTGTACATCTTTTCTTTTCTTCCATCCAAACACTTGGCAGACCTCTCTGCAACTTCTGGAACACGATGAGACATGTTTTCTGTGCTGGCAGAGTTTCTCCCTGCCAGACATACTGGATTTTTAGTAGTTTTTTAACCAGAAAGCCCTGAGTTCCAAGAACAAAGCAGCTGCAATGGACTACTCAAGAAGAGCGCAAAAGTACCACAACATGGCTGCCTCCCCAGCTATTTCCTTTTAACATCCCTAATTCCTGGCTGATTTGGCTTTGAGTCTTAGGGTTGGTTTTAGGCCTAGGGCTAGGATTTTTAAAATCAGGAAGCCCTGAGTTCCAGGCTTAATGCAGCTGCCAAAGGCATCCCAAATGGAGTGCAAAAGTGCCACAACATGGCAGCTTTCACAGCTTTTTCCTTGGGAAGAACCCTAACACCAGGCTGATTTACCTCCCAAGGGTTAGTGGTGGATTTAGGCCTAGGGCTCGGATTTTTAAAACTAGGAAGCCCTGAGCTCCAGGCACACTGCAGCTGTGAAAAGCATCTCTAGGACAGCGCAAAAGTGCCACAACTTGGCTGCCTCCGCTGCTATTTCCATGAGACCCTCCCGAACCATAGGCTGATTTACCTTCCTAGGGTTAAGGTTTGAGTTAGGCCTAGGGTTAGTGGTTTTTAACCAGAAAGCCCTGAGTTCCAAGAACACAGCAGCTGCGAAGGACTACCCAAGAAGAGCGCAAAAGTACCACAACATGGCTGTCTCCACAGCTTTTTCCTTGGGAGCATCCCTTATTCCTGGCTGATTTTCCTTTCTCATCTTACGGTTGGGTTTTGGTCTAGGGCTAGGATTTGTAAAACTAGGAAGCCCAGAGCTCCAGACACACTGGAACTGTGAAAGACATTCCAAAGGGAGTGCAAAAGTGCCACATCATGGCTGCCTCCACAGCTTTTTCCTAGGGAACATGCCTAATCCAAGCCTGATTTTTCTTCCTAGGGTTAGCCTTAGGGATAGTCGTAGGATTTTGATTTTTATAATGAAGAAGCCCTAATCTCCAGGCCCACTGGAGCTGCGAAAGTCATCCCAAGGGGAGCTCAAAAGTGCCACAACATGGCTGCTTTCACAGCGCTTTTTCCTTGGCACCATCCCTAGACCTAGGCTGATGTATCTGACTAGGGTTAGGGTTGGGGTTCAGCCTAGGGCTAGGATTTTTTTAAACAGGAAGCCCTGAGTTCCAGGCTTACTGCAGCTGCGAAAGGCATCCCAAAGGGAGTGCAAAAGTGCCACAACATGCCTGCTTTCACAGCGCTTTTTCCTTGGCTCCATCCCTATACCGAGGCTGATTTATCTGCCTAGGGCTAGGGTGAGGTTCACCCTAGGGATAGGGTTTTTTAACCAGGAAGCCCTGAGTTCCAGGCTTATTGCAGCTGCCAAAGGCATCCCAAAGGGAGCACAGAAGTGCCACAACATGGCAGCTTTCACAGCTTTTTCCTTAGGAAGAACCCCAATACCCGGCTGATTTACCTTCCTAGGGTTACTGTTAGGCTTAGGCCTAGGACTTTTAAAACCAGGAAGCCCTGTGCTCCAGGCACACTGCAGCTGTCAAAGGCATCCCAAGGGGAGCGCAAAAGTGACACAACTTGGCTGCCTCCACTGCTATTTCCATGAGACCATGCCCAACCATAGGCTGATTTTCCTTCCTAGGCTTAAGGGTTGAGTTACGCCTAGGGTTAGTGTTTTTTAACCAGAAAGCCCTGAGTTCCAAGAACACAGCAGCTGCGAAGGACTACCCAAGAAGAGAGCAAAAGCACCACAACATGCCTGCCTCCACAGCTTTTTCCTTGGGGACATCCCTAATTCCGGGCTGATTTGCCTTTCTCGTCTTAGGGTTGGGGTTAGGCCTAGGGCTAGGATTTTTAAAATCAGGAAGCCCAGACCTCCAGGCACACTGGAGCTGTGAAAGGCGTCCAAAAAGGAGTGCAAAAGTGCCACGACATGGCAGCTTTCACAGCTTTTTCCTTAGGAAGAACCCTCATACCCGGCTGATTTATCTTCCTTTGTGGGATCTCAGCACCTCAGGATGGAGGTGCAGAGTGGCCAAGAACACCCTTGGGGGGCTCGGGAGTCCTGGAATGTTGCCAGAAGTGTCTGGTGGCTGGACATTGATCCTACACAGGAGATGACACCTGTATGAGGACTGGGAGGATTTCACTGGGGTGAATGGTGAAGGGATAATTTAATTAGAGTGTGAGACACAGGGTTTAGGATTTCTGTACAGGGGGGTCTAAAGAAGTAAGATGGAGGAATTGGGGCGTGTCCTGTCCTTCTTCTTCTTTTTCTTGGCCTCCATCTTCTGTGGTGATGTTGGCACTTTGGGATTGGTCATTACTAGAAGTTCACCGGTTAATAAGAGTAGAAGGTATTGGAGAAAAATTATAAATATTGTACACGTAACTTCGGGTATAAAGATAAGTGACCGCCCCGGGGGCTCTCAGTGTGCTCATGGCTGGCTTGCTGTGCAAACCTCTGTTGGGCTGAAAGAAAATCTTTTAGATAAACAATTAATAAACACTGAGACCGAAACAAGATCAGAAGTCTCTCCTCGTCCTTTGAAGCGCCGGGCTGTCCAAGGCCACCCTGGGCCTTTCCAGGCCACCTAAACAGCCGAGAAACCGACAAGTGGCGTTCGCTGCTTGGGCTACTCCCCGCCAACCCTTTCGGGGGGGGATCAGCCCTGAAGAGCTGAAGCTCAAGAGCTGAAGAGCCAAGAGGGCAGCTACAATCTACGACGAGTTCCCAGGAGAGCACTGATAGCTCCTGAGGAGAGAAGCCTGAGGAAAAAGGCAAAAGTTCTCATTATCTATCTCTAAAATCATCTTCATCTCTGGGAGCACAGATCTTCATTTTTAGAAGCACAAGACTGTGCTCTTTCTTTGTGCAAACTTCTCATGAGATTACAGCTATTTCAACATCTGCTTACTTTAACATAGAAGCCTTTACCTAATATCAATTCAAACACTTTCATTTCCTTATAGTTTTATGTGTTATAAGGGAAAAGAGTCTTTTCTTTATAGCTTACAAGAGGATTTCAGCTCTAAAAACAAAGCATCTTCTCCCCCTCCCATCTGGGACTTACTTACCTTCTTCTTTATTACCTTTAATATCTTCATCTTGTTTTTAATATACGTGCATGTTGTTCTTTTCTCTCACTCAGAAGAAGACTGAAGCACTGAAAAAGTTAACATCACGCCTGAAGCCTACCTAACCCACCAATAACTACTAACAGAAAGCTGTGGCTCAGTTGTGTTCAGATCAGCTTTGTAGTTAGTGTTTAGTTTTCTACACCAGCCACAGAAGTCTCTGGTCTCAGCCAGGCTAAGAAGAAGAAGCAGCAGCCTGACAGCGAGATCTTCGGAGCCACAGCCAGCCCTGCTCTGGCTAAAGCTCCGCAGCCTCCCCTGTCTCCTTGCCCGGCAGCTGCTGAAGCCCAGCCCGGCCAAACCAGAGCCCATGGAGAGAGAAGCCAGCAAGCAGCCCAGGAAATAGAAAAGAAGCCCAGCCTGCAGCAAGACGGCCCAGCCCAGCCCAGACACAGAGCTGAAGCCCAAACCGAAACCCAGCACCTCCCTGCCGACCAACAAAGAAAAGAAAAGTTTCTGAATTTTTTGGTCTTTACCATGTGCGTTTCACAAAAGCGTGTCTAGCTTTTCAGCAGCTCAACAGACTGTCAGATACACAAAAAACTTTGCATCACTTCCCTACATTTCCTCCCATTCCCAAACATAACACAGGGGCCACTGGGAACAACTGGGATCAGACTGGGAGCAACTGGGAGCAGCTAGGACCAAGCTGGGAGCAACTGGGATCATCATGGCATCAGAGTAGGATCATACTGGGAGGGACTGGGTCTGTGCTAGAGGCAACTGGGATCACACTGGGAGGAAATGGGGACATGCTGGGGACCAATGGGATCATACTGGGAGCAACTGGCACCACACTGAGGGTGACTGGGATCCTTCTGGAATCATACTGGAAGTGACTAGGGGCAGGCTGAGGGCAATTGGGACCATGTTGGGGCAACTGGGATATACAGGAAATGACAGGAATCATGCTGGAGGTGACTGGGAGTGGCTGTGAGCAAATGGAATCATACCGGAAGCTACTGGGAGCAACTGGGAGTGAGTGGAAACACATTAGGGACAACTGGGATGTACTGGGAGAGACCAGGAGTGACTGGAATCACAAAAGAACCATAAAGGAAGTCACTGGAATAATACTGGGAGTATCTGGGATTGACTGGAATCCTACTGGGCGTGACTGGAATCCTACTGGGTGACTTGGAGTGACTGGGACCATACTGGGGGCAAATGGCACTGTACTGAGAGTGACTGGGTTCATCCTGGAATCATACTGGGAAGGACTGGAACCATACTGGGAGTGTCTGGAACTATAGTAGGGCTGAATGGGAACACCTGGGATCATACTGGGAGTGACTGGGATGATACTGGGATCACACTGAGTGTAACTGGAAGTGACTGGGACCATCCTGGGGGTGACTGGGAGCCACAGGGCCCATGCTGGGAGTGACCTGGGGGGAACTGGGGGAACTGGCCCGGCTGGGGCTCAGGGTTGTTCTCCCCCAGGGCTGCCCTGGCTCCTGCTGCCACCCTGGGCCCCACAGAGCCGAGGGACAGGGGACAGCTGAGGGACAGGAGACAGGGGCAGGGACGTGGAGAGGTAGAAGGGAGTTCCAGGGGGTCCTTGAGCCCAGGAAAGGGGAGTCCAGGGTTTCCCAAAAAGGGGGGACAAGGGTGGGGACACCAGGGATGTTCGAGAACGAGGAGTTCAGGGGGTCTCTGGTTTTGCACACAGCTGGGGCTGGGGACTGGGAAAGGCAGGAATGGGGGACCAAGGCATTCCAGGGCATCCCAGGGTCAAGCCAATGGCCAGTCTGGAGGCTGGGAGCCATGGGATGGCCGGGAAAAGGGGAGCAGAGAGCCCTGATGTCCAGGAATGGGGTGTGAAAAATGCATGTATTTTATGATTGGCTTTTCACAAATATTAAAATGAATATTATATGTGTTGTATTAGAAAGCAATGCTGTATTAATTTTCTTAAGTACTGTGTTAAATATAGTTTTAGGTTATAAAAATTGTTAAAATAGAACTATGCTATGTAAGATGCTTTGTTTAAAAGAAAGGACTTGCAGCGAGATAACTTGCAGCCACAGGACACCTAGATCTTTCAGAGAAAAAGAATTTATGGCCTTCTTATCAGAAGAAACAAACTTCTTCCCACCTTGGAGGTGCTATTAGGATTAGAGGAAAGAAGTTGACACTGGTCAGACAGAATCCTGTGTTTCAATGGAATTTATGCATCATGTATGAAGTGTATGAATATGCAACGGGCTGTTGTTTTTAAGGGTTAATCCTTTGCTACCAGGGGTCCTTTTTTGGGCCCGTGATGCCCAGAAAAAGGTACCTGGACGTCCATAACTCTTTGTTTTTATTGTCTCATATTGTCTTAATTCAATTTGTCCAAATTGTTATTACTCTAATTGTGTTACTATATAACCATCTTATTACTATTAAACTTTAAAAATTTTAAAAACAAGTGATTGGCGTTTTTCACAATTTGGTAGCAGAGGATGGTTACTAACTCCTCGCTGCCGGTGCTTTGGGAGAGTCAGAGTGGGGAAGGCGCGCCCTGCCCTCTTTGGCAGCCTCGCTCTGCTTCCCCTGAAGTGACCGACAGACGCAGGTTACGATCTGTGGACAAAAGGAGACAACAAAACAAAGAGAACGGGAAAAGGGTCCCTACAACTGCTGTAATTTGCCCCCTAAGAGTAGTAGTGCGCACGAAGAACCCGGGAAGGAAAAAGGATTGGTAAGTATTTCTCGGGGGGCAGGTACGGGGGGATGAATGTGTGTGAATGAGAGGCGGGCTGGTTGTCCCAGACCTGCCAAGTGAGTGCGGAGTCTCCCACGCTGCGTTTCCGACTTTTCGCTGGAAAAGCGGCCAGTAAAGAGACAAAGCGACTCATAAGAGAGTGAAAGAATCCCCGGGGGTGACTGGGACTGGGTCTCAGGGAGGGGTTGGACCCCTCGGTGGTGGGGAGCAAGGTTTCCTAGCCCAATCCACTAGGAAACAGGACAGGAGGGGCTCCTAAAACCTGCTGGGTTGAGGGATTTATATTCCAAGAGCATCCAAGAGCAGGGTTGAGCAGAATTCTGTCCGAGTGAGGATATGCCCGAGAACACTCAGGGTGGGACAACACAGCTAGATTGGGGGATAAAAAAATGCCCAAGAACATCCAGGGTTGGACAACACAGCAGAACAAATGAAATGCCAAAGAGCATCTGTAGTTGTACCACACCGCTGGGTTGAGGGACAGAAAATGCCCAAGAGCATCTGAGGTTGAACAACACAGCTGGATTGAAGGAAAATTACCCGAGAGCATCTGGGGTTGGACAACACGACAGGATTGAGGGAAAAATTGCCCAAGAGCATTTGGGGTTGGATAACACAGCTGGGTTGAGGGATATCCAATAGCACCGGGACTGGCCAGTAACACCTAAACTTGTAATAGGCGATGTGAAAGTAAAAGGTACCTTATTGTTGTTTTGTGGTGTGTGAGAGTGAGACCCACACAGAGCCAGCCTCAACTTCCTGGGCAGGTGGGAAGGGGGAGGTGTGGAAAGAGCGAGTGACCTGCACACCAGGCTGCAGCTCCCGGCTGGGTGGGGGCTTCTGGGCCCAAGAGGAGCGAGTGACCTGCGAACCAAGCTAGCGTTCCCTGGGCGTGTGAGGGGCCGTAGCTGAAGAGTGTGAAAGACACGCAGACAGCCTCACAGGGGAACGGGCACCAGAGGCAGCCAGAGTCAGGGCCCTTCTAGGGGGCCTGGTGACACTGAGACCTGGAGGTAAACCCCAAAGCGAAAGAGGGGGCCACAAGGACCTGTGATTTCCTAGCAATAAGGATCCACTCTGTGTCTTGAGAGTGTGAAGGAATGTGTGAAAGTGAATGAGAAATAAAAGTGAGTGAATGTAGACGAATGAAAGTATAGGTAATGTCGATTGTGCATTTTAAGCCTTACCGTATCTCCTTGGAGGGAGTTGGATTGTATTGAAAAGCAGTGTGAGAAAAAGGGGTTTTTTTGGGTGTAAGTAGTTGAAAGAAAAGTGGTATTTAAGTTGTTAGTAAAAAGTGAAAAACAGAAGCAGGGGACGAATAGATAGAAAACTGAAAAATGAGACAGAAATTCAGTAAGGTGGATACAGGAAAAGAAAAGCAGAAAAAAAATACCAACAGAAATACCCCAAGACAGCACTTTGGGAGTTATGTTAACAAACAGAAATACAACTCATTGCAAAATACAGGGTATGCAGAAGTTGATGAGAAAAAACATGCAAACTTGTGAATTATATACTTAAAAACAGCATTAGAAAATTTAACACAAAAGAGTTATATATTGATTCAAGGTATGCCTTTAGAGTAGCACATACCTTAAGAAAAATTTTAAAAGGGAGATTGCTTAATTAAAGAAGAAAAAGATTAGTACATGAGAAACTTATTTCCGAGGTTTTAGAGGCATTACAATTACCTAAGAGAGATAGCAATAGTACATATTAAAGGACACCAAAAGGTAAAGACCTAGAAATAAGAAGAAATAAAATAAATAACTGGCAGATCAAGAAGCTAAAGATGCAGCAGAAAATAGAGCTGAAAGAGTTAATATTAACTCCAAATGAAGAAAAAAAAAGGGGGGGGAATTAAAACAAGATTGTGGCGAACAAGATAAATCAGGGAAATAGAAACATCTTGATATGGAAGACAATTAGATAATAAAACGCTTACGAGGGAATAGCAGAGGACGTGTATCAAAAAGCCCGGTGGGATACACAGGCTAGGTGTGATCATTTTTTTAAAAGAACTATGGGTGCATTGAGACCTTTAGAGTAAAAAACAAGTACCTGAAACATGTATAATTTGCCAAAAGATAAATAAAAGTGTGATGAGAAAAACAATATGAGAAGGTCGTCAGTTAGCTCGTCGACCATTTCAAAGCATCCAAAAAGCAAAACGGGGAAAGTATAGAGCTGAGAACAAATTACCTCATCCATTCCCGTTCGTTCCCCGACTCGTTCGCACCAGCCCTCCCAGCCCCTGTGCCGGCTCGGGCACAGTCCGTCTGTCCCGGTCCGTCTGTCCCGGTCCGGCCGCCTGGCCCGCGTTCTTGCCGGGGGTGGGGGTCTGTCCTGCCGTGTGCACCGTGGCCACCGCGCTGATCGCACCGAGGGGGTCCCGTCTGTCCCATCCCCGGCTGCCCTGACTCTGTCGGCTCCCGCCGCTGCAGCCGGGGTCAGTCCCGGCTTTGTCTCTGCCGGATCAGCCACCGTGAGCCGAGTGAGGGCGATCCCCGCTCCAGCTCGGTCTGCACAGGAACAGCCCCTCGGGCGATCCCAGCCACAGACCCCGCCTCTGGAGCCCCCAGACCCTGAGCTGTGCCGAGCCCCTCGGGCAATCCCAGCCACAGACCCCGCCTCTGGAGCCCCCAGACCCTGAGCTGTGCCGATCCCCTCGGGCGATCCCAGCCACAGACCCCGCCTCTGGAGCCCCCAGACCCTGAGCTGTGCCGATCCCCTCGGGCCATCCCAGCCACAGACCCCGCCTCTGGAGCCCCCAGACCCTGAGCTGTGCCGATCCCCTCGGGCCATCCCGGCTGCAGACCCCGCCTCTGGAGCCCCCAGACCCTGAGCTGTGCCGAGCCTCCCCGTCCTGCCCTGAGCTCCAGTCCCTTGGTAACCACAGCTCCGGCTGCTTAAGGAAACTCTCTAAAGGAATCACTTTATTGAAACACTAAAAAATCAGTTAGAAGAAAGCCCTCTCCTGATTCTTCCTAAAAATACGTGAGAAAGGCTGTAGAAGATAAAAATCCAAAAAGAATGGGATAAAGAGATTGGTCTATTTCCATTAAGAGAGGTTCTCAAAGGGGGGTGATGGATCAGAGTTTGTAAATGCTTCTTTGACTTTGTCTGAGGTCTGTAATTTTAAGAAATAAATAAAAGAGATATTTGGAGAATCCCATAGGCATAGCTGAACAATTAGACCAACTTTTAGGTCCAAACATGTATACTTGAGAACAGATGTGGTTGGTAATGAAAATAATATTTTTCTCAGGAAGAAAAGCAATTAATCAGAGCAACTGAAATAAAAGCTTAAGAAAAAGATAATCTGCAGGGACCCCCAGAGAAGACAAAATGCCAACTGTACCTCCTGAATGGGGTTAAAATAATGAGGAGGGGAGTAAACACATGAACAGTTATTGTAATTACATAACCAAGAGAATAAATGAGACAGCATATCAAAGGCGAAATGTGAAAACAAAAGATTTTTGAGAGACAGCTTTTAGAGGGGAAACAAAAAACTCCAACTAAATAGATAAACAAAGTTTAGAGAAAAAGGAAAATGGTCCTAAGTAAGCAGAAGATCTGAAAATCTTTAAAGAAATGGGCCCATAAAAAAAAAAAAAAAAAAGTCATAGGCTTTAATTTTTTTGGGGGGGAACAAATACCATGAGGAGCCTGTGATAACTTTAAAAGTGGGTCCCCAAGAAGAAGAATTGGAATTTGTTATAGACACAGGGGCAGAGAAAACCTGCCTGTTAAACGTTCCAAAAGGTTATAGTGTGAGCAAACATATAGTGAAAGTAACAGGGGCAAAAAGAGGAAGTTTTACATTTCTGGTCATTAAAGATGTGGTAATTGAGGGAAGAAACTAAAATTTAGGTGGGAGATGTGTTATTGGTCCCAGGGGCAGGTAGCAATTTATTGGGAAGAGTCTTACAAGTGCAATTAAGAGTAAGAGTTATATCAGAAAATAAGAAAATGACAGCTAGAGTTTTGAAATTAAGCCAAGAGGATGAAGAAAAAAAAATCAACAAAGAAGTTTGGGCTGGAGAAAGAAATAGGGGAAGAATAAATATCGACCCCATAAGGGTTACAACTGAGAGAGGAGAAAGAGAGAAGTTGAAGTAGAGAAGTAGTTAGGAAACTCTGAGATGTTAGAATGTGAAGTGATGACATCTTGGTGCTAGAAGAGAGCAGAAGTGTGAATGCAAGTTTTTTGCATGAAAGGCAGAGAAGTATCTTAACACACGGTTGTTAAGAGGTTATTCAATGCCACACTGGGGTCCGGAAAAGCCTTAGCAGAACGGGCCCTCCTTGAAGAGAAAAGAGGATAAGTTGACGAGAGAAAGAGAAAGAATGTCAGGAGCACCTGGGCACGCCAGGTTTGGGGTTGTCAAGGCTGGGAGGTGTCTGAGCGCTCCCTGCGATCGGCGGGGTCTCGGGGGCTGCGGCAGGGACCGATCCATGGAGGTGCCCCGGGCGGGGCTGGCAGCAGAGGACACAGGTTTGCGGCCAGGAGCGGGCTGGCTCTGGGGCAGAGCTGCCGGGGGGCTCCCAGACTGTCGGGGCGCCGAGCCCAGGATGGCAGCGTCAGCCTGGAAGTAGGCCGAGAGAGAGAAGGGGAGAGAGGGAGAGAGGGAGAGGGAGAGGGCAAAAGAGACCCAGGGCAGCCCCCAGGGTCCCCATGCCCGGGGCTGCTCTCCCCTGCCCCGGCCCTGCAGCCAAGGGGCCGCACCGGGGGAAGGGCCAAGAACAGCACTGACAGCAGGGCTGTGAAAAGAGGGGCAGGGGGGACTAGCACTAAAAGATAACATCAAAGCAGAGATTGCTGACTCTCCAAACCTCACAAAGCGGTTTGTTTTTCTTAAGTAAGAAGTTTTTTGGTTTTTTTTTCTTTTGTGTGTTTTGTTTGCCGTTAACGAGAAGGCTTTTTTCCTGAAGAAGAGGCTGCTGTAGAGAAAGCTTTTAGCTAAACCCAGAAAGTTTAGAAGGAAAGCGAATCGTAAAAGTTAATGCAGTATTATCTTTCTTTTATTATCTATGCTATTAAGAAGTCCTTTCCAGGCACTACTGAAGCAACAATCAAAATCACGGAAAGAGAGTGAATTCATGCCAGCAGAATCAAAGGACTTGTGAAGAAACTTGAGGAACGGACTATCATATTTAAACCGGGTGATACTGAACTGACTTTCCAATGGGGACTGAGTGGTAATGGTTTGAGAAAACCCAAATGATCCAAGAAATGTACAAAGAATAACACTGAATTAAGAAATAAGATAATGCTTATATCACTGGATTTGAGCACTGCCTGAATAAAACATCTCCTTGGGGGAGGAATACCTCAGATAGAAAGATCAAGAACGTTTTTGTATTCTGACCTTAGCCCTAGAATTGTACAAGGGAGAAGGGGAATTACTATTTCCATTAGTAAACTTTACTTGATTCATTCCAATACTGGACATGCTAGGTGGGTTATAAGTAAATGCCTAAATTGTAAGAGTAATTAGTGTTGTGATTCGCAAAATTTATGTTCTTATTGTAAAAAGTGTTAAAGTACTGACTTGGTTTTGTGGATGGGAATTATTAGTGCCTGTTAAATGAGAGATACCTGAGGAACAGTCAGAGACCACAGTTAAAGAGTGTCAAAAACAATTTGCCTAGCAATTAGTTAAGAGAAAGTGACAAAAAAATAGAGGGCAAGACCAGATTGGCCTCTGTATTTCACCACCAAGAAGATCAAATAAACCTGCTGTGGGTTGCAACCTCACAGGCATGGGAGGTGGCAGTATAAGCCATACTGGACCTCTGTTATTCCTGTTTCTGGCACTCACTTGTTGTCTTTTCCCTTTCGGGATACCAGCAGGATTGTGTCACAAATGCTACAGAAAGCATCACATAGAAAGAAACCAAAGTTCCTCCTTTATTACACACACCTATGTCAACAGCCACTGTTATAACCCATCCAAATTAAGAACTTGTAGGCAAAACAGAGTAAATTATTAGATTACAAGAAACTTAAGAAAAAGTGGCAATAGATTTAGAACTGAATGTCCAAAAGGAGAGAGATGGATTTGTTTTAAATTTAATCTTGAAGATGCGGTTCAAGATTTGGAAAAAAAACCCCAAATAATAAAGGAAAAGGTAAAACCAGCACAGCAATCTAACTCTGTATTGACTCCAAATTATCTGTTGAATTGTATTACAAGACTCCAAGCAGTTACAGAAATGATAGCAAATAAGGCTGCCCAGGCATTAGAGTTAACATTAAGTCAGCTAAGCCAAACAAAAACTGTAGGGTATCAGAAAGGTTCGCTTTAGACTGTTTATTGGCCAAAGAAGGGGGTGTTTGTGGAAAGTTCAATATATCAGATCGTTGAAAATTGATGACCACAGAAAAGTCATTCTAGCAAAAGCAAAAGAAATCAAAAAGAAAAATATATACGCATATAACAACCCAGGTACCAGTCCAAAAATTAGAAAACAATGTTAAAATCTAGCTGGTGGGGTAATGTATTAGAAGAAATTAAGATCTTTCATTTGTGTTACAACTGTTTTTATATTTCTTTCTTGTGTAATCCCGTGTTTTATTTTACCAGCATAGTCCAGAAGATATAAGTAGAAAAAAAATATTGCTCAAGCCAAATGATTTACAAAGAATAAGAGTGGGGATTGTGAAAAATGCATGTATTTTATGATTGGCTTTTCGCAAATATTAAAATGAATATTATATGTGTTGTGTGAGAAAGCAATGCAGTATTAATTTTCTTAAGCACTGTGTTAAATATAGTTTTAGGTTATAAAAATAGAAACTATGCTATGTAAGATGCTTTGTTTAACAGAAAGGGCTTGCAGCGAGATAGCAGCCACAGGACATCTAAATCTTTCAGAGAAAGGGAATTTCTTGCCTTCTTATCAGAAAAAATGAACTTCTTCTCACCTTGGAGGCACTGTTAGGATTAGAAGGAAAGAAGTTGACAATGACCAGACAGAATCCTGTATTTGAATGGAATTTATGCATCATGTATGAAGTATATGAATATGCAACAGGCTATTGTTCTTAAGGGTTAATCCTTTGTTAATGGGTGTCCTTTTTCAGGCTCCTGATGCCCAGAAAAAGGTACCCGGACATCCGTAACTCTTTGTTTTTATTGTCTCATATTGTCTTAATTCAATTTATCCAAATTGTTATTACTCTAATTGTGTTACTATTTTTATAACTATTTTATTACTATGAAACTTTTTAAAATTTTAAAAACAAGTGATTGGCGTTTTTCACACTGACTGTTCACCGCTGCCAATGCTCACAGTATTCTCCTAACACACTTGAGCTTCCTGTCTTTCAGTGAGAGAAAGATTCAGCTAAAGTCAAGGAAAGAGGGCAGGGGAGATGGAAACCTTCCCTTGAGATGCTTTTAGGAAGGCCTGAAGGGACCCTGCCTTTCCTTGGAACAGAGGTGGTCACCATGCATGGTGTTGCCTGACCTGCCCTAGGTGCTCCTCTATTCCAGAAGGACTTTTGCCCACTTCATCACTTGTCTGTCCCTCCAATTCCAGGGCCTCAAACCTGCTCTGTGAGATACTAAACCTGTAAGTCAGCTGTAAGTTTTCAGAATATGGCACTGACCATGGCTCTAAGTAAGTTTTTTTAATCAGGCTTGCAATATATTTTGAGAAGAAGAAGGAACAGAAGGGGTAGATACCACACAAGAATCCAGCAGAGTCTTCCCAGCTTTTTTGTCTGGGTTCTATGAAGCACAATGCCCAGTGCTTGCATTATGCTGTCTTTTCATGTGTTCTGGTGACCAGAACCATCCCATGGCCAGGCCCAGGATAATTTGGGTGCCAAAGTCCCATTGCCTGCAAACATCACACTCTTTTTTACCCAGCTGGTGCTCAGCTCAGCATATTTGCTGAGACAACTTTAGGACTGTTTTCCTTAACTTGGCAGTTCTAGCAGATGTCCTTATGGCCCCTAAATTCTGCATCCTTTGTGTCCACTATCAATGGGCATCCTTCTTCCCAAGCTTTGTCAACCTCCCTCTGGGTCTGAGATCAGTGAAACGGGCCCAGCCCTGAGTCTTAAAGACAATTCTAGCAACAACTACTTTGCTTTTCTAATACCTGGCCATCACTTCGAGCTTGTAGGCTGCTATGTGTGTCACAGGTTAAATGTCTCTTCCTGTTGATCAGGCTTGGAAGCGTGGACAGCCCAGGCATGACAGGATATGTTTTCTTCAGGAAATGGGACGTAGGGCCCAGCTTGCAACAGGTCCAGGCCCGCGCCTTCCAGAGCGCCAGAAGGTTCGCGGCGCCATTGCAGGGCTCAGGGCGCCTCCTTGTGGGCAAGAGTCGCCTCGACAGCGCGGGCGCCGCGCGGCGGGGCCAGAGGCCGGGAAAGGGCGGGCGGGTGTGAGGGGCGGGGCGGTTCGTGCCTAGAGCCGAGCCCGCGCTGTACCTCGGCGCCTTCCCGGCTCGGTGTTGGGAGCGAGCCGCCGCTGCTCGGGCTCTGGGAGAAGCGTGCGGCCGCTGCGGAGTCCCAGCCCGCAGATCTGGCTGCTGGCGGAGGCTGCAGTGCAGAGCTGCCATGCCAGAGCTGCCGTGCGCCGTGGCACTGCCAGAGCCCCTGGCAGAGCCGGGCTGGAAGTGCCGACAGCTGAGGGAAGCCCTGCCATGGCAGCGCCCCAAGCTCTTGTTTATCCCACAGAAAGAGAGGATCAGCACCTGGAGGTGACTGCGTCATTCCTGGAAAGGGACTATCTGCTTACAGTTGCGATGTCTGGCAGCAAGCAGGACGGCGCTGGTGCCAGGGAGCCAAGTGAGGGCAAAGCAGCCCTGTGACAGCCTGGCCCAGGGGCTCTTGTGGCAGCAGGCAGCGTGGGGATCAGAACAGAGGCAGGGGGAGGCAGGAGCTGCTCGGCCATGCCAGGGCTGGGAGCCCCCTTCCTGCCCAAGTGGGGCCCAGCTGGGCCAGGGGGCAGCTCCTGGGACAGCCGTGCCCGCAATGGCCCCTGCTCTGCAAGGCCTCCAGCGCTGCCCATCAGCCAGGCAGGGACAGAGCAGCCTTGGGGCCGATGCTGCTGCAGGCTCAGAGCCCCGCACAGCTGCTCATGCCCGGTGCCATTGGCTCTGTCCCCTGCAGCCTGCATGCTGTGTCACCGTGCAGAGGCTGAGCCCTGTGCCTCCCCTGGCCCTGGCAACTGTTCCTGTGCTGCTCCTGCACTGCCCAGGGCACCCACGGGCCCTGCTTGGGCCGCACGCAGACCAGAACCAGCTGGGGCTGTGACAGCTCTGCTGCTCTGGGCCCAGCCCTTGGGCAAAGCACCCGCCTGTCCCTGGGCTGGGGGCAGTGCCCAGGCTGGGCTTGGCAGAGCCCGTCCGCTCCTGGAGGGCTGGGGGCACTGCTCTGGCCTGGCCTGGCCCGGCCCTGGGGTCCCTTGGCATTCCTGCTTGCCCTTGCATCCACCAGGGATGGGCTGCAGCTCAATGGCCCCGGCCTGGCCGCACACTCAGGCCTGGAGCCTTCCCATGGCTCCCCAGGGCACGAGAGCCTCAGCCCCAGCTCCCAAACACGACCTAACAGGGTTTGCTGATATTGATCCCTGTTAGACCTTTGAAAGCATGTTGAAAGTAACCTTGTTTGGCAACTCCTTCAAGGAACAAACGTGATTCGCTTCTAATCAGTAAAAACTTTATTGGTTTGCTTGCACTTCCTATAGGGTATCCTAATGCTTCCTTTGGCGTTCCAGAAAATAATGAAAATCTAACAAATTCTAAAGAGAAGTTCTTGAATCCACTATGAGGAGAAGTCTCTACATTCACTATCCTTACATACACTTAAGTAGCTGCTCCTGTAACACACAAAGATGTAGTGGTTTACCTGACTGGACCACACAACAGGATGTTATACACACCGCTACACTAAAAAACTTCTCTTCCCTGTTCATCACAAATTTAAAGCTCTTCTCGAGGTCCTGACTTAATTTTACATGCACATTCATACCTGCAATCCCTCCCCATGCTCAGTTTTCACCTAGACTTACCAGGGAACAGATGTTCCATACTCACCTCAAGCAATAATCTACGTCTGTCTTCCTAACCCTCTTTTTCTTCACTGACTTCTACTAATCTACAAAATAACTTGGACCCTCTGCACAAAAGAAACATCCAATTAATAGCCTTAAACACTTGTGATTGTGCTGCTACTTCTAACAATCTTGACCACCACAGCACTAAAATCAGAAATCAATTCTTCACATCCTTCCTGTTCTCCTGCCCCCACCACGCCTTGGCTCCAGCAGAAATGTTCCCTACTGCAGCCTGGTGTGCTAAGAACAATCAAAGGCAGCAGCAC
Organism: Melospiza melodia melodia; assembly: GCF_035770615.1. Lineage (NCBI taxonomy): Eukaryota > Metazoa > Chordata > Aves > Passeriformes > Passerellidae > Melospiza > Melospiza melodia. The sequence goes on from NC_086200.1 coordinate 6,917,504, forward strand.
TTTTCCTCAACATGCTGCAATCTGAATTGCAGTGAAATTGCAGCTGTTGCATTAGAAGCTCAGCACCAGCACCCCACATCTTCCCCCAGAACTGAGGCCTGCTGAGGCCTGAGCTCTCCATTTCAACACACCCTGTAAATCAGGCTGCCTGGAAGATTGCAGGCTGGTAACTGTGTGAACACAGCAGTGCATTTCAGCAGAGTTATGGAATCAGTCTCATGGAAGGCACATCCTTTAAGCTTAAGACTCTATTCTACAAAATCTAGCCAGCAATTGTTTTGGTGGCCTGTGCAGGTTTTGGGGACTGTGCATGTTTCCTTTGGATGTTGTTTTCTTTGTTTCTAAATACAAAATTCACTGGATTCAGAAGCGAAACCCCAGATTCATTAGAACAAAGAACCACAGGGACATATGTGGCTGACAAGAACACTCCTCATTTCTAATGGTAACACCAGAAAGAGAGGAAAAAGATAAAGATGATTTAAATACCCGAAAGGATCCGAAATGTCTACATAAGCTGTCAAGTGACTAAGTTTTTGGTAAACTCTAAAAGTCCAGATTCCTATTCGGTAATTGTCTGAAAGAAAAGAAAGCCAGAAAATCTGGTTGACCTTTATTTTGCCAGGACTTTCTCACGGGATTCTACCACAACTTGGATCACAAGTGAGGGTGGCAAATTTTGATTAGAAAACTTTGATAACTAGGCAGCATTTTTTCCTCCTCACTGAATTACAGGAAGGGTTTAAAAGGAAAAAAAAAATATAAAAGAGCGTAAAGAAATTCTATCATACCTCTTAGGCGTTCATCATCTTTGGAGAACAAAAAAAAAAAACTCTAGCACTTCCTGTGCATGGTAAAGAAAGAAACCTAGAAAAGGACAAAGGGATTTGAGCATCCTAAATTGTACTATCAAATTTCATGAACACAAGATAATCCTGTAGTGCTTCAGAGAAATGCCATACATTGAAAAGCTTTATTCCCTAGAAACCAAATAAATCTTTTTATTTTCCAAATCCTCTTTTAAAGAGAAAACTGACTGTGTCTTTGGCTTTTGGCCAAACTCAGTTTGGAGTTGGTCAAACCAAAATGACCCAGTTAATTTCCTGTGCTCTGCTCTTTCTTTCCATATTCCCATTCACATCCAATGGGTTGCTGGGAGTTTTGACTCTGTGCAGCACAAACGGTTTTCTAAGATGACTTTCATTGCTCAGAGGTGTGCAATGTCAGTTTCCCATTCCCTGAGTGCTGCTATTAATATTCCCACAGCATCCAACTACTACAGCCAAGTAGACAACAAAGAGAAATGGAACTTGCATTTCTTGGTCCTGTTCAATTTCTGACATCTCAGGCTCATCGTCACCCTCAGAACTGCTGTCCTGGAAACGTGGATCCTCTTGCCATGTGGCTTTTACTGGCTTTATTGTCCCAAGCGCGTGAGGCTCTGCAATGACAGCACCAATAGAGAAAAAAAGCCAAAACCAGATTATTCCTCTAATCATCAGGAAGAATTCCTCCTTTCACGTGAAATACTTACAGTGGAGAAGAGAGATTTAGGAAGGAAAGAATCTGACCCTGCCAGATTTTCTAAGCTACATTTCTGCTCCACTTTGTATTTTCCACTTTGTTCCAGGGATCCCTTATGTATTCTTAAACATTTCTCATTGCATTCAGAAGACACTGAATACCTTTTCAGTTCAGCGCAAGTCTGGGGGGCTCATTGCTTTGTGCTGTTGCGTTGGGTTTTTTAATATTTTGGGTAACTTCTAACTTCACGGGGTTTCTTTTCTCTCCTACATGACTGGGACTTGAGTTAATGTTGTTTCATCTTCATTTCAGACGGCCTCATTTTATCTAAGGTTAGGACACCCCAATGATCATGTGTCATTCCATTTCCTTTTTCTAAAGGTCCAAGAGTAGAATTCAGTAACAAACAGAATGTTCATGGATCTTGGGGCCAGCTCTCGGACTTTGCTCCTCCCTCTACATTAACGCACATTTCCTTAAAAGCCTTGTGAGTTCCTATGAAACTTGATATGACTGGTGTGTCACCTTTTTCCCTGTTTGAGGAATTCAGGGCATGAGAACAAGCTTTTTCACCACTCAGCAAAAAACCCCAATGCCTTCTCAAAGCATGCCTTTCAGAATTCCTGAGATGCAAGCATGAGGCACCTCTCAATAATCTACCACAACCCTAGCAAGCAGAAATGAAGATCAAAATGCTTCTGCCTAATTACTGACTTCTGTTGCTGAAAATCCCCTGCATCCTGACCTTTTTTACACCATATTGCCCTACAGTGCCTGCCAGAAGCTCTTCCTTAGCAATGGCACTCTTAGAAGGGTTCTGCTGTTACCTTCTTTGATGCCCAACTCCTCTGTGCCTCCAAAGAAAGAAAACTTGAAGTAACTCGTCTCCTGAGCTGCATCATCCTCAGGCAAAGGTCCCAAATGGTCATCTGGGGCAGAGTCCTGTGCATCCTCTTTGTCCCAGGGTATTTCCTCAGTCTGGTTTGCTCTTTGAAGGTCTTTCAAAGAATAAACCAGAATAGACGGAGGAAATACCGTCTATTCTGGTTTGTTCTTTGAAAGGCCTCTTTCAAATCCGCAGCAATGGTGTAGGAGTTGTCTTCAGACAGTGAGGCAGTGTCTCATCTCTTTCTTCTTTTTTTGGCTTTACTGAAATGAGATTGTTCAAGGATAGCAACACAGCACACGTCCTTTTCGGACACAGCTTCCCTAAGAGCCACCTTGCTCTGAATGTCTCCCTAAGCATATCCAAGCCCATTAAGGAGTGGTTCATTATCAAGGGTAAGCAGTGGGGAAACATCTGAGGTTGAAGTCTAAAGGCAGGAACAAGAGTCCTTTTTAATTAGCCACATCCTTAAGTGACTTTTCACTGAATACACAGTTACACAGAAATCAAGGTATTTAGCCCAGACTTCTTCCTGCCAGTAGAAACATCAAGAGCTAATAGGGTTTGCCCACAGAGCTGCACATCTCAGGGTCCCTGCACTGACCGTTCTCACCTTCACTTCTGGCAAGGAACACACGGCCTAGAAAGAAAAGATGACGGCGCTACGTGCTGCTGTTGGAGGTCCCAGTTGAGGTCCGACGTCGCTGGTGGGAGCGGCTGCTCCTGCGGGATGTCCCCGACCATGTCCCCCTACGCCTGGGCCTCTCAGCACTCGCTGCTGTCGTCCTGCTCCTGTCCTGGCGACTCCTGGAGCGCACAGTTTGAGTCGAGGCCCGGCGCTGCTGGCGGGAGCGGCTGCGTCTGGGGAATGGCCCTGACCATGTCTCCCTTCGCCTGGGCCTCTCAGCCCTTGTCCCTGTGCCACTGCTGCTGCCGCGGCGACTCCTGGAGCGGACAGGTGGACTCTGGGCCCAGCCTTGCTGGCGGGAGCGCCTGCGTCTGGGGAATGGCCCTGACCATGTCTCCCTTCGCCTGGGCCTCTCAGCCCTTGTCCCTGTGCCACTGCTCCTGTCACAGACACTCCTGGAGCGGACAGGTGGACTCTGGGCCCAGCCTTGCTGGCGGGAGCGCCTGCGTCTGGGGGATGGCCCTGACCATGTCTCCCTTCGCCTGGGCCTCTCAGCCCTTGTCCCTGTCCCACTGCTCCTGTCACAGCAGCTCCTGGAGCGGACAGGTGGACTCTGGGCCCAGCCTTGCTGGCGGGAGCGCCTGCGTCTGGGGAATGGCCCTGACCATGTCTTTCTTCGCCTGGGCCTCTCAGCCCTTGTCCCTGTCCCACTGCTGCTGCCGCGGCGACTCCTGGAGCGGACAGGTGGACTCTGGGCCCAGCCTTGCTGGCGGGAGCGCCTGCGTCTGGGGGATGGCCCTGACCATGTCTCCCTTCGCCTGGGCCTCTCAGCCCTTGGCCCTGTCCCTCTGTTCCTGTCATGGCAACTCCTGGAGCGGACAGGTGGACTCTGGGCACGACCTTGCTGGCGGGAGCACCTGCGTCTGGGGGATGTCCGTGATGGTGTCTCCCTTTGCTTGGGCCTCTCAGCCCTTGGCCCTGTCCTACTGTTCCTGTCACGGTGACTCCTGGACCAGACAGGTGGACTCTGGGCGCGACTTTGCCGGCGAGAGGAGCTTCGCCTGCGGCTGGGCCCAGCACGTCTGGAATGGACCCTGTCCTCAGGGTCAGGGGACGTGCTGCGTGTTGCCCTTGATCTGCTGATGCTGCTGGTGTCCAGTGAGGAAGATGGCAGCGCCTGCTGCCATGCTGCGTGTTGGGGCCTGCTGTGGCTGCCCGTCTCTGGAGATGGAGGTGGGGAAACCAGCACCAATGGCACAGGGCTGTGGGAGCTGGGGCTGATGGCCTGAGATTCTGACCAGCCACGAGCAGATTGTCGTCCTGACTGTCTGGCCGGCCTGGGGCCATTGAGCTCTGTCTCATCCCTGGAGGCTGTAAGGGCAAGCAGGAATGTCAAAGATCACCCAGGCCCCGGCCAGGCCAGGCCAGAGCAGTGCCTCCAGCCCTCCAGCAGTGGATGCTGCGCTCTGCCAAGCCCGGCCTGGGCACTGCCCCCAGCCCAGGGACACCGGGGACTTTGACTCATACATGTTCCGAGCCCAGCACAGCTGTCACACTCCCATCTCTGTGTGCTGTTCCTCAGGCCAGAGCAGCGCCTGTGGGTGCCCTCAGCAGCACAGGAGGAGCACAGGAGCAATTGCCAGGGCCTGGGGAGGCAAACAAGCTCATAGCACTGAGAACAAAAAGTGTACCAGCACGTGGTTGTCTAGCCAAGCGCTTCTGCTTCTTCCTGCTTTGAGCCCTTGTCGAGACACAGGTTCCCTGCAGAGCCCCAGGTGCAGCTTCCCAACTTACCCCTGTTCCTCTGCCTCCTCCCTGCCCCCAGGGTAAAGGCAATCCCTGGCATTGCATTGGCCGTGCCTCACTCCTAGATCTGCGAAGGCATCGTTGTCCTCCCACGTTGGCTGTCTGATGGAGAAAGGAAGAGATGATGAATTTCTGCTGCTCTCCCTCACGGAGGTCCAGGGTGTCCCAGCTCTTTCTCCAGCGCTTTTCCAAGTTGGGGGTGAAGCTGAAGCCCAGACTCACAGGACAGGGCAGGGCCAGGGCTCCTGGGGCAGGGCCTGGCACAGCACAGCACTTGCACCCTCCTGGCTGGTGGGCCAGGCAGAAGGACACCAACCTGAAGGGGACTCGGATCCCCAAGATGAACATTTCAACAGGGAATTCCCCACTGTCTCTGCACAGGGGGCACTGGAAATAGAAAGCACCAGCACGCAAGGCCTGTCCCTGCAGGGCAAACACAGGCAGGGTGAGCGAGGCCCTGCTGCTGCTGCTGCTGCTGCTGCTTCTGAGCACCTGCTGTGCCCCAGGGCTCAGGGGAGGGCTCCTACCTGGATGCAGTCCCTGTGGAACCAGGCCTTTTTGCACGCTGGGCACACCAATGTTGTGAAGGTCTTTCTGTCCTCCACAGGTTCCATGCAGATGGGGCAAACGGTGTCCGGCTCAGGAGTCGCATCCACCTCCTGCTCTGGACGGTGCTCAGGGCAGAAAGAGCTGGGGGCAAAGGGATGGGGAAAGTGAGAAATGCTGGATCATTCCCCAGGGGTGGCCATAAAGAGAGATGAGGTACCTGAACGGAGTAACGTATAGATTGACACAGCCGCCCTCCTTGGTACAGGGCAAGTGGAACCATCTGTCACAGTTCTCCCTGCAGCACATGATGGTTGCCCCGCTCTGGCCGCAGACGCAGCAGCGCTGGAAAGAGCCAAGCAGCTGCATCAGCAGCAGCAGCAGCAGCAGCAGCCTCGAGGCCTCCCCAGGCAGCCCCAGGGCTAAGGGCAGGGCGCAGGACGTGGCCGCTGCCGGCTCCCAGCCCACAGAGCCGCCAGCTGGAGGAGGGAGGCTGCTGTGCCAGGGCCTCTGTGCCACAGCTGCTGGGAGCCAGACTTTGTCCCGACTGCTGGGCCGGCCTTTCTTTCCTGCAGTCTGGGCTAAGCTCTGGCAAACCTCGCCAGGCACAAATCTCCCTGCTCTTGTCAGGCTCTCACCTTCTGTGCCGCCCGCCGCACTGCAATTAGGAGATCTCGAGGGAGAAAGTCCATGAGTCCCCCGCGGTCCGTCTCTTGCCGAAATAGTAGAGTGGCGAAGAACTGCAGCCAAGGGGAGAAGCTGATGAGGAGGGGGCGGGAGGAGCTGCCCATTGCAAAGGTGGAGGGAGCGCCCGGAGCCACTCACCATGCAGAACACGTGGGCACAGAGCCCACCCTTCTGCAGTTTGTCACCGCACATGTCCGGGTCAGCCTCGGCACGGCGACACAGCATGCAGGCTGCAGGGGACAGAGCCAATGGCACCGGGCATGAGCAGCTGTGCGGGGCTCTGAGCCTGCAGCAGCATCGGCCCCAAGGCTGCTCTGTCCCTGCCTGGCTGATGGGCAGCGCTGGAGGCCTTGCAGAGCAGGGGCCATTGCGGGCACGGCTGTCCCAGGAGCTGCCCCCTGGCCCAGCTGGGCCCCACTTGGGCAGGAAGGAGGCTCCAAGCCCTGGCATGGCCAAGCAGCTCCTGCCTCCCCCTGCCTCTGTTCTGATCCCCACGCTGCCTGCTACCACAAGAGCCCCTGGGCCAAGCTATCAGAGAGCTGCTTTGCCTTCACCTGGCTCCCTGGCACCAGGACCCTCCTGCTTTCTGTCAGACATGGCGGCTGTCTACGCTGAGTCTATCTCCTCGAGGGACGTGGTCACTTCGAGGTGCTGTTCCTCTCTGTCTATGGGAGAAAGAAGGGGGGGGGGAGTTTGCAGAACAGGCCCAGAACCACGAGGCTCTACTCCCTGCTCAGCCCTGCGTGAGCCCTGCTCCTGTCTGTTTCTCCTCCCGTCGTCGCCTTGAGTAACACTGCAGTGTCCTCTGGCTGTTCCTCTGCTGATTCTGTGATTTTGGGAAGGGAGAGGCAGGTGAGCCTGCAGCACAGGCCCAGAGCCCCGAGGTGTGGGGCCCCTCTGGTCCCTGGGCAGCCACATCCCCGCCCTACCTTCTCCTCCCGTTGTCAGGTCGCACTGACACTCGGCTTGAGCCCCGCGTTCCCTTTTGTGGCCTTGGTGGCACAGGTCACAATGGCCACTCTGACATCAGCACCGTGTACCCAAAATCGGGGCAGCCATGGCCCCAGGTCCCTGGCAACCACTTGTGGCGGCCCCCTTGGGCACCGAGCTTCTAAAATGGTCCGAGCGTTTGCTCAGGGTGGAAGCAGGGCCAGGACTCCTGCAGCAAGTGCAGCGTCAAATGCCAGGCCCTGGGGCAGCCATCCAGGGTGGCACTGTAGGCACGGAGGTGCTGTTCAGGCACTGCCACACTAGGGCTCCGGCCCCGGCCAAGGGAAATTTCTGCTCCTGCCCCTGGCAGGCGGTGGCCCAGAGAGCCCGTGCGGAGTCAGCTGCACTACAGGGATTCAAACCCTGCTCTAGGTGAACTGATGTTTTCATCAAGACCTGTCTGCAGAAAACTAAAATGAACCTGATTTGATGCTGCTGCTGATCACCATTGGGTACAGGAGATAAACCTGGACACCACCACAGCTGCCTCCGTTATCCTGCCATCATATGAACTAACAACTTTGACTTTCCATATAAATGGAAAAATTAGTATTAAGCTTCTGAGAAGCGTCATCTTTTATACTGACTCAGCAGAAAGACAGAAAATTCACTGAGAATTTTCTGTGTACATTTGACAGGAGAGCTTGCAACTGTCCTCAACTCAAGTCAAATACAGGAGGATGCTTTTCCTACATTATAGGAACTTTGCCAGTTTGGTCCATGCTTTCCTACTAGAAAATACATTGGAAAAAATTAGGAAGAGAAGCACGAACAATTCTTGTCAATTTTTCTCTTTCGTGTCTTTGCAAACATGCTCCTGGAAATGCAGATCCATGACTTCTGGAACAATCAGTGGCATCTCTGGGAAGCAGGGCAGGGACTGACAGGCAAGGACACACTGCACCTGCCTGATGCTGGGGCAGCAGGAGTTTGCCCATTTTCCTGTCTCCATGGGAGAGCCACCTTGGCTGGGAAACGATCCCTTCACTGGTCTAGGAGGGAGGCACAGCCAGTGCAATGCTAGGGAGTGCTTTTACCCTGGAGGCAGGGAGGAGGCATAGGAAGAGGGGGGAAGTTAGGAAGCTGCACCCGGGGCTCTGCAGGGCTCCCGGCTAGGTCTCGAAGCACAAGGAGCCAGAAGAGCTTGGCCGGACAATCCCGAGCTCTGGACACCTTGTCCTCAGCACCGGGAACCCGTTTGCTTCTCCAGGCCCTGGGCACTGCTCCCGTGCTGCTCATGCAATTACACACAGACACAGAGCTACCTGCTCTGTCTCAACCCTCTTCAGCACTGAACAGCACAACACAGTAACATGTTCTCTTCAGTACATGGTCTAATTATTAATAGTCCTGCAAAGACTCACATTCAAAGCACACACAAAAACCCCAAACCCTGGTACAAACCTTGCATCAACACAAAATGCATGTTGCTGTTCAGAAACACAGGGCAGCACTTTTGGCCAATGCTTTTTCCTATAAGATCTTTCAAAGGATTGCAAAAGTGACATTGTTTGGCAACTTCTTCAAGGAACAGACAGGAGAGGCTTCTGAGTTTTTAAAGATTTATTGGTTTGCTTTCACTTTCCTTTTGGCATCCTTACACTTCACCCAGCATTCCAGAAAATCGTGAAAATCCAAAATAATATCAGGGGAAGTTTCTGAATTCATTCATGTTTCTCCCAAAGACTTTCTTGACATACATACAAGTGACTGGTCCTATGACATACAGAGACGCAGTGGTTTCCCTGACTGGACATTACAAGACAACGTTATAGACTCCACTATACTAAAACACTTCTGTTGCCTGGTAATTACAAAGCCTGAAGCTCTTCTAGAGGCTTTTCCCAGTGCAACTTCATTAGGTTCCTCTCTGCCCAACTCTCGAGCCTCTCCAGGTCTCACTGAAGGGCAGCAGAGCCTTGTGGTGCCTCAGGCCCTGCTCCCAATTCTGTCCCATCAGCAAACACTGAGGGAACACTCTGTCCCTTCTGCCAGGTCACTGGGGAATAAGGCAAACAAGGCTGGGCCCAGCACGGCGCCCTGAGCTCACAGCTACCTGAGTTTGGAGCTCCCCTGTCCACTTCTCTGCCCCACTGTCCCTGAGCTGCCTCAGGGGCCTGTTATGGGAGGCAGGGACAAAGCCTTGCTGAAGTCCCAGCTGGCAACAACCACTGCTCTCCCCTCACAAGCCCAGCCAGTCACTGCAGCACAGGTGGCTATGGGATTGGTCAAGCATGGTTTCCATTCCTGTTATTCCACAGGCTTAGAGATGGCATCCAAGAGGAGCTGTTCTGTCACCTTTCTGGGGATGGAGCTGAGGCTGATGGCCCTGCAGTTTCCTGGCTCTTTCTTGGTGCCCTTTTGCAAGACTGCAGTGATGTTGGCTTTCCTCCACTGCTCATGCCTCTCTCCAGGGTTGTCTCCTTCCCTGACCTGCTGGCAGAGCACCCTGTGCCAGAGGCAGGAGCAGAGATTTCCCTTGGCCCCAAAAGGGAACACTGGGCTCAGGCCGAGTGTCAGTGCGACCTGACAACGGGAGGAGAAGGCATGAAGGAGCAGAGCTCACACAGGGCTGAGCAGGCAGTAGAGCCCTCGTGGCTCTGGGCTTGCTCTGCAAGCTCCTTGGCCTCTACTTTCTCCACAGAGAGAGAGGAATAGCACCTCAAAGCGACCAGGAAACCCGGACATGGAGCGAGGCTGGGGCTGTGACACCTCAGGGAAACTGGCCATGGAGTGGGGCTGGGGCTGTGACACCTCAGGGAAACTGGCCATGGAGCGGGACTGGGGCTGTCAGCCCTCAGGGAAACTGGCAATGGAGCGGGGCTGGGGCTGTGACACCTCAGGGAAACTGGCCATGGAGTGGGGCTGGGGCTGTGACACCTCAGGGAAAGCGGCCATGGAGTGAGGCTGGGGCTGTGACACCTCAGGAAACCGGCCATGGAGCGGGACTGGGACTGTGACACCTCAGGGAAACTGGCCATGGAGCAGGACTGGGGCTGTCAGCCCTCAGGGAAACCGGCCATGGAATGGGACTGGGACTGTGACACCTCAGGAAACCAGCCATGGAGCGAGACTGGGACTGCCAGCCCTCAGGAAACCCGGCCATGGGGCTGGGGCTGCAGCTGTGACACCTCAGGGAAAGCAGCCATGGGTGTGGCTTGGCCTTTGACACCTCAGGGAACTCACCATGGCAGCCACCTCCAGGGGTTTTGAAGTACTTGTTTCTTGGTTTAATGCCCTTCCAAGATCAATTTTCCTGATCCTTATCCATGTTTTGGACAAGTATTGCCTCCTGAACAGGCCACCTCCTGGATGTGCAATGATTCCATCTGATCCAGCTGTGCCTCTTCCTTTCTCAAGGGATGGACAGAGGGGCTCTATTGAAGGTGGCATTTCCTGCAGGAAGGGAGGCGATGCCAGACACAGCCACAGGAGGTAGTTGCTCTGCTTCTGGGCCTGAGCCCTGCTGAGGCTTGAGCTGCCCTCTCTGCTGCTTGGCACTGCCGGCACAGCCCGGATAAGATGGGCACAGCCCAGAGGAATTGTCCCGAGCAGGCTCAGGGCACTCGGGTACTGAGCTGTCCTGCTGGGCTCCCTCCGTGGGAGACACGTCCCGAAACCTGGGAGCAGCTGCACAGGGTGCCCGTGGTGGGGAAAGGGCAGAGGGGGAGAGCAAGGCTCCAGTGTGTCCTGAGAGGGCCTGGCTATGTGCCCGTGGGCTGTGGGAGCTGTTCCATGGGCAGGTGGGCGGGCAGGAGGGAGGGACGGAGGTTGGGAGTGACAGCTGTGGCACTGCAGATTTCCCCAAGCATTTAGTGAGGGTTTCCTGTGTGGCAGGGAGAGAGCCCCAGGGCCCTGGGCTGCTCCAGCTGCCCCTCCAGGCATGTTGCACAGGACCTGCAAAGAGCGTACAGAGTGACCAGGAGCCACAGGCTCCCACAGACTTACCCCACCCCCTTGCAGTCCCCAATTCCCCAAGGGAGAAGGGGATCCCAACACACCATGGAAATGGTTCTGTAGCATCTGTGATCCCTCCTCGACTGGGATCATGACTTGGATTACTTGGAAATGCTGGTGAATGGTGCTTTGAAGACCTTGCCAGATGTTGGAGGCATGTTCTGAATGTACCTTTCCTGACAGAATAATCTGTGTCAGTATGCCAAGAGCTTACCATGAGCCAGTTCCCTTAAATTTCACTGAAGGTAGATCAGTTCTGGAAACCTTACCCTGCTCCCTTCTGGAGCCCTGAGGGATCCCACAGGATCACTGTCAGTGGGAGGAAGGGGCATTTAGCTGTCCATCCTCCTCCCGTGTGCAATGGCACTGTGTCCTTCTGTGTGCTCTGTGCAGCCACAGAGAAGAGCAGAGAGGGAAGGGGCTGGGCCCAGGGCTGTGCCTGGGGGCTGAGCCTTTCTCAGCTCCTTTGCAGCCCCCAGGGAGCCCGAGCTGCTTCTGCTGCCACTGCTAAGCCCTGGCCCTGCCTGGGGCTGGGTTTCAAGCTGCTGGCTGCTCCAGGGAGTCCTTTCTGCCCCGACTGCCCCGCAAGGGGCTCCTTCCATCCCAGTGTGGGGCCACTGCAGGCACGAGGTCCCCCTGGCCCTGCTCCTGAGTGGAAGGCAGAGCCAAGGGAGTGCCTTGGAGGGCACCAATCACCCAGATGCCCTCACTGCCACTCGGGCCTGAAGGAGAATCTTCAGCAGTGCCATTGGAGCTGTTGTGTCCTGCCTTTCTTTGCAGCTGAGCCTGTTGCTAAAGGTGATCTGGCTTCCCAGCCCATGTTCAGGATTGAGCCTCTGGGAGATGGTGAGGGTACGCCAAGGCCTTTTCCCTGTGAGACCTGCCAGCTCAGAGCCCAAAGCTCGGCCAGGGGGGCATCGCTGCAGGTGCCAGGACAGAGCCATGCATGTGTGTGCCCTCACCCTGCACGATCCACTCACAACTTCTGCTCAGCACTGGCAGGTGTTTGAAGGACGGTGGGCCATGGCCCAGCTGAAAAAGCCCAGATGATTTGTTGATTTTATCCGATTTTGCATAAGCATGACGTTCTGAACATGCCATTAAAGAAATGGAGAATTTCTCCATCTTTTAAGGTGTACTTTTTGTTTCTCAAGTGATGGGCCAAAAGTTAGGACAGAAGGAGGTGTTTCCCCAACAAAGCAGAGGCCGATTGGCAGCCCCTGCTGCAGGAAGGAAGTCCGAGCCAAACACAGGCATGGGCACAGGCACAGAAGGTAATTGCTGTGCCAGGCTCAGCAGGGCTCAGCCATTGGCAGAGCTGTGTGGCTGCAGCTCTTCTTCTTCTACCAGGGCCTCCCTTGCACAGCCCGGCAAAGCTGGAGGTGCCTTTGGAGATCGTTCAGAGCCCTGGGAAAAGGGGACTCGTGCACCAACGTCCCTCCCGCTGCAGCTGCTCTGGAGCTGGCCCTGAGTGCCCAGAGGCCCAAGGCACAGGAGCAGCCCAGAGCGGGAGCCCTGCCGCGAGCCCAGGGCCAGAGCCAGCCTTGGCTCCTGACTGGGCAGGGGCTGCACTGGGTCCTGACAGGGCCTGACTCTGTGCCCTGGGGCGGGGGGAGCTGTCACGGGGCAGGGAGGGCCAGGGCTGGCAGGGGCTGCTCAGGGATGGCTGTGGCCCGTGTTCCTCCAAGCAGTGACTGCCCAAAAAGCTGCGCTGCCCCCGGGCTCTCCTCTCGGCCTGCTGGGCTTTGTTGGGTGGCACAGCCTGTGCCACGGGGTGGCAAGGTCCCTGCAGGCCCCAGCTCTGGGGAAATGGAGAACGTCCTGCCCGCATCCACCGTGCTGCCAGCTCAGCAGTGCAGCACAGCACGGGCTGACGCTCCCCATTGCTCCCACAGGTGCAGCTGGAACCACAGCACATGTTCCTGATTCCCAGAAGGGCCTTGGAAGGGGTTTCTGTCAGGGAACAGGCTTCTGGCTAGGGTTACTGGCAGGCCTGCTTGTCTTGGAGCTGATCTTCATCTCATGCTGTGTCCGAATATGGACTTGCTGGAAGAGAAAAGAGTGAGTGTTTAGTTCACCTTTCCCTCAAAGAGCTTCTTTTGAAAGTCTACTTCAGACAGAAAACATTCCCAGTGAGGTTGCAGTGTAGGGGTGGCCAGTCCTTGATTGTCCAAAGAACTCTGCTGAGGGTTCTGCTGCTGCCCAGAGCTTTCATTGGCCTCCTAATTGCTGGGCCTTGTCCGGGGGGGCCCACTGGGCCTGCAGCCAGTGCTGGCTCCCACTGAGGCTGCCTGGCCAAGAGCAGCCCCAGGGGCACAGGACAGAGGCAAAGCACGGTGGGGAGGAGAAAGAGCAGGGACGAGATTGCCCTTGAAAGGCAGAGGCGCTCTGGGGCCCGCTCCTGGCCAGGGAGCCTGCCCAGAGCCGTGCCCTGCGGGCCGGGGCCTTGAGGGACAGCTGTGCAGCTGGGCCAAGCTGTGCCAGCAGCTCCAGCCGTGCTGGGGAGCTTTGCCAGCTCTGGGCCCGGCTGTGCAGGAGGCTCCCTGTGTGCCACTGGCAGCTGGGGCCCCAGCCACCTCTTCTTTCCACAGTTCCACCTCTGGACAGGAGTTTTAAGATGGTGGCTGCATGTCACACCCAAACAGCAGGAGCACCTCCTCCAGCAGTTAGAAGGGCCTGGGCAGCCCTGTCATGAGTTCTGAGAAGAAGACTGCAGAACAGCCATCGACAAGGAAATCTCCTATTCTCCTGGATATCCCACTGCCACCTCCTCTCCCCATGTATATCCCCAAGCTACTTCCATCTCCTTTTTAATCCTCCTCTGTCCTGTCCCGACTTCTTCTATAGACCCCAGGAGCAGCCCAGCACCCTCCTGCCCCTCCTGAGTCCAACATGTCCCTTCCTCTGCCCCTGAGCCCCCTGGGCCTGCCCTCTAAAAAACACTGAAGTTATCCCCGCTCTCTGCCAGGCTAGGTGATGGCCCTTTCTTTAGTTGCACTAAAGGGAAGGTGCCGTCACCCCAGTGTTTGGGTGGCAGCAGCAGCAAAGCCCGGCCGGCAGCACCACTGGCTGAGCTCCATGGCCAGGAGCAGCCGTGGATGCCCACGGTGTGGGCAGGCAGGAGCCAGGCAGGGGCTGCTGTGACCAGCGGCGGGGTCCCGAGGGCTGGGGGAGCCCAGTGGGCAGGCAGCAGCATGGGGCTCCCGAGAAAAAGCAAACCCATTTTCTTAATTTTTCACTTTTAGATATTAGAAATTTGTAGAAATATTTCAAAATATTTTTTCTGTAGACAGACACCCCCAAATATTTCTTCCCAATTCCTATAGTACTTAAAGATTTTTTAAAGTAGTTTTAGAATCCAAAAAAATTACCTCATTTTGTCTTCACTTTTCATTTTTAAAAATATTTAGAAATATCTCTTGTGTAGAGAAATCCTCATATGTTTCATTCCTTTTTCCACAACACATCTGTATTTTTGAAACTGGTTTTAGAGGTCTGGAAAATATTTTCCCCTTATACAATAAAAAATAAAATTGCATTTCAGTGGTAATCTTTATTCTAGGAATAAGTAAGACCCCTTCAGCCAGCCAGCCTGCTGCAGAGGCTCTTTTCCCACAGGAGCTTTGTACCTAGTCACAACCAACATACATAAAACCTTTTCCCAGATATTTCCTGGGATTTTTGACAAGCTCACGTCCTAATCTTCTCAGACAAATTTTGAGCACAGTGGGAATGTCTTCAAATTACCATCATTGTTTGCTTCTGGTGGAACTCCCTCCATTCTAGAGCAGGGCCTTCTCTCAGCTTCCTGCTGCGCCCGGGCTCTCCTCCCGGCCTGCTGGGCTTTGTTGGGTGGCACAGCCTGTGCCACGGGGTGGCAAGGTCCCTGCAGGCCCCAGCTCTGGGGAAATGGAGAACGTCCTGCCCGCATCCACCGTGCTGCCAGCTCAGCAGTGCAGCACAGCACGGGCTGACGCTCCCCATTGCTCCCACAGGTGCAGCTGGAACCACAGCACATGTTCCTGATTCCCAGAAGGGCCTTGGAAGGGGTTTCTGTCAGGGAACAGGCTTCTGGCTACGGTTACTGGCAGGCCTGCTTGTTTTGCAGCTTATCTTCATCTTATGCTGTGTCCGAATATGGACTTGCTGGAAGAGAAAAGAGTGAGTGTTTAGTTCACCTTTCCCTCAGACAGCTTCTTTTGAAAGTCTACGTCAGAGAGAAAACATTCCCAGTGAGGTTGCAGTGTAGGGGTGGCCAGTCCTTGATTGTCCAAAGAACTCTGCTGAGGGTTCTGCTGCTGCCCAGAGCTTTCATTGGCCTCCTAAATGCTGGGCCTTGTCCCGGGGCCCTGCTGGGCCTGCAGCCAGTGCTGGCTCCCACTGAGGCTGCCTGGCCAAGAGCAGCCCCAGGGGCACTGGGCAGAGGCAAAGCACGGTGGGGAGGAGAAAGAGCAGGGACGAGATTGCCCTTGAAAGGCAGGGGAAGGGAGAATGTTGCTTATCGGAAGAAGCCCCAAAGAGCGGCTGGAAGGGATGCTGCCTGATCAAGGACCCCCGAGAAGCGGAGGGAGGGCGTATCGGCTGATGGGGTGTCCCGAGGAGCGGCTGGGGAGAGTGGGGGTGTCCCTTAGTAGGGAGGAGCAGCCGGAGCGCTTGCACGGTCCGGTGGTGGGGAGGCCGGCGGGGCAGTCGGAGTAGGCTCAGCCCGGCCGGTGGGCACGGCTCACCCTGCCCGCCCGCAGGACCACGGCGCAGTTCCTGTTGGAGGCGGACCTGCACGGGCTGCTGAAGCTGGACACGCTGATCCCGAACGCGCCGCCTGCGCCATGGCAGCGCAAGGCCAAGGAGAGCGGCCCCGGGCCCAGCCCTGTCGGCGTGTCCCCCATAAAGCCGGCATGTCGCTCCCACAGCCCCAGCAAGACGCCGTCCAAGACACCCTGTGAGCGCCGGCCACCGGCGGCAGAGGTTGAGTGCGGGAGCCTGGCCCAGGCTGCTTGTCCGTAGCCACGGGGCTCTGGGCTCCCTGCCACGCTGCCCTACCGGCTGCTGCTCAGGCAGGAGGAGGTGGGCTGTGCTCCTGACAGCCACCCACCTCCTTGCCAGCATGAGGGGCAGAGCTCTGAGCACTGGGGCTGGCCAGCTGCTGTTCGGCCAGCTGAGCCTTGCTGGCACAGCTGGATGCTAGGACAAGTGTGGGCAGGACTGTCAGCTGACAGCTTTACATCCTGTGAGCGTTTTTGTATCTTCCCCTTATCTCTGGACTCTGGAATTGTTGCACTAGACCCAAGGAGTTGCACCACACAGTCCCTAACCAACTTGGTGGCAGGGAGGAAAATATAAGTTAGTTGGGACTGGGTGGCATGAGACCTCAGAGTCCTACTTGTCTGGTGGGTGTGATGTGGAAGAGTGTTGGGTTTGCTCCCGTGAAAGCTCGAATACAGGCTGTTAAATAGCTGTAAGACAATATTTTCATATGTGAATGCAGGTAAATCTGGATCCAAAATTCAAAGCACCCCCACAAAGGCTGGGGGGGATCGCTACATTCCCAAACGCAGCACTATGCAGATGGAGATGGCAAATTTCCTCCTAACCAAAGAGAATGACCCTGCTGAGGATTCCCCTACCAAGAAGGTGAGCATGTTGCTAAGTTACAATTACTTCAATAACTGCTACGCCTTCCTGCCCCTTTACAGAGCAGTGAACAATAGGTTCTATCAAGGGGGCACACGGCACTGACAAGTCCCAGCCATCACTACTTGCAGCTCTGGGCTTCAGGAGCCTAGGATGAGACTGAAGCTGTAGAGACTGCCATGCACTCGAAGCCTATGCTGCTTCTGGTAGCAAAATTTAGCTTTTGACTAACGAGGCTTTAAAATGTAGCAGGCAACAAAAACACAAAGCTGTAAGCCTATGCAAAGTGAAACTGCTGGTGGTAGCTATTCTAGGACAAGGTCTCCACCGGGAACACTTCTGGAATGTTTTACACTGTGTTCTGAAATCTGTTTGTGAAGCATATGGTCGCTTTGTGGCTGTGGCTTTTCCCTCTGGCAATGACACTGAATTTGCCATTGTTTGAAAATGTGAGCAGGACAATGTATGAAAGTCTGAGGAAAACTGCTTTGACCTGCCTCTGTGTGACTGACCCTTGCAGCACAGTCAAACATCTTCAGATTCTAAGAGAAGGGGACTTAGATGTCTGTTTAAATTGTAGTGTGGGAATTGTTTTAAATGCATTGCACTGAGGGTGATTTGTCTCTGTAGGAGCAACAGAAAGCCTGGGCAGTGAATCTGAATGGTTTTGATGTGGAAGAGGCAAAGATCCTCCACCTCAGAGGAAAACCACAGAATGCTCCAGAAGGTATGATACAGGCTCCGTGTGAGCTGAATCAGCAGGAGGGATCAGGTCAGGGGAACAGCAACACAGAGGCTCTGTGTGTGGTCACAGGAGAAATCAACTGGTTTCTGAGAGCTGTACAGGCTGGAGTCTCCTTTCTTAAGGTTCCTGAGGTCGAGGGAGGGCATAACAGTTAAAGTGAATTTATTTAGGAGAGTTGCTATGACTGCCAGCTGGTCACCTGTTACAGGGCTTGCAAGGGTCTTCAGGGTGGAGAGAGAGATGAGAATCTTGACCTCATGTTCAGAAGGCTTGATTTAATATTTTATGATATATATTACATTATTACTATACTAAAAGAAATAGAAGGAAAGTTCTCAGAAGCTAGCTAAGCTAAGAATAGGAAAAGAATGAATAAACAAGGGGCTGTGTCTCAGCAGAGGGTGAGACCCAGCTCCGCTGTGAGTGGTCAGTAAATCCAAACATTCACCCAAGACTGATCACGCATCCACCTGTTGCATTCCCCAGCAGCAGATAACCATTGTTTACCTTTTGTTGCTGAGGCCACAGCTTCTCAGAAGGGGGAAAAATCCTAAAGAAAGGATTTTTATGGAAAGATGTCGGTGACAGTTACCGGTACTGCAGGTTCCAAACGTTCATGAAGTCTGTAAGAGCATCAAACCCTCTGCTGTGCACTTTCTAGCTTAAACTGCAACTAAATATAATGGGATTCAAAAACCCAAGTGTTTGTTAAATTTGTTTCCATGAATGAGGAAATTGTAGCTCACCCCTGCTCAGCAGTTCATTCTGCCAGTGATTTTAGCGCACTGCATGCTTGTGAGTGTTTCTCTTAGGACTTTATTTTCACTCCAAGGGATTCCTAGTTGGGTGAGCAGCACTCAGCTGGGAGGAAACTAACTCAGGTTAACAAACCTGTTCCCCTGCACACAGACTATCAGAATAACCTGAAAGTGCTCTACAGTCAGAAAATGGCACCTGGATTGAGCAGGAAGAAGAGCAGATATATTCCCTCAAAGCCAGAACGGGTCTTGGATGCACCAGAGATATTCAACGACTACTGTAAGTAGGCTACAGGGTTGAGTGCTGGGCATCCAGAACATTCTGTACTGGATTGCTGTTCCTAGGACTGGGTAACTGGGCTGTCTGTATTATTTTGTGTACCCAGGCTAGCACAGACCACTTCTGGAGTGTCCCTGTGTGGCCTTACAGGCACAGTGGTCTAGGGCACAGTGTAGATGCCTTGGAGCAGGGTACCTGGCCCCAGCAGCTGGGCATAGTGACACTCAGAAGGCTGCCCCTCACCTGCACGTGTGTGTGTGCACGTGTGCACCCACACCTGCTGCAGCAGCACGGGTGAAGGGCAGGGCTCTCTAGCCAAGCATGGTGTGACCTGCATTGCTCTTTCAAAGTGTAGAACTGAATGTCATAGACTGGAGCTCCCAGAACTTCCTGGCAGTGGTTCTGGATGACACTGTTTATCTGTGGAATCACACTACTAGGGAGATTATCCCCCTGCTGCAGATGGAGCATCCAGATGTTTACATTTCCTCTGCGTCATGGATTAAAGAAGGAGACTACCTTGCTGTTGGCCCAAGTAGTGCTGAGATTCAGGTGAATGCAGGAGTAAAACTAGAGGTGTTTTCAAGGGATTGACAGAACTGTGGGGCCTGGGGACAAAACCTTGGCTGGCAGAGGAAGGATGCCATGCACCTGACTTGTCTTCCCTGGTGTGGGGTGGAACTGCCCAGTGTGCAAGGCAGGGTTTGATTTGGGCGTTTTCTGATAAGCAGCGTTACCTTCTGTGCTATAGTCATGAGATACATATTTTCTCTGTTCCCTTACTGAGGAAGCTGAATGCCAGAGCCTGTGCAGTGAGGTTCCTAGGGCATAGAAACAGGATTTGGTTTCTTCTGAAGAACTTTTTACTTTGCCTCTCCAGCTATTGTTGCATTTACATTGTTGTATATCATATTTCTAGGGTCTCATACCTTCTGGGTGGTTTTCTCACAGCAGCTCTTCACAGCAGTGCTGTTGTTCCTTCTCAGCCAGGGCTCCTCTACAGCCCTCCCTGAATGCCCCAACCCCTTTTATCCCAGCTACCTCCACAGGCTACTGCCCAATCAAGGACATTGCAGCTGCAGCCCATTTACAATAACTAGAATCAGGGCAGGGTCACTTATACAATACAGAGATCTTTTACTGCAATACATATATTTACTCAGGCCCCTATAAGCTATGGGACGTTGAGCAGCAGAAACGTCTCCGAACCATGACCAGCCATTGTGCCCGTGTGGGAACCCTCAGCTGGAACAGCTGCATCCTCTCCAGGTAAAGCAGTGGGTCAAGGGCAGTTTCCAGTTGTTGCAAACTCCTATCCCTCAATCTATGTGTGGCATGGGTTAGGGATGGCAGAGAAGTTTGTCCTGGCTTGGGATTCTTACTCAGCCTTATCTGTTGGGGCTGTGAGGAGAAGGCCTCTTTCCTGTATTGCAATTTGTGCTGAAGCTGTAAAGAGCTTGTGTGGGTGTTTCACTCACACCAACAGACCTGTGTTGCTGGTAACACTGGTTGAAACCCAGTGGCAGGTATAGCAGTCTTGCAACAACAAAAATGGATTTGGGTGAAAATGTGCAGCCTGGGGCTGGCTCTGGCATAAAGCCTGATGCAAAACAAAAGGTTAGCTCACACTGCAACACCCAGCCTGGATGTCATGCAAGAGCCACGCAAAGCACCACCAACCCTGTGCTCAGCCTTCAGTCATGTATTCTTCCAACAACTCTGATCTCCCTTCCCCTCCTGCTGACAGGAGGCCCTGGTGCCTCACTGAGGCTTCATGCAGGGGAGCAAGCACCAGGGCTCAGCTGGCATTTATTGGAGCTTGACTCCCCTACACTTGGAAAAATGCCTTTTTTCCAGGCTGAATTGTGCTGGAGCAAGTTGCAGGAAATATATTTGAGCCCTTACCTGACCAACAACCAGCTCAGCCACGCTGCTTTGCACGGCGGAGCCGCTGTGTCTGAGCCACTCCACCAAGCCTGTGCCTCCCATCAGCCCTCAGTGATTAGCTGAGGGTGGATTATTAACTGTATTCACCTTTCCCTCAGCACAGTACCACACTGTGCCTAGCACCAGCTCTGCCTCCTGCGCCTCACAGCAGCTGGAACCTTCAAAGGTTCCCACTTGTGCTCTGCCAAGGCCAGTGAGTGTGTAACCACAGCCACCAGAGCACCCCCCCCCACACACACACACACATAAAGCTGATATGGGGGGCACAGTCTCAAAAAACAGCCACTGAGCCAGCACCTTCCCAGCAGTGCTGCTGGTGCATCCCCATTTGGCCACTTGGGAAAGATCAGGAGGTCCAAGGATGGAGCTCTCCCTCAGACGCAAATCCTAGGGCCACAGCTGTCTCCAAAGGGGAAGCAGGCAGGAAAAGACTGAAATGCTCTCTTTATGGGCAAAAGAGCTGGTGCAGTAATTCAAATGCCTGGTACAAAAATTCTGTTTAATATTTAGCTCCTATTTAAAACACAGCTTTTCATTTAATTCTATTTACAGAATACTTTCATTTCATTTGTTTCTTTAAAATTACTTAGTTCTCACCTGTTGTATGTCTAGGAATATTTTCTTCCAAAAATAGAAAAAAATAGATGATATCTTTTCAGCAGAAAACATTGGTTGATACAATTTTAAACCATCATGATATGGAAGAATTGTTCTGTCCCTCTCTAAGGTGGAAGAAGCATTTGGATCACAGATCATCTACAATGAAATACTTGACATGTTTAAGATGCTTTCAATCAATTGTGATCGTCAATTGCTTATTCGTTGTAAACAGTCATTTTTCAGTGAAGGGAAAGTGTGTGTGGTGTATCTACATGATGTGTTCAAAGCCAGTTCCTACTAATGGCCAGGCTGAATTCCAGTCCATAATGTCCCGAATGATATTTTGCCGCCTTCTTTGGCACTTCATGAAATCTTACCATGATGAAGTGCTGAAACACAGAGATTTTCTCTTAGAGAGTGTCTCATGTTGTAACCCATCCCGTGGATTTTATGCTGTAATTCTTATCTCTTTTGAAATTTGCTATCTTCTGTACAGTTTTCATGAACCTTTCTGTTACAGTAGTGAATATCACAGATAAATGTCATTTTGTACAACTTTGAATTTACCCCAAGAGCTGAGAGAAAACTTGCTCCTATACTTCAATCCCAGTTTCTTCTATAGTCCAACTTTGTTTCTCTACCATCAAGCTTCTCCTTTGTTGCTGCTCCAAGTCCCGTCCAAGCTGACCTTGAATACTTTCAGGCATGGGACATCCACAACTTCTCTGGGCAACCTGTTCCAGTGTTCCAGCACTCCTTCAGTAAAAAAGGCCTTCCTTTCATCTAATATGTGTAGGAAATCATAAATCTAGGCATAGAAACTTGGAGTGCAAATTTGAAATTCTTTTGATTTGAAGCACATTTTATATGAATACTGACTTACAGATGACTAAAAGATGTAGATGGGCATTTGAGCTGACAAGTTTTGAAAAAGTGCACGGAAATTAAAATTGAAACCACTAAAATTAAAAACTTCTTGCCATTTTCTTTTTCCTCTCCAATTCAAAATTGCATATGTCAGATATCAGTGCTTCATGCAAACCTCTCAGATGCTCTCAGAGAAAAAGCTTTTCTTTCAGACTAAGTTGCGGTTGACGTAGAACACTAGCAGGAGTGAAAGTTTTTCTGGGCATTGGGCAGCACCTTCTCCTTGGATTTGTGTGCAGAATGCATTTTATCCAAACTGGAAAATAGATCCCAGCTCTGTTTTATTCATCGATCTTACTGCATCAGGCCTGAAGATTCTGTGAAAAGTAGCCTGTGGACCTTGAAGATAGTGCATGTGAAACAGATGAGAGGTGATGGAGAAGTTGAGGGAGAGAAGAAAGAGCATATGGGCCAGTACAGACACCAGAAAGTATTTCTTCATGTGATCATGGGAGATTGCAGGAGCCACTTGGTACTATCAAACCAGCCCGACTTGGCACTGGTGCCGCCTTGGGTCTGGGAACCATCCTGCGTATCGTGGATTTTCAGGAGCCAGCCGGTCACTCCCAGCCACAGGCCCCCAAACACAAACCACGGCCCTTTTCTCTGGCAAACAAAACTCACCTGCCCCTCTTCTGGATGGCAGATTGCAGGAGCCACTTGGTACTATCAAACCAGCCCGACTTGGCACTGGAGCCACCTTGGGTCTGGGAACCATCCTGCGTATCGTGGATTTTCAGGGGCCAGCCGGTCACTCCCAGCCACAGGCCCTCAAACATAATCAACAGCCCTTTTCCCTGGCAAACAAAATTCAGCTGCCTCTCTTCTGGATGGCAGATTGCAGGAGCCACTTGGTACTATCAAACCAGCCCGACTTGGCACTGGTGCCACCTTGGGTCTGGGAACCGTCCTGCGTATCGTGGATTTTGAGGAGCCAGCCGGCCACTCCCAGCCATAGGCCCCCAGACGCAAACTTCCGCCCGTTTCCCTGGCAAACAAAACTCACCTGCCCCTCTTCTGGATGGCAGATTGCAGGAGCCACCTCTTACTGCCAAACCAGCCCGACTTGGCACTGGAGCCACCTTGGGTCTAGGAGCCATGCTGCGTATCGTGGATTTTCAGGGGCCAGCCGGCCACTCCAATCCACAGGCCCCCAAACAAAAACCACAGCCCCTTTCCCTTGCAAACAAAACTCACCTGCCCCGCTTCTGGATGGCAGATTGCAGCAGCCACTTGGTACTATCAAACCAGCCCGACTTGGCACTGTGTTGAAAGCGAAGGGAAGCCTATCCACCTTGTCGTTGATCAGCATTGACTCCAATTTATTGATTAAATTAGCCATTTTATATAACAGTGTTAATTAACTTCATGCATATTGCAAAATCCAAGCTCACTATAGGTTAACAGAGAAAACTCTAACCCCTCCTTTTGTTTTACCATACCCATGATTGTTTATTGGAAACAAGACCAGCGTTCCCACTGTGATATTAAAGTCAAGTATTGGAGAGTGCTTTTGTTACTTCTTTAGAAGTTTAGAATATGCCAAAAAGATGCTAGCTGGGGACTTGCAATTAATGAATTATTTGCTGTAAGTAGGTCAAATGACATTAGCTTTCAAAAATGAAAAGTAGTCTTATTCCACGTGCCAATTCTAAAGTAGATTAATAAGCCTTAAGCAGAAGATGGATGTGAAGAGGGATATGACATGAAAGGTTAAGCAACACTGCTGACAGCAAAAGGCTTACCTGCTGCAGATACAGGAGACAAAATACTATTTTGACACAAACATTGCTATTCAGACGACAGCAAAATTTACTCAGTCATGACAGTAAAATTTGCTCACATCAAAATGTGCTAATCAATTCTTAGTGTAAGCTAAGCACCTTAAGCAAAGGGTAGTTCAAGCGTAACTGGTATTTGATGGCAAAAAAGGCAACTTGGCCTGCGTTTCTCACCTCTACTCCATTCAAAAGCTTACTCTGTCTCAGATTCCTTCGGAGGGATACCAACGCAAGCCGCGAAACTGCACGAAAATGATGACTGAAAGAAAGATAGATTAGAAAAATGGAATAATGGTTCATGTTCTTTTCCTTCCAACTGCTTTGTTTGCCATTTTAAATTTTTGAAGTCCTTTCTGGTGTCACCATGGTTGCACTGCAGCAAGTGTTCGGCTGTAAGCTGTCCATATTGCCAGCTTCTGGACTGCCTTCAGAAAACTTCCCGCTGGTTTTGTATAGAAATCACAAGCAGTAGAGATGACAAAGACTGCAGAAACCTTCTCATCTCCTTCTAGAGCAAGAGCATGTCTTTCACCCACTCTTAACTAGACAACTTTCATCAGTCATGAGGGAGTCTCATGTTCAAGAGCTAGGCAGTGACAGCTGTAAATGACAAAAAGCAGACTGAAATTCTCTTGGGACTCCAGCAGAGAGCAATGAAGGAGGTTGAATTCACCTTCTTGGGAAGTTCTAAAATGCACGTTCACTTGAGCCCAGGAGCTAAGCCATCGTAACCTTTGTTGAGTATGTCTGCGTAGACAGAGTTTCCATCACTGCAGAAGCAATGTTATTTAACCCACGTTATCATCTCTAGCTGCTAAGCTGCACTTATTGCAAAGTATCTGCAACGTATTTTACAGGGTGGGCTTTTATGTGTAATTCCTGAGTAACAGTGCAAAGAGAAGTACTTGGGGTGTGGGGTGGGGGGGGAACCGCAACTCTTAGGTTTTTCAAATCATGGTTCCATTTGAAAGTCAAACAAGATGTCAAACCTTTCTTTCCTAGATGTATTACCAGCACAAACTGTACCAGAAATTTATGACCCGTAACTGTACCATGGACGCTCTTTCTCTGGACTATTCCTTAAGAAACAAAGTCCTCACTAGAAATAAAACAAAATTAGCCAAAGTATTGGCCTGGATTAGTTCCAAGGCTCTGTACTAAAGGCCAAACACATGTAATAATATAATAGAGTGGACTAAAAGTTAAATCAATAGAGCATTACTCAGTTCAAAGATATCTTGTGTCCTAATGTTCTCACAGAAGACTGTAAAAACCTGTCTATTTTTGTGGGTTTCTTTTATCCATTTAGCTGTACCTTCTACTTCTCTCCACTGTCTGAGAACATTGATGGTAAGGTTGGATGACCTCATGTCAACTTGTAGAAGTAAAGAAAGAGAAGCCAGTAAAGAAAGGCAAATTTGTTAATTGCAGGTGGAAAGAGGGAGACCAACAAGAGAAAACAAAAGAACAGTAATAATGAAATGCTCCCCTGTCTTCTGTGAAAAGTAAAGGCACAGACAAGAAAGAACAAGAGCAATTTCTCACTAGAGAAACGCACTTGATCTGACTCAAGTATTTTGCGGTACATTTCTTGCTGTTTTCTCATGCCAAACATATTAACCGTTGAAGGTATCCCTTTCCTCTTTCTGGAATACAGCGAGGAAGATGGCTGTGTCATTGCTGACAAGCTGCTGTTCTCAGAGGTGTCCAGCTGAAAGTCCTAGATCAACTGATTTGCTCTGTCACTTTGATATGGCATGACTTACAGTTTCAGCACCTGAACTGGCCAGCCCTGCAATTCTTTGCCCCTTGAATGGTTAGATAGGCTCCTTGGCAACTGGCATTTGTAAGGACATGAAACTATGCAGAATTTGCACCGTGAGATGATGCCAAATGAGTCACGCCGGTAGATTAACTAGGGCATGCAAGGCGGAGAGAGGGAAATGAGAGCACAAGAAGAGAGTACACAAGAAGTGAGTACAATCTCCTTTTTTCTGAAACACTGTAGAGATCAAAGTGAACACAAATCCTCCTAGGGGTAGTTCTTGCAAAAGACTAAGAGTTCTTTTTGTGTTCACAGGCCTGGAATCACAGGCCTGGAAGCTTTGGATCACGGCAAAATGCAGATGACAAAACGAGGCCTTGAAGTCACATCCAGTATGAAGCAGTATGAAAGAGGAAAGAAAGCAGCTGAGAGCGTCAACCCTGCTAAGTAGTCTCAGTATTCTTCTTGACATGAGCAGAAATTTGAAATGAGTCTCTGAAAATGGCAAAGGAGGCAGAAGAAAAGGGAGTGATGACTCCTCTGGCATAGTGTTTCCTAACAGGGATCTTCAAAATGGAAAGGTTGTATCATCCTTTCAACTGAAGGAAGGTATGAAAACAACAGGAAGCAAATGGCATCAAATACTCTGGGCAGTGTACTTCTAGACAGAAAGGCCACTGATGGAAAACCAACTAAACTGGCACCAATGCAGCAGCATTGTACTAAAGCCAGAAATGTCCAGCGCTTCGCTCTCTGCCATTCCATTCAGATGCACACAGCAGCTCTGCAACATTCCTACTGATCATCTCCTTGGCAAACTGGCAGTGAGGGTCCGTGGTGATGCAGAGTCTCCAGGCAGACGCAAAGGAGAGCTGCTTTCTTACAAAAACCAGGCTTTTGAAACACTTAGGCCTTTCTCAGTTCCATAGCTTTAAGCCATAACAAACACAATTCAACCAACCACCATGCGCCACGCTGTGAACACACGATGGTTCTAGAACTTGTTGATCTACCTCGAATTCAGCTGCCTCACCTTCCCACAGTCCTTTTCTACTTAGCCAAAGTAATGGGCCTCAGCCCAAGGCCTTCCTTTTGTAAGCTTCTAGCTCTATGCAGCAGCAAACCACTACTTTCTTCTGTGCCAAGACTTCAGGTAGACCATTTGCATCTGCCCTTCCAGTGAAACCTAATGAGGAGAGAAAAGCCTCTCAGAGATGTTCAGTCATTCCATTTTCTAGACAGGCCAAATCCAAAGAAAAGCAAGCTATGGGATTGTGTACTTGCTCTTACAAAACACCTGCTGCCCTCTGACAATCAACTAGCAGAAAACCAGCCAAACTGAGACTTGAGGCAAACAACCCTTGGAAGGGAATAATGATGTGATCAATAAAGACAACACTTTTCCAGGCTACCGAGATATTGGAAATGTCAGCAAAGGCTTGAGAGCAAAGGCTGAACTAATGGGGAAAGGGTAAAAGAATCGCAAGAAAAACATGACCAAAGGTTAAAACAATTCCAAGAAAAACATAGGCAACTAACCTGTTGAAGCCTTCAGGAAATCAGTGGCCGCTGATTTACATAGGCCATTCAAGTTAATTGACCCGTGCACCTTCCACTCCTTTTTCGGCACCATAGGGTGAATTGAGACCATGGAATCACAATTCCTTGGATTCTGTTCTTAACTTTAGGAGAGAAGTACAGCAGCTGAAGTACCTGTTACTGATGTGAAACCCAAAAACACAGAGTTGACACATTTCATTCTTGGCCAATCACAACAAGCAAGACTAAGAGGATAAGGCTGGCTTATTTTCATGACACTTTTCTTCTTTTACAGCCTGCTCTGATTCCGGTGAAACTTTTCCATTAGCTTCTCTCTAAAAGGAGAAAGTCCAGTTCAATGTCCCGCCCTACTGCTGCAAGTATACCGTGTGGTTTGTCGAGCCTAAAAATAGAATGGGAAGGTACAGTGCTCTCTGGAGCTAAGGGTCGCTCCCGGGCGTCTTTCGGCAGAAGCCGCGCTGAGGAGAGCACTGTGAGCGGCACAATCGTCTTTGCGCGAAGAAGCCGCTTCTTCCCCTCCAGGAGGCGGAGAGAGCGGCAGCTTCGGAAAGGTGAAGAAGGAAGCTGTACAACACTGGGATTGTGTGCGCAGCTTGCCAACTGATAGAAAACAGTACCTTACCACTCTCCTGACTTTTCCAATCACATGAACATTCGATTGGAAGCTGTTTTGGACAACTTTCCTTTTCTCCCTGCCAAACACTTGGCAGATCTCCGTGCAAACTCTAGAACACGATGGGAGATGTTTTCTGTGCTGGCAGAGTTTCTCCCTGCCAGAACTAGTGGATTTTTAGTGGTTTTTAAACCAGAAAGCCCTGAGTTCCAAGAACACAGCAGCTGCCAAGGACTACCCAAGAGGAGCGCAAAAGTACCACAACATGCCTACCTCCACAGCTTTTTCCCTGGGACCATGCCTACCCCTAGGCTTATTTACATGCCTCCAGTTAGGGTTAGAGATAGGGTTTTTAAAGCAAGAGGCCCTGAGCTCCAGGAACACTGCAGAGCTGCGAAAGTCATCCCCAGGGGAGAGCAAAAGTGGTGCAACATGGCTGCCTCCACCTCTTTTTCCTTGGCAACATCCCTATACCTAGGCTGATTTACCTGCCTCCAGTGCAGGATAGGGAAAGGGTTTTTTAAATGAGTAAGCTCTGAGCTCCAGGCCCACTGCAGCTGCGAAAGACTTCCCTAGGGCAGCGCAAAATTGCCTCAACTTGCTCCCTCCAGGGCTTTTTCCTTGGGAACATCCCTAATCCCAGCCTGATTTACCTTCCTAGGGTTAGCCTTAGGGATAGTCGTAGGATTATGATTTTTATAATGAAGAAGCCCTGATCTCAAGGCACACTGCAGCTGCGATAGACATCCCAAGGGGAGCTCAAAAGTGCAACAACATGCCTGCTTTCCCAGCGCTTTTTCCTTGGCACCATCCCTATACCTAGGCTGATTTATCTGCCTATGTTTAGGGTTAGGGTTCACCCGAGGGCTAGGGTTTTTTTAACCAGGAAGCCCTGAGTTCCAGGCTTACTGCAGCTGCCAAAGGCATCCCAAAGGGAGCGCAAAAGTGCCACACATGGCTGCTTTCACAGCTTTTTCCTTGGGAGGAACCCTAATACCAGGCTGATTTCCCTCCCTAGGGTTAGAGGTGGGCTTAGGCCTAGGGCTAGGATTTTTAAAACTAGGAAGCCCTGAGCTGCAGGCACACTGCAGAGCTGCGAAAGGCATCCCCAGGGGAGAGCAAAAGTGGTGCAACATGGCTGCCTCCACCTCTTTTTCCTTAGGAACATCCCTATACCTAGGCTGATTTACCTGCCACCAGTGCTGGATAGGGAAAGGGTTTTTTAAATGAGTAAGCTCTGAGCTCCAGGCCCACTGCAGCTGCGAAAGACTTCCCAAGGAGAGCGCAAAAGTGACAACTCTGCAACTTCTAGAACACGATGGGTGTGGTTTTCTGTACTGGCACAGTTTTTCCTAGCCAGACATAGTGGAAAAACTTTCTGCTAAGATGTAGACTACAAAAGACGCTAAAGACGAAGGTACGATGCTCTCTGGAGCTAAGCGCCGCTCCCGGGCGTCTTTCGGCAGAAGCCGCGCTAAGGAGAGCACTGTGAGCGGCACCATCGTCTTTGCGCGAAGAAGCCGCTTCTTCGCCTCTGGGAGCCAGCGAGAGCGGCAGCTTCGGAAAGGTGAAGAAGGAAGCTGTACAACACTGGGATTGTGTGCGCAGCTTGCCAACTGATAGAAAACAGTACCGTACCACTCTCCCGACTTTTCCAATCACATGAACATTCGATTGGAAGCTGTTTTGGATAACTTTTCTTTTCTCCCTGCCAAACACTCGGCAGACCTCCGTGCAAAGTCTAGAACACGATGGGAGATGTTTTCTGTGCTGGCAACGTTTTTCCCGACTAGACATAGTGGAAAAGCTTTCTGCTTAGATGTAGACCACAAAAGACCCTAAAGATGAAGGTACGTTGCTCCCCGCAGCCAAGCGCCGCTAATGGCCCTCTTTCGGCAGAAGCCGCGCTAAGGAGAGCACTGTGAGCGGCACAATCGTCTTTGCGCGAAGAAGGCGCTTCTTTGTATCCGAGAGCTGGAGAGAGCGGCACCTTCGGAAAGGTGAAGAAGGAAGCTGTACAACACTGGGATTGTGTGCGCAGCTTGCCAACTGATAGAAAACAGTACCTTACCACTCTCCTGACTTTTCCAATCACATGAACATTCGATTGGAAGCCGTTTTGTACATCTTTTCTTTTCTTCCATCCAAACACTTGGCAGACCTCTCTGCAACTTCTGGAACACGATGAGACATGTTTTCTGTGCTGGCAGAGTTTCTCCCTGCCAGACATACTGGATTTTTAGTAGTTTTTTAACCAGAAAGCCCTGAGTTCCAAGAACACAGCAGCTGCAATGGACTACTCAAGAAGAGCGCAAAAGTACCACAACATGCCTGCCTCCACAGCTATTTCCTTTTAACATCCCTAATTCCTGGCTGATTTGGCTTTGAGTCTTAGGGTTGGTTTTAGGCCTAGGGCTCGGATTTTTAAAATCAGGAAGCCCTGAGTTCCAGGCTTAATGCAGCTGCAAAAGGCATCCCAAATGGAGTGCAAAAGTGCCACAACATGGCAGCTTTCACGGCTTTTTCCTTGGGAAGAACCCTAACACCAGGCTGATTTACCTCCCAAGGGTTAGTGGTGGATTTAGGCCTAGGGCTCGGATTTTTAAAACTAGGAAGCCCTGAGCTCCAGGCACACTGCAGCTGTGAAAAGCATCCCTAGGACAGCGCAAAAGTGCCACAACTTGGCTGCCTCCGCTGCTATTTCCATGAGACCCTCCCGAACCATAGGCTGATTTACCTTCCTAGGGTTAAGGTTTGAGTTACGCCTAGGGTTAGTGGTTTTTAACCAGAAAGCCCTGAGTTCCAAGAACACAGCAGCTGCCAAGGACTACCCAAGAAGAGCGCAAAAGTACCACAACATGGCTGCCTCCACAGCTTTTTCCTTGGGAGCATCCCTTATTCCTGGCTGATTTTCCTTTCTCATCTTATGGTTGGGTTTTGGTCTAGGGCTAGGATTTGTAAAACTAGGAAGCCCAGAGCTCCAGGCACACTGGAACTGTGAAACACATTCCAAAGGGAGTGCAAAAGTGCCACATCATGGCTGCCTCCACAGCTTTTTCCTAGGGAACATGCCTAATCCAAGCCTGATTTTTCTTCCTAGGGTTAGCCTTAGGGATAGTCGTAGGATTTTGATTTTTATAATGAAGAAGCCCTAATCTCCAGGCCCACTGGAGCTGCGAAAGTCATCCCAAGGGGAGCTCAAAAGTGCCACAGCATGGCTGCTTTCACAGCGCTTTTTCCTTGGCACCATCCCTAGACCTAGGCTGATGTATCTGACTAGGGTTAGGGTTGGGGTTCAGCCTAGGGCTAGGATTTTTTTAAACAGGAAGCCCTGAGTTCCAGGCTTACTGCAGCTGCGAAAGGCATCCCAAAGGGAGTGCAAAAGTGCCACAACATGCCTGCTTTCACAGCGCTTTTTCCTTGGCTCCATCCCTATACCGAGGCTGATTTATCTGCCTAGGGCTAGGGTGAGGTTCACCCTAGGGATAGGGTTTTTTTAACCAGGAAGCCCTGAGTTCCAGGCTTATTGCAGCTGCCAAAGGCATCCCAAAGGGAGCACAGAAGTGCCACAACATGGCAGCTTTCACAGCTTTTTCCTTAGGAAGAACCCCAATACCCGGCTGATTTACCTTCCTAGGGTTACTGTTAGGCTTACGCCTAGGACTTTTAAAACCAGGAAGCCCTGTGCTCCAGGCACACTGCAGCTGTCAAAGGCATCCCAAGGGGAGCGCAAAAGTGACACAACTTGGCTGCCTCCACTGCTATTTCCATGAGACCATGCCCAACCATAGGCTGATTTTCCTTCCTAGGCTTAAGGGTTGAGTTACGCCTAGGGTTAGTGTTTTTTAACCAGAAAGCCCTGAGTTCCAAGAACACAGCAGCTGCGAAGGACTACCCAAGAAGAACCCAAAAGCACCACAACATGCCTGCCTCCTTGGGGAGCTTTTCACAGCTTTTTCCTTGGGGACATCCCTAATTCCGGGCTGATTTGCCTTTCTCGTCTTATGGTTGGGGTTAGGCCTAGGGCTAGGATTTTTAAAATCAGGAAGCCCAGACCTCCAGGCACACTGGAGCTGTGAAAGGCGTCCAAAAAGGAGTGCAAAAGTGCCACGACATGGCAGCTTTCACAGCTTTTTCCTTAGGAAGAACCCTCATACCCGGCTGATTTATCTTCCTTTGTGGGATCTCAGCACCTCAGGATGGAGGTGCAGAGTGGCCAAGAACACCCTTGGGGGGCTCGGGAGTCCTGGAATGTTGCCAGAAGTGTCTGGTGGCTGGACATTGATCCTACACAGGAGATGACACCTGTATGAGGACTGGGAGGATTTCACTGGGGTGAATGGTGAAGGGATAATTTAAATAGAGTGTGAGACACAGGGTTTAGGATTTCTGTACAGGGGGGTCTAAAGAAGTAAGATGGAGGAATTGGGGCGTGTCCTGTCCTTCTTCTTCTTTTTCTTGGCCTCCATCTTCTGTGGTGATGTTGGCACTTTGGGATTGGTCATTACTAGAAGTTCACCGGTTAATAAGAGTAGAAGGTATTGGAGAAAAATTATAAATATTGTACACGTAACTTCGGGTATAAAGATAAGTGACCGCCCCGGGGGCTCTCAGTGTGCTCATGGCTGGCTTGCTGTGCAAACCTCTCTTGGGCTGAAAGAAAATCTTTTAGATAAACAATTAATAAACACTGAGACCGAAACAAGATCAGAAGTCTCTCCTCGTCCTTTGAAGCGCCGGGCTGTCCAAGGCCACCCCGGGCCTTTCCAGGCCACCTAAACAGCCGAGAAACTGACACGTGGCGTTCGCTCCGTGGGCTACTCCCCACCAACCCTTTCAGGGGGGGATCAGCCCTGAAAAGCTGAAGCTCAAGAGCTGAAGAGCCAAGAGGGCAGCTACAATCTACGACGAGTTCCCAGGAGAGCACTGATAGCTCCTGAGGAGAGAAGCCTGAGGAAAAAGGCAAAAGTTCTCATTATCTATCTCTAAAATCATCTTCATCTCTGGGAGCACAGATCTTCATTTTTAGAAGCACAAGACTGTGCTCTTTCTTTGTGCAAACTTCTCATGAGATTACAGCTATTTCAACATCTGCTTACTTTAACATAGAAGCCTTTACCTAATATCAATTCAAACACTTTCATTTCCTTATAGTTTTATGTGTTATAAGGGAAAAGAGTCTTTTCTTTATAGCTTACAAGAGGATTTCAGCTCTAAAAACAAAGCATCTTCTCCCCCTCCCATCTGGGCCTTACTTACCTTCTTCTTTATTACCTTTAATATCTTCATCTTGTTTTTAATATACGTGCATGTTGTTCTTTTCTCTCACTCAGAAGAAGACTGAAGCACTGAAAAAGTTAACATCACGCCTGAAGCCTACCTAACCCACCAATAACTACTAACAGAAAGCTGTGGCTCAGTTGTGTTCAGATCAGCTTTGTAGTTAGTGTTTAGTTTTCTACACCAGCCACAGAAGTCTCTGGTCTCAGCCAGGCTAAGAAGAAGAAGAAGCAGCAGCCTGACAGCGAGATCTTCGCAGCCACAGCCAGCCCTGCTCTGGCTAAAGCTCCGCAGCCTCCCCTGTCTCCTTGCCCGGCAGCTGCTGAAGCCCAGCCCGGCCAAACCAGAGCCCATGGAGAGAGAAGCCAGCAAGCAGCCCAGGAAATAGAGAAGAAGCCCAGCCTGCAGCAAGACTGCCAGCCCAGCCCAGACACAGAGCTGAAGCCCAAACCGAAACCCAGCAGCTCCCTGCCGACCAACAAAGAAAAGAAAAGTTTCTGAATTTTTTGGTCTTTACCATGTGTGTTTCACAAAAGCGTGTCTAGCTTTTCAGCAGCTCAACAGACTGTCAGATACACAAAAAACTTTGCATCACTTCCCTACATTTCCTCCCATTCCCAAACGTAACACAGGGGCCACTGGGAACAACTGGGATCAGACTGGGAGCAACTGGGAGCAGCTAGGACCAAGCTGGGAGCAACTGGGATCATCATGGCATCAGAGTAGGATCATACTGGGAGGGACTGGGTCTGTGCTAGAGGCAACTGGGATCACACTGGGAGGAAATGGGGACATGCTGGGGACCAATGGGATCATACTGGGAGCAACTGGCACCACACTGAGGGTGACTGGGATCCTTCTGGAATCATACTGGAAGTGACTAGGGGCAGGCTGAGGGCAATTGGGACCATGTTGGGGCAACTGGGATATACAGGAAATGACAGGAATCATGCTGGAGGTGACTGGGAGTGGCTGTGAGCAAATGGAATCATACCGGAAGCTACTGGGAGCAACTGGGAGTGAGTGGAAACACATTAGGGACAACTGGGATGTACTGGGAGAGACCAGGAGTGACTGGAATCACAAAAGAACCATAAAGGAAGTCACTGGAATAATACTGGGAGTATCTGGGATTGACTGGAATCCTACTGGGCGTGACTGGAATCCTACTGGGTGACTTGGAGTGACTGGGACCATACTGGGGGCAAATGGCACTGTACTGAGAGTGACTGGGTTCATCCTGGAATCATACTGGGAAGGACTGGAACCATACTGGGAGTGTCTGGAACTGTAGTAGGGCTGAATGGGAACACCTGGGATCATACTGGGAGTGACTGGGATGATACTGGGATCACACTGAGTGTAACTGGAAGTGACTGGGACCATCCTGGGGGTGACTGGGAGCCACAGGGCCCATGCTGGGAGTGACCTGGGGGGAACTGGGGGAACTGGCCCGGCTGGGGCTCAGGGTTGTTCTCCCCCAGGGCTGCCCTGGCTCCTGCTGCCACCCTGGGCCCCACAGAGCCGAGGGACAGGGGACAGCTGAGGGACAGGAGACAGGGGCAGGGACGTGGAGAGGTAGAAGGGAGTTCCAGGGGGTCCTTGAGCCCAGGAAAGGGGAGTCCAGGGTTTCCCAAAAAGGGGGGACAAGCGTGGGGACAGCAGGGATGTTCGAGAACGAGGAGTTCAGGGGGTCTCTGGTTTTGCACACAGCTGGGGCTGGGGACTGGGAAAGGCAGGAATGGGGGACCAAGGCATTCCAGGGCATCCCAGGGTCAAGCCAATGGCCAGTCTGGAGGCTGGGAGCCATGGGATGGCCGGGAAAAGGGGAGCAGAGAGCCCTGATGTCCAGGAATGGGGTGTGAAAAATGCATGTATTTTATGATTGGCTTTTCACAAATATTAAAATGAATATTATATGTGTTGTATTAGAAAGCAATGCTGTATTAATTTTCTTAAGTACTGTGTTAAATATAGTTTTAGGTTATAAAAATTGTTAAAATAGAACTATGGTATGTAAGATGCTTTGTTTAAAAGAAAGGACTTGCAGCGAGATAACTTGCAGCCACAGGACACCTAGATCTTTCAGAGAAAAAGAATTTATGGCCTTCTTATCAGAAGAAACAAACTTCTTCCCACCTTGGAGGTGCTATTAGGATTAGAGGGAAGAAGTTGACACTGGTCAGACAGAATCCTGTGTTTGAATGGAATTTATGCATCATGTATGAAGTGTATGAATATGCAACGGGCTGTTGTTTTTAAGGGTTAATCCTTTGTTACCAGGGGTCCTTTTTTGGGCCGTGATGCCCAGAAAAAGGTACCTGGACGTCCATAACTCTTTGTTTTTATTGTCTCATATTGTCTTAATTCAATTTGTCCAAATTGTTATTACTCTAATTGTGTTACTATATAACCATCTTATTACTATTAAACTTTAAAAATTTTAAAAACAAGTGATTGGCGTTTTTCACAATTTGGTAGCAGAGGATGGTTACTAACTCCTCGCTGCCGGTGCTTTGGGAGAGTCAGAGTGGGGAAGGCGCGCCCTGCCCTCTTTGGCAGCCTCGCTCTGCTTCCCCTGAAGTGACCGACAGACGCAGGTTACGATCTGTGGACAAAAGGAGACAACAAAACAAAGAGAACGGGAAAAGGGTCCCTACAACTGCTGTAATTTGCCCCCTAAGAGTAGTAGTGCGCACGAAGAACCCGGGAAGGAAAAAGGATTGGTAAGTATTTCTCGGGGGGCAGGTACGGGGGGATGAATGTGTGTGAATGAGAGGCGGGCTGGTTGTCCCAGACCTGCCAAGTGAGTGCGGAGTCTCCCACGCTGCGTTTTCGACTTTTCGCTGGAAAAGCGGCCAGTAAAGAGACAAAGCGACTCATAAGAGAGTGAAAGAATCCCCGGGGGTGACTGGGACTGGGTCTCAGGGAGGGCTTGGACCCCTCGGTGGTGGGGAGCAAGGTTTCCTAGCCCAATCCACTAGGAAACAGGACAGGAGGGGCTCCTAAAACCTGCTGGGTTGAGGGATTTATATTCCAAGAGCATCCAAGAGCAGGGTTGAGCAGAATTCTGTCCGAGTGAGGATATGCCCGAGAACACTCAGGGTGGGACAACACAGCTAGATTGGGGGATAAAAAAATGCCCAAGAACATCCAGGGTTGGACAACACAGCAGAACAAATGAAATGCCAAAGAGCATCTGTAGTTGTACCACACCGCTGGGTTGAGGGACAGAAAATGCCCAAGAGCATCTGAGGTTGAACAACACAGCTGGATTGAAGGAAAATTACCCGAGAGCATCTGGGGTTGGACAACACGACAGGATTGAGGGAGAAATTGCCCAAGAGCATTTGGGGTTGGATAACACAGCTGGGTTGAGGGATATCCAATAGCACCGGGACTGGCCAGTAACACCTAAACTTGTAATAGGCGATGTGAAAGTAAAAGGTACCTTAGTGTTGTTTTGTGGTGTGTGAGAGTGACACACACACAGAGCCAGCCTCAACTTCCTGGGCAGGTGGGAAGGGGGAGGTGTGGAAAGAGCGAGTGACCTGCACACCAGGCTGCAGCTCCCGGCTGGGTGGGGGCTTCTGGGCCCAAGAGGAGCGAGTGACCTGCGAACCAAGCTAGCGTTCCCTGGGCGTGTGAGGGGCCGTAGCTGAAGAGTGTGAAAGACACGCAGACAGCCTCACAGGGGAACGGGCACCAGAGGCAGCCAGAGTCAGGGCCCTTCTAGGGGGCCTGGTGACACTGAGACCTGGAGGTAAACCCCAAAGCGAAAGAGGGGGCCACAAGGACCTGTGATTTCCTAGCAATAAGGATCCACTCTGTGTCTTGAGAGTGTGAAGGAATGTGTGAAAGTGAATGAGAAATAAAAGTGAGTGAATGTAGACGAATGAAAGTATAGGTAATGTCGATTGTGCATTTTAAGCCTTACCGTATCTCCTTGGAGGGAGTTGGATTGTATTGAAAAGCAGTGTGAGAAAAAGGGGTTTTTTTGGGTGTAAGTAGTTGAAAGAAAAGTGGTATTTAAGTTGTTAGTAAAAAATGAAAAACAGAAGCAGGGGACGAATAGATAGAAAACTGAAAAATGAGACAGAAATTCAGTAAGGTGGATACAGGAAAAGAAAAGCAGAAAAAAAATACCAACAGAAATACCCCAAGACAGCACTTTGGGAGTTATGTTAACAAACAGAAATACAACTCATTGCAAAATACAGGGTATGAAGAAGTTGATGAGAAAAAACATGCAAACTTGTGAATTATATACTTAAAAACAGCATTAGAAAATTTAACACAAAAGAGTTATACATTGATTCAAGGTATGCCTTTAGAGTAGCACATACCTTAAGAAAAATTTTAAAAGGGAGATTGCTTAATTAAAGAAGAAAAAGAGAACATGAGTACATGAGAAACTTATTTTCGAGGTTTTAGAGGCATTACAATTACCTAAGAGAGATAGCAATAGTACATATTAAAGGACACCAAAAGGTAAAGACCTAGAAATAAGAAGAAATAAAATAAATAACTGGCAGATCAAGAAGCTAAAGATGCAGCAGAAAATAGAGCTGAAAGAGTTAATATTAACTCCAAATGAAGAAAAAAAAAAGGGGGGGGGAATTAAAACAAGATTGTGGCGAACAAGATAAATCGGGGAAATAGAAACATCTTGATATGGAAGACAATTAGATAATAAAACGCTTACGAGGGAATAGCAGAGGACGTGTATCAAAAAGCCCGGTGGGATACACAGGCTAGGTGTGATCATTTTTTTAAAAGAACTATGGGTGCATTGAGACTTTTAGAGTAAAAAAACAAGTACCTGAAACACGTATAATTTGCCAAAAGATAAATAAAAGTGTGATGAGAAAAACAATATGAGAAGGTCGTCAGTTAGCTCGTCGACCATTTCAAAGCATCCAAAAAGCAAAACGGGGAAAGTACAGAGCTGAGAACAAATTACCTCATCCATTCCCGTTCGTTCCCCGACTCGTTCGCACCAGCCCTCCCAGCCCCTGTGCCGGCTCCGGCACAGTCCGTCTGTCCCGGTCCGTCTGTCCCGGTCCGTCTGTCCCGGTCCGGCCGCCTGGCCCGCGTTCTTGCCGGGGGTGGGGGTCTGTCCTGCCGTGTGCACCGTGGTTACCGCGCTGATCGCACCGAGGGGGTCCCGTCTGTCCCATCCCCGGCTGCCCTGACTCTGTCGGCTCCCGCCGCTGCAGCCGGGGTCAGTCCCGGCTTTGTCTCTGCCGGATCAGCCACCGTGAGCCGAGTGAGGGCGATCCCCGCTCCAGCTCGGTCTGCACAGGAACAGCCCCTCGGGCGATCCCAGCCACAGACCCCGCCTCTGGAGCCCCCAGACCCTGAGCTGTGCCGAGCCCCTCGGGCCATCCCAGCCACAGACCCCGCCTTTGGAGCCCCCAGACCCTGAGCTGTGCCGATCCCCTCGGGCGATCCCAGCCACAGACCCCGCCTCTGGAGCCCCCAGACCCTGAGCTGTGCCGAGCCCCTCGGGCGATCCCAGCCACAGACCCCGCCTTTGGAGCCCCCAGACCCTGAGCTGTGCCGATCCCCTCGGGCCATCCCAGCCACAGACCCCGCCTCTGGAGCCCCCAGACCCTGAGCTGTGCCGATCCCCTCGGGCCATCCCAGCCACAGACCCCGCCTCTGGAGCCCCCAGACCCTGAGCTGTGCCGATCCCCTCGGGCCATCCCAGCCACAGACCCCGCCTCTGGAGCCCCCAGACCCTGAGCTGTGCCGATCCCCTCGGGCCATCCCGGCCGCAGACCCCGCCTTTGCAGCCCCCAGACCCTGAGCTGTGCCGAGCCCCTCGGGCCATCCCGGCTGCAGACCCCGCCTCTGGAGCCCCCAGACCCTGAGCTGTGCCGATCCCCTCGGGCGATCCCAGCCACAGACCCCGCCTCTGGAGCCCCCAGACCCTGAGCTGGGCCGAGCCTCCCCGTCCTGCCCTGAGCTCCATTCCCTTGGTAACCACAGCTCCGGCTGCTTAAGGAAACTCTCTAAAGGAATCACTTTATTGAAACACTATAAAATCAGTTAGAACAAAGCCCTCTCCTGATTCTTCCTAAAAATATGTGAGAAAGGCTGTAGAAGATAAAAATCCAAAAAGAATGGGATAAAGAGATTGGTCTATTTCCATTAAGAGAGGTTCTCAAAGGGGGGTGATGGATCAGAGTTTGTAAATGCTTCTTTGACTTTGTCTGAGGTCTGTAATTTTAAGAAATAAATAAAAGAGATATTTGGGGAATCCCATAGGCATAGCTGAACAATCAGACCAACTTTTAGGTCCAAACATGTATACTTGAGAACAGATGTGGTTGGTAATGAAAATAATATTTTTCTCAGGAAGAAAAGCAATTAATCAGAGCAACTGAAATAAAAGCTTAAGAAAAAGATAATCTGCAGGGACCCCCAGAGAAGACAAAATGCCAACTGTACCTCCTGAATGGGGTTAAAATAATGAGGAGGGGAGTAAACACATGAACAGTTATTGTAATTACATAACCAAGAGAATAAATGAGACAGCATATCAAAGGCGAAATGTGAAAACAAAAGATTTTTGAGAGACAGCTTTTAGAGGGGAAAGAAAAAACTCCAACTAAATAGATAAACAAAGTTTAGAGAAAAAGGAAAATGGTCCTAAGTAAGCAGAAGATCTGAAAATCTTTAAAGAAATGGGCCCATAAAAAAAAAAAAAAAAAGTCATAGGCTTTAATTTTTTTGGGGGGGAACAAATACCATCAGGAGCCTGTGATAACTTTAAAAGTGGGTCCCCAAGAAGAAGAATTGGAATTTGTTATAGACACAGGGGCAGAGAAAACCTGCCTGTTAAACGTTCCAAAAGGTTATAGTGTGAGCAAACATATAGTGAAAGTAACAGGGGCAAAAAGAGGAAGTTTTACATTTCTGGTCATTAAAGATGTGGTAATTGAGGGAAGAAACTAAAATTTAGGTGGGAGATGTGTTATTGGTCCCAGGGGCAGGTAGCAATTTATTGGGAAGAGTCTTACAAGTGCAATTAAGAGTAAGAGTTATATCAGAAAATAAGAAAATGACAGCTAGAGTTTTGAAATTAAGCCAAGAGGATGAAGAAAAAAAAAATCAACAAAGAAGTTTGGGCTGGAGAAAGAAATAGGGGAAGAATAAATATCGACCCCATAAGGGTTACAACTGAGAGAGGAGAAAGAGAGAAGTTGAAGTAGAGAAGTAGTTAGGAAACTCTGAGATGTTAGAATGTGAAGTGATGACATCTTGGTGCTAGAAGAGAGCAGAAGTGTGAATGCAAGTTTTTTGCATGAAAGGCAGAGAAGTATCTTAACACACGGTTGTTAAGAGGTTATTCAATGCCACACTGGGGTCCGGAAAAGCCTTAGCAGAACGGGCCCTCCTTGAAGAGAAAAGAGGATAAGTTGACGAGAGAAAGAGAAAGAATGTCAGGAGCACCTGGGCACGCCAGGTTTGGGGTTGTCAAGGTTGGGAGGTGTCTGAGCGCTCCCTGCGATCGGCGGGGTCTCGGGGGCTGCGGCAGGGACCGATCCATGGAGGTGCCCCGGGCAGGGCAGCCCCCAGGGTCCCCATGCCCGGGGCTGCTCTCCCCTGCTCCGGCCCTGCAGCCAAGGGGCTGCGCCGGGGGAAGGGCCAAGAACAGCATTGACAGTAGGGCTGTGAAAAGAGGGGCAGGGGGGACTAGCACTAAAAGATAAAATCAAAGCAGAGATTGCTGACTCTCCAAACCTCACAAAGCGGTTTGTTTTTCTTAAGTAAGAAGTTTTTTGGTTTTTTTTTCTTTTGTGTGTTTTGTTTGCCGTTAACGAGAAGGCTTTTTTCCTGAAGAAGAGGCTGCTGTAGAGAAAGCTTTTAGCTAAACCCAGAAAGTTTAGAAGGAAAGCGAATCGTAAAAGTTAATGCAGTATTATCTTTCTTTTATTATCTATGCTATTAAGAAGTCCTTTCCAGG
Source organism: Melospiza melodia melodia (assembly GCF_035770615.1). NCBI lineage: Eukaryota > Metazoa > Chordata > Aves > Passeriformes > Passerellidae > Melospiza > Melospiza melodia. Next base: position 6,958,390 of record NC_086200.1, read on the forward strand.
TACTACTGAAGCAACAATCAAAATCACGGAAAGAGAGTGAATTCATGCCAGCAGAATCAAAGGACTTGTGAAGAAACTTGAGGAACGGACTATCATATTTAAACCGGGTGATACTGAACTGACTTTCCAATGGGGACTGAGTGGTAATGGTTTGAGAAAACCCAAATGATCCAAGAAATGTACAAAGAATAACACTGAATTAAGAAATAAGATAATGCTTATATCACTGGATTTGAGCACTGCCTGAATAAAACATCTCCTTGGGGGAGGAATACCTCAGATAGAAAGATCAAGAACGTTTTTGTATTCTGACCTTAGCCCTAGAATTGTACAAGGGAGAAGGGGAATTACTATTTCCATTAGTAAACTTTACTTGATTCATTCCAATACTGGACATGCTAGGTGGGTTATAAGTAAATGCTTAAATTGTAAGAGTAATTAGTGTTGTGATTCGCAAAATTTATGCTCTTATTGCAAAAAGTGTTAAAGTACTGACTTGGTTTTGTGGATGGGAATTATTAGTGCCTGTTAAATGAGAGATACCTGAGGAACAGTCAGAGACCACAGTTAAAGAGTGTCAAAAACAATTTGCCTAGCAATTAGTTAAGAGAAAGTGACAAGAAAATAGAGGGCAAGACCAGATTGGCCTCTGTATTTCACCACCAAGAAGATCAAATAAACCTGCTGTGGGTTGCAACCTCACAGGCATGGGAGGTGGGAGTATAAGCCATACTGGACCTCTGTTATTCCTGTTTCTGGCACTCACTTGTTGTCTTTTCCCTTTCGGGATACCAGCAGGATTGTGTCACAAATGCTACAGAAAGCATCACATAGAAAGAAACCAAAGTTCCTCCTTTATTACACACACCTATGTCAACAGCCACTGTTATAACCCATCCAAATTAAGAACTTGTAGGCAAAACAGAGTAAATTATTAGATTACAAGAAACTTAAGAAAAAGTGGCAATAGATTTAGAACTGAATGTCCAAAAGGAGAGAGATGGATTTGTTTTAAATTTAATCTTGAAGATGCGGTTCAAGATTTGGAAAAAAAACCCCAAATAATAAAGGAAAAGGTAAAACCAGCACAGCAATCTAACTCTGTATTGACTCCAAATTATCTGTTGAATTGTATTACAAGACTCCAAGCAGTTACAGAAATGTTAGCAAATAAGGCTGCCCAGGCATTAGAGTTAACATTAAGTCAGCTAAGCCAAACAAAAACTGTAGGGTATCAGAAAGGTTCGCTTTAGACTATTTATTGGCCAAAGAAGGGGGTGTTTGTGGAAAGTTCAATATATCAGATCGTTGAAAATTGATGACCACAGAAAAGTCATTCTAGCAAAAGCAAAAGAAATCAAAAAGAAAAATATATACGCATATAACAACCCAGGTACCAGTCCAAAAATTAGAAAACAATGTTAAAATCTAGCTGGTGGGGTAATGTATTAGAAGAAATTAAGATCTTTCATTTGTGTTACAACTGTTTTTATATTTCTTTCTTGTGTAATCCCGTGTTTTATTTTACCAGCATAGTCCAGAAGATATAAGTAGAAAAAAAATATTGCACAAGCCAAATGATTTACAAAGAATAAGAGTGGGGATTGTGAAAAATGCATGTATTTTATGATTGGCTTTTCGCAAATATTAAAATGAATATTATATGTGTTGTGTTAGAAAGCAATGCTGTATTAATTTTCTTAAGCACTGTGTTAAATATAGTTTTAGGTTATAAAAATAGAAACTATGCTATGTAAGATGCTTTGTTTAACAGAAAGGGCTTGCAGCGAGATAGCAGCCACAGGACATCTAAATCTTTCAGAGAAAGGGAATTTATTGCCTTCTTATCAGAAAAAATGAACTTCTTCTCACCTTGGAGGCACTGTTAGGATTAGAAGGAAAGAAGTTGACAATGACCAGACAGAATCCTGTATTTGAATGGAATTTATGCATCATGTATATGTATATCATGTATATCATGTATATGAATATGCAACAGGCTATTGTTCTTAAGGGTTAATCCTTTGTTAATGGGTGTCCTTTTTCAGGCTCCTGATGCCCAGAAAAAGGTACCCGGACATCCGTAACTCTTTGTTTTTATTGTCTCATATTGTCTTAATTCAATTTATCCAAATTGTTATTACTCTAATTGTGTTACTATTTTTATAACTATTTTATTACTATGAAACTTTTTAAAATTTTAAAAACAAGTGATTGGTGTTTTTCACACTGACTGTTCACCGCTGCCAATGCTCACAGTATTCTCCTAACACACTTGAGCTTCCTGTCTTTCAGTGAGAGAAAGATTCAGCTAAAGTCAAGGAAAGAGGGCAGGGGAGATGGAAACATTCCCTTGAGATGCTTTTAGGAAGGCCTGAAGGGACCCTGCCTTTCCTTGGAACAGAGGTGGTCACCATGCATGGTGTTGCCTGACCTGCCCTAGGTGCTCCTCTATTCCAGAAGGACTTTTGCCCACTTCATCACTTGTCTGTCCCTCCAATTCCAGGGCCTCAAACCTGCTCTGTGAGATACTAAACCTGTAAGTCAGCTGTAAGTTTTCAGAATATGGCACTGACCATGGCTCTAAGTAAGTTTTTTAATCAGGCTTACAATATATTTTGAGAAGAAGAAGGAACAGAAGGGGTAGATACCACACAAGAATCCAGCAGAGTCTTCCCAGCTTTTTTGTCTGGGTTCTATGAAGCACAATGCCCAGTGCTTGCATTATGCTGTCTTTTCATGTGTTCTGGTGACCAGAACCATCCCATGGCCAGGCCCAGGATAATTTGGGTGCCAAAGTCCCATTGCGGGCAAACATCACACTCTTTTTTACCCATCTGGTGCTCAGCTCAGCATATTTGCTGAGACAACTTTAGGACTGTTTTCCTTAACTTGGCAGTTCTAGCAGATGTCCTTATGGCCCCTAAATTCTGCATCCTTTGTGTCCACTATCAATGGGCATCCTTCTTCCCAAGCTTTGTCAACCTCCCTCTGGGTCTGAGATCAGTGAAACGGGCCCAGCCCTGAGTCTTAAAGACAATTCTAGCAACAACTACTTTGCTTTTCTAATACCTGGCCATCACTTCGAGCTTGTAGGCTGCTATGTGTGTCACAGGTTAAATGTCTCTTCCTGTTGATCAGGCTTGGAAGTGTGCACAGCCCAGGCATGACAGGATATGTTTTCTTCAGGAAATGGGACGTAGGGCCCAGCTTGCAACAGGTCCCGGCCCGCGCCTTCCAGAGCGCCAGAAGGTTCGCGGCGCCATTGCAGGGCTCAGGGCACCTCCTTGTGGGCAAGAGTGGCCTCGACAGCGCGGGCGCCGAGCGGCGGGGCCAGAGGGCGGGAAAGGGCGGGCGGGTGTGAGGGGCGGGGCGGTTCGTGCCTAGAGCCGAGCCCGCGCTGTACCTGGGCGCCTTCCCGGCTCGGTGTTGGGAGCGAGCCGCCGCTGCTCGGGCTCTGGGAGAAGCGTGCAGCCGCTGCGGAGTCCCAGCCCGCAGATCTGGCTGCTGGCCGAGGCTGCAGTGCAGAGCTGCCATGCCAGAGCTGCCGTGCGCCGTGGCACTGCCAGAGCCCCTGGCAGAGCCGGGCTGGAAGTGCCGACAGCTGAGGGAAGCCCTGCCATGGCAGCGCCCCAAGCTCTTGTTTATCCCACAGAAAGAGAGGATCAGCACCTGGAGGTGACTGCGTCATTCCTGGAAAGGGACTATCTGCTTACAGTTGCGATGTCTGGCAGCAAGCAGGACGGCGCTGGTGCCAGGGCGCCAAGTGAGGGCAAAGCAGCCCTGTGACAGCCTGGCCCAGGGGCTCTTGTGGCAGCAGGCAGCGTGGGGATCAGAACAGAGGCAGGGGGAGGCAGGAGCTGCTCGGCCATGCCAGGGCTGGGAGCCTCCTTCCTGCCCAAGTGGGGCCCAGCTGGGCCAGGGGGCAGCTCCTGGGACAGCCGTGCCCGCAATGGCCCCTGCTCTGCAAGGCCTCCAGCGCTGCCCATCAGCCAGGCAGGGACAGAGCAGCCTTGGGGCCGATGCTGCTGCAGGCTCAGAGCCCCACACAGCTGCTCATGCCCGGTGCCATTGGCTCTGTCCCCTGCAGCCTGCATGCTGTGTCACCGTGCAGAGGCTGAGCCCTGTGCCTCCCCTGGCCCTGGCAACTGTTCCTGTGCTGCTCCTGCACTGCCCAGGGCACCCACGGGCCCTGCTTGGGCCGCACGCAGACCAGAACCAGCTGGGGCTGTGACAGCTCTGCTGCTCTGGGCCCAGCCCTTGGGCAAAGCACCCGCCTGTCCCTGGGCTGGGGGCAGTGCCCAGGCTGGGCTTGGCAGAGCCCGTCCGCTCCTGGAGGGCTGGGGGCACTGCTCTGGCCTGGCCTGGCCCGGCCCTGGGGTCCCTTGGCATTCCTGCTTGCCCTTGCATCCACCAGGGATGGGCTGCAGCTCAATGGCCCCGGCCTGGCCGCACACTCAGGCCTGGAGCCTTCCCATGGCTCCCCAGGGCACGAGAGCCTCAGCCCCAGCTCCCAAACACGGCCTAACAGGGTTTGCTGATATTGATCCCTGTTAGACCTTTGAAAGCATTTTGAAAGTAACCTTGTTTGGCAACTCCTTCAAGGAACAAACGTGATTCGCTTCTAATCAGTAAAAACTTTATTGGTTTGCTTGCACTTCCTATAGGGTATCCTAATGCTTCCTTTGGCGTTCCAGAAAATAATGAAAATCTAACAAATTCTAAAGAGAAGTTTTTGAATCCACTATGAGGAGAAGTCTCTACATTCACTATCCTTACATACACTTAAGTAGCTGCTCCTGTAACACACAAAGATGTAGTGGTTTACCTGACTGGACCACACAACAGGATGTTATACACACCGCTACACTAAAAAACTTCTCTTCCCTGTTCATCACAAATTTAAAGCTCTTCTCGAGGTCCTGACTTAATTTTACATGCACATTCATACCTGCAATCCCTCCCCATGCTCAGTTTTCACCTAGACTTACCAGGGAACAGATGTTCCATACTCACCTCAAGCAATAATCTACGTCTGTCTTCCTAACCCTCTTTTTCTTCACTGACTTCTACTAATCTACAAAATAACTTGGACCCTCTGCACAAAAGAAACATCCAATTAATAGCCTTAAACACTTGTGATTGTGCTGCTACTTCTAACAATCTTGATCACCACAGCACTAAAATCAGAAATCAATTCTTCACATCCTTCCTGTTCTCCTGCCCCCACCATGCCTTGGCTCCAGCAGAAATGTTCCCTACTGCAGCCTGGTGTGCTAAGAACAATCAAAGGCAGCAGCACTTTCCCTCAACATGCTGCAATCTGAATTGCAGTGAAATTGCAGCTGTTGCATTAGAAGCTCAGCACCAGCACCCCACATCTTCCCCCAGAACTGAGGCCTGCTGAGGCCTGAGCTCTCCATTTCAACACACCCTGTAAATCAGGCTGCCTGGAAGATTGCAGGCTGGTAACTGTGTGAACACAGCAGTGCATTTCAGCAGAGTTATGGAATCAGTCTCATGGAAGGCACATCCTTTAAGCTTAAGACTCTATTCTACAAAATCTAGCCAGCAATTGTTTTGGTGGCCTGTGCAGGTTTTGGGGACTGTGCATGTTTCCTTTGGATGTTGTTTTCTTTGTTTCTAAATACAAAATTCACTGGATTCAGAAGCAAAACCCCAGATTCATTAGAACAAAGAACCACAGGGACATATGTGGCTGACAAGAACACTCCTCATTTCTAATAGTAACACCAGAAAGAGAGGAAAAAGATAAAGATGATTTAAATACCCGAAAGGATCCGAAATGTCTACATAAGCTGTCAAGGGACTAAGTTTTTGGTAAACTCTAAAAGTCCAGATTCCTATTCGGTAATTGTCTGAAAGAAAAGAAAGCCAGAAAATCTGGTTGACCTTTATTTTGCCAGGACTTTCTCACGGGATTCTACCACAACTTGGATCACAAGTGAGGGTGGCAAATTTTGACTAGAAAACTTTGATAACTAGGCAGCATTTTTTCCTCCTCACTGAATTACAGGAAGGGTTTAAAAGGAAAAAAAAATATAAAAGAGCGTAAAGAAATTCTATCATACCTCTTAGGCGTTCATCATCTTTGGAGAACAAAAAAAAAAAACTCTAGCACTTCCTGTGCATGGTAAAGAAAGAAACCTAGAAAAGGACAAAGGGATTTGAGCATCCTAAATTGTACTATCAAATTTCATGAACACAAGTTAATCCTGTAGTGCTTCAGAGAAATGCCATACATTGAAAAGCTTTATTCCCTAGAAACCAAATAAATCTTTTTATTTTCCAAATCCTCTTTTAAAGAGAAAACTGACTGTGTCTTTGGCTTTTGGCCAAACTCAGTTTGGAGTTGGTCAAACCAAAATGACCCAGTTAATTTCCTGTGCTCTGCTCTTTCTTTCCATATTCCCATTCACATCCAATGGGTTGGTGGGAGTTTTGACTCTGTGCAGCACAAACGGTTTTCTAAGATGACTTTCATTGCTCAGAGGTGTGCAATGTCAGTTTCCCATTCCCTGAGTGCTGCTATTAATATTCCCACAGCATCCAACTACTACAGCCAAGTAGAAAACAAAGAGAAATGGAACTTGCATTTCTTGGTCCTGTTCAATTTCTGACATCTCAGGCTCATCGTCACCCTCAGAACTGCTGTCCTGGAAACGTGGATCCTCTTGCCATGTGGCTTTTACTGGCTTTATTGTCCCAAGCGCGTGAGGCTCTGCAATGACAGCACCAATAGAGAAAAAAAGCCAAAACCAGATTATTCCTCTAATCATCAGGAAGAATTCCTCCTTTCACGTGAAATACTTACAGTGGAGAAGAGAGATTTAGGAAGGACAGAATCTGACCCTGCCAGATTTTCTAAGCTACATTTCTGCTCCACTTTGTATTTTCCACTTTGTTCCAGGGATCCCTTATGTATTCTTAAGCATTTCTCATTGCATTCAGAAGACACTGAATACCTTTTCAGTTCAGCACAAGTCTGGGGGGCTCATTGCTTTGTGCAGTTGCGTTGGGTTTTTTAATATTTTGGGTAACTTCACGGGGTTTCTTTTCTCTCCTACATGACTGGGACTTGAGTTAATGTTGTTTCATCTTCATTTCAGATGGCCTCGTTTTATCTAAGGTTAGGACACCCCAATGATCATGTGTCATTCCATTTCCTTTTTCTAAAGGTCCAAGAGTAGAATTCAGTAACAAACAGAATGTTCATGGATCTTGGGGCCAGCTCTCGGACTTTGCTCCTCCCTCTACATTAACGCACATTTCCTTAAAAGCCTTGTGAGTTCCTATGAAACTTGATATGACTGGTGTGTCACCTTTTTCCCTGTTTGAGGAATTCAGGGCATGAGAACAAGCTTTTTCACCACTCAGCAAAAACCCCCAATGCCTTCTCAAAGCATGCCTTTCAGAATTCCTGAGATGCAAGCATGAGGCACCTCTCAATAATCTACCACAACCCTAGCAAGCAGAAATGAAGATCAAAATGCTTCTGCCTAATTACTGACTTCTGTTGCTGAAAATCCCCTGCATCCTGACCTTTTTTACACCATATTGCCCTACAGTGCCTGCCAGAAGCTCTTCCTTAGCAATGGCACTGTTAGAAGGGTTCTGCTGTTACCTTCTTTGATGCCCAACTCCTCTGTGCCTCCAAAGAAAGAAAACTTGAAGTAACTCGTCTCCTGAGCTGCATCATCCTCAGGCAAAGGTCCCAAATGGTCATCTGGGGCAGAGTCCTGTGCATCCTCTTTGTCCCAGGGTATTTCCTCAGTCTGGTTTGCTCTTTGAAGGTCTTTCAAAGAATAAACCAGAATAGACGGAGGAAATACCGTCTATTCTGGTTTGTTCTTTGAAAGGCCTCTTTCAAATCCGCAGCAATGGTGTAGGAGTTGTCTTCAGACAGTGAGGAAGTGTCTCATCTCTTTCTTCTTTTTTTGGCTTTACTGAAATGAGATTGTTCAAGGATAGCAACACAGCACACGTCCTTTTCGGACACAGCTTCCCTAAGAGCCACCTTGCTCTGAATGTCTCCCTAAGCATATCCAAGCCCATTAAGGAGTGGTTCATTATCAAGGGTAAGCAGTGGGGAAACATCTGAGGTTGAAGTCTAAAGGCCGGAACAAGAGTCCTTTTTAATTAGCCACATCCTTAAGTGACTTTTCACTGAATACACAGTTACACAGAAATCAAGGTATTTAGCCCAGACTTCTTCCTGCCAGTAGAAACATCAAGAGCTAATAGGGTTTGCCCACAGAGCTGCACATCTCAGGGTCCCTGCACTGACCGTTCTCACCTTCACTTCTGGCAAGGAACACACGGCCTAGAAAGAAAAGATGACGGCGCTACGTGCTGCTGTTGGAGGTCCCAGTTGAGGTCCGACGTCGCTGGTGGGAGCGGCTGCTCCTGCGGGATGTCCCCGACCATGTCCCCCTACGCCTGGGCCTCTCAGCACTCGCTGCTGTCCTCCGGCTCCTGTCCTGGCGACTCCTGGACCGCACAGTTTGAGTCGAGGCCCGGCGCTGCTGGCGGGAGCGGCTGCGTCTGGGGAATGGCCCTGACCATGTCTCCCTTCGCCTGGGCCTCTCAGCCCTTGTCCCTGTCCCACTGCTGCTGCCGCGGCAACTCCTGGAGCGGACAGGTGGACTCTGGGCCCAGCCTTGCTGGCGGGAGCGCCTGCGTCTGGGGGATGGCCCTGACCATGTCTCCCTTCGCCTGGACCTCTCAGCCCTTGTCCCTGTCCCACTGCTCCTGTCACAGCAGCTCCTGGAGCGGACAGGTGGACTCTGGGCCCAGCCTTGCTGGCGGGAGCGCCTGCGTCTGGGGGATGGCCCGGACCATGTCTCCCTTCGCCTGGGCCTCTCAGCCCTTGTCCCTGTCCCACTGCTCCTGTCACAGCAGCTCCTGGAGCGGACAGGTGGACTCTGGGCACGACCTTGCTGGCGGGAGCGCCTGCGTCTGGGGGATGGCCCTGACCATGTCTCCCTTCGCCTGGGCCTCTCAGTCCTTGGCCCTGTCCCTCTGTTCCTGTCATGGCAACTCCTGGAGCGGACAGGTGGACTCTGGGCACGACCTTGCTGGCGGGAGCACCTGCGTCTGGGGGATGTCCGTGATGGTGTCTCCCTTTGCTTGGGCCTCTCAGCCCTTGGCCCTGTCCTACTGTTCCTGTCACGGTGACTCCTGGACCAGACAGGTGGACTCTGGGCGCGACTTTGCCGGCGAGAGGAGCTTCGCCTGCGGCTGGGCCCAGCACGTCTGGAATGGACCCTGTCCTCAGGGTCAGGGGACGTGCTGCATGTTGCCCTTGATCTGCTGATGCTGCTGGTGTCCAGTGAGGAAGATGGCAGCGCCTGCTGCCATGCTGCGTGTTGGGGCCTGCTGTGGCTGCCCGTCTCTGGAGATGGAGGTGGGGAAACCAGCACCAATGGCACAGGGCTGTGGGAGCTGGGGCTGATGGCCTCAGATTCTGACCAGCCACGAGCAGATTGTAGTCCTGACTGTCTGGCCGGCCTGGGGCCATTGAGCTCTGTCTCATCCCTGGAGGCTGTAAGGGCAAGCAGGAATGTCAAAGATCACCCAGGCCCCGGCCAGGCCAGGCCAGAGCAGTGCCTCCAGCCCTCCAGCAGTGGATGCTGCGCTCTGCCAAGCCCGGCCTGGGCACTGCCCCCAGCCCAGGGACACCGGGGACTTTGACTCATACATGTTCCGAGCCCAGCACAGCTGTCACACTCCCATCTCTGTGTGCTGTTCCTCAGGCCAGAGCAGCGCCTGTGGGTGCCCTCAGCAGCACAGGAGGAGCACAGGAGCAATTGCCAGGGCCTGGGGAGGCAAACAAGCTCATAGCACTGCGAACAAAAAGTGTACCAGCACGTGGTTGTCTAGCCAAGCGCTTCTGCTTCTTCCTGCTTTGAGCCCTTGTCGAGACACAGGTTCCCTGCAGAGCCCCAGGTGCAGCTTCCCAACTTACCCCTGTTCCTCTGCCTCCTCCCTGCCCCCAGGGTAAAGGCAATCCCTGGCATTGCATTGGCCGTGCCTCACTCCTAGATCTGCGAAGGCATCGTTGTCCTCCCACGTTGGCTGTCTGATGGAGAAAGGAAGAGATGATGAATTTCTGCTGCTCTCCCTCACGGAGGTCCAGGGTGTCCCAGCTCTTTCTCCAGCGCTTTTCCAAGTTGGGGGTGAAGCTGAAGCCCAGACTCACAGGACAGGGCAGGGCCAGGGCTCCTGGGGCAGGGCCTGGCACAGCACAGCACTTGCACCCTCCTGGCTGGTGGGCCAGGCAGAAGGACACCAACCTGAAGGGGACTCGGATCCCCAAGATGAACATTTCAACAGGGAATTCCCCACTGTCTCTGCACAGGGGGCACTGGAAATAGAAAGCACCAGCACGCAAGGCCTGTCCCTGCAGGGCAAACACAGGCAGGGTGAGCGAGGCCCTGCTGCTGCTGCTGCTGCTGAGCACCTGCTGTGCCCCAGGGCTCAGGGGAGGGCTCCTACCTGGATGCAGTCCCTGTGGAACCAGGCCTTTTTGCACGTTGGGCATACCAATGTTGTGAAGGTCTTTCTGTCCTCCACAGGTTCCATGCAGATGGGGCAAACGGTGTCCGGCTCAGGAGTCGCATCCACCTCCTGCTCTGGACGGTGCTCAGGGCAGAAAGAGCTGGGGGCAAAGGGATGGGGAAAGTGAGAAATGCTGGATCATTCCCCAGGGGTGGCCATAAAGAGAGATGAGGTACCTGAACGGAGTAACGTATAGATTGACACAGCCGCCCTCCTTGGTACAGGGCAAGTGGAACCATCTGTCACAGTTCTCCCTGCAGCACATGATGGTTGCCCCGCTCTGGCCGCAGACGCAGCAGCGCTGGAAAGAGCCAAGCAGCTGCATCAGCAGCAGCAGCAGCAGCCTCGAGGCCTCCCCAGGCAGCCCCAGGGCTAAGGGCAGGGCGCAGGACGTGGCCGCTGCCGGCTCCCAGCCCACAGAGCCGCCAGCTGGAGGAGGGAGGCTGCTGTGCCAGGGCCTCTGTGCCACAGCTGCTGGGAGCCAGACTTTGTCCCGACTGTTGGGCCGGCCTTTCTTTCCTGCAGTCTGGGCTAAGCTCTGGCAAACCTCGCCAGGCACAAATCTCCCTGCTCTTGTCAGGCTCTCACCTTCTGTGCCGCCCGCCGCACTGCAATTAGGAGATCTCGAGGGAGAAAGTCCATGAGTCCCCCGCGGTCCGTCTCTTGCTGAAATAGTAGAGTGGCGAAGAACTGCAGCCAAGGGGAGAAGCTGATGAGGAGGGGGCGGGAGGAGCTGCCCATTGCAAAGGTGGAGGGAGCGCCCGGAGCCACTCACCATGCAGAACACGTGGGCACAGAGCCCACCCTTCTGCAGTTTGTCACCGCACATGTCCGGGTCAGCCTCGGCACGGCGACACAGCATGCAGGCTGCAGGGGACAGAGCCAATGGCACCGGGCATGAGCAGCTGTGCGGGGCTCTGAGCCTGCAGCAGCATCGGCCCCAAGGCTGCTCTGTCCCTGCCTGGCTGATGGGCAGCGCTGGAGGCCTTGCAGAGCAGGGGCCATTGCGGGCACGGCTGTCCCAGGAGCTGCCCCCTGGCCCAGCTGGGCCCCACTTGGGCAGGAAGGAGGCTCCCAGCCCTGGCATGGCCGAGCAGCTCCTGCCTCCCCCTGCCTCTGTTCTGATCCCCACGCTGCCTTCTACCACAAGAGCCCCTGGGCCAAGCTATCAGAGAGCTGCTTTGCCTTCACCTGGCTCCCTGGCACCAGGACCCTCCTGCTTTCTGTCAGACATGGCGGCTGTCTACGCTGAGTCTATCTCCTCGAAGGACGTGGTCACTTCGAGGTGCTATTCCTCTCTGTCTATGGGAGAAAGAATGGGGGGGGGGGAGTTTGCAGAACAGGCCCAGAACCACGAGGCTCTACTCCCTGCTCAGCCCTGCGTGAGCCCTGCTCCTGTCTGTTTCTCCTCCCGTCGTCGCCTTGAGTAACACTGCAGTGTCCTCTGGCTGTTCCTCTGCTGATTCTGTGATTTTGGGAAGGGAGAGGCAGGTGAGCCTGCAGCACAGGCCCAGAGCCCCGAGGTGTGGGGCCCCTCTGGTCCCTGGGCAGCCACATCCCCGCCCTACCTTCTCCTCCTGTTGTCAGGTCGCACTGACACTCGGCTTGAGCCCCGCGTTCCCTTTTGTGGCCTTGGTGGCACAGGTCACAATGGCCACTCTGACATCAGCACCGTGTACCCAAAATCGGGGCAGCCATGGCCCCAGGTCCCTGGCAACCACTTGTGGCGGCCCCCTTGGGCACCGAGCTTCTAAAATGGTCCGAGCGTTTGCTCAGGGTGGAAGCAGGGCCAGGACTCCTGCAGCAAGTGCAGGGTCAAATGCCAGGCCCTGGGGCAGCCATCCAGGGTGGCACTGTAGGCAGGGAGGTGCTGTTCAGGCACTGCCACACTAGGGCTCCGGCCCCGGCCAAGGGAAATTTCTGCCCCTGGCAGGCGGTGGCCCAGAGAGCCCGTGCGGAGTCAGCTGCACTACAGGGATTCAAACCCTGCTCTAGGTGAACTGATGTTTTCATCAAGACCTGTCTGCAGAAAACTAAGATGAACCTGATTTGATGCTGCTGCTGATCACCATTGGGTACAGGAGATAAACCTGGACACCACCACAGCTGCCTCCGTTATCCTGCCATCATTAGAACTAACAACTTTGACTTTCCATATAAATGGAAAAATTAGTATTAAGCTTCTGAGAAATGTCATCTTTTATACTGACTTAGCAGAAAGACAGAAAATTCACTGAGAATTTTCTGTGTACATTTGACGGGAGAGCTTGCAACTGTCCTCAACTCAAGTCAAATACAGGAGGATGCTTTTCCTACATTATAGTAACTTTGCCAGTTTGGTCCATGCTTTCCTACTAGAAAATACATTGGAAAAAATTAGGAAGAGAAGCACAAACAATTCTTGTCAATTTTTCTCTTTCGTGTCTTTGCAAACATGCTCCTGGAAATGCAGATCCATGACTTCTGGAATAATCAGTGGCATCTCTGGGAAGCAGGGCAGGGACTGACAGGCAAGGACACACTGCACCTGCCTGATGCTGGGGCAGCAGGAGTTTGCCCATTTTCCTGTCTCCATGGGAGAGCCACCTTGGCTGGGAAACGATCCCTTCACTGATCTAGGAGGGAGGCACAGCCAGTGCAATGCCAGGGAGCGCCTTTACCCTGGAGGCAGGGAGGAGGCAGAGGAAGAGGGGGGAAGTTAGGAAGCTGCACCCGGGGCTCTGCAGGGCTCCCGGCTAGGTCTCGAAGCACAAGGAGCCAGAAGAGCTTGGCCGGACAATCCCGAGCTCTGGACACCTTGTCCTCAGCACCGGGAACCCGTTTGCTTCTCCAGGCCCTGGGCACTGCTCCCGTGCTGCTCATGCAATTACACACAGACACAGAGCTACCTGCTCTGTCTCAACCCTCTTCAGCACTGAACAGCACAACACAGTAACATGTTCTCTTCAGTACATGGTCTAATTATTAATAGTCCTGCAAAGACTCACATTCAAAGCACACACAAAAACCCCAAACCCTGGTACAAACCTTGCATCAACACAAAATGCATGTTGCTGTTCAGAAACACAGGGCAGCACTTTTGGCCAATGCTTTTTCCTATAAGATCTTTCAAAGGATTGCAAAAGTGACATTGTTTGGCAACTTCTTCAAGGAACAGACAGGAGAGGCTTCTGAGTTTTTAAAGATTTATTGGTTTGCTTTCACTTTCCTTTTGGCATCCTTACACTTCACCCAGCATTCCAGAAAATCGTGAAAATCCAAAATAATATCAGGGGAAGTTTCTGAATTCATTCATGTTTCTCCCAAAGACTTTCTTGACATACATACAAGTGACTGGTCCTATGACATACAGAGACGCAGTGGTTTCCCTGACTGGACATTACAAGACAACGTTATAGACTCCACTATACTAAAACACTTCTGTTGCCTGGTAATTACAAAGCCTGAAGCTCTTCTAGAGGCTTTTCCCAGTGCAACTTCATTAGGTTCCTCTCTGCCCAACTCTCGAGCCTCTCCAGGTCTCACTGAAGGGCAGCAGAGCCTTGTGGTGCCTCAGGCCCTGCTCCCAATTCTGTCCCATCAGCAAACACTGAGGGAACACTCTGTCCCTTCTGCCAGGTCACTGGGGAATAAGGCAAACAAGGCTGGGCCCAGCACGGCGCCCTGAGCTCACAGCTACCTGAGTTTGGAGCTCCCCTGTCCACTTCTCTGCCCCACTGTCCCTGAGCTGCCTCAGGGGCCTGTTATGGGAGGCAGGGACAAAGCCTTGCTGAAGTCCCAGCTGGCAACAACCACTGCTCTCCCCTCACAAGCCCAGCCAGTCACTGCAGCACAGGTGGCTATGGGATTGGTCAAGCATGGTTTCCATTCCTGTTATTCCACAGGCTTAGAGATGGCATCCAAGAGGAGCTGTTCTGTCACCTTTCTGGGGATGGAGCTGAGGCTGATGGCCCTGCAGTTTCCTGGCTCTTTCTTGGTGCCCTTTTGCAAGACTGCAGTGATGTTGGCTTTCCTCCACTGCTCATGCCTCTCTCCAGGGCTGTCTCCTTCCCTGACCTGCTGGCAGAGCACCCTGTGCCAGAGGCAGGAGCAGAGATTTCCCTTGGCCCCAAAAGGGAACACTGGGCTCAGGCCGAGTGTCAGTGCGACCTGACAACGGGAGGAGAAGGCATGAAGGAGCAGAGCTCACACAGGGCTGAGCAGGCAGTAGAGCCCTCGTGGCTCTGGGCTTGCTCTGCAAGCTCCTTGGCCTCTACTTTCTCCACAGAGAGAGAGGAACAGCACCTCAAAGTGACCAGGAAACCCGGCCATGGAGCGAGGCTGGGGCTGTGACACCTCAGGGAAACCGGACACGGAGCGGGACTGGGGCTGTCAGCCCTCAGGGAAACTAGCAATGGAGCGGGGCTGGGGCTGAGACACCTCAGGGAAACTGGCCATGGAGTGGGGCTGGGGCTGTGACACCTCAGGGAAAGCGGCCATGGAGTGAGGCTGGGGCTGTGACACCTCAGGAAACCGGCCATGGAGCGGGACTGGGACTGTGACACCTCAGGGAAACTGGCCATGGAGCGGGACTGGGGCTGTCAGCCCTCAGGGAAACTGGCCATGGAGTGGGACTGGGGCTGTCAGCCCTCAGGGAAACCAGCCATGGAGTGGGACTGGGACTGTGACACCTCAGGAAACCGGCCATGGAGTGGGACTGGGACTGTGACACCTCAGGGAAAGCAGCCATGGGTGTGGCTTGGCCTTTGACACCTCAGGGAACTCACCATGGCAGCCACCTCCAGGGGTTTTGAAGTACTTGTTTCTTGGTTTAATGCCCTTCCAAGATCAATTTTCCTGATCCTTATCCATGTTTTGGACAAGTATTGCCTCCTGAACAGGCCACCTCCTGGATGTGCAATGATTCCATCTGATCCAGCTGTGCCTCTTCCTTTCTCAAGGGATGGACAGAGGGGCTCTATTGAAGGTGGCATTTCCTGCAGGAAGGGAGGCGATGCCAGACACAGCCACAGGAGGTAGTTGCTCTGCTTCTGGGCCTGAGCCCTGCTGAGGCTTGAGCTGCCCTCTCTGCTGCTTGGCACTGCAGGCACAGCCCGGATAAGATGGGCACAGCCCAGAGGAATTGTCCCGAGCAGGCTCAGGGCACTCGGGTACTGAGCTGTCCTGCTGGGCTCCCTCCGTGGGAGACATGTCCCGAAACCTGGGAGCGGCTGCACAGGGTGCCCGTGGTGGGGAAAGGGCAGAGGGGGAGAGCAAGGCTCCAGTGTGTCCTGAGAGGGCCTGGCTGTGTGCCCATGGGCTTTGGGAGCTGTTCCATGGGCAGGTGGGCAAGCAGGAGGGAGGGACGGAGGTTGGGAGCGACAGCTGTGGCACTGCAGATTTCCCCAAGCATTTAGTGAGGGTTTCCTGTGTGGCAGGGAGAGAGCCCCAGGGCCCTGGGCTGCTCCAGCTGCCCCTCCAGGCATGTTGCACAGGACCTGCAAAGAGCGTACAGAGTGACCAGGAGCCACAGGCTCCCGCAGCCTTACCCCACCCCCTTGCAGTCCCCAATTCCCCAAGGGAGAAGGGGATCCCAACACACCATGGAAATGGTTCTGTAGCATCTGTGATCCCTCCTCAACTGGGATCATGACTTGGATTACTTGGAAATGCTGGTGAATGGTGCTTTGAAGACCTTGTCAGATGTTGGAGGCATGTTCTGAATGTACCTTTCCTGACAGAATAATCTGTGTCAGTATGCCAAGAGCTTACCATGAGCCAGTTCCCTTAAATTTCACTGAAGGTAGATCAGTTCTGGAAACCTTACCCTGCTCCCTTCTGGAGCCCTGAGGGATCCCACAGGATCACTGTCAGTGGGAGGAAGGGGCATTTGGCTGTCCATCCTCCTCCCGTGTGCAATGGCACTGTGTCCTTCTGTGTGCTCTGTGCAGCCACAGAGAAGAGCAGAGAGGGAAGGGGCTGGGCCCAGGGCTGTGCCTGGGGGCTGAGCCTTTCTCAGCTCCTTTGCAGCCCCCAGGGAGCCCGAGCTGCTTCTGCTGCCACTGCTAAGCCCTGGCCCTGCCTGGGGCTGGGTTTCAAGCTGCTGGCTGCTCCAGGGAGTCCTTTCTGCCCCGACTGCCCCGCAAGGGGCTCCTTCCATCCCAGTGTGGGGCCACTGCAGGCACGAGGTCCCCCTGGCCCTGCTCCTGAGTGGAAGGCAGAGCCAAGGGAGTGCCTTGGAGGGCACCAATCACCCAGATGCCCTCACTGCCACTCAGGCCTGAAGGAGAATCTTCAGCAGTGCCATTGGAGCTGTTGTGTCCTGCCTTTCTTTGCAGCTGAGCCTGTTGCTACAGGTGATCTGGCTTCCCAGCCCATGTTCAGGATTGAGCCTCTGGGAGATGGTGAGGGTACGCCAAGGCCTTTCCCCTGTGAGACCTGCCAGCTCAGAGCCCAAAGCTCGGCCAGGGGGGCATCGCTGCAGGTGCCAGGACAGAGCCATGCATGTGTGTGCCCTCACCCTGCACGATCCACTCACAACTTCTGCTCAGCACTGGCAGGTGTTTGAAGGACGGTGGGCCATGGCCCAGCTGAAAAAGCCCAGATGATTTGTTGATTTTATCCGATTTTGCATAAGCATGACGTTCTGAACATGCCATTAAAGAAATGGAGAATTTCTCCATCTTTTAAGGTGTACTTTTTGTTTCTCAAGTGATGGGCCAAAAGTTAGGACAGAAGGAGGTGTTTCCCCAACAAAGCAGAGGCCGATTGGCAGCCCCTGCTGCAGGAAGGAAGTCCAAGCCAAACACAGGCATGGGCACAGGCACAGAAGGTAATTGCTGTGCCAGGCTCAGCAGGGCTCAGCCATTGGCAGAGCTGTGTGGCTGCAGCTCTTCTTCTTCTACCAGGGCCTCCCTTGCACAGCCCGGCAAAGCTGGAGGTGCCTTTGGAGCTCATTCAGAGCCCTGGGAAAAGGGGACTCGTGCACCAACGTCCCTCCCGCTGCAGCTGCTCTGGAGCTGGCCCTGAGTGCCCAGAGGCCCAAGGCACAGGAGCAGCCCCGAGCGGGAGCCCTGCCGCGAGCCCAGGGCCAGAGCCAGCCTTGGCTCCTGACTGGGCAGGGGCTGCACTGGGTCCTGACAGGGCCTGACTCTGTGCCCTGGGGCGGGGGGAGCTGTCACGGGGCAGGGAGGGCCAGGGCTGGCAGTGGCTGCTCAGGGATGGCTGTGGCCCGTGTCCCTCCAAGCAGCGACTGCCCAAAAAGCTGCGCTGCCCCCGGGCTCTCCTCTCGGCCTGCTGGGCTTTGTTGGGTGGCACAGCCTGTGCCACGGGGTGGCAAGGTGCCTGCAGGCCCCAGCTCTGGGGGAAACGGAGAATGTCCTGCCCGCATCCACCGTGCTGCCAGCTCAGCAGCGCAGCACAGCACGGGCTGACGCTCCCCATTGCTCCCACAGGTGCAGCTGGAACCACAGCACATGTTCCTGATTCCCAGAAGGGCCTTGGAAGGGGTTTCTGTCAGGGAACAGGCTTCTGGCTAGGGTTACTGGCAGGCCTGCTTGTCTTGGAGCTGATCTTCATCTTATGCTCTGTCCAAAGTTGGACTTGCTGGAAGAGAAAAGAGTGAGTGTTTAGTTCACCTTTCCCTCAAACAGCTTCTTTTGAAAGTCTACGTCAGACAGAAAACATTCCCAGTGAGGTTGCAGTGTAGGGGTGGCCAGTCCTTGATTGTCCAAAGAACTCTGCTGAGGGTTCTGCTGCTGCCCAGAGCTTTCATTGGCCTCCTAATTGCTGGGCCTTGTCCTGGGGGGGCCCACTGGGGCTGCAGCCAGTGCTGGCTCCCACTGAGGCTGCCTGGCCAAGAGCAGCCCCAGGGGCACTGGGCAGAGGCAAAGCACGGTGGGGAGGAGAAAGAGCAGGGACGAGATTGCCCTTGAAAGGCAGGGGAAGGGAGAATGTTGCTTATCGGAAGAAGCCCCAAAGAGCGGCTGGAAGGGGTGCTGCCTGATCAAGGACCCCCGAGAAGCAGAGGGAGGGCTGATGGGGTGTCCCGAGGAGCGGCTGGGGAGAGTGGGGGTGTCTCTTAGTGGGGAGGAGCAGCTGGAGCGCTTGCACGGTCCGGTGGTGGGGAGGCCGGCGGGGCTGTCGGAGTAGGCTCAGCCCGGCCGGTGGGCACGGCTAACCCTGCCCGCCCGCAGGACCACGGTGCAGTTCCTGTTGGAGGCGGACCTGCACGGGCTGCTGAAGCTGGACACGCTGATCCCGAACGCGCCGCCTGCGCCATGGCAGCGCAAGGCCAAGGAGAGCGGCCCCGGGCCCAGCCCTGTCGGCGTGTCCCCCATAAAGCCGGCATGTCGCTCCCACAGCCCCAGCAAGACACCGTCCAAGACACCCGGTGAGCGCCGGCCACCGGCGGCAGAGGTTGAGTGCGGGAGCCTGGCCGAGGCTGCTTGTCCGTAGCCATGGGGCCCTGGGCTCCCTGCCACGCTGCCCTACCGGCTGCTGCTCAGGCAGGAGGAGGTGGGCTGTGCTCCTGACAGCCACCCACCTCCTTGCCAGCATGAGGGGCAGAGCTCTGAGCACTGGGGCTGGCGAGCTGCTGTTCGGCCAGCTGAGCCTTGCTGGCACAGCTGTATGCTAGGACGAGTGTGGGCAGGACTGTCAGCTGACAGCTTTACATCCTGTGAGCGTTTTTGTATCTTCCCCTTATCTCTGGACTCTGGAATTGTTGCACTAGACCCAAGGAGTTGCACCACACAGTCCCTAACCAACTTGGTGGCAGGGAGGAAAATATAAGTTAGTTGGGACTGGGTGGCATGAGACCTCAGAGTCCTACTTGTCTGGTGGGTGTGATGTGGAAGAGTGTTGGGTTTGCTCCCGTGAAAGCTCTAATACAGGCTGTTAAATAGCTGTAAGACAATATTTTCATATATGAATGCAGGTAAATCCGGATCCAAAATTCAAAGCACCCCCACAAAGGCTGGGGGGGATCGCTACATTCCCAAACGCAGCACTATGCAGATGGAGATGGCAAATTTCCTCCTAACCAAAGAGAATGACCCTGCTGAGGATTCCCCTACCAAGAAGGTGAGCATGTTGCTAAGTTACAATTACTTCAATAACTGCTACGCCTTCCTGCCCCTTTACAGAGCAGTGAACAATAGGTTCTATCAAGGGGGCAGACGGCACTGACAAGTCCCAGCCATCACTACTTGCAGCTCTGGGCTTCAGGAGCCTAGGATGAGACTGAAGCTGTAGAGACTGCCATGCACTCTAAGCCTATGCTGCTTCTGGTAGCAAAATTTAGCTTTTGACTAACGAGGCTTTAAAATGTAGCAGGCAACAAAAACACAAAGCTGTAAGCCTATGCAAAGTGAAACTGCTGGTGGTAGCTATTCTAGGACAAGGTCTCCACAGGGAACACTTCTGGAATGTTTTACACTGTGTTCTGAAATCTGTTTATGAAGCATTTGGTCGCTTTGTGGCTGTGGCTTTTCCCTCTGGCAATGACACTGAATTTGCCATTGTTTGAAAATGTGAGCAGGACAATGTATGAAAGTCTGAGGAAAACTGCTTTGACCTGCCTCTGTGTGACTGACCCTTGCAGCACAGTCAAACATCTTCAGATTCTAAGAGAAGGGGACTTAGATGTCTGTTTAAATTGTAGTGTGGGAATTGTTTTAAATGCATTGCACTGAGGGTGATTTGTCTCTGTAGGAGCAACAGAAAGTCTGGGCAGTGAATCTGAATGGTTTTGATGTGGAAGAGGCAAAGATCCTCCACCTCAGAGGAAAACCACAGAATGCTCCAGAAGGTATGATACAGGCTCCGTGTGAGCTGAATCAGCAGGAGGGATCAGGTCAGGGGAACAGCAACACAGAGGCTCTGTGTGTGGTCACAGGAGAAATCAACTGGTTTCTGAGAGCTGTACAGGCTGGAGTCTCCTTTCTTAAGGTTCCTGAGGTCGAGGGAGGGCATAACAGTTAAAGTGAATTTATTTAGGAGAGTTGCTATGACTGCCAGTTGGTCACCTGTTACAGGGCTTGCAAGGGTCTTCAGGGTGGAGAGAGAGATGAGAATCTTGACCTCATGTTCAGAAGGCTTGATTTAATATTTTATGATATATATTACATTATTACTATACTAAAAGAAATAGAAGGAAAGTTCTCAGAAGCTAGCTAAGCTAAGAATAGGAAAAGAATGAATAAACAAAGGGCTGTTTCTCAGCAGAGGGTGAGACCCAGCTCCGCTGTGAGTGGTCAGTAAATCCAAACATTCACCCAAGACTGATCACGCATCCACCTGTTGCATTCCCCAGCAGCAGATAACCATTGTTTACCTTTTGTTGCTGAGGCCACAGCTTCTCAGAAGGGGGAAAAATCCTAAAGAAAGGATTTTTATGGAAAGATGTCGGTGACAGTTACCGGTACTGCAGGTTCCAAACGTTCATGAAGTCTGTAAGAGCATCAAACCCTCTGCTGTGCACTTTCTAGCTTAAACTGCAACTAAATATAATGGGATTCAAAAACCCAAGTGTTTGTTAAATTTTTTTCCATGAATGAGGAAATTGTAGCTCACCCCTGCTCAGCAGTTCATTCTGCCAGTGATTTTAGTGCACTGCAGGCTTGTGAGTGTTTCTCTTAGGACTTTATTTTCACTCCAAGGGATTCCTAGTTGGGTGAGCAGCACTCAGCTGGGAGGAAACTAACTCAGGTTAACAAACCTGTTCCCCTGCACACAGACTATCAGAATAACCTGAAAGTGCTCTACAGTCAGAAAATGGCACCTGGATTGAGCAGGAAGAAGAACAGATATATTCCCTCAAAGCCAGAACGGGTCTTGGATGCACCAGAGATGTTCAACGACTACTGTAAGTAGGCTACAGGGTTGAGTGCTGGGCATCCAGAACATTCTGCACTGGATTGCTGTTCCTAGGACAGGGTAACTGGGCTGTCTGTATTATTTTGTGTACCCAGGCTAGCACAGACCACTTCTGGAGTGTCCCTGTGTGGCCTTACAGGCACAGTGGTCTAGGGGACTGTGTAGGTGCCTTGGAGCAGGGTACCTGGCCCCAGCAGCTGGGCATAGTGACACTCAGAAGGCTGCCCCTCACCTGCACGTGTGTGTGTGCACATGTGCACCCACACCTACTGCAGCAGCACAGGTGAAGGGCAGGGCTCTCTAGCCATCATGGTGTGACCTGCATTGCTCTTTCAAATTGTAGAACTGAATCTCATAGACTGGAGCTCCCAGAACTTCCTGGCAGTGGTTCTGGATGACACTGTTTATCTGTGGAATCACGCTACTAGGGAGATTATCCCCCTGCTGCAGACGGAGCATCCAGATGTTTACATTTCCTCTGCATCATGGATTAAAGAAGGAGACTACCTTGCTGTTGGCACAAGTAGTGCTGAGGTTCAGGTGAATGCAGGAGTAAAACTAGAGGTGTTTTCAAGGGATTGACAGAACTGTGGGGCCTGGGGACAAAACCTTGGCTGGCAGAGGAAGGATGCCATGCACCTGACTTGTCTTCCCTGGTGTGGGGTGGAACTGCCCAGTGTGCAAGGCAGGGTTTGATTTGGGCGTTTTCTGATAAGCAGCGTTACCTTCTGTGCTATGGTCATGAGATACATATTTTCTCTGTTCCCTTACTGAGAAAGCTGAATGCCAGAGCCTGTGCCGTGAGGTTCCTAGGGCATAGAAACAGGATTTGGTTTCTTCTGAAGAACTTTTTACTTTGCCTCTCCAGCTATTGTTGCATTTACATTGTTGTATATAATATTTCTAGGGTCTCATACCTTCTGGGTGGTTTTCTCACAGCAGCTCTTCACAGCAGTGTTGTTGTTCCTTCTCAGACAGGGCTCCTCTACAGCCCTCCCTGAATGCCTCACCCCCTTTTATCCCAGCTACCTCCACAGGCTACTGCCCAATCAAGGACATTGCAGCTGCAGCCCATTTACAATAACTAGAATCAGGGCAGGGTCACTTATACAGTACATAAAAATATATGTATTTTACTGCAATACATATATTTACTCAGGCCCCTATAAGCTATGGGACGTTGAGCAGCAGAAACGTCTCCGAACCATGACCAGCCATTGTGCCCATGTGGGAACCCTCAGCTGGAACAGCTGCATCCTCTCCAGGTAAAGCAGTGGGTCAAGGGCAGTTTCCAGTTGTTGCAGACTCCTATCCCTCAATCTATGTGTGGCATGGGTTAGGGATGGCAGAGAAGTTTGTCCTGGCTTGGGATTCTTACTCAGCCTTATCTGTTGGGGCTGTGAGGAGAAGGCCTCTTTCCTGTATTGCAATTTGTGCTGAAGCTGTAAAGAGCTTGTGTGGGTGTTTCACTCACACCAACAGACCTGTGTTGCTGGTAAGACTGGTTGAAACCCAGTGGCAGGTATAGCAGTCTTGCAACAACAAAAATGGATTTGGGTGAAAATGTGCAGCCTGGGGCTGGCTCTGGCATAAAGCCTGATGCAAAACAAAAGGTTAGCTCACACTGCAACACCCAGCCTGGATGTCATGCAAGAGCCACGCAAAGCACCACCAACCCTGTGCTCAGCCTTCAGTCATGTATTCTTCCAACAACTCTGATCTCCCTTCCCCTCCTGCTGACAGGAGGCCCTGGTGCCTCACTGAGGCTTCATGCAGGGGAGCAAGCACCAGGGCTCAGCTGGCATTTATTGGAGCTTGACTCCCCTACACTTGGAAAAATGCCTTTTTTCCAGGCTGAACTGTGCTGGAGCAAGTTGCAGGAAATATATTTGAGCCCTTACCTGACCAACAACCAGCTCAGCCATGCTGCTTTGCACGGCGGAGCCGCAGTGTCTGAGCAACTCCACCAAGCCTGTGCCTCCCATCAGCCCTCAGTGATTAGCTGAGGGTGGATTATTAACTGTATTCACCTTTCCCTCAGCACAGTACCACACTGTGCCTAGCACCAGCTCTGCCTCCTGCGCCTCACAGCAGCTGGAACCTTCAAAGGTTCCGACTTGTGCTCTGCCAAGGCCAGTGAGTGTGTAACCACAGCCACCAGAGCACCCCCCCCCCCACACACACACACATAAAGCTGATATGGGGGGCACAGTCTCAAAAAACAGCCACTGAGCCAGCACCTTCCCAGCAGTGCTGCTGGTGCATCCCCATTTGGCCACTTGGGAAAGATCAGGAGGTCCAAGGATGGAGCTCTCCCTCAGACGCAAATCCTAGGGCCACAGCTGTCTCCAAAGGGGCAGCAGGCAGGAAAAGACTGAAATGCTCTCTTTATGGGCAAAAGAGCTGGTGCAGTAATTCAAATGCCTGGTACAAAAATTCTGTTTAATATTTAGCTTGTCGACGGAAGGGAACCAGGACATCAGTTTGATCATCACAGGCTCAATTTTATTGATCAGTACGGCGGGTTAAATACAGTTAATAATGAGCTTCATACATATTGCAAAAGTTGAGCTCAGGATTGGTCAGCTTACATATCAGCACCTACGCCTACTTCTACATTCCTATGGTTCTACTTTTGATACTTTCTACATATTCTTAGGATATATTCAGGACTAATCTCAACTCCCTATCCTCATGTTGCAGCAAGGTCACTGCTGACTTTTCCTTTTAGCTTGCTGACTGCTGACTTTTCTCCTTCAGCTTAACCAGTGGCATTATATCAGTGTGGCCTTTCTCAGCTAACCAATTATTAATAATGCTCTCCACATTTCCCCCGTTTTCTTCTTGTGCAAGGAGATTAGTTTGCCATGTTTTTGCTATTGTACGGCTGACCATGTTTTGGATACAGTTAAAGATACAAGGCAAAATAAGCAAAAACAGTAAAATTACACCCAGCAGTCCTATAGCATAGATCACAAGGTTTCTCAGCCACGGTCCGAGTCCCAGGCCTTTAAGCCATTCGTCAATTCCTAAACCGTCTTCTTCCTTAAGTTTGTGAAGTCCCTGTTGTAATTCTTTTATCTTAGTGTGAATGGACACTGAATGATCAGACAGATTCATGCAACACATTCCCTCGAACTCTTCACATCCATGCCCTTGTGCTAAGAGCAAAAAATCTACAGCAGCTCTATTTTGCAAAACAGCATGGTTAACACTTTGCACATCTGCAGTTAACATGTCTAGAATTTGTGATGTCTTGTTCAGCTCATTCTTTGCCCAGCATCCTAATTGTTTTGCTAAATTCATAGCTTTATTGGCAGATTCTCCTGGTAAGATAGTTGAAACCACCACCTGTTTGAATGTGCCCCAAAACCGTGGATCTCCTATCTTGCGGCAGTCTAAGTCATGTATGCTACGTTTTCTCCTGTTTGAATTTTGACTCAGCTGCATTAGCAAGGACACATTAGGATGAAACAGTGACAATTTTCCCAAAAAACAGGGCCCACCCTGTGGTTTAGCTGGTATACCATTCCATGCCCTGTCTCCACAAATCAAAAATATTCCTGTGGGTAATTTCATTGGTGCTGTGATATTTGTGCCGTTACATTGACTGTAATGCTGTGGAGAGAATTCACTCACATTCAGGGATGAATCTAGGGTGGCCCATGTTTCTTTAGGTTGGTTTAAATTCTGAGCACCCAAAAGTTTGAAGCTAAACCATCCACCAGCTGTAGTGTTAGATATGCTGGCATTTATACTTCCAAAAAGATCCAATTCTTCAGGAGGAGAATGCAAAGAGGTGTTAAGTGATTGGATTAGTAAGCATTGACGATAGCCATCACTCTGACCTGCAGTATACCCCTGTTGCACCGGCAATGTGATGTTTGACATGTTAGACATACGTAAGGTTTGATTGTTTATCAAACTGCAAAATTCTCCAGGAGACCACACCGGAAGTCCCACCAGGCATGTTCGAAATGGGTTAGTGACTCCTCCAAGGCTAAGACAAAGTGATGATTGGTTAGTTTGATTAGCAAGTGTTACCCATAAATTTTCCCTTGGTTGACTAAAGTGTGTTACTCCTACTGCTTCACTTGCTACAGCATTGAGCAGTATTACAAAAACAAACCTCATTTTTCTTTCTGCTTGCTTTGCTTCTCCTTTTCTTCCCTCTGCTTACGTTGTTTTTCCTTTCTTCACTGTCTTTTCCCTGGTTTGCTAGATTGTCTATTGTAAGGCTGAGTCAATTCTTGGATATACTGATCTAATTCTAAATCAGCATCCTTGCTCACAGGTATAGCACGAGGTAAGTTTGAAGGCAAATCAGCTTTGCAGCGAGCTGCTATGATGCGTGAGGCTCTAGTAATTTCAAATATTCTAAGTTCTTCCTGCAACTTCCACCTAAGATATGCTATAACCACTTGTTCTGCACTCTCAAAGAGCTGTAATCCTGTCCGTCCTGGCAGGCCAGTACTTTGTTCAAGAGCTCTAACCCAGATATGATTTCGAATCCACTTTCCAAAACAAGATGTACACCATAAATATCCCAATGACTTCTGTGAATACCAATAAACCTGATTACAATCTGCACAATGCAAAGCTACCCATGCATAGCATTTATCTTTATCCTTTTTGCAAACATAACAAGGAAGCGAATGTAAGTAAGGACCAGTATAAAACTGTGTATCTTCAACCCAAAGCAACCAATTCAATGGTGGTGATCGCAAAGCCTCTTCAGCCTTTTTACTATATGAGGCTAACAGCTCAAGGTCTTTCTTTAACACAAGGTGTATCTTATTTCGTAATCGTAGTTCTTGTTCGTTATCCTCCTCAACAACTATATCCTCCCGAGAATCCCACAACAGTAAAATTGTTCTAATCATAGAATATTAATTAGCAATCACTGATACCCCTATTCAAATGAGACCGTTCCCCTTTTTGCCTTCTTTTTCTTATCTGTCTTCAATCTTGCTGCTCCTAATTTCACTGGTCCTGCCACTTTCAAACTTAATTTTTTCAACTTATCAATGCAGCAATCTAATGCTCTATCAGGATCCCCTTGGAAGGGTCCTACAACTGAATGCTGTGTTAAAGGCACTAATTTCCTACACCTTATAGAAACTATACGTGATTTACTTTGAACCTTAATTCTATTTACAATACATTGTATTTCCCATCGATAATAAGCAAGAACCTTCTGTTCAGGAGACTCATAAAGATTTAAAGCTATATATGCGTTTTGCCCCGTTTGTCTCCTTAATTCATCTTGCCAGCTTTTTCCCCACGTATGCTCGTGTTCACAAGTATGACACCTCAAATCCCTTAATAATGATTGTTCTATCCAAAAAGTTCTTTTACAACCCCCACAGCGTAGAGCTATCCAGGCAGCACAATGTGGATTGTGACAGTCAAGGCAATGTAGTTTCGCTGGATCTGATAAGTGAAAAGTTGATAATGAGTCAATGAAACCAATCAACTCCTGGGCTGTCCGATAGTGACGTGTCAGTGCTCTGTCCACCGCTTCTGAGTACCCCTTCAATTGAAACAGTAGTGGTTGTAGGACTAGAAGCAGTTTCTTCCCCAGTCGCTCCTTGTCCTCCTCCGTAAGGTGATCCACCAGAGGCTGCATCAAAAACAGGTTTAGTCCACTTAGCAGGCACCCACAAAGGCCCTGTAGGTGAGGAAACACAAAGATACCCCCGACCCCAATATAATACCTTTGCAGGTTTTTCCCATAATCCTGTACTTGGGTTCTTATACTTAACCCAGACCTCTGTTTCCTTAGTATTTTCCTGACCTGACCTCGGATGATGTTTCATTGCAGGGGGGGGTATCATCTTCCCCAAAAATGCATAAATGATTAATCACATACAAAACCTTAGCCAAACATGCTTGTGGATCTGTCAAATCTTGATGTTTTTCAATATACTGCTTAAGGGTACCGTTTGCTCTTTCCTGTAAAGCTTTCCTTAACTGTATCAGTAACTCATACAATCGTTTATTATTCACTTCCTTAATTGCTGCTTCCTCTATTCGTTTGACTACTCCTGCAACATACATAGAGTCTGTGACCACATTTAAAGGCTCCTGTAAGTTGGACATCGCCCATACTACTGCTAACAATTCCAAAGTTTGTAAGCTATCTGCAGGGTCTGCTGTGAGGAGTTGATGCTTCCATTGTCCTTTTTCTTGCCAGGTAACAGCAGCATGCCTTGATTTCTTTCCTGCATCTGTAAAAACTGTAATAGCTCCTTCTATGGGGTTTTCTTCTCTTAAAGGTCGAGTAATCCAGTTCCATTCTGTCATCCATTGCAAAACTCTAGGCACTAATTTACTAGTCTCTACTTTAGCAGGTGACATCAATAATGCTTCTTGTAAATTCTTTGAATTTATCAAGTACCAGTCCAAGGTTTCTTTTTCCATAGGCAATCTAATAGTAGCAGGTTCTCTACCATCCACTTCAAGAATTCTGAGACACCCCTTTTTGATTAATGCAGCCAATTGTTCAATTTTTGAAAATATTGTTTTCTTATGCTGTAGTGGTGGTGACAACCATTCCAACACCCGTATCTCCCCCGTTTTCTTTTGCAACTGAGAGAGAGCACCAAGCAAGTGGCAAGGGCTATTCCAAATAGTAAGGTCAATGGGGTGGTCGAGTTGTCGACGAGACACATACCCTTGCTGTACACAGTTACTAATTTGCTGCAAGGCAAGATGATGCTCCTTTGTCAGGTGTACAGGAGTAGTAGGGTCCACACCTTTTAACAAAGGCCGTAGGGCTTCTAATAAGTGATTTGGTATTCCCACAATAGGCTTCAGCCACTGTAAGTCTCCCAGCAACTTCTGTGCATCATGTAGAGTTTTAATGTCCAATTGTAATTCCAATTTTTGTGGTATCACTATTTGATTCGTCAAAGTCCATCCCAAATATTTCCAGGGCTTTGTAGTCTGAATTTTCTCTGCAGCAATAACAAGTGAATATGCAGCAAGAGTATTTTTAATGGTGTTAATCTGTAAAGAGGAGAATGGCTGTTGCTGTGCAAACAAAATATCGTCCATGTAATGATATATTATAGTTGCTGGCCATTTGCGACGTAGTGGCTGTAATGCTGCATCAACATAAAGCTGACATAAAGTGGGAGAGTTGCGCATGCCCTGTGGAAGAGATGTCCATTCAAATCTTTTATCTGGTTCCCCACGATTTATTGCTGGTAAAGTAAAAGCAAATCTCTTCATGTCATCAGGATGCAGGCCAATAGTGAAAAAACAATCCTTTAGGTCAATAATTAAAAGTGGCCAGTGTTCTGGAATCATAGCTGGATTTGGAAGACCAGGCTGTAAGGCCCCCATTGGTTCCATTTGGTCATTTACAGCCCTCAAATCATGTATCAAACGATATTTCCCTGATTTCTTTTTGATTACAAAAATAGGTGTATTCCAAGGGCTTGTGGACAGTCTTAGGTGCTCTTTTGCATATTGTTCCTGTACCAATTCATGAGCATGCATAAGACTCTCCCCTTTTAATGGCCATTGCTTAACCATCACCGGTGTATCCGTTTTCCAGGTGAGTGGAATGGGGAAAGTCCAAGCAATGGCAATTACCCCAAAGGGTGCTGATTAGTTAACACCACTCCCAATTGTGTTAAAATGTCCCTTCCAATTAAGCAAGCAACTGTAGGAGGCAGTTGAACAATTGAAAACACAGCAGATATTTGTTGATTCTCAATGCACACAGACAAAGACGGCGACCTGCTTGCCAATGTAAATCCTCCCACTCCTGTGAGCATGTTTGATGAGGGAAATAGAGGCCAATGTTGTGGCCATGCTTCTGGAGAAATGATGCTAGTATCTGCTCCTGTATCCAATAATCCATAAAGGGTTATGCTTTGATGCCCATAGGTAATTTCAACCTTTTCTTTTGGTCTATTTTGTAAATCCACAGTTAAAAGTGTAACACCAGTAGAGCCAAAACCTTTTTCATCCCGTGCTTGCCCAGTAAATGATTGTATTCCTGATGTCATTTGTGACAGTGGTACCAATTGTGCAATGCGTTGTCCTTTTGTAATTTTAATCGAAGGATAAAGGGTGTAAGCCATAATTTGTATTTCCCTGGTAAAGTCCGCATCGATAACACCAGGCAAAACAAATAATCCCAACATAGTTATAGAGGAACGTCCCAGCAATAATGCTCCACATGTTTGTCCATTTAGTATAAGAGGACCCTTTACTCCAGTGGGTATCCTCTCAGGCCGGTTCGTCATTAGTGTGACGTCTACTGCTGCTGATAAGTCCAAGCCGAGGCTCCCGGTTGTTGCGGGTTGCAGACAGGAGGTGGCAGCGATGTCACGGCAGCTGCTGGTGTCTCCGATGTCACGGCGGCAACTTGTGTCTGGGCGCGGCCCCCGAGATGCGCGCTCTGCGGATGGTTTCCCGACCGGCGCCTACAAGCCGTAGTGTTGTGGGAGCTGGATCGGCAGTGTTGACACCATACGCCAGTTGCTCGGCACGTTCGGCGTGTATGTCCTTCTTTGCCGCATCGGTAACACTTGAGGAATGGCTTCGAACCTCCTTGAGTGAATGCCAGAGAGCCGTTTTGGAGAGGAGCAAGAGCAGCTAGCACCTGATTTTGAGTGGACTCTGCTTGCTTTTGCAACCCCAATCCTAATTCCTTTAAGGCTTCTGCTATAAATGCCTGTGAAGCTGTTGGCATTAATGCCATTCGCTCTAATGCTTCCTCAATAGTCCAATTTGCCCCTAAAGTAGCTAACACTCTCTGGGTTGCTGGATTGCTATTTTGCAAGGTACACTGCTTCAATAGCGCCCCCTTCATGTAATCTGCCACACCAGCCCGATCTATAGCAGTAGCTGCTCTATCAATAAAATTTCCAAATGATTCTTCCCTTCCTTGCTTAATACCCATATAAGCCGGTAACCCTCCTGGCTCTTTAACCATATCTATTGCAGCACGCACTAACCTCATAGACTCTCTAAGTTTATCAGCTCCCGATATCATCTGTGCTTCTGTACGCAAATATGCCCCTAAGCCCATCAGCTCCTCTACTGTCACCCCATGTAATGGGTCTCCCTGGGCTCGTTGTACAGCAACCGATTCATTTACCAACGCGTGCCAATGGGCATTAAATAATAACTGCTGATGCTGAGTGAATATCAACCGAACTATTCCTCTTAAATCATTAGGACATAAAACCCGAGTATTAAAAAGATAATCTAACATTTGCTTAACAGGTTCACTTTTTACTTCAAACTGACTAACCGTAGAACGTAGCTGAGTTAACAGCTTCCAATCTAAGGGAGTATATTCTGCTATATTATGCGTAAGGTTCCCCTGTGCATCATACTGTGGGGTGTATGTGACTGGACATGCAAGACTAGAAGCTATTTCCACCGCCTCACCATTCCCCATTTGCATTACTTCTTTCGCCAAAGCAGCCCAAGCTTCCCTCCTCTGTTTAGCCATCTCCCCCCATGGATCACGGTGTGCCCCTGGGATGGGATCTGGCCCTTTAAGGGTGCTATGCTGCTGGCGCTTCGGTGCAGACACCGAGGTTTCGCGCGGGGGGGGCAGTGAAGCAGAGGCTGGCTCGTGCGGGGGAAGTGGGGGCCCCCCCTCCCCCGCTGGAGCTGACAGTGAAACCGGAGCCGACTCACGCGGAGCCAGCCTGCGGGGGGCAATCCGCCCCCCAGCTGGAGCCGGCTCGTGCGGGGAAATGGGCCCTTTCCCCACCAAAGCTGTAACCTGAGCCGGCTCACTGAGGGGTAGCGGCGGAGGCAAGGCTGGCGGCGGAGGCGAAGCTGGCTTGCTCCCACCCCCACCATCCGACCCGCCTGAAGCTGGTAGCGGAGGCAAAGCTGGCTTGCTCTTACCCCCACCATCCGACTTGCCCACCCCCTCTGACAGGAAAGGTGCAGACGGTTCCACTGCGCCTATAGAGAAATCCTCCACACCACTTTGCTGGGGACTCTTAGGCATAAGTACCTTAGTTACAGAAGGTGCCAGGGGATCATCTTCACGACCATACCCTATATTCCTCTTATGAGCTTCTGTTGCCCTTTCTGCTGCCTTTCTCTCAGAGACCTGCTGAAGTAACGTGTTATACACCACCCGCCATAACTTCCCGAATTTCTTTGCTGACTTATCATCGTCTAGTACTGTATCCCACAATATTTCCCCAAACTTTCTCCACTCTGATAACTCATGAACTGTATGAGGATTAGAAAAGATACCCTTAGCATGACCATAAGCTAATAACCCTGGTAACTCCTTTTTTAAATCTATCCCTTTTATCCCACGCCGCTGTAAATAGGCGGTAAATAAATCATATGCCGCTTGCCTATCCATACCTATTAATCAGCGCGCGCTGTTGCAGCTCTCCAGGCTCCGGCGGACACGTATTGGCTTAAGTCACAGTTGTGAACCTTAAGGGTGCTTCAAATTCCGGCACCGTCCCGGCTGCTGGGACCCAAACCCAACTTCCGGACCGTGGCGTAATCCCTTTTTCTTTTAATCCGAGAAAAAGGGCAGAGATTCGGTTATGCCCGCATTCTCCACCATTTGTCGACGGAAGGGAACCAGGACATCAGTTTGATCATCACAGGCTCAATTTTATTGATCAGTACGGCGGGTTAAATACAGTTAATAATGAGCTTCATACATATTGCAAAAGTTGAGCTCAGGATTGGTCAGCTTACATATCAGCACCTACGCCTACTTCTACATTCCTATGGTTCTACTTTTGATACTTTCTACATATTCTTAGGATATATTCAGGACTAATCTCAACTCCCTATCCTCATGTTGCAGCAAGGTCGCTGCTGACTCTTCCTTTTAGCTTGCTGACTGCTGACATTTCTCCTTCAGTTTAACCAGTGGCATTATATCAGTGTGGCCTTTCTCAGCTAACCAATTATTAATATTGCTCTCCACAGCCAGGGAAGGACCTGCATCTCCCTTCATCCAATGCCATCATAAGGACACTTGGGAGTCTCCCTGAGATTTCAGTCCAAGCCGGGAGATTCAATCCTGGGTGCAAACCTGTCCTAGAGCATCTCTGAGTTATAAGATTGATGGGGAAAGGCAGAGGTGCTCTGACAGTGAAAATGTTGCTGGGTTGGTGAAATGTGCAAAGTGAGTCTTTGGCTACAGATGTAGAGGTGGGCTGTGGTGGATCCATCTGCTCTCAGTACCTGGGGCTTTCTAAGGAAAATATGGGAGGGTGAACATCCTACATTTGAGAAAAGAGAAAGCCCAGAGAAACTCCAAACCAAATGAAGGGACAAACCATCTCCCCTCAGTCACCACTCATCATCTTGCCTCAGGGAACTCACTAAATTCTACCAGAGGGCAAGAAAAATTCTGTGGGTTTCTGATATCCAGCAGCAACAGTTGAGATACGGGGGGACTTTATAAAGAAAACCTCAAAACCCAAAAAAACTGAAGACCATGTACCATGTCTGTGTGTTACAGAGGAGGGTGTATGGGAAATGTTTTTGGTTACAGGTCTAACACTTCACTGTCCTTTCCTCGATGAACAGGGCCCCATGCCCAGACGCAGCAAATGTCCAACAGCAGCTCCATCAGCCACTTCCTCCTGCTGGCATTGGCAGACACGCGGCAGCTGCAGCTCCTGCACTTCTGCCTCTTGCTGGGCATCTCCCTGGCTGCCCTCCTGGGCAACGGCCTCATCATCAGCGCCGTAGCCTGCAGCCACCCCCTGCACACGCCCATGTTCTTCTTCCTGCTCAACCTGGCCCTCACTGACCTGGGCTCCTTCTGCACCACTGTCCCCAAAGCCATGCACAATTCCCTCTGGGACACCAGAACAATCTCCTACTCAGGATGTGCAGCCCAAGTCTTTCTGATTTTCTTCTTTCTTACAACAGAGATTTATCTCCTGACCATCATGTGCTACGACCGCTACGTGTCCATCTGCAAACCCCTGCACTACGGGACCCTCCTGGGCAGCAGAGCTTGTGCCCACATGGCAGCAGCTGCCTGGGCCAGTGCCTTTCTCAATGCTCTGCTGCACACAGCCAATACATTTTCCCTGCCCCTGTGCCATGGCAATGCCCTGGGCCAGTTCTTCTGTGAGGTGCCCCAGATCCTCAAGCTCTCCTGCTCACACTTAAACCTCAGGGAACTTCAGCTTATTGTTATTAGTGCCTTTTTAGCATTTGGCTGTTTTGTGTTCATTGTTTTCTCCTATGTGCAGATCTTCAGGGCCGTGCTGAGGATCCCCTCTGAGCAGGGACGGCACAAAGCCTTTTCCACCTGCCTCCCTCACCTGGCTGTGGTCTCTCTATTCCTCAGCACCTCATTTTTTACCTATCTGAAGCCCCCTTCCATGTCTTTCCCATCCCTGGATCTGGCCCTGTCAGTTCTGTACTCGGTGGTGCCTCCAGCCCTGAACCCCCTCATCTACAGCCTGAGGAACCAGGAGCTCAAGGCTGCAGTTTGCAGACTGACAACTGGATGCTTTCAGGAACATTAAACTGATTGCCAGTTTCTGAAAATTTATTGTAATATAAGTATCTTTGTTACTTATTCCTGGTTTCATTGATGAGGTTTTATGCCTTTGTTTTACGTTGTTCATATTTTCCATAAAGAAATGTCATTGTTTGTGCCATTTCTCATTTTGATTCTCTCTACCTTCCTTGTGACCACAGACTGTGTCAATGAGAGGCTGCGCACTTGGTGGCTTTAAAGGAACTAAAGGATCACCCAGAAAAGTTTTCTGCAGAGATGCCCTTTTGTTGCCTTCTCTGGAGCTGCAACAGCAATGTCTGTGTGCAGAGATGGGGCAGATCAGGGCTGGCCCAGCAGCTGTGCCCAGCAGCATCAGCACTTGGTGTTACCAGTGCTGCTGCCGTGGCCCTGCCCCGCTGCCCTGGTGGCCCTGGTGTTGCTGCACGGCCTGAGTGCTCTCAGGGCCGGGCACAGCCCTGGGGGTGGCAGTGCTGGGGCTACAGCAGGGACAGGCCATGGGCACTGCTGGGGCAGCAGTGACGCCTCAGCCCAGGCCCTGGGGGCTCCAGGCTCCTTGCCCAGGCTCTCTCAAGAACACACCCAGGCCAATGCTCAGCACAGAAAACCCCCGTGAGCAGCCCCAGGCTGGCTGTGGGCAGGCTGGGGGCAAACAGCATGGCTGGGGCTCTGCAAGGGCCCTGGGGCAGATGGGAAGGAGCAGCAGAGCAGGGGCTGATCCATCCCCAGTGCGCTGCACAGCCCAGGGCAGCGTCCCAGAGCGTCCTGATGGAGCTGCCAACAACATCCCCCCTCTGCAGCCCTGGCCTCTCCCCCAGCTCACACAGGTGCCCCATCCTTGCAGGCACAGACATGGCAGCACTGGCTCAGCAGCCCCTGTTTGCGTAGCACACAGCAGGGGGAGCACCCCCATGCTGTTGGTGTGGGATATGAACCTGAGGGAGCACAAATGCCATCAGCCCCTGGGGCCAGCAAGGGTTGGGGGACACCAGGGAAACCACTCAGCTTTGTCCTGGCCTCTGCAGTCAGCCAGAAAGTTTGTTCCTATCAGCAGGGAACTTCCTGTCCCACTGCAGATGCTGTTGCTCAGAACCAGGGCTGCCTGGCAGCCACCCCGAAACAGCCCCAAACATCTCCTTGGCTTCATCTTTACTTTATTTCCTCTTTCTTGTTCCACATTTCTTCCTCTTGCCCCTCCCTGTTTGCCCTTTCCTCTCTGGCCCCACTCCCCATTGCAGTTCCTGACTTGGCACCATGGGAACGTCCCTTGGGCAGCAGGATCATCCTAAAAGTGCTGCAGGAATTGTCTGCAGGCTCCTGCAGTGCCTCCTGGTGCTCCCTTGCCAGAGGCACCCCAGGCCAGGGGGGTACATCTGGGCTGCTGTGTCTGGTTCTGGGGCTCCCTGTTCTGGGCAGTGAGGAGGAGCTGCAGAGGCTCTGCAGGACTGACAGGATGGGCTTTGGGGCTGGCAGGAGAAGCTGAGGGACCTGGGCTTCTGGAGCTTCTGAAGAGGAGGCCCAGGGCTCATCCTGCAACTGCTCCAAGGGTGGTTTCAGAGAATCCCAGAATCAGCAAGGCTGGAAAAGACCTTGGAGATCATCAAGTCCAACCTGTGTCCCGACACTGCTTGTCTTCCCTGAGCCTCTTCTTCTCCAGGAAAAACAACCCCAGCTGCTCCCTCAGCCACTCCTCAAAGCTCTTGTGTTCCAGACCCCTCCACAACCTTGTTGCCCTTCCCTGGAAATGCTGCAGCCCCTCCATGTCCTTCCTAAATTGGGGAGCCCAGAACTGGACACAGCACTCAAGGTGCTGCCCAAGCAGTGCTGAGTGCAGGGGAAGAATTCCTGCCCTGCTCCTCTGGCCACACCATTCCTGAACCAGGCCAGGAGCCATTGGCCTTCTTGCCCACCTGGGCACACTGCTGCCTCATGTCCAGCCTGCTGTCCATCACTCCCTGAAGGTCCCTTTTTGCCTGGCTGCTCTCCAGCCACTCTGTGCCCTGCCTGTAGCGCTACAGGGGTTGTTGTGGCCAAAGTGCAGGACCCAGCACTTGGACTTGTTAAACCTCACCTTGTTGGATTTGGGCCCTGGATCCAGCCTGTCCAGGCCCCTGTGCAGAGCCCTCCTACCCTCCAGCAGATCCACATTCCCAGCCAACTTGGTGTCACCATGGTTCCATGAGGCCCGAGAGTGTCCCAATGCTCTCCATGATTCCATGAGGCCTCCCAGTGTCACAATGTTCCTTTTGGTTCCCTCGAATCCCTTGGTGTCACAATCTCACCATGTCCCCCAAGGCCCTGCAGTGTCACAATGGACCCTTGGTACCACGACGTCTGGCAGTGCAGCAATGCTCTCCTTGGTTCCACAGTCTCACAATGGCCTCTTGGTCCCAAGGGCCACCACGGTGTCAAACATGTTTCCTTCATTGCAGGAGTCCCTGAGGATCTGCACTGGCCCCTTGGTTCCATGGGGCCCTGCAGTTTCACAATGGCCCCATCATGACACCAGGTCCTGCTCTGTCACAAAGCTCTGCATGGTTCCACAAGGCCCTGCAGGGTCACAGTGGCCTCTTGGTTCCATGAGGCCTCAGAGTGCCACAATGAATTCCTTAGTGCTGAAGTGTCAAGATGGAGCCCTAGTGACACAAGATCCTGCAGTATCATCAGGGACACTTTCATTCCACGGGGCACCACAGTGTCACAATTGTTCCCTCAGTTCCCAGAGTCCTTGCAATGCTGCAATGCCCACTTGATTCCATTGTCACCACGCTCTCCCAAGGGTCTCCTTGATTCCACAGTGGCACAATGGCCCCTTGATTCCACAAGGCCCCGCAGGATCACAGTGGTCTCTGTGGTTCCAGCAGGACCCAGACTATCACCATGGACTCCTTGCTTCCATTCAGCCCCACAGTGTCACAGTGGCCCCTTGGCTCTGTGCTGCCATGTCACACACAGTGTCACCATTGTTCCCATAGTGCGACCAGGCCCCTTGCTTAGTGTCACAATGGCCCCTTGCTTCCCCAGGGCCTTGCAGCGTCACAATCATCAGAGAATCAACCAGGCTGCAAAAGACCTTGGAGAGCATCAAGTCCAACCTGGAACTCAACATCATCTTGTCACCCAGACCATGGCACTGAGTGCCACATCCAGTCTTTCCTTATACACTTCCAGGGATGGTGTCTTACCTGTTTCTGATCCATAGGATTCCCAGGGTTTGGATGAGGGAAATGGTGGGTAAGTGGTGGGGACAAAGCGTTACTGATCATCAGCTTTAAAGCTCTTGATTTTAATATTTTTTCAGACTGCATTAGAAGATGCTGGGGTCAAATCAATTGGACATTGCTGATATCAGTCCATAAACAGGAAAAGAAAACTTAACAGGATAAATCAATTCTCTCTTCATTGTTTTCAATACAGTATGTTCAGTTTGAATACACTTCAGAAATGTGTCTAATTAACCACGAAAGAATTGAAAACCTAGAGTATTCCCTGTGGCTTTTCTTTTTCAGGCGTTGTGAAAAAATGTTTATGAGCCTTTTCCCGTGAATTCCTGAACTGAAGAGCTCAAGAAAGAAGAGGCCTCTGCAGGAGGAAAATTCATCATCAAATGCCAAGAAGCTGAGAACCAATCCCCATCAGAGCAGCAATGAACAGAAATGGGCACAGCTTTGTGGCTGCCCTAGCTTTGGCATGGGCCCTGGGCCTGGAGCAGGAGCAGCTCTTGGGGGCCCCAAGGCCGCGGCTCTTGTGCTGCCTTGGGCAGATGGGATGGCAGCAGGGGCTGCAGAGCCCTCAGCACCTCAGCCCGAGGGGAGCAGGGCAGCCAGGGAGCCTCCTTTGGCCTTGGGCAAGCACCTTCCCCCATGGCTGGGGCTGAGTCCTGTGGCAGCTGCAGCTGCTGCTGTGCCCTTGCCAGGGGCTGAGGCTGTGGTGCCAGTGCCCAGAGCAGCCTGGCCTGAGCAGACCTGTGGGGCCAGAGCTGGCTGGGCTGGGCTGGGGAGAGGCCCTTGGTGCTGCCCAGAGCTCAGGGCAGCTGGCAGAGCTTGCAGGGAGCTGGGCTGGGCTCAGAGAGCCTGGCCCAGAAACCATCAGTGTCCATCTCAGCCTGGCTGAGCGTGCAGGGGCCAAGAAGAGCAGCCCAGGGTCTGCAAGTTCTCTGGGTGGGAGCTGAGCTTGGGAGCCCTTGAGCCCTGCCAAGGGCTGGGGCTGCACCTCCAGCTCCAGAGGAGATGGGACAGATGGGAACAGACACAAATCATTCCTGCTGGATTCCTTCTTGTGTCTGCTTAAACAGGTTACCTGGATCCATATGTAGAGGAGGTGTTTTGTGTCAGATAACACTGGTAGAACTAGAAGATTAATGTTATTTACCTGAAAATAATATTTCATGCATAATACACAATAAGTAATAAAAGACACATGATCAGAAGAGCATCTGAGTTTTTCAGAGGAGGAGAAACTCATTGATATTTCAGAGGTCAAACCTGTTCAAATACTTTCCTCAGGGCTTCCTTGAGATGAGGGGTGACCAGCAGAGGACAAGGCCAGCCAGAGCTCTCTGTCCTGGCAGGTTTTGTCTAGGAGAACCCTTGCACATAGGGAATTTTTCAGGGGGAGTATCAGTTTTGTCCATGGACACCTGGAAAGAGGGATGGTTCTTTTCCATAGGAAGGAAAGCACAGAGCCCCAGTGCTCCAGGGGCTGATGAGAGGCAGCCCTCAACATTCCAAGATCGGCTGGACCTGTCAGGCGGACCCTGGGAGGCCAAACCAGCTAAACCTGTTTCATCTACCCTTGGTTCCAGGAGGCCCTGCAGTATCACAATGTTCTCCTTGCTTCTACAGTGTCACAATGGCTCCGTGCTTCCATGAGGCCCTGCAGTGGCCTTTTGATTCCATGGGGCCCCACAGTATCACAATGGTCTCCATGATTCCATGGGGCCTTGCAATTCCATAATGCTCTCCATGGATCCACAGTGCCCTGCAGGATCACAACGGCCCTTTGGTTCCACGAGACCCTGAAATGCAGCAATGGCCTCTTGGTTCCAAAAAGCCTTGCTGCTTCACACTGGGCCCTCAGTGTCACAATGGTCTCTTGGATCCATGGTACCTTGCAGTGTCACAATGGTTATTTCATTTCTGAAGGCCCAGAAGTGTCACAATGGTCTGCATTGTTCCATTAGGCACGTGAGGAAGCTCTCAGGAAGTCAAAGGCAGGCAGGCTTGTTGGGAAATACAGCTTTTGTCTGGGAGCAACCCTGGATATTGGGAATTTTGGAGGGGGAAGCCCATTCTGGCCATGAATGCTTGAATGAGAAGGGCAGTTCTTTTCCATTTGAAGGAAAGCCCAGAGCTCCAGGGTTTCAGGGGTATGTGAGAAGAGACCCTCGACATGCCAAGGGCAGTTGGACCAGTCAGGCCAAGCCAAACAGACCTGTTCCCTGTTCCCTGGGATCCATGGGGCCCTGCAGTGTCACAGAGGTGGTGTCATATTGGATCCTTGGTTCCATCAGGCCCAGATGTGTCACACTGGCCTCTTGTGTCCTTGGGTATCCAGAGTGTCACAATGGTCCCTTGCTTCAATGAGGCTTTGCAGTGTCATAGGGGTCTCCTTGGTGCTGCAGTGTCACAATGAACCCTTGGTTCCATGGGGACTCACAATGTCAGAAGGGTCTCCTTGGTTCCATGAGGCCCTGTAGAGCCCCTTGATTCAACGAGGCCTCCAAGTGTCATCATGGCCACCAGGATTCCATGAGGCCTCACAATGTCGCAATGGACCTTTGGTTCCATGGGGTCCTGCATTGTTCCATGAATCCTTAGTTACATGGCGCCCTGGAGTGTCACAATGGACTCCTTGGTTCCATGGTGTCGCACAGTGTGACAACTGCCCCTTGGCCTGCCAAGACTCCACAGTGTCACAATGGTTCCTTGCTTCCATGACGCCTGGAGTGTCACAATGGTCTCCATGATCCCACAAGGCCTTGCAGTGTCACAACAGACCATTGGTTTCATGGAGCCCCATGGTGTCACTGTGGTCCCCTTGGCTCCACAAGGCCCTAAAGTGCCACAATGGCCCTTTGGTTCCACAAGGCCTCCAAGTGTAAAAATGGCCTCCATGGTTCCATGAGGCCCTGCTGTGTCACAATGGACCTTTGGTTCCATGATGCCCCAGAGTGTCACAATGGAGTTGTTGCTTCCACGGTTTTAGAATGGACACTTCATCCCATGGCCACCAACAGTGTTCACTGTTGTCCCCTTGATTCCACCAGGCCCTGCCATGCTCTAATGGCCCCTTGGTTGCAGTGGGTCCCAAAGTGTCAGAACAGTCTCCATTGTTCCGTGAGGCCCCACAATGTCACTGCGCTCACCTTGGTCCCACAGGTCCCCACAGTGGAACAATGGACTCTTAGTTCCATCAGGTTCCTCAGTCCCAATGGTCTCCTTGGATCCGCAGTGTCACAGTCGCGCCTTGCCTCCATGTGGCCACGCTGTGTCACAATGGCTCATGGTTCCTTGAGGCCACACAGTTTAACAAGGGACCCTTGGTTCCACGAGGCCTTGCTGTGTCACAATGGACTTGTGGTTCCATGAGCTCTCACACTGCCAGCAGCAGTCTCCTTGGTTCTGCAGTGTCACCATGGACCCTTTGTTCCATGAGGTTCTGCAGTAGAACACGGTCACCTTGGTTCCGTGAGGTTCGGCAGTGTCACAATAGACCCATGGTTCCACCAGGCCTTGCTGTGTCACAATGGCCCCTTGGTTCCAAGAGATTTCTCAGGGTCACAATGGTCTCCTTGGATCCGCAGTATCACAACAGACCATTGGTTCAATGTGGCCCCAATGTGCTCAAATGGATTTTGGTTCCATGGGGTTCTGCTGTGTCACCATGGACCCTTTGTTCCATGAGTTTGCACAGTGTCACAGCTGACTCCTTGGTTCTATGAGGCCCCGCTGTCAGCAAATCTCTTAAATATCAGAATAAGGCTCCTTAACACTCATTTGCTATTTCAGAGGGTATCGTTTATTCAGGCCTGAGGTCTAGGAGGCATAACCCTCAATCTCACATGGACATGTAATTCTACCAGTTGGCCCTGCCAGAGCCAACTTGGGCAGCACTTTGGCCATGGCTGCTGGCCCTGGGCCTGAGGCAGGAGCAGGAGACAAGTGACCCTTGCAGGGCTGGGGCCTCATTGCCTCCTTGTCCCTGCTCAGCAGCCTGGCAGCGGCCGCCCCATGCTCCTGCCCTTGCCATTGCACAGCCCCACATGCCAGTGCCCATCCCGGGAAGAGCCCTGAGCAAGGAGGGAGGGACAGGATCTGCCTGGCCAGGGGCTGGGGCTCAGGCCTGGGCCCTTTGCATTCCTGACACACATCGAGCTTTGCTTAGCACCAGAGACACCTTTGCCTTGTTTGTCCCCAGCTGTCACCACTGCCTCCAGTGTTCTGCTCTAACTGGAACCTGGGGACACTTTCCAGTCATGTCCCTCAGTGGGAGCCATTAAAACTTCAAGAAACTTTGGAGTTTAAATTTAACTTTGAGTTCTTGAGAAGTTTTTTGAAGACACTCTCAGGGACTGAGTCTGAGGTAAACAACAGCAAAGCCCTGAGAGGGTCATTAAAATTTTCCAAGTCCTGTTATGGAGAAAGATTTCAAACACCTTGTAAAAAATACACATTCCTATTTTAAAGGAAGTATTTTATTTTATTTCTCTTTAGAGCAGATCTGGTTGCAGAATTCTGTGATTGATATTGACCCAGGGTCTCTCCTCAGCAGCTCTGGCCTGCTCACAGAAGCTGTGCCTGGAGCTCTGACCCAGTGTGGACAACCTTGCTCCCCATTGCCCAGCCCCATCCTGTCTGTCCTCACTGCCCTGGGCCCTGCTGTGCTTGGAGAG
Source organism: Melospiza melodia melodia (assembly GCF_035770615.1). Lineage (NCBI taxonomy): Eukaryota > Metazoa > Chordata > Aves > Passeriformes > Passerellidae > Melospiza > Melospiza melodia. The sequence goes on from NC_086200.1 coordinate 7,000,224, forward strand.
CTGGCTGCACTCAGCCTCAGAGGGGTTTTCACTTTTTGGGTTTTTTTGAAGCAGTCTCAAACTGCTGAGTTTCCCACTGCAAACAGACACACTGCTCAGGTGTGTGCCAGCCCCAGGTGCCACCAAAGGCACTGCAGAGCTGCCCTGGGCCAGCTGTGAGGGTGGATCATCAGCCCAAGCTGCACTGGGCCCCTCCAAGGGGCTGTGGCCATGGGCACTGCAGTGACCCCACTGCTGGGTTTGGCTGCCACGGCCACCGAGAGAAATGAAACTGTCCTTGGAAACACTGGGGAGGACTGGGACATACTGGGGACACTGGGAACACTGTGGGAGACACTGGGATGTACTGGGAGTGACACTGGGGAGGACTGGGGCAAACTGGGGACTCAAGGAATGCTGAGAGGGAATCTGGGTGGATTGGGATGGACACTGAGGGTACACTGGGACATACTGGAAGGTACCAGGATATACTGGGAGTGATACTTAGCGATACTGGGGACACTAGGGACATTGCGGGGAAGGCTGGGGACACTGGTGCATCCTGTGCATGACATTGGGGGGAAACTGAAAGGGACAGGGAAGAAACTCAGGTGTATTGGGAGGGACTGGGCTGTACTGGGAGGGATTGGAGGAGTACTGGGTTTGTACTGGGTTTTACTTGGGTTGAAATGGGCTGTACTGGGATGGAGTGGAGGCTGGTGCATGGGCTGTTCCCGCCTCCTCCCCACACCATTTGCCGAGGCTCCTGCCCATCACTTCCAGCAGCCTACCAGCGCCAGAGATCTGGGCCTGGGGGCGGTACCTCGATAGACGCCATCTTTAATTTTTGACTACAACTCCCATCATGCACCGCGGCCGGGTATAGCACCATTGCAGCCGGGACTACAAGCCCGTCAGGCCCCGCGCTCCTCAGAACCCCGGGATCCGCCCCCATCTGTTCCCTAAGTGTCCGCCAGACCCTCCAGTATCCTTCAGTGCCCCCTCAGCGCCCATTCCGGACAAAAGAGTCCCCGGATCCCCTGAGTGCTCCCAACCCCACAGATGCCCGGTACAGCCACTTCTGGGAATTCATCTCCCGCGGCCCCAGAGCCCCTCAGAACAGTCCCGCGCCAAAAAATACTGCCGTGTCCCGAGCTCTAAGGAGCCCGGTTGGAACACCCAGAGATCCTTGCAAGTGCTCCCAAACCATTTAAGTTCCCCCGAGGTCGTCAAGTCGAGGCTTGGACACAAAAGTGTTCCCCAAGAGCCTTCCCGGACCTCCAAACATCGTGTTTTAACCACTTCCGGGACTACAGCTCCCATGATGCTGCGCACCTCACCGAGAGCCATTGCAGCTGCGCCTAGAACTCCCGTGATGCTCCGAGACCCCGTTTAACCCTTCGATATCCGCGCTTACAATTCCCATCACCCCCTGCTCCCCTGAGCGCCCCGTTGGAGTCCCCCAAGGGCCCGCCCGTATCCTGAGGGGCCCCAAATTCCCCTCCCTGACCTCCAAGGGCCCTCCTGGACCCCCAAGTGCTGGCCCGCGCCCCGGACTGTCCCTCAGAATCCCTCAGTGCCCCTCCAAGTGCCCACCCGGCTCCCTAGAGTGTCCTCCAGACCCTCAAGTTCTCCCTGAATTCCCTCTCCAGAACCAAAACTCCCCCAAAAGGGCCCCAGAAATGTCTCCATGGACCCCAAAGTGCCGCCCCTTGACCCTATTGGAGAAAGAGTTTATAAAAATGATGCCAAAAGGACTACAAATATTATTAGTTACCGTAAAGAGGAAGAAATAAATAGCCAATAAAGCTTAATTAATTAATGAACCATATTGTGTTTACTTTGAACTAATGAGAAATAATTTTTTTGGTTGCTAAAATAGTATTGATTTTTAAATATAAATATAAAAATTAGGTAGTAAAATATTGAATAATAATATCATAACTAGAATAATATAAATATAATTTTGTTACTTAATTAAATTTTATTTAGACGGAAAAATGCTTAAATTTTTTTCATGTTTTGTGATGTGAGATATGGTGAGGTTTGGGGTGAGGAGCAGCTTGTCCAAACAGGCTCAGCCTGCAAGGGGCTCATTCTTCTCCCTGCCCAGACCTCCTAAGGAGACATTCAGCATCAAGATCACCTGAGGAATGCTTCTGTCCCCTCTTCTCTGAAATAAAAATAAAAAATATTTCCTTGACTAAAACCAAAAATCCTGATGTGCACTTTGGAATCTCCCTCCTGAAGAGAACTCCAAACTGACTCCAATCCCTGCACAAGCCCTGGAGACTGGATGACAATGGAAGGGAGACAAAGAGCTCCTGAGGGCTTTCTGTATTTTAATCAGCCCCACGCTGGATTTGGGGCTGGCTCCAGGAGCCTCAGGCACGCAGGGAAGGATGGAGAAGCTGCTCAAGGAGTCAGCAGCAAAACTCCAAGTGCCTTGGAGCATGGCTGGGCCCCAGGGAGGGCAGGGAGTGCCCAAGGCTGCCCAGGGCCTGGTGAGAGCAGATCCTTGAGGGCAGGATTGCAGGGAGCCCAAGGCTCTGGGCAGGGAACTGCAGTGCTGAGCAAGGCCTGGCTTGGCTGGGTTTTCTCTCCTTTCAAGAGTCTCTGGGTAGGCACTGTTGGTTTCAGGTCCATGGTCCCTGTACTGCTCTTGGCCCGTTCTGGTTAGGGTGACGAAGGCAAAAAGCTCTGACCGTGGTTATGTTTTCTTTGGTTAGAGGTGTTATTTTAATTCTTCATTTGCATGGTGGCTTGTTGTTCTAGGGGTTTTCATTAGGTCATTCTTTTCTGCTAGGTCTAATGGCATTTTCATATTTGGTTATTATGACATAATCCTCTTCTCTATGGTGTCGGGTGGTTCACCATCTTAGATGAGTGGGAGTGACAGTAAAAGGTTTTGAAATCATGAAATTTGGGGAATTAGAAAGAAGCTAGACTTAGTGGGGCCCTGGAAAATGTTTAAAATAGACTCTGAAAATGTTAGAATTTGTGTTTGCCAGATCATGTGAAATTGCACCTGCATAAGCAGTATATGATAAAAGATATAATTGTTAGATGTCATGATTGTTTAGTAATTAAATACAATTATTGTTTAATCATAAGAAGAATCCTGAGAAACTATGTTAGATGTTTGAGGGGGGGGTCACGAGGAGCCCATGCTTGGCTGAAATCTATGTATACAATAGAACAATATAAGTTTAATAATAAACATGAAAGTTATATGAGGATTGAATATAAAAACATGTTTTTCCTGAATGCATGTTGGAGACAGATTTGGGTTTGTACCCCTGACACCCAGAGCTCTTCAATAAGAGCACCTGCATAGAATCATTCTCGTGATTGTGTGCTTCTGAACGCTGACAGGAGCAGCGGGGGGAACACCTGACAGTGAGGGGATTTAAGTAATTATAAATCCTTTAACTGACATTGGAACTTGACATAACTATTAAACATTCAACAAACAATCTATAATTAATATTGGAACTTTATATTAACTCCTTTAACAATGAACTTTATATCAACTCCCTTAACAATGTATTCTCTACGGTTTCCCCCTCTAATTGTTTGATTGGGCTCAAGCATGCATCATTTAGCAATTACTTCTTCTTGAAAGTACAATTTTTAATATTGGTTGTAAATTTGCTTGGCATCTTCACGTTCTTGATCATTCATTATCATGATTACTTTTACTTCTTTTTTGTTAAGCTCTTTTGGTATCATTACACTTTCTTGTACAGCAGATGCTACAACTTATATTATAAAGGATTATAAAGGGGAGCATGCAAGGTAGGAGGATCAAACCAGCAATTTCACATAAGATGAAAAAGGTTTTTGTTCCCTACCAGGTTTTTTAATGACCAGAAATTGTCCCACCAGCTGGTATCAAATGTAGGGGTCCACTCTTGTGTTCCAACATAAGCTAACTTCCAGATTTCCTTTGAGATATTTCTAATGACTTCACTGCGGTCATCTATTTCTAAGCAGCACTCAGAGGAGTTAAATTTTCCACATATGTTTCCATCATCAGCTAATAAATAATCTACTGCTAGTGTGATTTGATACACTGCAGTTCTAGTCTGGGATAGTTGGTCATTTATGTGGTCTATAGCTAGAGAGGTTCGGTTCGATACCCTCTCAAGTACTGCCTGTAATCTCAGAATCCGATTTAACCCCGTATAAATTGGGGTCCGGTGTCCCCAGGACCCATCTTGAGCCCGGGTCGCCGATCCATGAGTGCAAATTATTTCCTGGGTGTTCCATACTGTGTTTTTCCGTGTCTGTGTTCCTCCAAATTCAATTAAGTTTCTTATTGGTCAGCTAGATTTGTTGAAATAATCACATACTGGGACCCCTTGGTTCAATCCAGACTCTTTTGGGAGTAAGAAAAATGACGGTTTAATAATTCCGATAGTGCAAGTGCTGCTCCACTCCCCGGGTAATTCAGTGTAAGCCACATTCCCACATATCCAAACCAGGTTTTCTGGAGCTTTCCAGGAAGCATCACTGAGAGTCATTGGAAATTCCCAGTACTTGGATATTTCTCTCACTCCCCAGAATGGGTCTATTCCTTTTATTCCTTTATTTATTACTTTATTTATTCCTTGATTTATTCCTTTATTTATTCCTTTTCCAGTACACTCATGGAGTTTGGGTCCTTCTCGGTAGATACACCCTGTTTCTTTCTTCCCAATGGATTTTCAGTGTTAAATAAATTATTATTACTATTATTATTATTATTATTATTATTATTATTATTATTATTATTATTATTATTATTATTATTATTATTACAGATATTAATATATAACATATTATTTATATTGTATTATATTGTATTATATTGTATTATATTGTATTATATTATATTATATTATATTATATTATATTATATTATATTATATTATATTATATTATATTATATTATATTATATTATATTATATTATATTATATTATATTATATTGATTCTATATTGATTATTAAATATTATTATTATATATAACTTATATATAACTAATATATAATTAATAGTATTAATATATATTAGACTATATAATATATATAATTATATATATTATATATAATTATTATTATTTCATATATAATATATATATTATATAATACATTATATATATTATATAATTATAATATATACTAGTATATATATTATATATTTTTATATATGTAATATAATATATATAATATATATTAGAATAATATATATGATATATTATATATATTAATCAATATTATTATATATAATAATATAATATAATATAATATAATATAATATAATATAATATAATATAATATAATATAATATAATATAATATAATATAATATAATATAATATAATATAATATATTTAATAAATATATTATATATAACATTAATATAGAATAATATTATTTTATGATTATTATAATAATATTAGAATAGTATTTTATTAAATTAATATTACTTCTTATTATTTAATAAATAATATTTTAATAAATTAATAATATTACTCATTATTTAATTAAAATTAAAATTAATAAATTAAAATGGTATTGTTTATTATTTAATAAATAATATTTATTTATCCAATATAAAAATAATAAATAATACTTCCAGTATATATTCGGTTCTCCAGGGACCTACCCAGCTACTGGATGTTTTATTTCTAAATATCTCTTACAGGACATTTCTCCTACTGGGTTTTATAAATTTTTACATTTTATACATTTTCCCTTTCCTAGATATACACTACTCTTCTCCAATTATTTTAGACTTTAATTCCCACCATTCTTTTCCTCTTTGTCCAATAGCTGGTACCTTTTGTCTTGTTTTTGTCCATTTTAGGATATCTATTGGTCTTAAGCTGATCCCTTCCCAAGGCCAGGCTTTGGCCATTTGTATATTTCCACAGATCCAGCAATTAGTTACATTTAACTCTTTCCTGATCTTTTCCACTAAATCTATGAACAAGTTTTTCCCACGAGATGTTTCTAGGTCTTCTTTCTCATTTACTGATGTTGTTACTTCTTTCTCTTTTATTAAGTTTGCTTTGCCTTTTTGATTGGACTTACGTTCAAAGCAAAGCCAAGCATCTCCTATAGGACGCTTCCCAAGCAGTCATTGCAGTCATTCTATATTTTGTGAAATCCAGTAAGTCTTCCCATGCCCTTGACAGGTTGCTAACAGAGAGAGGTTGACACAGTTTAGGTTTAAATTTGTATGTCCTCGCATTAAAGATCTGGTTTCTTCCCGTCTGTAAAGGGGGTAGTAACATTTAGCACATGGGCTCTTCTTACTTCCCAGCGTGATGTTAACCAGTAAGATCAGTAAGAGCATTCCCAGGAGTCTGGTATGAGGCATTCCCCTAAACTCTACAACTACTGAGCTGCACCCAGTGATTGGAGCGGCTGTTTTTAGGTGGAATGTAGACTCACCCAGCCTTGCCTCCTGGTTATGCTTTTCTCCTACAGAAGAGCTCGTTGGTTTTAGTACAGAGTTTTTTATTCTCTCAGTGTCAACACATTTGACTTTTCTTTACTAATTTATTTTTACCCTGAGGGATGTTTTATAGGAGATTGCTTTGTACACTAAGATTGGAGTTAACTGGGGTATTTTAACTTTTTCACACAAAAACATTCATCTAAAAACCTTGAACTCAATGGTCAGATGACTTTAAGAATTATCGGTATCCAAAATTATAGAAAAAATACTCCAAACAAATAATGAGGTATTTACTCTTACGCCTAATCCTACAAAATCACAATAGACACCAAAACAAACAAAGGCTCCAACACCAACTAAAAACTGTACATTCATTAATAAACACTAACTAATAATACATGCAACAGGAAAGTATCTGCTTTTCAAACTCAAAAGTAAAATATAAATAACATTAACTGCAATTTTTAACAGTTCTTAACAAGTTTTGAATATTTAAACAGTTCTTAACAAGTTTTTGACTATAGACAGTTTCCAATAGTCTTTATGTCTCCTCTGGAGGGTTAGCTTTAGATTGTCTGAGTGATTAGTCACAATCCATTCATTAGAAGACTTAGTAGGAGATGTGGTTGGTTTTGATTCTTCAGTGAGAGGTGGTGCAGGTCCTTTAGTCTGGGTTATATGTGTCCACCCCTTCTCTTGGGTCTGTATGGCTGTATTGGTGGTGAGTAGGACCTGAAAAGGGCCTTCAAACTTAGAGGTTAAAGGTGCAGAGTTCCATGATTTAACTAACACCCAGTCTCCTGGATTGATGTTATGTCCCTTAGTGTCTAAGGGAGAGGTTTGAAGGACCTTTTTCCTAAGATCTTTGAATCTCCTGCCTATGACCTTTACCTAGTTTTGGGTGGCTGTCTCTCCTTCTGGATAAATCCCCATGCTATACGGGGTTGTCAAGAAGGGGAGTCCTAACATCATTTCATAAGGTGAGACTCTTATACCTGTTCGAGGCCTTGTTCTAATTTGTAACAGTGCTAAGGGTAGACATTTAAGCCAATTCATCTGGGTTTCTGTAACTAATTTAGTTAACGTGTTTTTGATGGTTTTATTCATTCTTTCTGCTCCTCTGGAACTCCGGGGATGCCAATGGGCTGTGCAACCTCCATTTCATTCCCAGGGCTTCAACAACTTGTTGTAAGACTTGGGCAGCAAAATGTGGACATTGGTCAGAATCAACATTATTTATCAACCCATATTGGGGAATGATATTTTCTGGGATTGCTTTTGTGTCTGCTTGGGCTGTCTCTGTTTTGGTCAGGAACGCCTCTACCCAATGGGTGAGGTGATCCACGGTCATTGATAAGTGTCTGTGTCCCTGGACAGGGGACATTTCTGTGAAGTCTACCTGCACACTTTGGAATGGCCACAAGTCCAACTCTCTTCCCCCAGATCAGACAGTACTCTTCTCAATAATTTCTGATTAATTTGTTGGCAAGTTAAACGTCCCTTGGTAACTGCCTTTGCTATGTTAGGTACTCCTATGCGCATTTGATCCCTTGGAAAGGGGTCACATAATCCTTGTATTCCCCAATGGGTCAACTCGTGTAACTCCATCATCACCTTTTGGGCTAGAGTTTATTTAAAATTTGCCATTCATTAGAGGTCCACCATTCTTCATTTTCTTTTTGCTGTCCTCTCATCTTTTCTAACTCTCTTAGTTCTTTCTCATCAAAGGTGGGTCTTTCCTCTGTTCTTTCCCCACTAGGTGTTCCCTCTATCTTAAGAATTTTAATTGGACTACCTTGTTCCAAGGCTACTTCTTTAACTACTTGATCAGCTAACCAATTTCCTTTCATTTTAAGGGTGTCCCCTTTTTGATGTCCTTTTATGTGAACTTTGGCTATCTCTGTTGGTTTCCTCAGGGACTCTATTACTAATTTTCTTAACTCTTCATGTATTAAACTTTTGTCTTTAGAATTTAGGTACCCCTGTTCTTCCCATGTTTTTCCAAATGTATGGGCAATCCCAAATACGTACTGGGAGTCAGCATAGATTGTTCTTTTGTCTTTTTCTAGTAAAGGGCACAGATTTCACAGCACCAGGCACACCAATTTGAGAGTAGCTTTCCCATTTCCTCAACTTGCATGTTCTGCCCATCTATGATTGCATACCCTGAGACCTGTTTACTGGCTACCATTTGTGATGATCCATCTGTAAATAAAATTCTCTCATATGGGAGCGGCCCTTTTTCTAAATCTTCTCTCACTTTAGTCTGCATTTCAATAATTTCTAAACAATCATGCTCCAGGTCTGTTAACAGCTCTCCCATGAGGAACTGGGCTGGATTTAAACATTTTGAAGTGACACATTCAAGGCCCTTGGTACTTATTAGGATGACTTCATACTTTAGTATTTGGGCGTCGGTTAACCACTGAGGGGGTTGTGACTTAAAACAGCTTTTACATCGTGTGGGGTATGAACCTGGATCTTCCCCTTTCAGGTTAGTTTCTGTGTGTCTTCTATTGGGGTGGCTGTTGCTGCTATCACTTGCACACAGGCTGGCCACCCTCTGGCAACTGGATCTGGTAACTTGGAAAGAGATGCGACCGCTTCCTGCATCCTCCCCAATCCCATGTAAGGACTCCGCAAGCTGTCCCCTCTTCCACATTTACCGATAGGTCAAAGTTATTTCTAAGGTATGATAGGCTCAGTACAGGGGCAGAGGAAAATTTAATTTTCAGATTCCGAAGCTCTTCGTCGTCACTTGAGGTCCAGGTTTCAGGCTCTGAGTCTATCAATTTGTCATAAGGAAATTTAACACTATTAGTACACTGATCAAGCCATAATCTGCAATACCCAAACAAACCTAGTAATTTTCTAACATCTCTTTTGATCTTTGGGGCAGGGATGGACAGAATTCCCAAAATTCTCTTGGGGCTTCACCTTTTATACCCTTGGCCCATTATATGTCCTAGATATGTTACTTCTTGTTCCATAAATTGCAGTTTCTTTTGTGATACATTTAGGCCTTTTTTCCCCTAAGAAATTTAGATGCTAGTATGTTATAACTTCTAACTTGATCTTGTTCTCGCCCAGATACAAGTAAATCATCAATATATGGTAAAAGAGGCACCCCATTCTCAGGTTTGAAGTGTTCTAGGACTTCTTCTAAAGCTTGCCAAAGAGGTTGGGGGTTCTTTAAACCCCTAGGGAAGATGTGTCCACCTTCGTTGCTCTTTTCTTTTAAATGTCCTCCCATTCAAAGGCAAACCAGTTCTGGCACTCTTCAGCCAGGGGACATGCCCAGAAGTCATCCTTTAAATCCATGACAGAGACACGTGCATGCTCCTCAGGTACTTGGCTTCAAACGATGTATACGGGTTTTGTACTACTGGGAGCCTCCCAACCATTCTTTTATTAACTTCTCTTGAATCTTGTACTAATCGATACCTTCCATCAGCTTTTCTCAACACTAGTATGGGAGTATTATGTGGAGACATGCATGGTGCTAAAATCCTTCCTTTGATAGCTGGTCAGTTACTGGGGCTGGTCCTTGCTTTCCCTCTGGGGAAATTGGATACTGCCTTACCCAAATGGCGGACATGTCTTTCTGCAGCTCTACATCTATTGGTGGAATATTCAAACAACCAATTTTCCCTCCTCTGCCCACATATTTGGGTTGATTTCATCTATGTCTCCCTTTGTTAAGACTGTGGAGAGCATTATTAATAATTGGTTAGCTGAGAAAGGCCACACTGATATAATGCCACTGGTTAAGCTGAAGGAGAAAAGTCAGCAGTCAGCAAGCTGAAAGGAAGAGTCAGCAGTGACCTTGCTGCAACATGAGGATAGGGAGTTGAGATTAGTCCTGAATACATCCTAAGAATATGTAGAAAGTATCAAAAGTAGAACCATAGGAATGTAGAAGTAGGCGTAGGTGCTGATATGTAAGCTGACCAATCCTGAGCTCAACTTTTGCAATATGTATGAAGCTCATTATTAACTGTATTTAACCCGCCGTACTGATCAATAAAATTGAGCCTGTGATGATCAAACTGATGTCCTGGTTCCCTTCCGTCGACAAATGGTGGAGAATGCGGGCATAACCGAATCTCTGCCCTTTTTCTCGGATTAAAAGAAAAAGGGATTACGCCACGGTCCGGAAGTTGGGTTTGGGTCCCAGCAGCCGGGACGGTGCCGGAATTTGAAGCACCCTTAAGGTTCACAACTGTGACTTAAGCCAATACGTGTCGCCGGAGCCTGGAGAGCTGCAACAGCGCGCGCTGATTAATAGGTATGGATAGGCAAGCGGCATATGATTTATTTACCGCCTATTTAGAGCGGCGTGGGATAAAAGGGATAGATTTAAAAAAGGAGTTACCAGGGTTATTAGCTTATGGTCATGCTAAGGGTATCTTTTCTAATCCTCATACGGTTCATGAGTTATCAGAGTGGAGAAAGTTTGGGGAAATATTGTGGGATACAGTACTAGACGATGATAAGTCAGCAAAGAAATTCGGGAAGTTATGGCGGGTGGTGTATAACACGTTACTTCAGCAGGTCTCTGAGAGAAAGGCAGCAGAAAGGGCAACAGAAGCTCATAAGAGGAATATAGGGTATGGTCGTGAAGATGATCCCCTGGCACCTTCTGTAACTAAGGTACTTATGCCTAAGAGTCCCCAGCAAAGTGGTGTGGAGGATTTCTCTATAGGCGCAGTGGAACCGTCTGCACCTTTCCTGTCAGAGGGGGAGGGCGAGTCGGATGGTGGGGGTAGGGGCAAGCCAGCTTTGCCTCCGCTACCAGCTTCAGGCGGGTCGGATGGTGGGGGTGGGAGCAAGCCAGCTTTGCCTCCACCGCCAGCCTTGCCTCCGCCGCTACCCCTCAATGAGCCGGCTCCGGTTACAGCTTCGGCGGGGGGGTCACCTCCCCCGCCCGAGCCGGCTCCAGCGGGGGGGCGGATTGCCCCCCGCAGGCTGGCTCCGTGTGAGCCGGCTCGGGTTTCACTGTCAGCTCCAGCGGGGGAGGGGGGGCTCCCGCTTCCCCCGCGCGAGCCAGCCTCTGCTTCACTGCCCCCCCCGCGCGAAAACTCGGTGTCTGCACCGAAGTGCCAGCAGCATAGCACCCTTAAAGGGCCAGATCCCATCCCAGGGGCGCACCGTGATCCATGGGGGGAGATGGCTAAACAGAGGAGGGAAGCTTGGGCTGCTTTGGCGAAAGAAGTAATGCAAATGGGGGATGGTGAGGCGGTGGAAATAGCTTCTAGTCTTGCATGTCCGGTCACATACACACCACAGTATGATGCACAGGGGAACCTTACGCATAATATAGCAGAATATACTCCTTTAGATTGGAAGGTGTTAACTCAGCTACGTTCTACGGTTAGTCAGTTTGAAGTAAAAAGTGAACCTGTTAAGCAAATGTTAGATTATCTTTTTAATACTCAGGTTTTATGTCCTAATGATTTAAGAGGAATAGTTCGGTTGATATTCACTCAGCATCAGCAGTTATTGTTTAATGCACATGACCCATTACATGGAGTAACAGTAAAGGAGCTGATGGGCTTAGAGGCATTTTTACGTACAGAGGCACAGATGATATCGGGAGAAGATAAACTTAGAGAGTCTATGTGGTTAGTGCGTGCTGCAATAGACATGGTTAAAGAGCCAGGAGGGTTACCGGCTTATATGGGTATTAAGCAAGGAAGGGAAGAATCATTTGGAAATTTTATTGATAGAACAGCTACTGCTATAGATCGGGCTGGTGTTGCAGGGCGCTATTGAAGCAGTGTGCTTGGCAAAATAGCAATCCAGCAACCCAAAGAGTGTTAGCTACTTTAGGGACAAATTAGACTATTGAGGAAGCATTAGAGCGAATGGCATTAATGCCAACAGCTTCACAGGCATTTATAGCAGAAGCCTTAAAGGAATTAGAATTAGGGTCGCAAAAGCATAGTCTACTCAAAATCAGGTGTTAGCTGCTCTTGCTCCTCTCCAAAGCGGCTCACTGGCAGTCACGTAAAGAGGCTGGAGACCATTCATCAAGTGCTACCGATGCGGCAATGAGGGACAGACACAAGTTACTGCCGTGACATCGGAGACGCCAGCTGCTGCCGTGACATCGCTGCCACCTCCTGTCTGCAACCCGCAACAACCGGGAGCCTCGGCTTGGACTTAGCAGCAGCAGTAGACGTCACACTAATGACGAACCAGCCTGAGAGGATACCAACTGGAGTAAAGGGTCCTCTTATATTAAATGGACAAACATGTGGAGCATTATTGCTGGGACGTTCCTCTATAACTATGTTGGGATTATTTGTTTTGCCTGGTGTTATCGATGCGGACTTTACCGGGGAAATACAAATTATGGCTTACACCCTTTATCCTCCGATTAAAATTACAAAAGGACAACGCATTGCACAATTGGTACCACTGTCACAAATGACATCAGGAATACAATCATTTACTGGGCAAGCACGGGATGAAAAAGGTTTTGGCTCTACTGGTGTTACACTTTTAACTGTGGATTTACAAAATAGACCAAAACAAAAGGTTGAAATTACCTATGGGCATCAAAGCATAACCCTTTATGGATTATTGGATACAGGAGCAGATACTAGCATCATTTCTCCAGAAGCATGGCCACAACACTGGCCTCTATTTCCCTCATCAAACATGCTGACAGGAGTGGGAGGATTTACATTGGCAAGCAGGTCGCCGTCTTTGTCTGTGTGCATTGAGAATCAACAAATATCTGCTGTGTTTTCAATTGTTCAACTGCCTCCTACAGTTTCATGCTTAATTGGAAGGGACATTTTAACACAATTGGGAGTGGTGTTAACTAATCAGCACCCTTTGGGGTAATTGCCATTGCTTGGACTTTCCCCATTCCACTCACCTGGAAAACAGATACACCGGTGATGGTTAAGCAATGGCCATTAAAAGGGGAGAGTCTTATGCATGCCCATGAATTGGTACAGGAACAATATACAAAGGGACACCTGCGACTGTCCACAAGCCCTTGGAATACACCTATTTTTGTAATCAAAAAGAAAACAGGGAAATATCGTTTGATACATGATTTGAGGGCTGTAAATGACCAAATGGAACCAATGGGGGCCTTACAGCCTGGTCTTCCAAATCCAGCTATGATTCCAGAACACTGGCCACTTTTAATTATTGACCTAAAGGATTGTTTTTTCACTATTGGCCTGCATCCTGATGACATGAAGAGATTTGCTTTTACTTTACCAGCAATAAATCGTGGGGAACCAGATAAAAGATTTGAATGGACATCTCTTCCGCAGGGCATGCGCAACTCTCCCACTTTATGTCAGCTTTATGTTGATGCAGCATTACAGCCACTACGTCGTAAATGGCCAGCAACTATAATATATCATTACATGGACGATATTTTGTTTGCACAGCAACAGCCATTCTCCTCTTTACAGATTAACACCATTAAAAATACTCTTGCTGCATATTCACTTGTTATTGCTGCAGAGAAAATTCAGACTACAAAGCCCTGGAAATATTTGGGATGGACTTTGACGGATCAAATAGTAATACCATAAAAATTGGAATTACAATTGGACATTAAAACTCTACATGATGCACAGAAGTTGCTGGGAGACTTACAGTGGCTGAAGCCTATTGTGGGAATACCAAATCACTTATTAGAAGCCCTACGGCCTTTGTTAAAAGGTGTGGACCCTACTACTCCTGTACACCTGACAAAGGAGCATCATCTTGCCTTGCAGCAAATTAGTAACTGTGTACAGCAAGGGTATGTGTCTCGTCGACAACTTGACCACCCCATTGACCTTACTATTTGGAATAGCCCTTGCCACTTGCTTGGTGCTCTCTCTCAGTTGCAAAAGAAAACGGGAGAGATACGGGTGTTGGAATGGTTATCACCACCACTACAGCACAAGAAAACAATATCTTCAAAAATTGAACAATTGGCTGCATTAATCAAAAAGGGGCGTCTCAGAATTCTTGAAGTGGATGGTAGAGAACCTGCTACTATTAGATTGCCTATGGAAAAAGAAACCTTGGACTGCTACTTGATAAATTCAAAGAATTTACAAGAAGCATTATTGATGTCACCTGCTAAAGTAGAGACTAGTAAATTAGTGCCTAGAGTTTTGAAATGGATGACAGAATGGAACTGGATTACTCGACCTTTGAGAGAAGAAAACCCCATAGAAGGAGCTATTACAGTTTTTACAGATGCAGGAAAGAAATCAAGGCGTGCTGCTGTTACCTGGCAAGAAAAAGGACAATGGAAGCATCAACTCCTCACAGCAGACCCTGCAGGTAGCTTACAAACTTTGGAATTGTTAGCAGTAGTATGGGCGGTGTCCAACTTACAGGAGCCTTTAAATGTGGTCACAGACTCTATGTATGTTGCAGGAGTAGTCAAACGAATAGAGGAAGCAGCAATTAAGGAAGTGAATAATAAACGATTGTATGAGTTACTGATACAGTTAAGGAAAGCTTTACGGGAAATAGCAAACGGTACCCTTAAGCAGTATATTGAAAAACATCAAGATTTGACAGATCCACAAGCATGTTTGACTACGGTTTTGTATGTGATTAATCATTTATGCATTTTTGGGGAAGATGATACCCCCCCTGCAATGAAACATCATCCAAGGTCAGGTCAGGAAAATACTAAGGAAACAGAGGTCTGGGTTAAGTATAAGAACCCAGGTACAGGATTATGGGAAAAACCTGCAAAAGTATTATATTGGGGTCGGGGGTATCTTTGTGTTTCCTCACCTACAGGGCCTTTGTGGGTGCCTGCTAAGTGGACTAAACCTGTTTTTGATGCAGCCTCTGGTGGATCGCCTTACGGAGGAGGACAAGGAGCGACTGGGGAAGAAACTGCTTCTAGTCCTACAACCAGTACTGTTTCAATTGAAGGGGTACTCGGAAGCGGTGGACAGAGCACTGACACGTCACTACCGGACGGCCCAGGAGTTGATTGGTTTTATTGACTCATTATCAACTTTTCATTTAACAGATCCAGCGAAACTACATTGCCTTGACTGTCACAATCCACATTGTGCTGCCTGGATAGCTCTACGTTGTGGGGGTTGTAAAAGAACTTTTTGGATAGAACAATCATTATTACGGGATTTGTGGTGTCATACTTGTGAACACGAGCATACGTGGGGAAAAAGCTGGCAAGATGAATTAAGGAGACAAACGGGGCAAAACGCATATATAGCTTTAAATCTTTATGAGTCTCCTGAACAGAAGGTTCTTGCTTATTATCAATGGGAAATACAATGTATTGTAAATAGAATTAAGGTTCAAAGTAAATCACGTATAGTTTCTATAAGGTGTAGGAAATTAGTGCCTTTAACACAGCATTCAGTTGTAGGACCCTTCCAAGGGGATCCTGATAGAGCATTAGATTGCTGCATTGATAAGTTGCAAAAATTAAGTTTGCAAGTGGCAGGACCAGTGAAATTAGGAGCAGCAAGATTGAAGACTGATAAGAAAAAGAAGGCAAAAAAGGGAACGGTCTCATTTGAATAGGGGTATCAGTGATTGCTAATTAATTTTCTATGATTAGAACAATTTTACTGTTGTGGGACCCTCGGGAGGATATAGTTGTTGAGGAGGATAACGAACAAGAACTACGATTACGAAATAAGATACACCTTGTGTTAAAGAAAGACCTTGAGCTGTTAGCCTCATATAGTAAAAAGGCTGAAGAGGCTTTGCGATCACCACCATTGAATTGGTTGCATTGGGTTGAAGATACACAATTTTATACTGGTCCTTACTTACATTCGCTTCCTTGTTATGTTTGCAAAAAGGATAAAGATAAATGCTATGCATGGGTAGCTTTGCATTGTGCAGATTGTAATCAGGTTTATTGGTATTCACAGAGGTCATTGGGATATTTATGGTGTACATCTTGTTTTGGAAAGTGGATTCAAAATCATATCTGGGTTAGAGCTCTTCAACAAAGTACTGGCCTGCCAGGACAGACAGGATTACAGCTCTTTGAGAGTGCAGAACAAGTGATTATAGCATATCTTAGGTGGAAGTTACAGGAAAACCTTAGAATATTTGAAATTGCTAAAGCCTCACGCATCATAGCAGCTCGCTGCAAAGCTGATTTGCCTTCAAACTTACCTCGTGCTATACTTGTGAGCAAGGATGCTGATTTAGAATTAGATCAGTATATTCAAGAATTGACTCAGCCTTACAATAGACAATCTAGCAAACCAGGGAAAAGACAGCGAAGAAAGGAAAAACAACGTAAGCAGAAGGAAGAAAAGGAGAAGCAAAGCAAGCAGAAAGAAAAATGAGGTTTGTTTTTGTTATACTGCTCAATGCTGTAGCAAGTGAAGCAGTAGGAGTAACACACTTTAGTCATCCAAGGGAAAATTTATGGGTAACACTTGCTAATCAAACTAACCAATCATCACTTTGTCTTAGTCTTGGAGGAGTCACTAACCCATTTCGAACATGCCTGGTGGGACTTCCGGTGTGGTCTCCTGGAGAATTTTGTAGTTTGATAAACAATCAAACCTTATGTATGTCTAACATGTCAAACATCACATTGCCGGTGCAACAAGGGTATACTGCAGGTCAGAGTGATGGCTATCGTCAATGCTTACTAATCCAATCACTTAACACCTCTTTGCACTCTCCTCCTGAGGAACTGGATCTTTTTGGAAGTACAAATGCCAGCATATCTAACACTACAGCTGGTGGATGGTTCAGCTTCAAACTTTCGGGTGCTCAGAATTTAAACCAACCTAAAGAAACATGGGCCACCCTAGATTCATCCCTGAATGTGAGTGAATTCTCTCCACAGCATTACAGTCAATGTAACGGCACAAATATCACAGCACCAATGAAATTACCCACAGGAATATTTTTGATTTGTGGAGACAGGGCATGGAATGGTATACCAGCTAAACCACGGGGTGGACCCTGTTTTTTGAGAAAATTGTCATTGTTTCATCCTAATGTGTCCTTGCTAATGCAGCTGAGTCAAAATTCAAACAGGAGAAAACGTAGCATACATGACTTAGACTGCAGCAAGATAGGAGATCCACGGTTTTGGGGCACATTCAAACAGGTGGTGGTTTCAACTATCTTACCAGGAGGATCTGCCAATAAAGCCATGAATTTAGCAAAACAATTAGGATGCTGGGCAAGGGATGAGCTGAACAAGACATCACAAATTCTAGACATGTTAACTGCAGATGTGCAAAGTGTTAACCATGCTGTTTTGCAAAATAGAGCTGCTGTAGATTTTTTGCTCTTAGCACAAGGGCATGGATGTGAAGAGTTCGAGGGAATGTGTTGCATGAATCTGTCTGATCATTCGGTGTCCATTCACACTAAGATAAAAGAGTTACAACAGGGACTTCACAAACTTCAGGAAGAAGACGGTTTAGGAATTGACGAATGGCTTAAAGGCTTAGGACTCGGACCGTGGCTGAGGAACCTTGTGATCTATGCTATAGGATTGCTGGGTGTAATTTTACTGTTTTTGCTTATTTTGCCTTGTATCTTTAACTGTATTCAAAACATGGTCAGCCCTACAATAGCAAAAACATGGCAAACTAATCTCCTTGCACAAGAAGAAAACGGGGGAAATGTGGAGAGCATTATTAATAATTGGTTAGCTGAGAAAGGCCACACTGATATAATGCCACTGGTTAAGCTGAAGGAGAAAAGTCAGCAGTCAGCAAGCTAAAAGGAAGAGTCAGCAGCGACCTTGCTGCAACATGAGGATAGGGAGTTGAGATTAGTCCTGAATATATCCTAAGAATATGTAGAAAGTATCAAAAGTAGAACCATAGGAATGTAGAAGTAGGCGTAGGTGCTGATATGCAAGCTGACCAATCCTGAGCTCAACTTTTGCAATATGTTATGAAGCTCATTATTAACTGTATTTAACCCGCCGTACTGATCAATAAAATTGAGCCTGTGATGATCAAAATGATGTCCTGGTTCCCTTCCGTCGACAATTAGCATTTTCTTGGACCCAACCAGGTTCTTGGTCATTTTTAGCAACTGTATCTTCAGCTTCTTTCCTCCTGTCCTTGTGAACATCTGCTGGGAAGGGGGGGTGGGTGGAGCCCCTCCTTTCCTTCTTTTCTTTGGCATTACAACTTTTAGCTATGAACTATTTTATTATTCTCAAATATTAATTACTGTATCAATATTGATTACTGTTTCAATTTTTATCAGCACAAATCATACCTATTTATCACAGCATCAAACACTTATAAAGCAAATAATAAGCTTATGAATATTCTGTAAGCCAAGCAATCTATTGGTTAAACTATACCATGAACTCTTCCTCATTCCTTAGGGGTTACATCTCTCTTTTCTCATGTCTCTTCCACTATTTGTTATCCTACTGCAGCTAGGCCCAAGGAACGCTATCTCACAGGTGCAGGACTTGGAATTAGCCACGGCTTTGTACTTTTCCAATCTCTAGCAGCTAAATTGCCAACACACCCCAAAATTACCCCCAAAAAATCCGAATTTCACCCCAAAATTTACCCCAAAATTATTTCCAAAATCCCAAATTCACCCCAAATTCACCTCCCAGCGCTGACCCTGCTGTGAGTGACCCAAAAACCCCAAAATTCACCCCAAAAACCCCCAAATTCACCCCCAAATACCCCAAATTCACCCCCATAAAACCCCAAAATTTACCCAAAAATTCACCCCAAAAATGTCATAAAGCATCCCAAAATTTACCCCAAAATATCTGAAAATTCACCCCAAAATTTACCCCAAAATATCCCAAATTCACCCCAAAATATCTGAAAATTCACCCCAGAATTTACCCCAAAATATCCCAAATTCACCCCAAATTCACCCCCTGATGCTGAACCTGCAGGGAGTGACCCAAAAATGTCCCCAAATGACCCCCAAAGCCCCAAGATTTACCCCAAAAGTCCCAGAAATTCCCCCAAAATCCCAAATTGAACTCCTGGCACTGACCCTGCTGTGAGTGAACCCAAAAAATCCCAAAATTCCCCCAAAAATCCCAAATGTCCCAAAATGACCCAAACTCACCCGAATTCCTCCAAATGACCCCGAAATGCCCCCAAGTTTCCCCAAAATTGACCCCAAAATGTCCCCAATGGACCCCAAAATATCCCAAAATTGCCCCTCAAATGTCCTCAGTTGTCCCCAAATGCCCCCAAATCCCCAAAACTGTCCCCAAAATTTCCCCAAATGTCCCCAAAATGACCCAAATTTGTCCCCAAATTGCCTCAAATTGACCCTGAATTGTCCCCAAATGTCCCAAAATGCCCCCAAAGTTGACCCCAAATTTTCCCCATAATTGACCCCAAATTGTCCCCAAAATGTCCCAAACTGTCCCCAAATTTTACCCCAAAATAACCAAGAATTGTCCCCAAAATTGTCCCCAAATTCTGCTCCAAAATGTCCCCAAATATCCTGAAAATGTCCCCAAATTGTCCCCAAAATTGTCCCTAAAATTTGGGGGCCATTTTGGGACATTTGGTGACACTTTGGTGACACTTTGGGGACATTGGGGGGGTTGGTGCCACTTTGCGGCCCCTCGGTGTCACCCTGGTGCCACTCTTTGTGCCTTTGGTGCCACCTGGTGTCACTTTGGTGCCAACTTTTGTCACTTAGTGCCACTTTGGTGCCACTTGGTGCCACCCTGTTGCCATTTGGTGCCGCCTGATGTCCCTTTAGTGCCACTTTGGTGCCACTCTTATGCCACTTATTGCCACTTTGGTGCCATTTTTGTCACTTTTTTGCCACTTTGGTGCCACCTGGTGCCAGTTTGATGCCACCTGACAGCAGCTGATGCCACTTTGGTGCCATTTGGTGCCACTCAGTGCCACTCTAATGCCATTTAGTGCCACCTGGTGCCGCCTGGGTGCCATTTGGTGCCACTCGATGTCCCTTTAGTGCCACTCTGGTGCCATTCAGTGCCACCTGGTGCCACCTGGTGCCATTTTTTGTCACTCTGGGCCATTTGGTGCCATCTGATGCCACTTGGTGCAATTTTTGTCCCTTTGGTGCCCCTTTGGTGCCACTTTGGTGCCACCTGGTGCAACTTGGTGCCCTTTTGTGTCACTTCGGTGCCACTTTTTGCCAATTTGGTGCCACTTTGTGTCACTTTGGTGCCATTTAATGCCATTTCTTGCCAGTTTTGTGTCACTTTGGTGCCATTTGGTGCCACTTTGGTGCCACATTTTGTCACTTAGTGCCACCTGGTGCCACTTTGGTGCCATTTGTGACAATTTGATGCCACTCAGTGCCACTCTGGTGCCATTTGGTGCCAATTAGCACCACTCTGATGCCACTCAGTGACACCTGGTGCCATTTCGTGTCACTTTTATGCCACTCTGGTGCCATTCAGTGCCACCTGGTGCCACTTTGGTGCCACCTGGGTGACATTTGGTGCCATTTGATGCCACTTCAGTGCCACGTGGTGCCACTCTAATGCCACTCAGTGCCATTTGGTGCCACTTTATGCCACTCTGATGCCACCTGGTGCCACTTTGGTGCCACTCAGGTGACACCTGGCACCACTCGGTGCCACTCTGGTGCCATTTGATGCCACCTGGTGCCACTTGATGTCCCTTTAGTGCCACCTTAGTGCCATTTGGTGCCACTTTGGTGCCATTTGGTGCCATCTGGTGCCACTTTGGTGCCACTTTGGTGCCATTTGATGCCACTCAGTGCCACTCTAATGCCCTTTGGTGCCACCTGGTGCCACTTGGTGCCATTTTGTCACTTTGGTGCCACTTGGTGCCACTCTGGTGCCATTTGGTGCCACCTGATGTCCCTTTAGTGCCACTTTGTGCCATTCAGTGCCACCTGGTGCCACCTGGGTGCCATCTGATGTCCCTTTGATGCCGCTGGTGCCACTTTGGTGCCACTTTAATGCCACTTTTTGTCACTTTCGTGCCACTCGGTGCCACTCTGGTGCCATTCAGTGCCACCTGGCACCCCCAGGGTGACACTTTGGTGACATTTGGTGCCACTTTTTGCAGACTTGATGCCAATCGGTGCCATTTCAATGCAAATTTTTGCCACTTTGGTGCCACTTTGGCGCCCCCTGGTGACATTTGGTGACATTTGGTGCCACTTGATGTCCCTTTAGTGCCACCTGGTGCCACTTTGGTGCCACTCAGTGCCACTCTAATGCCCTTTGGTGCCACCTGGTGCCACTCGGTGCCATTTTTGTCACTTTGGTGCCACTTGGTGCCACTCTGGTGCCATTTGGTGCCACCTGATGTCCCTTTAGTGCCACTCTGTGCCATTCAGTGCCACCCGGTGCCACCTGGGTGCCATCTGATGTCCCTTTGATGCCGCTGGTGCCACTTTGGTGCCACTTTAATGCCACTTTTTCTCACTTTGGTGCCACTCGGTGCCACTCTGGTGCCATTTGGTGCCACCAGGTGCCACTTGACGCCCGTTCAGTGCCACTTTTGGCCACTTTGGTGCCATTTGGTGCCACCTGGTGCCACTTTGGTGCCACTTTTTGCTGATTTGATGCCAATTGGTGCCACTTTAATGCCACTTTCTTTTTGCCACTTTGGTGCCACCTGGTGCCACCTGGCGCCCCTTGGTGCCATTTGGTGCCACTCTGGTGCCATTCGGTGCCATTTCGGTGCCATTTGGCCCCCGTTTGGTGCCCCTCCCCCAGCTGGGCTTGGCCCTGGCGAGGCCCCGCCCCCCACGGCTCAAGTAGGCAGGCGCGGGGACTGGGAGGGACTGGGACAAACTGGGATGGACTGGGATGGACTGGGGGGAAAAAATCCGGGGATTTTTGGAAAAAAACCCGGGAATTTAAGGGTTAAAAGTGGGAATTTCAGGGTTAAAAATTGCGATTTTAGGGTTAAAATGGGGATTTTGGGCTTAATAATTGGGGCCTTAGAGGGGAAAACGGGACTGGGTTATACTGGTTTATACTGGGAGGGACTGGGAAGGACTGGGACAAACTGGGAGGGACTGGGGGGAAAAATCCGGGGATTTTTTGGAAAAATCCGGGAATTTAAGGGTTAAAAGTGGCAATTTTAGGGTTAAAAATGGCGGGGTTTTTTTAGGGTTAATAACGTGGATTTGGGGGTTAAAAATGGGACTGGTTTGGACTGGGAGGCACTGGGAGGGACTGGGTTATACTGGTTTGTACTGGGGGGGGGGAAATCCGGGGATTGGAGGGTTAAAAATGGGGATTGAAGGGTGAAAATGGGGATTTTAGAGGGGAAAATAGGGGAAAATGGGCCTGGGAGGGGATTGGGTTATACTGGTTTATACTGGGAGGGACTGGGGGCAAAAATCCGGGGATTTTAGGGTTAAAAAATGGAGATTTAAGGGTTAAAAATTGGGTCTAAAAGGGTTCTAATTGGGACTTTAGAAGGGAAATGGGAGGAAAAAAACAGGAAAAAAATGTGAGAAAAATGTGGAAAAATAGGAAAAAAAAAACAGGGAAAAATGGGGATAAAATGGGAGGAAAAAATATGGGGAAAATGTAGGAAAAATGGGGAAAAATGGGAAAAAAACGGGGGAAAATGGGAGGAAAAATAGGAAAAAAAACAGGAAAAAATGTGGGAAAAATGGGGGAAATGGGGAAAAATTAGGAAAAAACCGGAAAAGTGGGGAAAAAAATAGGAAAAATCGGGGGAAAATGGGGAAAAATGTGGGGGAAAATGGGAAAGAAATAGGAAAAAAAAACAGGGAAAAATGGGGGGAAAATGGGGAAAAAATAGGAAAAAATGTGGGAAAATGGGGGAAAATTAGGAAAAAATTGTGGGGAAAATGGGGGGAAAATGGGAGGAAAAAAACAGGGAAAAATGGGGGGAAAATGGGGAAAAATAGGGAAAAAAAAGGAAAAATACGGGGAAAATGTGAGGAAAAAATGTGGGAAAAATGTGGGAAAAAATGGAAAAAAATAACAGGGAAAATGGGGAAAAAATAGGAACGAAAAGAGGAAAAAATGTGGGGAAAGTGGGGAAAAAATAGGAAAAAGAGAGGGAAAAATGGGGAAAAATGGGAGGAAAAACCAGGGAAAAATGTGACAAAAATGGGGAAAAAATAGGAAAAACCCAGGGAAAAATGGGGAAAAATGGAGGGAAATTGGGAAAAATGGTGAAGAAATGGAAAGAACTGCAGAGAAATGGGGAAATTGGGGGGAAACAGGGAAAAATGGGGGAAACCAGGGAAAATCGGGGGGAAATGGAAAAATTGGGGAAATGGGAAAAAATAGGGGGAAATGAGAAAAAAATAGGGGGGAAAATGGGGGAAAAAGGGAGGGGAAAAGAGGGGAAAATAGGAAAAAATGGTGAAAATGGAAAAATAGTGAAAAAATGGGGAAAATTGGGTGGAAAGTGGTGAAAATATTGGGGGGAAATGGTGAAAAATGGGTTAAAATGGTGAAAATGGGTGGGAAATGGTGAAAATGGGTTAAAAATGGGTTAAATTGTGAAAAATGGGTTACAATTAAAAAATGGGTTAAAAATGACGAAAATGGGTTAAAAATGGTGAAAATTGGTTAAAATGGTGAAAATTGGGTTAAAATGGTGAAAACATTGGGGGGAAATGGTGAAAAATGGGGTGGGAAATGGTTAAAATTGTGAAAATTTGGTTTAAAATGGTGAAAATGGGTGAAAATGGGTTAAAAATGGGAAAAATGGGTTAAAAATGGGAAAATGGGTTAAAAAACTATGAAAAATGGGTTAAAATGGTGAAAATTTGGTTTAAAATGGTGAAAATCGGGGTGGGGAATGGTGAAAATGGGTTAAAATGGTGGAAAATGGGTGGAAAATGGTGAAAATTTGGTTAAAAATGGTGAAAATTGTGAAAAATGCGTTAAAAATGGTGAAAATGGGTGGAAGTGGTGAAAATTGGGCTAAAAATGGTGAAAATGGGGTAAAAATTGTGAAAATTTGGTGGAAAATGGTGAAAATTGAGGTGGGAAATGGTGAAAATTGGGTTAAAAATGGTGAAATTGGGTTGAAAATGGTGAAAAACGGGCAGGAAATGGTGAAAATGGGTGAAAATGGTGACAATGGGTGAGGGACATCAAGATGGAGCCCGGGGACACCAAGGGTGACAATGCCAGCCCAGGAATGGCCTTGGGGACACCAAGGGTGACAATGCCAGCCCAGGAACGGCCTTGGGGACACCAGGATGGGCTGAGGGACACCAAAGTGGCCTCGGGGAGAACGATGGCCCTGAGGTCTCCTCAGATGTCCCCAAGGTCCCCAAGGTCTCCAATGTCCCCAAGGTCTCCAATGTCCCCAGATGTCCCCAATGTCCCCAAGGTCCTCAGATGTCCCCAAGGTCCCATCACCCCAACATCTCCAATGTCCCCAAGGTCCCCAATGTCCCCAGTGTCCCATCACCCCAACATCTCCAATGTCCAAACATCTCCAAGGTCCCCAAGGTTTCCAATGTCCCCAATGTCCCATCACCCCAACATCTCCAAGGTCCCCAATGTCCCCAACGGCCCCAACACCCTCCATGTTCGCAAGGTCCCCAAGGTCTCCAAGGTCCCAAACATCTCCAGTGTGCCCAAGGTCCCCATCATCCCAATGTCCCCAGGGTCCTCAAGGTCCCCATTGCTCCAACATCCCCAATGTCCCCAGTGTCCTCCATACTCCCAAGGTCCTCAAGGTCCCCAACATCTCCAATGTCCCTGAGGCCCCATCACCCCAGCTTCGCCAATGTCCCCAAGGTCCCATCACCCAAACATCTCCAATGTCCCCAAGGTCCCATCACCCCAACATCTCCAGTGTGCCCAAGGTCCCCATCATCCCAATGTCCCCAAAGTCTCCAATGTCCCCATCACCCCAACATCTCCAATGTCCCCAACATCTCCAATGTCCCCAAGGTCCCAAAGGTCCCCAACATCTCCAATGTGCCCAACAACCTCCATATTCCCAAAGTCCCCAACGTCCTCAAGATTCCCAAGGTCTCAAACATCTCCAACATCTCCAAGGTCCCCAGTGTCCCCAAGGTCCCCAAGATCCCCATCACCCCAACATCTCCAACATCTCCAAGGTCCCCAAGGTCTCCAAGGTCTCCTCACACGTGTCCTCTCTCCCCCAGGCTCGTCCCCGGTGTCCTGCCACCCCGTCCTGGCGGGTGACACACTGCTCCTGGTGGTGGCCCAGCTGCCCCGGGTGTTCCTGTGGGGGGCCGGTGGCTTCGCGCCGCACGCGGACATCCCGCACGTGGACATCCCGCACGTGGACATCCCACACATGGACATGTGGTTATGGAGGTCCATCAGGGTTATGGGGTCATGTGGTTATGGGGGTCCATCAAGATCATGGGAGTAACCAGGGTCATGGTGTTATGGGGTTCCATCAGGGCCATGTGGTTATGGGGGTCCATCAGGATCATGGGGTTATGGGGGTCCATCAGGGTCACGGGGGTCCATCAGGGTCATGGGAGTCCATCAAGGTCATGGTGGGTCAGCAGGATCATGGGGTTATGGAGTTCCATCAGGGTCATGGGGTTATGGGGATCCATCAAGGTTATGTGGTTATGGGGGTCAATCAGGGTCATGGGGGTCCATCAAGGTCCTCGGGGTCCATCAAGGTCATGGGGTTATGGAGGTCCATCAAGGCCAGGTGGTTATGGGGGTCCATCAGGGTGATGTGGTTATGGAGGTCCATCAAGGTTATGGCCTTATGGAGGTCCATCATGGTCATGTGGTTATGGGGTTCTGTCGTAGGAAGGAGACCAGGACACCAGCTGGTTCATCACAGGTCCCGTTTATTGAAGAAAGCATCAAACACTTATACAGCAAATAATAAGCTTATGAATATTCTGTAAGCCAAGCAATCTATTGGTTAAACTATACCATTAACTCATCCGCATTCCTTAGGGGTTGCATCTCTCTTTTCTCATGTCTCTTTCACTATTTGTTATCCTGCTACAGCCAGGCCCAAGGACACGCTATCTCACAGGTGCAGGACTTTGAATTAGCCACGGCTTTGTACTTTTCCAATCTCCAGCCTCCTAAATCTCCCAACACTTCCCCTGTTTTTTTTTTTTATGAAAAGCAAAATTCTATGGGCTAACTGTGTCACACTCGTTGCAACACAAAAATAGGCAATTCTAACAACTAAACAGTATTTCAAACAGTATTCTCAGCTAGCAAGGTTTCTCTCTTACAAGGGATCTAAGCCAGGGAAACAAACCAAAAAGGCTGTCACTTTTTATAGGATATGCTATATAACAGATACAAAAAGGATTCTATGTGCTACAAGGCTCAAACCAAACTCAGGTGTGCTAATACAATTTACAAAAATAAGCTAAAGGAGTAACATGTGCGCAGGTTTCACCCGTGTCAATTGTCTGGTCAGTTTGCTTTCTATTCTCAAACAGCAGATATACTTCAAACAGGAATGGCTCTACTCACAAATGCTTCTGATTGTCCTTTTTTACCTAGAGTTTCTCTGATGTTCACAACAACATTTACACACAAGTGATAAAAATAAACGCCTATCGTAAAAGGATAAATCTATCTAACATCACTTAAACTTAATAGTACCTAGACTTAAAATACTTAAACTTAAAACATTTAAACTAATAGAACTTAACATTACTTAAACTTACCTTTACTTAAAGTTAACAGATTTTTAAATCAACAGAACTTACATGTAAAATCACTTAAATCTAACAAAACTTTAACAAAACTTAACTGACTTTAAATTCTACATAACTTAAACCTAATATAATTTAAACAAAATCTAGCTTTACTTAAACTTAATAACACTTAAACTTAACAGGAGATAAACTTAACAAAACTTAACCTTAACAGTATTTAACATTTAATGGCACTTAATAGATAATTTAACTTAAACTACTTAGCAACCGATAATACTTACTATAGATATAAAATATAGCATTTACTATAACTTACTTACAGGCCTGATTCTAAAACACTAAACTAAAACAAGTTTCTTCACGTATTTGCTGCAGCACTTTTATACTTGAATGCACTTAAACATAAGAAGTTTGTTCAAGGTATACCTGTGGAAAAATTCTTTTAAATTCAGTGATTGCTTTTACTTTTATCACATCTAAACAAAGCTTAAACAATACAAAAACCACACTCATTATATCTTACTTCTACAACCACTTTAACACATTTTTAACATTTTTAATTTTTTTCAAAATATAATTTCAGAGTTTTATGTTCTACTGACTGAGTTAGTTGGGCTTCTGATATTTAAAGTCTCTTTCACAGTCTCTGCTAGGAAAAACAAAAAGTCCTTTTAACTTAGGTGAAAAACGACTTGACAGTAATGGTCCTCGGTATCCTTTGTTTATTATCACTGGCTTCTTAATTGCAGTAGAAATCTTTCTTTTGTTGACAAGAGTCACATTTATTAAGCTGTTAGGTCTCACACTGAAGCTTTTGTCGGGTGCGGGGCAGAGGGAGAGCGCTCCCGCTGGAAGAAGCGCTCCGGTCCCGCGGCGCTTGTGTCGGAGGGGGTGACCCCCCCGCGGCAGCTCCGCTCTCCCCGCCGCTGCCTCCACTACCGCCGCTGCGCCCATGCCGAGTTCGGAGCGGCACAGCCTCGCAGGCGTCCCGAGCCGCAGCTGCTGCTGTGCACTCAGAGACATGCTGAAGTGTATTGTATATCACCCGCCATGGCTTGCTCGGTTTCTTTGCTGACTTATCATCTTCTAACACTGCTTCCCACAGTATATCCCCAGATTTTCTCCATTCCGAGAGTTCATGTGGGTTAAGGAAAGTTTCTTCAGCGTATCCGTAGGCTAATAACAAATCTATCCCCTTTATCCCTCGCCATTCTAGATACGCGGCGGATAACTTATATGCTGCTTTCCTTTTCATACCTCTTTCGTGAGCGCTCTTGCAGCTTTCCAGGCTCCGGCAGCACGTATGGCTAGGTCACCGATGTGAACCCCACGGGTGCTTCAAAATTCTGGCACCTATGATTTAAAATATATTATGTTGTTGTCATTTACAGAATACACCCTGTGGGAAGAGGGATGGAAGTGTTTATTATGCTAATAGCAATGAGTATGCTAATAATGAGGCAAGGGCAGAATTGACAATCAACCATCTAGCTGGAGAAGGACAACACAGCCTACCAGATGATCAAGCAGCAGGTATCCTCAGAGAAGTATTGGATGATATCAAAGAGATGGCTTTGAAGGCTTTAATCCAGGTATTGGATGGTAGCACCCCCAATTTGGACTACCTTGGGTGGCTGCAGCTAAAGCTTTAGGACAATCAGACCATCTTGGGTGCCTGTTAAGTAAGCAAACCAATGCTACCTCCCTCACACTGAGTGGCCTGCTCTCAGACATAGAGACCATCAGACATGCCACCTTGCAGAACAGCGATAGAATTTTTATTCTGGGCACATGGGCATGGCTGTGTAGACTCTGAGGGCATGTGTTGTATGAACCTCTCCAGCCACAGCGAGTCAATCCACAAGAGCATTCAAGTACTGAATGAAGAGTTCAAGAAGCTTCAAGTGGAAAACAAAGACTAGTTCAATAAACTCTTCCAATCCAAGGGATAAAAGGGTTGGATGATGTCTATCTAAAACAGGACATTTAATTTTCCTAGTTATTGTTGTATTGTTAATTGTCTCATGTTTGTTTAGATGCTTTTAGAAAGTCTTACAAAATTCTTTCAGTTCCATCTTTGTTGTAAAACAGAAAGAGGGAAGATACCCAACACAGGCTCCTCCTGGACTCCTTGGAGGAGAGAACTGGAGGTCCAGATGGCACAAAAACCTCTCAGACACTCAATTTTGGAAGGAAATTCCTTAAAAGTACCTAAAAGTAAACTTAAATCCATAAAGTACTTTAAAAACCTTGAGTATCTCAAGCCATTAATGAGCCCCACTGAGTGTCAGTACAAAGCTCTCAAGGGACTCGTTAAAGCAGATAATTGGGGCGATGATTGTAAAACCTCTCACACAGTGTGTATCAAAAGGGAAACACCAAGTACCTTAAAATAACTGAAGTACCCTGAAGTATTAATGAGCCCCTCTGAGTGTTGTTACTGAGAAAGCCTCTCCAGGGAATAATTACGGCAGATAATTGGAGGCCATGATTGCACAAACCTCTCAGAGACTCCAAGGCAAAAGCCAAACCCAAAGTTCTTTAAAAAACCTGCAGTCCCTACAGGGAGCATTAAGGATTCCCCAGGGCCATCGCTGAGCAAGGCTCCCCAGAGACTCCTTCCAGCAGATCCTTGAGGCCACTGGGATGTGGGCTGGGGGGGATGCTGAGGGCAGGACAAGGGGCTGACAGTGCCCAGCCTGGCTGGGGCTGTGCCAGGAGGCCCCAGTGCCTCAGGACAAGGTGTCTCTTCCCAGGCCTTGGTGGCACAGACCCTACTGTGCCCTAGGGCACCAAGACTTGGCTTCTCTTTGTCCCCACCTGTCATCACTGCCTCCAGTTCTCTGCTCTGCCTGGGGCCCGGGGACACTTTCTCAGTTGTACTCCTCAGTGGGACCCATTAAAAGTCCAAGAAACTTTGGAGTTGGATTCTGCCTTAGAGTTCTGGAGAGGTTTCTTCAGCTCCCTCTCAGGGACTGATGTTCAGGGCCTGAGCACAAAGCCCCAGAGGCTCATTAAAGTCCTTGTGCTGTGTCTGTGCTGCTGAGCTGGGCTGAACTCCTGGCACAGAGGCAACTCCTGGTAACCAAGAAGAGCTTCAAAAGCACATTTCTCTTGATGAGCAGCTCTTCTGCCAGCCCAGCAGGGCTGGGGCACTGCCTGCAGCCACCCGGGGCACAGCACAGAGGCACAGAGAGCTTCAATCAGTCAGGGCTGGGAAGGTGCTGAGAAGTGCCTGGGGCAGAATCACTGCCAGCCCTTGGCACAGGAACCTCTGGCTGCAGGACAATGCAGCTGCAGCTCCTGGAGCCATCTCCTAAAGCTGGAACATCCCAATGCCTACAGACCCTGTGAGTACATTCTCTGTCTCTTGTGCAGAGCAGCCAGGGGTGCCCAGGCCTGTCCTGCAGAGCAGGGTCCTGCAGCCCAGGGTGCAGTGCTGGGGCAGGGACTCTGCTGCCTGCCAGAGACAGCTCTCAGCCAGCCCTGGCAGTTGCTCCCAGCGCTGGGGGACAAGATATAGGGGCAGGAGACAGCTGGTCAGGCTTGGAAGTTTTCTCCTTGTGTGGGGTGGATGCTGCATTGTTCAGGACTGCTTCCAGGATGGCATTTAATGTCAGAACAAATAGATTATACAGGGAGCACAGCAAGACAGGGGCTGCATGAAAGGGAATTTCCTGCTTTTTGAATATACTGTTCTGGGTTGCCTGGATAGGAAAGTGCACATAGATATTCATCTCAAGGTTCAGGTTGAGAAAAAAAAACCCAAAAAACCCCCAAAATACTTTCAGATGTTAATAAACCAGGCAGTGACAGAAATCCTTGCAGGGCCCCTTAGAGGCAGCATTAGTGTTGCTTTCCCAGTCTCCTCAGGGTTCCTGTGATGTTGCCATCAGAGCCTGCAGAGCAGAGCTGTCCCTAGGAAGTGCCTGAGCTGGGAGGGTCTGCAGGGCAGAGCTGAGCCCCCAGAGCTGGGCTGGGCTCTGGCAGCTCTGGCAGGGCCCAGCCGTGGGCACAGGGAAGCAACTGCTGGCAGGGACACCTCCAGGCAGCAGAGCCCTGGGCAGGCAGTGGGGGGAAAGTGCCCGCAGGCTGTGCTGGGATATTTGAAGTCCTCTCCTAAACCCAAGTATTCCATGATTACCTTTTTACAGATTCCCGTGCCAAGGCACAGCAAGTATCCAACAGCAGCTCCATCAGGCACTTCCTCCTGCTGGCATTGGCAGACACGCGGCAGCTGCAGCTCCTGCACTTCTGCCTCTTGCTGGGCATCTCCCTGGCTGCCCTCCTGGGCAACGGCCTCATCATCAGCGCCGTAGCCTGCGGCCACCACCTGCACACGCCCATGTTCTTCTTCCTGCTCCACCTGGCGCTCAGCGACCTGGGCTCCATCTGCACCACTGTCCCCAAAGCCATGCACAATTGCCTCTGGGACACCAGGAACATCTCCTACACAGGATGTGCTGCACAGGTATTTTTCTTTGTGTTCTTCATCTCAGCAGAGCATTTCCTCCTGACCATCATGTGCTACAACCGCTACCTGTCCATCTGCAAACCCCTGCACTACGGGACCCTCCTGGGCAGCAGAGCTTGTGCCCACATGGCAGCAGCTGCCTGGGCCAGTGCCTTTCTCAATGCTCTGCTGCACACAGCCAATACATTTTCCCTGCCCCTCTGCAAGGGCAATGCTATGGGCCAGTTCTGTGAAATCCCACAGATCCTCAAGCTCTCCTGCTCACACTCAAACCTCAGGGAACTGGGACTTCTTGCTGTTGGTGCCTGTTTAAGTTTTGGCTGTTTTGTGTTCATGGTTTTCTCCTATGTGCAGATCTTCAGGGCTGTGCTGAGGATCCCCTCTGAGCAGGGACGGCACAAAGCCTTTTCCACCTGCCTCCCTCACCTGGCTGTGATCTCCCTGTTCATCAGCACAGCCACATTTGCCTACCTGAAGCCCCCCTCCATCTCCTCCCCATCCCTGGATCTGGCCCTTTCAGTTCTGTACTCGGTGGTGCCTCCAGTCCTGAACCCTCTCATCTACAGCCTGAGGAACCAGGATCTCAAGGCTGCAGTGTGGTCACTGATGACTGCATGCTTTCAGGAACATTAAACTGCTGGGTAATTTATGCAAAGTGCTTGTAATAAAACTAATCTTTGATACTTCTTGTTGGTTTCCTTCTGGAGGTTCTGTTTCTTTCTTTTAACTTTTTCGTATTGTCTACAAAGAAATGCCATTTTTTATACCATTTCTCATTTTGTTTCTCTATTCCTTGACTGTAACCACAGACTGTGTCAATGAGGGGCTGCACTCTCTGTGGCTTTAAAAGAACTAAAGGATCTCCCAGAAAAGTTTTCTGCAGAGATGCCCTAGTGCTGCCTTCTCTGGAGCTGCAGCAGCAATGTCTGTGTGCAGAGCTGGGGGCAGATCAGGGCTGGCCCAGCAGCTGTGCCCAGCAGCAGCAGCACTTGGTGTTGCCAGTGCTGCTGCCGTGGCCCTGCCCCGCTGCCCTGGTGGCCCTGGTGTTGCTGCACAGCCTGAGTGCTCTCGGGGCCGGGCACAGCCCTGGGGGTGGCAGTGCCGGGGCTGCAGCAGGGACAGGCCATGGGCACTGCTGGGGCAGCGCTGACGCCTCAGCCCAGGGCCTGGGGGCTCCAGGCTCCTTGCCCAGGCTCTCTCAAGAACACACCCAGGCCAATGCTCAGCACAGAAAACCCCCGTGAGCAGCCCCAGGCTGGCCGTGGGCAGGCTGGGGGCAAACAGCATGGCTGGGGCTCTGCAAGGGCCCTGGGGCAGACGGGAAGGAGCAGCAGAGCAGGGGCTGATCCATCCCCAGTGCGCTGCACAGCCCAGGGCAGCGTCCCAGAGCGTCCTCATGGAGCTGCCAACAACATCCCCCCTCTGCAGCCCTGGCCTCTCCCCCCGCTCACACAGGTGCCCAATCCTTGCAGGCACAGACACAGCAGCACTGGCTCAGCAGCCCCTGTTTGCATTGTACACAGCAGGGGAAGCACCCCCATGCTGTTGGTGTGGGGACATGAACCTGAGGGGGCACAAATGCCATCAGCCCCTGGGGCCAGCAAGGGCTGCGGGACACCAGGGAAACCACTCAGCTTTGTCCTGGCCTCTGCAGTCAGCCTGAAAGTTTGTTCCCATCAGCTGGGAGTTTCCTGTGCCACTGCAGACGCTGTTGCTCAGAGCCAGGGCTGCCTGGCACCCACCCCCAAACTGACCTGAGCATTTCCTTGGCTTAACCTTGGATTTCTTTCCTCGTCCCTGATCCAGATTCCTTCCTATTGCCCTTTGCTGTTCCCTCCCCTGCAAACTGCCCCTCCCTGTTTGCCCCTTCCTCTCTGGCCCCACTCTCCATTGCAGTTCCTGACTTGGCCCCATGGGAACGTCCCTTGGGCAGCAGGATCATCCTACAAGTGCTGCAGGAATTGTCTGCAGGCTCCTGCAGTGCCTGGTGCTGCTCCCTTGCCAGAGGCACCTCAGGCCAGGGGGGCACATCTGGGCTGCTGTGTCTGGCTCTGGGGCTCCCTGTTCTGGGCAATGAGGAGGAG
This sequence comes from Melospiza melodia melodia, assembly GCF_035770615.1. NCBI lineage: Eukaryota > Metazoa > Chordata > Aves > Passeriformes > Passerellidae > Melospiza > Melospiza melodia. Next base: position 7,033,802 of record NC_086200.1, read on the forward strand.
CTGCAGAGGCTCTGCAGGACTGACAGGATGGGCTTTGGGGCTGGCAGCAGAAGCTGAGGGACGTGGGCTGCTGGAGCTTCTGAAGAGGAGGCCCAGGGCTCGTCCTGCAACTGCTCCAAGGGTGGTTCCAGAGAATCCCAGAATCAGCAAGGGTGGAAAAGACCTTTGAGATCATCAAGTCCAACCTGTGCCCTGACACCACCTTGTCTCCCTGAGCCTCCTCTTCTCCCTGATAAATAACCCCAGCTCCCTCAGCTGCTCCTCACAGGACTTGTGTTCCTGACCCCTCCCCAGCCTTGTTGCCCTTCTCTGGACGTGCTCCAGCCCTTCCATGTCCTTCATAAATATGAGGGACCCAGAACTGGAGACAGCACTCGAGGTGTGGCCTCACCAGTGCTGAGCACAGGGGAAGAATCCCTGCCCTGCCCCTGCTGGCCACAGCATTCCTGAGCCAGGCCAGGAGCCATTGGCCTTCTTGCCCACCTGGGCACACTGCTGGCTCATGCCCAGCCTGCTGTCCATCAGTCCTTGCAGGTCCCTTTCTGCCTGGCTGCTCTCCAGCCCCTCTGTCCCCAGCCTGTAGCACTGCAAGGGTTGTTGTGGCCAAAGTGCAGGACCTGAAACGTCGAGTTGTTAAACCTGACCTTGTTGGATTTGGGCCCTGGATCCAGCCTGTCCAGGTCCCTCTGCAGAGCCCTCCTTCCCTCCAGCAGATCCACACTCACACCCAGCTTGGTGTCATCTGCAAATTTTCTGATGCTGGACTCAGTCCCCTCATGCAGATCATCAATGCAGACATTGAAATCCATGCTGGCTGGCGCTGATCTCTCGACCATCCTGTGGGTGCCCTGTGATGGCACTCAGGGTGATCTGTTCCATAACCTTGCCGGGCACCCAGGTCAGGCTGACAGGCCTGGAGTTCCCCAGCTCCTCCTTCCAGCCCTTCTTGGGGATGGGCTCACACTGGCACCTCCAGTCCTCTGGGCCCCCCCTGCTGAGCCAGGGCTGATGGGAAATGATGGAGAGCAGCTTGGGGAGCTCATCCACAGCTCCCTCATCCCCCTGGGATGGATCCCATCTGATCCCACACACCTGTGTGCATCTGAGTGGCTCAGCAGGTCCCCAGCTGCTTCCTCCTGGATTACAGGGGCTGTTCTGCTCTCTGTGCCCATCCACCAGCTCAGGAGAACACTTTTCTTGTGGACAACTTGACTTATTCTTGAAAACTGAGGCTCAGAAGGGGTTAAGTACCTCAGCCTTTCCCTCATATTTGGTAACCACATCTCCCCTAATAATGAATGGAGATTGTCCTTGTACCTCGTTTTGCCATTAATGTGCTTTTAGAAACATTTTTATTATCCTTAACAGACATGGCCTAGTTAAGTCTTAAGCTTTCAGCTCTCTAATTTTCATTCTGCATGAGCTAACAACATCCTGAAACATATCCTGAAATACCTGCCTCTCTATCTGAACGTGATGCATGTTCTGTTTTGCCCCAAATTCCTGCTAAAGGCCCATCACATACAGAACGTCACCTGTTGGCTAAAGTACGCCTCAGAGGAGGAAAATACAAGAGTCCATAAATTAAAAGAGGGAAAGCAAGCTAGTAAAGTAAAAGAAGAAGAAGAGGCTGGGAAGGCTAACAAAAACTGGGACCCCCTTGACCACTTACTTCACCCTACCCTTGCAGTACCTCAAATCCTTCCTCCAATTCCTCTTGCTGTGGACCCAATTCCTCCTCCTCTCCCAGCTGTCATTCCTTTACCACCTCCTAACCCAGTTATACCTCTACCACCTTCCCCTCTACCCTCTCCTTACTCTCTTTACCCTTCACTACTGTTCCCTTACCTCTGCCATCTCATGCACCCCTTATTCACCAGCAGGTTCCGGCTCTGCCTCTCCCAGCACAAACGAGAAGCCAAAAAACATCTCAGAATCTCATGCCCAAGAGTGAAGTTACCCAGTCAGCCTCCACAGCTGATGTTGTAACACCCGGTCCAAAGTGGGTAAAGTGGAAAAATTGTTCCCCCTCAGAGAAGTTCCCATGGGTGGGGTGGCCAAGGAGATTGGATTTGTAAACCCTCCCTTGATTGCGTCTGAAGTTGGAAATTTAAGAAAGAATTGGGAAATTTAGTTGAAGACCCAGTAGGAATAGCAAATCAAATTGATCAATTTTTAGCCCCTAATATTTAGACATGAGGAGATTTGTACATCTTAAACATCCTATTTTCCCCAGAAGAGACTCAAATAATAAGAACTACAGGAATGAAAATTTGTGAGCGAGAAAACCAACCCGGGCCCCAAGGTAACAAAAAATGCCTTTAGTGGAGCCTGACTGGGACCCTAATCAAGAAGAGGGGAGTAGGAATATGAGAGATCACAGATCCCTGATGAGCAGAGGGATGAAAGAATCAGTCCCTAGAGGGAGTAATACCAGGTTAGCGTTTGACGGCACCCAGGAAAAAGATGAGACCCCAGCAACATGGCTTAATAGGCTAAAGCAAAATGTCCAGATTTACTCTAATGTTGACCTAGATAGCCCCAAAGGCCAGATCCTTCTCAACATACAAGTTATAACTAAATCCTGGCCAGATATCAGATGAAAGTTAGAAAGAATAGAGGACTGGCAGGAAAAATTATTAATTAACTGCTGTGAAAAGCCATAAGAGTATATATAAGAAGAGAAGAAGAAAAGACAAAAAATAAAAATTAAAATTATGGCAGCCATAGCCAGAGAAAGTGTGGGAGCCAACAAATACATGCCAGTAGAACCACTTAGAAGAGACAAAGGTTTTATTGGACCAAAAGGGGCTAGGGTTCTACTCAGTGACAAATATTGTTATTACTGTGGAGAGAAAGGACACCTAAAGAGAAACTGTAAGAAAGTCCAATTAGATGAAGCCATAGCCTGGGTGCAAGAAACTCTAGAGTACATCTTAAGAAGAGACGAGAAATATGCGGAATAGGGGTGTCAAGGGTAGTATGCCCTGGGGAATTTAATGAATCATCGAGAAGAGCCCTTTGTAAATTTTGAATTGGTCTCCAGAATGATGAATTTGAAGTTTTAGTTGATAACGGAGCAGACAAGTCATGTGTGACTAAAATACCAACAGGAATCACAGTCGGTAAAAAGGTAAAAAGGTCTGCAATGTACGAGGGGCCAAAGGAGAACCATTGGAGGCCCAGATTATAGAAGATGTAGAAATTAGAGGAAATTCAAGAGAGCTAAGTTCATTTACATCCCCAAGTTAGGTTGTGACTTATTAGGATATGATTTACAAATCAAATTGGGAATTGGAGTATTGCCAAAAGAAGGAAAAACGGTAGTACAAATAATGGTCTTAACTAAGGGAGACATAGATGAAATGAATCCAAATGTGTGGGTGGGGGAGGGAAAAATTGGTTGTTTGAATATTCCACCAATAGATGTAGAGCTGCAGAAAGACATGTCCGCCATTTGGGTAAGGCAGTATCCAATTTCCCCAGAGGGAAAGCAAGGACCAGCCCCAGTAACTGACCAGCTATTAAAGGAAGGATTTTAGAACCATGCATGTCTCCACATAATACTCCCATACTAGCAGTGAGAAAAGCTGATGGAAGGTATCTATTACTACAAGATTCAAGAGAAGTTAATAAAAGAACGGTTGCGAGGCACCCGGTAGTACAAAACCTGTACACATGGTTTTAAGCCAAGTACCTAAGGAGCATGCATGGGTCTCTGTCATGAATTTAAAGGATGTCTTCTGGGCATGTCCCCTGGCTGAAGAGTGCTGGAACTGGTTTGCCTTTGAATGGGAGGACATTGAAAAGAAAAGAAAACAGCAACGAAGGTGGACACATCTTCCCTAGGGGTTTAAAGAACCCCCAACCTCTTTGGCAAGCTTTAGAAGAAGTCCTAGAACACTTTAAACCTGAGAATGGGGTAAATATTTTACAATATGTTGATGATTTATTTGTATTGGTGGACAACAAGACAAACTTAGAAGTTCCAGCGTATTAGCCATCTAAATTTCTTAGGGGAAAAAGGCCTAAAAGTATCACAAAAGAAACTGCAATTTGTGGAACAAGAAGGAACAGATCTAGGACATATAATCACCCAAGAGTATAACAGGTGAAGCCCCAAGAGAATGTTGGGAATTCTGTCCATCCCTGCCCCAAAGACCAAAAGAGACGTTAGAAAATTATTAGGTTTATTTGGGTATTGCAGATTATGGCTTGATCAGTACACTAAAAGTGTTAAATTTCCATATGGCAAATTAAAAAACTCAGAGCCTGTAACCTGGACCTCAAATGACGAGGAACAGCTTCAGAATCTGAAACTTAAATTGTCCTCTGCCCCTGTACTGAGCCTACCAGACCTTAAAAAGATCTTCGACCTATTTGTAAACGTGGAAGAGGGGACAGCTTGTGGAGTCCTTACACAGGACTGGGGAGGATTCAGGAAGCCGGTCGCATCTCTCTCCAAGTTACCAGATCCAGTAGCCAGAGGGTGGCCAGCCTGTGTGCAAGTGATAGCAGCAACAGCCACCCCAATAGAAGACACACAGAAACTAACCTGAAAGGGGAAGATCCGGGTTCATACCCCACACGATGTAAAAGCTGTTTTAAGTCACAAGGCCCCTCAGGGGCTAACCAACTCCCAAATACTAAACCATGAAATAATACTAATAAGTACCAAGGGCCTCGAATTAGCCACTTCAAAATGTTTAAATCCAGCCCAGTTCCTCACAGGAGAGCTGATAACACACCTGGAGCGTGATTGTTTACAAATGATTGAAATGCAGACTAAAGTGAGAGAAGATTTAGAAGATGGGTCCCTCCCATATAGGAGAATTTTATTTACAGATGGATCATCATGAACTGTGGCCAGTAGACAGGTCTCAGGGTATGCAACCGTAGATGGGCAGAACATGCAAGTTGAGGAAAAAGGAAAGCTACCCTCAAATTGATCTGCCCAGTGCTGTGAAATCTGTGCCCTGAAGAGAGGGCTAGATTTACTAGAAAAAGATAAAGGAAAAATCTATACCGACTCCCAGTACGCATTCGGAATTGTCCATACATTTGGAAAAATATGGGAAGAATGGGGGTACCTAAATTCTAAAGGCAAAAATTTAATACATTAGGGGCTAGAAAATTAGTACTAGAGTTCCTAAGGAAACCAATAGATATAGCCAAAGTTCACATAGAAGGACATCAAAAAGGGGACACCCTTGAAATAAAGGGAAATCATTTAGCTGATCAAGTAGTGAAAGAAGTAGCTTTGGAACAGGAAAGTCCAGTTAAAATTCTTAAGATAGAGGGAACACCTAGTAGAGAAAGAAAAGAGGAAAGACCCATCTTTGACGAGAAAGAATTAAGAGAGTTAGAAAAGATGAGAGGACAGCAAAAAGAAAATGGAGAATGGTGGACCCCTGATGGACGGCAAATTTTAAATAAAGCTCCAGCCCGAAAGGTGATGATGGAGTTACACGAGTTGACCCATTGGGGAATACAAGGATTATGTGACCCCTTTCCAAGGGATCAAATGTGCATGGGAGTATGTACCATAGCAAAGGCAGTTACCAAGGGATGTTTAACTTGCCAACAAATCAATCAGAAATTAATGAGAAGAGTACTGTCTGATCTGGGGGAAGAGAGTTGGCCTTGCGGCCGTTCCAAAGCGTGCGGGTAGACATCGCAGAAATGTCCCCTGTTCAGGGATACAGACACTTATTAGTGACCGTGGATCCCCTCACCCATTGGGTAGAGGCGTTCCCGACCCAAACAGAGACAGCCCAAGCAGCCACAAAAGCAATCCTAGAAAACATCATTCCCCAATATGGGTTGATAAATAATGTCGATTCTGACCGAGGTCCACATTTTGCTGCCAAAGTCTTACAACAAGTTGTTGAAGCCCTGGGAATGAAATGGAGGTTGCACAGCCCATTGGCATCCCCAGAGCTCCAGAAGAGTAGAAAGAATGAATAAAACCATCAAAAACACGTTAACTAAATTAGTTACAGAAACCCAGATGAATTGGCTTAATTGTCTACCCTTAGCACTGTTACAAATTAGAACAAGGCCTCGAACAGGTATAAGAGTCTCACCTTATGAAATGATGTTTGGACTCCCCTTCTTGACAACCCCGTATAACACGGGAATTTATCCAGAAGGAGAGACAGCCACCCAAAACTAGCTAAAGGCCATAGGAAGGAGATTCAAAGATGTTAGGAAAAAGGGTTATCTCCCTCAAACCTCTCCCTTAGACACTAAGGGACATAACATCAATCCAGGGGACTGAGTGTTAGTTAAATCATGGAACTCTGCACCTTTAACCTCTAAGTTTGAAGGCCCTTTTCAGGTCCTACTCACCACCAATACAGCCATACGACCCAAGAGAGGGGGTGGACACATATAACCCAGACTAAAGGACCTGTACACCTCCCACTGAAGAGTCAAAACCAACCACATCCCCTACTAAGTCTTCTAATGAATGGATTGTGACTAATCACTCAGACAATCTAAAGCTAACCCTCCAGAGGAGACCTAAAGACTATTGAAGACTGTCTATGGTCAAAAACTTGTTAAGAACTGTTTAAATAATCAAAACTTGTTAAGAACTGTGGAGAGCATTATTAATAATTGGTTAGCTGAGAAAGGCCACACTGAAATAATGCCACTGGTTAAGTTGAAGGAGAAAAGTCAGCAGTCAGCAAGCTAAAAGGAAGAGTCAGCAGTGACCTTGCTGCAACATGAGGATAGGGAGTTGAGATTAGTCCTGAATATATCCTAAGAATATGTAGAAAGTATCAAAAGTAGAACCATAGGAATGTAGAAGTAGGCGTAGGTGCCGATATGTAAGCTGACCAATCCTGAGCTCAACTTTTGCAATATGTATGAAGCTCATTATTAACTGTATTTAACCCGCCATACTGATCAATAAAATCGAGCCTGTGATGATCAAACTGATGTCCTGGTTCCCTTCCGTCGACAAATGGTGGAGAATGCGGGCATAACCAAATCTCTGCCCTTTTTCTCGGATTAAAAGAAAAAGGGATTACGCCACGGTCCGGAAGTTGGGTTTGGGTCCCAGCAGCCGGGACGGTGCCGGAATTTGAAGCACCCTTAAGGTTCACAACTGTGACTTAAGCCAATACGTGTCCGCCGGAGCCTGAAGAGCTGCAACAGCGCGCGCTGATTAATAGGTATGGATAGGCAAGCGGCATATGATTTATTCACCACCTATTTAGAGCGGCGTGGGATAAAAGGGATAGATTTAAAAAAGGAGTTACCAGGGTTATTAGCTTATGGCCATGCTAAGGGTATCTTTTCTAATCCTCATACAGTTCATGAGTTATCAGAGTGGAGAAAGTTTGGGGAAATATTGTGGGATACAGTACTAGACGATGATAAGTCAGCAAAGAAATTCGGGAAGTTATGGCGGGTGGTGTATAACACGTTACTTCAGCAGGTCTCTGAGAGAAAGGCAGCAGAAAGGGCAACAGAAGCTCATAAGAGGAATATAGGGTATGGTCGTGAAGATGATCCCCTGGCACCTTCTGTAACTAAGGTACTTATGCCTAAGAGTCCCCAGCAAAGTGGTGTGGAGGATTTCTCTATAGGCGCAGTGGAACCGTCTGCACCTTTCCTGTCAGAGGGGGAGGGCGAGTCGGATGGTGGGGGTAAGAGCAAACCAGCTTTGCCTTCGCCACCAGCTTCAGGTGGGTCAGATGGTGGGGGTTGGAGCAAGCCAACTTCGCCTCCGCCGCCAGCTTTGCCTCCGCCACTACCTCTCAGTGAGCCGGCTCCAGTTTCACTGTCAGCTCCAGCGGGGGGGCCGCTTCCCCCGCGCGAGCCAGCCTCTGCTCCACTGCCTTCCCTGTGCGAAAGCTCGGGGTCTGTACCAAAGCGCCAGCAGCATAGCACCCTTAAAGGGCCAGATCCCATCCCAGGGGCACACCGTGATCCATGGGGAGAGATGGCTAAACAGAGGAGAGAAGCTTGAGCTGCTTTAGCGAAAGAAGTAATGCAAATGAGAGATGGTGAAGCGGTAGAAATAGCTTCTAGTCTTGCATGTCCAGTTACATACACACCACACTATGATGCACAGGGGAACCTTACGCATAATATAGCAGAATATACTCCCTTAGATTGGAAGCTGTTAACTCAGCTACGTTCTACAGTTAGTCAGTTTAGAGTAAAAAGTGAACCTGTTAAGCAAATGTTAGACTATCTTTTTAATACTCAAGTTTTATGTCCTAATGATTTAAGAAGAATAGTTCAGTTGATATTTACTCAGCATCAGCAGTTATTGTTTAATGCACATGACCCATTACATGGAGTAATAGTAAAGGAGCTGATAGGCTTAGAAGCATTTTTACGTACAGAGGCACAGATGATATTGAGAGCTGATAAACTTACAGAGTCTATGTAGTTAGTGCATGCTGCAATAGATATGGTTAAAGAGCCAAGAGAGTTACCAGCTTATATAGGTATTAAGCAAAGAAGAGAAGAATCATTTAGAAATTTTATCGATAGAACAGCTACTGCTATAGATCGAGCTAGTGTTGCAAGGTGCGATTGAAGCAAGTGTGCCTTGCAAAATAGCAATCCAGCAACCCAAAGAGTGTTAGCTACTTTAGAAGCAAATTAGACTATTGAAGAAGCATTAGAGCGAATGGCATTAATGCCAACAGCTTCACAGGCATTTATAGCAGAAGCCTTAAAAGAATTAAGATTGGGGTTGCAAAAGCATAGTCTACTCAAAATCGAGTGTTAGCTGCTCTTGCTCCTCTCCGAAGAAACTCACTGGCAGTCACGTAAAGAAGCTCGAGACCATTCATCAAGTGTTACCGATGCAGCAATGAAAAACAGACACAAGTTGCCTCAGTGACATCAGAGACACCAGCTGCTGCCGTAACATCGCTGCTACCTCCTGTCTGCAACCCGCAACAACCGGGAGCCTCAGCTTAAACTTATCAGCAGCAGTAGACGTCACACTAATGACAAACCAACCTGAGAAGATACCCACTAGAATAAAGAGTCCTCTTATACTAAATAGACAAACATGTAGAGCATTATTGCTGAGACGTTCCTCTATAACTATGTTGAAATTATTTGTTTTGCTTAGTGTTATTGATGCAAACTTTACAGGAGAAATACAAATTATAGCTTACACCCTTTATCCTCCGATTAAAATTACAAAAAGACAACGCATTGCACAATTAGTACCACTGTCACAAATGACATCAAGAATACAATCATTTACTTGGCAAGCACGAGATAAAAAAAGTTTTAGCTCTACTAGTGTTACACTTTTAACTGTAGATTTACAAAATAGACCAAAACAAAAAGTTAAAATTACCTATGAGCATCAAAGCATAACCCTTTATAGATTATTAGATACAAGAGCAGATACTAGCATCATTTCTCCAGAAGCCTAGCCACAACATTAACCTCTATTTCCTTCATCAAACATGCTCACAAAAGTAAAAAAATTTACATTAGCAAGCAAGTCGCCGTCTTTGTCTGTGTGCATTGAGAATCAACAAATATCTGCTGTGTTTTCAATTGTTCAACTGCCTCCTACAGTTTCCTGCTTAATTAGAAGAGACATTTTAACACAATTGAGAGTAGTGTTAACTAATCAGCACCCTTTAGAGTAATTGCCATTGCTTAGACTTTCCCCATTCCACTCACCTAGAGAACAGATACACCAGTGATAGTTAAGCAATAGCCATTAAAAAGAGAGAGTCTTATGCATGCCCATGAATTAGTACAAGAACAATATACAAAAAGACACCTGTGACTGTCCACAAGCCCTTAGAATACACCTATTTTTGTAATCAAAAAGAAATCAGAGAAATATCGTTTGATACACGATTTGAAAGCTGTAAATGACCAAATAAAACCAATAAGAGCCTTACAGCCTAGTCTTCCAAATCCAGCTATGATTCCAGAACACTAACCACTTTTAATTATTGACCTAAAAGATTGTTTTTTCACTATTAACCTGCATCCTAATGACATGAAGAAATTTGCTTTTACTTTACCAGCAATAAATCGTAGAGAACCAGATAAAAGATTTAAATAGACATCTCTTCCGCAGAGCATGCGCAACTCTCCCACTTTATGTCAGCTTTATGTTGATGCTGCATTACAGCCACTACGTCGTAAATAGCCAGCAACTATAATATATCATTACATAGACGATATTTTGTTTGCACAGCAAAAGCCATTCTCCTCTTTACAGATTAACACCATTAAAAATACTCTTGCTGCATATTCACTTGTTATTGCTACAGAAAAAATTCAAACTACAAAGCCCTAGAAATATTTGAGATAAACTTTAACAGATCAAATAGTGATATCACAAAAATTAGAATTACAATTAGACATTAAAACTCTACATGATGCACAAAAGTTGCTGAGAGACTTACAGTAACTGAAGCCTATTGTGAAAATACCAAATCACTTATTAGAAGCCCTATAGCCTTTGTTAAAAAGTGTAGACCCTACTACTCCTGTACACCTGACAAAAGAGCATCATCTTGCCTTGCAGCAAATTAGTAACTGTGTACAGCAAAGGTATGTGTCTCGTCGACAACTCAACCACCCCATTGACCTTACTATTTGGAATAGCCCTTGCCACTTGCTTGGTGCTCTCTCTCAGTTGCAAAAGAAAACGGGAGAGATACGGGTGTTGGAATGGTTATCACCACCACTACAGCATAAGAAAACAATATCTTCAAAAATTGAACAATTGGCTGCATTAATCAAAAAGGGGCGTCTCAGAATTCTTGAAGTGGATGGTAGAGAACCTGCTACTATTAGATTACCTATGGAAAAAGAAACCTTGGACTGGTACTTGATAAATTCAAAGAATTTACAAGAAGCATTATTGATGTCACCTGCTAAAGTAGAGACTAGTAAATTAGTGCCTAGAGTTTTGAAATGGATGACAGAATGGAACTGGATTACTCGACCTTTAAGAGAAGAAAACCCCATAGAAGGAGCTATTACAGTTTTTACAGATGCAGGAAAGAAATCAAGGCGTGCTGCTGTTACCTGGCAAGAAAAAGGACAATGGAAGCATCAACTCCTCACAGCAGACCCTGCAGATAGCTTACAAACTTTGGAATTGTTAGCAGTAGTATGGGCGGTGTCCAACTTACAGGAGCCTTTAAATGTGGTCACAGACTCTATGTATGTTGCAGGAGTAGTCAAACGAATAGAGGAAGCAGCAATTAAGGAAGTGAATAATAAACGATTGTATGAGTTACTGATACAGTTAAGGAAGGCTTTACGAGAAAGAAAGGCAGCATATTCTGTGATTCATATTAGGAGCCATAAGTAGTCTGAAGGTTTAGGAGAGGGGAATGAACGTGCAGATAAATTGGTTACCCTACCCATTGATAATTCTTGTCCTATTGACAAGCACACATTAGCCAGAGAAGCACATAGTAGATATCATCAAAATGCAAGAGGTTTAGCAAAACACTTTGAGCTGAGATTGTCAGAAGCCAAAGCCATTGTCAGAGCATGTCCAACATGTAGTTATCATAATGGTGGGATAAGTCTAGGCATCGGGGTTAATCCTCGAGGTTTAAAAATAAATGAGATATGGCAAATGGATGTTACACACGTAGCTAGATTCGGTAAAGTCAAGCATGTGCACGTCACCATAGATACATACAGTCATTACATATGGGCTACGGCTCAGGCAGGACAGAAAGCTATACAGGTTATCAGACATCTGTTAAGTTTTTTCGCTGTTATGGGAGTTCCAAAGAGTATCAAAACAGATAATGGTCGAAGTTATGTAAGTGCTAGGGTCCGGAAATTTTTGAATCAGTGGTCTGTTAAGCACGTGACAAGTATTCCACACTCTTCTACTGAACAGGCAATAGTGGAAAGAGCAAACGGTACCCTTAAGCAGTATATTGAAAAACATCAAGATTTGACAGATCCACAAGCATGTTTGGCTAAGGTTTTGTATGTGATTAATCATTTATGCATTTTTGGAGAAGACGAATGCAATGAAACCCCCTGCAATGAAACATCATCCAAGGTCAGGTCAGGAAAATACTAAGGAAACAGAGGTCTGGGTTAAGTATAAGAACCCAAGTACAAGATTATGAGAAAAACCTGCAAAAGTATTATATTGGAGTCGGGGGTATCTTTGTGTTTCCTCACCTACAGGGCCTTTGTGGGTGCCTGCTAAGTGGACTAAACCTGTTTTTGATGCAGCCTCTGGTGGATTGCCTTACAGAGGAGGACAAGGAGCGACTGGGGAAGAAACTGCTTCTAGTCCTACAACCACTACTGTTACAATTGAAGGGGTACTCGGAAGCGGTGGACAGAGCACCGACACGTCACTACCGGACGGCCCAGGAGTTGATTCGTTTCATTGACTCATTATCAACTTTTCACTTAACAGATCCAGCGAAACTACATTGCCTTGACTGTCACAATCCACATTGTGCTGCCTGGATAGCTCTACGTTGTGGGGGTTGTAAAAGAACTTTTTGGATAGAACAATCATTATTATGGGATTTGTGGTGTCATACCTGTAAACACGAGCACACGTGGGGTAAAAGCTGGCAAGATGAATTAAGGAGACAAACGGGGCAAAACGCATATATAGCTTTAAATCTTTATGAGTCTCCTGAACAGAAGGTTCTTGCTTATTATCGATGGGAAATACAATGTATTGTAAATAGAATTAAGGTTCAAAGTCAATCACGTATAGTTTCTATAAGGTGTAGGAAATTAGTGCCTTTAACACAGCATTCAGTTGTAGGACCCTTCCAAGGGGATCCTGATAGAGCATTAGATTGCTGCGTTGATAAGTTGCAAAAATTAAGTTTGAAAGTGGCAGGACCAGTGAAATTAGGAGCAGCAAGATTGAAGACAGATAAGAAGAAGAAGGCAAAAAAGGGAACGGTCTCATTTGAATAGGGGTATCAGTGATTGCTAATTAATTTTCTATGATTAGAACAATTTTGCTGTTGTGGGACCCTCGGGAGGATATAGTTGTTGAGGAGGATAACGAACAAGAACTACGATTACGAAATAAGATACACCTTGTGTTAAAGAAAGACCTTGAGCTGTTAGCCTCATATAGTAAAAAGGCTGAAGAGGCTTTGCGATCACCACCATTGAATTGGTTGCTTTGGGTTGAAGATACACAATTTTCTACTGGTCCTTACTTACATTCGCTTCCTTGTTATGTTTGCAAAAAGGATAAAGATAAATGCTATGCATGGGTAGCTTTGCATTGTGCAGATTGTAATCAGGTTTATTGGTATTCACAGAAGTCATTGGGATATTTATGGTGTACATCTTGTTTTGGAAAGTGGATTCGAAATCATATCTGGGTTAGAGCTCTTGAACAAAGTACTGGCCTGCCAGGACGGACAGGATTACAGCTCTTTGAGAGTGCAGAACAAGTGGTTATAGCATATCTTAGGTGGAAGTTACAGGAAAACCTTAGAATATTTGAAATTACTAAAGCCTCACGCATCATAGCAGCTCGCTGCAAAGCTGATTTGCCTTCAAACTTACCTCGTGCTATACTTGTGAGCAAGGATGCTGATTTAGAATTAGATCAGTATATTCAAGAATTGACTCAGCCTTACAATAGACAATCTAGCAAACCAGGGAAAAGACAGCGAAGAAAGGAAAAACAACGTAAGCAGAGGGAAGAAAAGGAGAAGCAAAGCAAGCAGAAAGAAAAATGAGGTTTGTTTCTGTAATACTGCTCAATGCTGTAGCAAGTGAAGCAGTAGGAGTAACACACTTTAGTCAACCAAGGGAAAATTTATGGGTAACGCTTGCTAATCAAACTAACCAATCATCACTTTGTCTTAGTCTTGGAGGAGTCACTAACCCATTTCGAACATGCCTGGTGGGACTGCCGGTGTGGTCTCCTGGAGAATTTTGTAGTTTGATAAACAATCAAACCTTATGTATGTCTAACATGTCAAACATCACATTGCCGGTGCAACAAGGGTATACTGCAGGTCAGAGTGATGGCTATCGTCAATGCTTACTAATCCAATCACTTAACACCTCTTTGCATTCTCCTCCTGAAGAGTTGGATCTTTTTGGAAGTACAAATGCCAGCATATCTAACACTACAGCTGGTGGATGGTTCAGCTTCAAACTTTTGGGTGCTCAGAATTTAAACCAACCTAAAGAAACATGGGCCACCCTAGATTCATCCCTGAATGTGAGTGAATTCTCTCCACAGCATTACAGTCAATGTAACGGCACAAATATCACAGCACCAATGAAATTACCCACAGGAATATTTTTGATTTGTGGAGACAGGGCATGGAATGGTATACCAGCTAAACCACAGGGTGGACCCTGTTTTTTGGGAAAATTGTCACTGTTTCATCCTAATGTGTCCTTGCTAATGCAGCTGAGTCAAAATTCAAACAGGAGAAAACGTAGCATACATGACTTAGACTGCAGCAAGACAGGAGATCCACGGTTTTGGGGCACATTCAAACAGGTGGTGGTTTCAACTATCTTGCCAGGACGATCTGCCAATAAAGCCATGAATTTAGCAAAACAATTAGGATGCTGGGCAAGGGATGAGCTGAACAAGACATCACAAATTCTAGACATGTTAACTGCAGATGTGCAAAGTGTTAACCATGCTGTTTTGCAGAATAGAGCTGCTGTAGATTTTTGCTCTTAGCACAAGGACATGGATGTGAAGAGTTCGAGGGAATGTGTTGCATGAATCTGTCTGATCATTCAGTGTCCATTCACACTAAGATAAAAGAGTTACAACAGGGACTTCACAAACTTAAGGAAGAAGACAGTTTAGGAATTGACGAATGGCTTAAAGGCTTAGGACTTGGACCGTGGCTGAGGAACCTTGTGATCTATGCTATAGGATTTCTGGGTGTAATTTTACTGTTTTTGCTTTTTTTGCCTTGTATCTTTAACTGTATCCAAAACATGGTCAGCCGTACAATAGCAAAAACCTGGCAAACTAATCTCCTTGCACAAGAAGAAAACGGGGGAAATGTGGAGAGCATTATTAATAATTGGTTAGCTGAGAAAGGCCACACTGATATAATGCCACTGGTTAAACTGAAGGAGAAAAGTCAGCAGTCAGCAAGCTAAAAGGAAGAGTCAGCAGTGACCTTGCTGCAACATGAGGATAGGGAGTTGAGATTAGTCCTGAATACATCCTAAGAATATGTAGAAAGTATCAAAAGTAGAACCATAGGAATGTAGAAGTAGGCGTAGGTGCTGATATGTAAGCTGACCAATCCTGAGCTCAACTTTTGCAATATGTATGAAGCTCATTATTAACTGTATTTAACCCGCCGTACTGATCAATAAAATTGAGCCTGTGATGATCAAAATGATGTCCTGGTTCCCTTCCGTCGACAAAGTAAGAAGTTTTTTGGTTTTTTTTCTTTTGTGTGTTTTGTTTGCCGTTAACGAGAAGGCTTTTTTCCTGAAGAAGAGGCTGCTGTAGAGAAAGCTTTTATCTAAACCCAGAAAGTTTAGAAGGAAAGCGAATCGTAAAAGTTAATGCAGTATTATCTTTCTTTTATTATCTATGCTATTAAGAAGTCCTTTCCAGGTACTACTGAAGCAACAATCAAAATCACGGAAAGAGAGTGAATTCATGCCAGCAGAATCAAAGGACTTGTGAAGAAACTTGAGGAACGGACTATCATATTTAAACCGGGTGATACTGAACTGACTTTCCAATGGGGACTGAGTGGTAATGGTTTGAGAAAACCCAAATGATCCAAGAAATGTACAAAGAATAACACTGAATTAAGAAATAAGATAATGCTTATATCACTGGATTTGAGCACTGCCTGAATAAAACATCTCCTTGGGGGAGGAATACCTCAGATAGAAAGATCAAGAACGTTTTTGTATTCTGACCTTAGCCCTAGATTTGTACAAGGGAGAAGGGGAATTACTATTTCCATTAGTAAACTTTACTTGATTCATTCCAATACTGGACATGCTAGGTGGGTTATAAGTAAATGCTTAAATTGTAAGAGTAATTAGTGTTGTGATTCGCAAAATTTATGCTCTTATTACAAAAAGTGTTAAAGTACTGACTTGGTTTTGTGGATGGGAATTATTAGTGCCTGTTAAATGAGAGATACCTGAGGAACAGTCAGAGACCACAGTTAAAGAGTGTCAAAAACAATTTGCCTAGCAATTAGTTAAGAGAAAGTGACAAGAAAATAGAGGGCAAGACCAGATTGGCCTCTGTATTTCACCACCAAGAAGATCAAATAAACCTGCTGTGGGTTGCAACCTCACAGGCATGGGAGGTGGGAGTATAAGCCATACTGGACCTCTGTTATTCCTGTTTCTGGCACTCACTTGTTGTCTTTTCCCTTTCGGGATACCAGCAGGATTGTGTCACAAATGCTACAGAAAGCATCACATAGAAAGAAACCAAAGTTCCTCCTTTATTACACACACCTATGTCAACAGCCACTGTTATAACCCATCCAAATTAAGAACTTGTAGGCAAAACAGAGTAAATTATTAGATTACAAGAAACTTAAGAAAAAGTGCAATAGATTTAGAACTGAATGTCCAAAAGGAGAGAGATGGATTTGTTTTAAATTTAATCTTGAAGATGCGGTTCAAGATTTGGAAAAAAACCCCCAAATAATAAAGGAAAAGGTAAAATCAGCACAGCAATCTAACTCTGTATTGACTCCAAATTATCTGTTGAATTGTATTACAAGACTCCAAGCAGTTACAGAAATGATAGCAAATAAGGCTGCCCAGGCATTAGAGTTAACATTAAGTCAGCTAAGCCAAACAAAAACTGTAGGGTATCAGAAAGGTTCGCTTTAGACTGTTTATTGGCCAAAGAAGGGGGTGTTTGTGGAAAGTTCAATATATCAGATCGTTGAAAATTGATGACCACAGAAAAGTCATTCTAGCAAAAGCAAAAGAAATCAAAAAGAAAAATATATACGCATATAACAACCCAGGTACCAGTCCAAAAATTAGAAAACAATGTTAAAATCTAGCTGGTGGGGTAATGTATTAGAAGAAATTAAGATCTTTCATTTGTGTTACAACTGTTTTTATATTTCTTTCTTGTGTAATCCCGTGTTTTATTTTACCAGCATAGTCCAGAAGATATAAGTAGAAAAAAAATATTGCTCAAGCCAAATGATTTACAAAGAGTAAGAGTGGGGATTGTGAAAAATGCATGTATTTTATGATTGGCTTTTCGCAAATATTAAAATGAATATTATATGTGTTGTGTTAGAAAGCAATGCTGTATTAATTTTCTTAAGCACTGTGTTAAATATAGTTTTAGGTTATAAAAATAGAAACTATGCTATGTAAGATGCTTTGTTTAACAGAAAGGGCTTGCAGCGAGATAGCAGCCACAGGACATCTAAATCTTTCAGAGAAAGGGAATTTATTGCCTTCTTATCAGAAAAAATGAACTTCTTCTCACCTTGGAGGCACTGTTAGGATTAGAAGGAAAGAAGTTGACAATGACCAGACAGAATCCTGTATTTGAATGGAATTTATGCATCATGTATGAAGTATATGAATATGCAACAGGCTATTGTTCTTAAGGGTTAATCCTTTGTTAATGGGTGTCCTTTTTCAGGCTCCTGATGCCCAGAAAAAGGTACCTGGACATCCGTAACTCTTTGTTTTTATTGTCTCATATTGTCTTAATTCAATTTATCCAAATTGTTATTACTCTAATTGTGTTACTATTTTTATAACTATTTTATTACTATGAAACTTTTTAAAATTTTAAAAACAAGTGATTGGCGTTTTTCACACTGACTGTTCACCGCTGCCAATGCTCACAGTATTCTCCTAACACACTTGAGCTTCCTGTCTTTCAGTGAGAGAAAGATTCAGCTAAAGTCAAGGAAAGAGGGCAGGGGAGATGGAAACCTTCCCTTGGGATGCTTTTAGGAAGGCCTGAAGGGACCCTGCCTTTCCTTAGAACAGAGGTGGTCACCATGCATGGTGTTGCCTGACCTGCCCTAGGTGCTCCTCTGTTCCAGAAGGACTTTTGCCCACTTCATCACTTGTCTGTCCCTCCAATTCCAGGGCCTCAAACCTGCTCTGTGAGATACTAAACCTGTAAGTCAGCTGTAAGTTTTCAGAATATGGCACTGACCATGGCTCTAAGTAAGTTTTTTTAATCAGGCTTACAATATATTTTGAGAAGAAGAAGGAACAGAAGGGGTAGATACCACACAAGAATCCAGCAGAGTCTTCCCAGCTTTTTTGTCTGGGTTCTATGAAGCACAATGCCCAGTGCTTGCCTTATGCTGTCTTTTCATGTGTTCTGGTGACCAGAACCATCCCATGGCCAGGCCCAGGATAATTTGGGTGCCAAAGTCCCATTGCCTGCAAACATCACACTCTTTTTTACCCAGCTGGTGCTCAGCTCAGCATATTTGCTGAGACAACTTTAGGACTGTTTTCCTTAACTTGGCAGTTCTAGCAGATGTCCTTATGGCCCCTAAATTCTGCATCCTTTGTGTCCACTATCAATGGGCATCCTTCTTCCCAAGCTTTGTCAACCTCCCTCTGGGTCTGAGATCAGTGAAACGGGCCCAGCCCTGAGTCTTAAAGACAATTCTAGCAACAACTACTTTGCTTTTCTAATACCTGGCCATCACTTCGAGCTTGTAGGCTGCTATGTGTGTCACAGGTTAAATGTCTCTTCCTGTTGATCAGGCTTGGAAGCGTGGACAGCCCAGGCATGACAGGATATGTTTTCTTCAGGAAATGGGACGTAGGGCCCAGCTTGCAACAGGTCCAGGCCCGCGCCTTCCAGAGCGCCAGAAGGTTCGCGGCGCCATTGCAGGGCTCAGGGCGCCTCCTTGTGGGCAAGAGTCGCCTCGACAGCGCGGGCGCCGCGCGGCGGGGCCAGAGGGCGGGAAAGGGCGGGCGGGTGTGAGGGGCGGGGAGGTTCGTGCCTAGAGCCGAGCCCGCGCTGTACCTCGGCGCCTTCCCGGCTCGGTGTTGGGAGCGAGCCGCCGCTGCTCGGGCTCTGGGAGAAGCGTGCGGCCGCTGCGGAGTCCCAGCCCGCAGATCTGGCTGCTGGCGGAGGCTGCAGTGCAGAGCTGCCATGCCAGAGCTGCCGTGCGCCGTGGCACTGCCCGAACCCCTGGCAGAGCCGGGCTGGAAGTGCCGACAGCTGAGGGAAGCCCTGCCATGGCAGCGCCCCAAGCTCTTGTTTATCCCACAGAAAGAGAGGATCAGCACCTGGAGGTGACTGCATCATTCCTGGAAAGGGACTATCTGCTTACAGTTGCGATGTCTGGCAGCAAGCAGGACGGCGCTGGTGCCAGGGAGCCAAGTGAGGGCAAAGCAGCCCTGTGACAGCCTGGCCCAGGGGCTCTTGTGGCAGCAGGCAGCGTGGGGATCAGAACAGAGGCAGGGGGAGGCAGGAGCTGCTCGGCCATGCCAGGGCTGGGAGCCTCCTTCCTGCCCAAGTGGGGCCCAGCTGGGCGAGGGGGCAGCTCCTGGGACAGCCGTGCCCGCAATGGCCCCTGCTCTGCAAGGCCTCCAGCGCTGCCCATCAGCCAGGCAGGGACAGAGCAGCCTTGGGGCCGATGCTGCTGCAGGCTCAGAGCCCCGCACAGCTGCTCATGCCCGGTGCCATTGGCTCTGTCCCCTGCAGCCTGCATGCTGTGTCACCGTGCAGAGGCTGAGCCCTGTGCCTCCCCTGGCCCTGGCAACTGTTCCTGTGCTGCTCCTGCACTGCCCAGGGCACCCACGGGCCCTGCTTGGGCCGCACGCAGACCAGAACCAGCTGGGGCTGTGACAGCTCTGCTGCTCTGGGCCCAGCCCTTGGGCAAAGCACCCGCCTGTCCCTGGGCTGGGGGCAGTGCCCAGGCTGGGCTTGGCAGAGCCCGTCCGCTCCTGGAGGGCTGGGGGCACTGCTCTGGCCTGGCCTGGCCCGGCCCTGGGGTCCCTTGGCATTCCTGCTTGCCCTTGCATCCACCAGGGATGGGCTGCAGCTCAATGGCCCCGGCCTGGCCGCACACTCAGGCCTGGAGCCTTCCCATGGCTCCCCAGGGCACGAGAGCCTCAGCCCCAGCTCCCAAACACGACCTAACAGGGTTTGCTGATACTGATCCCTGTTAGACCTTTGAAAGCATGTTGAAAGTAACCTTGTTTGGCAACTCCTTCAAGGAACAAACGTGATTCGCTTCTAATCAGTAAAAACTTTATTGGTTTGCTTGCACTTCCTATAGGGCATCCTAATGCTTCCTTTGGCGTTCCAGAAAATAATGAAAATCTAACAAATTCGAAAGAGAAGTTCTTGAATCCACTATGAGGAGAAGTCTCTACATTCACTATCCTTACATACACTTAAGTAGCTGCTCCTGTAACACACAAAGATGTAGTGGTTTACCTGACTGGACCACACAACAGGATGTTATACACACTGCTACACTAAAAAACTTCTCTTCCCTGTTCATCACAAATTTAAAGCTCTTCTCGAGGTCCTGACTTAATTTTACATGCACATTCATACCTGCAATCCCTCCCCATGCTCAGTTTTCACCTAGACTTACCAGGGAACAGATGTTCCATACTCACCTCAAGCAATAATCTACGTCTGTCTTCCTAACCCTCTTTTTCTTCACTGACTTCTACTAATCTACAAAATAACTTGGACCCTCTGCACAAAAGAAACATCCAATTAATAGCCTTAAAGACTTGTGATTGTGCTGCTACTTCTAACAATCTTGACCACCACAGCACTAAAATCAGAAATCAATTCTTCACATCCTTCCTGTTCTCCTGCCCCCACCACGCCTTGGCTCCAGCAGAAATGTTCCCTACTGCAGCCTGGTGTGCTAAGAACAATCAAAGGCAGCAGCACTTTCCCTCAACATGCTGCAATCTGAATTGCAGTGAAATTGCAGCTGTTGCATTAGAAGCTCAGCACCAGCACCCCACATCTTCCCCCAGAACTGAGGCCTGCTGAGGCCTGAGCTCTCCATTTCAACACACCCTGTAAATCAGGCTGCCTGGAAGATTGCAGGCTGGTAACTGTGTGAACACAGCAGTGCATTTCAGCAGAGTTATGGAATCAGTCTCATGGAAGGCACATCCTTTAAGCTTAAGACTCTATTCTACAAAATCTAGCCAGCAATTGTTTTGGTGGCCTGTGCAGGTTTTGGGGACTGTGCATGTTTCCTTTGGATGTTGTTTTCTTTGTTTCTAAATACAAAATTCACTGGATTCAGAAGCAAAACCCCAGATTCATTAGAACAAAGAACCACAGGGACATATGTGGCTGACAAGAACACTCCTCATTTCTAATAGTAACACCAGAAAGAGAGGAAAAAGATAAAGATGATTTAAATACCCGAAAGGATCCGAAATGACTACATAAGCTGTCAAGTGACTAAGTTTTTGGTAAACTCTAAAAGTCCAGATTCCTATTCGGTAATTGTCTGAAAGAAAAGAAAGCCAGAAAATCTGGTTGACCTTTATTTTGCCAGGACTTTCTCACGGGATTCTACCACAACTTGGATCACAAGTGAGGGTGGCAAATTTTGACTAGAAAACTTTGATAACTAGGCAGCATTTTTTCCTCCTCACTGAATTACAGGAAGGGTTTAAAAGGAAAAAAAATATAAAAGAGCGTAAAGAAATTCTATCATACCTCTTAGGCGTTCATCATCTTTGGAGAACAAAAAAAAAAAACTCTAGCACTTCCTGTGCATGGTAAAGAAAGAAACCTAGAAAAGGACAAAGGGATTTGAGCATCCTAAATTGTACTATCAAATTTCATGAACACAAGTTAATCCTGTAGTGCTTCAGAGAAATGCCATACATTGAAAAGCTTTATTCCCTAGAAACCAAATAAATCTTTTTATTTTCCAAATCCTCTTTTAAAGAGAAAACTGACTGTGTCTTTGGCTTTTGGCCAAACTCAGTTTGGAGTTGGTCAAACCAAAATGACCCAGTTAATTTCCTGTGCTCTGCTCTTTCTTTCCATATTCACATTCACATCCAATGGGTTGCTGGGAGTTTTGACTCTGTGCAGCACAAACGGTTTTCTAAGATGACTTTCATTGCTCAGAGGTGTGCAATGTCAGTTTCCCATTCCCTGAGTGCTGCTATTAATATTCCCACAGCATCCAACTACTACAGCCAAGTAGACAACAAAGAGAAATGGAACTTGCATTTCTTGGTCCTGTTCAATTTCTGACATCTCAGGCTCATCGTCACCCTCAGAACTGCTGTCCTGGAAACGTGGATCCTCTTGCCATGTGGCTTTTACTGGCTTTATTGTCCCAAGCGCGTGAGGCTCTGCAATGACAGCACCAATAGAGAAAAAAAGCCAAAACCAGATTATTCCTCTAATCATCAGGAAGAATTCCTCCTTTCACGTGAAATACTTACAGTGGAGAAGAGAGATTTAGGAAGGACAGAATCTGACCCTGCCAGATTTTCTAAGCTACATTTCTGCTCCACTTTGTATTTTCCACTTTGTTCCAGGGATCCCTTATGTATTCTTAAACATTTCTCATTGCATTCAGAAGACACTGAATACCTTTTCAGTTCAGCACAAGTCTGGGGGGCTCATTGCTTTGTGCAGTTGCGTTGGGTTTTTTAATATTTTGGGTAACTTCGCGGGGTTTCTTTTCTCTCCTACATGACTGGGACTTGAGTTAATGTTGTTTCATCTTCATTTCAGACGGCCTCATTTTATCTAAGGTTAGGACACCCCAATGATCATGTGTCATTCCATTTCCTTTTTCTAAAGGTCCAAGAGTAGAATTCAGTAACAAACAGAATGTTCATGGATCTTGGGGCCAGCTCTCGGACTTTGTTCCTCCCTCTACATTAACGCACATTTCCTTAAAAGCCTTGTGAGTTCCTATGAAACTTGATATGACTGGTGTGTCACCTTTTTCCCTGTTTGAGGAATTCAGGGCATGAGAACAAGCTTTTTCACCACTCAGCAAAAACCCCCAATGCCTTCTCAAAGCATGCCTTTCAGAATTCCTGAGATGCAAGCATGAGGCACCTCTCAATAATCTACCACAACCCTAGCAAGCAGAAATGAAGATCAAAATGCTTCTGCCTAATTACTGACTTCTGTTGCTGAAAATCCCCTGCATCCTGACCTTTTTTACACCATATTGCCCTACAGTGCCTGCCAGAAGCTCTTCCTTAGCAATGGCACTGTTAGAAGGGTTCTGCTGTTACCTTCTTTGATGCCCAACTCCTCTGTGCCTCCAAAGAAAGAAAACTTGAAGTAACTCGTCTCCTGAGCTGCATCATCCTCAGGCAAAGGTCCCAAATGGTCATCTGGGGCAGAGTCCTGTGCATCCTCTTTGTCCCAGGGTATTTCCTCAGTCTGGTTTGCTCTTTGAAGGTCTTTCAAAGAATAAACCAGAATAGACGGAGGAAATACCGTCTATTCTGGTTTGTTCTTTGAAAGGCCTCTTTCAAATCCGCAGCAATGGTGTAGGAGTTGTCTTCAGACAGTGAGGCAGTGTCTCATCTCTTTCTTCTTTTTTTGGCTTTACTGAAATGAGATTGTTCAAGGATAGCAACACAGCACACGTCCTTTTCGGACACAGCTTCCCTAAGAGCCACCTTGCTCTGAATGTCTCCCTAAGCATATCCAAGCCCATTAAGGAGTGGTTCATTATCAAGGGTAAGCAGTGGGGAAACATCTGAGGTTGAAGTCTAAAGGCCGGAACAAGAGTCCTTTTTAATTAGCCACATCCTTAAGTGACTTTTCACTGAATACACAGTTACACAGAAATCAAGGTATTTAGCCCAGACTTCTTCCTGCCAGTAGAAACATCAAGAGCTAATAGGGTTTGCCCACAGAGCTGCACATCTCAGGGTCCCTGCACTGACCGTTCTCACCTTCACTTCTGGCAAGGAACACACGGCCTAGAAAGAAAAGATGACGGCGCTACGTGCTGCTGTTGGAGGTCCCAGTTGAGGTCCGACGTCGCTGGTGGGAGCGGCTGCTCCTGCGCGATGTCCCCGACCATGTCCCCCTACGCCTGGGCCTCTCAGCACTCGCTGCTGTCCTCCTGCTCCTGTCCTGGCGACTCCTGGACCGCACAGTTTGAGTCGAGGCTCGGCGCTGCTGGCGGGAGCGGCTGCGTCTGGGGAATGGCCCTGACCATGTCTCCCTTCGCCTGGGCCTCTCAGCCCTTGTCCTTGTCCCACTGCTGCTGCCGCGGCGACTCCTGGAGCAGACAGGTGGACTCTGGGCCCAGCCTTGCTGGCGGGAGCGCCTGCATCTGGGGGATGGCCCTGACCATGTCTCCCTTCGCCTGGGCCTCTCAGCCCTTGTCCCTGTCCCACTGCTCCTGTCACAGCAGCTCCTGGAGCAGACAGGTGGACTCTGGGCCCAGCCTTGCTGGCGGGAGCGCCTGCATCTGGGGGATGGCCCGGACCATGTCTCCCTTCGCCTGGGCCTCTCAGCCTTTGTCCCTGTCCCACTGCTCCTGTCACAGCAGCTCCTGGAGCGGACAGGTGGACTCTGGGCACGACCTTGCTGGCGGGAGCGCCTGCGTCTGGGGGATGTCCGTGATGGTGTCTCCCTTTGCTTGGGCCTCTCAGCCCTTGGCCCTGTCCTACTGTTCCTGTCACGGCGACTCCTGGACCGGACAGGTGGACTCTGGGCGCGACTTTGCTGGCGAGAGGAGCTTCGCCTGCGGCTGGGCCCAGCACGTCTGGAATGGACCCTGTCCTCAGGGTCAGGGGACGTGCTGCGTGTTGCCCTTGATCTGCTGATGCTGCTGGTGTCCAGTGAGGAAGATGGCAGCGCCTGCTGCCATGCTGCGTGTTGGGGCCAGCTGTGGCTGCCCGTCTCTGGAGATGGAGGTGGGGAAACCAGCACCAATGGCACAGGGCTGTGGGAGCTGGGGCTGATGGCCTCAGATTCTGACCAGCCACGAGCAGATTGTAGTCCTGACTGTCTGGCCGGCCTGGGGCCATTGAGCTCTGTCTCATCCCTGGAGGCTGTAAGGGCAAGCAGGAATGTCAAAGATCACCCAGGCCCCGGCCAGGCCAGGCCAGAGCAGTGCCTCCAGCCCTCCAGCAGTGGATGCTGCGCTCTGTCAAGCCCGGCCTGGGCACTGCCCCCAGCCCAGGGACACCGGGGACTTTGACTCATACATGTTCCGAGCCCAGCACAGCTGTCACACTCCCATCTCTGTGTGCTGTTCCTCAGGCCAGAGCAGCGCCTGTGGGTGCCCTCAGCAGCACAGGAGGAGCACAGGAGCAATTGCCAGGGCCTGGGGAGGCAAACAAGCTCATAGCACTGAGAACAAAAAGTGTACCAGCACGTGGTTGTCTAGCCAAGTGCTTCTGCTTCTTCCTGCTTTGAGCCCTTGTCGAGACACAGGTTCCCTGCAGAGCCCCAGGTGCAGCTTCCCAACTTACCCCTGTTCCTCTGCCTCCTCCCTGCCCCCAGGGTAAAGGCAATCCCTGGCATTGCATTGGCCGTGCCTCACTCCTAGATCTGCGAAGGCATCGTTGTCCTCCCACGTTGGCTGTCTGATGGAGAAAGGAAGAGATGATGAATTTCTTCTGTTCTCCCTCACGGAGGTCCAGGGTGTCCCAGCTCTTTCTCCAGCGCTTTTCCAAGTTGGGGGTGAAGCTGAAGCCCAGACTCACAGGACAGGGCAGGGCCAGGGCTCCTGGGGCAGGGCCTGGCACAGCACAGCACTTGCACCCTCCTGGCTGGTGGGCCAGGCAGAAGGACACCAACCTGAAGGGGACTCGGATCCCCAAGATGAACATTTCAACAGGGAATTCCCCACTGTCTCTGCACAGGGGGCACTGGAAATAGAAAGCACCAGCGCGCAAGGCCTGTCCCTGCAGGGCAAACACAGGCAGGGTGAGCGAGGCCCTGCTGCTGCTGCTGCTGCTGCTGCTGCTGAGCACCTGCTGTGCCCCAGGGCTCAGGGGAGGGCTCCTACCTGGATGCAGTCCCTGTGGAACCAGGCCTTTTTGCACGTTGGGCACACCAATGTTGTGAAGGTCTTTCTGTCCTCCACAGGTTCCATGCAGATGGGGCAAACGGTGTCCGGCTCAGGAGTCGCATCCACCTCCTGCTCTGGACGGTGCTCAGGGCAGAAAGAGCTGGGGGCAAAGGGATGGGGAAAGTGAGAAATGCTGGATCATTCCCCAGGGGTGGCCATAAAGAGAGATGAGGTACCTGAACGGAGTAACGTATAGATTGACACAGCCGCCCTCCTTGGTACAGGGCAAGTGGAACCATCTGTCACAGTTCTCCCTGCAGCACATGATGGTTGCCCCGCTCTGGCCGCAGACGCAGCAGCGCTGGAAAGAGCCAAGCAGCTGCATCAGCAGCAGCAGCAGCAGCCTCGAGGCCTCCCCAGGCAGCCCCAGGGCTAAGGGCAGGGCGCAGGACGTGGCCGCTGCCGGCTCCCAGCCCACAGAGCCGCCAGCTGGAGGAGGGAGGCTGCTGTGCCAGGGCCTCTGTGCCAGAGCTGCTGGGAGCCAGACTTTGTCTCGACTGCTGGGCCGGCCTTTCTTTCCTGCAGTCTGGGCTAAGCTCTGGCAAACCTCGCCAGGCACAAATCTCCCTGCTCTTGTCAGGCTCTCACCTTCTGTGCCGCCCGCCGCACTGCAATTAGGAGATCTCGAGGGAGAAAGTCCATGAGTCCCCCGCGGTCCGTCTCTTGCCGAAATAGTAGAGTGGCGAAGAACTGCAGCCAAGGGGAGAAGCTGATGAGGAGGGGGCGGGAGGAGCTGCCCATTGCAAAGGTGGAGGGAGCGCCCGGAGCCACTCACCATGCAGAACACGTGGGCACAGAGCCCACCCTTCTGCAGTTTGTCACCGCACATGTCCGGGTCAGCCTCGGCACGGCGACACAGCATGCAGGCTGCAGGGGACAGAGCCAATGGCACCGGGCATGAGCAGCTGTGCGGGGCTCTGAGCCTGCAGCAGCATCAGCCCCAAGGCTGCTCTGTCCCTGCCTGGCTGATGGGCAGCGCTGGAGGCCTTGCAGAGCAGGGGCCATTGCGGGCACGGCTGTCCCAGGAGCTGCCCCCTGGCCCAGCTGGGCCCCACTTGGGCAGGAAGGAGGCTCCCAGCCCTGGCATGGCCGAGCAGCTCCTGCCTCCCCCTGCCTCTGTTCTGATCCCCACGCTGCCTTCTACCACAAGAGCCCCTGGGCCAAGCTATCAGAGAGCTGCTTTGCCTTCACCTGGCTCCCTGGCACCAGGACCCTCCTGCTTTCTGTCAGACATGGCGGCTGTCTACGCTGAGTCTATCTCCTCGAGGGACGTGGTCACTTCGAGGTGCTGTTCCTCTCTGTCTATGGGAGAAAGAAGGGGGGGGGGAGTTTGCAGAACAGGCCCAGAACCACGAGGCTCTACTCCCTGCTCAGCCCTGCGTGAGCCCTGCTCCTGTCTGTTTCTCCTCCCGTCGTCGCCTTGAGTAACACTGCAGTGTCCTCTGGCTGTTCCTCTGCTGATTCTGTGATTTTGGGAAGGGAGAGGCAGGTGAGCCTGCAGCACAGGCCCAGAGCCCCGAGGTGTGGGGCCCCTCTGGTCCCTGGGCAGCCACATCCCCGCCCTACCTTCTCCTCCTGTTGTCAGGTCGCACTGACACTTGGCTTGAGCCCCGCGTTCCCTTTTGTGGCCTTGGTGGCACAGGTCACAATGGCCACTCTGACATCAGCACCGTGTACCCAAAATCGGGGCAGCCATGGCCCCAGGTCCCTGGCAACCACTTGTGGCGGCCCCCTTGGGCACCGAGCTTCTAAAATGGTCCGAGCG
Organism: Melospiza melodia melodia; assembly: GCF_035770615.1. Taxonomy (NCBI): domain Eukaryota; kingdom Metazoa; phylum Chordata; class Aves; order Passeriformes; family Passerellidae; genus Melospiza; species Melospiza melodia. The sequence continues at coordinate 7,061,594 of NC_086200.1, forward strand.
TTTGCTCAGGGTGGAAGCAGGGCCAGGACTCCTGCAGCAAGTGCAGGGTCAAATGCCAGGCCCTGGGGCAGCCATCCAGGGTGGCACTGTAGGCAGGGAGGTGCTGTTCAGGCACTGCCACACTAGGGCTCCGGCCCCGGCCAAGGGAAATTTCTGCTCCTGCCCCTGGCAGGCGGTGGCCCAGAGAGCCCGTGCGGAGTCAGCTGCACTACAGGGATTCAAACCCTGCTCTAGGTGAACTGATGTTTTCATCAAGACCTGTCTGCAGAAAACTAAGATGAACCTGATTTGATGCTGCTGCTGATCACCATTTGGTACAGGAGATAAACCTGGACACCACCACAGCTGCCTCCGTTATCCTGCCATCATATGAACTAACAACTTTGACTTTCCATATAAATGGAAAAATTAGTATTAAGCTTCTGAGAAACGTCATCTTTTATACTGACTCAGCAGAAAGACAGAAAATTCACTGAGAATTTTCTGTGTACATTTGACAGGAGAGCTTGCAACTGTCCTCAACTCAAGTCAAATACAGGAGGATGCTTTTCCTACATTATAGGAACTTTGCCAGTTTGGTCCATGCTTTCCTACTAGAAAATACATTGGAAAAAATTAGGAAGAGAAGCACAAACAATTCTTGTCAATTTTTCTCTTTCGTGTCTTTGCAAACATGCTCCTGGAAATGCAGATCCATGACTTGTGGAACAATCAGTGGCATCTCTGGGAAGCAGGGCAGGGACTGACAGGCAAGGACACACTGCACCTGCCTGATGCTGGGGCAGCAGGAGTTTGCCCATTTTCCTGTCTCCATGGGAGAGCCACCTTGGCTGGGAAACGATCCCTTCACTGGTCTAGGAGGGAGGCACAGCCAGTGCAATGCCAGGGAGCGCCTTTACCCTGGAGGCAGGGAGGAGGCAGAGGAAGAGGGGGGAAGTTAGGAAGCTGCACCCGGGGCTCTGCAGGGCTCCCGGCTAGGTCTCGAAGCACAAGGAGCCAGAAGAGCTTGGCCGGACAATCCCGAGCTCTGGACACCTTGTCCTCAGCACCGGGAACCCGTTTGCTTCTCCAGGCCCTGGGCACTGCTCCCGTGCTGCTCATGCAATTACACACAGACACAGAGCTACCTGCTCTGTCTCAACCCTCTTCAGCACTGAACAGCACAACACAGTAACATGTTCTCCTCAGTACATGGTCTAATTATTAATAGTCCTGCAAAGACTCACATTCAAAGCACACACAAAAACCCCAAACCCTGGTACAAACCTTGCATCAACACAAAATGCATGTTGCTGTTCAGAAACACAGGGCAGCACTTTTGGCCAATGCTTTTTCCTATAAGATCTTTCAAAGGATTGCAAAAGTGACATTGTTTGGCAACTTCTTCAAGGAACAGACAGGAGAGGCTTCTGAGTTTTTAAAGATTTATTGGTTTGCTTTCACTTTCCTTTTGGCATCCTTACACTTCACCCAGCATTCCAGAAAATCGTGAAAATCCAAAATAATATCAGGGGAAGTTTCTGAATTCATTCATGTTTCTCCCAAAGACTTTCTTGACATACATACAAGTGACTGGTCCTATGACATACAGAGACGCAGTGGTTTCCCTGACTGGACATTACAAGACAACGTTATAGACTCCACTATACTAAAACACTTCTGTTGCCTGGTAATTACAAAGCCTGAAGCTCTTCTAGAGGCTTTTCCCAGTGCAACTTCATTAGGTTCCTCTCTGCCCAACTCTCGAGCCTCTCCAGGTCTCACTGAAGGGCAGCAGAGCCTTGTGGTGCCTCAGGCCCTGCTCCCAATTCTGTCCCATCAGCAAACACTGAGGGAACACTCTGTCCCTTCTGCCAGGTCACTGGGGAATAAGGCAAACAAGGCTGGGCCCAGCACGGCGCCCTGAGCTCACAGCTACCTGAGTTTGGAGCTCCCCTGTCCACTTCTCTGCCCCACTGTCCCTGAGCTGCCTCAGGGGCCTGTTATGGGAGGCAGGGACAAAGCCTTGCTGAAGTCCCAGCTGGCAACAACCACTGCTCTCCCCTCACAAGCCCAGCCAGTCACTGCAGCACAGGTGGCTATGGGATTGGTCAAGCATGGTTTCCATTCCTGTTATTCCACAGGCTTAGAGATGGCATCCAAGAGGAGCTGTTCTGTCACCTTTCTGGGGATGGAGCTGAGGCTGATGGCCCTGCAGTTTCCTGGCTCTTTCTTGGTGCCCTTTTGCAAGACTGCAGTGATGTTGGCTTTCCTCCACTGCTCATGCCTCTCTCCAGGGCTGTCTCCTTCCCTGACCTGCTGGCAGAGCACCCTGTGCCAGAGGCAGGAGCAGAGATTTCCCTTGGCCCCAAAAGGGAACACTGGGCTCAGGCCGAGTGTCAGTGCGACCTGACAACGGGAGGAGAAGGCATGAAGGAGCAGAGCTCACACAGGGCTGAGCAGGCAGTAGAGCCCTCGTGGCTCTGGGCTTGCTCTGCAAGCTCCTTGGCCTCTACTTTCTCCACAGAGAGAGAGGAACAGCACCTCAAAGCGACCAGGAAACCCGGCCATGGAGCGAGGCTGGGGCTGTGACACCTCAGGGAAACCGGACACGGAGCGGGACTGGGGCTGTGACACCTCAGGAAACCAGCCATGGAGTGGGACTGGGACTGCCAGCCCTCAGGGAAACTGGCAATGGAGCGGGGCTGGGGCTGAGACACCTCAGGGAAAGCGGCCATGGAGCAGGGCTGGGGCTGTGACACCTCAGGAAACTGGCCATGGAGCGGGACTGGGAGTGTGACACCTCAGGAAACCGGCCATGGAGCGAGACTGGGACTGCCAGCCCTCAGGAAACCCGGCCATGGGGCTGGGGCTGCAGCTGTGACACCTCAGGGAAAGCAGCCATGGGTGTGGCTTGGCCTTTGACACCTCAGGGAACTCACCATGGCAGCCACCTCCAGGGGTTTTGAAGTACTTGTTTCTTGGTTTAATGCCCTTCCAAGATCAATTTTCCTGATCCTTATCCATGTTTTGGACAAGTATTGCCACCTGAACAGGCCACCTCCTGGATGTGCAATGATTCCATCTGATCCAGCTGTGCCTCTTCCTTTCTCAAGGGATGGACAGAGGGGCTCTATTGAAGGTGGCATTTCCTGCAGGAAGGGAGGCGATGCCAGACACAGCCACAGGAGGTAGTTGCTCTGCTTCTGGGCCTGAGCCCTGCTGAGGCTTGAGCTGCCCTCTCTGCTGCTTGGCACTGCGGGCACAGCCCGGATAAGATGGGCACAGCCCAGAGGAATTGTCCCGAGCAGGCTCAGGGCACTCGGGTACTGAGCTGTCCTGCTGGGCTCCCTCCGTGGGAGACATGTCCCGAAACCTGGGAGCGGCTGCACAGGGTGCCCGTGGTGGGGAAAGGGCAGAGGGGGAGAGCAAGGCTCCAGTGTGTCCTGAGAGGGCCTGGCTATGTGCCCGTGGGCTGTGGGAGCTGTTCCATGGGCAGGTGGGCAAGCAGGAGGGAGGGAGGGAGGTTGGGAGCGACAGCTGTGGCACTGCAGATTTCCCCAAGCATTTAGTGAGGGTTTCCTGTGTGGCAGGGAGAGAGCCCCAGGGCCCTGGGCTGCTCCAGCTGCCCCTCCAGGCATGTTGCACAGGACCTGCAAAGAGCGTGGAGAGTGACCAGGAGCCACAGGCTCCCGCAGCCTTACCCCACCCCCTTGCAGTCCCCAATTCCCCAAGGGAGAAGGGGATCCCAACACACCATGGAAATGGTTCTGTAGCATCTGTGATCCCTCCTCGACTGGGATCATGACTTGGATTACTTGGAAATGCTGGTGAATGGTGCTTTGAAGACCTTGTCAGATGTTGGAGGCATGTTCTGAATGTACCTTTCCTGACAGAATAATCTGTGTCAGTATGCCAAGAGCTTACCATGAGCCAGTTCCCTTAAATTTCACTGAAGGTAGATCAGTTCTAGAAACCTTACCCTGCTCCCTTCTGGAGCCCTGAGGGATCCCACAGGATCACTGTCAGTGGGAGGAAGGGGCATTTAGCTGTCCATCCTCCTCCCGTGTGCAATGGCACTGTGTCCTTCTGTGTGCTCTGTGCGGCCACAGAGAAGAGCAGAGAGGGAAGGGGCTGGGCCCAGGGCTGTGCCCCAGGGCTGAGCCTTTCTCAGCTCCTTTGCAGCCCCCAGGGAGCCCGAGCTGCTTCTGCTGCCACTGCTAAGCCCTGGCCCTGCCTGGGGCTGGGTTTCAAGCTGCTGGCTGCTCCAGGGAGTCCTTTCTGCCCCGACTGCCCCACAAGGGGCTCCTTCCATCCCAGTGTGGGGCCACTGCAGGCACGAGGTCCCCCTGGCCCTGCTCCTGAGTGGAAGGCAGAGCCAAGGGAGTGCCTTGGAGGGCACCAATCACCCAGATGCCCTCACTGCCACTCGGGCCTGAAGGAGAATCTTCAGCAGTGCCATTGGAGCTGTTGTGTCCTGCCTTTCTTTGCAGCTGAGCCTGTTGCTAAAGGTGATCTGGCTTCCCAGCCCACGTTCAGGATTGAGCCTCTGGGAGATGGTGAGGGTACGCCAAGGCCTTTCCCCTGTGAGACCTGCCAGCTCAGAGCCCAAAGCTCGGCCAGGGGGGCATCGCTGCAGGTGCCAGGACAGAGCCATGCATGTGTGTGCCCTCACCCTGCACGATCCACTCACAACTTCTGCTCAGCACTGGCAGGTGTTTGAAGGACGGTGGGCCATGGCCCAGCTGAAAAAGCCCAGATGATTTGTTGATTTTATCCGATTTTGCATAAGCATGACGTTCTGAACATGCCATTAAAGAAATGGAGAATTTCTCCATCTTTTAAGGTGTACTTTTTGTTTCTCAAGTGATGGGCCAAAAGTTAGGACAGAAGGAGGTGTTTCCCCAACAAAGCAGAGGCCGATTGGCAGCCCCTGCTGCAGGAAGGAAGTCCAAGCCAAACACAGGCATGGGCACAGGCACAGAAGGTAATTGCTGTGCCAGGCTCAGCAGGGCTCAGCCATTGGCAGAGCTGTGTGGCTGCAGCTCTTCTTCTTCTACCAGGGCCTCCCTTGCACAGCCCGGCAAAGCTGGAGGTGCCTTTGGAGCTCGTTCAGAGCCCTGGGAAAAGGGGACTCGTGCACCAACGTCCCTCCCGCTGCAGCTGCTCTGGAGCTGGCCCTGAGTGCCCAGAGGCCCAAGGCACAGGAGCAGCCCCGAGCGGGAGCCCTGCCGTGAGCCCAGGGCCAGAGCCAGCCTTGGCTCCCATTTGGGCAGGGGCTGCACTGGGTCCTGACAGGGCCTGACTGTGCCCTGGGGCTGGGGGAGCTGTCACGGGGCAGGGAGGGCCAGGGCTGGCAGTGGCTGCTCAGGGATGGGTGTGGCCCGTGTCCCTTCAAGCAGCGACTGCCCAAAAAGCTGCGCTGCCCCCGGGCTCTCCTCTCGGCCTGCTGGGCTTTGTTGGGTGGCACAGCCTGTGCCACGGGGTGGCAAGGTCCCTGCAGGCCCCAGCTCTGGGGGAAACGGAGAATGTCCTGCCCGCATCCACCGTGCTGCCAGCTCAGCAGTGCAGCACAGCACGGGCTGACGCTCCCCATTGCTCCCACAGGTGCAGCTGGAACCACAGCACATGTTCCTGATTCCCAGAAGGGCCTTGGAAGGGGTTTCTATCAGGGAACAGGCTTCTGGCTAGGGTTACTGGCAGGCCTGCTTGTCTTGGAGCTGATCTTCATCTCATGCTCTGTCCGAAGTTGGACTTGCTGGAAGAGAAAAGGGTGAGTGTTTAGTTCACCTTTCCCTCAAACAGCTTCTTTTGAAAGTCTACGTCAGACAGAAAACATTCCCAGTGAGGTTGCAGTGTAGGGGTGGCCGGTCCTTGATTGTCCAAAGAACTCTGCTGAGGGTTCTGCTGCTGCCCAGAGCTTTCATTGGCCTCCTAATTGCTGGGCCCTGTCCTGGGGGCCCGCTGGGGCTGCAGCCAGTGCTGGCTCCCACTGAGGCTGCCTGGCCCAGAGCAGCCCCAGGGGCACTGGGCAGAGGCAAAGCACGGTGGGGAGGAGAAAGAGCAGGGACGAGATTGCCCTTGAAAGGCAGAGGCGCTCTGGGGCCCGCTCCTGGCCAGGGAGCCTGCCCAGAGCCGTGCCCTGCGGGCCGGCGCCTTGAGGGACAGCTGTGCAGCTGGGCCAAGCTGTGCCAGCAGCTCCAGCCGTGCTGGGGAGCCTTGCCAGCTCTGGGCCCGGCTGTGCAGGAGGCTCCCTGTGTGCCACTGGCAGCTGGGGCCCCAGCCACCTCTTCTTTCCACAGTTCCACCTCTGGACAGGAGTTTTAAGATGGTGGCTGCATGTCACACCCAAACAGCAGGAGCACCTCCTCCAGCAGTTAGAAGGGCCTGGGCAGCCCTGTCATGAGTCCTGAGAAGAAGACTGCAGAACAGCCATCGACAAGGAAATCTCCTATTCTCCTGGATATCCCACTGCCACCTCCTCTCCCCATGTATATCCCCAAGCTACTTCCATCTCTTTTTTAATCCTCCTCTGTCCTGTCCCGACTTCTTCTATAGACCCCAGGAGCAGCCCAGCACCCTCCTGCCCCTCCTGAGTCCAACATGTCCCTTCCTCTGCCCCTGAGCCCCCTGGGCCTGCCCTCTAAACAACACTGAAGTTATCCCCGCTCTCTGCCAGGCCAGGTGATGGCCCTTTCTTTAGTTGCACTAAAGGGAAGGTGCCGTCACCCCAGTGTTTGGGTGGCAGCAGCAGCAAAGCCCGGCCGGCAGCACCACTGGCTGAGCTCCATGGCCAGGAGCAGCCGTGGATGCCCACGGTGTGGGCAGGCAGGAGGCAGGCAGGGGCTGCTGTGACCAGCGGCGGGGTCCCGAGGGCTGGGGGAGCCCAGTGGGCAGGCAGCAGCATGGGGCTCCCGAGAAAAAGCAACCCCATTTTCTTAATTTTTCACTTTTAGATATTAGAAATTTGTAGAAATATTTCAAAATATTTTTTCTGTAGACAGACACCCCCAAATATTTCTTCCCAATTCCTATAGTACTTAAAGATTTTTTAAAGTAGTTTTAGAATCCAAAAAAATGACCTCATTTTGTCTTCACTTTTCATTTTTAAAAATATTTAGAAATATCTCTTGTGTAGAGAAATCCTCATATGTTTCATTCCTTTTTCCACAACACATCTGTATTTTTGAAACTGGTTTTAGAGGTCTGGAAAATATTTTCCCCTTATACAATAAAAAATAAAATTGCATTTCACTGGTAATCTTTATTCTAGGAAGAAGTAAGACCCCTTCAGCCAGCCAGCCTGCTGCAGAGGCTCTTTTCCCACAGGAGCTTTGTACCTAGTCACAACCAACATACATAAAACCTTTTCCCAGATATTTCCTGGGATTTATGACAAGCTCACGTCTTAATCTTCTCAGACAAATTTTGAGCACAGTGGGAATGTCTTCAAATTACCATCTTTGTTTGCTTCTGGTGGAACTCCCTCCGTTCTAGAGCAGGGCCTTCTCTCAGCTTCCTGCTGTGCCCGGGCTCTCCTCCTGGCCTGCTGGGCTTTGTTGGGTGGCACAGCCTGTGCCAAGGGGCAGCAAGGTGCCTGCAGGCCCCAGCTCTGGGGAAATGGAGAACGTCCTGCCCGCATCCACCGTGCTGCCAGCTCAGCAGTGCAGCACAGCACGGGCTGACGCTCCCCATTGCTCCCACAGGTGCAGCTGGACCCACAGCACATGTTCCTGATTCCCAGAAGGGCCTTGGAAGGGGTTTCTGTCAGGGAACAGGCTTCTGGCTAGGGTTACTGGCAGGCCTGCTTGTTTTGCAGCTTATCTTCATCTTATGCTGTGTCCGAATATGGACTTGCTGGAAGAGAAAAGAGTGAGTGTTTAGTTCACCTTTCCCTCAAACAGCTTCTTTTGAAAGTCTACGTCAGACAGAAAACATTCCCAGTGAGGTTGCAGTGTAGGGGTGGCCAGTCCTTGATTGTCCAAAGAACTCTGCTGAGGGTTCTGCTGCTGCCCAGAGCTTTCATTGGCCTCCTAAATGCTGGGCCCTGTCCTGGGGGGGCCCACTGGGGCTGCAGCCAGTGCTGGCTCCCACTGAGGCTGCCTGGCCAAGAGCAGCCCCAGGGGCACAGGGCAGAGGCAAAGCACGGTGGGGAGGAGAAAGAGCAGGGACGAGATTGCCCTTGAAAGGCAGGGGAAGGGAGAATGTTGCTTATCGGAAGAAGCCCCAAAGAGCGGCTGGAAGGGGTGCTGCCTGATCAAGGACCCCCGAGAAGCGGAGGGAGGGCGTATCGGCTGATGGGGTGTCCCGAGGAGCGGCTGGGGAGAGTGGGGGTGTCCCTTAGTGGGGAGGAGCAGCCGGAGCGCTTGCACGGTCCGGTGGTGGGGAGGCCGGCGGGGCAGTCGGAGTAGGCTCAGCCCGGCCGGTGGGCACGGCTAACCCCGCCCGCCCGCAGGACCACGGTGCAGTTCCTGTTGGAGGCGGACCTGCACGGGCTGCTGAAGCTGGACATGCTGATCCCGAACGCGCCGCCTGCGCCATGGCAGCGCAAGGCCAAGGAGAGCGGCCCGGGGCCCAGCCCTGTCGGCGTGTCCCCCATAAAGCCGGCATGTCGCTCCCACAGCCCCAGCAAGACGCCATCCAAGACACCCGGTGAGCGCCGGCCACCGGCGGCAGAGGTTGAGTGCGGGAGCCTGGCCGAGGCTGCTTGTCCGTATCCACGGGGCTCTGGGCTCCCTGCCACGCTGCCCTACCAGCTGCTGCTCAGGCAGGAGGAGGTGGGCTGTGCTCCTGACAGCCACCCACCTCCTTGCCAGCATGAGGGGCAGAGCTCTGAGCACTGGGGCTGGCCAGCTGCTGTTCGCCCAGCTGAGCCTTGCTGGCACAGCTGGATGCTAGGACAAGTGTGGGCAGGACTGTCAGCTGACAGCTTTACATCCTGTGAGCGTTTTTGTATCTTCCCCTTATCTCTGGACTCTGGAATTGTTGCACTAGACCCAAGGAGTTGCACCACACAGTCCCTAACCAACTTGGTGGCAGGGAGGAAAATATAAGTTAGTTGGGACTGGGTGGCATGAGACCTCAGAGTCCTACTTGTCTGGTGGGTGTGATGTGGAAGAGTGTTGGGTTTGCTCCCGTGAAAGCTCTAATACAGGCTGTTAAATAGCTGTAAGACAATATTTTCATATGTGAATGCAGGTAAATCTGGATCCAAAATTCAAAGCACCCCCACAAAGGCTGGGGGGGATCTCTACATTCCCAAACGCAGCACTATGCAGATGGAGATGGCAAATTTCCTCCTAACCAAAGAGAATGACCCTGCTGAGGATTCCCCTACCAAGAAGGTGAGCATGTTGCTAAGTTACAATTACTTCAATAACTGCTACGCCTTCCTGCCCCTTTACAGAGCAGTGAACAATAGGTTCTATCAAGGGGGCACACGGCACTGACAAGTCCCAGCCATCACTACTTGCAGCTCTGGGCTTCAGGAGCCTAGGATGAGACTGAAGCTGTAGAGACTGCCATGCACTCGAAGCCTATGCTGCTTCTGGTAGCAAAATTTAGCTTTTGACTAACGAGGCTTTAAAATGTAGCAGGCAACAAAAACACAAAGCTGTAAGCCTATGCAAAGTGAAACTGCTGGTGGTAGCTATTCTAGGACAAGGTCTCCACAGGGAACACTTCTGGAATGTTTTACACTGTCTTCTGAAATCTGTTTGTGAAGCATTTGGTCGCTTTGTGGCTGTGGCTTTTCCCTCTGGCAATGACACTGAATTTGCCATTGTTTGAAAATGTGAGCAGGACAATGTATGAAAGTCTGAGGAAAACTGCTTTGACCTGCCTCTGTGTGACTGACCCTTGCAGCACAGTCAAACATCTTCAGATTCTAAGAGAAGGGGACTTAGATGTCTGTTTAAATTGTAGTGTGGGAATTGTTTTAAATGCATTGCACTGAGGGTGATTTGTCTCTGTAGGAGCAACAGAAAGCCTGGGCAGTGAATCTGAATGGTTTTGATGTAGAAGAGGCAAAGATCCTCCACCTCAGAGGAAAACCACAGAATGCTCCAGAAGGTATGATACAGGCTCCGTGTGAGCTGAATCAGCAGGAGGGATCAGGTCAGGGGAACAGCAACACAGAGGCTCTGTGTGTGGTCACAGGAGAAATCAACTGGTTTCTGAGAGCTGTACAGGCTGGAGTCTCCTTTCTTAAGGTTCCTGAGGTCGAGGGAGGGCATAACAGTTAAAGTGAATTTATTTAGGAGAGTTGCTATGACTGCCAGTTGGTCACCTGTTACAGGGCTTGCAAGGGTCTTCAGGGTGGAGAGAGAGATGAGAATCTTGACCTCATGTTCAGAAGGCTTGATTTAATATTTTATGATATATATTACATTATTACTATACTAAAAGAAATAGAAGGAAAGTTCTCAGAAGCTAGCTAAGCTAAGAATAGGAAAAGAATGAATAAACAAAGGGCTGTGTCTCAGCAGAGGGTGAGACCCAGCTCCGCTGTGAGTGGTCAGTAAATCCAAACATTCACCCAAGACTGATCATGCATCCACCTGTTGCATTCCCCAGCAGCAGATAACCATTGTTTACCTTTTGTTGCTGAGGCCACAGCTTCTCAGAAGGGGGAAAAATCCTAAAGAAAGGATTTTTATGGAAAGATGTCGGTGAAAGTTACTGGTACTGCAGGTTCCAAACGTTCATGAAGTCTGTAAGAGCATCAAACCCTCTGCTGTGCACTTTCTAGCTTAAACTGCAACTAAATATAATGGGATTCAAAAACCCAAGTGTTTGTTAAATTTGTTTCCATGAATGAGGAAATTGTAGCTCACCCCTGCTCAGCAGTTCATTCTGCCAGTGATTTTAGTGCACTGCAGGCTTGTGAGTGTTTCTCTTAGGACTTTATTTTCACTCCAAGGGATTCCTAGTTGGGTGAGCAGCACTCAGCTGGGAGGAAACTAACTCAGGTTAACAAACCTGTTCCCCTGCACACAGATTATCAGAATAACCTGAAAGTGCTCTACAGTCAGAAAATGGCACCTGGATTGAGCAGGAAGAAGAGCAGATATATTCCCTCAAAGCCAGAACGGGTCTTGGATGCACCAGAGATATTCAACGACTACTGTAAGTAGGCTACAGGGTTGAGTGCTGGGCATCCAGAACATTCTGTACTGGATTGCTGTTCCTAGGACAGGGTAACTGGGCTGTCTGTATTATTTTGTGTACCCAGGCTAGCACAGACCCCTTCTGGAGTGTCCCTGTGTGGCCTTACAGGCACAGTGGTCTAGGGCACTGTGTAGATGCCTTGGAGCAGGGTACCTGGCCCCAGCAGCTGGGCATAGTGACACTCAGAAGGCTGCCCCTCACCTGCACGTGTGTGTGTGCACATGTGCACCCACACCTACTGCAGCAGCACAGGTGAAGGGCAGGGCTCTCTAGCCATCATGGTGTGACCTGCATTGCTCTTTCAAATTGTAGAACTGAATCTCATAGACTGGAGCTCCCAGAACTTCCTGGCAGTGGTTCTGGATGACACTGTTTATCTGTGGAATCACGCTACTAGGGAGATTATCCCCCTGCTGCAGACGGAGCATCCAGATGTTTACATTTCCTCTGCATCATGGATTAAAGAAGGAGACTACCTTGCTGTTGGCACAAGTAGTGCTGAGATTCAGGTGAATGCAGGAGTAAAACTAGAGGTGTTTTCAAGGGATTGACAGAACTGTGGGGCCTGGGGACAAAACCTTGGCTGGCAGAGGAAGGATGCCATGCACCTGACTTGTCTTCCCTGGTGTGGAGTGGAACTGCCCAGTGTGCAAGGCAGGGTTTGATTTGGGCGTTTTCTGATAAGCAGCATTACCTTCTGTGCTATAGTCATGAGATACATATTTTCTCTGTTCCCTTACTGAGAAAGCTGAATGCCAGAGCCTGTGCAGTGAGGTTCCTAGGGCATAGAAACAGGATTTGGTTTCTTCTGAAGAACTTTTTACTTTGCCTCTCCAGCTATTGTTGCATTTATATTGTTGTATATAATATTTCTAGGGTCTCATACCTTCTGGGTGGTTTTCTCACAGCAGCTCTTCACAGCAGTGCTGTTGTTCCTTCTCAGCCAGGGCTCCTCTACAGCCCTCCCTGAATGCCCCACCCCCTTTTATCCCAGCTACCTCCACAGGCTGCTGCCCAATCAAGGACATTGCAGCTGCAGCCCATTTACAATAACTAGAATCAGGGCAGGGTCACTTATACAGTACAGAGATCTTTTACTGCAATACATATATTTACTCAGGCCCCTATAAGCTATGGGACGTTGAGCAGCAGAAACGTCTCCGAACCATGACCAGCCATTGTGCCCGTGTGGGAACCCTCAGCTGGAACAGCTGCCTCCTCTCCAGGTAAAGCAGTGGGTCAAGGGCAGTTTCCAGTTGTTGCAAACTCCTATCCCTCAATCTATGTGTGGCATGGGTTAGGGATGGCAGAGAAGTTTGTCCTGGCTTGGGATTCTTACTCAGCCTTATCTGTTGGGGCTGTGAGGAGAAGGCCTCTTTCCTGTATTGCAATTTGTGCTGAAGCTGTAAAGAGCTTGTGTGGGTGTTTCACTCACACCAACAGACCTGTGTTGCTGGTAAGACTGGTTGAAACCCAGTGGCAGGTATAGCAGTCTTGCAACAACAAAAATGGATTTGGGTGAAAATGTGCAGCCTGGGGCTGGCTCTGGCATAACGCCTGATGCAAAACAAAAGGTTAGCTCACACTGCAACACCCAGCCTGGATGTCATGCAAGAGCCACGCAAAGCACCACCAACCCTGTGCTCAGCCTTCAGTCATGTATTCTTCCAACAACTCTGATCTCCCTTCCCCTCCTGCTGACAGGAGGCCCTGGTGCCTCACTGAGGCTTCATGCAGGGGAGCAAGCACCAGGGCTCAGCTGACATTTATTGGAGCTTGACTCCCCTACACTTGGAAAAATGCCTTTTTTCCAGGCTGAACTGTGCTGGAGCAAGTTGCAGGAAATATATTTGAGCCCTTACCTGACCAACAACCAGCTCAGCCATGCTGCCTTGCACGGCAGAGCCGCAGTGTCTGAGCAACTCCACCAAGCCTGTGCCTCCCATCAGCCCTCAGTGATTAGCTGAGGGTGGATTATTAACTGTATTCACCTTTCCCTCAGCACAGTACCACACTGTGCCTAGCACCAGCTCTGCCTCCTGCGCCTCACAGCAGCTGGAACCTTCAAAGGTTCCGACTTGTGCTCTGCCAAGGCCAGTGAGTGTGTAACCACAGCCACCAGAGCACCCCCCCCCCACACACACACACATAAAGCTGATATGGGGGGCACAGTCTCAAAAAACAGCCACTGAGCCAGCACCTTCCCAGCAGTGCTGCTGGTGCATCCCCATTTGGCCACTTGGGAAAGATCAGGAGGTCCAAGGATGGAGCTCTCCCTCAGACGCAAATCCTAGGGCCACAGCTGTCTCCAAAGGGGCAGCAGGCAGGAAAAGACTGAAATGCTCTCTTTATGGGCAAAAGAGCTGGTGCAGTAATTCAAATGCCTGGTACAAAAATTCTGTTTAATATTTAGCTCCTATTTAAAACACAGCTTTTCATTTAATTCTATTTACAGAATACTTTCATTTCATTTGTTTCTTTAAAATTACTTAGTTCTCACCTGTTGTATGTCTAGGAATATTTTCTTCCAAAAATAGAAAAAAATAGATGATATCTTTTCAGCAGAAAACATTGGTTGATACAATTTTAAACCATCATGATATGGAAGAATTGTTCTGTCCCTCTCTAAGGTGGAAGAAGCATTTGGATCACAGATCATCTACAATGAAATACTTGACATGTTTAAGATGCTTTCAATCAATTGTGATCGTCAATTGCTTATTCGTTGTAAACAGTAATTTTTCAGTGAAGGGAAAGTGTGTGTGGTATATCTACATGATGTGTTCAAAGCCAGTTCCTACTAATGGCCAGGCTGAATTCCAGTCAATAATGTCCCGAATGATATTTTGCCGCCTTCTTTGGCACTTCATGAAATCTTACCCCGATGAAGTGCTGAAACACAGAGATTTTCTCTTAGAGAGTGTCTCATGTTGTAACCCATCCCGTGGATTTTATGCTGTAATTCTTATCTCTTTTAAAATTTGCTATCTTCTGTACAGTTTTCATGAACCTTTCTGTTACAGTAGTGAATATCACAGATAAATGTCATTTTGTACAACTTTGAATTTACCCCAAGAGCTGAGAGAAAACTTGCTCCTATACTTCAGTCCGAGTTTCTTCTACAGTCCAACTTTGTTTCTCTACCGTCAAGCTTCTCCTTTGTTGCTGCTCCAAGTCCCGTCCAAGCTGACCTTGAATACTTTCAGGCATGGGACATCCACAACTTCTCTGGGCAACCTGTTCCAGTGTTCCAGCACTCCCTCAGTAAAAAAGGCCTTCCTTTCATCTAATATGTGTAGGAAATCATAAATCTAGGCATAGAAACTTGGAGTGCAAATTTGAAATTCTTTTGATTTGAAGCACATTTTATATGAATACTGACTTACAGATGACTAAAAGATGTAGATGGGCATTTGAGCTGACAAGTTTTGAAAAAGTGCACGGAAATTAAAATTGAAACCACTAAAATGAAAAACTTCTTGCCATTTTCTTTTTCCTCTCCAATTCAAAATGGCATATGTCAGATATCAGTGCTTCATGCAAACCTCTCAGATGCTCTCAGAGAAAAAGCTTTTCTTTCAGACTAAGTTGTGGTTGACGTAGAACACTAGCAGTAGTGAAAGTTTTTCTGGGCATCGGGCAGCACCTTCTCCTTGGATTTGTGTGCAGAATGCATTTTATCCAAACTGGAAAATAGATCCCAGCTCTGTTTTATTCATCGATCTTACTGCATCAGGCCTGAAGATTCTGTGAAAAGTAGCCTGTGGACCTTGAAGATAGCGCATGTGAAACAGATGAGAGGTGATGGAGAAGTTGAGGGAGAGAAGAAAGAGCATATGGGCCAGTACAGACACCAGAAAGTATTTCTTCATGTGATCATGGGAGATTGCAGGAGCCACTTGGTACTATCAAACCAGCCCGACTTGGCACTGGTGCCGCCTTGGGTCTGGGAACCATCCTGCGTATCGTGGATTTTCAGGAGCCAGCCGGTCACTCCCAGCCACAGGCCCCCAAACACAAACCACGGCCCTTTTCTCTGGCAAACAAAACTCACCTGCCCCTCTTCTGGATGGCAGATTGCAGGAGCCACCTCTTACTGCCAAACCAGCCTGACTTGGCACTGGTGCCATCTTGGGTCTGGGAACCATCCTGCGTATCGTGGATTTTCAGGAGCCAGCCGGCCACTCCCAGCCATAGGCCCCCAGACGCAAACTTCCGCCCGTTTCCCTGGCAAACAAAACTCACCTGCCCCTCTTCTGGATGGCAGATTGCAGGAGCCACTTGGTACTATCAAACCAGCCCGACTTGGCACTGTGTTGAAAGCGAAGGGAAGCCTATCCACCTTGTCGTTGATCAGCATTGATTCCAATTTATTGATTAAATTAGCCATTTTATATAACAGTGTTAATTAACTTCATGCATATTGCAAAATCCAAGCTCACTATAGGTTAACAGAGAAAACTCTAACCCCTCCTTTTGTTTTACCATACCCATGATTGTTTATTGGAAACAAGACCAGCGTTCCCACTGTGATATTAAAGTCAAGTATTGGAGAGTGCTTTTGTTACTTCTTTAGAAGTTTAGAATATGCCAAAAAGATGCTAGCTGGGGACTTGCAATTAATGAATTATTTGCTGTAAGTAGGTCAAATGACATTAGCTTTCAAAAATGAAAAGTAGTCTTATTCCACGTGCCAATTCTAAAGTAGATTAATAAGCCTTAAGCAGAAGATGGATGTGAAGAGGGATATGACATGAAAGGTTAAGCAACACTGCTGACAGCAAAAGGCTTACCTGCTGCAGATACAGGAGACAAAATACTATTTTGACACAAACATTGCTATTCAGACGACAGTAAAATTCTGAGTGACAGCAAAATTTACTCAGTCATGACAGTAAAATTTGCTCGCATCAAAATGTGCTAATCAATTCTTAGTGTAAGCTAAGCACCTTAAGCAAAGGGTAGTTCAAGCGTAACTGGTATTTGATGGCAAAAAAGGCAACTTGGCCTGCGTTTCTCACCTCTACTCCATTCAAAAGCTTACTCTGTCTCAGATTCCTTCGGAGGGATACCAACGCAAGCCGCGAAACTGCACGAAAATGATGATTGAAAGAAAGATAGATTAGAAAAATGGAATAATGGTTCATGTTCTTTTCCTTCCAACTGCTTTGTTTGCCCTTTTAAATTTTTGAAGTCCTTTCTGGTGTCACCATGGTTGCACTGCAGCAAGTGTTCGGCTGTAAGCTGTCCATATTGCCAGCTTCTGGACTGCCTTCAGAAAACTTCCCGCTGGTTTTGTATAGAAATCACAAGCAGTACAGATGACAAAGACTGCAGAAACCTTCTCATCTCCTTCTAGAGCAAGAGCATGTCTTTCACCCACTCTTAACTAGACAACTTTCATCAGTCATGAGGGAGTCTCATGTTCAAGAGCTAGGCAGTGACAGCTGTAAATGACAAAAAGCAGACTGAAATTCTCTTGGGACTCCAGCAGAGAGCAATGAAGGAGGTTGAATTCACCTTCTTGGGAAGTTC
The DNA here is from genome assembly GCF_035770615.1 of Melospiza melodia melodia. Lineage (NCBI taxonomy): Eukaryota > Metazoa > Chordata > Aves > Passeriformes > Passerellidae > Melospiza > Melospiza melodia. Next base: position 7,078,277 of record NC_086200.1, read on the forward strand.
TAAAATGCACGTTCACTTGAGCCCAGGAGCTAAGCCATCGTAACCTTTGTTGAGTATGTCTGCGTAGACAGAGTTTCCATCACTGCAGAAGCAATGTTATTTAACCCACGTTATCATCTCTAGCTGCTAAGCTGCACTTATTGCAAAGTATCTGCAACGTATTTTACAGGGTGGGCTTTTATGTGTAATTCCTGAGTAACAGTGCAAAGAGAAGTACTTGGGGTGTGGGGTGGGGGGGGAGCCGCAACTCTTAGGTTTTTCAAATCATGGTTCCATTTGAAAGTCAAACAAGATGTCAAACCTTTCTTTCCTAGATGTATTACCAGCACAAACTGTACCAGAAATTTATGACCCGTAACTGTACCATGGACGCTCTTTCTCTGGACTATTCCTTAAGAAACAAAGTCCTCACTAGAAATAAAACAAAATTAGCCAAAGTATTGGCCTGGATTAGTTCCAAGGCTCTGTACTAAAGGCCAAACACATGTAACAATAGTAATAATAATAGAGTGGACTAAAAGTTAAATCAATAGAGCATTACTCAGTTCAAAGACATCTTGTGTCCTAATGTTCTCACAGAAGACTGTAAAAACCTGTCTATTTTTGTGGGTTTCTTTTATCCATTTAGCTGTACCTTCTACTTCTCTCCACTGTCTGAGAACATTGATGGTAAGGTTGGATGACCTCATGTCAACTTGTAGAAGTAAAGAAAGAGAAGCCAGTAAAGAAAGGCAAATTTGTTAATTGCAGGTGGAAAGAGGGAGGCCAACAAGAGAAAACAAAAGAACAGTAATAATGAAATGCTCCCCTGTCTTCTGTGAAAAGTAAAGGCACAGACAAGAAAGAACAAGAGCAAAATTCTCACTAGAGAAACGCACTTGATCTGACTCAAGTATTTTGCGGTACATTTCTTGCTGTTTTCTCATGCCAAACATATTAACCGTTGAAGGTATCCCTTTCCTCTTTCTGGAATACAGCGAGGAAGATGGCTGTGTCATTGCTGACAAGCTGCTGTTCTCAGAGGTGTCCAGCTGAAAGTCCTAGATCAACTGATTTGCTCTGTCACTTTGATATGGCATGACTTACAGTTTCAGCACCTGAACTTGCCAGCCCTACAATTCTTTGCCCCTTGAATGGTTAGATAGGCTCCTTGGCAACTGGCATTTGTAAGGACATGAAACTATGCAGAATTTGCACCGTGAGATGATGCCAAATGAGTCACGCCGGTAGATTAACTAGGGCATGCAAGGCAGAGAGAGGGAAATGAGAGCACAAGAAGAGAGTACACAAGAAGAGAGTACAATCTCCTTTTTTCTGAAACACTGTAGAGATCAAAGTGAACACAAATCCTCCTAGGGGTAGTTCTTGCAAAAGACTAAGAGTTCTTTTTGTGTTCACAGGCCTGGAATCACAGGCCTGGAAGCTTTGGATCACGGCAAAATGCAGATGACAAAACGAGGCCTTGAAGTCACATCCAGTATGAAGCAGTATGAAAGAGGAAAGAAAGCAGCTGAGAGCGTCAACCCTGCTAAGTAGTCTCAGTATTCTTCTTGACATGAGCAGAAATTTGAAATGAGTCTCTGAAAATGGCAAAGGAGGCAGAAGAAAAGGGAGCGATGACTCCTCTGGCATAGTGTTTCCTAACAGGGATCTTCAAAATGGAAAGGTTGTATCATCCTTTCAAATGAAGGAAGGTATGAAAACAACAGGAAGGAGATGGCATCAAATACTCTGGGCAGTGTACTTCTAGACAGAAAGGCCACTGATGGAAAACCAACTAAACTGGCACCAATGCAGCAGCATTGTAACTAAAGCCAGAAATGTCCAGCACTTCGCTCTCTGCCATTCCATTCAGATGCACACAGCAGCTCTGCAACATTCCTACTGATCATCTCCTTGGCAAACGGGGAGTGAGGGTCCGTGGTGATGCAGAGTCCCCAGGCAGACGCAAAGGAGAGCTGCTTTCTTACAAAAACCAGGCTTTTGAAACACTTAGGCCTTTCTCAGTTCCATAGCTTTAAGCCATAACAAACACAATTCAACCAACCACCATGCGCCACGCTGTGAACACACGACGCTTCTAGAACTTGTTGATCTACCTCGAATTCAGCTGCCTCACCTTCCCACAGTCCTTTTCTACTTAGCCAAAGTAATGGGCCTCAGCCCAAGGCCTTCCTTTTGTAAGCTTCTAGCTCTATGCAGCAGCAAACCACTACTTTCTTCTGTGCCAAGACTTCAGGTAGACCATTTGCATCTGCCCTTCCAGTGAAACCTCATGGGGAGAGAAAAGCCTCTCAGAGATGTTCAGTCATTCCATTTTCTAGACAGGCCAAATCCAAAGAAAAGCAAGCGATGGGATTGTGTACTTGCTCTTAAAAAACACCTGCTGCCCTCTGACAATCAACTAGCAGAAAACCAGCCAAACTGAGACTTGAGGCAAACAACCCTTGGAAGGGAATAATGATGTGATCAATAAAGACAACACTTTTCCAGGCTACCGAGATATTGGAAATGTCAGCAAAGGCTTGAGAGCAAAGGCTGAACTAATGGGGAAAGGGTAAAAGAATCGCAAGAAAAACATGACCAAAGGTTAAAAGAATTCCAAGAAAAACATAGGCAACTAACCTGTTGAAGCCTTCAGGAAATCAGTGGCCGCTGATTTACATAGGCCATTCAAGTTAATTGACCCGTGCACCTTCCACTCCTTTTTCGGCACCATAGGGTGAATTGAGACCATGGAATCACAATTCCTTGGATTCTGTTCTTAACTTTAGGAGAGAAGTACAGCAGCTGAAGTACCTGTTACTGATGTGAAACCCAAAAACACAGAGTTGACACATTTCATTCTTGGCCAATCACAACAAGCAAGACTAAGAGGATAAGGCTGGCTTATTTTCATGACACTTTTCTTCTTTTACAGCCTGCTCTGATTCCGGTGAAACTTTTTCATTAGCTTCTCTCTAAAAGGAGAAAGTCCAGTTCAATGTCCCGCCCTACTGCTGCAAGTATACCATTTCGTTTGTCGAGCCTAAAAATAGAATGGGAAGGTACGGTGCTCTCCGGAGCTAAGGGTCGCTCCCGGGCGTCTCTCGGCAGAAGCCGCGCTAAGGAGAGCACTGTGAGCCGCACAATCGTCTTTGCGCGAAGAAGCCGCTTCTTCGGCTCCGGGAGCCGGAGAGAGCGGCACCTTCGGAAAGGTGAAGAAGGAAGCTGTACAAGACTGGGATTGTGTGCGCAGCTTGCCAACTGATAGAAAACAGTACCTTACCACTCTCCTGACTTTTCCAATCACATGAACATTCGATTGGAAGCTGTTTTGGACAACTTTCCTTTTCTCCCTGCCAAACACTTGGCAGATCTCCGTGCAAACTCTAGAACACGATGGGAGATGTTTTCTGTGCTGGCAGAGTTTCTCCCAGCCAGAACTAGTGGATTTTTAGTGGTTTTTAAACCAGAAAGTCCTGAGTTCCAAGAACACAGCAGCTGCCAAGGACTACCCAAGAGGAGCGCAAAAGTACCACAACATGCCTGCCTCCACAGCTTTTTCCCTGGGACCATGCCTACCCCTAGGCTTATTTACATGCCTCCAGTTAGGGTTAGAGATAGGGTTTTTAAAGCAAGAGGCCCTGAGCTCCAGGAACACTGCAGAGCTGCGAAAGTCATCCCAAGGGGAGAGCAAAAGTGGTGCAACATGGCTGCCTCCACCTCTTTTTCCTTGGCAACATCCCTATACCTAGTCTGATTTACCTGCCTCCAGTGCGGGATAGGGAAAGGGTTTTTTAAATGAGTAAGCTCTGAGCTCCAGGCCCACTGCAGCTGCGAAAGACTTCCCTAGGGCAGCGCAAAATTGCCTCAACTTGCTCCCTCCAGGGCTTTTTCCTTGGGAACATCCCTAATCCCAGCCTGATTTACCTTCCTAGGGTTAGCCTTAGGGATAGTTGTAGGATTATGATTTTTATAATGAAGAAGCCCTAATCTCAAGGCACACTGCAGCTGCGATAGACATCCCAAGGGGAGCTCAAAAGTGCAACAACATGCCTGCTTTCACAGCGCTTTTTCCTTGGCTCCATCCCTATACCTAGGCTGATTTATCTGCCTATGTTTAGGGTTAGGGTTCACCCGAGGGCTAGGGTTTTTTAACCAGGAAGCCCTGAGTTCCAGGCTTACTGCAGCTGCCAAAGGCATCCCAAAGGGAGCGCAGAAGTGCCACACATGGCTGCTTTCACAGCTTTTTCCTTGGGAGGAACCCTAATACCAGACTGATTTCCCTCCCTAGGGTTAGTGGTGGGCTTAGGCCTAGGGCTAGGATTTTTAAAACTAGGAAGCCCTGAGCTGCAGGCGCACTGCAGAGCTGCGAAAGGCATCCCCAGGGGAGAGCAAAAGTGGTGCAACATGGCTGCCTCCACCTCTTTTTCCTTAGGAACATCCCTATACCTAGGCTGATTTACCTGCCACCAGTGCTGGATAGGGAAAGGGTTTTTTAAATGAGTAAGCTCTGAGCTCCAGGCCCACTGCAGCTGCGAAAGACTTCCCAAGGAGAGCGCAAAAGTGACAACTCTGCAACTTCTAGAACACGATGGGTGTGGTTTTCTGTACTGGCACAGTTTTTCCTAGCCAGACATAGTGGAAAAACTTTCTGCTAAGATGTAGACTACAAAAGACGCTAAAGACGAAGGTACGATGCTCTCTGGAGCTAAGCGCCGCTCCCGGGCGTCTTTCGGCAGAAGCCGCGCTAAGGAGAGCACTGTGAGCGGCACAATCGACTTTGCGCGAAGAAGGCGCTTCTTTGTATCCGAGAGCTGGAGAGAGCGGCACCTTTGGAAAGGTGAAGAAGGAAGCTGTACAACACTGGGATTGTGTGCGCTGCTTGCCAACTGATAGAAAACAGTACGTTACCACTCTCCTGACTTTTCCAATCACATGAACATTCAATTGGAAGCCGTTTTGTACATCTTTTCTTTACTTCCATCCAAACACTTGGCAGACCTCTCTGCAACTTCGGGAACATGTTTTCTGTGCTGGCAGAGTTTCTCCCTGCCAGACATACTGGATTTTTAGTAGTTTTTTAACCAGAAAGCCCTGAGTTCCAAGAACACAGCAGCTGCGAAGGACTACCCAAGAAGAGCGCAAAAGCACCCCAACATGCCTGCCTCCACAGCTTTTTCCTTGGGAGCATCCCTTATTCCTGGCTGATTTTCCTTTCTCATCTTACGGTTGGGTTTTGGTCTAGGGCTAGGATTTGTAAAACTAGGAAGCCCAGAGCTCCAGGCACACTGGAACTGTGAAACACATTCCAAAGGGAGTGCAAAAGTGCCACATCATGGCTACCTCCACAGCTTTTTCCTAGGGAACATGCCTAATCCAAGCCTGATTTTTCTTCCTAGGATTAGCCTTAGGAATAGTCGTAGGATTTTGATTTTTATAATGAAGAAGCCCTAATCTCCAGGCCCACTGGAGCTGCGAAAGTCATCCCAAGGGGAGCTCAAAAGTGCCACAGCATGGCAGCTTTCACAGCGCTTTTTCCTTGGCACCATCCCTATACCGAGGCTGATTTATCTGCCTAGGGCTAGGGTGAGGGTTCACCCTAGGGATTGGGTTTTTTTAACCAGGAAGCCCTGACTTCCAGGCTTACTGCAGCTGCAAAAGGCGTCCAAAAAGGAGTGCAAAAGTGCCACATCATGGCTGCTTTCACAGCTTTTTCCTTAGGAAGAACTCTAATACCAGACTGATTTACCTCCTTGGGTTACTGTTAGGCTTAGGCCTAGGATTTTAAAACCAGGAAGCCCTGTGCTCCAGGCACACTGCAGCTGTTCAAGGCATCCCAAGGGGAGCGCAAAAGTGACACAACTTGGCTGCCTCCACTGCTATTCCCATGAGACCATCCCCAACCATAGGCTGATTTTCCTTCCTAGGCTTAAGGGTTGAGTTAGGCCTAGGGTTAGTGTTCTTTTAACCAGAAAGCCCTGAGTTCCAAGAACACAGCAGCTGCGAAGGACTACCCAAGAAGAGCGCAAAAGCACCACAACATGCCTGCCTCCACAGCTTTTTCCTTGGGGACATCCCTAATTCCGGGCTGATTTGCCTTTCTCATCTTAGGGTTGGGGTTAGGCCTAGGGCTAGGATTTTTAAAATCAGGAAGCCCAGACCTCCAGGCACACTGGAGCTGTGAAAGGCATCCAAAAAGGAGTGCAAAAGTGCCACAACATGGCAGCTTTCACGGCTTTTTCCTTGGCAAGAAGCCTGACACCAGGCTGATTTACCTTCCTAGGGTTACTGTTAGGCTTAGGCCTAGGGCTAGGATTTCTAAAACTCGGAAGCCCTTAGCTCCAGGCACACTGCAGCTGTTAAAGGCATCCCAAGAGGGCCGCAAAAGTGACACAACTGGGCTGCCTCTGCTGCTATTCTCATGAGTCCATCCCGAACCATAGGCTGATTTTCCTTCCTAGGGTTAGGGTTAGAGTTACGCCTAGGGTTAGGGCTTTTTAACCAGGACACCCTGAGTTCCAAGAACACAGCAGCTGCGAAGGACTACCCAAGAGGAGCGCAAAAGTGCCACAACATGGCTGCCTCCAGCGCTTTTTCCTTGGGGCCATCATGGACCTAAGGCTGATTTACTTGCCTCCAATTGCAGCTATGGTCACGCCAAGGGATAGGGTTTTTAAACCAGTAAACCCTGAGCTCCAGACCCAGTGCAGCTGCGAAAGGCTTCCCAAGGGCAGCCAAAAATTGCCTCAACATGCTCCCTCCAGCGCTTTTTTCCTTGGGAACATCCCTATACCTAGGCTGATTTATCTGCCTAGGGTTAGGGTTAGGGTTCAGCCTAGGAATAGGATTTTTTCAAACAGGAAGCCCTGAGCTCCAGGGGCACTGCAGCTGCCAAAGGCATCCCAAGGGGAAAGCAAATGTGCCACAACTTGGCTGTGTCCAGAGCTTTTTCCTTGGGACCATCCCGAAACGACGGCTGATTTAGAAGCCTCCAGTTAGGGCTAAAGTTGTGGTTTTTAAACCAGGAAGCCCTGTGCTCCAAGCACAGTGCAGCTGTGAAAGGCATCCCAAGGGGAGCGCAAAAGCACCACAACATGCCTGCCTCCACAGCTTTTTCCTTGGGGACATCCCTAATTCCTGGCTGATTTGCCTTTCTCGTCTTAGGGTTGGGGTTAGGCCTAGGGCTAGGATTTTTAAAATCAGGAAGCCCAGACCTCCAGGCACACTGGAGCTGTGAAAGGCGTCCAAAAAGGAGTGCAAAAGTGCCACAACATGGCTGCTTTCACTGCTTTTTCCTTAGGAAGAACCCTCATACCCGGCTGATTTACCTTCCTTTGTGGGATCTCAGCACCTCCGGACTGATGTGCAGGGCGGCCGAGACCACCCTTGGGGGGCTCGGGAGTCCTGGAATGTTGCCAGAAGTGTCTGGTGGCTGGACATTGATCCTACACGGGAGATGACACCTGTATGAGGATGGGAGGATTTCACTGGGTGAATGGTGAAGGGATAAGTTAATTAGAGTGTGAGACACAGGGTTTAGGATTTCTGTACAGGGGGGTCTAAAGAAGTAAGATGGAGGAATTGGGGCGTGTCCTGTCCTTCTTCTTCTTTTTCTTGGCCTCCATCTTCTGTGGTGATGGTGGCACTTTGGGATTGGTCATTACTAGAAGTGCACCGGTTAATAAGGGTAGAAGGTATTGGGGAAAAATTATAAATATTGTATACGTAACTTCGGGTATAAAGATAAGTGACCGCCCCGGGGGCTCTCAGTGTGCTCATGGCTGGCTTGCTGTGCAAACCTCTGTTGGGCTGAAAGAAAATCTTTTAGATAAACAATTAATAAACACCGAGACCGAGAAAAGATCAGAAGTCTCTCCTCGTCCTTTGAAGCGCCGGGCTGTCCAAGGCCACCCTGGGCCTTTCCAGGCCACCTAAACAGCCGAGAAACCGACACGTGGCGTTCGCTGCGTGGGCTACTCCCCGCCAAACCTTTCGGGGGGGGATCAGCCCTGAAGAGCTGAAGCTCAAGAGCTGAAGAGCCAAGAGGGCAGCTCCAATCTACGACTAGTTCCCAGGAGAGCACTGATAGCTCCTGAGGAGAGAAGCCTGAGGAAAAAGGCAAAAGTTCTCATTATCTATCTCTAAAATCATCTTCATCTCTGGGAGCACAGATCTTCATTTTTAGAAGCACAAGACTGTGCTCTTTCTTTGTGCAAACTTCTCATGAGATTACAGCTATTTCAACATCTGCTTACTTTAACATAGAAGCCTTTACCTAATATCAATTCAAACACTTTCATTTCCTTATAGTTTTATGTGTTATAAGGGAAAAGAGTCTTTTCTTTATAGCTTACAAGAGGATTTCAGCTCTAAAAACAAAGCATCTTCTCCCCCTCCCATCTGGGACTTACTTACCTTCTTCTTTATTACCTTTAATATCTTCATCTTGTTTTTAATATACTTGCATGTTGTTCTTTTCTCTCACTCAGAAGAAGACTGAAGCACTGAAAAAGTTAACATCACGCCTGAAGCCTACCAAACCCACCAATAACTACTAACAGAAAGCTGTGGCTCAGTTGTGTTCAGATCAGCTTTGTAGTTAGTGTTTAGTTTTCTACGCCAGCCACAGAAGTCTCTGGTCTCAGCCAGGCTAAGAAGAAGAAGCAGCAGCCTGACAGCGAGATCTTCGCAGCCACAGCCAGCCCTGCTCTGGCTAAAGCTCCGCAGCCTCCCCTGTCTCCTTGCCCGGCAGCTGCTGAAGCCCAGCCCGGCCAAACCAGAGCCCATGGAGAGAGAAGCCAGCAAGCAGCCCAGGAAATAGAAAAGAAGCCCAGCCTGCAGCAAGACGGCCCAGCCCAGCCCAGACACAGAGCTGAAGCCCAAACCGAAACCCAGCAGCTCCCTGCCGACCAACAAAGAAAAGAAAAGTTTCTGAATTTTTTGGTCTTTACCATGTGTGTTTCACAAAAGCGTGTCTAGCTTTTCAGCAGCTCAACAGACTGTCAGATACACAAAAAACTTTGCATTACTTCCCTACATTTCCTCCCATTCCCAAACATAACACAGGGGCCACTGGGAACAACTGGGATCAGACTGGGAGCAACTGGGAGCAGCTAGGACCAAGCTGGGAGCAACTGGGATCATCATGGCATCAGAGTAGGATCATACTGGGAGGGACTGGGTCTGTGCTAGAGGCAACTGGGATCACACTGGGAGGAAATGGGGACATGCTGGGGACCAATGGGATCATACTGGGAGCAACTGGCACCACACTGAGGGTGACTGGGATCCTTCTGGAATCATACTGGAAGTGACTAGGGGCAGGCTGAGGGCAATTGGGACCATGTTGGGGCAACTGGGATATACAGGAAATGACAGGAATCATGCTGGAGGTGACTGGGAGTGGCTGTGAGCAAATGGAATCATACCGGAAGCTACTGGGAGCAACTGGGAGTGAGTGGAAACACATTAGGGACAACTGGGATGTACTGGGAGAGACCAGGAGTGACTGGAATCACAAAAGAACCATAAAGGAAGTCACTGGAATAATACTGGGAGTATCTGGGATTGACTGGAATCCTACTGGGCGTGACTGGAATCCTACTGGGTGACTTGGAGTGACTGGGACCATACTGGGGGCAAATGGCACTGTACTGAGAGTGACTGGGTTCATCCTGGAATCATACTGGGAAGGACTGGAACCATACTGGGAGTGTCTGGAACTATAGTAGGGCTGAATGGGAACACCTGGGATCATACTGGGAGTGACTGGGATGATACTGGGATCACACTGAGTGTAACTGGAAGTGACTGGGACCATCCTGGGGGTGACTGGGAGCCACAGGGCCCATGCTGGGAGTGACCTGGGGGGAACTGGGGGAACTGGCCCGGCTGGGGCTCAGGGTTGTTCTCCCCCAGGGCTGCCCTGGCACCTGCTGCCACCCTGGGCCCCACAGAGCCGAGGGACAGGGGACAGCTGAGGGACAGGAGACAGGGGCAGGGACGTGGAGAGGTAGAAGGGAGTTCCAGGGGGTCCTTGAGCCCAGGAAAGGGGAGTCCAGGGTTTCCCAAAAAGGGGGGACAAGCGTGGGGACACCAGGGATGTTCGAGAACGAGGAGTTCAGGGGGTCTCTGGTTTTGCACACAGCTGGGGCTGGGGACTGGGAAAGGCAGGAATGGGGGACCAAGGCATTCCAGGGCATCCCAGGGTCAAGCCAATGGCCAGTCTGGAGGCTGGGAGCCATGGGATGGCCGGGAAAAGGGGAGCAGAGAGCCCTGATGTCCAGGAATGGGGTGTGAAAAATGCATGTATTTTATAATTGGCTTTTCACAAATATTAAAATGAATATTATATGTGTTGTATTAGAAAGCAATGCTGTATTAATTTTCTTAAGTACTGTGTTAAATATAGTTTTAGGTTATAAAAATTGTTAAAATAGAACTATGCTATGTAAGATGCTTTGTTTAAAAGAAAGGACTTGCAGCGAGATAACTTGCAGCCACAGGACACCTAGATCTTTCAGAGAAAAAGAATTTATGGCCTTCTTATCAGAAGAAACAAACTTCTTCCCACCTTGGAGGTGCTATTAGGATTAGAGGGAAGAAGTTGACACTGGTCAGACAGAATCCTGTGTTTGAATGGAATTTATGCATCATGTATGAAGTGTATGAATATGCAACGGGCTGTTGTTTTTAAGGGTTAATCCTTTCTTACCAGGGGTCCTTTTTTGGGCCCGTGATGCCCAGAAAAAGGTACCTGGACGTCCATAACTCTTTGTTTTTATTGTCTCATATTGTCTTAATTCAATTTGTCCAAATTGTTATTACTCTAATTGTGTTACTATATAACCATCTTATTACTATTAAACTTTAAAAATTTTAAAACCAAGTGATTGGCGTTTTTCACAATTTGGTAGCAGAGGATGGTTACTAACTCCTCGCTGCCGGTGCTTTGGGAGAGTCAGAGTGGGGAAGGCGCGCCCTGCCCTCTTTGGCAGCCTCGCTCTGCTTCCCCTGAAGTGACCGACAGACGCAGGTTACGATCTGTGGACAAAAGGAGACAACAAAACAAAGAGAACGGGAAAAGGGTCCCTACAACTGCTGTAATTTGCCCCCTAAGAGTAGTAGTGCGCACGAAGAACCCGGGAAGGAAAAAGGATTGGTAAGTATTTCTCGGGGGGCAGGTACGGGGGGATGAATGTGTGTGAATGAGAGGCGGGCTGGTTGTCCCAGACCTGCCAAGTGAGTGCGGAGTCTCCCACGCTGCGTTTCCGACTTTTCGCTGGAAAAGCGGCCAGTAAAGAGACAAAGCGACTCATAAGAGAGTGAAAGAATCCCCGGGGGTGACTGGGACTGGGTCTCAGGGAGGGGTTGGACCCCTCGGTGGTGGGGAGCAAGGTTTCCTAGCCCAATCCACTAGGAAACAGGACAGGAGGGGCTCCTAAAACCTGCTGGGTTGAGGGATTTATATTCCAAGAGCATCCAAGAGCAGGGTTGAGCAGAATTCTGTCCGAGTGAGGATATGCCCGGGAACACTCAGGGTGGGACAACACAGCTAGATTGGGGGATAAAAAAATGCCCAAGAACATCCAGGGTTGGACAACACAGCAGAACAAATTAAATGCCAAAGAGCACCTGTAGTTGTACCACACCGCTGGGTTGAGGGACAGAAAATGCCCAAGAGCATCTGAGGTTGAACAACACAGCTGGATTGAAGGAAAATTACCCGAGAGCATCTGGGGTTGGACAACACGACAGGATTGAGGGAAAAATTGCCCAAGAGCATTTGGGGTTGGATAACACAGCTGGGTTGAGGGATATCCAGTAGCACCGGGACTGGCCAGTAACACCTAAACTTGTAATAGGCGATGTGAAAGTAAAAGGTACCTTATTGTTGTTTTGTGGTGTGTGAGAGTGAGACACACACAGAGCCAGCCTCAACTTCCTGGGCAGGTGGGAAGGGGGAGGTGTGGAAAGAGCGAGTGACCTGCACACCAGGCTGCAGCTCCCAGCTGGGTGGGGGCTTCTGGGCCCGAGAGGAGCGAGTGACCTGCGAACCAAGCTAGCGTTCCCTGGGCGTGTGAGGGGCCGTAGCTGAAGAGTGTGAAAGACACGCAGACAGCCTCACAGGTGAACGGGCACCAGAGGCAGCCAGAGTCAGGGCCCTTCTAGGGGGCCTGGTGACACTGAGACCTGGAGGTAAACCCCAAAGCGAAAGAGGGGGCCACAAGGACCTGTGATTTCCTAGCAATAAGGATCCACTCTGTGTCTTGAGAGTGTGAAGGAATGTGTGAAAGTGAATGAGAAATAAAAGTGAGTGAATGTAGACAAATGAAAGTATAGGTAATGTCGATTGTGCATTTTAAGCCTTACCATATCTCCTTGGAGGGAGTTGGATTGTATTGAAAAGCAGTGTGAGAAAAAGGGGTTTTTTTGGGTGTAAGTAGTTGAAAGAAAAGTGGTATTTAAGTTGTTAGTAAAAAGTGAAAAACAGAAGCAGGGGACGAATAGATAGAAAACTGAAAAATGAGACAGAAATTCAGTAAGGTGGATACAGGAAAAGAAAAGCAGAAAAAAAATACCAACAGAAATACCCCAAGACAGCACTTTGGGAGTTATGTTAACAAACAGAAATACAACTCATTGCAAAATACAGGGTATGCAGAAGTTGATGAGAAAAAACATGCAAACTTGTGAATTATATACTTAAAAACAGCATTAGAAAATTTAACACAAAAGAGTTATATATTGATTCAAGGTATGCCTTTAGAGTAGCACATACCTTAAGAAAAATTTTAAAAGGGAGATTGCTTAATTAAAGAAGAAAAAGATTAGTACATGAGAAACTTATTTCCGAGGTTTTAGAGGCATTACAATTACCTAAGAGAGATAGCAATAGTACATATTAAAGGACACCAAAAGGTAAAGACCTAGAAATAAGAAGAAATAAAATAAATAACTGGCAGATCAAGAAGCTAAAGATGCAGCAGAAAATAGAGCTGAAAGAGTTAATATTAACTCCAAATGAAGAAAAAAAAAGGGGGGGGGAATTAAAACAAGATTGTGGCGAACAAGATAAATCGGGGAAATAGAAACATCTTGATATGGAAGACAATTAGATAATAAAACGCTTACGAGGGAATAGCAGAGGACGTGTATCAAAAAGCCCGGTGGGATACACAGGCTAGGTGTGATCATTTTTTTAAAAGAACTATGGGTGCATTGAGACCTTTAGAGTAAAAAACAAGTACCTGAAACATGTATAATTTGCCAAAAGATAAATAAAAGGGTGATGAGAAAAACAATATGAGAAGGTCGTCAGTTAGCTCGTCGACCATTTCAAAGCATCCAAAAAGCAAAACGGGGAAAGTACAGAGCTGAGAACAAATTACCTCATCCATTCCCGTTCGTTCCCCCACTCGTTCGCACCAGCCCTCCCAGCCCCTGTGCCGGCTCCGGCACAGTCCGTCTGTCCCGGTCCGTCTGTCCCGGTCCGTCTGTCCCGGTCCGTCTGTCCCGGTCCGTCTGTCCCGGTCCGGCCGCCTGGCCCGCGTTCTTGCCGGGGGTGGGGGTCTGTCCTGCCGTGTGCACCGTGGTTACCGCGCTGATCGCACCGAGGGGGTCCCGTCTGTCCCATCCCCGGCTGCCCTGACTCTGTCGGCTCCCGCCGCTGCAGCCGGGGTCAGTCCCGGCTTTGTCTCTGCCGGATCAGCCACCGTGAGCCGAGTGAGGGCGATCCCCGCTCCAGCTCGGTCTGCACAGGAACAGCCCCTCGGGCGATCCCAACCACAGACCCCGCCTCTGGAGCCCCCAGACCCTGAGCTGTGCCGATCCCCTCGGGCCATCCCGGCTGCAGACCCCGCCTCTGGAGCCCCCAGACCCTGAGCTGTGCCGATCCCCTCGGGCCATCCCAACCACAGACCCCGCCTTTGGAGCCCCCAGACCCTGAGCTGTGCCGAGCCCCTCGGGCCATCCCGGCTGCAGACCCCGCCTTTGGAGCCCCCAGACCCTGAGCTGTGCCGATCCCCTCGGGCCATCCCAGCCACAGACCCCGCCTCTGGAGCCCCCAGACCCTGAGCTGGGCCGATCCCCTCGGGCCATCCCAGCCACAGACCCCGCCTCTGGAGCCCCCAGACCCTGAGCTGTGCCGATCCCCTCGGGCGATCCCAGCCACAGACCCCGCCTCTGGAGCCCCCAGACCCTGAGCTGTGCCGATCCCCTCGGGCCATCCCAGCCACAGACCCCGCCTCTGGAGCCCCCAGACCCTGAGCTGTGCCGATCCCCTCGGGCCATCCCGGCTGCAGATCCCGCCTCTGGAGCCCCCAGACCCTGAGCTGTGCCGATCCCCTCGGGCCATCCCGGCTGCAGACCCCGCCTTTGGAGCCCCCAGACCCTGAGCTGTGCCGAGCCTCCCCGTCCTGCCCTGAGCTCCATTCCCTTGGTAACCACAGCTCCGGCTGCTTAAGGAAACTCTCTAAAGGAATCACTTTATTGAAACACTAAAAAATCAGTTAGAAGAAAGCCCTCTCCTGATTCTTCCTAAAAATACGTGAGAAAGGCTGTAGAAGATAAAAATCCAAAAAGAATGGGATAAAGAGATTGGTCTATTTCCATTAAGAGAGGTTCTCAAAGGGGGGTGATGGATCAGAGTTTGTAAATGCTTCTTTGACTTTGTCTGAGGTCTGAAATTTTAAGAAATAAATAAAAGAGATATTTGGAGAATCCCATAGGCATAGCTGAACAATTAGACCAACTTTTAGGTCCAAACATGTATACTTGAGAACAGATGTGGTTGGTAATGAAAATAATATTTTTCTCAGGAAGAAAAGCAATTAATCAGAGCAACTGAAATAAAAGCTTAAGAAAAAGATAATCTGCAGGGACCCCCAGAGAAGACAAAATGCCAACTGTACCTCCTGAATGGGGTTAAAATAATGAGGAGGGGAGTAAACACATGAACAGTTATTGTAATTACGTAACCAAGAGAATAAATGAGACAGCATATCAAAGGCGAAATGTGAAAACAAAAGATTTTTGAGAGACAGCTTTTAGAGGGGAAAGAAAAAACTCCAACTAAATAGATAAACAAACTTTAGAGAAAAAGGAAAATGGTCCTAAGTAAGCAGAAGATCTGAAAATCTTTAAAGAAATGGGCCCATTAAAAAAAAAAAAGAAAAAGTCATAGGCTTTAATTTTTTTGGGGGGGAAGAAATACCATCAGGAGCCTGTGATAACTTTAAAAGTGGGTCCCCAAGAAGAAGAATTGGAATTTGTTATAGACACAGGGGCAGAGAAAACCTGCCTGTTAAACGTTCCAAAAGGTTATAGTGTGAGCAAACATATAGTGAAAGTAACAGGGGCAAAAAGAGGAAGTTTTACATTTCTGGTCATTAAAGATGTGGTAATTGAGGGAAGAAACTAAAATTTAGGTGGGAGATGTGTTATTGGTCCCAGGGGCAGGTAGCAATTTATTGGGAAGAGTCTTACAAGTGCAATTAAGAGTAAGAGTTATATCAGAAAATAAGAAAATGACAGCTAGAGTTTTGAAATTAAGCCAAGAGGATGAAGAAAAAAAATCAACAAAGAAGTTTGGGCTGGAGAAAGAAATAGGGGAAGAATAAATATCGACCCCATAAGGGTTACAACTGAGAGAGGAGAAAGAGAGAAGTTGAAGTAGAGAAGTAGTTAGGAAACTCTGAGATGTTAGAATGTGAAGTGATGACATCTTGGTGCTAGAAGAGAGCAGAAGTGTGAATGCAAGTTTTTTGCATGAAAGGCAGAGAAGTATCTTAACACATGGTTGTTAAGAGGTTATTCAATGCCACACTGGGGTCCAGAAAAGCCTTAGCAGAACGGGCCCTCCTTGAAGAGAAAAGAGGATAAGTTGACGAGAGAAAGAGAAAGAATGTCAGGAGCACCTGGGCACGCCAGGTTTGGGGTTGTCAAGGCTGGGAGGTGTCTGAGCGCTCCCTGCGATCGGCGGGGTCTCGGGGGCTGCGGCAGGGACCGATCCATGGAGGTGCCCCGGGCGGGGCTGGCAGCAGAGGACATAGGTTTGCGGCCAGGAGCGGGCTGGCTCCGGGGCAGAGCTGCCGGGGGGCTCCCAGACTGTCGGGGTGCCGAGCCCAGGATGGCAGCGTCAGCCTGGAAGTAGGCCGAGAGAGAGAAGGGGAGAGAGAGAGAGAGAGGGAGAGGGAGAGGGCAAAAGAGACCCAGGGCAGCCCCAGGGTCCCCATGCCCGGGGCTGCTCTCCCCTGCCCCGGCCCTGCAGCCAAGGGGCCGCGCCGGGGGAAGGGCCAAGAACAGCACTGACAGCAGGGCTGTGAAAAGAGGGGCAGGGGGGACTAGCACTAAAAGATAAAATCAAAGCAGAGATTGCTGACTCTCCAAACCTCACAAAGCGGTTTGTTTTTTTTAAGTAAGAAGTTTTTTGGTTTTCTTTTCTTTTGTGTGTTTTGTTTGCCGTTAACGAGAAGGCTTTTTTCCTGAAGAAGAGGCTGCTGTAGAGAAAGCTTTTAGCTAAACCCAGAAAGTTTAGAAGGAAAGCGAATCGTAAAAGTTAATGCAGTATTATCTTTCTTTTATTATCTATGCTATTAAGAAGTCCTTTCCAGGTACTACTGAAGCAACAATCAAAATCACGGAAAGAGAGTGAATTCATGCCAGCAGAATCAAAGGACTTGTGAAGAAACTTGAGGAACGGACTATCATATTTAAACCGGGTGATACTGAACTGACTTTCCAATGGGGACTGAGTGGTAATGGTTTGAGAAAACCCAAATGATCCAAGAAATGTACAAAGAATAACACTGAATTAAGAAATAAGATAATGCTTATATCACTGGATTTGAGCACTGCCTGAATAAAACATCTCCTTGGGGGAGGAATACCTCAGATAGAAAGATCAAGAACGTTTTTGTATTCTGACCTTAGCCCTAGAATTGTACAAGGGAGAAGGGGAATTACTATTTCCATTAGTAAACTTTACTTGATTCATTCCAATAC
This sequence comes from Melospiza melodia melodia, assembly GCF_035770615.1. Classification (NCBI taxonomy): domain Eukaryota; kingdom Metazoa; phylum Chordata; class Aves; order Passeriformes; family Passerellidae; genus Melospiza; species Melospiza melodia. Next base: position 7,095,266 of record NC_086200.1, read on the forward strand.
TGGACATGCTAGGTGGGTTATAAGTAAATGCTTAAATTGTAAGAGTAATTAGTGTTGTGATTCGCAAAATTTATGCTCTTATTGCAAAAAGTGTTAAAGTACTGACTTGGTTTTGTGGATGGGAATTATTAGTGCCTGTTAAATGAGAGATACCTGAGGAACAGTAAGAGACCACAGTTAAAGAGTGTCAAAAACAATTTGCCTAGCAATTAGTTAAGAGAAAGTGACAAGAAAATAGAGGGCAAGACCAGATTGGCCTCTGTATTTCACCACCAAGAAGATCAAATAAACCTGCTGTGGGTTGCAACCTCACAGGCATGGGAGGTGGGAGTATAAGCCATACTGGACCTCTGTTATTCCTGTTTCTGGCACTCACTTGTTGTCTTTTCCCTTTCGGGATACCAGCAGGATTGTGTCACAAATGCTACAGAAAGCATCACATAGAAAGAAACCAAAGTTCCTCCTTTATTACACACACCTATGTCAACAGCCACTGTTATAACCCATCCAAATTAAGAACTTGTAGGCAAAACAGAGTAAATTATTAGATTACAAGAAACTTAAGAAAAAGTGGCAATAGATTTAGAACTGAATGTCCAAAAGGAGAGAGATGGATTTGTTTTAAATTTAATCTTGAAGATGCGGTTCAAGATTTGGAAAAAAAACCCCAAATAATAAAGGAAAAGGTAAAACCAGCACAGCAATCTAACTCTGTATTGACTCCAAATTATCTGTTGAATTGTATTACAAGACTCCAAGCAGTTATAGAAATGATAGCAAATAAGGCTGCCCAGGCATTAGAGTTAACATTAAGTCAGCTAAGCCAAACAAAAACTGCAGGGTATCAGAAAGGTTCGCTTTAGACTATTTATTGGCCAAAGAAGGGGGTATTTGTGGAAAGTTCAATATATCAGATCGTTGAAAATTGATGACCACAGAAAAGTCATTCTAGCAAAAGCAAAAGAAATCAAAAAGAAAAATATATACGCATATAACAACCCAGGTACCAGTCCAAAAATTAGAAAACAATGTTAAAATCTAGCTGGTGGGGTAATGTATTAGAAGAAATTAAGATCTTTCATTTGTGTTACAACTGTTTTTATATTTCTTTCTTGTGTAATCCCGTGTTTTATTTTACCAGCATAGTCCAGAAGATATAAGTAGAAAAAAAATATTGCTCAAGCCAAATGATTTACAAAGAATAAGAGTGGGGATTGTGAAAAATGCATGTATTTTATGATTGGCTTTTCGCAAATATTAAAATGAATATTATATGTGTTGTGTTAGAAAGCAATGCTGTATTAATTTTCTTAAGCACTGTGTTAAATATAGTTTTAGGTTATAAAAATAGAAACTATGCTATGTAAGATGCTTTGTTTAACAGAAAGGGCTTGCAGCGAGATAGCAGCCACAGGACATCTAAATCTTTCAGAGAAAGGGAATTTATTGCCTTCTTATCAGAAAAAATGAACTTCTTCTCACCTTGGAGGCACTGTTAGGATTAGAAGGAAAGAAGCTGACAATGACCAGACACAATCCTGTATTTGAATGGAATTTATGCATCATGTATGAAGTATATGAATATGCAACAGGCTATTGTTCTTAAGGGTTAATCCTTTGTTAATGGGTGTCCTTTTTCAGACTCCTGATGCCCAGAAAAAGGTACCCGGACATCCGTAACTCTTTGTTTTTATTGTCTCATATTGTCTTAATTCAATTTATCCAAATTGTTATTACTCTAATTGTGTTACTATTTTTATAACTATTTTATTACTATGAAACTTTTTAAAATTTTAAAAACAAGCGATTGGCGTTTTTCACACTGACTGTTCACCGCTGCCAATGCTCACAGTATTCTCCTAACACACTTGAGCTTCCTGTCTTTCAGTGAGAGAAAGATTCAGCTAAAGTCAAGGAAAGAGGGCAGGGGAGATGGAAACCTTCCCTTGAGATGCTTTTAGGAAGGCCTGAAGGGACCCTGCCTTTCCTTGGAACAGAGGTGGTCACCATGCATGGTGTTGCCTGACCTGCCCTAGGTGCTCCTCTATTCCAGAAGGACTTTTGCCCACTTCATCACTTGTCTGTCCCTCCAATTCCAGGGCCTCAAACCTGCTCTGTGAGATACTAAACCTGTAAGTCAGCTGTAAGTTTTCAGAATATGGCACTGACCATGGCTCTAAGTAAGTTTTTTTAATCAGGCTTACAATATATTTTGAGAAGAAGAAGGAACAGAAGGGGTAGATACCACACAAGAATCCAGCAGAGTCTTCCCAGCTTTTTTGTCTGGGTTCTATGAAGCACAATGCCCAGTGCTTGCCTTATGCTGTCTTTTCATGTGTTCTGGTGACCAGAACCATCCCATGGCCAGGCCCAGGATAATTTGGGTGCCAAAGTCCCATTGCCTGCAAACATCACACTCTTTTTTACCCAGCTGGTGCTCAGCTCAGCATATTTGCTGAGACAACTTTAGGACTGTTTTCCTTAACTTGGCAGTTCTAGCAGATGTCCTTATGGCCCCTAAATTCTGCATCCTTTGTGTCCACTATCAATGGGCATCCTTCTTCCCAAGCTTTGTCAACCTCCCTCTGGGTCTGAGATCAGTGAAACGGGCCCAGCCCTGAGTCTTAAAGACAATTCTAGCAACAACTACTTTGCTTTTCTAATACCTGGCCATCACTTCGAGCTTGTAGGCTGCTATGTGTGTCACAGGTTAAATGTCTCTTCCTGTTGATCAGGCTTGGAAGTGCGGACAGCCCAGGCATGACAGGATATGTTTTCTTCAGGAAATGGGACGTAGGGCCCAGCTTGCAACAGGTCCAGGCCCGCGCCTTCCAGAGCGCCAGAAGGTTCGCGGCGCCATTGCAGGGCTCAGGGCGCCTCCTTGTGGGCAAGAGTCGCCTCGACAGTGCGGGCGCCGCGCGGCGGGGCCAGAGGGCGGGAAAGGGCGGGCGGGTGTGAGGGGCGGGGCGGTTCGTGCCTAGAGCCGAGCCCGCGCTGTACCTCGGCGCCTTCCCGGCTCGGTGTTGGGAGCGAGCCGCCGCTGCTCGGGCTCTGGGAGAAGCGTGCGGCCGCTGCGGAGTCCCAGCCCGCAGATCTGGCTGCTGGCCGAGGCTGCAGTGCAGAGCTGCCATGCCAGAGCTGCCGTGCGCCGTGGCACTGCCAGAGCCCCTGGCAGAGCCGGGCTGGAAGTGCCGACAGCTGAGGGAAGCCCTGCCATGGCAGCGCCCCAAGCTCTTGTTTATCCCACAGAAAGAGAGGATCAGCACCTGGAGGTGACTGCGTCATTCCTGGAAAGGGACTATCTGCTTACAGTTGCGATGTCTGGCAGCAAGCAGGACGGCGCTGGTGCCAGGGAGGCAAGTGAGGGCAAAGCAGCCCTGTGACAGCCTGGCCCAGGGGCTCTTGTGGCAGCAGGCAGCGTGGGGATCAGAACAGAGGCAGGGGGAGGCAGGAGCTGCTCGGCCGTGCCAGGGCTGGGAGCCTCCTTCCTGCCCAAGTGGGGCCCAGCTGGGCCAGGGGGCAGCTCCTGGGACAGCCGTGCCCGCAATGGCCCCCGCTCTGCAAGGCCTCCAGCGCTGCCCATCAGCCAGGCAGGGACAGAGCAGCCTTGGGGCCGATGCTGCTGCAGGCTCAGAGCCCCGCACAGCTGCTCATGCCCGGTGCCATTGGCTCTGTCCCCTGCAGCCTGCATGCTGTGTCACCGTGCAGAGGCTGAGCCCTGTGCCTCCCCTGGCCCTGGCAACTGTTCCTGTGCTGCTCCTGCACTGCCCAGGGCACCCACGGGCCCTGCTTGGGCCGCACGCAGACCAGAACCAGCTGGGGCTGTGACAGCTCTGCTGCTCTGGGCCCAGCCCTTGGGCAAAGCACCCGCCTGTCCCTGGGCTGGGGGCAGTGCCCAGGCTGGGCTTGGCAGAGCCCGTCCGCTCCTGGAGGGCTGGGGGCACTGCTCTGGCCTGGCCTGGCCCGGCCCTGGGGTCCCTTGGCATTCCTGCTTGCCCTTGCATCCACCAGGGATGGGCTGCAGCTCAATGGCCCCGGCCTGGCCGCACACTCAGGCCTGGAGCCTTCCCATGGCTCCCCAGGGCACGAGAGCCTCAGCCCCAGCTCCCAAACACGGCCTAACAGGGTTTGCTGATATTGATCCCTGTTAGACCTTTGAAAGCATTTTGAAAGTAACCTTGTTTGGCAACTCCTTCAAGGAACAAACGTGATTCGCTTCTAATCAGTAATAACTTTATTGGTTTGCTTGCACTTCCTATAGGGTATCCTAATGCTTCCTTTGGCGTTCCAGAAAATAATGAAAATCTAACAAATTCTAAAGAGAAGTTCTTGAATCCACTATGAGGAGAAGTCTCTACATTCACTATCCTTACATACACTTAAGTAGCTGCTCCTGTAACACACAAAGATGTAGTGGTTTACCTGACTGGACCACACAACAGGATGTTATACACACCGCTACACTAAAAAACTTCTCTTCCCTGTTCATCACAAATTTAAAGCTCTTCTCGAGGTCCTGACTTAATTTTACATGCACATTCATACCTGCAATCCCTCCCCATGCTCAGTTTTCACCTAGACTTACCAGGGAACAGATGTTCCATACTCACCTCAAGCAATAATCTACGTCTGTCTTCCTAACCCTCTTTTTCTTCACTGACTTCTACTAATCTACAAAATAACTTGGACCCTCTGCACAAAAGAAACATCCAATTAATAGCCTTAAAGACTTGTGATTGTGCTGCTACTTCTAACAATCTTGACCACCACAGCACTAAAATCAGAAATCAATTCTTCACATCCTTCCTGTTCTCCTGCCCCCACCACGCCTTGGCTCCAGCAGAAATGTTCCCTACTGCAGCCTGGTGTGCTAAGAACAATCAAAGGCAGCAGCACTTTCCCTCAACATGCTGCAATCTGAATTGCAGTGAAATTGCAGCTGTTGCATTAGAAGCTCAGCACCAGCACCCCACATCTTCCCCCAGAACTGAGGCCTGCTGAGGCCTGAGCTCTCCATTTCAACACACCCTGTAAATCAGGCTGCCTGGAAGATTGCAGGCTGGTAACTGTGTGAACACAGCAGTGCATTTCAGCAGAGTTATGGAATCAGTCTCATGGAAGGCACATCCTTTAAGCTTAAGACTCTATTCTACAAAATCTAGCCAGCAATTGTTTTGGTGGCCTGTGCAGGTTTTGGGGACTGTGCATGTTTCCTTTGGATGTTGTTTTCTTTGTTTCTAAATACAAAATTCACTGGATTCAGAAGCAAAACCCCAGATTCATTAGAATAAAGAACCACAGGGACATATGTGGCTGACAAGAACACTCCTCATTTCTAATAGTAACACCAGAAAGAGAGGAAAAAGATAAAGATGATTTAAATACCCGAAAGGATCCGAAATGTCTACATAAGCTGTCAAGGGACTAAGTTTTTGGTAAACTCTAAAAGTCCAGATTCCTATTCGGTAATTGTCTGAAAGAAAAGAAAGCCAGAAAATCTGGTTGACCTTTATTTTGCCAGGACTTTCTCACGGGATTCTACCACAACTTGGATCACAAGTGAGGGTGGCAAATTTTGACTAGAAAACTTTGATAACTAGGCAGCATTTTTTCCTCCTCACTGAATTACAGGAAGGGTTTAAAAGGAAAAAAAAATATAAAAGAGCGTAAAGAAATTCTATCATACCTCTTAGGCGTTCATCATCTTTGGAGAACAAAAAAAAAAACTCTAGCACTTCCTGTGCATGGTAAAGAAAGAAACCTAGAAAAGGACAAAGGGATTTGAGCATCCTAAATTGTACTATCAAATTTCATGAACACAAGTTAATCCTGTAGTGCTTCAGAGAAATGCCATACATTGAAAAGCTTTATTCCCTAGAAACCAAATAAATCTTTTTATTTTCCAAATCCTCTTTTAAAGAGAAAACTGACTGTGTCTTTGGCTTTTGGCCAAACTCAGTTTGGAGTTGGTCAAACCAAAATGACCCAGTTAATTTCCTGTGCTCTGCTCTTTCTTTCCATATTCACATTCACATCCAATGGGTTGCTGGGAGTTTTGACTCTGTGCAGCACAAACGGTTTTCTAAGATGACTTTCATTGCTCAGAGGTGTGCAATGTCAGTTTCCCATTCCCTGAGTGCTGCTATTAATATTCCCACAGCATCCAACTACTACAGCCAAGTAGACAACAAAGAGAAATGGAACTTGCATTTCTTGGTCCTGTTCAATTTCTGACATCTCAGGCTCATCGTCACCCTCAGAACTGCTGTCCTGGAAACGTGGATCCTCTTGCCATGTGGCTTTTACTGGCTTTATTGTCCCAAGCGCGTGAGGCTCTGCAATGACAGCACCAATAGAGAAAAAAAGCCAAAACCAGATTATTCCTCTAATCATCAGGAAGAATTCCTCCTTTCACGTGAAATACTTACAGTGGAGAAGAGAGATTTAGGAAGGACAGAATCTGACCCTGCCAGATTTTCTAAGCTACATTTCTGCTCCACTTTGTATTTTCCACTTTGTTCCAGGGATCCCTTATGTATTCTTAAACATTTCTCATTGCATTCAGAAGACACTGAATACCTTTTCAGTTCAGCACAAGTCTGGGGGGCTCATTGCTTTGTGCAGTTGCGTTGGGTTTTTTAATATTTTGGGTAACTTCGCGGGGTTTCTTTTCTCTCCTACATGACTGGGACTTGAGTTAATGTTGTTTCATCTTCATTTCAGACGGCCTCATTTTATCTAAGGTTAGGACACCCCAATGATCATGTGTCATTCCATTTCCTTTTTCTAAAGGTCCAAGAGTAGAATTCAGTAACAAACAGAATGTTCATGGATCTTGGGGCCAGCTCTCGGACTTTGTTCCTCCCTCTACATTAACGCACATTTCCTTAAAAGCCTTGTGAGTTCCTATGAAACTTGATATGACTGGTGTGTCACCTTTTTCCCTGTTTGAGGAATTCAGGGCATGAGAACAAGCTTTTTCACCACTCAGCAAAAACCCCCAATGCCTTCTCAAAGCATGCCTTTCAGAATTCCTGAGATGCAAGCATGAGGCACCTCTCAATAATCTACCACAACCCTAGCAAGCAGAAATGAAGATCAAAATGCTTCTGCCTAATTACTGACTTCTGTTGCTGAAAATCCCCTGCATCCTGACCTTTTTTACACCATATTGCCCTACAGTGCCTGCCAGAAGCTCTTCCTTAGCAATGGCACTGTTAGAAGGGTTCTGCTGTTACCTTCTTTGATGCCCAACTCCTCTGTGCCTCCAAAGAAAGAAAACTTGAAGTAACTCGTCTCCTGAGCTGCATCATCCTCAGGCAAAGGTCCCAAATGGTCATCTGGGGCAGAGTCCTGTGCATCCTCTTTGTCCCAGGGTATTTCCTCAGTCTGGTTTGCTCTTTGAAGGTCTTTCAAAGAATAAACCAGAATAGACGGAGGAAATACCGTCTATTCTGGTTTGTTCTTTGAAAGGCCTCTTTCAAATCCGCAGCAATGGTGTAGGAGTTGTCTTCAGACAGTGAGGCAGTGTCTCATCTCTTTCTTCTTTTTTTGGCTTTACTGAAATGAGATTGTTCAAGGATAGCAACACAGCACACGTCCTTTTCGGACACAGCTTCCCTAAGAGCCACCTTGCTCTGAATGTCTCCCTAAGCATATCCAAGCCCATTAAGGAGTGGTTCATTATCAAGGGTAAGCAGTGGGGAAACATCTGAGGTTGAAGTCTAAAGGCAGGAACAAGAGTCCTTTTTAATTAGCCACATCCTTAAGTGACTTTTCACTGAATACACAGTTACACAGAAATCAAGGTATTTAGCCCAGACTTCTTCCTGCCAGTAGAAACATCAAGAGCTAATAGGGTTTGCCCACAGAGCTGCACATCTCAGGGTCCCTGCACTGACCGTTCTCACCTTCACTTCTGGCAAGGAACACACGGCCTAGAAAGAAAAGATGACGGCGCTACGTGCTGCTGTTGGAGGTCCCAGTTGAGGTCCGACGTCGCTGGTGGGAGCGGCTGCTCCTGCGGGATGTCCCCGACCATGTCCCCCTACGCCTGGGCCTCTCAGCACTCGCTGCTGTCCTCCTGCTCCTGTCCTGGCGACTCCTGGACCGCACAGTTTGAGTCGAGGCCCGGCGCTGCTGGCGGGAGCGGCTGCGTCTGGGGAATGGCCCTGACCATGTCTCCCTTCGCCTGGGCCTCTCAGCCCTTGTCCCTGTCCCACTGCTGCTGCCGCGGCGACTCCTGGAGCGGACAGGTGGACTCTGGGCCCAGCCTTGCTGGCGGGAGCGCCTGCGTCTGGGGCATGGCCCTGACCATGTCTCCCTTCGCCTGGACCTCTCAGCCCTTGTCCCTGTCCCACTGCTCCTGTCACAGCAGCTCCTGGAGCGGACAGGTGGACTCTGGGCCCAGCCTTGCTGGCGGGAGCGCCTGCGTCTGGGGGATGTCCGTGATGGTGTCTCCCTTTGCTTGGGCCTCTCAGCCCTTGGCCCTGTCCTACTGTTCCTGTCACGGCGACTCCTGGACCGGACAGGTGGACTCTGGGCGCGACTTTGCCGGCGAGAGGAGCTTCGCCTGCGGCTGGGCCCAGCACGTCTGGAATGGACCCTGTCCTCAGGGTCAGGGGACGTGCTGCGTGTTGCCCTTGATCTGCTGATGCTGCTGGTGTCCAGTGAGGAAGATGGCAGCGCCTGCTGCCATGCTGCGTGTTGGGGCCTGCTGTGGCTGCCCGTCTCTGGAGATGGAGGTGGGGAAACCAGCACCAATGGCACAGGGCTGTGGGAGCTGGGGCTGATGGCCTCAGATTCTGACCAGCCACGAGCAGATTGTAGTCCTGACTGTCTGGCCGGCCTGGGGCCATTGAGCTCTGTCTCATCCCTGGAGGCTGTAAGGGCAAGCAGGAATGTCAAAGATCACCCAGGCCCCGGCCAGGCCAGGCCAGAGCAGTGCCTCCAGCCCTCCAGCAGTGGATGCTGCGCTCTGCCAAGCCCGGCCTGGGCACTGTCCCCAGCCCAGGGACACCGGGGACTTTGACTCATACATGTTCCGAGCCCAGCACAGCTGTCACACTCCCATCTCTGTGTGCTGTTCCTCAGGCCAGAGCAGCGCCTGTGGGTGCCCTCAGCAGCACAGGAGGAGCACAGGAGCAATTGCCAGGGCCTGGGGAGGCAAACAAGCTCATAGCACTGAGAACAAAAAGTGTACCAGCACGTGGTTGTCTAGCCAAGCGCTTCTGCTTCTTCCTGCTTTGAGCCCTTGTCGAGACACAGGTTCCCTGCAGAGCCCCAGGTGCAGCTTCCCAACTTACCCCTGTTCCTCTGCCTCCTCCCTGCCCCCAGGGTAAAGGCAATCCCTGGCATTGCATTGGCCGTGCCTCACTCCTAGATCTGCGAAGGCATCGTTGTCCTCCCACGTTGGCTGTCTGATGGAGAAAGGAAGAGATGATGAATTTCTTCTGTTCTCCCTCACGGAGGTCCAGGGTGTCCCAGCTCTTTCTCCAGCGCTTTTCCAAGTTGGGGGTGAAGCTGAAGCCCAGACTCACAGGACAGGGCAGGGCCAGGGCTCCTGGGGCAGGGCCTGGCACAGCACAGCACTTGCACCCTCCTGGCTGGTGGGCCAGGCAGAAGGACACCAACCTGAAGGGGACTCGGATCCCCAAGATGAACATTTCAACAGGGAATTCCCCACTGTCTCTGCACAGGGGGCACTGGAAATAGAAAGCACCAGTGCGCAAGGCCTGTCCCTGCAGGGCAAACACAGGCAGGGTGAGCGAGGCCCTGCTGCTGCTGCTGCTGCTGAGCACCTGCTGTGCCCCAGGGCTCAGGGGAGGGCTCCTACCTGGATGCAGTCCCTGTGGAACCAGGCCTTTTTGCACGCTGGGCACACCAATGTTGTGAAGGTCTTTCTGTCCTCCACAGGTTCCATGCAGATGGGGCAAACGGTGTCTGGCTCAGGAGTCGCATCCACCTCCTGCTCTGGACGGTGCTCAGGGCAGAAAGAGCTGGGGGCAAAGGGATGGGGAAAGTGAGAAATGCTGGATCATTCCCCAGGGGTGGCCATAAAGAGAGATGAGGTACCTGAACGGAGTAACGTATAGATTGACACAGCCGCCCTCCTTGGTACAGGGCAAGTGGAACCATCTGTCACAGTTCTCCCTGCAGCACATGATGGTTGCCCCGCTCTGGCCGCAGACGCAGCAGCGCTGGAAAGAGCCAAGCAGCCGCATCAGCAGCAGCAGCAGCAGCAGCAGCCTCGAGGCCTCCCCAGGCAGCCCCAGGGCTAAGGGCAGGGCGCAGGACGTGGCCGCTGCCGGCTCCCAGCCCACAGAGCCGCCAGCTGGAGGAGGGAGGCTGCTGTGCCAGGGCCTCTGTGCCAGAGCTGCTGGGAGCCAGACTTTGTCCCGACTGTTGGGCCGGCCTTTCTTTCCTGCAGTCTGGGCTAAGCTCTGGCAAACCTCGCCAGGCACAAAGCTCCCTGCTCTTGTCAGGCTCTCACCTTCTGTGCCGCCCGCCGCACTGCAATTAGGAGATCTCGAGGGAGAAAGTCCATGAGTCCCCCGCGGTCCGTCTCTTGCCGAAATAGTAGAGTGGCGAAGAACTGCAGCCAAGGGGAGAAGCTGATGAGGAGGGGGCGGGAAGAGCTGCCCATTGCAAAGGTGGAGGGAGCGCCCGGAGCCACTCACCATGCAGAACACGTGGGCACAGAGCCCACCCTTCTGCAGTTTGTCACCGCACATGTCCGGGTCAGCCTCGGCACGGCGACACAGCATGCAGGCTGCAGGGGACAGAGCCAATGGCACCGGGCATGAGCAGCTGTGCGGGGCTCTGAGCCTGCAGCAGCATCGGCCCCGAGGCTGCCCTGTCCCTGCCTGGCTGATGGGCAGCGCTGGAGGCCTTGCAGAGCAGGGGCCATTGCGGGCACGGCTGTCCCAGGAGCTGCCCCCTGGCCCAGCTGGGCCCCACTTGGGCAGGAAGGAGGCTCCCAGCCCTGGCATGGCCGAGCAGCTCCTGCCTCCCCCTGCCTCTGTTCTGATCCCCACGCTGCCTGCTACCACAAGAGCCCCTGGGCCAAGCTATCAGAGAGCTGCTTTGCCTTCACCTGGCTCCCTGGCACCAGGACCCTCCTGCTTTCTGTCAGACATGGCGGCTGTCTACGCTGAGTCTATCTCCTCGAGGGACGTGGTCACTTCGAGGTGCTGTTCCTCTCTGTCTATGGGAGAAAGAAGGGGGGGGGGGGAGTTTGCAGAACAGGCCCAGAACCACGAGGCTCTACTCCCTGCTCAGCCCTGCGTGAGCCCTGCTCCTGTCTGTTTCTCCTCCCGTCATCGCCTTGAGTAACACTGCAGTGTCCTCTGGCTGTTCCTCTGCTGATTCTGTGATTTTGGGAAGGGAGAGGCAGGTGAGCCTGCAGCACAGGCCCAGAGCCCCGAGGTGTGGGGCCCCTCTGGTCCCTGGGCAGCCACATCCCCGCCCTACCTTCTCCTCCTGTTGTCAGGTCGCACTGACACTCGGCTTGAGCCCCGCGTTCCCTTTTGTGGCCTTGGTGGCACAGGTCACAATGGGCACTCTGACATCAGCACCGTGTACCCAAAATCGGGGCAGCCATGGCCCCAGGTCCCCGGCAACCACTTGTGGCGGCCCCCTTGGGCACCGAGCTTCTAAAATGGTCCGAGCGTTTGCTCAGGGTGGAAGCAGGGCCAGGACTCCTGCAGCAAGTGCAGGGTCAAATGCCAGGCCCTGGGGCAGCCATCCAGGGTGGCACTGTAGGCAGGGAGGTGCTGTTCAGGCACTGCCACACTGGGGCTCCGGCCCCGGCCAAGGGAAATTTCTGCTCCTGCCCCTGGCAGGCGGTGGCCCAGAGAGCCCGTGCGGAGTCAGCTGCACTACAGGGATTCAAACCCTGCTCTAGGTGAACTGATGTTTTCATCAAGACCTGTCTGCAGAAAACTAAGATGAACCTGATTTGATGCTGCTGCTGATCACCATTGGGTACAGGAGATAAACCTGGACACCACCACAGCTGCCTCCGTTATCCTGCCATCATATGAACTAACAACTTTGACTTTCCATATAAATGGAAAAATTAGTATTAAGCTTCTGAGAAGCGTCATCTTTTATACTGACTCAGCAGAAAGACAGAAAATTCACTGAGAATTTTCTGTGTACATTTGACAGGAGAGCTTGCAACTGTCCTCAACTCAAGTCAAATACAGGAGGATGCTTTTCCTACATTATAGGAACTTTGCCAGTTTGGTCCATGCTTTCCTACTAGAAAATACATTGGAAAAAATTAGGAAGAGAAGCACAAACAATTCTTGTCAATTTTTCTCTTTCGTGTCTTTGCAAACATGCTCCTGGAAATGCAGATCCATGACTTCTGGAACAATCAGTGGCATCTCTGGGAAGCAGGGCAGGGACTGACAGGCAAGGACACACTGCATCTGCCTGATGCTGGGGCAGCAGGAGTTTGCCCATTTTCCTGTCTCCATGGGAGAGCCACCTTGGCTGGGAAACGATCCCTTCACTGGTCTAGGAGGGAGGCACAGCCAGTGCAATGCCAGGGAGTGCCTTTACCCTGGAGGCAGGGAGGAGGCAGAGGAAGAGGGGGGAAGTTAGGAAGCTGCACCCGGGGCTCTGCAGGGCTCCCGGCTAGGTCTCGAAGCACAAGGAGCCAGAAGAGCTTGGCCGGACAATCCCGAGCTCTGGACACCTTGTCCTCAGCACCGGGAACCCGTTTGCTTCTCCAGGCCCTGGGCACTGCTCCCGTTCTGCTCATGCAAGTTACACACAGACACAGAGCTACCTGCTCTGTCTCAACCCTCTTCAGCACTGAACAGCACAACACAGTAACATGTTGTCTTCAGTACATGGTCTAATTATTAATAGTCCTGCAAAGACTCACATTCAAAGCACACACAAAAACCCCAAACCCTGGTACAAACCTTGCATCAACACAAAATGCATGTTGCTGTTCAGAAACACAGGGCAGCACTTTTGGCCAATGCTTTTTCCTATAAGATCTTTCAAAGGATTGCAAAAGTGACATTGTTTGGCAACTTCTTCAAGGAACAGACAGGAGAGGCTTCTGAGTTTTTAAAGATTTATTGGTTTGCTTTCACTTTCCTTTTGGCATCCTTACACTTCACCCAGCATTCCAGAAAATCGTGAAAATCCAAAATAATATCAGGGGAAGTTTCTGAATTCATTCATGTTTCTCCCAAAGACTTTCTTGACATACATACAAGTGACTGGTCCTATGACATACAGAGACGCAGTGGTTTCCCTGACTGGACATTACAAGACAACGTTATAGACTCCACTATACTAAAACACTTCTGTTGCCTGGTAATTACAAAGCCTGAAGCTCTTCTAGAGGCTTTTCCCAGTGCAACTTCATTAGGTTCCTCTCTGCCCAACTCTCGAGCCTCTCCAGGTCTCACTGAAGGGCAGCAGAGCCTTGTGGTGCCTCAGGCCCTGCTCCCAATTCTGTCCCATCAGCAAACACTGAGGGAACACTCTGTCCCTTCTGCCAGGTCACTGGGGAATAAGGCAAACAAGGCTGGGCCCAGCACGGCGCCCTGAGCTCACAGCTACCTGAGTTTGGAGCTCCCCTGTCCACTTCTCTGCCCCACTGTCCCTGAGCTGCCTCAGGGGCCTGTTATGGGAGGCAGGGACAAAGCCTTGCTGAAGTCCCAGCTGGCAACAACCACTGCTCTCCCCTCACAAGCCCAGCCAGTCACTGCAGCACAGGTGGCTATGGGATTGGTCAAGCATGGTTTCCATTCCTGTTATTCCACAGGCTTAGAGATGGCATCCAAGAGGAGCTGTTCTGTCACCTTTCTGGGGATGGAGCTGAGGCTGATGGCCCTGCAGTTTCCTGGCTCTTTCTTGGTGCCCTTTTGCAAGACTGCAGTGATGTTGGCTTTCCTCCACTGCTCATGCCTCTCTCCAGGGCTGTCTCCTTCCCTGACCTGCTGGCAGAGCACCCTGTGCCAGAGGCAGGAGCAGAGATTTCCCTTGACCCCAAAAGGGAACACTGGGCTCAGGCCGAGTGTCAGTGCGACCTGACAACGGGAGGAGAAGGCATGAAGGAGCAGAGCTCACACAGGGCTGAGCAGGCAGTAGAGCCCTCGTGGCTCTGGGCTTGCTCTGCAAGCTCCTTGGCCTCTACTTTCTCCACAGAGAGAGAGGAACAGCACCTCAAAGTGACCAGGAAACCCGGCCATGGAGCGAGGCTGGGGCTGTGACACCTCAGGGAAACCGGACACGGAGCGGGACTGGGGCTGTCAGCCCTCAGGGAAACTGGCCATGGAGTGGGGCTGGGGCTGAGACACCTCAGGAAACTGGCAATGGAGCGGGGCTGGGGCTGAGACACCTCAGGGAAGGCGGCCATGGAGCGGGGCTGGGGCTGTGACACCTCAGGGAAAGCGGCCATGGAGCGGGGCTGGGGCTGTGACACCTCAGGAAACCGGCCATGGAGCGGGGCTGGGGCTGTGACACCTCAGGGAAACTGGCCATGGAGCGGGACTGGGGCTGTCAGCCCTCAGGGAAACCGGCCATGGAGTGGGACTGGGGCTGTGACACCTCAGGAAACCGGCCATGGAGCGAGACTGGGACTGTGACACCTCAGGAAACCGGCCATGGAGCGGGACTGGGGCTGTCAGCCCTCAGGAAACCCGGCCATGGAGTGGGACTGGGGCTGTCAGCCCTCAGGGAAACTGGCCATGGAGTGGGGCTGGGGCTGTGACACCTCAGGAAACCAGCCATGGAGCGAGACTGGGACTGCCAGCCCTCAGGAAACCCGGCCATGGGGCTGGGGCTGCAGCTGTGACACCTCAGGGAAAGCAGCCATGGGTGTGGCTTGGCCTTTGACACCTCAGGGAACTCACCATGGCAGCCACCTCCAGGGGTTTTGAAGTACTTGTTTCTTGGTTTAATGCCCTTCCAAGATCAATTTTCCTGATCCTTATCCATGTTTTGGACAAGTATTGCCTCCTGAACAGGCCACCTCCTGGATGTGCAATGATTCCATCTGATCCAGCTGTGCCTCTTCCTTTCTCAAGGGATGGACAGAGGGGCTCTATTGAAGGTGGCATTTCCTGCAGGAAGGGAGGCGATGCCAGACACAGCCACAGGAGGTAGTTGCTCTGCTTCTGGGCCTGAGCCCTGCTGAGGCTTGAGCTGCCCTCTCTGCTGCTTGGCACTGCGGGCACAGCCCGGATAAGATGGGCACAGCCCAGAGGAATTGTCCCCAGCAGGCTCAGGGCACTCGGGTACTGAGCTGTCCTGCTGGGCTCCCTCCGTGGGAGACATGTCCCGAAACCTGGGAGCGGCTGCACGGGGTGCCCGTGGTGGGGAAAGGGCAGAGGGGGAGAGCAAGGCTCCAGTGTGTCCTGAGAGGGCCTGGCTATGTGCCCGTGGGCTGTGGGAGCTGTTCCATGGGCAGGTGGGCAAGCAGGAGGGAGGGACGGAGGTTGGGAGCGGCAGCTGTGGCACTGCAGATTTCCCCAAGCATTTAGTGAGGGTTTCCTGTGTGGCAGGGAGAGAGCCCCAGGGCCCTGGGCTGCTCCAGCTGCCCCTCCAGGCATGTTGCACAGGACCTGCAAAGAGCGTGGAGAGTGACCAGGAGCCACAGGCTCCCGCAGCCTTACCCCACCCCCTTGCAGTCCCCAATTCCCCAAGGGAGAAGGGGATCCCAACACACCATGGAAATGGTTCTGTAGCATCTGTGATCCCTCCTCGACTGGGATCATGACTTGGATTACTTGGAAATGCTGGTGAATGGTGCTTTGAAGACCTTGTCAGATGTTGGAGGCATGTTCTGAATGTACCTTTCCTGACAGAATAATCTGTGCCAGTATGCCAAGAGCTTACCATGAGCCAGTTCCCTTAAATTTCACTGAAGGTAGATCAGTTCTGGAAACCTTACCCTGCTCCCTTCTGGAGCCCTGAGGGATCCCACAGGATCACTGTCAGTGGGAGGAAGGGGCATTTAGCTGTCCATCCTCCTCCCGTGTGCAATGCCACTGTGTCCTTCTGTGTGCTCTGTGCAGCCACAGAGAAGAGCAGAGAGGGAAGGGGCTGGGCCCAGGGCTGTGCCCCAGGGCTGAGCCTTTCTCAGCTCCTTTGCAGCCCCCAGGGAGCCCGAGCTGCTTCTGCTGCCACTGCTAAGCCCTGGCCCTGCCTGGGGCTGGGTTTGGAGCGGCTGGCAGCTCCAGGGAGTCCTTTCTGCCCCGACTGCCCCGCAAGGGGCTCCTTCCATCCCAGTGTGGGGCCACTGCAGGCACGAGGTCCCCCTGGCCCTGCTCCTGAGTGGAAGGCAGAGCCAAGGGAGTGCCTTGGAGGGCACCAATCACCCAGATGCCCTCACTGCCACTCAGGCCTGAAGGAGAATCTTCAGCAGTGCCATTGGAGCTGTTGTGTCCTGCCTTTCTTTGCAGCTGAGCCTGTTGCTACAGGTGATCTGGCTTCCCAGCCCATGTTCAGGATTGAGCCTCTGGGAGATGGTGAGGGTACGCCAAGGCCTTTCCCCTGTGAGACCTGCCAGCTCAGAGCCCAAAGCTCGGCCAGGGGGGCATCGCTGCAGGTGCCAGGACAGAGCCATGCATGTGTGTGCCCTCACCCTGCACGATCCACTCACAACTTCTGCTCAGCACTGGCAGGTGTTTGAAGGACGGTGGGCCATGGCCCAGCTGAAAAAGCCCAGATGATTTGTTGATTTTATCCGATTTTGCATAAGCATGACGTTCTGAACATGCCATTAAAGAAATGGAGAATTTCTCCATCTTTTAAGGTGTACTTTTTGTTTCTCAAGTGATGGGCCAAAAGTTAGGACAGAAGGAGGTGTTTCCCCAACAAAGCAGAGGCCGATTGGCAGCCCCTGCTGCATGAAGGAAGTCCAAGCCAAACACAGGCATGGGCATAGGCACAGAAGGTAATTGCTGTGCCAGGCTCAGCAGGGCTCAGCCATTGGCAGAGCTGTGTGGCTGCAGCTCTTCTTCTTCTACCAGGGCCTCCCTTGCACAGCCCGGCAAAGCTGGAGGTGCCTTTGGAGCTCGTTCAGAGCCCTGGGAAAAGGGGACTCGTGCACCAACGTCCCTCCCGCTGCAGCTGCTCTGGAGCTGGCCCTGAGTGCCCAGAGGCCCAAGGCACAGGAGCAGCCCCGAGCGGGAGCCCTGCCGCGAGCCCAGGGCCAGAGCCAGCCTTGGCTCCCGACTGGGCAGGGGCTGCACTGGGTCCTGACAGGGCCTGACTGTGCCCTGGGGCTGGGGGAGCTGTCACGGGGCAGGGAGGGCCAGGGCTGGCAGTGGCTGCTCAGGGATGGGTGTGGCCCGTGTCCCTCCAAGCAGCGACTGCCCAAAAAGCTGTGCTGCCCCCGGGCTCTCCTCTCGGCCTGCTGGGCTTTGTTGGGTGGCAAAGCCTGTGCCACGGGGTGGCAAGGTCCCTGCAGGCCCCAGCTCTGGGGGAAATGGAGAATGTCCTGCCCGCATCCACCGTGCTGCCAGCTCAGCAGTGCAGCACAGCACGGGCTGACGATCCCCATCGCTCCCACAGGTGCATCTGGAACCACAGCACATGTTCCTGATTCCCAGAAGGGCCTTGGAAGGGGTTTCTATCAGGGAACAGGCTTCTGGCTAGGGTTACTGGCAGGCCTGCTTGTCTTGGAGCTGATCTTCATCTTATGCTCTGTCCGAAGTTGGACTTGCTGGAAGAGAAAAGGGTGAGTGTTTAGTTCACCTTTCCCTCAAACAGCTTCTTTTGAAAGTCTACGTCAGACAGAAAACATTCCCAGTGAGGTTGCAGTGTAGGGGTGGCCGGTCCTTGATTGTCCAAAGAACTCTGCTGAGGGTTCTGCTGCTGCCCAGAGCTTTCATTAGCCTCCTAATTGCTGGGCCCTGTCCTGGGGGGGCCCACTGGGGCTGCAGCCAGTGCTGGCTCTCACTGAGGCTGCCTGGCCCAGAGCAGCCCCAGGGGCACTGGGCAGAGGCAAAGCACGGTGGGGAGGAGAAAGAGCAGGGACGAGATTGCCCTTGAAAGGCAGAGGCGCTCTGGGGCCCACTCCTGGCCAGGGAGCCTGCCCAGAGCCGTGCCCTGCGGGCCGGCGCCTTGAGGGACAGCTGTGCAGCTGGGCCAAGCTGTGCCAGCAGCTCCAGCCGTGCTGGGGAGCCTTGCCAGCTCTGGGCCCGGCTGTGCAGGAGGCTCCCTGTGTGCCACTGGCAGCTGGGGCCTCAGCCACCTCCTCTTTCCACAGTTCCACCTCTGGACAGGAGTTTTAAGATGGTGGCTGCATGTCACACCCAAACAGCAGGAGCACCTCCTCCAGCAGTTAGAAGGGCCTGGGCAGCCCTGTCATGAGTTCTGAGAAGAAGACTGCAGAACAGCCATCGACAAGGAAATCTCCTATTCTCCTGGATATCCCACTGCCACCTCCTCTCCCCATGTATATCCCCAAGCTACTTCCATCTCTTTTTTAATCCTCCTCTGTCCTGTCCCGACTTCTTCTATAGACCCCAGGAGCAGCCCAGCACCCTCCTGCCCCTCCTGAGTCCAACATGTCCCTTCCTCTGCCCCTGAGCCCCCTGGGCCTGCCCTCTAAACAACACTGAAGTTATGCCCGCTCTCTGCCAGGCTAGGTGATGGCCCTTTCTTTAGTTGCACTAAAGGGAAGGTGCCGTCACCCCAGTGTTTGGGTGGCAGCAGCAGCAAAGCCCAGCTGGCAGCACCACTGGTTGAGCTCCATGGCCAGGAGCAGCCGTGGATGCCCACGGTGTGGGCAGGCAGGAGCCAGGCAGGGGCTGCTGTGACCAGCGGCGGGGTCCCGAGGGCTGGGGGAGCCCAGTGGGCAGGCAGCAGCATGGGGCTCCCGAGAAAAAGCAACCCCATTTTCTTAATTTTTCACTTTTAGATATTAGAAATTTGTAGAAATATTTCAAAATATTTTTTCTGTAGACAGACACCCCCAAATATTTCTTCCCAATTCCTATAGTACTTAAAGATTTTTTAAAGTAGTTTTAGAATCAAAAAAAATGACCTCATTTTGTCTTCACTTCTCATTTTTAAAAATATTTAGAAATACCTCTTGTGTAGAGAAATCCTCATATGTTTCATTCCTTTTTCCACAACACATCTGTATTTTTGAAACTGGTTTTAGAGCTCTGGAAAATATTTTCCCCTTATACAATAAAAAATAAAATTGCATTTCAGTGGTAATCTTTATTCTAGGAAGAAGTAAGACCCTTTCAGCCAGTCAGCCTGCTGCAGAGGCTCTTTTCCCACAGGAGCTTTGTACCTAGTCACAACCAACATACATAAAACCTTTTCCCAGATATTTCCTGGGATTTATGACAAGCTCACGTCTTAATCTTCTCAGACAAATTTTGAGCACAGTGGGAATGTCTTCAAATTACCATCTTTGTTTGCTTCTGGTGGAACTCCCTCCGTTCTAGAGCAGGGGCTTCTCTCAGCTTCCTGCTGCGCCCGGGCTCTCCTCTCGGCCTGCTGGGCTTTGTTGGGTGGCACAGCCTGTGCCAAGGGGCAGCAAGGTGCCTGCAGGCCCCAGCTCTGGGGAAATGGAGAACGTCCTGCCCGCATCCACCGTGCTGCCAGCTCAGCAGTGCAGCACAGCACGGGCTGACGATCCCCATTGCTCGCACAGGTGCAGCTGGAACCACAGCACATGTTCCTGATTCCCAGAAGGGCCTTGGAAGGGGTTTCTGTCAGGGAACAGGCTTCTGGCTAGGGTTACTGGCAGGCCTGCTTGTTTTCTGCTTATCTTCATCTTATGCTGTGTCCGAATTTGGACTTGCTGGAAGAGAAAAGAGTGAGTGTTTAGTTCACCTTTCCCTCAAACAGCTTCTTTTGAAAGTCTACGTCAGACAGAAAACATTCCCAGTGAGGTTGCAGTGTAGGGGTGGCCAGTCCTTGATTGTCCAAAGAACTCTGCTGAGGGTTCTGCTGCTGCCCAGAGCTTTCATTGGCCTCCTAAATGCTGGGCCTTGTCCCGGGGGCCCGCTGGGGCTGCAGCCAGTGCTGGCTCCCACTGAGGCTGCCTGGCCAAGAGCAGCCCCAGGGGCACTGGGCAGAGGCAAATCAAGGTGGGGAGGAGAAAGAGCAGGGACGAGATTGCCCTTGAAAGGCAGGGGAAGGGAGAATGTTGCTTATCGGAAGAAGCCCCAAAGAGCGGCTGGAAGGGGTGCTGCCTGATCAAGGACCCCCGAGAAGCGGAGGGAGGGCGTATCGGCTGATGGGGTGTCCCGAGGAGCGGCTGGGGAGAGTGGGGGTGTCCCTTAGTGGGGAGGAGCAGCTGGAGCGCTTGCACGGTCCGGTGGTGGGGAGGTCGGCGGGGCTGTCGGAGTAGGCTCAGCCCGGCCGGTGGGCACGGCTAACCCCGCCCGCCCGCAGGACCACGGTGCAGTTCCTGTTGGAGGCGGACCTGCACGGGCTGCTGAAGCTGGACACACTGATCCCGAATGCACCGCCTGCGCCATGGCAGCGCAAGGCCAAGGAGAGTGGCCCCGGGCCCAGCCCCGTCGGCGTGTCCCCCATAAAGCCGGCATGTCGCTCCCACAGCCCCAGCAAGACGCCATCCAAGACACCCGGTGAGCGCCGGCCACCGGCGGCAGAGGTTGAGTGCGGGAGCCTGGCCCAGGCTGCTTGTCCGTAGCCATGGGGCCCTGGGCTCCCTGCCACGCTGCCCTACCGGCTGCTGCTCAGGCAGGAGGAGGTGGGCTGTGCTCCTGACAGCCACCCACCTCCTTGCCAGCATGAGGGGCAGAGCTCTGAGCACTGGGGCTGGCGAGCTGCTGTTCGGCCAGCTGAGCCTTGCTGGCACAGCTGTATGCTAGGACGAGTGTGGGCAGGACTGTCAGCTGACAGCTTTACATCCTGTGAGCGTTTTTGTATCTTCCCCTTATCTCTGGACTCTGGAATTGTTGCACTAGACCCAAGGAGTTGCACCACACAGTCCCTAACCAACTTGGTGGCAGGGAGGAAAATATAAGTTAGTTGGGACTGGGTGGCATGAGACCTCAGAGTCCTACTTGTCTGGTGGGTGTGATGTGGAAGAGTGTTGGGTTTGCTCCCGTGAAAGCTCTAATACAGGCTGTTAAATAGCTGTAAGACAATATTTTCATATGTGAATGCAGGTAAATCTGGATCCAAAATTCAAAGCACCCCCACAAAGGCTGGGGGGGATCGCTACATTCCCAAACGCAGCACTATGCAGATGGAGATGGCAAATTTCCTCCTAACCAAAGAGAATGACCCTGCTGAGGATTCCCCTACCAAGAAGGTGAGCATGTTGCTAAGTTACAATTACTTCAATAACTGCTACGCCTTCCTGCCCCTTTACAGAGCAGTGAACAATAGGTTCTATCAAGGGGGCACACGGGACTGACAAGTCCCAGCCATCACTACTTGCAGCTCTGGGCTTCAGGAGCCTAGGATGAGACTGAAGCTGTAGAGACTGCCATGCACTCTAAGCCTATGCTGCTTCTGGTAGCAAAATTTAGCTTTTGACTAACGAGGCTTTAAAATGTAGCAGGCAACAAAAACACAAAGCTGTAAGCCTATGCAAAGTGAAACTGCTGGTGGTAGCTATTCTAGGACAATGTCTCCACAGGGAACACTTCTGGAATGTTTGACACTGTGTTCTGAAATCTGTTTATGAAGCATTTGGTCGCTTTGTGGCTGTGGCTTTTCCCTCTGGCAATGACACTGAATTTGCCATTGTTTGAAAATGTGAGCAGGACAATGTATGAAAGTCTGAGGAAAACTGCTTTGACCTGCCTCTGTGTGACTGACCCTTGCAGCACAGTCAAACATCTTCAGATTCTAAGAGAAGGGGACTTAGATGTCTGTTTAAATTGTAGTGTGGGAATTGTTTTAAATGCATTGCACTGAGGGTGATTTGTCTCTGTAGGAGCAACAGAAAGCCTGGGCAGTGAATCTGAATGGTTTTGATGTGGAAGAGGCAAAGATCCTCCACCTCAGAGGAAAACCACAGAATGCTCCAGAAGGTATGATACAGGCTCCGTGTGAGCTGAATCAGCAGGAGGGATCAGGTCAGGGGAACAGCAACACAGAGGCTCTGTGTGTGGTCACAGGAGAAATCAACTGGTTTCTGAGAGCTGTACAGGCTGGAGTCTCCTTTCTTAAGGTTCCTGAGGTCGAGGGAGGGCATAACAGTTAAAGTGAATTTATTTAGGAGAGTTGCTATGACTGCCAGTTGGTCACCTGTTACAGGGCTTGCAAGGGTCTTCAGGGTGGAGAGAGAGATGAGAATCTTGACCTCATGTTCAGAAGGCTTGATTTAATATTTCATGATATATATTACATTATTACTATACTAAAAGAAATAGAAGGAAAGTTCTCAGAAGCTAGCTAAGCTAAGAATAGGAAAAGAATGAATAAACAAAGGGCTGTGTCTCAGCAGAGGGTGAGACCCAGCTCCGCTGTGAGTGGTCAGTAAATCCAAACATTCACCCAAGACTGATCATGCATCCACTTGTTGCATTCCCCAGCAGCAGATAACCATTGTTTACCTTTTGTTGCTGAGGCCACAGCTTCTCAGAAGGGGGAAAAATCCTAAAGAAAGGATTTTTATGGAAAGATGTCGGTGACAGTTACCGGTACTGCAGGTTCCAAACGTTCATGAAGTCTGTAAGAGCATCAAACCCTCTGCTGTGCACTTTCTAGCTTAAACTGCAACTAAATATAATGGGATTCAAAAACCCAAGTGTTTGTTAAATTTGTTTCCATGAATGAGGAAATTGTAGCTCACCCCTGCTCAGCAGTTCATTCTGCCAGTGATTTTAGTGCACTGCAGGCTTGTGAGTGTTTCTCTTAGGACTTTATTTTCACTCCAAGGGATTCCTAGTTGGGTGAGCAGCACTCAGCTGGGAGGAAACTAACTCAGGTTAACAAACCTGTTCCCCTGCACACAGACTATCAGAATAACATGAAAGTGCTCTACAGTCAGAAAATGGCACCTGGATTGAGCAGGAAGAAGAGCAGATATATTCCCTCAAAGCCAGAACAGGTCTTGGATGTACCAGAGATATTCAACGACTACTGTAAGTAGGCTACAGGTGTGGAGAGTATTATTAATAATTGGTTAGCTGAGAAAGGCCACACTGATATAATGCCACTGGTTAAGCTGAAGGAGAAAAGTCAGCAGTCAGCAAGCTGAAAGGAAGAGTCAGCAGCGACCTTGCTGCAACATGAGGATAGGGAGTTGAGATTAGTCCTGAATATATCCTAAGAATATGTAGAAAGTATCAAAAATAGAACCATAGGAATGTAGAAGTAGGCGTAGGTGCTGATATGTAAGCTGACCAATCCTGAGCTCAACTTTTGCAATATGTATGAAGCTCATTATGAACTGTATTTAACCCGCCGTACTGATCAATAAAATTGAGCCTGTGATGATCAAACTGATGTCCTGGTTCCCTTCCGCCGACAAATGGTGGAGAATGCGGGCATAACCGAATCTCTGCCCTTTTTCTTGGATTAAAAGAAAAAGGATTACGCCACGGTCGAGGAAGTTGGGTTTGAGTCCTTGCAGCTGGGACGGTGCCGGAATTTGAAGCACCCTTAAGGTTCACAACTGTGACTTAAGCCAATACATGTCCGCCGGAGCCTGGAGAGCTGCAACAGTGCGCGCTGATTAATAGGTATGGATAGGCAAGCAGCATATGATTTATTTACCGCCTATTTAGAGCGGCGTGGGATAAAAGGGATAGATTTAAAAAAGGAGTTACCAGGGTTATTAGCTTATGGCCATGCTAAGGGTATCTTTTCTAATCCTCATACAGTTCATGAGCTAGCAGAGTGGAAGAAGTTTGGGGAAATATTGTGGGATACAATACTAGACGATGATAAGTCAGCAAAGAAATTCAGGAAGTTATGGCGGGTGGTGTATAACACGTTACTTCAGCAGGTCTCTGAGAGAAAGGCAGCAGAAACGGCAACAGAAGCTCATAAGAGGAATATAGGGTATGGTCGTGAAGATGATCCCCTGGCACCTTCTGTAACTAAGGTGCTTATGCCTAAGAGTCCCCACCAAAGTGGTGTGGAGGATTTTCCTATAGGTGCAGTGGAACCGTCTGCACCTTTCCTGTCAGAGGGGGAGGGCGAGTCGGATGGTGGGGGTAAGAGCAAGCCAGCTTTGCCTCTGCCACCAGCTTCAGGCGGGTCGGATGGTGGGGGTGGGAGCAAGCCAGCTTCGCCTCCGCCGCCAGCCTTGCCTCCGCCGCTTCCCCTCAGTGAGCCGGCTCCGGTTACAGCTTCGGCGGGGGAAGGGCCCATTCCCCTGCCCGAGCCGGCTCCAGCAGGGGGGCTGATTGCCCCCCGCAGGCTGGCTCCGCTTGAGTCGGCTCCAGTTTCACTGTCAGCTCCAGCGGGGGGGCCGCTTCCCCCGCGCGAGCCAGCCCCTGCCTCACTGCCTTCCCCGTGCCAAAACTCGGTGTCTGCACCGAAGCGCCAGCAGCATAGCACCCTGAAGAGCCAGATCCCATCCCAGGGGCGCACCGTGATCCATGGGGGGAGATGGCTAAACAGAGGAGGGAAGCTTGGGCTGCTTTGGCGAAAGAAGTAATGCAAATGGGGGATGGTGAGGCGGTGGAAATAGCTTCTAGTCTTGCATGTCCAGTCACATACACACCACAGTATGATGCACAGGGAAACCTTACGCATAATATAGCAGAATATACTCCCTTAGATTGGAAGCTGTTAACTCAGCTACGTTCTACGGTTAGTCAGTTTGGAGTAAAAAGTGAACCTGTTAAGCAAATGTTAGATTATCTTTTTAATACTCAGGTTTTATGTCCTAATGATTTAAGAGGAATAGTTCGGTTGATATTCACTCAGCATCAGCAGTTATTGTTTAACGCCCATTGGCAAGCGTTGGTAAATGAATCGGTTGCTGTACAACGAGCTCAGGGAGACCCATTACATGGGGTGACAGTAGAGGAGCTGATGGGCTTAGGGGCATATTTGCGTACAGAGGCACAGATGATATCGGGAGAAGATAAACTTAGAGAGTCTATGTGGTTAGTGCGTGCTGCAATAGATATGGTTAAAGAGCCAGGAGGGTTACCGGCTTATATGGGCATTAAACAAGGTAGAGAAGAATTATTTGGAAATTTTATCGATAGAACAACTTCACAGGCATTTATAGCAGAAGCCTTAAAGGAATTAGGATTAGGGTTACAAAAGCAAGCAGAGTCCACTCAAAATCAGGTGTTAGCTGCTCTTGCTTCTCTCCGAAATGGCTCACTGGCATTCACGCAAGGAGGCTTCCATTCATCACACAAGTTGCCGCCGTGACATCGGAGACACTAGCAGCTGCCGTGACATCGCTGCCACCTCCTGTCTGCAACCCGCAACAACAGGGAGCCTCGGCTTGGACTTATCAGCAGCAGTAGACGTCACACTAAGGACGAACCGGCCTGAGAGGATACCCACTGGAGTAAAGGGTGCTCTTATATTAAATGGACGAACATATGGAGCATTATTGCTGGGACGTTCCTCTATAACTATGTTGGGGTTATTTGTTTTGCCTGGTGTTATCGATGCGGACTTTACAGGGGAAATACAAATTATGGCTTACACCTTTTATCCTCCGATTAAAATTACAAAAGGACAACGCATTGCTCAATTGGTACCACTGTCACAAATGACATCAGGAATACAATCATTTACTGGGCAAGCACGGGATGAAAAAGGTTTTGGCTCTACTGGTGTTACACTTTTAACTGTGGATTTACAAAATAGACCAAAGCAAAAGGTTGAAATTACCTATGGGCATCAAAGCATAACCCTTTATGGATTATTGGATACAGGAGCAGATACTAGCATCATTTCTCCAGAAGCATGGCCACAACATTGGCCTCTATTTCCTTCATCAAACATGCTCACAGGAGTGGGAGGATTTACATTGGCAAGCAGGTCGCCATCTTTGTCTGTGTGCATTGAGAATCAACAAATATCTGCTGTGTTTTCAATTGTTCAACTGCCTCCTACAGTTTCCTGCTTAATTGGAAGGGACATTTTAACACAATTGGGAGTGGTGTTAACTAATCAGCACCCTTTGGGGTAATTGCCATTGCTTGGACTTTCCCCATTCCACTCACCTGGAAAACGGATACACCGGTGATGGTTAAGCAATGGCCCTTGAAAGGGGAGAGTCTTATGCATGCCCATGAATTGGTACAGGAACAATATACAAAGGGACACCTACGACTGTCCACAAGCCCTTGGAATACACCTATTTTTGTAATCAAAAAGAAATCAGGGAAATATCGTTTGATACATGATTTGAGGGCTGTAAATGACCAAATGGAACCAATGGGGGCCTTACAGCCTGGTCTTCCAAATCCAGCTATGATTCCAGAACACTGGCCACTTTTAATTATTGACCTAAAGGATTGTTTTTTCACTATTGGGCTGCGTCCTGATGACATGAAGAGATTTGCTTTTACTTTACCAGCAATAAATCGTGGAGAACCAGATAAAAGATTTGAATGGACATCTCTTCCGCAGGGCATGCGCAACTCCCCCACTTTATGTCAGCTTTATGTTGATGCTGCATTACAGCCACTACGTCGCAAATGGCCAGCAACTATAATATATCATTACATGGACGATATTTTGTTTGCACAGCAACAGCCATTCTCCTCTTTACAGATTAACACCATTAAAAATACTCTTGCTGCATATTCACTTGTTATTGCTGCAGAGAAAATTCAGACTACAAGGCCCTGGAAATATTTGGGATGGACTCTGATGGATCAAATAGTGATACCACAAAAATTGGAATTACAATTGGACATTAAAACTCTACATGATGCACAGAAGTTGCTGGGAGACTTACAGTGGCTGAAGCCTATTGTGGGAATACCAAATCATTTGTTAGAAGCCCTACGGCCTTTGTTAAAAGGTGTGGACCCTACTACTCCTGTACACCTGACAAAGGAGCATCGTCTTGCCTTGCAGCAAATTAGTAACTGTGTACAGCAAGGGTATGTGTCTCGTCGACAACTCGACCACCCCATTGACCTTACTATCTGGAATAGCCCTTGCCACTTGCTTGGTGCTCTCTCTCAGTTGCAAAAGAAAACGGGGGAGATACGGGTGTTGGAATGGTTGTCACCACCACTACAGCATAAGAAAACAATATCTTCAAAAATTGAACAATTGGCTGCATTAATCAAAAAGGGGCGTCCCAGAATTCTTGAAGTGGATGGTAGAGAACCTGCTACTATTAGATTGCCTATGGAAAAAGAAACCTTGGACTGGTACTTGATAAATTCAAAGAATTTACAAGAAGCATTATTGATGTCACCTGCTAAAGTAGAGACTAGTAAATTAGTGCCTAGAGTTTTGCAATGGATGACAGAATGGAACTGGATCACTCGACCTTTGAGAGAAGAAAACCCCATAGAAGGAGCTATTACAGTTTTTACAGATGCAGGAAAGAAAATCAAGGCGTGCTGCTGTTACCTGGCAAGAAAAGGGACAATGGAAGCATCAACTCCTCACAGCAGACCCTGCAGATAGCTTACAAACTTTGGAATTATTAGCAGTAGTATGGGCGGTGTCCAACTTACAGGAGCCTTTAAATGTGGTCACAGACTCTATGTATGTTGCAGGAGTAGTCAAACGAATAGAGGAAGCAGCAATTAAGGAAGTGAATAATAAACGATTGTATGAGTTACAGATACAGTTAAGGAAAGCTTTACGGGAAAGAGCAAACGGTACCCTTAAGCAGTATATTGAAAAACATCAAGATTTGACAGATCCACAAGCATGTTTGGCTAAGGTTTTGTATGTGATTAACCATTTATGCATTTTTGGGGAAGACGATACCCCTTCTGCAATGAAACATCATCCGAGGTCAGGTCAGGAAAATACTAAGGAAACAGAGGTCTGGGTTAAGTATAAGAACCCAAGTACAGGATTATGGGAAAAACCTGCAAAAGTATTATATTGGGGTCAGGGGTATCTTTGTGTTTCCTCACCTACAGGGCCTTTGTGGGTGCCTGCTAAGTGGACTAAACCTGTTTTTGATGCAGCCTCTGGTGGATCGCCTTACGGAGGACGACAGGGAGCGACTGGGGAAGAAACTGCTTCTAGTCCTATGACCACTACTGTTACAATTGAAGGGGTACTCGGAAGCGGTGGACAGAGCACTGACACGTCACTACCGGACGGCCCAGGAGTTGATTGGTTTTATTGACTCATTATCAACTTTTCGCTTAAAAAATCCAGCGAAACTACATTGCCTTGACTGTCACAATCCACATTGTGCTGGATAGCCCTACGTTGTGGGGGTTGTGAAAGAACTTTTTGGATAGAACAATCATTATTGTGGGATTTGTGGTGTCACATTTGTAAGCACGAGCACACGTGGGGCAAAAGCTGGCAAGATGAATTAAGGAGACAAACAGGGCAAAACGCATATATAGCTTTAAATCTTTATGAGTCTCCTGAACAGAAAATTCTTGCTTATTATCGATGGGAAATACAATGTATTGTAAATAGAATTAAGGTTCAAAGTAAATCACGTATAGTTTCTATAAGGTGTAGGAAATTAGTGCCTTTAACACAGCATTCAATTGTAGGACCCTTCAAAGGGGATCCTGATAGGGCATTAGATTGCTGCATTGATAAGTTGCACAAATTGAGTTTGCAAGTGGCAGGACCAGTAAAATCAGGTGCATCAAGATTGAAGACAGATAAGAAAAAGAAAGCAAAAAGGGAACGGTCTCATTTGAATAAGGATATCAGTGATTGCTAATTAATTTTCTATGATTAGAACACTTTTACAGTTGTGGGACCCTCAGGAGGATATAGTTGTTGAGGAGGATAACGAACAAGAACTACGATTACGAAATAAGATACACCTTGTGTTAAAGAAAGACCTTGAGCTGTTAGCCTCATAGAGTAAAAAAGCTGAAGAGGCTTTGCGATCACCACCATTGAATTGGTTGCTTTGGATTGAAGAACCACAATTTTATACTGGTCCTTACTTACATTCACTTCCTTGTTATGTTTGCAAAAAGGATAAAGATAAGTGCTATGCATGGGTAGCTTTGCATTGTGCAGATTGTAATCAGGTTTATTGGTATTCACAGAGGTCATTGGGATATTTATTGTGTACATCTTGTTCTGGAAAGTGGATTCAAAATTTTATCTGGTTAGAGCTCTTGAACAAAGTACTGGCCTGCCAGGATGGACAGGATTACAGCTCTTTGAGAGTGCAGAACAAGTGGTTATAGCATATCTTAGGTGGAAGTTGCAGGAAAAACTTAAAATATTTGAAATTAATAAAGCCTCACGCATCATAGCAGCTCGCTGTAAAGCTGATTTGCCTTCAAACTTACCTCATGCTATACCTGTGAGCAAGGATGCTGGTTTAGAATTAGATCAGTATATTCAAAAATTGACTCAGCCTTACAATAGACAATCTAGCAAACCAAGGAAAAGACAGCAAAGAAAGGAGAAGCAAAGCAAGCAGAAAGAAAAATGAAGCTTGTTCTTGTTATACTGCTCAATGCTGTAGCAAGTGAAGCAGTAGGAATAACACACTTTAGTAAACCAAGGGAAAATTTATGGGTGACACTTGCTAATCAAACTAACCAATCATCACTTTGTCTTAGTCTTGGAGGAGTCACTAACCCATTTCAAACATGCCTGGTGGGACTTCCGGTGTGGTCTCCTGGAGAATTTTGTAGTTTGATTAACAATCAAACCTTATGTATGTCTAACATGTCAAACATCACATTACCAGTACAAAAAGGGTATACTGCAGGTCAGAGTGATGGCTATCGTCAATGCTTACTAATCCAATCATTTCACACCTCTTTGCATTCTCCTAATGAGGAATTCGATCTTTTTGGAAGTACAAATGCCAGTATGTCTAACACTACAGCTGGCGGATGGTTTAGCTTCAAACTTTTGGGTGCTCAGAATTTAAACCAACATAAAGAAACATGGGCCACCCTAGATTCATCCCTGAATGTGAGTGAATTCTCTCCACAGCATTACAGTCAATGTAACGGCACAAATATCACAGCACCAATGAAATTACCCACAAGAATATTTTTGATTTGTGGAGACAGGGCGTGGAATGGTATACCAGCTAAACCGCAAGGTGGACCCTGTTTTTTGGGAAAATTGTCACTGTTTCATCCTAATGTGTCCTTGCTAATGCAGCTGAGTCAAAATTCAAACAAGAAAAGACGTAGCATACATGACTTAGACTGCAGCAAGATAGGAGATCCACGGTTTTGGGGCACATTCAAACAGGTGGTGGTTTCAACTATCTTACCAGGAGGATCTGCCAATAAAGCCATGAATTTAGCAAAACAATTAGGATGCTGGGCAAGGGATGAGCTGAACAAGACATCACAAATTCTAGACATGCTAACTGCAGATGTGCAAAGTGTTAACCATGCTGTTTTGCAGAATAGAGCTGCTGTAGATTTTTTGCTCTTATCACAAGGGCATGGATGTGAAGAGTTCGAGGGAATGTTTTGCATGAATCTGTCTGATCATTCAGTGTCCATTCACACTAAGATAAAAAAACTGCAACAGGGACTGCACAAACTCAAGGAAGAAGAAGGTTTAGGAATTGACGAATGGCTTAAAGGCTTAGGACTTGGACCGTGGCTGAGGAACCTTGTGATCTATGCTATAGGACTTCTGGGTGTAATTTTACTGTTTTTGCTTATTTTGTCTTGTATCTTTAACTGTATTCAAAACATGGTCAGCCATACAATAGCAAAAACATGGCAAACTAATCTCCTTGCACAAGAAGAAAACGGGGGAAATGTGGAGAGATTTATTCATAATTGGTTAGCTGAGAAAGGCCATACTGACATAATGCCACTGGTTAAACTGAAGGAGAAAAGTCAGCAGTCAGCAAGCTGAAAGGAAAGGTCAGCAGTGACCTTGCTGCAACATGAGGATAGGGAGTAGAGATTATTCCTGAATATATCCTGAGAATATGTAGAAAGTATCAAAAGTAGAACCATAGGAATGCAGAAGTAGGCGTAGGTGCTGATACGTAACTGACCAATCCTGAGCTCAACTTTTGCAATATGTATGAAGCTCATTATGAACTGTATTTAACCCGCCGTACTGATCAATAAAATGGGGCCTGTGATGATCAAATTGATGTCCTTGTCTCCTGTAGATTTCTGTGTTTCTCTTTTCGGCTGTTTTTACGCTGATTTAGGCTTGTTTAGGCTTGATTTATTCTTGATTTATGCTTGTTGGTTTTCTGTTTCTCCCGGCTGGCTGATTTATGTCCGGAGATAGCTCAGGGATGCCACTTGCTTGGTTTCTCGGCTGTTTCAACGACCTGGAAAGGCCCAGAGTGGCCTTGGGCAGCCCGCGCTTCAAAGGACGAGGAGAGACTTCTGATCTTGTTTCGGTCTCAGTGTTTATTAATTGTTTATCTAAAAGATTTTCTTTCAGCCCAACAGAGGTTTGCACAGCATGTCTGCCATGGGCACACTCCACAACCCCTGGGGCGGTCACTTATCTTTATACCCAAAGTTACATGTACAATATTTATGATTTTTCTCCAATACCTTCTACTCTTATTAACCGGTGCACTTCTAGTAAAGACCAATCCCAAAGTGCCACCATCACCACAGAAGATGGAGGCCAAGAAGAAGAAGAAGAAGGACAGGACATGCCCCAATTCCTCCATCTTACTTCTCTAGACCCCCCTGTAGAGAAATCCTAAACCCTGTGTTCTACACCCTAATTAACTTATCCCTTCACCATTCACCCCAGTAAAATCCTCCCAGTCCTCATACAGGTGTCATCTCCTGTGTAGGATCAAAGTCCTGCCACCAGACACTTCTGGCAACATTCCAGGACTCCCGAGCCCCCCAAGGGTGGTCTCGGTCTCTCTGCACCACAGTCCTGAGGTGCTGAGATCCCACAGTCTCCTTCCGTCGACACTGCAGACTGAGCTGGCATCCTGCTTGCATTTCTTGGGACTTCTGTTTGCCAAAGGTACATCCTCAATTAGTTTCTCCAAGGCTGGGCTGTTCTGTTCTACTGTCCTTGACAAGAGTAAATGTTGTTTTGTTCTCCTGTCCCTGTCTCAGTGCTCGCCCCACATGAGGTGTCTGCAACTCCCCCAACCTATGGGCCTGGGGTGGGCAAGTCTTCCTGGGGAACAGGGATGGGACAGCTGGACTGGACGGACCCAAGGGATGTTCCATTCCATGTCACACCATGATCAGCAATCACCATAGAGAAACAGGGGGACGAAGGGGTAGGGGATTAATTTATTTTTTTAGACATTTTTCTTTCAAAACAGCACCAACACATGCAGAATCCTCTCCTGCCACAAGGTGGTTAAACATTTTCTGCTGATAGGAGATTTCCTGTGAATTTGCTTTTCTTCTGTTTATGGCTTTTTCTTTTTGAGGTTGGTTTGTTTGTGGGGTTTTTGTGTTGTTGTAGGTGGGTCTCGCTTTGGTTTTTTGATTGGGTTTGTGATTTTTTTTTGGTCAGGTTTGGGTTTTTCCCTATTGAACTGCCTTTTTTTCTGATGCACAAGTTTTTTCTGCCCTTTCTTGGGGCTTACTTGGCACCTGATGGCAAGATACCTTTACCGACCTCAGTCATCTTGCCCAATTACATTTTGCAGTCACCATTAACTAGATGAGTTCAGTCACAGACTCCCTGCAATTTGGCAGCATCCACAAAGGAATTGAAAGTACATTTCATGCCATTTTAGAGACAATAGAAATATTCCACAGTAGTGGCCAAGGGCTGGTCACTGAGGGATGTCACCAGGGTGTGGCTGCAAAGAGGACTCTGTACCATGGATGACATTTGACCCTCATTGTTCAGCCAAATTCCCACCCACTCCATGTTTCACTCCTTCAGCCCAGCTCTCTCCAGTCTGGCTCTGAGGAGACCACAGCAGACCCTGTCCCAGGCCTGGCTGAAGTCTGGGCACACAACATCCCCTCCTTTTCCCTCCCACGTGGGTTCTGCAGTCCCTGCCCTGTCCTGCCAGTGCCTGGAATGGCTGCAGGAGGATTTGCCATATCCCCTTCCCTGCTGAGCCTGAGCAGGCTGTGACTCTCCCAGTGCCCCTCCCTGCCCTGTGTGCAGACTGGTTCCATGTCTGCCCTTCCCAAGTGCCCAGGACCCTCTGGGATGGCTCTGGCCTTTCCAAGGGGTTTGAGAGAGGTCCCACAGTGACGCTGCCCAGCCTTCTCAACAGCCCTGACACCAAAGGCCTTTTCCACATCCCTCAGTTCCAGGTCAGTGCCCAGAACACAGCACAGCCCTGTCCAGGTCCTCAGGCTGGTTCAGAAGGGAGGCAGCTCTGATTTCTCCCCACAGACCCTCACTCTATCCAATGTCCCTTTGTGCACTCCATGGCTGCCCTGAGCATTTTTTCCTCCCTGCCTGGGATATTTCTCTCTGTGCAGTCCTAACCATAACTCCACAAAGAATTCAGGTGTTTGCCCAGAGGATGTTACTCTCAGAGTGAAGTGGCCTCAAGGCACTGTTTGTGCCACTGGAATTGTGCCACCCCCGGGTGCTGCTGATGGTGTTTGTGCTCACTGGGGTTCATCTCCCCACACACACACGATGCACTGCTGAGATCTCCTCAGCACAGAGCAAACATGGCCTGCTGGCCTGGTCACTTGGTGTCCCTCCACGCAGGGACAAACAATCTCCTGCAGGTGGGGAGAGGCCAGTGCTGGCAATGGTGGTTGCAGAGGCTGGTGTGGGACAATTGCCCTGGGCCACCTTCCCAGGCTGGCCCAGAAAAAAGACACGGCCCAGACCCTGTTCTGCTGCTGCCTCAGTTCCATGCCTGGAGCTCTGGCTGTGCCAGGACACTGCTGTGAGACCCCCCTGCACACTCCGCCCCTGCCCCAGGCACTGGGCTCAGCTGTGCCAGGGCATTCCTGGGGCACAATGCTGACAGCAGCTCTGGAGGGGAGCAAAGCCTCCCTGCCCTGCCCTCAGGAAATGCCCTTTGCTGCTGGAGCTGCTGTGCTGGAGCCCAGCTGTGTCCCAGCAGTGCCCACGGCCTGGCCCAGCCTGTGGCCACAGCAGGGACACGCAGCAGGACAGTGACCAAGCTGCAGGAGCACTCCGGCCTTACAGCCACAGCAGGGCTGGCAAGGACAGGGTGCAGTTGGGCACAGCAGATGTGGGAAGAGCCAGGGCCATTATCCCTGGCTGTGCTGCTGTGCTGGGAGTCTCTACCCTGCAGCCCTGCTCACAGGCACTGCCCCTGCAGGGAAAGAGAAGGGCTCAGGAGGAATTCCGGGCACACAGGTCAGGGCAAGCACTTGTTTTTATTTAAATCTCAAGGGAAAAAGCCTCTTGCAAGTCTTCATATTTCAAAAGAAGGTAAATATTAATGTAGAAATGCTAAGTGCACTACTGCAGTATTTTGTAAAAAACATACCAACAATAGAAAAAAGTTACCAAATAAAAACAGAGACATAGGGGAAAAAAGGATGAGATTCTAAAGAGTTACATTCTGAAGGCTCTGCATCAGAAAATGGTTCTGAAATGCTTCTGAAAATACAGTACAATCAATTTTCTCAGGGCCTCCTTGAGCTCCTGGTTCCTCAGGCTGTAGATGAGTGGGTTCAGGGCCGGAGGCACCACTGAGTACAGAAGTGACAGGGCTAGATCAAGAGATGGGGAGGAGATGGAGGGTGGCTTCAGGTAGGCAAAAAACCCAGTGCTGAGAAACAGGGAGACCACGGCCAGGTGAGGGAGGCAGGTGGAAAAGGCTTTGTGCCGTCCCTGCTCAGAGGGGATCCTCAGGACAGCCCTGAAGATCTGCGCATAGGAGAAAACAATGAACACAAAACAAGCAAAGAATAGAAGAGCACTTAGCACAAGAAGCCCAAGTTCCCTGAGGTAGGATTTGTAGCAGGAGAGCTTGAGGATCTGTGGGATTTCACAGAATAACTGGCCCAGGGCATTGCCATGGCACAGGGGCAGGGAAAATGTATTGGCTGTGTGCAGCAGAGCATAGAGAAAGGCACTGGCCCAGGCAGCTGCTGCCATGTGGGCACAAGCTCTGCTGCCCAGGAGGGTCCCATAGTGCAGGGGTTTGCAGATGGAAACGTAGCGGTCATAGCACATGACGGTCAGCAGATAAAACTCTGCTCCAATGAAGAACATAAAGAAAAAGAGCTGAGCAGCACATCCTGAGTAGGAAATGTCCCTGATGTCCCAGAGGGAATTGTGCATGGCTTTGGGGACAGTGGTGCAGATCATGCCCAGGTCACTGAGGGCCAGGTTGAGCAGGAAGAAGAACATGGGCGTGTGCAGGTGGTGGCCGCAGGCTACGGCGCTGATGATGAGGCCATTGCCCAGGAGGGCAGCCAGGGAGATGCCCAGCAAGAGGCAGAAGTGCAGGAGCTGCAGCTGCCGCGTGTCTGCCAATGCCAGCAGGAGGAAGTGCCTGATGGAGCTGCTGTTCGACATTCCTAACTCTGGGCATTGTGGACTGTAGAAACAAGACATTGAAAAGCTGAGACCAAACTCTTAGAATCAACCCCATTGGGTTATTTTAGGAATTCCCTCAAAACTACTTCTCCACCTGTGGGGAAACTTCACTCAGTATGTTTATTCTTGAGCTTGGGTTTATGCTCCTGATTTACTGATTCATCTTAAGCACAGCTCTCAGCCTGAACCCTGGGGAAGCCCACAGGGAAAACAGGGCTCCCTCTGCCCCATTGCAGTCAGACCTGCTGGTCCCCACACAGGTGCACTTTGCCGATTCAACCTCCCTCTAGTTCAGGGTGATCCAACATAAACTGAGCTTGAAAAATTAAGTCAAGTTTTTAAAGACTCCAGTTTAAAAGTCAATTTATCTAAGCCCTTCTCTCTTTCCCTATACAGCTGGACACGGAGGGATGCCAAGGGTTGGTCTGGCTCTCTGCTGCCTCGAGTTGTGCCTACTGGGAGTTGTTTCTCTCTATACAAGCCTTGTCCCTGCCAGTGCTGCCAGAGCCCAGCCCAGCTCTGGGGGCTCAGCTCTGCCCTGCAGACCCCTCCCAGCACAGGGCACTGACCAGGGGCATCTCCCTGGCAGCAGGGCCTTAAGGGCAGGCCGGACAAACAGAGATGCTGCAAGCCAAGGTGCTGCTGCTGCTGTCTGTAGGGAGAGGAGGCTGAGGAGGCACTTTCTGAGGGAGATCTGAGGCCCATCTGCTGATGCCCAGGGTGACAGTGCAGGAGTCTCAGTGACACAGCCAAAGCTGACAGCCCCTTTCCCTTCCCTTCAGGAGAAAGCTGAGAGCAGCCCGGGCCATACAGCACCATCTCCAGAGCAGGAGGAATCTGCCCTGATGGGGGCGGCTCCTTCCACCTCCAACTTCTCCCCTGCAGCATCCATGGGGAGCTGTCAGGCAGGCTGAGAGCTGCCCCTGGCAGGTGGCACATGCCCTGGGCTGGCCAAGAGCCCTGAGGGCTGCAGGAGCTGCTCTGCAGGACAGCCCTGGGAAGCCCTGGCTGCAGCCCCAGCTTCACCCCCTCCAGCCGTCCCTGGCAGCAGGAGCCGTCCTGCCCTGTCCCTCTGATGGTGCCCAGGGCAGCCCCGCTCTGCAGCACATCCTCCTCCTCCTGCTCCTGTGCCACAGAGAAATGGGGAGAGTCCTCCTGACACATCCCCCAGGCTGTGGGGTGTGCTGGCTTCAGGAGATCCCTCCAGGAGCACAGGGGACATTGCCCTGCGCCCACACACTCACCATGCACAGGGCTGTGAAAATGTTTCCCCAGGTAAAGTCTCAGCTCAATGTCTTCCCAATCCTGATTGCCTTCAGCCTGTCTCTGCCTGGCTCCTGTCCCCTCAGTGCCTGCAGGCAGAGCCCTCAGCCCTGCTGGGCTGGGAGAGGAGCTGGCCCTGGGAAGAGCTGTTCCTTTAAAGCTCAGCAGCACAGACACAGCCCAAGGACTTTAATGAACCTCTTGGGACTTTGGTGTTGTTTACATCAGACTCAGTCCCTGAGAGAGTGCTCAAAAACTTCTCAAGAACTCAAAATTAAATTGAAACTCTGAAACTTCTTGAAGATTTAATGGTTCCCACTGAGGAACACGATTGAGAAAGTGTCCCCAAGTTCCAGTTAGTGTAGAACACTGGAGGCAGTGATGACAGCTGGGGACAAACAAGTCAATGGTGTCTCTGGTGCTGAGCACACCTGGATGTGTTTTAGGGATGCAAAGGGCCAAGGCCTGAGCCCTAGCCCCTGGCCAGGCAGATCCTGTCCCTCCCTCCTTGCTCAGGGCCCTTCCCGGGATGGGCACTGGCATGTGGGCATGTGCAATGGCAAGGGCAGGAGCATGGGGCGGCCCCTGCCAGGCTGCTGAGCAGGGACAAGGAGGCAATGAGGCCCCAGCCCTGCAAGGGTCACTTGTCTCCTGCTCCTGCCTCAGGCCCAGACCCAGCAGCCATGGCCAAAGTGATGCCCAAGTTGGCTCTGGCAGGGCTGTCTTGCAGCTGCTGCCCATCCCTGTGCCCTGTGCAGCCCAGGCTGTCCCACGGTGTCCCTGCCCTGCGCCTCTGTCCCTGCAGGCTGTCAGCATCCCCCGGCTGCCCCACCTGGCTGGGCCCTTCCTGTGCTGACAGCTCTGCCTCCTGCCTGCCTCTGCCTCTCCACACAAAGCTTTGGGCTGCTTCAGGCTCCTGCTGCAGATGTGCTGCACCACAGCCCTGCCCCGGGAGGGAAATTCCTTTCTTCTTGTTCCCAATCTGGGCCTCCCCAGCCACCCTTGGCATTGATTTTTCTATTCAGGCTTTTCTCTACTTTGTCAGAATTATTCACCAACTCTGAAAGCACCCTTCAGTCCCTCCCAGGGCTCTCCTCTGCTGTCCTCAGTTTCCACCCCACTGAGCACAGAGCTCCTTTAGCCCTATACAGTGCTCATGTGCTAGGGGCCATGGGCACCTGGACAAGAGGCACAGTTCTTTTCTACAGGAAGGAACCCACAGAGCCCCAGGGTTTTGAAGGTAGATCAGAGGCAGTCACCAGAGGCCAAGGTCAGCCAGACCTGTCTTTCCTTACAGCTTTTGTCTGAAAACAACCCTTGGATATTTGTGGAGTTTTGGAGGTGCAATTCCATTTCAGCCATGATTGCTTGGAATAGAATAGCAGTTCTCCACAGCAAGGAAAGGGCAGAGCCCCAGTGTTTCAAAGGCTGATTAGAGGCAGACCCAAGGAGGCCAAGGCCAGCCAGACCTGTTTGTCTTGGCAACTTTTGTCTGGGAGCAGTCCTTGGGTAGATAGATCTTGGGAGGCCAAATTCCAGTTTTGTCCATGAGCACCTGGAGAAGAATGACAGTTCTTTTCAATAGGAAGGAAAGTACAGAGCCCCAGAGTTTCCAAGGCAGATAAGAGCTGGCCCTCAGGAAGCCAAGGAAACCTAGACAGTCCTGGCAGCTTTTGTCTGGGAGCTGTCCTTGGATATAAGGAATTTTGGAGGCAGATTCCCAATTTCAGCTATGAACACCTGCATTTGAAAGATGATTTTTCCATGGAAAAAAAAGCACAGCCCCCCCAGTGTTTTGAAGGCAGATAAGAGGTGGCCGCCAAGATGCCAAAGCCATCCAGAGCTGTCTGTTCTGGCAGGCTTCATACAGGAATCATCCTTTGATATAACTGAATTTGGATGTGGAATCCCAATTTCAGCCATGAACCCCTGGAGGAGTGGGAGAGTTCTTTCCCACAGGAAGGAAAACACAGAAGTCCAGGGTTTTAGGGGCAGATGAGAACCAACCCTCAACATGCCAAGGTCAGCTGGACCAGTCAGGCCAAGCCAACCAGAACTTTTCCATGTTCTTGGATCCTTGGGGCCCTGCAGCATCACAACTGCCCCTTAGTTCCATGAGGCCCCGTAGTATCACAACAGATCTTTGTTTCCCCAAGTCCAGTGATGTCACAATGGTTTCTTTGGGTCCCCATTGGCACAATGGCCACTTGCTTCCATGAGGCCTTGCAGTGTCAAAATGGTTTCCTTGGTTCCAGGGCACTGTGCAGAGTGCCACAATGGCCCCTTGGTTCTGTTGGGCTCCCCAGGATCACAATGAACCCTTGGTTCCAACAGGCATGGCTGTGACACACTGGCCTCTTGCTTCCATGAAATCTTGCAGTGTCACAATTGCTTTGGTTCTATGAGACCCTGTGGTGTCACAGTGGCCCCTTGGTGCCATGGGGACTCAGAGTACCAGAACAGTCTCATTGCTTTTATGAGGCCCTGCAGTGTCACAAGGAGTTCCTTGGTTCCACAAGGCCCTGCAGAGCCCCTTGACTCAACAAGGCCTCAAAGTGCCGTAATGGTCTCCAGGATTCCGTGAGGCCCAGGAGTGTCACAAGGGCACCTTGGCTCCATGAAGCCCTGAAGTATGGAATGGCCTCTTGATTCCATTGGGCTTCTCACTGTTACATGAGTTCCTGGTTCCACCGAGCTCTGCAGTGTCACAGTGGTCTCCTTGGTTCCAGAGAGTCAGAATGTCCCTGTGGTCTCATAGAGCCCCACTACGATCCCCTTGATTCCATGAGGCCCTGCTGTGTTACAATGACCCCTTAGTTAAATGAGGCCCTGCAGTATCACAACGGCCCCTTGGTTCCATTGGGACCTGAAGTGTCATAATGGTCTCCATGGTTCCATGAGGCCCCGGAATGTCACGATGGACTTTTGGTTCCATGAGCTTTTGTACAGCCAACAACATTCTCCTTGTCTCCACATGTCATAATGGATCCTTTGTTCCATGACGTGCCTGGCCTCCCACAGCCTCTCAGAGACCTTCTCCCCCTCAAGGTCCCCAACAGCCCTTCATGGCCCCTCAAAACTCCTCCTGGCCCCTCATGACACCTCACAGTTCCATCATGGCCCATCACAGTCCCTGACAGCCTCCCACAGCTCCTCACAGCCCATCATGGCCCATCCCAGAGCCCCTCCCAGCCGCTCACAGCCCCCCACGGCCCCTCACGGCCCCTCACAACCCCTCATGGCCCCTCACAGCCCCAGGCCTGGGGCTCCTCCCAAAGGCGGAGGGGTCGGGCCCTGCTTGTTCTCCTTTCATTTCAGTCCTTTCACAGCCACGAGTGCAGAATGGCTGAAATGGAGCCTTTCCACAGCGTTTCCCTCAGGGCTATCTGTGGGCTGAAGCTCTGTGCTGGCGCTGGCCCGAGCGCCACCATCCCTGCAGCCGCCAGGCCTTTGCTGTCCCCCCGTGTCCGTTCCCTGTCCCCGAGTCCCACCTGGCTCTGGTAGCAGCAACAGCCGGAGCGCAGGGGGCGCCGGCCTGGCCCAGCTGGGGCTCCCGGCCAGGAGCAGCAGCAGCGCCAGTCCCTTCCCGCCTGCTCCTGCCTCGGCTCCCAAGGGCTTTTTCCAGCTCAATTCTGGAGCAGAGCAACCAGCACCCACACACAGCCCTGACTGCTCAGGGCCCACCTGTGCTGCCGTGAGCCAGCCCTCAGAGGAAGACAGGATCGGGTTCCAGCGCTGTTTTTAGCTCTATTTGACTCACCCTGAGGTGACAGCAGGAGGCTGCTGCTGCCTTTGCCTTGGCAATTGGAGATCATGGCTGCTCTTGGCCCTCTTGTGCTTGCCACTTGAATTTTATCCATAAAACTGCAAATGCCACTTTCAGTTGGTGCTATCCATGGTGCTTTCAGGACAGTGAAGTCAGTATTATTGTAGCAGTCATAAAGATCAGCAGATACTGGAATGCCCACCAGCCCCTGAGCACTAAGGCGAGGGGAATTAAAGCCACACAGGCCACATTTGCAGAGTTCAAACAAAGCCCTGTTGCTGAAGCTGTTGAAATAGAAAAAACTGACAGAGGCCACCACAGAAATTGCCTCCACAGTGTGGAATTAAATTAAAAAATCCACCAGGAGAAACAGAAACCAGAACTTCTTGACTCGCTTCATTGCTCCTTCCCAGCAGCAGGAAACGCAGATGCCCAGAGGTGTTTTGCACTGCTGCTGCCCCCAATTTGAGCCCAGGCTCTGCCTTGTCCCAGTGGGAACCTGAGCCCAGCCCAGGCAGCTCAGCGCACGCGGGGCCAGGCCCAGAGCCCCGGGCACAGCCGCCCATTACGGGGCCGCGTTGCAGACGGAATGTCCTGCGGCCCAAACCTCCTGCTCCTGCCACACAGCGCCAGCCTTCTCCCCCTCCTCCTCCTCTCCCAGCACAGCACAAATTCCAGCTCAGAGGAGGCTTCCCCAGACAGGGCTTGGACTCCTGTTCCAGCCTGAGTGTCCCTGCAGAGGAACAGGGCATCTTTCAGGCGCTTCCACAAGCTCAGGCTTCGCACTTCATGGGGAATCTGGGATGCAAATGGCCTTGTTAAGAAAGACAAAGACGAGGGAATGGATTAGTAGTTATTAGATAAAGATCACTTTTCTTCCAGGGAAGGTTCACCAAGTCATTCTCTGCATTTTTCCTTTTCAGATTCTTTCAGTTGGCTGCTCTGGGAGGTCCAGCTTGTTCTGGTGCTTCTCGTGAACTGATTGTGCTCTTGATTTATGCACCAAGCACCAGATGTGGAATCATCTACACTGAACTCAGAAACAAACTCCCTCTGTTGGAGCATTTTCACATTCCAGATAATTTTCAAGATGTCCAGTGACAGGTTGGAATGATTATCACACAACTCTCCACTTGTGGCTGCAGGCTCTGGAGATTCTTTCTCTGCATTCAGCCAGGTTTGTATTCCCTAATGATTCCTGGTACCACCTCCTGTTTTCTTAGCCTGGAACAGTAACAATGAAAACCTTACCCACAGCACAACTCCCCAGTCCACCAGGAAAAGAAAGGACAAGATGTCAAGTTCTCCAAACCTTTGTCCTGCTTTGCTGCAAGAGTCCTGCCGCATGCACAGTGCGGAAAGCCAAGAGAAGCTGCAGGTGGTGGCACATCTTGTGACAGGAGCTCGACCTCATTCTCCAGGAAAGGTTTTTGAAAAGAACAGACGGGATTACGGAGAAGATTACTGAAAAACTGAACCAGTGTTCCAGAAATGAAATGAAAATGGAAAGAAACCATCTGAAATGTTTCCCTCAATTTATTTCTATGCTCCCCTTTTCCATCTTGCACTACTTCTCCGTGTCATTCATTCCAAATGGATCTCACCTTTAAGGTTTAATGACTTAGCGAGTTTTAGACACTGTAAAATACAATGAACTGCACACAGTTTGCCTTCCCATGTTTTTGTTGGAAAGCAATGCTGGAGCCATCAGTGCAGTACTTGGGTCGGGCATGAATCCTGCAGCCGTGACTGTGGTCACAGGGGTTTTCAGGATGAGAGAGAGAAGAGAATGTTGACTCCATGATCAGAAGGCTTGATTCATTATTTTATGATATATATATATTACATTATAACTATACTAAAAAGAAAAGAAAAGGAAAAGTTTCCTCAGAAGCTCCTAAGCAAAGAATAGAAAAGAATGATAACAAAGATCTGTGTCTTGGCAGAGAGCAAGAGCCAGCTCTGCCGGGAGTGTTCAGTACGTCCAAACATCCACAGGATCCAATCATGGATCCACTTGTTGCATTCCACAGCAGCAGATAACCATTGTTTACACTTGTTGCTGAAACTTCTCAGCTTCAGCAGGAAAAATCCTAATGAAAGGATTTTAATGAAAAGATGTCTGCGACATGCAGGCAGGCAATGTGCCCCAGCAGTGTGTGACCCTCAGCAGGGACAATGCTCAGCAATCCTGCAGGCAAGGAATGTGCCCCGGCAGTGTGTGACCCTCAGCAGGGACAATGCTCAGCAATCCTGCAGGCCGGGAATGTGCCCCGGCAGTGTGTGACCCTCAGCAGGGACAGTGCTCAGCAGCGTTGCTGTGCTCGGTCTCCATGGAACCCTGCCAGGAGCAGCTGCTGAGCTCAGAAGCCATCGCAGCCCCCGCCCTGCTCCAGAGCCCCTTGGCAGGGTGGGCTCCTGCCCTGGCTCTGTGTGCCAGGAGCCGGCAGCACTGGGTGCAGGGAGCCCAGGGAGGGCACAGAAACGCTGGGTGAGAAATGCTGGGGCAGAGCGAGATGGGCGAGTGCAGCCGGCCAGGGCAGAGGAGCAGCACGCCCAGGGGACACAGCCTGCAGGACAGATGGCCAAGGGGAGAAAACAACAAACTGCTCAGGAGGGTGGAGAACAAACTTTTAGTTGCAAACTTCAGAGAATGAGGTACTTGGGAAATCTTAAACAGCATTGAATTATAGTAAAGCACTTCATATAGCACTGACTTAGCAAACTCTAACCTGTCCAACTGCAAGTTAACCAGATTTTGAGAAGAGGAAGTCAGGAGAAGAGAGAGAGGGAGAGAGAGATCCACACTCAGCCTTGGATCTCAGCTGCTGTGAGCTCTGGGGCCATGGGAGATTTCAGTGTCACACCCCTGTCACAGCCTGACCTGCTCTTGTCCCTCTCCCAGGTAGGGTTTTTGGGGTGCCAGGGGCTTGGCTGCCACTTTGGGGCTGGGCCAGAGGCTGCAGTGGCTGGGGTGGGGCAGTGACCACCCCATCTTTGCAGAACTCTCCCTGCCCCCAAACACACACTGGAGATGTCTGGGGCTGTTCATCATTTCTCTGCTCTCCAGCACTGAGGCAATGGACTCTGGATACGGCTCTGAGCTCATGCCCAAGGCAACCACCCCTGGCAATGGGGGTCCATGGAGCCATTCCCAGGAAACTCCCAAGAGCTGGGGAGTGCCCGAAAACAGCCTCAGAAACATGAGATACCTCAAAATCTCTTCAGAAATGTGGATTATTAAAAAATTCACTCAGTAATGGGCTCCCCCTCCCTTCATCATCCCCAAACCTTGGCTGCTGCATTCCAGACCCCATCCCACCTCCCCAATCCCAACCTCAACCCATCCCAACCCTTCCTGGACATCAACACCCACTTCCCAAGCCATATTTCCCCCATTTTCCACTTCCCGAGCCCCATTCCACCCATCCTGCCCTACCTAATGCCCATCTCAACCCTCCTGATTTGAAGCCATCTTTGCTCAATCCCCTTCTAACCCCATTCCACACCAAAGAGTTGTGGAGTCGAGGAATTTTGGGGTGGGATTGAGTAGTTTTCAGTGGCATTAAGGTGACAAATTGAACCCTCTTGTCCCTTTCAGTGCCAAGAAAGGGAGACAAGTATACCAAATACCCTCAAAACCCCCAAATTCTCCCAATTATCTCCCTGAATCCCAGATTCCCCTGAAACACAAGTAAAAAGTGAGGCTTTAGATGCCTTTGATTAATTTATTGATTTTTACCCCAATTTTCTCTGTTTTAAAGGGAGGAAGATGAATCCAAAGAAATTGAGGTTCAAAATAAAAGGATAACCAGCACAGTGTCTTCCCAACATGGATCACAGGGAATGTGGATCTCCAGGGCTCTGACCAACGTGGGTCTTCCCATGGGGGATGAAGCTGAAGCGGTGCACAAAGCTTTTCCTGCAGTTGGGGCATTTGCACGGCTTCCCTTACTGGTCATTCTGCTGGTTTTTGGTCAAATGAGAGCTGCTGGTGAAGCTCTTCCCACACTGGGGGCACTCATAGGGCCTCTCCCCAGTGTGGATGCAAAGGTGAACTGGGACCTGTGGCTGAAGCACTTCCCACACTCCCCACACTCTTGGGCCCATTCCCCACTGTGGATCATCTGGTGGCTGATCAGGGTCCTGCTGTGCCTGAAGCTCTTCCCGCACTCCAAGCACTTGTGGGGCTTCTCGCTGTCATGAAGCTGCCCATTAACAACCAGCTCTGAGCTCTGTCTGAAGCTCAGCCCACTTTCCTGGCAGAGGGTTGGTCTTTTCTCCTCAGAGCACACTAGGCTGGGTTTGCAGCCCCTCCTCCTGTGGGATCTCTGGGGATTTTCCTCCCCATTGGATTCCTGCACTGTGGAGTCCCTCAAAATGGCCTTTCCCATGAGATTCTGCCATGGAGATTTTTCTT
The DNA here is from genome assembly GCF_035770615.1 of Melospiza melodia melodia. Classification (NCBI taxonomy): domain Eukaryota; kingdom Metazoa; phylum Chordata; class Aves; order Passeriformes; family Passerellidae; genus Melospiza; species Melospiza melodia. Next base: position 7,140,235 of record NC_086200.1, read on the forward strand.
CCACGGTCTCCATTCTCAACTCCTTCTCTGGGGTAGGAAGGACAAGGAGAGGATGGGATTTGCCTCTGTGCCATAGGGAAGGAGAAGGAGATCCCCCCAGTGCATCCCCAGCAGGACGGCATTGGCAGCAGGGTTGTCCTGCAGCGAGGGGATTTTCTGGGCTGGGAGATGAAGCAGGAGAGAGGGGGAAAGGGGCACTGACTTCCTCCTCACATGCCTTGGTGTCCCGGGGCATCTTCCTCTTCCTTGAGGTGTCTCCCTCCATCTGGCCAAGTTTTAGGAATGGGATATTCTGTTTTGGGAGGAAAACAAGGGATGAGCACAATGACCTTTCTACTGGTTTGAAGGCAAACCTGGGGAGAGTCTCAGCCAGAATTCCAATTCAATAACAAAATAAGGACCAAGGCAATGATACAGAAACACTGCCTTAAACTGACAGAGTCAGGATATAACCTGACACCCTGCTGGGCAGGGTGGTGGAAGCAGTCCCATTAAATGGTGGGTGCAGTCCTGTTGCAGTGATGAACGTGATTCTGTCAGAGCAGTGATCCTGTAGAAGGGTCTGGTCTTCCTCTGAAGGTCCAGTGGTGGTTATGGAGCTCTTGTCCTCTGGGAATCCAGTAGGCAAGGTGCTCCTGGTGCTTCAAGCCTCAGCTTATATCCAGGTAGGAATGCTTGGTTCCTCCCCCTGGGCGGAGCATCCCACAAGGGGATGATGGAATTTTATCAGTCCTGCAGTGACAATCAATGGCCCATTCACAGAAGATATCTCCCCTGGAGGGCGTTATCAGGGGTGAGTCATGGAAGCGATAAAGAACACTGCCCCACCTGTTTAGCAGTTGATGAAGATGGTGATTGAAAACATGCATTTGGTTACATCTTACATTGCACCCTGAAACAGTGGGGTAATCCCTGCTTGGGTGGCTGAACACCACCCCTCTTACCCAAACTGGCTCAGGTGTAAAACCCCCACCCTGGGAAGGCCACACACACAGGGGAAAATGTCACACTTGGTCCCCTCCAGGGGAGGTCTCTGTCCCTGTAACGCTTTTTCACAGGCTGGGCGACTTTGCCAAATGTTGGAATAATTTTTCTCTTTGTCCCTGTCACCTTTGTGACAGCTACACAGAGCTTCCCCTTCCTTTTCATATTCTGTATTGGGCCTAATTTCCACTTTTCTTTTATCAGAATATGCCAGCAGCTGAGCTGGAGCTGTGCAGGACCAATGGAATTTGGATTTGCCACAAAATAGCTTCTATTGTCAGTTTATAAAATTTTGGGATTTGTTTGCGTTTTCATCCTGTGACTTGTGGGAAAAGCAAATATTCATCAAAGTATTTTATGCAGAGTTAAGTTTGATTTCTGCAAAGTTTATTTTGTCCGGTGCCCAGGGGATGCTCTGTGCCTCTCACCCTGGGGGATGCTTGGGAGGGGCTGGGGAGGCTCCCTGTCCCTGTCACCCCAGGCCATTCCCCAGGGGGTGTCCCTGTCCCTCTCTCCCCAGGCCATTCCCCTGGGGGTCTCCATCATTCTCACCCCAGGGAATGCCTGGGGGGTCTCCCTCCCTCTCACTCCTGTGCCAGGGGGTACTCAGGGCAGTCTCTGTCCCTCTCAGCCCAGGGGATGCTCGGGGTTCTCTGTCCCCTCATCCTGAGGGATGCTCAGGGGGTCTCCATCCCTCTGGCCTCAGGAAATGCCTGTGCAGGGCTGGGGACCAGGGACTCTGTGTCCCTCTCACCGCTGAGGGTGCTCGGGGCTGGGGGGGCTCTCCGACCTTCTCACATCTGGGGAGGCTGGGGGGTCTCTGTCCCTCTCAGCCCTGCTGTGACCCCACCCAAACATCATTGGGGTCAGAGGGACAGAGACACCCCCAAAGCCCCAGATGGGCTGAACCTGGGATTTGGTTTGGGGCTGAGGATTTAGAAAGGGCCTGAAACTGGGGCTTGGGTTGGAGTTGGAGCTGAGATTTGGATTAGAGCTGGGATTGGGGTTAAGGCTAAAAGTGGGATTGGCTTTAGGGCTGGGATTGGGACTGGGTCTGGGGCTAGACAAGTCTGAGACTGGGATGAGATAAAGTACAGAACTGTGAGGATGTCTAAATGTGGAGTGAGATTGAGACCAGGATCTGGGTCAAGTTTGGGACTGAGCTCACCCAGAGTGAGACAGGGGGGATGTCTCTATGACATAGTCTGGGGAAAAAACTGGTTTGGGAAAAACAAGGTGTGAATGCCTTCAGTCTGGGATTCCTCTTGCCCAAGTCCATCTCTAGAAGTCACCTGATGTCCCAAAATCAAGAGTGAATAAAAAAAGGCTACCAGGAGTGTCCCATGTCCAGTTTCATCCCTCTTGGGTTCTGGTGGTCCCCCATCTCAGGGCTGCTGGGGATTCCCCCTCTCCAGGGTCCTGCTTTTGGATTTTGGGAGTTTTTGGAGTCCCAGGGTCCCCCTCTCCAGCCTCCCCTCAATCCAGCCACTTGGGGTTCCCCCTTCTATCTACCACCCTGTCCTGGTTTAGGGCAAATTTGGTTGAAAATCTCCAAAAGGAGTTTCCTCTACAATGCAGATTCAGCAGCCCAACCCTTGGCCAGTTTGGGTAAATTCTCGGAGAATAGTTAAAAAAACCCTTTATTTAACAGGCAAAGCATTCACCAGCAAAAAAATTGAACAATATTAAGCAATACTACCTCCTGCTACTCCAAAAGAGATGAGAAACTCATAAAGTCTCCGTGGTCTGTAGCTTGGCTCACTCAGCCTCTTATCAGTCTCTTATCAGTCTCTTATCAGTCTGTTATCAGCCCCTCCAGCACTGGAAATGCCATGGCCCAGGCCCTGCCAGGTGGGCCAAAGGTGCAAGCTGCTCGTGCTCTCTGGGTGTTCAGTCCAGAGCAGGTTTAAACAGCTCCAAAGAAAAAGAAAACCCACAGTCCAGGGAACTTCTCGGCCTCAGAGACATAAAAACTAACTAAAAGCAAAGGAGAGCTCTGTCCTGCTGTCTCTCCATCCAGCAAATGGAATGTAGAGGAGTGAGTGCAGTTTCTGAAAACAAACTGCAGCTTCTTCTTCCTCCCCTTCGCTCTCAGAACCAGCCTTAAAGGTGCAGAACTCATTTCTGGGCTAAACAGACCGATGGGGGTACGAGCACCATGAAGTCACCCCAGGACACCCCTGTCAGGGTCAGGGGGTCCTGTCCCCGCCTCATCTCCGGGCTGTCGGGTGTCCCCCAGCTGTGTCATTGCAAAATCACTCGCTCCACGTGCCTTGTGGTCTCGTGCCACCAACCTCTCATGTTACTGATTTTCAATGTCATTTTAGGTAGCCATCAAGAAAATACAGCTTCAAGGACTGAGCAAGGAGGAACTAAAAGTCAATGAACTCATGGTCATGAAGGTGAATAGAAATCCCAACCTGGTTAACTGTTTAGACAGGTGAGTTGTGCTTTTGTCCCATGAATGTTTGTTTACATATTGCAAACATGCAAGGTAAAATCCCACTTTGGTCACTGGCAGAAAATAGAGCTGTAATTATTGGCTAACTATTATTGCTCTTTTCATCTCCAGTGGATGGGAAGGGATTGCATTTTGTCTGCATCAGTCTTCGCTGGCACATGGTATTTGAAAATTGTTCAAAAACCCGGATGATTTGTGTCTTACTAAATCAATGATCTCTATATTCACAGCCACCACTTTGTTTTAGATCTTGATTTTTTTCAAGTGTCTTCTTATGTCCAGGTACACTAACAAGGATTTCCCTTGGATTGTTGCCACTGGTTTTCATTGCTATGCATGCCAGGAAGGCTAGGTGCTTTTTTCCAGAAACACCATGCATGACAGGTTTTTTACCTGGGCTGTTTCTAAACTGCACATTTTGCTTGCTGCCCATCTAAGACATCTCCTTTTTTGCAGCTGTGTCTTTCTCCTTGAGACTGCACAGATGGCAAACAATGCACAGCCAAGAGGGAATGTCCATTCCTTTTTTTTGTCTTTGTCTCAAAGGGACCTGAAAAGAAGAATCAACCCTTCTTTTCCAAACAGCAACCTAGCCATGAACATTCATCTCCATGCCCTTGTTTCCTTCTTTCAGCTACCTTGTGGGTGAGGAACTGTCCCTGGTTATGGAGTACATGGATGGAGGCACTCTGAGCAATGTCATCAGCCAGACCTACCTGTCGGAAGATGAGATGGCAGCCATCAGTCGGGAGGTCCGCAATCCCATCTGTGTTTCCAGGGGCTTGGGCAGGATTGTCTGGGAAACGGGGGCTCAGAGCTGAAGTGATGTCCTGTGCCAAGCTTTGTTTCTGTGTTGCTGCTATTCTATGGGCAAGTAAAAGCATCTCAACTGAAAGGCCTGCCAGTGCCCCTGCCACTCCCTGTACTCAGTGCCAGTACTCTTATCTCCTGCTGTTGTATTCTTGCTCTGTCTCTTGTATTTGTATTTGCTGTTCTCCACCTTGCCTCTCTAAACATTTGCCTGGAGTCTGTCTTCACTGCATTCCTTGCCAGTAAAAGCAAAGGAGCTGGTGGCAGGATATGAAATGACCAGCAAAGCAAAAAGACTCATTTCTCACGGTCCTCAGCTGAAAAGGATAGAAGTGCAGCCAAAATGCTCTTTGCTTCCGGGAGGTGACTGGTGTGATACTTACACACCTGTGCTGAGGCCAGCAAGAAAATCTTTTCCATGCAGCCTCCCACCCAAAAGTGATCCACTAAACACCAAAGGGAGGGACTTTTCCTTTCCAAACCCCTCCTTTGTCCTCTGCATGGAAAAAGCACGTCCACTGCAGCAGGAGTCACCCTGGCTGGTTTGCAGGGGACAGCCTACACCAGCAGGTGCTGTTGCTCTTTCAAAAGCTGACATGCCTTTCCTCAGAAAGGTCCTGCTCTGCAAGTGTTGGAGCAGCAAGCTCTTCCTCTCAGTGGCCATTACTGTTCTGCCATTACTCCCCATTCCCCTGGAGAGGGAATCTTTTAGATTCTTTGTTTCCTTTCTTGTGTGATGAAATCACAGCACTCATTTTTGCCATCCTCTTTCTGTTTTCTCTCTCAGTGCCTGCAAGGACTGGATTTTCTTCATTCAAACCACATCATCCACCAAGATGTGAAGAGTAGCAACATCCTTCTCAGAACTGATGGCTCTGTCAAGCTGGGTCAGTATATTCTTGGTCAGGTGCAGCATTCCAGGGATGTGGGTGTGGGGCTGCTTGGAGTGGCTGCCAGCTCCCCAAAAATGGTGCTGGTGGCAGTGCAGGGACCCCTGCTGCGAGCTGAGGGCACAGTTGCAATGTGCACAGAGGTATAAGGAACCACAAGCAGTCAAGAGTGGCCTTGCTCTGTGTGTGTCCCTTCCAGACAGAGGGAGCTACAATCTAAAGCTTCAGGGGAATGAAGTCCACTGCTGTGAGCAGCGTTAAGAAACCTGGGATTTTTTGGAAGTGGCCAATTCCATACTCCCTTGGCTAAAGCCCCAAGAAAATCCAGCATGAACAGTTCTCCAGGAGATTCAACAGCACATTCTTAGCCTGAGAGTGGGGAATTCTTTTGCTTGGTTTCCTAACTGGAGCTGGCTTTCATGGTTTGTTGTTTTCTCCACAGCTGACTTTGGCCTCTTTGCTCAGCTCAGCCCTGAGCAGGGCAGACGGAGCTCCGTGGCCGGCGCTGCTGGGTGGCTGGCGCCTGAAGTGGTGACAGGTCAACCATGTGGCCCCAAAGTGGACATATGGTCTTTGGGAATCGTGGGTATCGAAATGGTGGAACGAGAAGTTCCTTCCTGGAATGCAACTCCTGTCTTGGTAAGGTGCAAATACTCACTGATCCCACTGTCTTTCTCACCTGTCCCATGTTCTGTGTGCCATTGGACAAAATCCCATTGCCATCTGCTGGCACCACTTCCACCACGGTCTCCTTCTAAAAATTCCCCTGCAACACATCAGCATCTGCTGTAGCTTTGGTTGTATCAGAAAGGGAAGTGGCAGTTCAGAAACCTAACCAGTTCAGAAACCTGCCATTTTGGCCTCCAGCCATGCCTGACATTTCCCACTTGTTTTTTGAACAATGTTGGAAGTCTGTTTCTGAAGGACAAGAATTTTTCAGTGGACAGGGTAGACATGTGACAAATATCCTGAGAAATAGAGGTTAGACCTTTCCAGTTTAAATTTCATAGAAAACATAGGAAAAAAGGAAAAAGAAAACTAAACAAAAAAGGAAAAGAGAAAAAAACCTACTACCAAAGCAATGCCCAAGCAGTTCTGCTTGCTTTTTCATTTTTTAAACGCAGCTCTTCTCTTCCACTCTGTAGCATCTTTTCCAAATCCTGTGGTCGTTGAAACTTTCAGGCTTTCAAGTCATCTGTACATTGTTCAGTCATGTGTGTGGGTGGCCTGGATAAGTGTAGGATGTGTTTTTCTCCGACTGCAGTTAGAATTGTTTGCCAAACCCTTGGCTGTTTCTTGGTACTTTAACAAGTTGATGAGCTTGCAGGCAGGTGCCTGGGCAGGGATCCACCGTGGGCAGTTGACACCGGTGCTGTGTTTCTTTACCACAGGAGGAGGGCCATCCCTGGCCTGCACAGTTCTAATGACAGGGAGGGCTCCAGCTCCCCACCATGGCCAGTGGCTGAGCTCAGCTGAGAGTCAGGATAAAACCCTCTTTGTCACCTCTGGTGATGTGGGAAAGGGACAGAAAGCCGCATCAATTATTTGTACACAAGGGGAGTACATTGCCATTTCTGGCTTTGAAATTCTCCTTTGGGTTAAAGAGGATAATAGCAAAGTCTCTTTGGTCACCATCTATTTCAGCGTCACGAGCACAGAGTTATCATGACAGTGGTGGGCATTTTTATGGAGACTCCAAGGCCTCTTGCCATTTTTATTTTTGTCTATTTGAGATGGAGTCTGCAAGTTGAGGTTTGAATAGCTCCAAGTCGGTGTCTTATGTTTCTAAATACCATCTTGCAAAAGCAGAATGAGCTCTCTCCCTCTGACTTGTTAGCGTGTTAGAGCTTGGTTCCACATGAACCACACTGGATAATGATCAGCTGATGTCTTGCCAATCTACACTGTAATTCCTTGGCCTGAGGAGTATCAGAAAGACCTGCTGAGCTCCATGGACACTGTCAGCTGCATGGAAGTGAGCATCCTTGGCCTTACAGAAGAAACTGGAGCTCAGCTTAGGTTAGATGCTCTTGAGCAGGAGAAAGGCTGGAATTGTCAGGTGTTTCCAGAGGCCTGCGTGCCCAGAGGGACTGAGTTCTGGGGAGCAGCTGGATGTTTGTGCACATCATGGAAGGGGATTGCCAGACAGCTCAAGCCTCACCACAGGCAAACACTCCCCAGCTCTTCTCAGGCAACATTTGCTTTGGGTTTCAAGTTGTTCCCACTTATCTGGCTGCGAAGATGCCCTTCAAACCACAAGGCAAGCCTCTCAGAAGTGGTGTTACATTTCCAGAAATGAAGAAAAGAAGCCCAAACACGAGAAAATTGCTAAGGCACTGGTTTTTAGAGAAGAACTTAAACCCCTGTGCAGTTTCTTCTCACTGGGAAATGTGCCTGAAACCTGGGCATGAGGGTGTAAAGGCCACAGAGTCTCTTCTGCTTCTTGTGCAGTGCTGCTGAAACACTCAGTTACCGTGTTTCTCTCCTAGCCCAAGCCACATTCTGTCCATCACCAAGCCAGAGCCTGGTGATGTGGAGAGCCTGCCAGAACCTCCCATTTGTTTCCTGGCACTTTCTGGGATGGGCCTAGCATTGACTTGAGTAGCCAATTGAGCAGAGGGTGACCGTAGGGATGGAACCTCTCCTTTTGATTTGACCATGAAAGGTTTTTCTTTTCCATGTAAGGAAAGCAGAAATTTTCAGACTGCTGAGAGACAGAGCTGCAGGTGGCTCCTGTGTGTCCAAGCAGGCGTTTTCATGCCAGTACATTTGTGCATGGATCTTAATGTGTCTGTGTTGAAGATGAGATTCCCAATGTTTGTCTCCTTACCTGAGGAACATCTGGTGGATTTCCTTTCTTTCCTTCCAATTCCCATTGTTTTCAAGAACAAAGCAAAGAGCTTGATTCATTTTGTTTTATGGCAGCTGTGCTTAAGGGACAAAAGAAACACTTTTCATATACTAACCCCTGGATACAGTAGAGTTAGTATAGCAAAGTCCTTCTTCCAAAAAGCCTCTCAAGTTGGTATGAATCCTCAGGGAAGGAAATGTGCTTGTGCTGATGTAGTTCCCACTAACTAGGTCAGTCAACGAAATCAGCTGCCAAAGCAAGATCTGTGGGATGTTGGAGAGGCTGTGGCTGCATCGGGGTTTGGGGTTTTGGTTGGTAAAGAAAAGTCATCTCTGGGTCTCTGCCAGGGCAGAAACTGCCACTGCAGAGTGGAGCTTAATCAATGGGATCTGGGAGAGCAGTGGCAGATGGGAAAGAAGCAGGTGGAGCCTGGTGTCTCCTTTTTCCCCAGCCCCAACTCCTGATAGCCACAGGAGGAAGACAAAAGCTGAAGCAGCCCAACCTATTTTCATCCTGCCTGCGTGACTTCCTGAGCTGCTGCCTGCAGAGAGACGAGGCGCGGCGCTGGTCTGCCAAGGAGCTCCTGCAGGTAAAATGTGAAGGGGCTGCAGGTGAAACAGGCTCTGAGGGATGGGCTCCTCCTCCACTCAAGTCCAAGGCAGCAGATGAGCCCCCTTCCTCCTCACCTCCACTCTTGCTGCTCTTCAAATGAAAATGGTGAGGAATCCTAGACTGGGCTGGGCTGGCAGGGTCCTGTAAAGGTCCTCTGGTGCAAGTGTCCTGCAATGAGCAGGGGCATCTTTAAAGAGATCAGGTTGCTCAGAGCCCTTTGCCACCGGAGCTGGAATGGTTGCAGGGATTGGGCTCCTACAAGCTCTTGGGGCAAGCTGTGCCAGGGTCACACCATGCTCGGAGTAAACAGGTTCTGATTAGATCCTATTTGTGTTAAAAAATATTCACCCCCATCCTTTTGTAACTGGCCCTGTTAAAAAAGATGTCGCCCACTTTCTTCAAAGCCACTCTGAAGTCTTGGAAAGTGGCAATAAAGTCTCCCTGGGGCCTGTTCTTCACAAAACTGAATAACTCCAGCTCCCTCTGCATTTCCTGAGTCAGAGAGGTCCTCTGGCTGTTTCTGTCACCCTCTTTTGTAATTTGGTGGGGTGTTCAGTTTTATCTAATGGCAAAAGAATTGAAGTAGAGCAATGCAGGGTACAGAGACATGAAATGGTGGTGGAGGAACCCAAGGAAGCCAGTCCCAGCCTAGGGGTCAGAGATTTGGCTGTGGGCAGGAGGGGCTGTGGGGGGCTCACTGTGAGCCTCTGAGGGGCCCTGGTTGGTGCCCCCCAGCCCACCCTCAGAGGTTTCTGCCACGCAAACAGGGACAGCTGGGAGGGACTTGTCCCAGCCCCATCTGCTGCCTGGCACGCTCAAGCAGACGGGAACTGTGCCAGGGTTACTGCCAGGCTGTGTGGCAGAGAGGGAACTGCAGGGCCCAGTGCCACTGGGCTGGCCCTGCTGGGAAGGAAGGTGCCATCCAGCACACGAGGGGCAGGGCATGGAACGGTAGACACTGCTCTGTCTCCCTGTGGAAATCAGCACAGTGCCTGTCTTTCAAAGAGAGGGACCAGTGTGAGGCTTTGGAGTTTCCTGAAAAGTTGAAACTCCAAGGACAGAAAGCACCATTTCTAGAGCACTGGCAGGGCAAAAATCTCAGCAAGTTGAGGACACCTGGATAAATGGATGAGTGGGATTCTGGGCCAGGTTTGCCTGTGATGGCAAAGTCCTGCACATAAAGTTGGAGGTGTAGATGGTCCCATTGGTCCTCTTCCTGTATCCTTCTAGGAGCCAGAGGAATCCTGTGAAGCACTGAGCTTGGAAAGTCATGGTCCATTGTTTTTTGTTGATTTGTTTTTTTTCCCTTTGGGCAGCATCCATTTGTAACATTTGCTGAGCCTGCGTCCAGCCTGGTGCCGCTGATTGTTTCAGTGAAGAAGAGGAGGGAGACAAGAACGTGACAATCACATCAGGACCATTTATTCCTCAACCAGTTTAGACTAGGATTGTAGGTTAGGATTAGGATTAGGATTAGGATTAGGATTAGGATTAGGATTAGGATTAGGATTAGGATTGGGATTGGGATTAGGATTAGGGTTCAGGTTAGGGTTGGGTTAGGGTTAGGGTTAGAGTTAGAGTTAGAGTAGGATTGTCTAATAGGACTGCAGAGTAGGATTGGAAATGAATAAAGTTTCTAAAACCACACCTCACCTTGAAGATTCCCTTCCTTCTCACTCTGCGAATAAGCTCAAAAATTCCTTCTGAATTGTCTGTTGTTTCTTAAAGGTGACACAGTGTCTTTGGCATGGTGTGAAAGTGGGGAAGGATGTTCTTCATTCATCCTCTCCAGACCACACTGCCTTTGGAATATGGCCCACTGGTCTGTTTTTGGCCAGCTTTAGTACTTCTGTTTGAGGCAGAAAGGGCAATGGCATTTGAAGGCAAAACCAAAAGAAGAATGAGGCAGCCCAAACACCCTGTGCAGATGCAGGCCTTCAGCTGTGACTGGAGAGCATTTGGGCTCCTGCCACTTGGATTTGGATCCCTAAATGCAATAATCTCTTTGGCTGGAGGAGAGCCTTGCTCAAGTGAGAAAGCAGAAAGATCAGAGAGGGTGCTCGGGAAGGTCTCCTGTGGTGCAGAGCTGTCAGCGCCTGTGAGGTGAGAGCGGGCCCGGCCTTGCCCGGGCTGGAGCCCCAGCAGAGCCCCGGCAGAGGCTGGAGCAGCCTGAGCCCCGGCAGAGGCAGGCTGGAAGGAGGCCCTTGGAGCTGCAAGAGGCAGCAGCCGAGACCTGGGTGCCTCTTGCTGGGAGCGGGTGAATCCTCCGCCCTCAGAGCCCAGGTGGCAGCTGGCTGCTGCCGAGGGGAAGCGCAGCCGTGCTGGGCACAGCCCGGCCTGGAGGCCATGGCTGTCTGGAGTGTGCCCAGGAGCAGAGAAAGGCCAAGGGCAGCCGCGGGCCGCTGGGCTGGATGAGGATTCCTCCTCTTCTGCCAGCTGCCCTGCACCTCCTGGCAAAGGCCAGCAGTGTGTGCAGCACTCTGGGCACCGGGGCAGGGAGCCAGGCTGCTTGGCAGGCTGGAGCACAGGGCAGCTCCTTCAGGCCTGGCACATGAGCCAGGGGAAGCGAGGCCAGCGTGAGGCAGGGACAGCTTGGCAGGGCCCATGTCGTAGGAAGGGGACCAGGACACCAGGTGGTTCATCACAAGTCCAATTTATTAAAGAAAGCATTGTTATGTTTGCCCAATTATCCCATCATAAAAAGGCCAAATAGTATTAAAAGTAGTAACAATTTTAATTAAATAGTTTAGAAAATATATAAACAAAGGATAATTTGGTTCAAATAATAGCGCATAAGCAAAAACAACCACGGGGTACGGAGGGCAGGGTTCAATGACCCTTGCCACTTCACATACAAGCTTGCCAGGTGAAAGTCACCCCTTATATGCCATGTGCAAACGCCATCTCCTCCTATTTTCGGTTTGTCACTTTTCTGTCTCCGCCTTCATTACCACCTTTATCACGCATGCGCCACCACTCGGTTTGGTGGTCGCACAAGTCTTTGAGGGTCGTCACTGATAAAGGCCCTGTAGTCTTCTTTGTTGTCCTTTAATTCACCTTTGGGTTACACATGCGCACCAAGCCAGTACAATGTAAGCCAAGACTAACGTATCAGTGCATCTACATATCAAAGCAATAAGTCCCTTATAATTAGCATTTTCTTGGACCCAACCAGGTTCTTGGTCATTTTTAGCAACTGCATCTTCAGCTTCTTTCCTCCTGTCCTTGTGAACATCTGCTAGGAAGGAGGGGGTGGGTGGAGCCCCTCTTTCCCTCTCTTCTTTGGCATAACAATTTTTAGCTATTAACTATTTTATTATTCTCAAATATTAATTACTGTATCAATATTAATTACTGTTTCAATTTTTATCAGCACAAATCATACCTATTTATCACAGCATCAAACACTTATACAGCAAATAATAAGCTTATGAATATTATGTAAGCCAAGCAATCTATTGGTTAAACTATTCCATGAACTCTTCCTCATTCCTTAGGGGTTACATCTCTCTTTTCTCATGTCTCTTTCACTATTTGTTATCCTACTACAGCTAGGCCCAAGGACACTCTATCTCACAGGTGCAGGACTTGAAAGTAGCCACGGCTTTGTACTTTTCCATTCTCTAGTCTCCTAAATTTCCCAACACATCCCCTGTTTTTATTTTTTATGAAAAGCAAAATTCTATGGGCTAACTGTGTCACACTCTTTGCAACACAAAACCAGGCAATTCTAACAACTAAACAGTATTTCAAACAGTATTCTCAGCTAGCAAGGTTTCTCTCTTATAAGGGATCTAAGCCAGGGAAACAAACCAAAAAGGCTGTCACTTTTTATAGGATATGCTATATACCAGATACAAAAAGAATTCTATGTGCTACAAGGCTCAAACCAAACTCAGGTGTGCTAATACAACCTACAAAAATAAGCTAAAGGAGTAACATGTGTGCAGGTTTCACCCATGTCAATTGTCTGGTCAGTTTGCTTTCTATTCTCAAACAGCAGATATACTTCAAACAGGAATGGCTCTACTTACAAATGCTTCTGATTGTCCTTTTTTAACTAGAGTTTCTCTGATGTTCACAACAAAACTTCGCACACAAGTCATAAAAATAAACGCCTATCATAAAAGGATAAATCTATCTAACATCACTTAAACTTAATAGTACCTAGATTTAAAATACTTAAACTTAAAATATTTAAACTTAATAGAAGTTAACATTACTTAAACTTATCTTTACTTAAACTTAACAGATTTTTAAATCAACAGAACTTACATGTAAAATCACTTAAATCTAACAAAACTTTAACAAAATTAACTGACTTTAAATTCTACATAACTTAAACCTAATATAATTTAAACCGAATCTAGCTTTACTTAAACTTAATAACACTTAAACTCAACAGGAGATAAACTTAACAAAACTAAACCTTAACAGTATTTAACATTTAATGGCACTTAATAGATAATTTAACTTAAACTACTTAGCAACGGATAATACTTACTATAGAAATAAAATATAGCATTTACTATAACTTACCTACAGGCCTGATTCTAAACTACTAAATTAAACAAGTTTCTTCACGTATTTGCTGCAGCATTTTTATACTTGAATGCACTTAAACATAAGAAGTTTGTTCAAGGTATACCTGTGGAAAAATTCTTTTAAATTCAGTGCTTGCTGTTACTTTTATCACATCTAAACAAAGCTTAAAAAATACAAAAACCACACTCATTACATCTTACTTCTACAACCACTTTAACACATTTTTAACATTTTTAAATTTTTTCAAAATATAATTTCAGAGTTTAATGTTCTACTGACTGAGTTAGTTGGGCTTCTGATATTTAAAGTCTCTTTCACAGTCTCTGCTAGGAAAAAGAAAAAGTCCTTTTGAGTTAGGTGAAAAACGTCTTGACCGTAATGGTCCTTGGTGTCCTTTGTTTATTATCACTGGCTTCTTAATTGTAGTAGAAATCTTTCTTTTGTTGACAAGAGTCACATTTATTAAGCTGTTAGGTCTCACACTGAAGCTTTTGCCGGCTGCGGGGCGGAGGGAGAGCGCTCCCGCTGGAAGAAGCGCTCCGGCCCCGCGGCGCTTGTGTCGGAGGGGGTGAAACCCCCACGGCTGCCGCCGCTGCCCCTGCTACAGCGCAGCATTTCAGGTGGCCGCTCGCCGCGGCTGCTCCCCATGGCGGAGCGCCCATGCCAAGTTCGGAGCAGCACAGCCTCGCAGGCATCCTGAGCCGCAGCTGCTGCTGTGCACTCAGAGACATGCTGAAGTGTATTGTATATCACCCACCATGGCTTGCTCGGTTTCTTTGCTGACTTATCATCTTCTAACACTGCTTCCCACAGTATATCCCCAGATTTTCTCCATTCCGAGAGTTCATGTGGGTTAAGGAAAGTTTCTTCAGCGTATCCGTAGGCTAATAACAAATCTATCCCCTTTATCCCTCGCCATTCTAGATGCGCGGTGGATAACTTATATGCTGCTTGCCTTTTCATACCTCTTTCGTGAGCGCTCTTGCAGCTTTCCAGGCTTCCGGCAGCACGTATGGCTCAGGTCACCGACATGAACCCCGAGGGTGCTTCAAAATTCTGGGACCTATGACTTAAAATATATTAGGTTGTTGTCATTTACAGAATACACCCTGTGGGAAGAGGGATGGAAGTGTTTATTATGCTAATAGCAATGAGTATGCTAATAATGAGGCAAGGGCGGAATTGACAATCAACCATCTAGCTGGAGAAGGACAACACAGCCTACCAGATGATCAAGCAGCAGGTATCCTCACAGAAGTATTGGATGATATCAAAGAGATGGCTTTGCAAGATTTAATCCAGGAATTGGATGGTAGCACCCCCAATTTGGACTACCTTGGGTGGGTGCAGCTAAAGCTCTAGGACAATCAGACCATCCTGGGTGCCTGTTAAGTAAGCAAACCAATGCTACACCCTCACACTGAGCGGCCTGCTCTCAGACATAGAGACCATCAAACATGCCACCTTGCAGAACAGCGATAGAGTTTTAACTCTGGGCACATGGGCATGGCTGTGTAGACTCTGAGGGCATGTGTTGCATGAACCTTTCCAGCCACAGAGAGTCAATCCACAAGAGCATTCAAGTACTGAATGAAGAGTTCAAGAAGCTTCAAGTGGAAAACAAAGACTGGGTCAATGAACTCTTCCAATCCAAGGGACTAAAGGGTTGGATGATGTCTATCTAAAACAGGACATTTAATTTTTCTAGTTGTTGTTGTATTGTTAATTGTCTCATGTTTGTTTAGATGCTTTTAGAAATTCTTACAAAATTCTTTCAGTTTTGTCTTTGTTGTAAAACAGAAAGAGGGAAGATACCCAACACAGGCTCCTCATGGACTACTTGGAGGAGAGAACTGGAGGTCCGGAAGGCACAAAAACCTCTCAGACACTCAATTTTGGAAGGAAATTCCTTAAAAGTCCCTAAAAGTATACTTAAATCCATAAAGTACCTTAAAAACCTTGAGTATCTCAAGGCATTAATGAGGCCCACTGAGTGTCAGTACAAAGCTCCCCAGGGACTCATTAAAGCAGATAATTGGGGCCATGATTGTAAAACCTCTCACAGAGTCTGTATCAAAAGGGAAACACCAAGTACCTTAAAATAACTGAAGTACCCTGTAGTATTAATGAGCCCTACTGAGTGTTGTTACTGACAAATACTCTCCAGGGAATAATTACAGCAGAGAATTGGAGGCCATGATTGCACAAACCTCTCACAGACTCCAAGGCCAAAGCCAAACCCAAAGTTCTTTCAAAAACCTTCTGTCCCTGGGAGCATGAAGTAGCCCCCAGGGCCATTGCTGAGCAAGGCTCCCCAGGGACTCCTTCCAACAGATCCTTGAGGCCACTGGGATATGGGCTAGGGGGGGATGCTGAGGGCAGGACAAGGGCTGACAGTGCCCAGCCTGGCTGGGGCTGTGCCAGGAGGCCCCAGGGCCTCAGGACAAGGTGTCTCCTCACAGCCCTTATTGGCACAGACCCTACTGTGCCCCAGGGCACCAAGACTTGGCTTCTCTTTGTCCCCAATTGTCATCACTGCCTCCAGTTCTCTGCTCTGCCTGGGGCCTGGGGACACTTTCTCAGTTGTGCTCCTCAGTGGGACCCATTAAAAGTCCAAGAAACTTTGGAGTTGGATTCTGGCCTGGAGTTCTGGTGAGATTTCTTCAGCTCCCTCTCAGGGACTGATGTTCAGGGCCTGAGCACAAAGCCCCAGAGGCTCATTAAAGTCCTTGTGCTGTGTCTGTGCTGCTGAGCTGGGCTGGGCTCATGGCACAGAGGCAGCTCCTGGTAACCAAGAAGAGCTTCAAAAGCACATTTCTCTTGATGAGCAGCTCTTCTGCCAGCCCAGCAGGGCTGGGGCACTGCCTGCAGCCACCCTGGGCACAGCACAGAGGCACAGAGAGCTTCAATCAGTCAGGGCTGGGAAGGTGCTGAGAAGTGACTGGGACAGAACCACTGCCAGCCCTTGGCACAGGAACCTCTGGCTGCAGGACAATGCAGCTGCAGCTCCTGGAGCCATCTCCCAAAGCTGGAACACCCTAATGCCTACAGACCCTGTGAGTACATTCTCTGATTGTCTCTTGTGCAGAGCAGCCAGGGGTGCCCAGGGCTGTCCTGCAGAGCAGGGTCCTGCAGCCCAGGGTGCTGTGCTGGGGCAGGGACTCTGCTGCCAGCCAGGGACAGCTCTCAGCCATCCCTGGCAGCTGCTCCCAGCACTGGGGGACAAGATCTGGGTGGGAGGAGACAGCTGGTGCAGCTTGGTAGTGTTCTCCTTGTGTGTGGAGGTTGCTGCATTGTTCAGGACTGCTCCCAGCCTGACATTTAACTCCATAACATTTCCAAGGAGATTATACAGGGAGCACAGCAAGGCAACGGCTGCATAAAAGGGAAAATCCTGCTTTTATATTCTACTACGCTGGGTGGCCATTATAGGAAATTGCCCATAGGTATTCATCTCTCATTTCATGCGGAGAAGAATCAAAATATTTTCACTCAGATCTTAATAAACCAGGCAATGCAGAAATAATCACAGGAGCCCTTAGAGGCAGCATCAGTGTCACTTTTCCAGACTCCTCAGGGTTGCTGTGATGTTGCCATCAGAGCCTGCAGAGCAGAGCTGTCCCTAGGAAGTGCCTGAGCTGGGAGGGGTCTGCAGGGCACGGATGAGCCGCAAGGGCTGGGCTGGGCTCTGGCAGCACTGGCAGGGCCCAGCCCTGGGCACAGGGAAGCAGCTGCTGGCAGGGACAGCTCCAGGCAGCAGAGCCCTGGGCAGGCAGTGGGGGGAAAGTGCCCCCAGGCTGTGCTGGGATATTTCAAGTCCTCTCCAAACCCAACTATTCCATGGTTCCTTTTTTTACAGATTCCCATGCCAAGACACAGAAAATGTCCAACAGCAGCTCCATCAGACACTTCCTCCTGCTGGCATTGGCAGACACGCGGCAGCTGCAGCTCCTGCACTTCTGCCTCTTGATGGGCATCTCCCTGGCTGCCCTCCTGGGCAACTGCCTCATCATCAGCGCCGTAGCCTGCAGCCACCACCTGCACACGCCCATGTTCTTCTTCCTGCTCAACCTGGCCCTCAGCGACCTGGGCTCCATTTGCACCACTGTCCCCAAAGCCATGCACAATTCCCTCTGGGACACCAGGGACATCTCCTACACTGGATGTGCTGCTCAGCTCTTTTACTTTGTGTTCTTCATTGGAGCAGAGTTTTATCTGCTGACCGTCATGTGCTATGACCACTACGTGTCCATCTGCAAACCCCTGCACTACGGGACCCTCCTGGGCAGCAGAGCTTGTGCCCACATGGCAGCAGCTGCCTGGGCCAGTGCCTTTCTCAATGCTCTGCTGCACACAGCCAATACATTTTCCCTGCCTCTGTGCCATGGCAATGCCCTGCACCAATTTTTCTGTGAAATCCCACATATCCTCAAGCTCTCCTGCTCCAAATCCTACCTCAGGGAACTTGGGCTCATTGCTGTAAGTTCCTGTTTGGTATTTGGCTGTTTTGTGTTCATTGTTTTCTCCTATGTGCAGATTTTCAGGGCTGTGCTGAGGATCCCCTCTGAGCAGGGACGGCACAAAGCCTTTTGCACCTGCCTCCCTCACCTTGCTGTGGTCTCCCTGTTCATCAGCACTGGCATATTTGCCAACCTAAAGTCCTCATCCATCTCGTCGCCATCCCTGGATGTGGCCCTGTCATTTCTGTACTCGGTGGTGCCTCCAGTCCTGAACCCCCTCATCTACAGCCTGAGGAACCAGGAGCCCAAAGCTGCAGTGTGGAGACTGATAACTGGATGGTTTCAGGAACATTAAACTGCTAACAATTTTCGCAAACCATTTGTAATACAATTTATCTTTGATAGTTCTTCTTGGTATCATTTTGAGGGTTATTTTTTTTTTGTTTTACTTTTTAAGTATTGTCCACAAATAAATGTCATTTTTTGTGCCATTTCTCCTTTTGTTTCTTTGCACCCTCCCTGTGACCCCAGACTCTGTCAATGAGGGGCTGTGCTCTCAGTGCCTTTAAATGAAGTAAAGGATCTGCGAGCAGAGTTTTCTGCAGAGATGCCCTTTTGTTGCCTTCTTGTGAGCTGCAGCAGCAATGTCTGTGTGTTTGTTGCCTTCTTGTGAGCTGCAGCAGCAATGTCAGAGCAGGGGGCAGATCAGTGCTGGCCCAGCAGCAGTGCCCAGCAGCAGCAGCACTTGGTGTTGCCAGTGCTGCTCCCGTGGTCCTGCCCCACTGCCCTGGTGGCCCTGGTATTGCTGCAGGGCCTGAGTGCTCTCGGGGCCGGGCACAGCCCTGGGGGTGGCAGTGCCGGGGCTGCATCAGGGACAGGCCATGGGCACTGCTGGGGCAGCGCTGACGCCTCAGCCCAGGGCCTGGGGGCTCCAGGCTCCTTGCCCAGGCTCTCTCAAGAACACACCCAGGCCAATGCTCAGCACAGAAAAGCCCCGTGAGCAGCCCAAGTCTGTTGGTGTGGGGACATGCTCGAGAGGCACAAATGCCATCAGCCCCTGGGGTCAGCAAGGGCTGGGGGGACACCAAGGAAACCACTCAACTTTGTCCTGGACTCTGCAGTCAGCCAGTAAGTTTGTTCCCATCAGCTGGGAGTTTTCTGTCCCACTGCAGACGCTGTTGCTCAGAGCCATGGCTGCCTGGCAGCCACCCCCAAACTGCCCTGAGCATTTCTTTGGCTTCATCTTGGCTTTCTTTACTCTGTCCGGCACAAATTTCTTCCTGTTGCCCAGCCCTGTTCCCCACCCTGCAAACATCCCATCTCTCTTTGCCCTTTCCTCTCTGGCCCCACTCCCCATTGCAGTTCCTGACTTGACACCATGGGAACGTCCCTTGGGCAGCAGGATCATCCTACAAGTGCTGCAGGAATTGTCTGCAGGCTCCTGCAGTGCCTGGTGCTGCTCCCTTGCCAGAGGCACCCCAGGCCAGGGGGACACATCTGGGCTGCTGTGTCTGGCTCTGTGGTTCCCTGTTCTGGGCAGTGAGGAGGAGCTGCAGAGGCTCTGCAGGACTGACAGGATGGGCTTTGGGGCTGGCAGGAGAAGCTGAGGGACCTGGGCTGCTGGAGCTTCTCAAGCGGAGGCCCAGGGCTCCTCCTGCAACTGCTCCAAGGGTGGTTTCAGAGAATCCCAGAGTCAGCAAGGTGGGAAAAGACCTTGGAGGTCATCAAGTCCAACCTGTGCCTTGACACTGCCTTGTCTCCCCTGAACCTCCTCTTCTCCATGACAACCCCAGCTCCCTTAGCCACTCCTCAAAGCTCTGTTGTTCCAGACCCCTTTGCAGCCTTGTTGCCCTTCTCTGGACACGCTTCAGCCCTTTCATGGCCTTCCTAAATTGGGGACCCAGAACTGGACACAGTCCTCGAGGTGTGGCCTCACCAGTGCCGAGTGCAGGGGAAGAATCACTGCCCTGCTCCTGCTGGCCACACCGTTCCTGGTCCAAGCCAGGAGCCATTGGCCTTCTTGCCCACCTGGGCACTCTGCTGCCTCATGTCCAGCCTGCTGTCCATCAGTCCCTGCAGGTCCCTTTCTGCCTGGCTGCTGTCCAGCCACTCTGTCCCCAGCCTGCAGCACTGCAGGGGTTGTTGTGGCCAAAGTGCAGGACTTGGACTTGTTAAACCTCATCTTGTTGGATTTGGGCCCTGGATCCAGCCTGTCCAGGGCCCTGTGCAGAGCCCTCCTACCCTCCAGCAGATCAGCACTCCCAGACAACTTGGTGTCACCACAGTTCCATGAGGCCCCAGAGTGTCCCAATGGTGTCCATGATTCCATGAGGCCTCCCAGTGTCACAATGTTCCTTTTGGTTCCCTGGCATCCCTTGGTGTCACAATCTCACCATGTCCCCCAAGGCCCTGTAGTGTCACAATGGATCCTTGGTTCCATGAGGTCTGGCAGTGCAGCAATTCTCTCCTTGGTTCCATAGTGTCACAATGGCCTCTTGGTCCCAAGGGTCACCACTGTGTCAAACATGTTTCCTTCATTCCAGGAGTCCCTGAGGAGCTGCACTGGCCCCTTTGTTCCATGGGGCCCTGCAGTGTCACAATGGCCCCATCATGACACCAGGTCCAGCTCCGTCACAATGCTCTGCATGGTTCCACAAGGCCCTGCAGGGTCACGGTGGCCTCTTGGTTCCATGAGGCCTCAGATTGCCACAGTGAATTCCTTGGTGCTGCAGTGTCACAATGGAGCCCTGGTGACACAAGATCCTGCAGTATCACCAGGGACGCTTTCGTCCCACGGGGCACCACAGTGTCACAATTGTTCCCTCAGTTCCCAGAGTCCTTGCAATACTGCAATGTCTACTTGATTCCATTGTCCCCACGCTCTCCCAAGGGTCGCCTTGGTTCCACAGTGGCACAATGGCCCCTTGGTTCCACAAGGCCCTGCAGTGTCCCAGTGGCCTCTGTGGTTCCAGGAGGACCCAGACTGTCACCATGGACTCCTTGCTTCATTCAGCCCCACAGTGTCACAATGGCCCCGTGGCTCTGTGCTGCCATGTCATACACAGTGTCACCATTGTTCCCTTAGTGCCACCAGGCCCCGCAGTGTCACAATGGCCCCTTGCTTCCCCAGGGCCTTGCTTAGTGTCACAATCATCAGAGAATCAACCAGGCTGGAAAAGACCTTGGAGAGCATAAAATCCAACCTAGGACCCAACACCACTTTTTCACCCAGACCATGGCACAGCGTGCCACATCCAGCCTTTGCTTAAACACTTCCAGGGACAGCGACTCCCTTGTTCCTGATGCATAGGAGTCCAAGGGGTTGGATGAGGAAAATGGTCAGGAGGTGGTGGGAACAAAGTACTATTGATTGTCAGCCTTAAAGAGACTTGATTTTCATATCTATTGAGACTGAATTAGAAGGTGCTGGGTGTTAATATATATTGGACATTGTTGATATCAAACTATAAACAGGAAAAAAAAACTGGATCAAACAGTTCTCTCTGGTTTTCTTTGTTTTCAGTACAGTGCATTAATTTTGAATACATTTCTAAAATATTCAATTAACCACAGAAGAATTGAAAATTTACATAATTGCCAGAGCCTTTTCTTGTTTGAGTGCTTTGAAAAAATGTTTATGAGCTTTTCTCACTGAATTCATGAACTGAAGAGCTCAAGAAAGAAGAGACCTCCGGAGGATTAAAATTCATCAGCAACCTCCAAGTGGCTGAGGATCCATCCCCATCAGAGCAGCAATGAACAGAAATTGGCACAGCTTTGTGGCTGCCCCAGCTTTGGCATGGGCCCTGGGCCTGCGGCAGGAGCAGCTCTTGAGGGCCTCAGGGCCGGGGCTCTTGTGCTGCCCTGGGCAGATGGGATGGCAGCAGGGGCTGCAGAGCTCTCAGCACCTCAGCCCGAGGGGAGCAGGGCAGCCAGGGAGCCCAGCTTTGGCCTTGGCCAAGCACCTTCCCCCATGGCTGGGGCTGAGTCCTGTGGCAGCTGCAGCTGCTGCTGTGCCCTTGCCAGGGGCTGAGGCCGTGGGGCAGTGCCCAGAGCAGTCTGGCCTGAGCAGAGCTGTGGGGCCAGAGCCGGCTGGGCTGGGCTGGGGAGAGGCCCTTGGTGCTGCCCAGAGCTCAGGGCAGCTGGCAGAGCTTGCAGGGAGCTGGGCTGGGCTCAGAGAGCCCGGCCCAGAAACCATCAGTGTCCATCTCAGCCTGGCTGAGCGTGCAGGGGCAGGACTCAGGCCAGGCCTTGTGGGGCAGGGCCAGCGCCTGTGCAAGGCATTGCAAACTGGCAAGTGGCCCAGAGAGGAGGCTGCTCTGCGCCCTTGGTGGCATGGACAGAGCAGGGAGGGGGCCCAGGACATTTGCCAGCACCAGCCTCTGTCCCCATGCATTGGCAGCCCTGGCTGCTGAGCCCAGCTTTGGCCTGGGCTGAGTTTGGCTGTGGCCCAGCCCCATCCTCCTGCCAGGTTCAGGGCCTGTTCCTGGCCATGGCCGGCCCTGGCTGCCTCTCTGCTGGCCCCGGGGCCGGCAGAGCCCAGGGCAGGGTGGTCTGTGCAGCCCCACAGGTGCCAGGGGCTCTGCAGGAGCTGGCAGAGGCTGCCCAGCAGGGAGGCCATGGGGCACAGAGCCCCAAGGCTGCTGTGGGCACCACGGCACAGGGGCTGTTCCCACCTGCAATGCTCCTGGCCTGGGCTGGGCCTGCACAGGGGCTGGGCCACCATGGCTGGGCCAGCACAGGGCCACAAAGGAGCCACGCAGCCACTGCTGGGGCTGACAGCAAGGCCAGGCACACACAGGGAATTGCTGAGCATGGCCTGCGCTGGCCAGGCCTGACTGTGCCAGAGGCAGAGATCAGCTGCCCTTGGGGGTTGCAGTCTGACAGTCTGTGAGAGTCTGTCTGAATTTTCCCTCATCTGCCTCACGATTGTCATTGGGAGACCACTGAAGAGAAGACCCCCCTGTCTATATGTGGCTCTGAAGGAGAAAAGTCACACGCCATGGGCCCTGAGACCTGAATGCTCAGTGTTGAATTATTGTTTTCACAAGTGTGTTTGCTGTATGCTAAGAAGAGGCACCATGCCCCATTTGCAACAATAGCAGCTCTGGAAGCTGTCCCAGTTCTCGGCCTGGCAGGACTTCTCCTGAGTTTCAGGTGGTCTCCCACAGAAGACCCTCATCTGTTTTACAACCACTGTGACAGACAGACTGAGATGTAAGAAGATTCTCCATCAAGGACTGAGACATGAAACTCCTTAAAAGGCGCCTCTGCTACTTCCAAGGACTGGGACTGAAACCCCCAGCCCGGGGAAGGTGTGTGGGGAGGCAAGCTGACCAAAGCGAGATGTTTGCCTGCAGGTTGTGACCACTGGACCAAGAATACAATGGCTCTCAATTACTGCTAAGAACATAGACTACCTGTTACATCTATCAAGGTCATTTACTGCTGAGAACATGGACTACCTGTTACATCTGTTCCCTATTGTATCTGTTTCCCCCCCCTCACAATTTTCAGTAATAAAAACCTCTGAGTTAGCTAGAGCCTTTGAGATCTCCCCAGCATAGCAGGCTGATCCTCGGCTGGACTGCACCAAAGGACTTCGTCTCTGCGTCAGTAGCTATATCCCCTCTCTCTCTTTCTCTCTCTTTTTCTCTCCCTTAATCCCTCTATCGCATTTTTGCTGAAGTTATTTCAATAAAACTGCATTTTTTTTGATTATCACTGCAAACCCCTTTGTACTGTGTTGGTGTTTTGCACTCTGAGATCATTCCTACGAACGATCAGGCCATCTGTCCACTAGGAGGGACCCTGACATTAAATTGGCATCACGGACAGGATTCCAGTAGACAGAGGGATTTGCAGGCAAATCCCATGCTAAATTGAGTGCTCTGTCTCCGGAATTGGTACAAAAGATCTCTCAGTGCAAAACAGGGGAAACTGTTACTGTCACTACTGTTGCTGACTCTGATACCGGCACTGACACCGACAGTGATACTTCTCCTGATCCTGATATTGATGCCGTTACTGGTATTGATATTGATATTGATACTGTTGTTGTTGTATTTGAGTTGAATCTGAACCTGTTACTGTTGTATTTGAGCTGAATTTGAAACTGTTACTCTTTTTACTGTTGTATTTTGTGTACCTGGACTGTCTAAAAAGGGAAGGGACAGACCTGAAGAAATAAGCTGTGCCTTTTAGACAGATATTGTCCCTTCACCTACACAGGGAGCGAGGGGCGGCCCGGGAAAGGCTGAGTGGCTTTTTCCCTGTTCTAGGTTTCTGGTCCCCTCACAAAGAAAACATTTGTGTGTGTGTGTTCATGTGAGTGCATATCTGTACTGTCTGGGAAGGAAGAGACAAATTTGAAGCAACCTCACAGAGCCTCCCAGACTGATTCTGTCTCTTCAACTACCCAGGGAAACCAGGAGACAGTGGAAAGGCTGTGTGATTTGTGTAACTTAAGTTAACTCCCTGGTGTAGCTTTGGTCCCCTCACAAAATCACTAAAAACTTCAGTGCAAAAGGTAAAGCTGAATTTTATGCTCTGCTTGCTAAATACAATGCCATACCTTCTCCGGGGGGAGAAGAATGGGCAAGCTGTAATTGGTTTAACTTAGAAAGTGTTATTGATAGAATATCTTCTATGCAACATGAATCAAAATTCAAACTGGGCACAAATAAAACCGTCCTCTGCTCAGTCTTGGGTGCCTGCCTCACAGCAGCCATAGAAACTCGCTTTAAGCGAAAAAGTGAGGAAAATGCTATCATAGACTCCCTTCAAAACCTACTTGAAGTTTTGCAAAAACAATTGGATGAAGAAAGAAACGTAAATAACTTATTACGGGCTGCCCTGAGAGAGGAACATGTTAAAAATTCACAGAACTCTGATTCCTCAAAAGAAACAGAAGAGAAAGAAACTCCTCATATTAATCAAAATTGCCCTCAAAAAGAATTAGCCCTGATAAAATTTCAGGAAACACTGCTGTAATAACATGAAACCTCTAATTAAAACAGAATGCAACTATATCAATAATGAAGATCTTAGCCCGCACAAAACCACTAAAGAAATCCCGTACACTGCCACTGAATTTAGAAAACTTGCAAAGCAGTACGGGCTTCTCCCCCAAAAATCTGAAAGAGAACACATTTGTCTAGTGTCTCTCACTGGGGGAGATCAGATTCTTTTGTCAGAACAAGAAGCTGGTGGGTGCTGAGGACATGGGGTGTTCCTAAAACCAGCAGACAGACACATCCCATGGTCCCTAACTCAGCACACTGCTCATTGGGCAGGGGGGCTTAACCCCTTGGAAAGGAGAGACCCTTTGGTCGGTACCCCCAACCAACTCCTGGAAAATATTCACAAAGCTGGCTGCCTGCAATTGATTCATGAAAATAAATTAATTCCTGGTTTTGAATCTCCAATCCAATGTAGTAGATAGGGTCAGGCGCTCGGAAAATCTCACGATGTCATGGAAAGCAGCAGGATTCCTCTCCCCCTAACGCCTAGTGATAAGGGATCACCCAAGAATGTAGTCCCCCCTAGCACTAGTAACTTTCAACTCCTTACTAACCAATTACAGTAAGGTAAGACCCCCTGACGTAGAGAAAAAACTTTCCCGAGTATAAAACCCGACGAGACGGGACAATAAAGGCCTTTGAACCATCCAGCACGTTGGTGTTAGCGTGTGTTCTTGGCCCGAGTGACCCTGGAGAGTTTGGGTCGCTGTGCTGTTTCCTCAGAACCAGGTCGCCTTGCCTTGCATCAGAAGGCAACAACTGGTGCCGGAAACCCGGGATCGAACCAGCGCCCGGGGAACGGGGATTCGCCTGGAGAGAGGACGGCGGCTGCACAGCTGGCCTTGTGCAACAGAGGGGACGCCCTCGAATCATGGAAGCTATAACAAAGGTCGTAAGTGAGGTGCATGCACAATGGGGAATTGAATGTAAGCTTAAAGATATGACTCTCACATTGCCAAGATTGATCAAGCTGGGGGCTATAGAAAGCCCTGTGGATATTTTACACCCGGAGGTGTGGGATAATTCTACGAAAACCCTGGCCAAGGATACCATGTGTTCAGGCTCGGGGAAAGCCCTAAAATCGTGAGGCAGAGTCATCCGGGCTCTGCAAAAAGCTCGAGAAGAGCAAGAAACCTGGAAAGCTGCAAGAAGCTGTTTAATAGCCACTCCGCAGTTGGGGGTGGAAGCTACGACACAGACAACCCCAGAAAGTGGTCAGATTGAAGACGGGGATGTGCGGGGTCTAGGCGCGTCCCACCTCCCCTCGAGCCCGAGCCCAAAACCCCCGGGAGACCCCCCAACCCCCCCGCGGAGCCTGCCAGATCCCAGCTTCCCCTCGGAGCCTCTCGGAAAAACTGCGGCTCCTCTACCCGTCCCCCCCCACTGATTGCCGACCCAACGCAAGAGGCAGAGCAACGGGCGCAGTGTTTTTGGGGGGGGGCTGGCGGAGGATGCGCAGGAAGCGGCGGGACGATCAAAAACCGCCCGGATCGTTAAAATCTTTCCGCCGCCGTATGGGCTCGAAAATGGCGACCAACCGCGTGGTCAGGGCAGAAGAGAAGAGGGGGAAAAGGGCAGAAATGGAGTCAGCCCGCTTAACATGGCATGCGCGGGCGAGCGGGGAGGGGGGGCGGTCCCCGCGGTGGAGGGTGAGACCAATCAAAGCGCT
Organism: Melospiza melodia melodia; assembly: GCF_035770615.1. Classification (NCBI taxonomy): domain Eukaryota; kingdom Metazoa; phylum Chordata; class Aves; order Passeriformes; family Passerellidae; genus Melospiza; species Melospiza melodia. The sequence continues at coordinate 7,166,539 of NC_086200.1, forward strand.
CTATTCAAATGAAGCCCACATAAGGCAAGGACCTCCCCCAGCAGGAGGTGGGGGGACCCCAGGGGGAGGGAACGGTCTGCCCCCCGCAGGAGGGGGCGGGTTCGGAACCCTGAGAAAAGGCAGAGCAGCCCAGAAGTGCTCGGCCATTCCACTTCCGACTCCGACTCAGACTCGAGCCGGGATGAGTCTGAGAGGGAGTCGGAGAGCTCCAATTCGGATTCTAGCCTTAACAGAGGGAGAGCAGCAGCATATAAGGTCTCTAGTTGCAGGGCTCCCGCATGGGTGAAGGGGTCATCAGAGAAAGACCGGACCCCGCTTACAGACTGGTGAAAAATAAAGATAGCCTGCGCTGAGTACACCCCTTCAGCCAAGCTAGTGTTCCCAGTTGGTGTTGGGGGGGCAGGCGAAAACCAAAGAAGGACCTATTCTCCAGTGAATCCAAAAGAGGTACAGGCAATTATTAAAGCGATTGCAGACAAGGGAATTAATTCTGCCATGGTTACCACACTTATTGGCGGCATTTTTGGGGGGGATGACATGCTTCCCTTTGACATCAAACAGACGTGCAGAATGATTTTTGATGGGGCAGGAATGATTGTTTTTAAACAAGAGTGGGAGGATCAATGCACAAAGGAGCTAGCCCAGATAACGGGACCTGACCAACCACTGCACGGCTCCAGTATACAGAGATTGATAGGTAGAGACCCCACTATTATCACCCCCCAGGCCCAGGCTGAGGGATTAAGGGCCCATGAAGTTATGACAACCACACGGGCTGCCCGAGAGGCCATTTGTTCTGCTTCCAAAGTAGTGGCTAACCCTGCCCCGTGGTCCACCATAAGACAGAGCGACAGTGAGAGCTTCACTCAGTTTGTGGACAGGCTTCAGGCAGCATTAGATTCCTCCTCATTACCCTCAGAGGCAAAAGGTCCCGTGCTGGCAGACTGCCTACGCCAGCAATGCAACTCTGCCACCAAGGACATCTTAAGATCACTGCCACCTGGGGCTATCATAGCCGACATGACCAGACACGTGGCAAAGGAGGAACACGTAGCTCCCATCCAAGTAGCAGTCCACACTGCAATAACCAGTGTGATGGCGTGCCTTAAGTGTGGTCAGGCAGGCCACTGTGCAGCAAACTGCCCCCAGCCAAGGCGCCGATCAGCAGCTGCTCCGCCACGCCAAGAGGGATTTAGGGGACCACGCTGGGCATGTGGGAAGTAGGGCGGGACCCAAGCGTCAACAGTGTTTCTGTGTGATTTTGCTGTTGGGGCTTGTTGCCAGAGGGCAAGCCAGCCCAGATCACTACCCCCATCGGCCATTCAGGTGGGTCATGCGACACCTTAGTAGTAACAAGGTGCTCAAAGAAATCACTACACTGAGTGTAGGGGGCTGAGTGAATGTGTATCTGGGAGCCTGAGTTAACTTATGTATTGTATGTATGGCAGTTGAAGATCTCTCTATTGTATTAGTGACCCTGCCCTGGTTCTAGTCATTGTAAATGGGCTGCAGCTGTGATGTCCTTGATTGGGCAGCAGCTGTAGCCCATGCAGGTAACCGAGATAAAAGGGGGCGGGGTGGTCAGGGAGAGCCTGGGAGAGGAGCCCTGACCGAGAAGCAGCAACACCACTGCTGGGAAGATCTGCCATGAGAAAGCCACCCAGAAGGTACGAGGCGCAGGAAATATAATTGTACAGCAATGTGAATGCAACATTCTGGTGACCCCGACGTGATTCGAACATGCAGCCAAGGAAAGAAGGTATGGAATCCCCCGGACAGCTGCAAGCTGTGGCAGCCAGAGAGCTGGGACAGAAGATAGGACAGCTGCGAGCTGTGGCAGCCAGAGAGCTGGGACAGAAGATAGGACAGCAGAGAGCTGGGACAGAAGATAGGACAGCAGAGAGCTGGGACTCCAGAAGAAAGGACAGCTGAGAGCTGGGACAGAAGATAGGACAGCTGCGAGCTGTGGCAGCCAGAGAGCTGGGACAGAAGAAAGGACAGCAGAGAGCTGGGACTCGAGAAGTAAAGACAGCTGCGAGCTGTGGCAGCCAGAGAGCTGGGACAGAAGAAAGGACAGCCGAGAGCTGAGACTCCAGAAGAAAGGACAGCCGAGAGCTGGGACTGTAAAGTATGTATTCAGGACAGCTGAGAGCTGGGACTCTAAAATATAGAACATCTAGGGATTTGTGTGTGTGTTTAAAGACAGCTGCGAGCTGTAGCAGCTTGAGAGCTAAAATAAATATGTGTATTGTAGTTATAAAGTTGCTAGAAGTAAAGAGAAAAAAAAAGAAAAAAAAAAAAAAAAGTAAAAAAAAAAAAAAAAAAAAAAAAGAAAAAAAAAGGAAAAAAAAAAAAAAAGAAGGAAAAAAAAAAGAAAAAAAAAAGAAAAAAAAAAAAAAAGAAAAAAAAGAAAAAAGGGAAAAAAAGGGGAATATGTATATATTCTATGTATGAGCTGTAGCAGCCAGAGAGCTGGGACTAGACAGCTGCGAGCTGTGGCAGCCTGAGAGCTGGAACAGAAGATAGGACAGCTGAGAGCTGGCAGCCTGAGAGCTGGAACAGAAGAAAAGACAGCTGCGAGCTGTGGCAGCCTGGGAGCTGGGACAGATATACATATTGTAATTGTAAAGTAAGTAAAAGTAAAGGGGGAAATGTAGGGGGCTGAGTGAATGTGTATCTGGGAGCCTGAGTTAACTTATGTATTGTATGTATGGCAGTTGAAGATCTCTCTATTGTATTAGTGACCCTGCCCTGGTTCTAGTCATTGTAAATGGGCTGCAGCTGTGATGTCCTTGATTGGGCAGCAGCTGTAGCCCATGCAGGTAACCGAGATAAAAGGGGGCGGGGTGGTCAGGGAGAGCCTGGGAGAGGAGCCCTGACCGAGAAGCAGCAACACCACTGCTGGGAAGATCTGCCATGAGAAAGCCACCCAGAAGGTACGAGGCGCAGGAAATATAATTGTACAGCAATGTGAATGCAACAACTGAGCACCCCATCCTTCGTGCTCCGCATCACTGACCTGTTTCCAGGACAACCAAAGGTAGACCCCAATTCCCCACATGCCACACACATGTACCTATCCTACTGGTGCCCAGCTTCAAACCCTGGGAAAAGCTACTGCAATCACCCAGGGTGGGGATATTGTGGGCACTGGGGCTGCGAAACCATTGTCACAGATGCCAGACCGTCGGGGCCTGGGTGGGATCCACAAGAGCCCGACAAATTCTTACAGTTCACCTGGGCACCCACCGGTTGCAAAACACCCCTCTTCCTCCACGGAAACTTTTATCGAAACCACCATAAAATCCCCAAATTTCGGAAATGCGCAGACTACAACATGACAGTTTTGCAGCCAGATCACCCTAGCTGGGCCATAGGCAAAATGTGGACAGTAGTCCTTCAAGGGTCAAAAGAGAGGGCTCCAGCCATCGGCACCCCGAGCGGTTGGACCCAACAAAGTGATTAAAAGCGTGCCGAAAGAGAGAAACGCGACCCACCCCAAAGCCTTGACCACAAGGGTCGCTGATATCCCGAACGGCAATGTGGAAGCCTTTCAGATAGGCCGTTCAGCCGAGTCAGACTCAGACCCAATCCTTCGTATGTTAGAAGCTACCTTCCTATCCCTGAACGAATCTAACCCTAACCTAACCGAATCCTGCTGTCTCTGTTATGATGTCGATCCTCCCTTTTACGAAGGAGTCGCTCTAAACACTCCCTTCAGTTACTCCACAGCAGATGCACCCAGCCAATGTAGATGGGACACCCCCCACAAAGGAATCACCCTGAGTCAAGTCACAGGCCAGGGCAGATGCTTTGGCAATGCAACCCTAGCTAGGCGGAAAGGCAACGTCTGCACCGAAGTTGTCAAACCCAACAGGAAAAACAATAAGTGGGTAGGCCCATCCGCACCTGGGATGTGGGTTTGTCAGCGATCTGGAGTGAGTCCCTGTGTGTTCCTTGCCAAATTCGATGACTCTAACGACTTTTGTGTCCAAGTTCTGATTGTTCCTAGGGTCCTGTACCACGCAGATGAAGAAGTGTACCACCTTTTTGAGGAACCCAGTCGGCTCCACAAAAGAGAAATAGTAACAGGTATAACTATCGCAATGCTGCTGGGCCTAGGAGCGGCAGGAACGGCCACAGGAGTCTCAGCCTTAGCGACCCAGCACCAATGACTGTCCCAGCTGCAGGCAACAATTGACGAGGACCTGCAGAGGATCGAGAAATCCATCTCCTTTCTAGAGAAGTCAGTCTCCTCACTCTCAGAAGAAGTCTTGTAGAACAGGCGAGGACTAGACCTCCTGTTCATGCAGCAAGGGGGCCTGTGTGCTGCCTTGAAGGAGGAGTGCTGCTTCTATGCAGACCACATGGGGGTCGTGAGAGACTCCATGGCAGAACTGCGAAATAGACTGGCTCAGAGACAGAAAGACAGGGAAGCCCAACAGGGTTGGTTCGAGTCCTGGTTCAGTCAATCACCATGGCTAACCACCCTAATTTCTACCCTAATAGGTCCATTGGCAATGCTACTTTTAGCTGTCACCTTCGGACCATGCCTGCTGAACAAGCTAGTCTCATTCGTTCAGACCCGCCTAGAACGGGCCAACATCCTGTTCATAGGCCGGCAACAACTGCTGTGAATTCGACCAGGGAACACTGCCAGTCACAAGATTTTCTACCCAGGTTTACCAAACCCCTTTCTCTGTCGACAACCTCATGCCTCATCTCAGTACCTATGTATATGACTACTTCGTTCATTTGTGAAAAAGGGGGGGGGGGGGGGGGGAAGATGTAGTAGATAGGGTCAGGTGCTCGGAAAACCTCGCGATGTCACGGAAAGCAGCAGGATTCCTCTCCCCCTAACGCCTAGTGATAAAGGATCGCCCAAGAATGTTGTCCCCCCTAACATTAGTAACTTTCGACTCCTTACTAACCAATTACAGTAAGGTAAGACCCCCTGACGTAGAGAAAAAACTTTCCCAGTATAAAACCTGACGAGGCGGGACAATAAAGGTCTTGAACCGTCCACCATACTGGTGTCTGCGTGTGTTCTTGGCCCGAGTGACCCTGGAGAGTTTGGGTCGCCGTGCCGTTTTCTCAGAGCCCGGTCACTTTGCCTTGCATCAGAAGGCAACAGGATCCACACCAGGGAATGCCCTACAAGTATGGGGAATGTCAGAAGAGCTTCAGTCCTAGGTCCCAGCTGATCATCAACCAAATAATCCACACTGGGGAGAGGCCCTATGAGTGTCCCAAGTGTCAGAAGAGGTTTCAGACCAGCTCCAATCTCCTCGGCCACCAGTGGATTCACACTGAGGACAGGCCCTTCTGCTGCCCTGACTGTGGGAAGGGCTTCAAGGACAACTCCATCTCCATCACCCACCGGCGCATCCACACTGGGGAGAGGCCCTACGAGTGTTCCCAGTGTGGGAAGAGTTTCTTTGGCAGCTCTGACTTGACCAGACACCAATGGAGGCACCGGTAAGGGAAGTCCTGCAAGTGCTCCAACTGCTGAAGAGCTTCGTGCACCGCTCTAGCTTCATCCCCCATGGGAGGATCCACATTGGTCAGAGCACTGGTGACCCACATTTCCTGTGATCCATGTTGGGAGGACACCTGGCTGGTTATCCTTTTGGTTTGGCCCAAATTTTCTTCTGATTTTTCTTTATCACTTAAAAACACCTGAAATATGACAAAAAAGAAAATAATTGATCAAGGATATCTAAAATCCTACTATTTAACAGGTGTTTGAGGTGGAATTTATGGTTTGGTAACATATTCTGGAAGATTTGTATGTTCTTGGGGGATTTCAGGAAGTATTCTCCATATCCTTGCACTCCTTGCACAGAATTCAAGATAAATTGGTCTGTCACCTCAAAATTATTCAATCCCACTGAAAACACCTCAATTTTACCCCAAAATGGCTAAATTCATGTCAAATTGCCTTGTTCCCACCTCAGAAAAACTCAGTCCCATGCCATATCTAATTGATTCCACAATCTCCAGGGTGAGATGGTGTTGGAAGGAGATTGGGAGAAATGAGATCAAAATTTGAGGGTGTGGGATTGAGATTGTGTAGGTCTGGGTGTGTGTGATCTATTTTGATAGTAAATAAAACTTTCAGAACTATCGATTTCTGTCCCATTCATTTTCCATCAGTTCCAGTTCTGTTTTCAGAGTGCCATCTTCTCAGCTGATTGTATTGGTGTCCTCTTTTCTCTCCTGCCTCACTTTGCCTGCTCTGTTTCTCTCTCAGTGTCTCCCTTAACCCAGGGCAGCTCCCACCAAAGATCCTGCCCTGATTTACTTCCCAATCCATGAGCTACAACAACCATGGGTGAAGTTATGAAGGCTGGCAGTGAAATGTCATTGTAGGATCTTGCTGCATTTGGCTTTTGGCTCCTTCTTAAGAGCTTTGCCTTTGAGGGCAGGAACATCTTTTCCTGGCTGGGAACTGCCATTCCAGCCCCTGGGAGTGTGTGCCATGGATCCCAGAGGGGCATTCCCGAGGCTCCCAGGGTGCTGCTCCTGCCGTGCCTCCCAAGGAGCTGTGCAGGGCCAGGGCACAAGGTCCAGCAGCTCTGTTGCTTCTGCAGTGCCACAACAGCCCCTGGTTCCATGAGTGTCCATACTGCAAACAGAGGTTCCTTGGTTCCCATGATGCCCTGCTGTGTCACCATGGATATTTAGTGCCATGAAGTTCTTCAGTGTCACAATGGTCTCCCTCTCTCCATGAGCTTCTGCAGTGTCACAATGGACTCCTTGGATGGGCAGTGTCACCATGGACCATTGGCTCCATGCAGCCCCGCTGGGTCCCCATGGACTCCTTGGTTCCATGAGGTTCCGGGAGTGTCTCCATGGTCTCCTTGGATCCACAGTGTCACAATGGTCCACTGGATCCACATGGCCCTGCTGTGTCACCATGGGCCCTTGGTTCCATGGGACCCCAGGGTCACAATTGACTCCTTGCTTCCATGTCACCCTCTTAGGGTCAAAATGGTCCCTTCATTCCATGAGGAATACAGAAGTTTTGTAGAAACATTGAGCAAATTCTGCTTAATAAAAAACTGGGAATATCTGTTTGCATTCAAGGGAGATGTTAATGGTGACGGTGGCACCAGCAGCCTCCATCTGCAACAGAGATCCAGGGAAAGGACAGGGACAGAGAATTCAGCTGCAAGACTCAGAGAATTCTGCTCCCAGAGATCATTTCTGCTCACACTGTCCCTTGGAGAAAGGTGACACCAATCCTGGCAGCCTGGACTGAGCAGGTGGCTCCCGAGTTGGGTTTGTTGTTCAGGAAATCTGCTCAGGCTTTTCCATTTTTTCTGGTTTGAAAGCAAAACCAGTGAGAGACTCCAAGTCAGAATTACAATTTATTAGGAAAAGAAAAAAAAAAAACAAAACAAAATGTATTCAATAATACAACAGAAAAAACATTGACAAAGTCAGAATACAACTTGACACCCTGTTGGTCAGGGTGTTGTTAGCAGTCCAGTTGGAATGGCGGCTGCATTCCTCCTGGAGTGGCAGATGTGGTTATGTTGGAGCAGTGATCCTGTAGTAGGGTGTAGTCTTCCTCTGAAGATCCAATGGAAATGGCAGCTGTTCCCTGGGAAATCCAGTGGAAAGGCAGCTTGTTCGGTCCCAAACCCCAGACTATATCCTGGTGGGGATGCTTAACTCCTCCCCACTGGGCGGAGCATCTCACAATGAGCTAAAATCATTCTATAAGTCATGGGGTGGGTCAAGAAATGGCTCCCAGAGGGAGTTATCTCTGAGTCACATGGCAAGGCATTGATTGGCCCATTTACAGGAGATAAGGAAAAAAAAATGCCCTTCCTGCTTTCAACAGCTCTTGAGGATTGGAATAGAATACATCTTTACATTGTAACCTAGGACATCTAACACTGATGGAAGGGTGGGATGGAATAACTTCATATTTGAGGTCATTTTGAGCTCTGCTGGGGGTTTCCCGAGGTCTGGTAGTGCTGTTGGCCTCAGGAACAGTTTGGGCAATGGCTCTGGGACTGAGGGCTGGGTGAAAAATGAGAACGGTTGTTAGTCTTGTATTTACAGTCTTTTGCTATATGTCCAGTTTTCTCGCAGTTATAACAGTTTCCACTGCCTTTATTACATTCTGTATTGTGGGGAAGCACATTTAATGCAACCAGCGCTTCCATTGCACCCTGGCCTGTGGCCTTGGCTAGGCTGGAGTCACGGTCTGAGACCACTTGGCAAATGCAAGCATCAACCATCTGAGCGATGGTCGGCTCATGGACAAGGCGGAGAGTGTCCAGAACCTTTCTGCACTCAATAATGGCATTACAGAAAGCTAATTTGCTAATAAGATAATCCCAGACATTTTGATCATCTACCTGTTTTTCCAGCACTTTATTAAGGTGATCGACAAACTTGATGTAGCTCTATTCCGGGCCCTGGCAAATGTCAGTGAAGTCAATGTGGGATGTAGAAGTGTCAGGTGGAGGAGGGTACACCATGGAGCACCTTTGAGATCTTCCAGTATTGACCGGGGGAGGACTTCAGCCTGATATTGCAGTCTAGTATAGTCTCCTTCCCTGGTAACACAGTCAGTTGTGAGATGTTGTCACCGTTCTTCCTCAACATAACCTTTTGGCAATTCATTAAATTTATTTATCCAAAGTTGTTTCCACAAAATAAACTCAGCAGGTGACAATATCATTTTTATACACTCTATTAAATTTTATGGTACCATCGTGTGGGCAGTAAATGGTGCATCCAGCAAATTCTTAAAATAGGGAGAACTCCTTCCATAGTCCTTTGCAGCATTAACTAAGTCCTTAATTTCCCTGTGGAGGTAGAGAATCCAAGATTCAGATGGCACCTGTGCAGTATAAGCAGGGGCCAAAACCTAAATGGGAATCCATAGGGAATAGATTTAAGTTTTGGCCCCCGCTTATACTGCCCAGGTGCCACCTGAATCTTGGATACCACCTCCCAGTCCCCCTCCTTTGCAGCTTTGCTCCGCATCCTCTTCCAAGAATCCTTGGGCTCATCCTCACTCTCAGATAAGCTATCGCTCTCTTCCTCTGCAGAGGAAGCAGGTCTGCTGGGAGGGGCGTAGGGCATTCAGCCAACTGGCAACACACCGTGTTGAAGGCCTTTGGTAGCCAAAATGGCTTCCTTCCAGTTGGCCCCATGTCCAGTTCCAGGGTCGGAACTCAACATCAAGGTGGGGCCTGTCACAGGGGAGGTACGTGGAGCAAAGGCAGGAAATGGGGATGAAGGCCGAAGGGAATCTAAAATGGTGGTCTCTCAAACAGGAGCATTGCCATCTTGTGATTTAAAGGAAGAGGGATTAGGATCAGGAGATGAAGGAATGTGGGTGAGGGAATATCTCAGGGCAGCATGGCCACTACCACCCTGAGGAGAGGACAGAAAAGGAGGGGAGATGACAGGCAGCACATGGCTTGTCTGTGCCAAAGGGCGGGCTCCATCTCCCGTCCTGTTCTCAGGGAACATGGGTTCGGGAACGTGGTGGGAGGATTGAATAAACCAGGACAATGGGTTGGAACCATGAACTCATTACATGATCCCATAAATTGAATGAAACAACAGATACAATTTCCCAACTTTTAAAACCCCTTGTGTTTGTAAAATATAAAGCTTTTTCCCAACAGCATCCCAAAACAGTAACTGAGAGATAGAATCAACAGAGATATCAGGAAACTCCTCAAATAACCATGAACAATACTTTTTAAACTCCCCTCAGAAAATGAACTCCCCTCTAAATTTAAAACTCTCCAGAACTTAACAAAAACATCCTTTGCAGCTTGGAACTGATTATTTTCCATAGCTGCACCCAATGAAAGAGGAAATGCCCATCCACAGGAACGGAAAATCAAAAGCCCAAACCCCTGGGAGCTCTCTGCCACTCAGTCACTCACTCTCAGTCTCACAGGCACAATCTTCAGCCAAAGTGGGGCCTGTGGGGCTGTCAGCAAAGCTGGTCCCACACATGTTGAGGGGATTGTTGACTTCTTCTTCAGTGAGATTCAATAAAACTCAAGTCTCATTTCAGCGTTGTGGGTGACCTGAAGGGGTACAGCTTCCAGTGACATCTGGCTGGCAGGATCACTGCTGGAGACGCTACCGGGGACCTTAACAAATCATGTCCCTGTTTGGGTGCCATGTGTAGCATTATTGCTCTGCTGAGGCCCTTGTAGCATCCAGCACTCATGAGCCCAAAGCTCACTGCTACTTTAGAAAGCTGACAGAACAGGCAGGATGGGTTTCCATATGATCTTCTGCAAACTGGTTTTATTGGTACAGGAACAGGGTACACAGCTGAACAGGCTCCAGGGACAAAGACAGGGTGTAGGCTGAGGGCACAGGGTCTTATATGGGGTAGTGAGGGTGGAGCTGAGGGTCAGAGTCCAATGGATATGGGGGAAAATGGTGCAGAGGAGGGGTCAGAGGTCAGGTCAGCCAATAGGGAAACAAGGGTGGAGGAATGCAACAAACTAGGGCCAGTGGAGGGACAGAGGGAGAGGAACATTCTAGGGCTAAACAAACATGGGCAATAGGAGTTGAACTAGGGTAATTAGGCCAATGGACCAATGGGGTAACATAACGTGACATAAATCTTGTGCCTGCAATGATCAATGGGAGAAGAAAGCGTCTCACCCTAACCCGAAAGCCTATTCCTCTTATATGGAACCAGTCCTCCATGTCTAGGGGACTGAGACTCTGATGGCAGGGCTCTGGGCCTGCACACATCCTCACAGTTGGCCCAGGGCAGGTCTGGAGTGGTCTTGGTGGCAGCTTGGGCTTGGCACACAGTTGAGGAGGGTGTCTGTTTTCAACAGGGAGCTTAGGAGTTTTAGATTACTAAAATAAAAGAAGAAAAACCCCACTTTGGCTTAGTGCAGCAAGTTCTTCAAGATAAGCTGACCCCAGGTGAGTGAGGAGAGACAGGATGGGGTTTGGAAATGTGGAGCAAGGCTCTCCACACTGAGTCAGATCTCAAGACACAGCTTCTCAGAGCAGGCCAGACCTCCTTAGGAAAGCCCCTGGGTCTATCAGTCACAAAACGCTGCTATCATTTCTTCTCTAAAGAAAACCATACACCCTTAAAACAGGAATATGGATTTATTGGAAGCTCTTTGAAATATTTCTCTGTAACAATAGAAAATGAACTTCCTAGTGAACTGCACTACAGTAGAGGGAAATCAAAGCAAAACCGTGGTTTGTCAGCATGTACTTGATCATAATGAGCCCCATGGTGCATTTGAAGCTCAGCCCTGGAACCTCAGGGCCTGAGAGGAGATTGCACAAACCTTTCCAGGAGTGAAAGACGGACAAAAAACCCAAAGTGTCTTGAGGCATGAATGTGTCCCTCTGAGGTCCATCCCCAACACAGGCTCATCATCACTCCTTGGAGGAGAGTATTGGAGGCCAGAATGGCATGAAATCCTCTCAGAGACTCAGTGTAGAAAGGAAAATCCAAAGTACCTTAAAAACCTTGAGTATCTCAAAGTATTAATGAGCACTACTGAGTGTCAGTACAAAGCTCTCAAGGGACTCGTTAAAGCAGATAATTGGGGCCATGATTGTACAAAGCTCTCACAGAGCCTGTATCAAAAGGGAAACACCAAATACCTTTAAAAAAACTGAAGTACCCTAAAGTATTAATGAGCCCCAATGAGTGTTGTTACTGACAAAGCCTCTCCGGGGACTAATTACAGCAGATAATTGGAGCCCATGATTGCACAAACCTCTCAGAGACTCCAAGACAAAAGCCAAACCCAAAGTCCTTTGAAAAACCTGCAGAGAGGCTCCCGGCACAGAGGCAGCTCCTGGCGAGGGCAGCGCTGCAGAGAGACAGCTCTGGCCAGGAGCAGCTCCTGTGCACAGCCCAGCAGGGCTGGGGCACTGCCTGCAGCCACCCCGGGCACAGCACAGCGGCACAGAGGCGTTAAACTCAGCCTGGGCTGGGAGCACAGAGCAGAGCTCGCTCAGGGCTCACTAGAGCAGAAATCATCCCAGCTTAGAAACAGTCATTCCCTGGCTGTGGGAAGAGAAGCTGCCGTTCCTGCAGGAATCTCCTGGAGCTGGCACATCCCAGAGCTTTGAGGACCTTTCAGGAGGGCTCTCAGAGCTGCTCCAGGGCAGGGCTGCGGCCCTAGGGCAGGGCTGGCTTTCCCTGCTGCCCCAGCCCAGGCACAGCCCAAGGCAGCTCCTGTTGCCAGGCTCTGCTGCAGGGCTGAGCAGCCGGGGCTGCAGCCAGGGGTGCCCAGGGCTGTCCTGCAGAGCAGGGTCCTGCAGCCCAGGGCGCTGTGCTGGGGCAGGGACTCTGCTGCCTGCCAGGGACAGCTCTCATCCGGCCCGGGGAGCTGCTCCCAGCGCTGGGGAGAAGCTGTGGGGGGAAGGAGCCACCCTGAGCAGGGCAGGGGCTGCTGCTGAGAGGGGCTGGGTGGGGCAGGGCTGCTCCCAGCTCCAGACCAGCCTGGGCACAGCTCCGGAGGACACTTCCCAAAGAAGGTAAGCCAGGGATTGCTGTAAAGGTCAGGAGCTTTCCTGAGAGTGTTTTCAATTTCCTACTTGGAGAAAGATGGGAATGTTGGGGTGGTGACAAAAAGTTTTTTGTACTTTTTACATTTTTATATACTCGTAGCTCTCTAAATTACTATTATATAGTTACAATACTATAATCCTTACTTAACTCTATTAAACTCTTAACTGTATTAAACCACTATTATATTCTTATATAGCTTTAATCCTGAATTAAATCTAGTATGTTTCCTTATCTTTCTCATGATAACCTGACTGTCTAAATATATTCCTAAAATGCTGTATAGTCCTATTCTTTTATATAGTCCTGAAATACTATATAGTCGTCCAGGAACTGGACATATAGGAGCATTTTGGGTTTTGAGAATGAGCAGAATATGAGCAGTCATTATAAAAAGTGAAGGCAAAGAAGCCTTTGGACCTACGCCAACGGGTTGACCCAGGGGTGTGTAACTAGGGAAACTGAATCTCCTTTTGGATGTTCCTGTTAAATATCCTATTTATCAACCTTAATAAATTGTTGAAATCAGGAGGTGGGTGTGCCCTTTCCCACTGGGACACTTGGAAGCTTCCAGTAAGTGTCTGGCTTTTACTTTACTTTACTGTTCTAACACTGCTGCAAGGGTTTTTTTTTTTTTTTCTCTTTGGATTATAGACAACAGGGGGATGAGAGAAGCAGAACAGGAATTGTAATCCCAGAATCACAGAACATTCTGAGTTGAAAGGGACACAGAGGATCATCAAAGGAATGTTTGAACATTTACACAGACTCCAGAACTGTGACTTAAGCTGGTCAGTATCTCTGCTGGGAGCCTCCCAAAGGCCCTCAGCCACTCCTCAGCCCTGGACAGCAGCAGCATCACCTCTGCAGGGCCCAGCAGGGCTCTCCTGAGCTGCCCTTGCCCAGCTGCACACAGAGCCTGCCCCAGCCAGGGCCCTGCACACAGGCAGGTTTCTGTAGGGCCCCGGCCAGGGCACACAGGCTGGGATGGGCTCTGTGAGCGCTGGCAGGGACAAGGCTCCTCTCAGGAGAGAATGTCCAGGCCCAGGGAGATGCTCAGGGAAGGAGAGGGGCTGAAGAGAGCAGTGCTGGGGCAGGGTGAGGGCACGGTTGGTGTGTGGGAGGTGCCAGGCACAGCTGGGCAGGGGAACACTGTCCTGAGTGCCCGGCTGTCTCTGCCCTGCCCTCTCAGGCACAGCACCACAACATCTTCTCTTGGTTCTGCCCTGCCCTGATATTGTCACTGTTATCTGCTGCTCTCAGGGAGGCTCTGGCATTTGCAGCAGCTGAGTCAGGCACTGCCCTTGGCATTCCTGCCAGGCAGGGCTGTCCAAGCTTCCCTGGCACCTGTGGGACTGTGGGCAAAGCAGTCCATGGGAAAGGGGAATGAGCTGAGCCCCCTCCCTGAGATCCCATCATGGGCACAGCCAGGGATCTCCTTGCTGTGCCCTTCCAAGCCCTGAGTTGCCCTCCTGGGTGCAAATCTGTGCCAGAGCCTCTGGAAGTTCCCTGAATGTCCCACGGGGAAGGGCAGAGCCGCTACAGCTGAGGAAATGCTGTTGGGTTTGCCAAGTGAGCAGTGAGTGTCCTTGGCACAAGGGGGTGCTGAGACCTTGCCCAGAGACCTTTAGGGAGGGTGAGACATTCAGGGATCCCTCTGCTCTGGGCAGGCTCTGGTTAATCCCAGGGTGACCTGGGAGTGTGATTGTGCCCTGATTGCAGCCAAAAGATTTCCCAGAGCAGGTACAAGGCTGGGTGAGTCCCAGCTGTAGGGACTGTTTACAGGGAATGGCCCAGGTTTGACTCCAAGCAGCCTCTTCTGATTTGTCACTGTTCTTTCTCCATGAACAGGTCCCCATGTGCAGCCACAGGAAATGTCCAACAGCAGCTCCATCAGCCACTTCCTCCTGCTGGCATTGGCAGACACGGGGCAGCTGCAGCTCCTGCACTTCTGCCTCTTGCTGGGCATCTCCCTGGCTGCCCTCCTGGGCAACGGCCTCATCATCAGCGCCGTAGCCTGCGGCCACCACCTGCACACGCCCATGTTCTTCTTCCTGCTCAACCTGGCCCTCGCTGACCTGGGCTCCATCTGCACCACTGTCCCCAAAGCCATGCACAATTCCCTCTGGGACACCAGGAACATCTCCTACACTGGATGTGCTGCCCAAGTATTTATTTTTTTGTTTTCTATGCTATAACGAAAAGGAGTATTTCCTTTTGACCGTCATGTGCTACGACCGCTACGTGTCCATCTGCAAACCCCTGCACTACGGGACCCTCTTGGGCAGCAGAGCTTGTGTCCACATGGCAGCAGCTGCCTGGGCCAGTGCCTTTCTCAATGCTCTCATGCACACGGCCAATACATTTTCCCTGCCCCTTTGCCATGGCAATGCCCTGGGCCAGTTCTTCTGTGAGGTGCCCCAGATCCTCAAGCTCTCCTGCTCCAAATCCTACCTCAGGGAACTTGGGCTCATTGCAGTTAGTGTCTGCTTAGCTTTTGGTTGTTTTGTGTTCATTATTTTCTCCTATGTGCAGATCTTCAGGGCTGTGCTGAGGATCCCCTCTGAGCAGGGACAGCACAAAGCCTTTTCCACCTGCCTCCCTCACCTGGCTGTGGTCTCCCTGTTCCTCAGCACTGACACATTTGCTCACCTGAAGCCCCCCTCCATCTCCTCCCCATCCCTGGATGTGGCAGTGTCCGTTCTGTACTCGGTGGTGCCTCCAGCCCTGAACCCCCTCATCTACAGCCTGAGGAACAAGGAGCTGAAGGCTGCAGTGGGGAGACTGATGACTGGATGCTTTCAGAAACACTAAACTGCAGGCCAGTGTTTGCAAATCATTTGTAATAAAAGTAATTTTTGATATTTCTTGTTGGTTTGGTTGTGGTTTTTTACCCCTTTTTTTAAAGTTTTTCATATTGTCCATAATTAACTATCAGGGTTTGGGCCGTTTCTCATTTTCTTTCTCTCCACCTTCCCTGAGCCCACAGACTGTGAAAATGAGGGGCTGCGCTCCTGGTGGCTTTAAAGGAAGTAAAGGATCTCTCAGCAGAGTTTTCTGCAGAGATGCCCTTTTGTTGCCTTCTCTGGAGCTGCAGCTGCAATGTCTGTGTGCAGAGCTGGGGGCAGATCAGTGCTGGCTCAGCAGCTGTGCCCAGCAGCAGCAGCAGCACTTGGTGTTGCCAGTGCTGCTGCCGTAGCCCTGCCCCGCTGCCCTGGTGGCCCTGGTATTGCTGCAGGGCCTGAGTGCTCTCGGGGCCGGGCGCAGCCCTGGAGGTGGCAGTGCCGGGGCTGCAGCAGGGACAGGCCATGGGCACTGCTGGGGCAGCGCTGACGCCTCAGCCCAGGGCCTGGGGGCTCCAGGCTCCTTGCCCAGGCTCTCTCAAAAACATACTCAGGCCAATGCTCAGCACAGAAAACGCCCGTGAGCAGCCCCAGGCTGGCCGTGGGCAGGCTGGGGGCAAACAGCATGGCTGGGGCTCTGCAAGGGCCCTGGGGGAGACGGGAAGGAGCAGCAGAGCAGGGGCTGATCCATCCCCAGTGCACTGCACAGCCCAGGGCAGCATCCCAGAGCGTCCTCATGGAGCTGCCAACAACATCCCCCCTCTGCAGCCCTGGCCTCTCCCCCAGCTCACACAGGTGCCCCATCCTTGCAGGCACAGACACGGCAGCACTGGCTCAGCAGCCCCTGTTTGCATTGCACACAGCAGGGGGAGCACCCCCATGCTGTTGGTGTGGGGACATGAACCTGAGAGAGCACAAATGCCATCAGCCCCTGGAGCCAGCAAGGGCTGGGGGACTCAAGGGAAACCACTCAGCTTTGTCCTGGCCTCTGCAGTCAGCCAGAAACTTTCTTCCCGTCAGCTGGGAGTTTCCTGTCCCACTGCAGACGCTGTTGCTCAGAGCCAGGGCTTCCTGGCAGCCACCCCCAAACTGCCCTGAGCATTTTCCAGGCTTCACCTTTGCTTTCTTTACTGTCCCTGCTACAAATTTCTTCCCATTGCCCACCCCTGTTCCCTCCCCTGCACACTGCCCATCCCTGTTTGCCCTTTCCTCTCTGGCCCCACTCCCCATTGCAGTTCCTGACTTGGCACCATGGGAACGTCCCTTGGCGAGCAGGATCATCCTACAAGTGCTGCAGGAATTGTCTGCAGGCTCCTGCAGTGCCTGGTGCTGCTCCCTTGCCAGCGGCACCGCAGGCCAGGGGGGCACATCTGGGCTGCTGTGTCTGGCTCTGGGGCTCCCTGTTCGGGGCAGTGAGGAGGAGCTGCAGAGGCTCTGCAGGACTGACAGGATGGGCTTTGGCGCTGGCAGGAGAAGCTGAGGGACCTGGGCTGCTGGAGCTTCTGCAGAGGAGGCCCAGGGCTCGTCCTGCAACTGCTCCAAGGGTGGTTCCAGAGAATCCCAGAATCAGCAAGGTTGGAACAGGCCATGGAGGTCATCAAGACCAACCTGTACCCTGACACCACCTTGTGTCCCTGAGCCTCCTCTTCTCCCTGATAAACAACCCCAGCTCCCTCAGCTGCTCCTCACAGGACTTGTGTTCCTGACCCCTCCCCAGCCTTGTTGCCCTTCTCTGGACATGCTCCAGCCCTTCCATGTCCTTCATAAATATGAGGGACCCAGAACTGGAGACAGCACTCGAGGTGTGGCCTCACCAGTGCTGAGCACAGGGGAAGAATCCCTGCCCTGCCCCTGCTTGCCACACCATTCCTGAGCCAGGCCAGGAGCCACTGGCCTTCTTGCCCACCTGGGCACACTGCTGGCTCATGCCCAGCCTGCTGTCCATCAGTCCCTGCAGGTCCCTTTCTGCCTGGCTGCTCTCCAGCCACTCTGTCCTCAGCCTGTAGCACTGCAAGGGTTGTTGTGGCCAAAGTGCAGGACCTGAAATGTCGAGTTGTTAAACGTGGCCTTGTTGGATTTGGGCCCTGGATCCAGCCTGTCCAGGCCCCTCTGCAGAGCCCTCCTACCCTCCAGCAGATCCACACCCATACCCAGCTTGGTGTCATCTGCAAATTTGCTGATGCTGGACTCAGTCCCCTCATGCAGATCATCAGTGCAGACATTGAAATCCACGTTGGCTGGCTCTGACCCCTCGGCCATCCTGTGGGTGCCCTGTGATGGCACTCAAGGTGATCTGTTCCATAACCTTGCCGGGCACCCAGGTCAGGCTGACAGGCCTGGAGTTCCCCAGCTCCTCCTTCCAGCCCTTCTTGGCGATGGGCTCACACTGGCACCTCCAGTCCTCTGGGCCCTCCCTGCTGAGCCAGCTCTGATGGTGAATGATGGAGAGCAGCTTGGGGAGCTCATCCACAGCTCCCTCATCCCCCTGGGATGGATCCCATCTGCTCCCAGAGACACCTGTGAGCATCTGAGTGGCTCAGCAGGTCCCCAGCTGCTTCCTTCTGGAATACAGGGGGCTGTTCTGCTCCCTGTGCCTATCCACCAGCTCAGGAGAACACTTTTCTTGAGGACAACTTGACTTATTCTTGAAAACTGAGGCAAAGAAGGGGTTAAGTACCTCAGCCTTTCCCTCATATTTGGTAACCACATCTCCCCTAATAATGAATGGAGATTGTCCTTGTACCTTGTTTTGCCATTAATGTGCTTTTAGAAACATTTTTATTATCCTTCACAGACATGGCCTAGTTAGGTCTTAAGCTTTCAGCTCTCTAATTTTCATTCTGCATGAGCTAACAACATCCTGAAACATATCCTGAAATACCTGCCTCTCTATCTGTAGGTGATGCATGTTCTGTTTTGCCCCAAATTCCTGCTAAAGGCCCATCACATACGGAACGTCACCTGTTGGCTAAAGTACGCCTCAGAGGAGGAAAATACAAGAGTCCATAAATTAAAAGAGGGAAAGCAAGCTAGTAAAGTAAAAGAAGAAGAGGCTGGGAAGGCTAACAAAAACTGGGACCCCCTTGACCACTTACTTCACCCTACCCTTGCAGCACCTCATATCCTTCCTCCAATTCCTCTTGCTGTGGACCCAGTTCCTCCTCCTCTCCCAGCTGTCATTCCTTTACCACCTCCTAACCCTGTTATACCTCCACCACCTTCCCCTCAACCCTGTCCTTACTCTCTTTACCTTTCACTACTGTTCCCTTACCTCTGCCATCTCATGCACCCCTAATTCACCAGCAGGTTCCGGCTCTGCCTCTCCCAGCACAAACGAGAAGCCAAAAAACATCTCAGAATCTCATGCCCAAGAGTGAAGTTACCCAGTCAGCCTCCACAGCTGATGTTGTAAAACCCGGTCCAAAGTGGGTAAAGTGGAAAAATTGTTCCCCCTCAGAGAAGTTCCCATGGGTGGGGTGGCCAGTGAGATTGGATTTGTAAACCCTCCCTTGATTGCGTCCGAAGTTGGAAATTTAAGAAAGAATTGGGAAATTTAGTTGAAGACCCAGTAGGAATAGCAAATCAAATTGATCGATTTTTAGCCCCTAATATTTAGACATGAGGAGAATTGTACATCTTAAACATCCTATTTTCCCCAGAAGAGACTCGAATAATAAGAACTACAGGAATGAAAATTTGTGAGCCAGAAAACCAACCTGGGCCCCAAGGTAACAAAAAATGCCTTTAGTGGAGCCTGACTGGGACCCTAATCAAGAAGAGGGGAGTAGGAATATGAGAGATCACAGGTCCCTGATGACCAGAGGGATAAAAGAATCAGTCCCTAGAGGGAGTAATACCAGGTTAGCGTTTGACGGCACCCAGGAAAAAGATGAGACCCCAGCAATATGGCTTAATAGGCTAAAGCAAAATGTCCAGATTTACTCTAATGTTGACCTAGATAGCCCCAAAGGCCAGATCCTTCTCAACATATAAGTTGTAACTAAATCCTGGCCAGATATCAGATGAAAGTTAGAAAGAATAGAGGACTGGCAGGAAAAATTATTAATGAACTGCTGTGAAAAGCCATAGGAGTATATATAAGAAGAGAAGAAGAAAAGACAAAAAATAAAAATTAAAATTATGGTAGCCATAGCCAGAGAAAGTGTGGGAGCCAACAAATACATGCCAGTAGAACCACTTAGAAGAGACAAAGGTTTTATTGGACCAAAAGGGGCTAGGGCTCTACTCAGTGACAAATATTGTTATTAATGTGGAGAGAAAGGACACCTAAAGAGAAACTGTAAGAAAGTCCAATTAGATGAAGCCATAGCCTGGGAGCAAGAAACTCTAGAGAACATCTTAAGAAGAGACGAGAAATATGCGGAATAGGGGTGTCAAGGGTAGTATGCCCTGGGGAATTTAATGAATCATCGAGAAGAGCCCTTTGTAAATTTTGAATTGGTGTCCAGAATGATGAATTTGAAGTTTTAGTTGATACCGGAGCAGACAAGTCATGTGTGACTAAAATACCAACAGGAATCACAGTCGGTAAAAAGGTAAAAATGTCTGCAAAGTACGAGGGGCCAAAGGAGAACCATTGGAGGCCCAGATTATAGAAGATGTAGAAATTAGAGGAAATTCAAGAGAGCTAAGTTCATTTACATCCCCAAGTTAGGTTCTGATTTATTAGGATATGATTTACAAATCAAATTGGGAATTGGAGTAATGCTAAAAGAAGGAAAAATGGTAGTACAAATAATGGTCTTAACTAAGGGAGACATAGATGAAATGAATCCAAATGTGTGGGTGGGGGAGGGAAAAATTGGTTGTTTGAATATTCCACCAATAGAAGTAGAGCTGCAGAAAGACATGTCGCCATTTGGGTAAGGCAGTATCCAATTTCCCCAGAGGGAAAGCAAGGACCAGCCCCAGTAACTGACCAGCTATTAAAGGAAGGATTTTAGAACCATGCATGTCTCCACATAATACTCCCATACTAACAGTGAGAAAAGCTGATGGAAGGTATCTATTACTACAAGATTCAAGAGAAGTTAATAAAAGAACGGTTGCGAGGCACCCGGTAGTACAAAACTCATATACATCGTTTTAAGCCAAGTACCTGAGGAGCATGCATGGGTCTCTGTCATGGATTTAAAGGATGTCTTCTGGGCATGTCCCCTGGCTGAAGAGTGCCGGAACTGGTTTGCCTTTGAATGGGAGGACATTTAAAAGAAAAGAAAACAGCAACGAAGGTGGACACATCTTCCCTAGGGGTTTAAAGAACCCCTAACCTCTTTGGCAAGCTTTAGAAGTCCTAGAACACTTTAAACCTGAGAATGGGGTAAATATTTTACAATATGTTGATGATTTATTTGTATCGGTGGACAACAAGACAAAGTTAGAAGTTCCAGCGTATTAGCATCTAAATTTCTTAGGGGAAAAACGCCTAAAAGTATCACAAAAGAAACTGCAATTTGTGGAACAAGAAGTAACATATCTAGGACATATAATGGGCCAAGGGTATAAAAGGTGAAGCCCCAAGAGAATTTTGGGAATTCTGTCCATCCCTGCCCCAAAGACCAAAAGAGACGTTAGAAAATTATTAGGTTTATTTGGGTATTGCAGATTATGGCTTGATCAGTACACTAAAAGTGTTAAATTTCCATATGGCAAATTGAAAAACTCAGAGCCTGTAACCTGGACCTCAAATGACGAGGAACAGCTTCAGAATCTGAAACTTAAATTGTCTTCTGCCCCTGTACTGAGCCTACCAGACCTTAGAAAGATCTTCGACCTACTGGTAAACGTGGAAGAGGGGACAGCTTGTGGAGTCCTTGCATGGGATAGGGGAGGATTCAGGAAGCCGGTCACATCTCTCTCCAAGTTACCAGATCCAGTAGCCAGAGGGTGGCCAGCCTGTGTGCAAGTGATAGAGGCAACAGCCACCCAATAGAAGACACACAGAAACTAACCTGAAAGGGGAAGATCAGGGTTCATACCCCACATGATGTAAAAGCTATTTTAAGTCACAAGGCCCCTCAGGGGCTAACCAACTCCCAAATACTAAACCATGAAATAATACTAATAAGTACCAAGGGCCTCGAATTAGTCACTTCAAAATGTTTAAATCCAGCCCAGTTCCTCACAGGAGAGCTGTAAACAGACCTGGAGCGTGATTGTTTACAAATGATTGAAATGCAGACTAAAGTGAGAGAAGATTTAGAAGATGGGTCCTTCCCATATAGGAGAATTTTATTTACAGATGGATCATCATGAACTGTGGCCAGTAGACAGGTCTCAGGGTATGCAACCGTAGATGGGCAGAACATGCAAGTTGAGGAAATGGGAAAGCTACCCTCAAATTGATCTGCCCAGTGCTGTGAAATCTGTGCCCTGAAGAGAGGGCTAGATTTACTAGAAAAAGATAAAGGAACAATCTATACCGATTCCCAGTACGCATTCGGAATTGTCCATACATTTGGAAAAATATGGGAAGAATGGGGGTACATAAATTCTAAAGGCAAAAATTTAATACATTAAGAGATAAGAAAATTAGTACTAGAGTTCCTAAGGAAACCAATAGAGATAGCCAAAGTTCACAGAGAAGGACATCAAAAGGGGGACACCCTTGAAATAAAGGGAAATCATTTAGCTGATCAAGTAGTGAAAGAAGTAGCTTTGGAACAGGAAAGTCCAGTTAAAATTCTTAAGATAGAAGGAACACCTAGTAGAGAAAGAAAAGAGGAAAGACCCATCTTTGACGAGAACGAATTAGGAGAATTAGAAAAGATGAGAGGACAGTAAAAATAAAATGGAGAATGGTGGACCCCTGATGGACGGCAAATTTTAAATAAAGCTCTAGCCCGAAAGGTGATGACAGAGTTACACGAGTTGACCCATTGGGGAATACAAGGATTATGTGACCACTTTCCAAGAGATCATGTGTGCATGGGAGTATGTACCATAGCAAAGGCAGTTACCAAGGGATGTTTAACTTGCCAAAAAATCAATCAGAAATTAATGAGAAGAGTACTGTCTGATCTGGGGGAAGAGAGTTGTCCTTGCAGCCGTTCCAAAGCGTGCAGGTAGACATCACAGAAATGTCCCCTGTTCAGGGATACAGACACTTATTAGTGACCGTGGATCACCTCACCCATTGGGTAGAGGCGTTCCCGACCAAAACAGAGACAGCCCAAGCAGCCACAAAAGCAATCCTAGAAAACATCATTCCCCAATATGGGTTGATAAATAATGTTGATTCTGACCGAGGTCCACATTTTGCTGCCAAAGTCTTACACCAAGTTGTTGAAGCCCTGGGAATGAAATGGAGGTTGCACAGTCCATTGGCATCCCCAGAGCTCCAGAAGAGTAGAAAGGATGAATAAAACCATCAAAAACACATTAAGTAAATTAGTTACAGAAACCCAGATGAATTGGCTTAATTGTCTACCCTTAGCACTGTTACAAATTAGAACAAGGCCTCAAACAGGTATAAGAGTCTCACCTTATGAAATGATGTTTGGACTCCCCTTCTTGACAACCCCGTATAGCACGGCAATTTATCCAGAAGGAGAGACAGCCACCCAAAAATAAGTAAAGGCCATAGGAAGGAGATTCAAAGATCTTAGGAAAAAGAGCTATGTCCTTCAAACCTCTCCCTTAGACACTAAGGGACATAACATCAATCCAGGAGACAGGGTGTTAGTTAAATCATGGAACTCTGCACCTTTAACCTCTAAGTTTGAAGGCCCTTTTCAGGTCCTACTCACCACCAATACAGCCATACAACCCAAGAGAAGGGGTGGACACATATAACCCAGACTAAAGGACCTGTACCACCTCCCACTGAAGAGTCAAAACCAACCACATCCCCTACTAAGTCTTCTAATGAATGGATTTGACTAATCACTCAGACAATCTAAAGCTAACCCTCCAGAGGAGACCTAAAGACTACTGGAGACTGTCTATAGTCAAAAACTTGTTAAGAACTGTTTAAATAATCAAAACTTGTTAAGAACTGTTAAAAATTGCAGTTAATATTATTTATATTTTACTTTTGAGTTTGAAAAGTAGATACTTTCCTGTTGCATGTATTATTAGTTAGTGTTTATTAAATAATGAAGAATTTTTTGTTTGCGTTGGAGCCTTTGTTTGTTTCGGCGTATATTATGATTTTGTAGGATTAGGCATAAGGTGTATTACGATTTTGTACGATTAGCATAAAATCATACTATTATTTTGTAGGGTTAGGCATAAGAGTAAATACCTTGTTATTTCTTTGGTGTGAGTATTTTATCTATCATTTTGGATACCGAAAATTCTTTAAGTCATCTGACCATTGAGTTCAAGGTTTTTAGATTAATGTTTTTGTGTTAAAAATTTAAAATACCCCAGTGAACTCCAATCTTAGTATATAAAGTAATCTCCTATAGAACATCCCTCAGGGCAAAAATAAATTAGTAAAGAAAAGTCAAATGTGTTGACACTGAGAGAATAAAAAACTCTGTACTAAAACCAACAAGCTCTTCTGTAGGAGAAAAGCATTACCAGGAGGCAAGGCTGGGTGAGTCTACAGTCCGCCTAAAAACAGCCACTCCAATCACTGGGTGCAGCTCAGTAGTTGCAGAGTTTAGGGGAATGCCTCATACCAGACTCCTGGGAATGCTCTTACTGATCTTACTGGTTAACATCACGCTGGGAAGTCAGAAGAGCCCATGTGCTAAATGTTACTACCTCCTTTACAGAGGGGAAGAAACCGGATCTTTAATACGAGTACATACAAATTTAAACCTAAACTGTGTCAATCTCTCTCTGTTAGCAACCTGTCAAGGGGAAGGCAAGACTTACTGGATTTCACAAAATATAGAATGACTGCACTGACTGCCTGGGAAGCGTCCTATAGGAGATGCTTGGCTTTGCTTTGAACGTAAGTCCAATCAAAAAGGCAAAGGAAACTTAATAAAAGAGAAAGAAGTAACAACATCAGTAAATGAGAAAGAAGACCTAGAAACATCTCGTGGGAAAAACTTGTTCATAGATTTAGTGGAAAAGATCAGGGAAGAGTTACATTTGACTAATTGCTGGATCTGTGGAAATACACAAATGGCCGAAGTCTAGCCTTGGAAAGGGATCAGCTTAAGACCAATAGATATCCTAAAATGGACAAAAACAAGACAAAAGGTACCAGCTATTGGACAAAGAGGAAAAGAATGGTGGGAACTGAAGTCTGAAATAATTGGAGAAGAGTAGTGTATATCTAGGAAAGGGAAAATGTATAAAATGTATAAATTTATAAACCGCAGTAGGAGAAATATCCTGTAAGAGATATTTAAAAATAAAATATCCAGTAGCTTGGTAGGTCCCTAAAGAACCCAATAAATACTGGAAGTATTATTTATTATTTATATATTGGATAAATAAATATTATTTATTAAAAAATAAACAATACCATTTTAATTTATTAATTTTAATTTTCATTAAATAATGAATAACATTATTATTTATTAAATAATAAGAACTAATAATAATTTTAGAAGACTATTTTAATATTATTATAATAATAATAAAATAATAATATTATATATTAATGTTATATATAATATTAATATTATATATATTACAATATATATTATATTATGTTATTATATATAATAATATTGATTAATATATATTATATATATAATATATATTATTATAATATGTATATAATATATATTATATTATATATAATAATATATAATATATATACTAGTATATTATATAATAATATAATATATATTAAATTATATATAATATATATTATATAAAATAATATTAATTATATATAATATCTATAACTATATATATTATATAATACATATATAATATATATTAATTAATATTATTAACATTAATTATATATTAATTTTATATAAGTTATATATAATAATATTCTTTAATAAAAAATATAGAATCATTGTATATAATATAATATAATATAATATAATATAATATAATATAATATAATATAATATAATATAATATAATATAATATAATATAATATAATATAATATAATATAATATAATATATGTTTTATTATTATTATTATTATTATTATTATTATTATTATTATTATTATTATTATAATTATTATTATTATTATTATTATTATTTAAAATAATAAATTTAACACTAAAAATCCATTGGGAAGAAAGAAACAGGATGTATCTACCAAGAAGGATCTAAACTCCATGAGTGTACTGGAAAAGGAATAAATAAAGGATTAAATAAAGGAATAAATAAAGTAATAAATAAAGAAATGAATAAAGGAATAAAAGGAATAGACCCATTCTGGGGAGTGAGGGAAATATCCAAGTACTGGGAATTTCCAATGACTCTCAGTGATGCTTCCTGGAAAGCTCCAGAAAACCTGGTTTGGATATGTGGGAATGTGGCTTACACTGAATTACCCGGGGAGTGGAGCAGCACTTGCACTATCGGAATTATTAAACCGTCATTTTTCTTACTCCCAAAAGAGTCTGGATTGAACCAAGGGGTCCCAGTATGTGATTATTTCAACAAATCTAGTTGACCAAAAAGAAACTTAATTGAAATTGGAGGAACACAGACATGGAAAAACACAGTATGGAACCCCCAGGAAATAATTTGCACTCATGGACCGGCGACCCGGGTTAAAGATGGGTCCTGGGGACACCGAACCCCAATTTATACGGGGTTAAATCGGATTCTGAGATTACAGGCAGTACTCGAGATGGTATCGAACCGAACCTCTCTAGCTTTAGACCACATAAATGACCAACTATCCCAGACAAGAACTGTGGTGTATCAAATCACACTAGCAGTAGATTATTTATTAGCTGATGATGGAAGCATATGTGGAAAATTTAACTCCTCTGAGTGCTGCTTAGAAATAGATGACCGCAGTGAAGTCATTAGAAATATCTCAAAGGAAATCTGGAAGTTAGCTTATGTTGGAACACAAGAGTGGACCCCTACATTTGATACCAGCTGGTGGGACAATTTCTGGTCATTAGAAAAACTGGTAGGGAACAAAAACATTTTCATCTTATGTGAAATTGCTGGTTTGATACTCCTACCTTGCATGCTCCCCTGTATAATCCGAGTTGTAGCATCTGCTGTACAAGCAAGTGTAATGATACCAAAAGAGCTTAATAAAAAAGAAGTAAAAGTAATCATGAAGATGAATGATCAAGAACGTGAAGATGCCAAGCAAATTTACAACCAATATTAAAAATTGTACTTTCAAGAAGAAGTAATTGCTAAATGATGCAGGCTTGAGCCCAATCAAACAATTAGAGGGGGAAACCGTAGAGAATACATTGTTAAGGGAGTTGATATAAAGTTCATTGTTAAAGGAGTTAATATAAAGTTCCTATGTTAATTATAGATTGTTTGTTGAATGTTGAATAGTTATGTCAAGTTCCAATGTCAGTTAAAGGATTTATAATTATGTTAATCCCCTCACTGTCAGGTGTTCCCCCCACTGCTCCTGTTAGCGTTCAGAAGCACACAATCACGACAATGATTCTATGCAGGTGCTTTTATTGAAGAGCTCTGGGTGTCAGGGGTACAAACCCAAATCTGTCTCCAACGTGCATTCGGGACAAACATGTTTTTATATTCAATCCTCATATAACTTTCATGTTTATTATTAAACTTATATTGTTCTATTGTATACATAGATTTCAGCCAAGCATGGGTTCCTCGTGACCCCCCCCCCCTCAAACATCTAATATAGTTTCTCAGGATTCTTCTTATGATTATACAATAATTGTATTTAATTACTAAACAATCATGACATCTAACAATTACATCATTTATCATATACTACTTATGCAGGTGCAATTTCACATGATCTGGCAAACACAAATTCTAACATTTTCAGAGTCTATTTTAAACATTTTCCAGGGCCCCACTAAGTCTAGCTTCTTTCTAATTCCCCAAATTTCATGATTTTAAAACCTTTTACTGTCACTCCCACTCATCTAAGATGGCGAACCACCTAACACCATAAAGAAGAGGATTATGTCATAATAACCAAATACAAAAATGCCATAAGACCTAGCAGAAAAGAATGACCTAACAAAAACCCCTAGAACAACAAGCCACCATGCAAATGAAGAATTAAAATAACACCTCTAACCAAAGAAAACATAACCATGGTCAGAGCTTTTTGCCTTCGTCACCCTAACCAGAACAGGCCAAGAGCAGTACAGGGACCATGGACCTGAAACCAGCAGTGCCTTCCCAGAGACTCTTGAAAGGAGAGAAAACCCAGCCAAGCCAGGCCTTGCTCAGCATTGCAGTTCCCTGCTCAGAGCCTTGGGCTCCCTGCAATCCTGCCCTCAAGGATCTGCTCTCACCAGGCCCTGGGCAGCCTTTGGCACTCCCTGCCCTCCCTGGGGCCCAGCCATGCTCCAAGGCACTTGGAGTTTTGCTGCTGACTCCTTGAGCAGCTTCTTCATCCTTCCCTGCGTGCCTGAGGCTCCTAGAGCCAGCCCCAAATCCAGCGTGGGGCTGATTAAAATACAGAAAGCCCTCAGGAGCTCTTTGTCTCCCTTCCATTGTCTTTGAGTCTCCAGGGCTTGTGCAGGGATTGGAGTCAGTTCGGAGTTCTCTTCAGGAGGGAGATTCCAAAGTGCACATCAGGATTTTTGGTTTTAGTCAAGGAAATATTTTTTTACTTTTCTTTCAGAGAAGAGGGGGACAGAAGCATTCCTCAGGTGATCTTGATGCTGAATGTCTCCTTAGGAGGTCTGGGCAGGGAGAAGAATGAGCCCCTTGCAGGCTGAGCCTGTTTGGACAAGCTGTTCCTCACCCCAAACCTCACCATATCTCACATCACAAAACATGAAAAAAATTTAAGCATTTTTCCTTCTAAATAAAATTTAATTAAGTAACAAAATTATATTTATATTATTCTAGTTATGATAGTATTATTCAATATTTTACTACCTAATTTTTATATTTATATTTAAAAATCAATACTATTTTAGCAACCAAAAAAATTATTTCTCATTAGTTCAAATAAACACAATACGGTTCATTAATTAATTAAGCTTTATTGGCTATTTATTTCTTCCTCTTTATGGTAACTAATAATATTTGTAGTCCTTTTGGCACCATTTTTATAATCTTTTTCTCCAATAGGGTCAAGGGGCGGCACTTTGGGGTCCATGGAGACATTTCTGGGGCCCTTTTGGGGGAGTTTTGGTTCTGGAGAGGGAATTCAGGGAGAACTTGAGGGTCTGGAGGACACTCTAGGGAGCGGGGTGGGCACTTGGAGGGGCACTGAGGGATTCTGAGGGACAGTCCGGGGCGCGGGGCAGCACTTGGGGGTCTAGGAGGGCCCTTGGAGGTCAGGGAGGGGAATTTGGGGCCCCTCGGGATCCGGGCGGGCCCTTGGGGGACTCCAACGGGGCGCTCAGGGGAGCAGGGGGTGACGGGAATTGTAAGCGCGGGTATCGAAGGGTTAAACGAGGTCGCGGAGCATCACGGGAGTTCTAGGCGCAGCTGCAATGATTCTCGGTGAGGCACGGAGCATGATGGGAGCTGTAGTCCTGAAAGTGGTTAAAACACGATGTTTGGAGGTCCGGGAAGGCTCTTGGGGGACACTTTAGTGTCCAAGCCGCGACTTGACGACCTCGGGGGAACTTAAATGGTTTGGGAGCACTTGGAAGGATCTCTGGGTGTTCCAACCGGGCTCCTTAGAGCTCGGGACACGGCATTTTTTTTTGGCGCGGGACTGTTCTGAGGGGCTCTGGGGCTGCGGGAGATGAGAGGAGATGAATTCCCAGAAGTGGCTGTACCCGGCATCTGTGGGGTTGGGAGCACTCAGGGGATCCGGGGACGCTTTTGTCCGGAATGGGCGCTGAGGGGGCACTGAAGGATACTGGAGGGTCTGGCGGACACTTAGGGAACAGATGGGGGCGGATCCCGGGGTTCTGTGGAGCGCGGGACCTGACGGACTTGTAGTCCCGGCTGCAATGGGGCTATAGTTGGCCACAGTGCATGATGGGAGTTGTAGTCAAAAATAAAAGATGGCGTCCATCGAGGTACCGCCCCCAGGCCCGGATTTCTGGCACTGATAGGCTGCTGGAAGTGATGGGCGGGAGCCTCGGCAAATGGTATGGGGAGGAGGCGGGAACAGTCCATGCACCAGCCTCCACTCCATCCCAGTACAGCGCATCTCAACCCAAGTAGAACCCAGTACAACCCCAGTACCCCTCCAGTCCCTCCCAGTACAGCCCAGTTCCTCCCAATACACCTGAGTTTCTTCCCTGTCCCTTTCAGTTTTCCTCCAATGTCATGCACAGGATGCACCAGTGTCCCCAGCCTTCCCCACAATGTCCCCAGTGTCCCCAGTATCGCTAAGTATCACTCCCAGTATATCCTGGTACCTGCCAGTATGTCCCAGTGTACCCTCAGTGTCCATCCCAATCCACCCAGATTCCCCCTCAACATTCCTCGAGTCCCCAGTTTGCCCCAGTCTCCCCCAGTGTCATTCCCAGTATGTCCCAGCCTCTCCCACAGCGTTCACAGTGTTCCCCAGTATGTCCCAGTCCTCCCCAGTATCACTCCCAGTATATCCCAGTGTCTCCCACAGCATTCCCAGTGTCCCCAGTACGTCCCAGTCTCTCCCACAGCGTTCCCAGTGTTCCCAGTATGTCCCAGTCCTCCCCAGTGTTTCCAAGGACAGTTTCATTTCTCTCAGTGGCCGTGGCAGCCAAACCCAGCAGTGGGGTCAGTGCAGTGCCCATGGCCAAAACCCCTTTGCAGGGCCCAGTGCAGCTTGGGCTGATGATCCACCCTCACAGCTGGCCCAGGGCAGCTCTGCAGTGCCTTTGGTGGCACCTGGGGCTGGCACACACCTGAGCAGTGTGTCTGTTTGCAGTGGGGAAACTCAAGAGTTTCAGATTACTTAAAAAAACCCCAAAAAGTGAAAACCCCTCTGAGGCTGAGTGCAGCCAGCTCTGCAAGCACAGCAGGGCCCAGGGCAGTAAGGACAGACAGGATGGGGCTGGGCAATGTGGAGCAAGGTTGTCCACACTGGGTCAGAGCTCCAGGCACAGCTTCTGTGAGCAGGCCAGAGCTGCTGAGGAGAGACCCTGGGTCAATATCAATCACAGAATGCTGCAACCACCTCTGCTCTAAAGAGAAATTTAATCAAAGACACCCTTTAAAATAGGAATGTGTATTTTTTTACAAGGTGTTTGAAATCATTCTCCATAACCGGACTTGGAAATCTTTAATGACCCTCTCAGGGCTTTGCTGTTGTTTACATCAGACTCAGTCCCTGAGAGTGTCTTCAAAAAACTTCTCACGAACTCAAAGTTAAATTTAGACTACAAAGTTTCTTGAAGTTTTAATGGCTCCCACTGAGGGACACGACTGGAAAGTGTCCCCAGCTTCCAGTTAGAGCAGAACACTGGAGGCAGTGATGACAGCTGGGGACAAACAAGGCAAAGGTGTCTCTGGTGCTGAGCAAAGCTCGATGTGTGTCAGGAATGCAAAGGGCCAAGCCCTGAGCCCCAGCCCCTGGCCAGACAGATCCTGTCCCTCCCTCCTTGCTCAGGGCTCTTCCTGGGATGGGCACTGGCATGTGGGGATGTGCAATGGCAAGGGCAGGAGCATGGGGCGGCCCCTGGCAGGCTGCTGAGCAGGGACAAGGAGGCAAAGAGGCCCCAGGCCTGCAAGGGTCACTTGTCTCCTGCTCCTGCCTCAGGCCCAGGCCCAGGCCCAGCAGCCATGGTGAAAGTGCTGCCCAAGTTGGCTCTGGCGGGGCCAACTGGTAGAATTACATGTCCATGTGAGATTGAGGGTTATGCCTCCTAGACCTCAGGCCTGAATAAACGATACCCTCTGAAATAGCAAATGAGTGTTAAGGAGCCTTATTCTGATATTTAAGAGATTTGCTGACAGCGGGGCCTCATAGAACCAAGGAGTCAGCTGTAACACTGTGCAAACTCATGGAACAAAGGGTCCATGGTGACACAGCAGAACCCCATGGAACCAAAATCCATTTGAGCACATTGGGGCCACATTGAACCAATGGCCTGTTGTGATACTGCGGATCCAAGGAGACCATTGTGACCCTGAGAAATCTCTTGGAACCAAGGGGCCATTGTGACACAGCAAGGCCTGGTGGAACCATGGGTCCATTGTGACACTGCCGAACCTCACGGAACCAAGGTGACCGTGTTCTACTGCAGAACCTCATGGAACAAAGGGTCCATGGTGACACTGCAGAACCAAGGAGACTGCTGCTGGCAGTGTGAGAGCTCATGGAACCACAAGTCCATTGTGACACAGATAGGCCTCGTGGAACCAAGGGTCCCTTGTTAAACTGTGTGGCCTCATGGAACCATGAGCCATTGTGACACAGTGTGGCCAGATGGAGGCAAGGCGCGACTGTGACACTGCAGATCCAAGGAGACCATTGGGACTGAGGAACCTGATGGAACTAAGAGTCCATTGTTCCACTGTGGGGACCTGTGGGACCAAGGGGAGCACAGTGACATTGTGGGGCCTCATGGAACAATGGAGACTGTTGTGACACTTTGGGACCCACTGCAACCAAGGGGCCATTAGAGCATGGCAGGGCCTGGTGGAATCAAGGGGACAACAGTGAACACTGTTGGTGGCCATGGGATGAAGTGTCCATTCTAAAACCATGGAAGCAACAACTCCATTGTGACACTCTGGGGCATCATGGAACCAAAGGTCCATTGTGACACAGCAGGGCCTCATGGAACCATGGAGGCCGTTTTTACACTTGGAGGCCTTGTGGAACCAAAGGGCCATTGTGGCACTTTAGGGCCTTGTGGAGCCAAGGGGACCACAGTGACACCATGGGGCTCCATGAAACCAATGGTCTTTTGTGACACTGCAAGGCCTTGTGGGATCATGGAGACCATTGTGACACTCCAGGCGTCATGGAAGCAAGGAACCATTGTGACACTGTGGAGTCTTGGCAGGCCAAGGGGCAGTTGTCACACTGTGCGGCACCATGGAACCAAGGAGTCCATTGTG
Source organism: Melospiza melodia melodia (assembly GCF_035770615.1). Classification (NCBI taxonomy): domain Eukaryota; kingdom Metazoa; phylum Chordata; class Aves; order Passeriformes; family Passerellidae; genus Melospiza; species Melospiza melodia. The sequence goes on from NC_086200.1 coordinate 7,198,989, forward strand.
ACACTCCAGGGCCCCATGGAACTAAGGATCCATGGAACAATGCAGGACCCCATGGAACCAAAGGTCCATTGTGACATTGTGAGGCCTCATGGAATCCTGGAGGCCATGATGACACTTGGAGGCCTTGTTGAATCAAGGGGCTCTACAGGGCCTCATGGAACCAAGGAGACCCTTCTGACATTGTGAGTCCCCATGGAACCAAGGGTTCATTGTGACACTGCAGCACCAAGGAGACCCCTATGACACTGCAAAGCCTCATTGAAGCAAGGGACCATTGTGACACTCTGGATACCCATGGACACAAGAGGCCAGTGTGACCCATCTGGGCCTGATGGAACCAAGGATCCAATATGACACCACCTCTGTGACACTGCAGGGCCCCATGGATCCCAGGGAACAGGGAACAGGTCTGTTTGGCTTGGCCTGACTGGTCCAACTGCCCTTGGCATGTCGAGGGTCTCTTCTCACATAGCCCTGAAACCCTGGAGCTCTGGGCTTTCCTTCAAATGGAAAAGAACTGCCTTTCTCATTCAAGCATCAATGGCCAGAATGGGCTTCCCCCTCCAAAATTCCCAATATCCAGGGTTGCTCCCAGACAAAAGCTGTCTTTCCCAACAAGCCTGCCTGCCTTTGACTTCCTGAGAGCTTCCTCACGTGCCTAATGGAACAATGCAGACCATTGTGACACTTCTGGGCCTTCAGAAATGAAGTAGCCATTGTGACACTGCAAGGTACCATGGATCCAAGAGACCATTGTGACACTGAGGGGCCTCATGGCACCAAGGCCATCAGTGTGGCTCTGCTGGGCCGCATGGTCCCAAGGGCCCAGTGTGAAGCAGCAGGGCTTTTTGGAACCAAGAGGCCGTTGCTGCATTTCAGGGTCTCGTGGAACCAAAGGGCCGTTGTGATCCTGCAGGGCACTGTGGATCCATGGAGAGCATTATGGAATTGCAAGGCCCCATGGAATCATGGAGACTATTGTGACACTGTGGGGCCCCATGGAATCAAAAGGCCACTGCAGGGCCTCATGGAAGCACGGAGCCATTGTGACACTGTAGAAGCAAGGAGAACATTGTGATACTGCAGGGCCTCCTGGAACCAAGGGTAGATGAAACAGGTTTGGCTGCTTTGGCCTCCCAGGGTCCGCCTGACAGGTCCAGCCGATCTTGGAATGTTGAGGGCTGCCTCTCATCAGCCCCTGGAGCACTGGGGCTCTGTGCTTTCCTTCCTATGGAAAAGAACCATCCCTCTTTCCAGGTGTCCATGGACAAAACTGATACTCCCCCTGAAAAATTCCCTATGTGCAAGGGTTCTCCTAGACAAAACCTGCCAGGACAGAGAGCTCTGGCTGGCCTTGTCCTCTGCTGGTCACCCCTCATCTCAAGGAAGCCCCGAGGAAAGTATTTGAACAGGTTTGACCTCTGAAATATCAATGAGTCTCTCCTCCTCTGAAAAACTCAGATGCTCTTCTGATCATATGTGTCTTTTATTACTTATTGTGTATTATGCATGAAATATTATTTTCAGGTAAATAACATTAATCTTCTAGTTCTACCAGTGTTATCTGACACAAAACACCTCCTCTACATATGGATCCAGGTAACCTGTTTAAGCAGACACAAGAAGGAATCCAGCAGGAATGATTTGTGTCTGTTCCCAGCTGTCCCATCTCCTCTGGAGCTGGAGGTGCAGCCCCAGCCCTTGGCAGGGCTCAAGGGCTCCCAAGCTCAGCTCCCACCCAGAGAACTTGCAGACCCTGGGCTGCTCTTCTTGGCCCCTGCACGCTCAGCCAGGCTGAGATGGACACTGATGGTTTCTGGTTCAGGCTCTCTGAGCCCAGCCCAGCTCCCTGCAAGCTCTGCCAGCTGCCCTGAGCTCTGGGCAGCACCAAGAGCCTCTCCCCAGCCCAGCCCAGCCCAGCCGGCTCTGGGCCCACAGCTCTGCTCAGGCCAGGCTGCTCTGGGCACTGCCCCACGGCCTCAGCCCCTGGCAAGGGCACAGCAGCAGCTGCAGCTGCCACAGGACTCAGCCCCAGCCATGGGGAAAGGTGCTTGGCCAAGGCCAAAGGAGGCTCCCTGGCTGCCCTGCTCCCCTCGGGCTGAGGTGCTGAGAGCTCTGCAGCCCCTGCTGCCATCCCATCTGCCCAGGGCAGCACAAGAGCCGATGCCTTGTGGCCCTCAAGAGCTGCTCCTGCCACAGGCCCAGGGCCCATGCCAAAGCTGGGGCAGCCACAAAGCTGTGCCCATTTCTGTTCATTTCTGCCCTGATGGGGATGGGTTCTCAGCCACTTGGAGGTTGATAATGAATTTTATTTCTCCAGAGGCCTCTTTTTTCTTGAGATCTTCCGTTCAGAAATTCAATGTAAAAGGCTAATAAATATTTGTTCCAAACACACCTGAACAAGAAAAGCCCTTGGGAATAATCTAAGTTTTCATGTGTTCTTTGGTTAATTAGACAGATTTCAGAAGTCTATTTAAAGTGAATATACTGTATTTAAAACAATGCAGAGAGAATTGTTTTTTCCTGTTTTCTTATTTTGCTCACAGATTGATATCAGCAATGTCCAATTGATATTGATCCCCAGCACCTCTTCATGCAGTCTGAACAGATATGAAAATCCAGACCCTTCATGGCTGACAATCAATCACACTTTGTCTCGATCTCCTCCCCCCCATTTCCCTCATCCAACCCCTGGCACTCAGAGCAGCTGAGGAATGGAGTCACATCCAGGGGTGTCCCCAGGGCTCAGAACTGGGGCTAGGTCAGTTCAATCTCTTTATTGCTGATCTGGATGAGGCCATCGAGAGTACCCTCAGTCAGTTCCCAGGTGAGCCCAAGAGGGGTGGGAGTGTGGCTGTGCTGGAGGGCAGGAAGCTCTGCAGATAGATCTGGACAGGATGGAGCCATGGGCCCAGGACAATCGGATGAGGTTCACCACAGCCAAGGGCCGGGTCCTACCCTGGGCTTACACACATCCCAAATCCCTGGCCCTACCCTGCCCCTGATCCCCACAGCCTGTCCTGTTTCCTTCATCCCTGCATTGCCAGGGACTTTGTGGGATAAGGGAGCTCTGCTCTGGCTATGGAGGGAGGTCCAAGTGATACCACTGGAGTGGGAACCACAACTCATCACGTTTGTGTCTTTTGGGGGGTGTGGAACTGGTGACACTCAGAGGCACAGAAAATTTCTCTTCATGGCAAACAGGCCCCAGTTGAACAAGACACCATTTCAAACCAATCACAATCCTCCCTGAGATATGTGCAACGTCCCAGCAGCATCTGATGAGTCCACCATTCACAGGTGATTTCCATAATAAAATTAATTTCTGACAAAAGAACAATTAAGTTCTTGTATCGGGATGCTGGTCCTGGAGTGGGTGCAAAACAGCTCCAACAATTCCTGATTTGCCAAGCTGTCAGTGGTGGATGGAGTTGGGAGGTCAGGCTGCTCTTGGTGTTGAGGAAAAGCTGAAAAAACTGACTCATTTCATCTCCTCATGCCCTGGCTGATGTCTCCTCTTTCCCCTTCCACCCATTGGCTTTTGTCTCCCCCCAGGCCCCCGGTGAAGAGCCTGGCTCTGTGTTCTCCATCCCCTCCTCACTGGCACTGCCAGGCTGGGATGAGGAGCCCCTCAGCCTTCCCTGCTCCAGGCTGGACAAGCCCAGCTCCCTCAGCCTCTGCTCACAGCCCAAGGGCTCCAGCCCCACCTTGGAGGCCCTTCCCAGACCCTGCTCCAGCTGCCAGACATTTTTCCTGCCATGGGCAACAAAATCCAGACCACAGTGACTGGAGAACCCACGTCCTTGATGTCCTGGTCACACAGCCCTGGCCCCTTGTCCCCTGTCAGGCTCTGGGGTGGATCCTGTGGAACATCCTTTGGTGGAGGCTGTGGCTCCAGGTGGGCCGGGGGGATCCCGGGGGACAGGGACCCTGCTGGGCATGGACAGCATTGGAATTGTTGGGAGAAACTGTGAGGGGTGGAGTGGAGTGACCAACCCAGTGACCTGACACAGCCCTGCTGGGATGTCACACAGCTGGTCTCTGATGGTTGGTCACAGCTGGTCACAGCCAAATATATGATGTCACAGATGGCTCTGTGATGTCACAGGGGCAGTATATGATGTCATACTGCTCAAACACATCACATAACCTGCTCTGTGATGTCAAAGCCCACTCTGTGGTCTCATGTTACCAGATGATAAATTGTCTCCACCAGGTGAGCTGACACCTGGAGCTTGTTCTCCAAAACCCCAGGCCTGTGGAAACCACACAATGCCCATTGTGTGAGAAGGGGAACTGGAAGTTCAGCAGCCTCAGTGTCCTCCCAGCTTAGCCGGACCTACTGGAACACTGGGGTCCACGACCACCAGGGACCACCAGAGAGACCCCCAGGAGAGAAGAACACATGCAAAAAGGGGAGGAGAAATGTGCTAATGATTTTGGGGAAATGATTATCATATGTGTGTTCAGTCAGGGAAAATCAACGAATATGTGTGCAATATACAGAAAATAAAAAGAAACTTTCCTGTGCTCAGCCTGCACGGCTTTGGAAGGAGCTATCCTCCGTGCATCCCCCTGAATAAAGAATGCTGCTCCTTAATGCTGCATTGGGGTTAAGGAGTTTTCTGTTTTACAGAATTTTTGGTGACAACCTCACTGCCAAGGAAAGCTCTGTCTGCTGCTGCTCACAAACAGAGAAGGGCTGGTGGCAGATGTGGGGCTTGGAGGCAGCCTGGAGCACAGTGACCATGAAATAATCAAGTGTTCAATGTTCTGTGAAAGAAGGAGGGGCAGCAACAAAACTTCTGCACTGGAATTAGGAAGGGCAGACTTTGGCCTATTTAGGATGTAGTTTTGGGGAGTACCAAATCACGTACTGATTCTTTTAAGGGAAACAGGCCCTAAAAACAAAGGGGTCCAGGAAGGATGGACACATTTCAAGATAGTAATCTTAACGGGGAAGGAGAAGCCCTTCCCAGTGTGCCAAAAGATGAGCTATTGAGGAAAATTACTGTCCTGGCTGCCCATGGAGCTTTTGCAAGGATTCAAGAGAAAGAAGAGGATGCATCAACTTTGGAGAGAAGGTCAGTCAACTTAGGAAGTATTTAAGAATGTTGTTAGGTCATGCAGAAAGAAAAGTTGAAGTGTGAAAGCTAAAATTGAGCTTAACCTGACCATTCTGTGAAAAATAATAGAAACTATTTCTACAAATACATTTACAGCAAAACATGAGATAAGAATCTCTACTCTTCATTGGAGGCAGTGGAGAATATAGAAACTAAAGATAAGGAAAAGACTGAGCTGCTTAACACAATGTTTGTCACAATTTTTAAAATTAGGACAGGTTGCCCTCAGGACAGGTGTTCTCCACCAGGCATTGATGGCATTTGTGCTCCCTCAGGTTCATGTCCCCACACCAACAGCATGGGGGTGCTCCCCCTGCTGTGTGCAATGCAATCAGGGGCTGCTGAGCCAGTGCTGCCGTGTCTGTGCCTGCAAGGATGGGGCACCTGTGTGAGCTGGGGGAGAGGCGAGGGCTGCAGGATGTTGTTGGCAGCTCCATGAAGACACTCTTGGACGCTGCCCTGGGCTGTGCAGCGCACTGGGGATGGATCAGCCCCTGCTCTGCTGCTCCTTCCCGTCTGCCCCAGGGCCCTTGCAGAGCCCCAGCCATGCTGTTTGCACCCAGCCTGCCCACGGCCAGCCTGGGGCTGCTCAAGGCGGTTTTCTGTGCTGAGCATTGGCCTGGGTGTGTTCTTGAGAGAGCCTGGGCAAGGAGCCTGGAGCCCCCAGGCCCTGGGCTGAGGCATCAGCGCTGCCCCAGCAGTGGCCATGGCCTGTCCCTACTGGACCCCCGACACTGCCACCCCCAGGGCTGTGCCCGGCCCTGAGAGCACTCAGGCCCTGCAGCAACACCAGGGCCACCAGGGCAGCGGGGCAGGGCCACGGCAGCAGCACTGGCAACACCAAGTGCTGCTGCTGCTGGGCACAGCTGCTGTGCCAGCACTGATCTGCCCCCAGCTCTGCACACAGACATTGCTGCTGCAGATCCAGAGAGGGGAACAAAAGGGCATCTCTGCAGAAAACTCTGCTGGGAGATCCTTTAGTTCCTTTAAAGCCACTGAGAGCGCCACCCCTCATTTACACAGTCTGTGTCCATATGGAAGGTGGAGAGAAACAGAATGAGAAATGGCACAAACATTGACATTTATTTGTGGACAATATGAAAAAAAGTAAAACAAAGAAAATCAACCCTCCAAATGAAACCATCAAGAAGTATCAAAGACAACTTTTATTACAAGTGATTTGCAGAAATTACTCAGCAGTTTAATTTTTCTGAAAGCATCCAGTCATCAGTCTCCACACTGCAGCCTTGAGCTCCTGGTTCCTCAGGCTGTAGATGAGGGGGTTCAGCGCTGGAGGCACCACCGAGTACAGAAGTGACAGGGCCAGATCCAGAGATGGGGAGGACATGGAGGGGGGCTTCAGGTGGTAAATTGGGCTGATGGTGACAAATAGACAGACCACTGCCAGGTGAGGGAGGCAGGTGGAAAAGGCTTTGTGCCGTCCCTGCTCAGTGGGGATCCTCAGCACAGCCCTGAAGATCTGCACATAGGAAAAAACAATGAAAACAAAACAACCAAATACAAAACAGGCACTAACTGCAATGAGTCCAACCTCACTCTGGTAGGATTTGGAGCAGGAGAGCTTGAGGATCTGTGGGATTTCACAGAAGAACTGGCCCAGGGCATTGCCATGGCACAGGGGCAGGGAAAATGTATTGGCTGTGTGCATGAGAGCATTGAGAAAGGCACTGGCCCAGGCAGCTGCTGCCATGTGGGCACAAGCTCCGCTGCCCAGGAGGGTCCCATAGTGCAGGGGTTTGCAGATGGACACGTAGCGGTCGTAGCACATGATGGTCAGGAGGAAATACTCTGCTCCAATGAAGAACACAAAGTAAAAGAGCTGTGCAGCACATCCTGAGTAGGAGATGTCCCTGGTGTCCCAGAGGGAATTGTGCATGGCTTTGGGGACAGTGGTGCAGATGGAGCCCAGGTCGCTGAGGGCCAGGTTGAGCAGGAAGAAGAACATGGGCGTGTGCAGGTGGTGGCCGCAGGCTACGGCGCTGATGATGAGGCCGTTGCCCAGGAGGGCAGCGAGGGAGATGCCCAGCAAGAGGCAGAAGTGCAGGAGCTGCAGCTGCCGCGTGTCTGCCAATGCCAGCAGGAGGAAGTGCCTGATGGAGCTGCTGTTGGACATTTGCGCTGCCTTGATATCGGGATCTGTAAGAAAAGTATTCATGGAATAGTTGTGTTTGGAGGGGACTTAAAATATCGCAGCACAGCCTGGGGGCACTTTCCCCCCACTGCCTGCTCAGGGCACTGCTGCTTGGAGCTGTCCCTGCCAGCAGCTGCTCCCTGTCCCCAGGGCTGGGCCCTGCCAGTGCTGCCAGAGCCCAGCCCAGCCCTGGGGGCTCAGCTCTGCCCTGCAGACCTTTCCCAGCTCTGGCATTGCCCAGGGGCAGCTCTGGCTCTGCAGGCTCTGATGGCAACGTAATATGAACCCTGAGGACGCTGGAAAAGGAACACTGAGGCTGCCTGTGAGGGGGCCTCTGCTGATCTCTGTAATAGCCCAGTTTATTCACATCTAAGAGAATTTTTTTGTTTATTTTTCTCAGCCTTAACAGAGAGATGAATATCTGTGGGCAGTTTCCCACCCAGGCAACTCAGAGCATTAGATTCAAAAAGCAGGTTTTCCCCTTTATGCAACCCCTGCCTTGCTCTGCTCCCTGTATAATCTACTTGGAAATGTCATGCAGTTAAATGCCATGCTGGGAGCAGTCCTGAACAATGCAGCATCATCACCCCACACAAGGAGAAAACTTCCAAGCTGCACCAGCTGTCTCCTCCCACCCAGACCTTGTCCCCCAGTGCTGGAAGCAGCTGCCAGGGCTGGCTGAGAGCTGTCCCTGGCAGGCAGCAGAGTCCCTGCCCCAGCACAGAACCCTGGGCTGCAGGACCCTGCTCTGCATGACAGCCCCGGCCACCCCTGGCTGCTCTGCACAAGAGACAATCAGAGAATGTACTCACAGGGTCTGTAGGCATTGGGATGTTCCAGCTTTAGGAGATGGCTCCAGGAGCTGCAGCTGCATTGTCCTGCAGCCAGAGGTTCCTGTGCCAAGGGCTGGCAGTGATTCTGCCCCAGGCACTTCTCAGCACCTTCCCAGCCCTGACTGATTGAAGCTCTCTGTGCCTCTGTGCTGTGCCCGGGTGGCTGCAGGCAGTGTCCCAGCCCTGCTGGGCTGGCAGAAGAGCTGCTCATCAAGAGAAATGTGCTTTTGAAGCTCTTCTTGGTTACCAGGAGTTGCCTCTGTGCCACGAGCCCAGCCCAACTCAGCAGCACAGACACAGCACCAGGATTTTAATGAACCTCTGGGGCTTTGTGCTCAGGCCCTGAACATCAGTCCCTGAGAGGGAGCTGAAGAAACCTCTCCAGATCTCCAAGTCAGAATCCAACTCCAAAGTTTCTTGGACTTTTAATGGGTCCCACTGAGGGACACAACTGAGAAAGTGTCCCCAGGCCCCAGGCAGAGCAGAGAACTGCAGGCAGTGATGACAGGTGGGGACAAAGAGAAGCCAAGTCTTGGTGCCCTGGAGCAGAGCAGGGTCTGTGTCGCCAAGGGCTGTGAGGAGACACCTTGTCCTGAGGCCCTGGGGCCTCCTGGCACAGCCCCAGCCAGGCTGGGCACTGTCAGCCCCTTGTCCTGCCTTCAGCATCCCCCCAGCCCACATCCCAGTGGCCTCAAGGATCGGCTGGAAGGAGTCCCTGGGGAGCCTTGCTCAGCAATGGCCCTGGGGAATCCTTAATGCTCCCTGTAGGGACTGCAGGTTTTTGAAAGGACTTTGGGTTTGGCTTTTGCCTTGGAGTCTCTGAGAGGTTTGTGCAATCATGGCCTCCAATTATCTGCTTTAATTAGTCCCTGGAGAGGCTTTGTCAGTAACAACACTCATTGGGGCTCATTAGTACTTCAGCTTACTTAAGTTATTTTAAGGTACTTGGTGTCTCCCTTTTGATACAGACTCTGTGAGAGGTTTGTGCAATCATGGCCCCAATTATCTGCTTTAACGAGTCCCTGGAGAGCTTTGTACAGACACTCAGTGGGGCTCATTAATGGCTTTAAATACTTAATGTTTTTAAGGTACTTTATGGATTTAAGAATACTTTTAGGTACTTTTAAGGATTTCCTTGCCCACACTGAGTCTCTGAAAGGTTTTTGTACCATCCTGACCAGCAGTTCTCTCCTCCAAGGAGTCCAGGAGGAGCCTGTGTTGGGTATCTTCCCGCTTTCTGTTTTACAACCAAGATGGAACTGAAAGAATTTTGTAAGGCTTTCTCAAAACATCCAAACAAACATGAGACAATTAACAATACAACAACAGCTAAGAAAATTAAGTGTCCTGTTTTAGATAGACATCATCCAACCCTTTTATCCCTTGGATTGGAAGAGTTCATTGACCCAGTCTTTGTTTTCCACTTGAAGCTTCTTGAACTCTTCATTCAGTACTTGAATGCTCTTGTGGATTGACTCGCCGTGGCTGGAGAGGTTCATGCAACACATACCCTCAGAGTCTACACAGCCATGCCCATGTGCCCAGAATAAAAACTCTATCGCTGTTCTGCAAGGTAGCATGTCTGATGGTCTCTATGTCTGAGAGCAGGCCACTCATTGTGAGGGAGTAGCATTGGTTTGCTTACTTAACAGGCACCCAAGATGGTCTGATTGTCCTAAAGCTTTAGCTGCAGCCACCCAAGGTAGTCCAAATTGGGGGTACTACGATGTGATACCTGGATTAAAGCTTTCAAAGCCATCTCTTTGATATCATCCAATACTTCTCTGAGGACACCTGCTGCTTGATCATCTGGTAGGCTGTGTTGTCCTTCTCCAGCTAGATGGTTGATTGTCAATTCTGCCCTTGCCTCATTATTAGCATAGTCTGCTATTAATTGATTTAGTAAACACTTCCATCCCCCTTCCCACAGGTTGTATTCTGCAGGAGACAACAACATGGTCCTAATACATTTTAAATCATAGGGGGTTATGATGTGCTGTAAACATGGCCCTCATTAGGCCATTAAAACAAAGTAAGTCCTTCCTATGGTCTTTTTTTGCCCTACACAGATCCTTGATTTCCCTGTAAACCAATGGCTGATACCTGGGATTCTGCCCCCTTCTTTCATAACATACGGGGGCAATGAGGGGTTTCGAGACTCTTTGCCAGTGTCCTTCCTTAACTGCTTCCTTCCGAATACTTTCCTAGGGACCTTCTGGGGTTGAGGGGAAAGGTGGCTCTGGGGAATCTAAACTGTCTTCCGGGGAGGAAGAATAACTTGGAGGAGAAACATTTGGATTAGAAATAGTGTGACAGTTCGGCTTAGTATCTGTGACCATGGGGTAATATTATTGCTGGAGGGTGAGGCAAAAGGCACTGCTATTTTGTCAGGTGTTGGGGAGGAAGGGACTTGATTTATGATGGCAGACTTCCGGGGTAGAGTTCTGGAGGCATGGCCCAGGGTGAAAGTGGAATGATTGACAGTAGGGACATGACCCACAGTTGTGGGGATGGAGTCTGGCGGTTCGTTCAGGGCGGAAGAGAAGGTTGTGGTAGCAGGAAGTGGAGGAGCCAAGATGGAGGGAGGATGATCCGGCTCCCAAGCCACTTTCAGGCTCCTTCCATCTTGAGTCTCCAGGGCATGATATTCCAAGACCACGTGGCCATTGCCATCTTGGACCATTGTGGAAGGTCTGAGAAAGGCATGTTTGAGGGGAGGTCCTGAGTTAGGAGTGACCAACGGATTGAGTTTTTGAGACATTGCTTGCTGGTGAAGGGTATCAAGGATGGTATGGAAGATGGGGAGCATGTGGGCTGCAATGGGCTCCCTTTTGATCGAAAGGTTGTACAGTTTAAGTCCCACTGAGTCCTAAAATTCAGTGGTATGGATTTCGTCAGCAGAGGCATCTAGGAAATTTTTAATGATCCACCTCATGAGTGATTTTAATTTGTTCTTTGAAAATATTTTGTCAGGATCTGTTAGAATTAACTTAAAGCATCCATATAAGCTCCTTTCTACTTTGGACATCTAGCTGCCCATTTTTCTCCTTCTCCACCTTAGGGGCAACAGCCACCAGAGCACACCAAATCAATAATGGGACTTGGGTGCATATTGTAAAAGCACAGTGGCAAAATGGGCAATAAATGTCTTGCATTTCCCCAAACCCATCTGCAATCCTATACAGGTGAAATAGTTTTTTACCCTGCCGATTCCGGGCCAAGGTCCCTCGAAGCAACAATGAATCCACCAGGCCTGGCACAATCCAAAATCCCAGGGAGCACTGGCCTATCCATCAGCTAACCCCAGCTGACGTGACTGACACAGAGAGCCCTGAATGTCATGGTGCCTGTTCAGGTGCCAAATGTCACAATGGGGGTGGCTGAAACAAACCTCCCTGTGTCCCTGACTTCAGCAGGGCGAGGGTGGCAAAAATGAAAAGTCGTGGGTTTAATGGAGTTTCCTAAAAAGAACTTTAATTACAGCGTGAAAAACAATAAACATGGAGAAGTTGAGCACGGTATGAGGGGCAGGATCCTAAAACCTGAGACAAAGAGGAAGTCACAACATAGACACTTGGGGCTAGAAAACTAGAACAATAACCATATAGAAGAAACAAGTAACCAATAAACCAATACAGGAGTAGAACTTGGAGAACTTAGCATAACAACACTTAAGGCTTATGGGAAAAGTCTCAAGCTCACCCTAAGTAAATGGAAAGATTCCTAGAACTTGAAACTCACGCCCAGTTCTTCCAGGGTAAAATCTGTCAGACTCTGAGTTACAGCTGGGCTAACTCCCAAACTGCTGCTTTTCTCTGGCCCCTTGGGACCCTGCGGCCAAACAGAGCCACAATGCTGTCCTCGGTTCCACAAGGCTCTGCAGTGTCACAATGGCCCCTTCATTTCACAAGGCTCTCAAATGTCACATTGGTCTCCATAGGAAGGAAACCACAGAGCCCCAATGTTTCAGGAGCTGATGAACGAAAGCCATCAGAGGCCAAGGCAAGCCTGACCTGTCTGTCCTGGCAGGTTTGCTTGGAGCAACCCTTGGATATTTGAAATTACGAATGCGGAGTCCTAATTTAGAACATTTGTGCCTGGAAAAGAGGGATTTTTTTTTCCATACAAAGAAAAGCACAGAACCCTTTCCAGTGTTTGGAAAATAGATGATTGCTGCCACTCAGGAGTCAATGACCAGCCAGACTTGTCTGTCCTGGCAACATTAGTCTGGCAGCAATCCTTAAATACACAGATATTTGGAGGTGGAATCGGAATTTTGGCCATGGATGCCTGGAAAAAAATGGACAGTTCTTTTCCATACAGAGAAAAGCCCAGAGCCCCAATGTTTCATGGACAGATGGGAATGGCCTTCAGCATTCCAACGTCAGGCAGACCTGTTAGGTGACCCCTGGGAAGCCAAGGCAGCCACACCTATTTCATGTTCCCTTGGTTCCACAGGGCCCTGCGGTGTCACAATGGCTCCTTGCTTCCATGGTGTGCTCAGGTGTCATAACGGTCACTTGATTACACAAGTCCTTAAGGATCTTAATGGTCTCCATGGTTCCACAAGGCCCCACAGTGCCATAATGGTCTATTGGTTCCATAAAGTCCCGCTGTGTCCAATGGCCCCTTGGTTCCATCGGGGCCCAGTAGTGCAACAATGATTCCCTTGGTTCCACAACTTCCCTTAGTGTCACAATGGCCCCTTCCTTCCATGAGACCCTGCAGGGTCACAATGGTCTCCCTGATTCCATGGGGCCTTGCAATGCCACAATGTTCTCCATGGATCCAAAGTGCCCTGCAGGATCACAATCGCCCTTTGGCTCCAAAAGGCCCTGAAATGTAGCAATGGCCTCTTGGCTCCACAAAGCCCTGCTGCTTCACACTGACCCCTTGGGACTGTGAGGCCCAACTGGGCCACATGTTCTTGGTTCGAAGAGAATAGAAAAATATTCTTGGTTCCACGAGGCCCCAGAGTGTCACAGTGGCCCCTGGGATCCATGGTACCCTGCGGGGTCACAATGTTCCTCTTGGTTCCACAAGTCCCTAAGTGTCACCATGGCCCATTGGTTCCACAATGCTCCGCAGTGTCACAATGGTCTCCATAGGAAGGACACAAGTGAGCCCCAGTGGTGCAGGTGCAGTCACCAGAGAAACAGTCACCAGAGAAGCAGTCACCAGAGGTCAAGTTTAGCCCAACTTGTTTCATCCTGGTTTTTTAAGATTTTCTAAGCCTTCTGATATTGACATTCTTGTAGTGAACTTTATCACACACTTTCTGTAAGTAACTCATTGTTTCGCATTCCTTTATGGAGGAGGAGAGAGTTGAAGGGCTGTTGGCTTGATCAGTGTCATTGGAGAGGTGGCACTGTTCACCCTCCAATCCGCTGTCACTTTTGGAAAACTATAAATGTTGGAGTCAGAAAATAAACTTCACATTTTTTCTTCACCTTGAGAACAGCCATGTGTGCTTCTGTTCTTTCCTGTCCTCTAGTGACATCAGGGGAGTGCCAAAGTGTACTGCAGCCTAGGCTGAGACAGAGTCCGGATTGCCGGTGAGGTTTTATTGTCACTCCTCTTTGGTGCTTTGCCTGCTGTTCTTGGGGTAATGGCAACCACTGTGGGTTTCAAGGAGGATTCCCTCATTTTGGATCTCTGGAGGAGGGGTCCTGGAGTGGAAACAGGTTTCTATTTCCTGGAATGATTTTGAGCGATTGCTTCTGTGGGCCCGAGAGCGAGGGCTCTTTTCAGACTCTGCAAAGCCGTTCTCCAAGGAGGAGTGGTCTCTTGTGGGGGTACACCTCATGGAGGCCCTCTTTGATGATTGCACCGTAGACGTGGGATCACTGCTGGTGCAGTGGAAAAAGTGTGAGGATCTTTGGCGGGGGTCTGGTTCTTGTACCCCTCGGAGTTCCCAGTGGAACCTTTCTGTCTCGGACATGGACAAGGGGAAGTTTGAGTTTCTGTGCAATGTGGAGCTCTCTCCTCACCCTGGGACGGTGTGCTGAGGGACGGGTCCAACCCGGCGGATAGCGATGTTTCCCGTGGGGTGGATTTGGCTGTGCCAGGCTCCCTTGTGCTGCTCTGCAGTGATGCGGCTCCACAGGCTGCACCTCTCTTGGCACCCCTCCCCTCCTCCATGTTGGGGACAGGGCCCCGTGCCGGTCTCATCCTGTCACAGGCATCTTTTCATTAAAATCCTTCCATTAGGAGTTTTCCTCCCGAAGCTGAGACCTTTCAGCAACAGATTGTAAACAATGGTTATCTGCTGCTGTGGAATGCAACAGGTGGATCCATGATTAGTCTCCTGTGGATGTTTGGATTTACTGACCACTCATGGCAGAGCTGCTCTTGTTCTCTGACGAGACACAGATCTTTGTTATTCATTCTTTTCGATTCTATTCTTAGCTTAGCCTTCCGAGAAACCTTTTCCTTTATATTACATTTTAGTACAGTTAAAATGTAGTATATATATAATAAAATAATAAATCAAACCTTCTGATCATGGAGTCAACATTCTTGTCTCTCTCTCATCCTGAAAACCCTTGTGACAACCATCACATCGTCCCAGTCCACACTGGGTTTGCAGGCCGTGCTGGCACCTGTGCCCACCAAGGCGCCCCCTGCCAGGGCTGTGGCACGACAGGGCGCTGAGGTATTTACCTTTAGTGTGAATGCCAACACAGCTGGCGGGAGGCCGGTTGGTGCCCGTGGCCGTGGTGCTTCCTCACCGAATTTGTGGACCTTTTCCTCGTGCCAGGTGACCGTGTGTCCGAGGAACCCCGAATGTTTCTGGCAAGAAGCCAAAACCAAGTCTGAGGAGATGTCTGAGCCTGCCTCCTCACAGCATCTGCAGGGTCATGGAGGGGGCTCCTCTGGCTGCAAGGGGTGCAGGGGCGAGTGGTGTTGAGCTGGCTCCCAGTCAATCATCTCCTCTTGTCCCTGTGGGGCCCAAGGGCTGGGACACGGCAGGTGCTGTGGCTTTGTCGGAAGGTCCCCAGGCTTTCCCTATGCTCAGGGGTGTTACTCATAACACCCATGAACTGCTTTTGTATAAGCTGGAGAGGGAAGTCAATGATGCGGTCGCTCAGCATGGTTTGGAGTCTGCTGAGGTTACGCAGACTCTCGGGAGGGTCGTTATGGATGTGCTGACACCTCATGACCTCTGTCGTGTAGCACATTCACTTTTTGACTTTGTGCAGTTTGATGTTTTTGAGACCAAGTGGGCTCGTTTGGCGACCCAAGCGGTGCTGCAGAATGCTGCGCTGGCGCCACAGGACCCCAGGCGTGTGGATGTCACTGACATGCTGCTGGGCACAGGGCTTTATGAAAATGCTCAGGGGCACGTTGGCTTCGATCCCCTTGTGCTTGACCAGTGCCCCACGCTGGGCATGGCAGCGATTGTTCAGACCCTGGAAATGGCTGCTCCAAGGCAGCCGTTTGCAACCATTGTCCAGGGGGATGATGAGCCTTTCATGGCATTTGCAGCAAGGCTGACTGCGTCTGTGGAGAGGCAGGTTCCTGATCCTGTGGCAAAGAGGATTGTGTTTGCAAACCATGTGAGGTGTAATTGGAATGATGCTTGTAGGAGGGTCATAGTGGCTCTGCCTGGTTTTCCTACTGTCTCTCAGATGGCGGAGGCCTGTGCGGACATCATCCCCTCGGGTCAGAAGTTGGCTGCCGAGGCTGCCGCTGTGCAGCCAGTCTGGGCAGCACCGCAGGGCGGGTGGCCACAGCAGGGGACTGCGCAGGCTGGCAAGAAGCAGGGGAAGAAAGCACAGAAGTTCAGATTTCCCATGTTCTTATGTGGTCGGTGTGGTAGGTCGAATCACATGTCCAATATCTGCAAGGGGACTGTTCATGTTAATGGCCAGGCATTACCGTGCTCAGGAAACGTGAAGTGGAGCGCGCAGCAGGGACGTGCCCAGACACAAGCTTCTCTCCAGACCCCGGAGCCGATGGAGGTCTCCTTTGCCTGCTTGCAGCCAGCACCCGCGGATCAGCAGGTGTGGATGTCTGCACCACAGCAATAGTTGTCTTAGAATCTTGTAAAATACACAAGGTTCACCTGGATTCCTTTGATCTCTTGGGTGGGGGCATGAGTGCTCTCCTGATGGGGAGATCTAGTGCCACCCTTCAGGGCATCATTGTGCCCCTGGGGCTCATTGATGCAGATTTCAGAGGGCAGATTTGTGCCATGGTCTCCACACCCACCCCGTCCCGATCCCGAAAGGGACGCAAATTGCTCAACTTGTGCCTTTTAAGTTCTCTGTTCGCAGGACAGCTGACCGGTTGCGTGTAGCTGGTGGCTTTGGATCCACTGGGCTGCCTCAAGTTCGCTGGACTGCTGTCCTGACCAAGGACTGTCCCCAGATGCTGTGTACCCTGTCTGTTCCTGGTGCGACACCATCGGAAATCCACCTCCGCGGGCTTCTCGACAGCGGTGCTGACGTCATGGTTCTCTCCCTTTACTGCCTGGCCCGGAGAGTGGCCCCTGGATCCGATGGGGACGTCTGACGCAGGTCTGGGAGGGACAGCGCAATGCTACTTGAGCCTGCGGCCCATGCTGGTGGCAAACCCAGAGGGACAGGCAGCCTGGGTTAGGCCTCATGTTACTTGATGTTACTTCAGCTCCTCCCAACCTCTGGGGGAGGGATCTTCTTCTTTCTGGGGGTGCACATCGGGACAGATTTTTGATGGGGGCCACTGCAGTGAAGGGCGCAGAGTGTCTTACGCCTACTATTCGGTGTCTGGTGGACAAATCTGTCTGGGAGAAGCAGTGGCTTCTCCCTCAAGACAAATTGGTTGCCCTTCAGAACCTGGTGCAGCAGCACTTGGATCAGGGTGAAGCTGGCAGGGGGGCTTTGTACAAACCACAAACCAGATGGGGCTGCTGTAGAACGTGCCTCGAGCTGCTTTAATTTTCAGCATCAGTCTCATTACATGGTTATGACAATGGGAAGATGCCAGCAGCTCACATTCCAAGCAGCAGACCAGGAACTTAATGGTACAACTTACTTTATAAGTTTCTTGACCAATCACACAAAGCAAAACACATTGACAGCAGTTCTAGCCAATCACCATAAGCACACGTACCTTTGGTTAAAACAATGCTTTCTTATTTTGAATACAATTCCTGCTTGTAAGCCTTAAAACACAATGCACAGAGCTCCATTATTAATCTTTAATCTCCTAATATCTTGCTAGATAAACTTTCCGTAGCTTACAGAGCTATTCTAGACAAGTGGTAATACACAGACCATTGTTCTATTTGCCCTTGCTTTTCCACAGTTTAAATAATTTTTCTGCTGACCTATCTCATGGCTGCTGCATAGCTCTGCTCACAGTTCTGCTGTGTCTGAGGCCTGCATCTTGAAGCTTTCCCAAAATCCTCTAATTTTGTGGATTCCCCCACAGGGTCATCTGGAGCCTTCTACCAGTCTCTGGAATACTCCTGTCTTCTGCATCAAAAAGAAATGTGGGAAGTGGAGGTTGTTGCAAGACCTCCGAAAGGTTAATGCCGTGATGGAAAGCATGGGGACATTGCAGGTGGGCATGCCAGTGCCTACCATGCTTCCCCCAGACTGGCCGGGCCTCATTGTGGATCTGAAGGATTGTTTCTTTACGATTCCTTTGCATCCCGATGACAGACTGAAGTTTGCCTTCTCAGTGCCAGCGATTATCGAGGCTGAGCCCGCACAGAGATATCAATGGAGGATGTTGCCCGAGGCATGCAGAATTCTCCTGCCTTGTCTGTTGTTCACAAGCAGTTTCCTGATGCATGTCTATATCATTATATGGACAACATTCTGGTGGGTATGCCCACCCAGGATGAGCTGATGAGGATTCAGCCTCGGTTGCTCAATGCTTTGCATGCTCATGGACTGCAGGTGGCTCCAGAAAAGGTTCAACAACAACCACCTTGGAAGTACTTGGGGGTCAAAATTCTGGAAGGGATGATCTGTCACCAGGAGGTGCAATTTGTGCATTCTGTGAAGACACTGAATGATGCTCAGAAATTGGTAGGTGTCATCACTTGGTTAGGTCCGTACTTGGGGCTAACTGATGCACAGCCATCTCTTCTGTATGATCTGTTGAAACGAGGCTCTGATATAAAGTCACCTTGCACACTGACCCCTGAGGCATGTAAGGTGTTGGAGGTCGTTCAGCAAGCTGTTTCGGCTTGCCAAGTTTATTGCATTGATCCTTCCGTTGATGTCACTGTGTTCATCAGCACTCCAGATTTGTATCCCACGGGCATCATTGTCCAATGGAGTGACAAATGGTCCGATTCCTTGCATGTGTTGGAATGGGTTTTCCTGCCCCATCTGCTGCAGAAGACAGCAGCTGCATTTGAGCTGATTGCTCGCTGGATAATCAAGTGCCAGCAACGGTGTTTGCAATTGATGGCGGTGGATCCCGCAAAGATCATACTCCCGGTGCAACGGGGGATTTTGACTGGAGCTTTGCAAACAGTGTGTCCCTGCAGAGTGCTCTGGAAAACTTTTCAGGGCAGATCATTTATTATCTGCCCAGTCATAGGTTACTGCATATGGCAAAATTCACACAAATCCCTTTGCAGCCCAAAACTACCCAGGAACCTGTGCAAGGACCCACCGTCTTCACTGACGGTTCAGGGAAAACAGGAAAGGCTGTTGTTACCTGGAGGGATGGATCTGAGTGGCAGGTTCTGGAAGCTCATGGGGATGGGTCAGCCCAAGTGATTGTAACTGAGGGCTGCTGTCATGGCATTTGGGAAATTTTCCCAGGAACCTTTCAACTTGGTCATGGATTCCGCCAATGTGGCCAATACCGCACAAAGTTTGGGTCATTCCGTTTTGAAGGAGGTCAGTAATCCTGCCTTGTTTCACTTACTGAAGACCTTGTGGTGTGCCATTCAGGCCCGGGTTCATCCATTCTATGTTCTGCACGTGAGGAGTCACAGCAATTTGCTAGGCTTTATAGTGGAAGGTAACGAGAGGGCTGACAAGTTGGCTAACCCAGCGTGGGTAGCGTCTCAGCCTGATACACTCATGCAGGCTGAGGCATCACATGGGTTTTTCCACCAAAACGCACATACCTTGCAGAAGCAGTTTCAGCTGATGCCAGCTAAGGCTCGTGACATTGTTGAGTCATGTGATGACTGCCATGCACTTGCTCCGCCTTTGCTGGCTGGGATAAATTCTAGAGGCCTTAGGGCCTTGGAGCTTTGGCAGACCGATGTCACCCAGATCGCCGAGTTTGGCTGGCTCAAGTATGTGCATGTCACAGTGGACACATTATCCTCTGCAATGTGGGCTTCGGCTCACACTGGGGAGAAGGCCCGTGATGTCCTTGCCCACTGGAGGCAGGCCTTTGCTGTTCTGGGCATACCTTCTGCTGTGAAAACCAACAATGGTCCTGCTTACGCATTGCAAAAGTGCGGCAGTTCCTGCAGTTGTGGGGTGTCATGCACAAGTTTGGTATCCCTCATTCTCCGACTGGTCAAGCTATTGTAGTACGTGCGCCTGGTACTCTGGAGCAGGTTCTTCAAAAACAAAAACGGGGAATGCAGGGTGAAACCCCGCACAGTCGGTTGGCAAAAGCTTTGTGCACAATCAATCATCTCACTGTGCCGCAGAACTCAAATAATCTTGTCATTTTGAATCACCATCTCTCATTGCAGGCTGCGGAGGAGGCACATCAGCCTCGAGTGAAGGTACAGGTGCAGAATTTAGTCACCAAACAGTGGGAATGTTCTTATGACCTTATCGCTTTGGGGCACGGGCATGCTTGTGTATCCACACACACTGGGGTACGTTGGGTACCTCTGAAGTGTGTTCACCCTGACCTGCAACCGCAGAGACAGAATCCAGCTGATGAGTAAGACCGAAACTGTGACCAACCTGGAAGGCATCAAGCGGGGGAATCATTGAGTGATGATTCGGATGCAGATGATGAGAGTGATCACTCTGATGATTCCTCTGCAAGTGGACACTGAACAGTGTTCATGTTTTCTTTATCATATTGTTCATTTCGGTTTTTTTCATTTTTAAAGGAAAACGGTGAGATGTTGCCCTGGTTTTTTAAGATTTTCTAAGCCTTCTGATGTTGACATTCTTGTAGTGAACTTTCTCACACACTTTCTATAAATAACTCATTGTTTTGCATTTCTTTATGGAGGAGGAGACAGTTGATGGACTGTTGATTTGTCCAGTGTCATTGGAGAGGTGTCACTGTCACCCTCCAATCCACTGTCACTTTTGGAAAACTGTAAATGTTGGAGTCAGAAAATAAACTTCCCCTTTTTTCTTCACCATGAGAACAACGATGTGAGCTTGTGTTCTTTTGTGTCCTATAATGATACTCCTGGGCCAGCGTCTCCCTCTGAGTGCAGCCACTCCCAGCCGGGAACTCTCCCGTTTGCTGCACTCGGGGATCCTGAACAACGACAGAGCCTGGGCTGATCCCCCCACTCCTCCAGGCTCAGCCCTTCACCCCCGGGGGTGATGCCAAATGATCCACAGGGAGCATTCCCTTCCCTCAGGGGAATTGCTCACAGGTGCCTTGCACTGACTCTTTGTGTCTGTGTGCACACAGGAGTGCCTGTGCTGGGGAAATGTGGCAGAAATGCTGCTCTCTGAGGGGTTGGAGTGCCTTGGATAGCTGAGTCAGTCAGGCGTGTAGGTAAGGTTAAGTCACAAGGTCTAAGTGAAGTTAAATGCTGCTAAACAGTATTTAACTTCAATTATAACCCATGACTTAGCAATTTAAAAGAGGACTAAGACTTAACAATATTTAACTTCGCTTATAACTTCTATTAAACTTAAAAACTTAGCAAAAAAACAACTCTTAGCAGCATTTAACTTCACTTAGACACTTGACAGCCTCATGGAACCAAGGCACCATTGTGACACTGAGGGGACTCATGAAATCATGAAGATCATTGTGACACTATGAGGCCCCATGGAATAAGCAAAGCATTGTGACACTGCAGGGCCGCATGGAACCAGTGAGACCATTGTGACCCTGGGGTCCCCATAAACCAAAAGCACCACTGTGATACTGTTGGGCCTTGTGAAACCAAACGTCCTTTGTGACACTGCAGGGCTGCATGCAACCAAAGCTCCAGGGTGACACAGAGTGGCCTCCTGTCATCAATGGTCCATTGTGACACGGTGGAACCAAAGAGACCATTGTGACACTGCAAACCCCCAGGGTCCGAAGGTCCATTGTGACATTGCAAGGCTCATGGAAAAGAAGAGTCACATGACATTGTGGGACCTGGGGAACCACGGAGACCACTGTGACACTGCAAGGGCTGATGGAATCAGTGGGACCATTGTGACACTGTGGGACTCTATTGAACCAAGGGTCTATTGTGACACTGCAGGTCTTCTTGTAATCAAGGCACCATTGTGACACTGCTGGACCCCATAGAAACAGGTCACCATTATGGCACTGTGGGGCCTCATAGATCCAAGGCACCATTGTGACAGTGTGGGACCCCATAAAACCAAAGGAACAAAGGACAGGTCTGGTTGGTTTGGCCTCCCAGGGGCCACCTGACTGGTCCAGCTGACCCTGGCATGTTGAGGATCTCTTCTCATCTGCTGCTGAAGCACAGGGACTCCATGGTTTCCTTCCTATGGAAAAAGAACTCTCCTTCTCCTCCAGGAACCCATGGTCAGATTTGGGATTTCTCCTCCGAATTTCCTTATATCCAGCGATTGTTCCCATAGGAATATTGCCAGTACAAATCTGGCTGCAGTGGTTTCACAAGGCTCACTTCCCATCTGTCCCCAAAACATTGGGGAAATCTCTGCGCTTTCCTTCCTATGGGAAAGGACTCTCCTGCTTCTCCAGGTGTCCATGGCCGAGATTGTGTTTTCACCTCCAAAACTCCCTAAATCCAAAGACTGCTCCCAGACAAAATCTACCATTCCTGACAAGTCTGGCTGGCCTTGGCCTTGTGAGGCTCTCACCAGCCTTCCAAACACTGGGGCTCTGTGCTTTCCTTCCTATGGCAAAGAACTGCCGTTCTCTTTCAGGCACCCATGGCCAGAACTGGGGTTCCACCTCCAACATTGCCTGTTGTGTCAGACGGGAGGAGATTTTTGGCTCAAAACATTTCATGTGTGAGGGAGGAAGGGGCAGGTCCAGCCTTGACCTGCCCTGGAACCCCAATCCCCCCAGAGCCTCTATCCCAGCCCAGCAGTGTCTGCCAGTCCCTGGCACAGCACAGGCAATGCTCCACAGCCACCTCTGCAGCCCCAGCCCAGCTCCTGAGGGACCAAATGAGCCCAAGGCCCACCTGGAGGAAGGGCCCAGGGAAACCAAGGGGTATTGAAGACTGACCACAAGGCAAGCACACATCTTGACCCTACCTCCTCTTGGAATTTCCACCTGAACAGTGCTGGAATCCAGGAGTTGGTAACTGTGTGTGTGCTTCTCTGCATCTTTTTGCCTTGCTCTCTTTCTTCGTCTTCTTCTTCTGTTTCTCTTGCAAATTTTGATTAACATTAAATTGAACAGGCATAGAGTTTGTGAAGTTGAATGGGCGAAGTCAATGCTTTGAGAAGTGTTTTATGTTGACTTAATATCTGTTGTGAATTGAGATGAGAAGAATTTTAAAAAGTAAAACTTTTTCGTGTAAGTGACAATCTGTTAAATCACTAAGATACTGAACACGTCTCTGTGAAACACAAATGTTAAAGATGAAAAAGTCCAGGAACCTCCTCTTTCTTTTCCAGTCAACAAAGAAGCAGCAAGCCCTGGCCCTGGCCCCCATCTCAACCAAACCAAACCAAACCCAAACAAACCGAACCAAACCAAACCAAACCAAACCAAACCAAACCAAACCAAACCAAACCAAACCAAACCAAACCAAACCAAACCAAACCAAACCAAGCAACCCTGCCGTGGGCTGAGCTCCTGCTCCCCTCCCCAGGCTGCCCCCTTCCACATTGGCCCCATTCTAACCAAACCAAACCCCAACAACTCCCAAACAGGAAAACAAGAGGCTACAAAACCACAACCAGAACAAAGCAAGACACAGCCATTGAAATCTTACCAAGTCCCCTCCTCCCAATACAACTAAAACAAAAAACCCCTACAATCTACAACCAATACAAAATAACCTTACAACTAAAAACTTAAACATAAAAAAAGCCAAAAACCAACCATAAAACCAATTGTAGCACAACACAACCACGACTTCCACCACAAGTTACAGGCAGATCAGATGTTAACCCTTTCAATACTTCAATCCTCCCTCAAGTTAAAGAAAAAACAAAATGCAAGCATGTAAAAAAAATAAAACCATCAAAGTCAGTAAAGAAGAAATGAAATCCTAATTTAAAAGAAAGAAAAAAATACCTTAATCTTAAAACTAAAATCCTCCTATAAACTATAAAGAAAAAACTCTTTTTCTTCACAAAACTATTTAAAAATTCAAATTTGTATCAAACAAAAATCTCCATGCTAAAAAAAAACAAATTTAAAAAAACCTGCAATTTCATGAGAAGTTAAACAGAAAAAAAAGTAATTCAGTATCCCCAAGAGAAGATCTCTATTCCCAGAGATAAAAATAATTTATAAAGTAAATAATAAAAACTTTATTATAACTCATCTTTAAAACAATACCCCACAAGTCAACATGGCCCATCAACAAGCTGTAAAAAAGCTTGTAGCTATAAAGACAACTTCACAATAGCGAAGTTCCCCAGACAACTGTTATCCATGACAAAATTAAGTACTACAAAAAAAAAATTTCCTCATGTAAAAAACCTCCATAATCTTAACAAGAAAAACTTATCACCCTAAAACTAAAAAAAAAGACAATTCTAGAAATAGTAAACCACTAGAAACTTTAAGTTTAGTTTCTTGATATGGTCAGGTTAAAAAAATATTGTAAAGAAAAAAAGTGTTCTAAAGAATTTATTTTAATTCTTACTACCTTTTTTCTTTTATTTGCTTTTAATAAAATTTTCTTTAGACCCTTTTAAAATTTTAAGTCTACTTTACCTTTCTCGTAATCCTATCTCACAACAAAATAAACACATAAATAATTAACCGACACTAAAACCGACCACACTCATCAATCCATGAATTAAGAAATCTCAAGATGGGAAAAATCTTAAATTAACAAACCAAAACCACTACAATGTTATCATGTTATCATTACCCCTTTGCCAAAGTTTCTCTGATTTTCTAAAGCTGCCAGTAAAGGCTGTTTGGTTGGTTTGGGCTCCTGAGAATCTCTTATTGGTATTTCTTCAGGGAGTCCAACTCAGAGTACACAAACAACTGTAATTCCTTTTAAATGTCTCCTTGAGAGAGTTTTTTGGGGAATGGGAGTCAGGGCTTGTCTGTCCTGCTTGGCCCAGCCCAGGCAGGGCTTTCCCAGCCACATTCCACACTCCATTGCCCAGCTGGAGCCGCTGCTGCCTCTGAGTTGTGCTGCCCCAGCCCCAGGGACGCTCTCCTTGTCTGCCCATTCCCCCACGGTCTCTGGGCAGGGATGGCCTCAGTGGGGGCTGCTGACATCCTCAGCACCTTGGAGGCTGCTGCTGAATTTTCCTGCTCCAGAGGCTTGTTCAGCCTTCAGCTCTTCAGTGCAGGAATTCAGTGTCCCAGGGCTCATTGACATTCAGAACAACTAAACAAGCCAAGCCTCTGGGGCTAATTTGATTTAATTTTCAAATCTTTTGTGGCTAATTAGACGAATTCCAGTAGTGTATTCAAGTTGAATAGATTCTATTTAAAGAGACACTGAGAAAAGATTTCCTAGGTCCGATTTAGGTTTCTTCTTCCTGTTAATTTATTGATACGTGCTATCTCCAGCTGACACTGAATCCAAGTACCTCCTCATGCAGTTTGAATAGATATGAAAGTCAAGACCCTTCATGGCTGACAGTCAATCAGACTCTGTCCCTACCCCCACCCCACCATTTCCCCCATCCCAGCCCTGGCACTCAGAGCAGCCTTGTGCAAATCTGAGCTCCCTCCAGCCCAGGCTGCACCTGCAGCTTTCAGCTCCTTGGCTCCAACTCCCACCTGCTTTCCTTGGAGAAGGAGCTGCCCGAGACACAGAGGGATGTTCATTTCTTGTCAGCCAACAAAGCCAAGGGAAGGCACAGCTCCATCAAATGCAAAAGTCGTTCTTCTCCCTGGCTCTGCCCTGCCCCTGATCCCCACAGCATGTCCTGTTTCCATCATCCCTCCTTTGCCAGGCACTCTCTGGGACAAGGGAGCTCTGCTCTGGCTACAGAGGGAGGTGGAAGTGCCACCACTGGAGTGGGAAGCACAGCTCATCAGGTTTGTGTCCTTTGGAGGTCAGGAACTGGTGAGACTCAGAGGCACACAAAGTTTCTCTTCATGGCCAACAGATCATAGTTGAACAGGATAAAATTTAATAACAATCACAGCTATGTGCAACCTCCCAGCAGTATCTGATGAGTCCACCATTCACAAGTGATTTTCATACCAAAATTATTTAGATAAACATGGTTCTATGTTCGATGTAAACACAATCAAGTTCCTGTATCAGGATGCTCATCCTGGAGTGGGTGTAAAACAGCTCGAACGATTCCTGATTTGCAAAGCTGTCAGTGGTGGATGGAGAAGGGAGGTCAGGCTGCTCTTGGTGTTGAGGAAATGCTGAAACCAGCCTGACTCATTTCATCTCCTCATGCACAGGCTGATGTCTCCTCTTTCCCCTTCCACCCACTGGCTTTTGTCTCCCCCCAGCCCCCTGGTGAAGAGCCTGGCTCTGTGTTCTCCATCCTCTCCTGGCTGGCACTGCCAGGCTGGGATGAGGAGCCCCTCAGCCTTCCCTGCTCCAGGCTGGACAAGCCCAGCTCCCTCAGCCTCTGCTCACAGCCCAAGGGCTCCAGCCCCACCTTGGAGGCCCTTCCCAGACCCTGCTCCAGCTGCCAGACATCTTTCCTGCCCTGGGCAACCCAACCCAGGCCACAGTGACTGGAGAACCCACGTCCTTGATGTCCTGGTCACACAGCCCTGGCCCCTTGTCCCCTGTCAGGCTCTGGGGTGGATCCTGTGGAACATCCTTTGGTGGAGGCTGTGGCTCCAGGTGGGCCGGGGGGATCCCGGGGGACAGGGACCCTGCTGGGCACGAACAGCATTGGACTTGTTGGGAGAAACTGTGAGGGGGAGCTGGGGCGGAGTGACCAACCCAGCGACCTGACACAGCCCTGCTGGGATGTCACACAGCCCCTCTGGGATGTCACAGCCTGCTCTGTGATGCCAGATCTCTTCCCTGTGTTATCACAGCCTGCTCTGTGATGTCACAGAGGCAGTCTATCATGTCCTAGTTCTCGATAATCTCACATAACCCACTCTGTGATGTCATAGCCAACTCTGTCACCTCATGTTTCAACATCATAAATTGTCTCCACTAGGTGAGCTGACACCTGGAGCTTGTTCTCCAAAACCCCAGGCCTGTGGAAACCACACAATGCCCATTGTGTGAGAAGGGGAACTGGAAGTTTAGCAGCCTCAGTGTCCTGTCAACTCAGCCAGGCCCACTGGAACACTGGGTTCCACGACCACCAGGGACCACCAGAGAGACCCCCAGGGTCTGGAAGGACGCATGGGTAATGGGGAGGGGAAATATGTTAATGATTTTGGGGAAATGATATTCATATGTATTTTGAGTCCAGGACAATCAATGAATATGTGTGCAAAATACAGAATATAAACAGAAACTTTCCTGCACTCAGTCTGCACGGCTTTGGGAGGAGCTATCCCCCATGCATCCAGCTGAATAAAGAATGCTGCTTCTTAATGCTACACTGGGGTTAAGGAGTTTTCTGTTTTACTAAATTTTTGGTCACACTCCCACTGCCAAGGAAAGCTCTGTCTGCTGCTGTTCACAAACAGAGAAGGGCTGGTGGCAGATGTGGGGCTCAGAGGTTGCCTGGGGCACAGTGACCATGAAATAATCAAGTGTTCAATGTTCTGTGAAAGAAGGAGGGGCAGCAACAAAACTCCTACACTGGAATTAGGAAGGGCAGACTTTGGCCTATTTAGGATGCAGATTTGGGGAGTACTGAATCAGGCACTGATTTTTTTTAAGGAAAACATCCTTTAAAAACAAAGGGGTCCACGAAGGATGAACACATTTCAAGGAAGTAATCTTAAGGGGGAAGGAGCAGCCTGTTCCAGTGTGACAAAAGATGAGCTAGTGCGGAAAATGACTGGCCTGGCTGCCCATGGAGATTTTGTGGCAAATCAAGGGTAACAAGAGGCCCTTCAACTTTAGGCAGAAGGTCAAGCAGCTTAGGAAATGTTTATGGATGTTGTGAAGTTGTGCAGAAAAAAAGTTAAGAGGTGAAAGCTCAATTAGAGTTTAACCTGACCACTTCTGTGAAAAAAAAATAGACAATGTTTCCACAATTAAATTAATAGCAAAACATGGGGTAAGGAAAACCTCTACTCTTTATTGGATGCAGTGGGGAATATAGTAACTAAAGATAAGGAGAAGGCAGAGCTACTAAACATCTTGTTTCTCTCAATTTTTGATATTAGGGCAGGCTGTCCTCAGGACAAGTGCTCTGCTGAGCTGGTAGATGGGCACAGGGACCAGAACAGCCCCTGTAATCCAGGAGGAAGCAGTTGGTGACCTGCTGAGCCACTCAGATGCTCACAGGTGTGTGGGATCAGATGGGATCCATCCTAGGGGGATGAGGGAGCTGTGGATGAGCTCCCCAAGCTGCTCTCCATCATTTACCATCAGTGCTGGCTCAGCAGGGAGGGCCCAGAGGACTGGAGGTGCCAGTGTGAGCCCATCGCCAAGAAGGGCTGGAAGGAGGAGCTGGGGAACTCCAGGCCTGTCAGCCTGACCTGGGTGCCCGGCAAGGTTATGGAACAGATCACCCTGAGTGCCATCACAGGGCACCCACAGGATGGCCGAGGGGTCAGAGCCAGCCAGCGTGGATTCCAATGTCTGCATGGAATGGTCTGGATGAGGGGATTGTGTCCATCATCAGCAAATCTGCAGATAACACCAAACTGGGGGTGAGTTTGGATCTGATAGAGGATGGAAGTAGGAGGGCTCTGCACAGGGCCCTGGACAGCCTGGATCCAGGGCCCAAATCCAATAAGGTGAGGTTTAACAAGCCCAAGTGTCAGGTCCTGCAATTTGGCCACAACAACCCCTGCAGCAGTACAGGCTGGGGACAGAGTGGCTGGAGAGCAGCCATGCAGAAAGGGACCTGCAGGGACTGATGGACAGCAGGCTGGGCATGAGGCAGCAGTGTGCCCAGGTGGGCAAGAAGGCAAATGGCTCCTGGCCTGGATCAGGCATGGTGTGGCCAGCAGGAGCAGGGCAGGGATTCTTTCCCTGTGCTGGGCACTGGTTGGGCAGCACCTCGAGTGCTGTGTCTAGTTCTGGGTCCCCTGGGGTGGGGAATTAGAAGAAATTTGTATCAGGAAGAGTAAAGAAAGCCAAGGTGAAGCAAGGGAAATGCTCAGGGCATTTTGGGAGTGGCTGCCAGGCGGCCCTGGCTCTGAGCAACAGCATCTGCTGTGGCACAGGAAACTCCCAGCTGACGGGAACAAACTTTCTGGCTGACTGCAGAGGCCCGGACAAAGCTGAGTGGTTTCCCTGGTGTCCCCCAGCCCTTGCTGGCCCCAGGGGCTGATGGCATTTGTGCTCCCTCAGGTTCATGTCCCCACACATACAGCATGGGGGTGCTCCCCCTGCTCTGTGCAATACAAACAGGGGCTGCTGAGCCAGTGCTGCCGTGTCTGTGCCTGCAAGGATGGGGCACCTGTGTGAGCTGGGGGAGAGGCCAGGGCTGCAGAGGGGGAATGTTGTTGGCAGCTGCATGAGGACGCTCTGGGATGCTGCCCTGAGCTGTCCAGCGCACTGGGGATGGATCAGCCCCTGCTCTGCTGCTCCTTCCCATCTGCCCCAGGGCCCTTGCAGAGCACCAGCTGTGTCTGTCCTCAGCTGCCACGGCAACCCTCAAGCGGTTGCCAGGGCTGCTCCAGGTACAATTCCAGTGACACTCGTTGGTGCCACCAGGTGCCATGGCAACGTCCACGGGGACCCATTCCTTGGTTTGGTGCCATGGCAACCAATGCCCGGCCCCGTTGTGGTGGTTGGTGGCCATGGAAAGCTGCCCTGGGCCCTTGCTCAGGGCTGGTGTCAGTGCCCAGAGCCAGGGGGGATCCCTTGCTGGGGGCTGTGCCATGGCCACCTGCCCTGTGCCGCGCTAGCCGCTCAGGCACCAGGAACCAGCAGCCACCGGCACTGCCAGGGCCAAAGGCCAGGTCAGCCAGACAGAAAGGGGCGGGGCTGGGCACTGTTTCCATGGCAACCGGCACTGGGGGGACACCTGGGTCACCTGGCCTGGCAGTTGCCATGGAAACCCCTGGCAGGCACTGAGGGCACAGCCCCTGGCACTGAGACACTGCTGGGCCGGGTGCTGAGCACAGGGCTGGGCACGCAGAGATGGTTTTGTTCTTGCTGAGCTGCAGCACAGCCAAGGCCTGTCCTGCCCCTCGTCCAGCCACGCTGGGGAGGGGCTGGGGCTGCGGGGGAGCTGGGCAGGGACACAGCCAGGACAGGGGACCCCAACTGACCCCGGGCATACCCCAGACCAGAGCACATCATGCTCAGGGTGTGAAGGGGGGAACAGGGAGGAAGGGGGGAATTTTGGAGGGAGGGCTTTTGCCTTCCCAGGTAACACTTAGGCAAGAAGGGGCCCTGTTTCACCAGTGGGCAGGGTCACGACCAAAGACACAGACACCAACTGAAGGAATTGTGTCATTTATATCATGCACAGCTGCAGAGATTTACAAAAGGATAAGCTCGGCAAAGCAAATCATCATTAGCAAAGAACTACAAAAGAAGCTCAGCAATCCATCATAACCCATCATTACATTTTGATGACCAATCCCTTGGTGAAACACTAGAGGTGTTTGTGGCAGACAAAGATTCTGGCTGACTATCAAGGTACACCTTACAGACAACAGTAGTACTTTAGTGACAATGTTCTTCATTCTTTTTTTTCAATCTCCTTCCAGTTAGGAACAAGAATTCTGTTGTCCCTGGAGCTGGCACCTTTTTAATTCCAGAATAATGCCGCCAGGCCCTTTGCTGTTCAGTTTTACCATGCTGTCTGTGGCTAACAAGGCTTGGGGGGGCCCTTTCCCCTCTGGCTGGAAGGGGCCGGGTCCCAGTCCCTGAGGGGCACCCAGGCTCCTGGATGGAATTCCTGTGCAAGTCCCTCAGTGTCACAGCAGCCTTCACATGGAGCCCCGTAGGTCACAGCATGTTCCAAAGGGGCCCTTGGGGCAAACAGGGAGATCTGGTCTGGCAGGATGTGTAAAACAATATCCTGACAGATCTACTTGTTCTCACACAGAATCCTTGGCTGCAGGGACACATTCCCATTGTTCCTGCCAAGGGTTCAGGACTCAGAGTTGTCTTTCCCAGGAGCTGCCCCTTCAGCTGCCTCGGGAGGGCCATTTAGCCTCCGGACACACACTCTGGCTCCATTATTAGGGCTGCTGCATCCAAACCCTTTATCTCCACAAACGGTGGTGACTGGAGGTGGATCTCCTGTTTTCACAATCGTTCTTAAAATTGCAAAATCAATAATTGTGCTACCCTGTCACGGGGTTGAACAATCCAATCTTGTTTGTTATTGTTTACAGAATTACTGTAATTTCTCCTTGATATTCTGCATCATTTCCTCCTGCCATGACAGGAACACTTTGCAAGGCCAAGCTCCAAGGGAGCAGTTACCAAAGCAAAGTGTCCTGGAGGAATCTGAACTCCTGTTTCAGTACTGATAGCTCTCATTTGCTTTGAATTTATCCTAATGAATTCCAATGCATGAAGGCCCAGCCCTGCAGCCTCTGGGCTGGCCCTGCCAGGGGCCATCACAGCCAGAACAATTTCCCAGGCAGCCCAAGTCTCACTGCCCATGGCTGGATTTGCAAACTGGGGGCAGCCGTGCACAGCCAGGGGGTTCCATTTCCCCAGTGGGCCATTGTGAAGGGCATGGAGCACATCTGGGAGATGGGTTCTCCATGGACAAAGGTTCCCATCTCCTCATTTTTCCAACTGCTCTTTTAACAACCCCTTCACCCGTGCAACCAATCCTGCAGCTTGTGCATATTCTGGTACATGAAAAACCCTGCAGGCAAAATCACTGTATTTTTCACAGGAACAGACAAAGCATTCTGCATCACAGTATCAGCAACCCCTGCAAAAATAGCCAATTTCCTCCCTTCCTCCCTTTTTCATTGTATACAATCTCAAAAAGTTGACCATTGACATTAGGGTCCTGGCCAATCCTGTTCTGTAGGGTATTTAGTGTTACATCCCTGAGCAGCCAAAGCTACCAAATTAGTATTGTCAGCACTATTTCACATTATTATAGAATTTTATACATAGATAGTGATATAGAAATATAGATAGATACAGACATAAATAAATATATATAAATAGATATATTGAGGTCTTATTATACTATAAATACATATATAATTATTATGTATATAGATATTTCACTTGCACAAATGCATCAGAGCTCAAGATTAAAACCTTCTTCTCTTGCTCCATGTGGGAGCATTCCAACCATAATTGTTTCTTCTGAAGGTGCTGTTTCCTATGTACTCTTAACAAATTAATCTTTGTCTGCCCAAACCCACAAGGTCTTTTCCTTTTCCATGTGCAATTTTTGGATGCATTTGAAGCCATCCAGAGGTGCAGCTTCTTTTACCCGACTGCCCCACTGCTCACACGGGGCTCCAACCTCAGCCCACACTAGAGCCAGGGAACTCCAGGGAAGGGCTTCCCAGCTGGGAATTTCTGATGGGACTGATTCCTCACATTTACACTGAACAAGTGATATTTTGTTGGGATCTGGCCAGACTGGGCCAGTTTTGTTTTACCAGTGGGCAGGGTCAGCACCAAAGACACAGACTCCAACTGAAGGAATCAGTGTCATTTCCTGCAGCTCAGAGCAGCAAAGAATCACAAAAGGAGCAGCTCAGCAATGCACCCAACAATCCCCACCAAAGATTGCCTGCTGTGATTAAGAAAGATCCAGCAGCATCTACCCTCAGCCTTTACCATCCCCCAGACCCACACAGCAGCTGGGGAAGCTGTCACAGCCAAGGGCTGCAGAGCCACTCCTGGGCACTGGGAATTCCTGCAGGTGCCTCCAGCCCCAGGTGAGGCTCCAACCCCGCTGGGAGAGGGCCCAGCTCTGACAGTGCTGAATGAACAAACTGACAGCACTGCTAGCGTGGCAACATCTGCTTCCATCCTCCTCTTGGGTCCCTCCCAAAGCCTGGCCAGGGCTCAAGGAGGAACCAAGGGAGCTGACTTTGATCCTTCAGCCCCGAACAAGGCCAGATGTCAGATTTCATGGCCTTGCCTGGCTTCTAAATACACAAAGGTCAAGACATGTTTCACTAATGAGTGGCTACATCTATCTCAGTGCTAAAAACCATGCACATTTCATTAGGGAGCAGATACAAAGATAACCTTTGCTTGGAAGGTTCATCCAGAGGCCACCTTTGGCTCAGGGCCTGCTGTCCAGGCCTCACTCAGGGCTGGTGTCCAGGCCTTGGCACTTCAGGGACGTGGTTTAGTGCTGGGCTTGGCATTGCTGGGAGAGCGGCTGCACTGGGTGAGCTCTGAGGGCTTTTCCAACAGAAAGGATTCTGTGATTCCATGATTATATCCACTGCATTCAGCTGGGGCTATTTTAGCAGCATTACTTTGCTCCAAAAGTTCCCTCTTGCCCAGCTCCTGTGGCCTGAGGCTTCAGCTCCTTCAGCTCCTGGTGCTGAGCTGCTCATGCTGAACGAGACGGCTCAAAGAGAAGAACACAGTCCATGCAATTCCTTCTGGGACACGGAGAGGGGAGGCTGTGCAAACAGGAGCATTGTTTGCTGTGGCCTCCTCTCTGCCCTTCACGCCTTTCACTGCTTTGAACCAGCCAAGAGCTTTCTCCAAGAGCGCAATGGAGCAGCTGCTCCTGCTCCCAGGCCTGCCTCTCTCCAGTCTCTGCCCTTGCCTGGTTCTGTCCCTCTTGCTGTGCCCTCTGTTCCCCCAGGGCTCGCTGGCTGCTGCCCAGGACTGTGGCACTGGCACAGATCCAGTGCTCCAGAGCCTCCTTTCTGTGCCCTTGCAGCTGCCTGGGCACAGCAGCCTTTTCCATCTGGAAGCTCCCCATGCACAGGGAGTGCCCAGCTCCGTTCCTTGCACAGCCTCCAGGAGCCCAGGGCTGCCATCTCCAGTCCCTGCTGGCACTGGGGGCTCCCAGGTGCCTCAGGCTGCTGTGACACTGCTGCACACGGGAGGGAAGAGGGGCAGGGGCTGTGCTCAAAGTCAGCTCCATCTGCTGCTGCTGCTGCTGCTGCTGTGGGGTCATTTGTGCAGCCCTGGCCCAGAGTCAGAGATCAGATCCTGCCAGTCTCTTCCAGCCCTGGCTGCTCAGAGTTTGGGCCTTGGAGCCTCAGGTGGCCAAAGGCAGCTGCTGCTGGTCCCTCTGTGTGCCCGTGTTCAGCAGTGCTGCTCCATCAGTCTGTGCCCAGCAATGGGGAAAAGCCTCAGCCCTGCAGGGCCAGGTGCTGCTGGGCTCTGCCTGAGCAGCTCAGCCAGCAGGAAGGGAGCTGCTCCACACGGGAATCAGGAGCAAAGGACATTTCTTCTGTAGGACATGTTTTCTATTTAGAGGGAAAAAAAAGGAAAAAGGAAAAAAATAGGTAAATTTTAAAAGATAAGAATAAAATCCAAGTGTTAGTGAAAAAACATAACACAATGTTAGTGAAAAAACCAAAACATAAATGCAAAGATACATTCTTTGCATTAAGAGGTAAATGATCTTTTTCAAAAGAGAACTCAGTTCTTTACATTGTAAATGTGCTGATGGCATGGATCCATCTTACTGACCTCAGCAGCCTCTTAAAAGATTTGGGGCTTTGTTCCCAACACTGGTATTTGAAATTGTGCTCGAAGCAAGAGGAAATTGCTTTGTGCCCTTCCAGCTCCAAGCAGGACTGGGAATGGAAACTCTGTCAAAGCCCAAATCCTTTAGAAGATGACCTTCCTTCTCAGCCTGGGAATGAGCTGCACATTCCCTTTGAAACTGCCAGGAGTTTCTTAGAGTCACAAAGTCCCACTTACGGCTTTTTGCTCAGGTTTGGAAGTGCAGAAGGGCAATTCTCCATCCACCAGCTCCAGACTGCACTGCCTCAGCAGCACGGCCCACTCGCCATCTTTGGCCCACTCCTGGCACTGCTAGAGGAGGAACAAAGTGCAATTGCACAATTCCAGCCAGTCAAGAAGGAAGAATGGGACAGACAAAACACCCTGTGCAGATCCAGGTGTTCAGCCGGGACTGTGGAGAGTTTGGGTCTTTGCCAATTGGATGTGTGTCCCCAGCTGCAATCTCTGGGCCTGCAGCAGAGTCTCACTCACCTGCCAAAGCAGAAAGCTCAGGCGCTGTGCTCGCAACGAGCTCGTCTGATGCAGAGCTGTCAGAGCAATGTGAGGGCAGAGCCAGCCCAGCTGGGCCCAGGGCTGAGCCCAGCAGAGCCTTGGCAGAGCCCAGAGCAGCCTCAGCACCCGCAGAGCCCGGCTGCAAGGAGAGAAAGCAGAAACTGCCTGTCAGCTGAGGGCTCCTGTCCCCTTGTGCCAAGGCCTGCGGTGCCCAGGCCATGCTGGCTGTGCCCAGAGCTGTGCCCAGAGCTGCCCATCCCTGCTGCCTTTGGCAGCAGAGCAGGAGGGCAGGACACGTGCCCAGCCTGCAGCCAGACACGGCACATCCAGCCCTCAGCAGCTGCCCAGAGCAGGATGCTCCTGTGCTCGCTGCCAGCTCCCAAAAGCTCTGATCCCACCCTGCCAAGCACACAGGGACCCACCTCACGCCACCCACGGCTGGAAGAAAAGCCGCTCCCAAACCATGGCCTCAGCCTTCTCCAAGGGCACGGCCCATCCACGCCACAGCTGCTCCCCAGCACTTCCCCATCCACTCTGGAGCATCTGGAATGCTTCCTCTGGAATAACAAACAACACATTATTGAAAAGAGTTTAGAGACAAAAAGGGAAAACAAGAAAAACGGTAAATCTCTTATGTCTGTCAGGGCCTTGAGGAAGGCCCAACCCCTACATGGTAGGGAAAAACCCAGCCATGGCTGTGAGAAACCCACACTTTCTCTCTTCCCCCCTGCACTGCCCCCCAAAATCACGGTGACCCCAAAGCAAACAAGGGCTGTGGAGCAGCCCAAGCCCTTCCTTGCCTGCACAGCAAAGCAGCTGTGCACAGGTTCTGGAGCCCCACCTCTGCTCCCACCATGGGGCTTTGTTTGTGTCGGGCTGGCTGCCCCAGCCCCAGCCCCAGCCCTGGGCACGGTGGGTGCTGGGGGCTGTTGGCAGAGCCAGGAGCCCACTCCCATTTCGTACCCACACCAGCCCCATGCCCCAGCCCTGCCAAAAGCAGCTGGGTAGCGACTGAAGAATGAGCTGCATCTGCCCCAGCAAAGGGGGAGCCTTTGGTTCCCCGCCACGTTGGGTCATGCCCAAATCTGGCAGAATTTCCCCGGGTGGGACTCATCTGCAAATTCCCTGTGGAGTTTGGCTTTGAAGAAGGTGCCAGAATCAAAGTGCATCACCTTCAGCCTCCCGTGGCCAGGCTGAGGAAGAGCTTGTCATCCCTGGTGTCACCCTCGCTGTCTCCAGCAGCAGCAGCAGCAGCAGCATCCCCACCCGGTACAGCTTCTCCAGGGGCTCCTTCCTTGGGGGCAGACCAGGCTCTCAGGGCTCTGCCCAGGGCCCCAGCTGTCAGGGAACCAGGACACGCAAAACCAGCTGGGATGGCGGCCACCAGTGCTGGACAGAGCAGCTCAGCTCCAGCACAAGGGCTGTGTGTTCCCATCCCATGACCCCGGTGCAGTGACAGTGGCAGCACAAAAAGCTCTGGGTTCCTTTGCTTCTGACTGCCAAGGCATATGTAGAGCAGGAACTTACCAGGGCTCTGGATCAAAGTGTGCCTGTGGCTCTCTCCCTTCTTCTATGGCAGAGGAATATCCCACATCCAAGGATGACAGAACAGGTCTTCCAGTGCGGGTCTGTCCAAGGAGTTCACGGATAAACACCACCTGATCAGGTCTTTGCACTCTGGGGAGAGAAAGCAGAAACTGACGGTCAGCCAGAGAAGGCTCCTGTCTGCTTTGCCTCACTATTCCCATGCCCAGGCCATGCTGGATGTGCTCAGAGCTGGGCCTAAACTTTCCCATCAATTCCCTGTTTTGGAGGAGAGCAGGACATGTGCCACCTCCTCAGCAGCTGCCAGAGCGGGATGCCCACGACCCCGCTGCTGTCTCCCAGCACTGGCATTCCCCCCGTGCCCAGAGAAGAGGATCCACCTTGAGAGAGCCGTTGTGGCAGCGGGAGCTGGCCCCAGCTGAGGTTCTGGCCCCTCCTGAAAGGGTGCTCCCCGCAGACCATCTGGTGCAGCAGGATGCCCAGGGACCAGATGGTAGCTGGCTCGCCGTGGTACCAGCCAAAGTCATTCCATTCTGGGGGGCTGTACGACAGTGTTCCTATGGAATACAGATGGAGTTCATCAGGGGGATGCTGCTGCTCCCAGAGCCTGGCCCCAGCATCCCTGCACCTGCACACAGGGTGACCAC
The DNA here is from genome assembly GCF_035770615.1 of Melospiza melodia melodia. Taxonomy (NCBI): domain Eukaryota; kingdom Metazoa; phylum Chordata; class Aves; order Passeriformes; family Passerellidae; genus Melospiza; species Melospiza melodia. The sequence goes on from NC_086200.1 coordinate 7,235,765, forward strand.
TGCCCTCTCGCCAGCACCTGGGACTTGTGCACAAAGTTAGGGTTGGAAAAGAAGCCTCTGGTGCTGGAAGAGGGCAGCCCTGGCTGGGCCCGACCATGACATGCAAAGGAAAAACCCACTCCATGCTGGGGAAAAAACCTGCCCTTATCCTCCCTGCCTGCATTGCCCCAAAAATATAATGAAACAAGGCAAACAGGGCGAGTGGAGCAGTCCAAGCCCTTCCTCTCATCTGCACACCAAAGTGGCTGGGGCACAGGTTCCAGCCCCCCTCTCTGCTACCCCCACCCACGGGGGTTTTGGTCGGGCTGGCTGCCCCAGCACAGCCCCAGTCCTGGGCAGAGTGGCTGGCAAAGGCTGCCAGCAGGGCTGGAAGATGGCTGCCCACCCAGCCCTGCTCTAAAGCAACTCAGCTGAAGATTCAGTGCCCTGACTGGCAGCAAAAGGGAGAATCCCCGCTGCCACAGCCAGCTTGGGCTGGGAGATGTTGGGCCATGAGATGTCAGCAGCGGGAGCACAGCCCTGTGTAGGCTCACCTGCAAAATGAGTGTAGACTGTGTCCTGCAGGTAGGTGCCACAGCCAAAGTCAATCAGTTTGGCCTGCCCGGTGTCCAGGTCAACCAGGATGTTCTCTGGCTTGATGTCCCTGTGCAGGACCCCGCAGCTGGTGCAGTGCCGCACGGCCTCCAGCACCTGGCGGAACAGCTCCCGCGCCTCCTCCTCGGGCAGGAACCGCCGTGCCTGAATGAAACGCTGCAGGTCCTGACACTGCTCTGGCCGCTCCAGCACCATCACGATGCAGTTGGGGAGCTCGAGCCACTCCAGCAGCTGGACCACACCGGGGAAGCCAGTGGACACCTTGGCCAGCAGCACGACCTCCAGGGGTGCGCTGGTGCCGTCGGGCTGCGGGAGGAGCATGATGCCGTCAGTGGGGCCGATGCCGTGCCAGGCCTGGGGAAGCCCTCAGCCAGCCCGGGATGCTCTGCGCCCTGCGCTGGCCCCACTCCCGCTCTCCCTCGGGGCGTCCTGGCGGCTCCCACCGTGCCGGGCCCCGGCTCATCCCCGGCCGGCAGCCCCGGCTGCTGGCCCCGCTCACTCACCAGCTCGCCCCAGTGCCGGACGCGGTTCCGTGGCACCCTTTTGATGGCCACCTGCAAGCCAAGGGCAGCAGCGTGGGTGAGCTCGCCGCCCGCACTGCGAGCCCCATCTTCCGCCCTCCGCCCTCCTCCTCCTCCATCCCCTCCTCCTGCGCCCGCCGCCGGCCCCGCCGCTCACCGGGGCGCCGTCCGAGATCCTCGTGGCCGAGAAGACTCTGCCGAAGCCGCCGCGCCCCAGCAGCGATCCCAGCCGGTACCGCTCCTGCAGGGCCTCCTGCGCCGTCCCTGCGGGCGGGACGCGGCTGTCAGCGCTCGGCCCGGGGCCAGCAACGACCCCCGAGCGCCGCTCACCCGCCCCGGGCCGGCCATGCCCCGGCGTTCGCTCCCGGGAACGCGGCACGGGAGGCTCGGGGCCGGCGGCCGCGCTGCCGAGCGGCGGAGCTCGGGCCGGGGAAGCCGCAGCGGAGGCGGCGGGAGCGGCCGCGCCGCGTGTGTCCCCCGCGGGCCCCGGGAAGAGCCGGGGCCGGGGCCGGGGCCGGGGCCGGGGCCGGGGCCGGGGACGGGGGCGGGGTCGGGACCGGACCCTGCGTCGGGTCTGGGGCCGGGCTCGGGCCAGGCGGAGGCAAAAGGCGGCGATGCCGCCCCCGCCCCAGGCACTGATGCCCGCCCAGCAGCGCCACCGCCAGTACAGCCAGAGCCGGGCGGAGGCGAGACCGCGGCGGGACGGCCGGGGCCGGGCACGGGGCAGCCCCGCCCGGGGCCGGGGGCGGGCCGGGGGCATGGCCCGGCCCTGCAGGGGAGAGGGAGGCGGGGAGAGGAGAGGGACGCCGGGCAAGGGACCCCGAGAGAAGGGTGCCCGACAGCGGGAAAGGGAGAGAGAGAGAAAGAAAGAGAGAAGAGAAAGAAAGAGAGTAATCAAAATATTTCTTTGCTGCCGCCGCTTCTGCTGCCGCCGCTTCTGCTGCCGCCGCTGCTGCTGCTGCTGCCGCTGCCGCCGCTGCATCTGAAGCACCGGGGCCGTTCGTCCCCGTGTCCGTTCCCCGCTCACCCCACGAGCCCCACGTTCGAGCCCTGCGCGCCCCGGGGACAGCCCCTCCGTCTGTCCAAACACGGGAACTTTGCAGCCCTGAGCCCAGATGCAGAGCCCTGACTCTTGCACTCTGGCACAGCAATCCTGTCGCTTGCTGCTGTGCATTGTCCTTGCTGAGCGTCAAACACTGTCGGGACACCTTCCCTTGGGGTAGGATTCCTACCTGAGCCCAGCACTGCACTGACACCTCCAGTGTTGCTTTCCTGTAAAAACAGGGGAAGGAAAACTGTGTGTGGCTCATGGTATTTTAGTGTCTAAAAATCACTAAGTCACCGATCTTAGAGGTGAGGTGCATCTGGAATTACTGGGATGCAACATAGAAAAGGGGAGCATAGAAATAAATAGAGGAAAGCATCTTGGATTGTTTCTTTCATTTTCATTTCACTTCTGGAAAGCTGTTTCAGTTTTCCAGGAATCTTCTCCTGTCTGCTCTTCCCAATAATCTCTCATGGAGAATAGGGTCAATTTTCTGTCACAAGATTTGCCACCAGGAAATGATGCCACTGGTGAAATTTTCATTGTAACTGTTTGTTCTGGCTTAAGGCAAATTTTGGGAGGAAATCTCCAAAAGGGGTCTGTCTAGAAAGCAAGTTCAAGCGGCCCCTCCCCCTACTAGTTCAGGAAAAGATTTCCCTCAAGAAAAGTGAAAAAAGCTCCAGTTTATTTAACAAGTAAAGTATTCACAAGCATGAAAAATGAATAATATTAAATCAAACCTCTGACAGTGGTGAAGAGATGGCAAATTCAGAAAGTCCTTTTTGTGGGTTGTAGTTGGCTCACTCAGTCTCTTCTAAGTCCCTCTGGCGCTGGAATGCAGCGTCCCAGAGCTTGGTGGGCCACACAGGTGTGAGCTGCTGCCGGTGTTTTTCTGGGTTTTCAGTCCAGAGCAGGTTTAAACAGTTCCAAGAAAAAGGAAAGGCACAGTCCGAGGAACTTCTCTTCCTAAGCTAGCTAAAACCAAATTGCTAGACCTGGGCTGTGAAGGCATTGGGAAATTTCCAAATCTGGGCCCTGGCAGTCCCAACAAACACCAGATCTGGATGGTGCTGGAGCCAGAACCTGCAGATTTCCAAATTTTGGCTGTCTGTGCCAGCAAATCGCTGGACTTGGGCTGTGCCAGCACCAGGAAGTTTTCAGATCTGGGCGCTGGCACTGCCAGCCAACACCAGATCTGGGTGGTGTCATTGCCAACGACAGAAATCTGCCAGATTTGGGCTCTGCTGGCACTGAGAAATCTCCAAATCTGGGTTCTGGTGCAGGAAACACAAGATGTGGGGGCGGTGCCAGACCCAGTAGCAGGAAGCTGCCGCAGGTTTTGGATTTCTGTGCCAGCAAATTGCTGCACTTGGGCTGTGCCAGAATAGGGAAATTTCCAGATCTGGGCACTGGCAGTGCCAGCAAACAGCCCATTTCAGGCTCCAGGCTCCAGGAAGGACTGGGTCTGGATGCCTTCCTCTTTTCTTTCCTTCTTTCCTTCCATCTTTCTTGGGATCTTGCTGCCAACAAACTCTGGATTGGGTGGTGCTGGCAAGGGGAAATTGCCAGGTTTTAGCTTTCTTTGCCTGCAAATTCTGGATATGGGTGGTGCCAGAAGAGGGAAATTGCCAGATGTGGGCACTGCCAGATCTTGGTGTGGAATGTGCCGGCACTGGGAAATTGCCAGATGCTTATTTTCTGTGCCAGCAAATTGCTGGAATTAGGCTGTGCAGGCATCTGAAACATTCCCGATCTGGGTACTGGGGGTGTCAGCAAACCTGAGATGAGGTTGCTGTAGGTACCAGGTCTTTGCTTGGTTTTGACTTTTTTGCCAGCAAGTTGCTGCACTTGGGCTGTGCCAGAATAGGGAAATATCAAAATCTGGGAACTGGCAGTGCCAGCAAACACCACATTTCAGGAAGGACTGGATCTGGACCCGTTCCCTCCCTGCATCCCTCCCTCAACAAGGTGCCAGAGGGGCTGGAGAGCAGCCAGGCAGAAAGGGACCTGCAGGGACTGATGGACAGCAGGCTGGGCATGAGCCAGCAGTGTGCCCAGGTGGGCAAGAAGGCCAATGGCTCCTGGCCTGGATCAGGAATGGTGTGGCCAGCAGGAGCAGGGCAGGGATTCTTCCCCTGTGCTCAGCACTGCTTGGGCAGCACCTCGAGTGCTGTTTCCAGTTCTGGGCCCCCAATTTAGGAAGGACGTGGAGGGGCTGGAGCCTGTCCAGAGAAGGGCAACAAGGCTGGGGAGGGGTCTGGAGCACAAGTCCTGTGAGGAGCAGCTGAGGGAGCTGAGGTTGTTTATCCTGGAGGAGGCTCAGGGGAGGCAAGGCGGTGTCAGGGCACAGGGTGGACTTGATGATCTCCATGGCCTGTTCCACCCTTGCTGATTCTGGGATTCTCTGAAAGCACCCTTGTATTACAGCGACCTGAGTGGGCGCGGCTGGTGATAGAGAGACGGTGAATCTTGTATCTTGATCAGAAGGCTTATTTATTAAGATATGATATATAATACATTATGACTATACTAAATAGAACATCGAGAGAGGTTTTCAGAGCTGCTAGCTAAGCTAAGAATAGATAGAAAAGAATCCCAAACAAAGTTGTGTCCAGGGACTCAGTCCCCTCACTTGCCCTGGTGATTGGCCCTTAATTATAAACATAGGAAATGAGCCAATCAAGGTGTCCCTGTTGCATTCCACAGCAGCTGATAATAATTGTTTACCTTCTCTTCGGAGGCCTCTGGCCTCCCGAAGACGCAGAAATCCAAAAGAAAGGATTTCTGTGGAGAAATGTCTGCGACATCTCACCTTTCTAAATTGTATAAAATAAAAGAAAAATGCTGATGTGGAATGAACAGGAAGTTTCTTCACCTATAGAATATACAATAACTAACAAATCACTAAAACAATCCTATAATATAAGAAAAATGCAAAATACAATGTAAAGCGAATTTGAGTCCATGCAGATGAATTTCAGGAACAGTCCAAGAGCCGAAGTTGTTTCCCTTGGAATATCTGAGAGTCCTTTTGGTCCTGAAACAGACTTCTGCAAAAGAGTTCCATCAATAGTTATCAAAAACCATTGACAGTCTTAATACAATTTGAAACGATTTGAAACAACTTGAACAATTTTGGAATGTCCTTTCTGGCCCTTCAATGCTTCAGCGCTTCAGAGCTGCTGCCCAGTATTTTCAATCTTTTTTATTTAATTTTTTAAATTTTTTTTGTTTTTTTTTTTTTTTTTTTAACCGAAAAACAAAAGAGCAGCAGCCAGGGGCAGAGCAGTGCCAGAGAAGGAAAGGCCCTGGGGGCCCTGGCCCATGCTGGACCAGGAACCCCAAAACTGGCTCACACAGGGGGGGGACCCGGACCGGTAGGACAAACCACAATTCCCAAAAACATCAAGAGGCCAAGTGATGGCCCTGGCCCAGGAACCTCCTGAGCCCAACGGCCCAGGCCAAACCCATGAGGAAGGCTCTGCATATCCACAGGCCTGAACCCAGCTGCCAGCACAATGGCAGCACGGGTAGTGAGATGCTTCCTTTCCCCTAAACCACTGAGGCATGCCAGCAGCAGGGAAATAGAAGCCTTCCCCAGCAATCCCATCTGGGGTCTGGAGATGTTTGTTTCCCACAGCAAACCAGCTATGGTCTCCTCCAGCTGTGCCCTCTCCCTCTGCACTGCATCGGGTTTGTCTTCCATCCGCCCCATGGCATCATCCCCATCCCCTCCGGGCTGGCGATCAGAGGCAGAACTCTCTGGATGCACCTGCCCCCCCATGCCACTAGGGCACAAGAGAGGCGGCGGCCTCCATGGGACAATCCCCGAAAAACCACCCCCCAAACCGCCGAGAATGCTGATCTTAAAAACAGGCAGCTGGACTGCCACAACAGTGAGCTGGCGGGCAGCCCCGCTCCACGGAAGGAGAGACCCCCCGCCGGAGCGACTGCTGGGACGTCCGGTGGAAGCAGCGAGGAGGGAGCCGGAACTGGGGAGGGAACCGTGGGATCCGCCGCGGGCTGCTCCGAGGGTCCCGCGGGCTCAACGCCGTTTTCAGCCCCATCCTGAACAGGAACCGTCTCGGCTGGAGCAGGCGGGGACGCTCGGGAACACGCTGTTGCTGCGTCCCTTGGCTCTGAGAGCGGCGGCGGGCACGGCACGGGCACCAGCGGAGCCTGGAGAAGCGGCGGAGCGTCGCCGTTGCTTAGCAACAGGTCAATCGCCGAAGGTGTTGTCTCTTCCGCCTTCTCCGACACAGGCGCTGGCAGGGGCGGGGATGCCGGTGAAACCGCGGGCGGGATCTCCTGGAGTGACAGCTCTGGCAGGGGCGTGGAGGAAGCCTCAGAGACCGGTGCCGCCCCCATGTCTGAAGGCGGAGTCTGAGAGGCCGGCGCTGGCTTGAGCGGCCACTCCCATCCTCCCGGAGAGAGAGAAGGGGGGGAAGGAGACGACTCCATCTGAGCATGCTCCGGAGCAAGAGTGAAAAAAACTCCTTCGCGCCGCGAAGTTTCAGCCCCCCCCGCCGCGAAGCAGGGGGGGGAAAAAAGCCCAAAAACATCACCCACGGGGTCTTCTGCCAAAGGTGGTGGAAACGGAGCTTGGCCATAACAATTAGAGATCCATTGAAAACAAGCTGCTCTGCGTTTCAGGACTGGGAAAAGCTTTATAAATGCTGGGTAGATAGAAGGCAGGACACGTCCCTTGTTCCACACGAACTGGAAAATGGAGTCCATGCACTCCCAGACAAAAGCATCTAAAGCATACAGAACTTCAGTAAAGAACCCAAAAAGCTTTGCCCATCGAAAGAATTCATAGATATCTGGTTTTGACAAAAGGAAACCGTCTTCCCTGCACCAATGTTCCCAGAGGGCCATGATTTTTTCCTCTGAAGGAGTAAAATGAACCACGTACTTCAAAGGGAATCTCCCCCATACAAACAGCCATAATTTTCTTACGGCTGAACCCTCAGGGATAGAAAAATGAACAGTACCTTTTGAAAGAGTCCAGCTTGCTCTGGCCAGCTCTGCAGGTATGCTGCTCTCGTCTACCATGTTTCCTGAAGGTTTTTCAGAAGAAGGTGGTTCTCTTGTGGTCAGCCTTGGCTGTGAACTCTGTCCATATCAGGATCTTCAGTTCTTCAGCTCCTGGCTTGAATCCACTTTCTGTGGTCACTTCAAAGCAACCATCAAATGCCACACATACAGGATTTTTACCCAGTGCAGCAATTTGCTCCTCTGGTCTTATCAGATTAATTTTTGCTCTGACACGAGGGGTCACCAGATGTTACAGCGACCTGAGTGGGTGCTGCTGGTGATAGAGAGACGGTGACTCTTGTATCTTGATCAGAAGGCTTATTTATTAAGATATGATATATAATACATTATGACTATACTAAATAGAACATAGAGAGAGGTTTGCAGAGCTGCTAGCTAAGCTAAGAATAGATAGAAAAGAATCCCAAACAAAGTTGTGTCCAGGGACTCAGTCCCCTCACTTGCCCTGGTGATTGGCCCTTAATTATAAACATAGGAAATGAGCCAATCAAGGTGTCCCTGTTGCATTCCACAGCAGCTGATAATAATTGTTTACCTTCTCTTCGGGGGCCTCTGGCCTCCCGAAGACGCAGAAATCCAAAAGAAAGGATTTCTGTGGAGAAATGTCTGCGACAGGCCTTGGCCTCTGGTGGATGTCCCTGCAACACTGGGGTTGGGTTCCTTCCTTGGGAAAGAAGGAAGATCCCTGGGACACTGTGGGGACCGCATGGAACCAAGGGGATCCTTGTGGCACCACTGCAGCCCATGGAACCAAGGGGCCGTGGTGACACAGAAAGGCTCGATGGACCCAGAGACCATGATGACTCTGTGGGGCCTGATGGAACCATGGAGACCACTGTGACCCTTCAGGGCCTCGTGTCACCAAGGGGGCATTATGACACCTCAGGTCCTCGTGGAAGCAAGGGACCACTGGGACACTGTGGGGCCCCATGGAACCAAGGGAACAGGGAGCAGGTCTGGCTGCGAGTACTGAGCCCAGCTGGGGTCACGGAACCATCTGCAGGCCCCGGGTGAGATATGAACTCTTTCAGTGCTTCCATCCTCCCTCGAGTGAGAGAAAAGGACAAAGTGCAGGCACATAGAGGAGCAACATGAAGATACCGAGGTCAGTGAAGAGGAAGTTGAGTCCCAGATGGGAGGGATGAGGAGATGTCCTGATCTTGGGGCTGAAATCCTCTTGTAAAGCCATGGAGAAGGATGTAACTAATACATCAGACTCTCTTTTTCCCTGTATCACATTGAAAAGTATGGGGACATGACTTGTTCAGCAAAGGCCTCCATGCTAAAGTAGCAAATGTCAAAGTAGCTGTGATCCCATGAGAAGTTTGAACATGGAAAAAAAGAAGTGTGATGAGGTCCTGTGGCTTCACAGGGAGAAGAAAAAGATGTACTCAGAGATGAAGATGATTTCAGAAATAGATGAGGAGAACCTTTGCTCTTACACAGCTCATCTTTTAACTAATACCCCATAAGTTGACATGGCCCACAAACACAACTGTAAAAGAGCTTTGAACAACTGGGAGGGATGTCACAATTGCAGATTTTTCTGGGCAGTTGCTATTCATGGAAATTGAGAGCCACAACAGAAGTGTCTCTTCTGGAAGAGTCTCCATAGCATGAAAGAGAGACTCCTCTCCCTAAGAGAACTCAAGAAAGACTATTCTAGTTGGGGTAAACTGACTGAAAATTCTAGGTTTGTCTTTATATTGTCAGTAAGAAAGAAAAGGTTGTAGGGAGACGAGAAGTTTTCTGAAAGTTTTGTTCTTATTACTCTTTCTTTTAGTTGCTATTAATGAACTTTTCCTTATACCCTCTTAAAATTTTGAGCCTGCTTTGCCGTTCTCCTAATCTTATCACACAGGAGGAAATGAGTATATTCTAGTGAGTGCACTGGTAATTAGCCAACACTGAAGCCACCACAATAATTGCTGCATTTTCCAAGAAATTTCAAATAGGTGAACGAAAACCACTACAGAAATATTTCTGATGAACTGCACTAGAGCAGAGGGAAATCAAGGCAGAGCCATGGTTTGTCAGGACTTGTATGATCCTAATAACCCCTATGGTGCATTTGGAGCTGAGCCCTAGAATCTTAGGGCCTGAGAGGAGATTGCATAAACCTTTCCAGGAGTCAAACTCAGAAAAAAACCCCAAAGTGTCTCAAATCATGGATGTGTCCCACTGAGGTCCATCTGCTACACAAGCTCCTCATGGACTCCTTGGAGGAGAGATTTGGAGGCCAGGATGGCACAAAAACTTCTCAGAGATTCAGTGTGGAAAGGAAAATCCAAAGTACTTTATAAACCTTGAGTATCTTAAAGTATTAATGAGCTCCACTGAGTGTCAGTACAAAGCTCTCAAGGGACTCGTTAAAGCAGATAATTGGGGCCATGATTGCACAAACCTCTCACAGAGTCTCTATCTAAAGGGAAACACCAAGTACCTTAAAATAATTGAAGTACCCTGAAGCATTAATCAGCCCACAAAGTGTAGTTACTGACAAAGCCTCTCCAGGGACTAATTACAGCAGATAATTGGAGGCCATGATTGCACAAAGCTCTCGGAGACTCGAAGGCAAAAGCCAAACTCAAAGTCCTTTGAAAAACTCTGTGAGCATGAAGGAGCCCCCGGGGCCATTCCTGAGCAAGGCTCCCCAGGGACTCCTTCCAGCAGATCCTTGAGGCCACTGGGATGTGGGCAAGGGGGGGATGCTGAGGGCAGGACAAGGGGCTGACAGTGCCCAGCCTGGCTGGGGCTTTGCCAGGAGCCCCCAGGGCCTCAGGACAAGGTGCCTCCTTATAGCCCTTGGTGGCACAGACCCTGCTGTGCCCCAGGGCACCAAGACTTTGCTTCTCTTTGTCCCCACCTGTCATCACTGCCTCCAGTTCTGTGCTCTGCCTGGGGCCTGGGGACACTTTCTCAGTCGTGTCTCTCAGTGGGACCCATTAAATGTCCAAGAGACTTTGGAGTTTGAATTCTGACTTGGAGTTCTGGAGAGGTTTCTTCAGCTCCCTCTCAGGAACTGATGTTCAGGGCCTGAGCACAAAGCCCCAGAGGCTCATTAATGTCCTTGTGCTGTGTCTGTGCTGCTGAGCTGGACTGGGCTCGTGGCACAGAGTCAGCTCCTGGTAACCAAGAGGAGCTTCAAAAGCACATTTCTCTCGATGAGCAGCTTTTCTCCAGCCCAACAGGGCAGGGGCACTGCCTGAAGCCACCCTGGGCACAGCACAGAGGCACAGAGAGCTTCAATCAGTCAGGGCTGGGAAGGTGCTGAGAAGTGCCTGGGGCAGAATCACTGCTAGCCCTTGGCACAGGAACCTCTGGCTGCAGGACAATGCAGCTGCAGCTCCTGGAGTGATCTCCTAAAGCTGGAACATCCCAATGCCTACAGACTCTGTGAGTACAACTCTGGGTATTTCTGGTGCAGGGGAGGTGAAATGCTCGTGAAGCTCTGTAAAGCTGAGGGGGTCTGATCAGGCATAGAATATTTCAGAGACAGGGATTGCGACAAAAATTAGGAAATTTCTTAAGATTTTTCACTCCGTTTCCTACTATAGTAGAATGGCAGGGAGGGGGGCTAAATATTAAAGTTTGCCTAATAATTTGTCTTATTAATTTTGACAAGTTTCTGAGACATCTGAAACTGTTACTTTTAGTGATCAATAGGTTCAGAGGAGGTCCCTAATGTGCTTTCAGCCTTTCTGTCCATGGACAGCACCAGCATCACCTTTGCTGGAGCCATCAGGCTCAGTCTGAGCTGTCCTTTCTCCAAGCTGCAAACAGAACCTGCTCCCAGCAAGTGCCCTGCAAACAGGCAGGATTCTGTCAGGCCAAGGAGAGTGCACAGATATTTGCGGTCTTGTGAGTGGTGGCAGGGAGAGATCGGGCACAGGGAAACACCTGCAGGAAGAAAATCTCCAGGAAGCAGAGAGAAGATCAGGCAAGGAGAGAAAACAATACCCAGAGATGCTGTGGCAGGGAGAGTTTAGAGATGTCCACAGGATCTCCTCCAGTGCAGCCCCTCCCTCTGAACAAGTCCCCTCCCTCCTGTGCCCCAGCCAAGCCTCTGCTCTCAGGGCCGGGGCTCCAAGGCGTGCAGCCCCTCCTGTGCAGGCAGAGCTGCAGCAGAGCCGTGGGGCAGCTCTGCAGCCCCGGGCCCAGTTCCCTCTGCAGAGCACAGGGCTGGGAGCAGCTGCCCGGCCCTGGGGGTTCTGGCAGGGGGCACAGCTGGCTCAGGGTGACGCTGTCCCCAGTGCCCGGCTCTGGGCAATGCTGTCAGTGCAGCCAGGGAAGGAGCTGCATCTTCCTCCATCCAATGCCATCATAAGGACACTTGGAAGTGTCCCTGAGATTTCCGTCCAAGCTGGGAGCTCCAATCCAGGGCGCAAACCTGTCTTGGAGCATTCCTGAGTTACAAGATTGATGGGGAAATGCAGAGGTGTTGTGACACTGAAAATGCTGCTGGGTTGGTGAAATGAGCAAAGCGAGTCCTTGGCCACAAATGTGGAGCTGGGCTGTGGTGGATCCATCTGCTCTCAGCAGTACCTAAGGCATTTTTGGGAAAATTATGGGAAGTTGATCACCCACCACCTGCTAAAGTTTAGACCCCTGAGAAAATCTGAACAGATCAGAATGACAGACCACCTCCCCTTAGTCTTCACTCATCACATTGTCTCAGAGAAATCACTCTATTCTCCCTGGGGGCAGCAAAAATGATTTATGATTTATGGTTTATGATATCCAAGAATAGCAGGACAGACATGGAGGGAGCTTAAAAAGAAAACTGCAGAACTCTTGAACACAAAAGGACGTCTATGTCAGTTACAGGGGACAGTGTATGGGAAATTCCTTTGTTTTTGCTTACGGGTGTCTCCTCTGTCTCTACACTGTGTTTTTCTCCATGAACAGGTCCCCATCCCAAGGATCAGCAAATGTCCAACAGCAGCTCCATCAGACAATTCTTCCTGCTGGCATTGGCAGACACGCGGCAGCTGCAGCTCCTGCACTTCTGCCTCTTGCTGGGCATCTCCCTGGCTGCCCTCCTGGGCAACGGCCTCATCATCAGCGCCGTAGCCTGCGGCCACCACCTGCACACACCCATGTTCTTCTTCCTGCTCAACCTGGCCCACATTGACCTGGGCTCCATCTGCACCACTGTCCCCAAAGCCATGCACAATTCCCTCTGGCACACCAGCACCATCTCCTACTCAGGATGTGCTGCACAGCTCTTTTTATTTCTGTTCTTCATCTCAGCAGAGCTTTATCTCCTGACTGTCATGTGCTATGACCGCTACGTGTCCATCTGCAAACCCCTGCACTACGGGACCCTCCTGGGCAGCAGAGCTTGTGCCCACATGGCAGCAGCTGCCTGGGCCAGTGCCTTTCTCAATGCTCTCATGCACACAGCCAATACATTTTCCCTGCCCCTGTGCAATGGCAATGCCATGGGCCAGTTCTTCTGTGATGTGCCCCCAATCCTCAAACTCTCCTGCTCACACACCAACGCCCTAAGAAAGCTGGGACTCATTGCTGTTAGTACCTCTTTAGCATTTGGCTGTTTTGTGTTCTTTGTTTTCTCCTATGTGCAGATCTTCAGGGCTGTGCTGAGGATCCCCTCTGAGCAGGGATGGCACAAAGCTTTTTCCACCTGCCTCCCTCACGTGGCTGTGCTCTCCCTGTTTGTCAGCACTGCCTTTTTTGCCTACCTGAAGCCCCCCTCCATCTCCTCCCGATCCCTGGATCTGGCCCTGTCAGTTCTGTACTCGGTAGTGCCTCCAGCCCTGAACCCCCTCATCTACAGCCTTAGGAACCAGGAGCGGAAGACTGCAGTGTGGAGACTGATGAATTGATGTTTTCAGAAACATTAAACTGCTGGAAAATTTCTGCAAATCACTTGCAATAAAAGTCATCTCTGATACTACTTGGGTTTGGTGGCTTATTTGTTTTTCACTTTTTATTTCTTTTAGTTTTTTATAATTGCAACAAAGAAGGTCATTGTTTGTGCCATTTTTCATTTTGCTTCTCTCCACCTTCACTGTGGCTGCAGGCTGTGCCAATGAGGAGCTGGGCTCTCAGAAGCATTAGACAGAATAAAGGATCTCCCAGAAAAGTTTTCAGCACAGATGCCCCTTTTGTTTCCTTCTCTGGAGCTGCAGCAGCAATGTCTGTGTGCAGAGCTGGGGGCCGATCAGGGCTGGCACAGCAGATGTGCCCAGCAGCAGCAGCACTTGGTGTTGCCAGTGCTGCTGCATGGCCCTGCCCTGCTGCCCTGGTGGCCCTGGTGTTGCTGCAGGGCCTGAGTGCTCTCGGGGCCTGGCACAGCCCTGTGGGTGGCAGTGCCGGGGCTGCAGCAGGGACAGGCCATGGGCACTGCTGGGGCAGCGCTGACGCCTCAGGCCACGGCCTGGGGGCTCCAGGCTCCTTGCCCAGGCTCTCTCAAGAACACAGCCAGGCCAATGCTCAGTCCAGAAAACCCCCGTGAGCAGCCCCAGGCTGGCCGTGGGCAGGCTGGGAGCAAACAGCATGGCTGGGGCTCTGCAAGGGCCCTGGGGCAGACGGGAAGGAGCAGCAGAGCAGGGGCTGATCCATCCCCAGTGCACTGCACAGCCCAGTGCAGTGTCCCAGAGTGTCCTGATGGAGCTGCCAACAACATCCCCCCTCTGCAACCCTGGCCTCTGCCCCAGCTCACACAGGTGCCCCATCCTTGCAGGCACAGACACGGCAGCACTGGCTCAGCAGCCCCTGTTTGCATTGCACACAGCAGGGGGAGCACCCCCATGCTGTTGGTGTGGGGACATGAACCTGAGGGAGCACAAATGCCATCAGCCCCTGGAGCCAGCAAGGGCTGGGGGACACCAAGGAAACCACTCAGCTTTGTCCTGGCCTCTGCAGTCAGCCAGAAAGTTTGTTCCCATCAGCTGGGAGTTTCCTGTCCCACTGCAGATGCTGTTGCTCAGAGCCAGGGCTGCCTGGCAGCCACCCCCAAACTGCCCTGAGCATTTCCTTGGCTTCACCTTTGCTTTCGTTCTTTTTTCTGGCCCAGACTTCTTCCTCTCCCATCCCTGTCCCCTCCCCTGAAAACAGCCCATCCCTGTTTGCCCTTTCCTCTTTGGCCCCACTCCCTATTGCAGTTCCTGACTTGGCACTATGGGAACGTCCCTTGGGCAGCAGGATCATCCTACAAGTGCTGCAGGAATTGTCTGCAGGCTCCTGCAGTGCCTGGTGCTGCTCCCTTGCCAGCGGCACCGCAGGCCAGGGGGGCACATCTGGGCTGCTGTGTCTGGCTCTGGGGCTCCCTGTTCTGGGCAATGAGGAGGAGCTGCAGAGGCTCTGCAGGACTGACAGGATGGGCTTTGGGGCTGGCAGGAGAAGCTTAGGGACCTGGGCTGCTGGAGCTTCTGAAGAGGAGGCCCAGGGCTCCTCCTGCAACTGCTCCAAGGGTGGTTCCAAAGAATCCCAGAATCAGCAAGGTTGGAAAAGACCCTGGAGGTCATCAAGTCCAACCTGTGCCCTGACACTGCTTTATCTCCCTGACCTCCTCTTCTCCAGGATAAACAACCCCAGCTCCCTCAGCCACTCCTCACAGGACTTGTGTTCCAGACCCCTCACCAGCCTTGTTGGCCTTCTCTAGACACACTCCAGCCCCTCCATGTCCTTCCTAATTAGGGGGGCCCAGAACTGACACAGCACTCAAGGTGTGGCCTCACCACTGCCAAGAGCAGAGGAAGAATCCCTGCCCTGCTCCTGCTGGCCACACCATTCCTGATCCAGGCCAGGAGCCATTGGCCTTCTTGCCTACCTGGGCACACTGCTGGCTCATGTCCAGCCTGTTGTCCATCAGTCCCTGCAGGTCCCTTTCTGCCTGGCTGCTGTCCAGCCACTCTGTCCCCCGCCTGTAGCACTGCAGGGGTTGTTGTGGCCAAAGTTCAAGATCCGGCACTTGGACTTGTTCAGCCTCACCTTGTTGGATTTGGGCCCTGGATCCGGCCTGTCCAGGGCCCTCTGCAGAGCCCTCCTTCCCTCCAGCAGATCCACACTCACACCCAGCTTGGTGTCATCTGCAAATTTGCTGATGCTGGACTCAGTCCCATCATGCAGATCATCAGTGGAGATATTGAAATCCACACTGGCTGGCTCTGATCCCTCGGCCATCCTGTGGGTGCCCTGTGATGGCACTCAAGGTGATCTGTACCATAACCTTGCCAGGCACCCAGGTCAGGCTGACAGGCCTGGAGTTCCCCAGCTCCTCCTTCCAGCCCTTCTTGGCGATGGGCTCACACTGGCACCTCCAGTCTTCTGGGCCCTCCCTGCTGAGCCAGCTCTGATGGTAAATGATGGAGAGCAGCTTGGGGAGCTCATCCACAGGTCCCTCATCCCCTTGGGATGGATCCCATCTAGTCCCAGAGACACCTGTGAGCATCTGAGGGGCTCAGCAGGTCCCCAGCTGCTTCCTCCTGAAATACAGGGGCCTGTTCTGCTCCCTGTGCCTATCCACCAGCTCAGGAGAACACTTGTCCCAAGGGTGTCGACGGAAGGGAACCAGGACATCAGTTTGATCATCACAGGCTCAATTTTATTGATCAGTACGGCGGGTTAAATACAGTTAATAATGAGCTTCATACATATTGCAAAAGTTGAGCTCAGGATTGGTCAGCTTGCATATCAGCACCTACGCCTACTTCTACATTCCTATGGTTCTACTTTTGATACTTTCTACATATTCTTAGGATATATTCAGGACTAATCTCAACTCCCTATCCTCATGTTGCAGCAAGGTCACTGCTGACTCTTCCTTTCAGCTTGCTGACTGCTGACTTTTCTCCTTCAACTTAACCAGTGGCATTATATCAGTGTGGCCTTTCTCAGCTAACCAATTATTAATAATGCTCTCCACACAAGGGCAACTTGACTTGTTTTTGGAAATTGAGGCACAGAAGGGGTTAAGTGCCTCAGCCTTTCCCTCATATTTGGTAACCATATCTCCCCCAATAATGAATGGAGATTGTCCTTGTACCTCATTTTGCCATTAAGGTATTTATAGAAAAATTTTTATTCTCCTCCCGAGAAATGTCCTGGGTAAGCCTTAAGCTTTCACCTCTCTAACTTTGTTTCTGCATGACCTAACAACATCCTCACACATTTCCTGAGTTACCTGCCTCTCTGTCCAAAGGTGATGCACCTTCCTTTTTTTCCCCAAGTTCCTGTAAAAGGCCCATCACGGACACAACGTCACCTTTTGGGCTGAAGTATGCCTCAGAGGAGGACAATACAAGAGTCTATAAATTAAAAGAAAGAAAGCAAGCTAGGAAAGTAAAAGAAGAAGAAGAGGCTGGGAAGGCTAACAAAAACTGGGACCCCCTTGACAACCTACCTCCTCCTACCCTTGCAGTACCTCAAATACTTCCTCCAATTCCTCTTGCTGTGGACCCAATTCCTCCTCCTCTCCCAGCTGTCATTCCTTCACCACCTGCTAACCCAGTTATACCTCTACCACCTTCCCCTCAACCCTTTGCTTACTCTCCTTAACCTTCATTACTGTTCCCTTACCTCTGCCATCTCATGCACCCCTTATTCACCAGCAAGTTCCTGCTCTGCCTCCCCCAGCACATATGAGAAGCCAAACAACATCTCAGAATCTCATGCCCAAGAGTGCAATTAACCAGTCAGCCTCCACAGCTGATGTTTTACCACTCAGACCAAAGTGGCTGAAGTGGAAAAATTGTTCCCCCTCAGAGAAGTTCCCATGGGTGGGTTGGCCAGTGAGATTGGATTTGTAAACACTCCTTTGACTGCGTCCGAAGTTGGAAACTTTAAGAAAGAATTGGGAAATTTAGTGGAAGACCCAGTAGGAATAGCAAATCAAATTGATCGATTTTTAGCCCCTAATATTTAGACATGAGGAGAATTGTACATCTTAAACATCCTATTTTCCCCAGAAGAGACTCGAATAATAAGAACTACAGGAATGAAAATTTGTAAGCGAGAAAACCAACCCGGGCCCCAAGGTAACAAAAAATGGCTTTAGTGGAGCCTGACTGGGACCCTAATCAAGAAGAGGGGAGAAGGAACATGAGAGATCACAGGTCCCTGATGACCAGAGGGATAAAAGAATCAGTCCCTAGAGGGAGTAATACCAGGTTAGCGTTTGACGGCACCCAGGAAAAAGACGAGAGCCCAGCAACATGGCTTAATAGGCTAAAGCAAAACTTCCAGATTTACTCTGGTGTTGACCCAGATAGCCCAGAAGGCCAAGTCCTTCTCAAGGTACAATTTATAAGTAAATCCTGGTGTGCTATCAGATGAAAGTTAGAAAGAATAGAGGTCTGGCAGGAAAAAAGTATAATGAACTGCTGTGAGAAGCCATAAGAGTATATCTGAGAAGAGAAGAAAAAAAGACAAAAACAAAAGCTAAAATTATGGTAGCCATAGCCAGAGAAAGTGTGGGAGCCAACAAGGACGGGCCAGTAGAACCACTTAGAAGAGACAAAGGTTTCATTAGACCAAAAGGGACTAGGGCTCTACCCAGTGACAAATATTGTTATTACTGTGGAGAGAAAGGACACCTAAAGAGAAATTGTAAGAAACGCCAATTAGATGAAGCCATAGCCTGGGAGCAAGTAGCTCTAGAGAACATCTTAAGAAGAAACGAGAAGTATGCAGAATAGGGGTGTCAAGGGTTCTATGCCCTGGGGAATTTAATGAACCATCCAGAAGAGCCCTTTGTAAATTTTGAGATTGGTCCCCAGAATGATGAATTTGAAGTTTTAGTTGATACCAGAGCAGTCAAGTCATGTGTGACTAAAATACCAACAGGAATCACAGTCGGTAAAAAGGTCTGCAAAGTACAAGAGGACAAAGGAGAATCATTGGAGGCCCAGATTATAGAAGATGTAGAAATTAGAGGAAATTCAAGAAAGTGTTGAGCTAATTTCATTTATATCCCCAAGTTAGGTTGTTATTTATTAGGACATGATTTACAAATCAAATTGAGAACTGGAGTAATCCCAAAAGAAGGGAAAATGGTAGTACAAATAATGGTCTTAATAAAGGGAGACATAGATCAATCAAAACACATGGATGGGGGAGGGAAAAATTGGTTGTTTGAATATGCCACGAATAAAAGCAGAGACACAGAAAGACATCTCCCCCATTCGGGTAAGGCAGTATCCAATTTCCCCAGAGGGAAAGAAAGGACTAGCCCCAGTAACTGACCAGCTATCAAAGGAAGGATTTTAGAACCATGCATGTCTCCACATAATACTCCCATACTAGCAGTGAGAAAAGCTGATGGAAGGTATCAATTACTACAAGATTCAAGAGAAGTTAAAAGAACGGTTGCGAGGCACCCAGTAGTACAAAACCCGTAAACCCTTTTAAGCCAAGTACCTGAGGGGCATGCATGGTTGTCAGTCATGGATTTAAAAGATGTCTTCTGGGTGTGTCCCCTGGCTGAAGAGTGCCAGAACTGGTTTGCCTTTGAATGGGAGGACATTGAAATGAAAAGAAAACAGCAACGAAGGTGGACAGGTCTTCCCCAGGGGTTTACAGAATCCCCCAATCTCTTTGGCAAGTTCTAGAAGAACTCCTAGAACAGTTTAAACCTGAGAATGGAGTACATATTTTACAATATGTTGATGATTTATTTGTATCGGGGGACAACAAGACAAAGTTAGAAGTTCCAGCGTACTAGCATCTAAATTTCTTAGGGGAAAAAGGCCTAAAAGTATCACAAAAGAATCTGCAATTTGTGGAACAAGAAGTAACATATCTAGGACATATAATCACCCAAGGGTATAACAGGTGAAGCCCCAAGAGAATTTTGGGAATTCTGTCCATCCCTGCCCCAAAGACCAAAAGAGATGTTAGAAAATTACTAGGTTTGTTTGGGTATTGCAGATTATGGCTTGATCGGTATAATAAGAGTGTTAAATTTCCTTATGGCAAATTGAAAAACTCAGAGCCTGTAACCTGGACCTCAAATGACGAGGAACAGCTTCAGAATCTGAAACTTAAATTGTCCTCTGCCCCTGTACTAAACCTATCAGACTTTAAAAAGATCTTTGACCTATTGGTAAACGTGGAAGAGGGGATAGCTTGTGGAGTCCTTACACGGGATAGGGGAGGATGCAGGAAGCGGTCGCATCTCTCTCCAAGTTACCAGATCCAGTAGCCAGAGGGTGGCCAGCCTGTGTGCAAGTGATAGAGGCAACAGCCACCCCAATAGAAGACACGCAGAAACTAACCTGAAAGGGGAAGATCCGGGTTCATACCCCACATGATGTAAAAGCTATTTTAAGTCACAAGGCCCCTCAGGGGCTAACCAACTCCCAAATACTAAACCATGAAATAATACTAATAACTACCAAGGGCCTCGAATTAGCCACTTCAAAATGTTTAAATCCAGCCCAGTTCCTCATGGGAGAGCTGTAAACAGACCTGGATCATGATTGTTTACAAATTATTGAAATGCAAACTAAAGTGAGAGAAGATTTAGAAGATTTAGAAGATGGGTCCCTCCCATATAGGAGAATTTTATTTACAGATGGATCATCATGAACTCTGGCCAGTAAACAGGTCTCAGGGTATGCAACCATAGATGGGCAAAACATGCAAGCTGAGGAAAAAGGAAAGCTACCCTCAAATTGGTGTGTCCACTGCTGTGAAATCTATTCCCTGAAGACAGGGCTAGATTTACTAGAAAAAGATAAAGGAACAATCTATACCGACTCGAGTAAGCTTTCGGAATTGTCCATACATTTGGAAAAATATGGGAAGAACAGGGGTACCTAAATTCTAAAGGCAAAAATTTAATACATTAAGAGCTAGGAAAATTAGTACTAGAGTTCCTAAGGAAACCAATAGAGATAGCCAAAGTTCACATAGAAGGACATCAAAAAGGGGACACCCTTGAAATAAAGGGAAATCATTTAGCTGATCAAGTAGTGAAAGAAGTAGCTTTGGAACAGGAAAGTCCAGTTAAAATTCTTAAGATAGAGGGAACACCTAGTAGAGAAAGAAAAGAGGAAAGACCCATCTTTGACAAGAACGAATTAGAAGAATTAGAAAAGATGAGAGGACAGCAAAAAGAGAATGGAGAATGTTGGACCCCTGATGGATGGCAAATTTTAAATAAAGCTCCAGCCCGAAAGGTGATGACAGAGTTACACGAGTTGACCCATTGGGGAATACAAGGCTTATGTGACCCCTTTCCAAGGGATCATATGTGCATGGGAGTACGTAACATAGCAAAGGCAGTTGCCAAGGGATGTTTAACTTGCCAACAAATTAATCAGAAATTAATGAGAAGAGTACTGTCTGATCTGGGGGAAGAGAGTTGGCCTTGCGGCCGTTCCAAAGCGTGCGGGTAGACATCACAGAAATGTCCCCTGTCCAGGGACACAGACACTTATTAGTGACCATGGATCACCTCACCCATTGGGTAGAGGCATTCCTGACCAAAACAGAGACAGCCCAAGCAGCCACAAAAGCAATCCTTGAAAACATCATTCCCTGATATGGGTTGATAAATAATGTTGATTCTGACCGAGGTCCACATTTTGCTGCCCAAGTCTTACAACAAGTTGTTGAAGCCCTGGGAATGAAATGGAGGTTGCACAGCCCATTGGCATCCCTGGAGCTCCAGAGGAGCAGAAAGAATGAATAAAACCATCAAAAACACGTTAACTACATTAGTTACAGAAAGCCAGATGAATTGGCTTAAATGTCTACCCTTAGCACTGTTACAAATTAGAACAAGGCCTCGAACAGGTATAAGAGTCTCACCTTATGAAATGATGTTTGGACTCCCCTTCTTGACAACCCCGTATAGCACGGGAATCTATCCAGAAGGAGAGACAGCCACCCAAAAATAGGTAAAGGCCATAGGAAGGAGATTCAAAGATCTTAGGAAAAAGGTCCTTCAAACCTCTCCCTTAGACACTAAGGGACATAACATCAATCCAGGAGACAGGGTGTTAGTTAAATCATGGAACTCTGCACCTTTAACCTCTAAGTTTGAAGGCCCTTTTCAGGTCCTACTCACCACCAATACAGCCATACGACCCAAGAGAAGGGGTGGACACATATAACCCAGATTAAAGGACCTGCACCACCTCCCACTGAAGAGTCAAAACCAACCACATCCCCTACTAAGTCTTCTAATGAATGGATTGTGACTAATCACTCAGACAATCTAAAGCTAACCCTCCAGTGGAGACCTAAAGACTATTGGAGACTGTCTATAGTCAAAAACTTGTTAAGAACTGTTTAAATAATCAAAACTTGTTAAGAACTGTTAAAAATTGCAGTTAATGATATTTATTTTTTACTTTTGAGTTTGAAAAGTTGATACTTTCCTGTTGCATGTATTATTAGTTAGTGTTTATTAATGAATGTACAGTTTTTAGTTTGTGTTGGAGCCTTTGTTTGTTTTGGTGTATATTGTGATTTTGTAGGATTAGGCATAAGAGTAAATACCTTGTTATTTGGTTGGAGTATTTATTCTATCATTTTGGATACCGATAATTCTTAAAGTCATGTGACCATTGAGTTCAAGGTTTTTCGGTCATGTTTTTGGGTGAAAAAGTTTAAATACCCCAATTAACTCCAATCTTAGTGTACAAAGCAATCTCCTATAAAACATCCCTCAGGACAAAAATAAATTACTAAAGAAAAGTCAAATGTGTTGACACTGAGAGAATAAAAACTCTGTACTAAAACCAACGAGCTCTTCTGTAGGAGAAAAGCATAACCAGGAGGCAAGGCTGGGTGAGTCTACAGTCCGCCTAAAAACAGCCACTCCAATCACTGGGTGCAGCTCAGTAGTTGTAGAGTTTAGGGGAATGCCTCATACCAGACTCCTGGGAATGCTCTTACTGATCTTACTGGTTAACATCATGCTGGGAAGTCAGAAGAGCCCATGCCCATGTGCTAAATGTTACTACCTCCTTTACAGAGGGGAAGAAACCAGATCTTTTTTACGAGTACATACAAATTTAAACTTAAACAGTGCCAACCTTCCTCTTTTAGCAACCTGTCTAGGGGAAGGGAAGACTTACTGGATTTCACAAAATACAGCCACTTACCAGCAAGGACTGCCTGGGGAGTGTCCTATAGCAGATGCTTGGCTTTGCTTTGAACGTAAGTCCAATCAAAAAGGCACAGCAGACTTAATAAAAGAGAAAGAAGTAACAACATCAGTAAATGAGAAAGAAGACCTAGAAACATCTCGTGGGAAAAACTTGTTCATAGATTTAGTGGAAAAGATCAGTAAAGAGTTAAATGTTACTAATTGCTGGATCTGTGGAAATACACAAATGGCCAAAGTCTGGCCTTGGGAAGGGATCAGCTTAAGACCAATAGAAATCTTAAAATGGACACAAACAAGACAAAAAGTACCAGCTATTGGACAAATAGGAACAGAATGCTGGGAATTAAAGCCTAAAATAATTGGAGAAGAGCAGTGTATATCAAAGAAAGGAAAAATGTATAAATTTATAAAACCCCAGTGAGAAATATCCTGTAAGAGATATTTAAAAATAAAACATCCAGTAGCTGGGCAGGTCCCTAGAGAACCCAATAAATACTGGAAATATTATTAATTATTTATATACTGGAAGTATTATTTATTATTTATATACTGGAAGTAGTATTTACTAAATTAGAATTAATAAAATTATTCATTTATTAGAATATTATTTATTAAATAATAAGTAATATTACCTTAATAAAACAAAAATTATTTTAATAGTAAAAAATAAAAATATACTATTAATAATTAATATCTTATATAATTTATAGTATATATATTACTTAATATTATATTACCGTACATTATTATAATATTATAATATATATTATTGTAATCTTGAAATAATAATTAATAGTATAAAATTAAAATATATAATTATTAATAATGAATATAATATATATTATATGCTATATAATATTATATAGTGTAATATATATAATAAATACATAATAAATAATAAAAAACATATAATAAAAAATATCTAATATCTAATATCTAATAAAAATATAAAATATAAAATATAAAATATAAAATATATAATATATAATATATAATATATAATATATAATATACATAATGTATTATATATTATGTATTATATATTATATGTTATGTATTATTTATTATAAATTATGTATTATGTTAATATAATATATTATATATTATATAATATATAGTAATAAAATAGTATACATTATATTGTAATTTAATATACATATTATGTTATTATTTTCTTTTTTTTTTTTTTTTTTTTTTTTAATAATAGATACTGAAAATCCATTGGGAAGAAAGAAACGGTGTGTCCCTACCAAGAAAGAAAAGGAATAAATCAAGGAATAAATCAAGGAACAAATCAAGGAATAAATCAAGGAATAAACCCATTCTGGGAAGTGAGAGAAATATCCAAATACTGGGAATTTCCAATGACTCTCAGTGATGCTTCTTGGAAAGCTCCAGAAAACCTGGTTTGGATATGTGGGAATGTGGCTTACACTGAATTACCCGGGGAGTGGAGCAGCACTTGCATTATTGGAATTATTAAACCGTCATTTTTCTTACTCCCAAAAGAGTCTGGATCGAACCCAGGGATCCCAGTATATGATGATTTGAACAAATCTAGCTGACCAAAAAGAAACTTACTTGAAATTGGAGGAACACAGACACAGAAAAACACAGTATGGACCCCCTAGGAAATAATTTGCACTTATGGACCGGTGTGGAGAGTATTATTAATAATTGGTTAGCTGAGAAAGGCCACACTGATATAATGCCACTGGTTAAGCTGAAGGAGAAAAGTCAGCAGTCAGCAAGCTGAAAGGAAGAGTCAGCAGTGACCTTGCTGCAACATGAGGATAGGGAGTTGAGATTAGTCCTGAATATATCCTAAGAATATGTAGAAAGTATCAAAAGTAGAACCATAGGAATGTAGAAGTAGGCGTAGGTGCTGATATGTAAGCTGACCAATCCTGAGCTCAACTTTTGCAATATGTATGAAGCTCATTATTAACTGTATTTAACCCGCCGTACTGATCAATAAAATTGAGCCTGTGATGATCAAATTGATGTCCTGGTTCCCTTCTGCCAACAAATGGTGGAGAATGCGGGCATAACCGAATCTCTGCCCTTTTTCTTGGATTAAAAGAAAAAGGGATTACGCCACGGTGGAGGAAGTTGGGTTTGGGTCCTTGCAGCTGGGACGGTGCCGGAATTTGAAGCACCCTTAAGGTTCACAACTGTGACTTAAGCCAATACGTGTCCGCCGGAGCCTGGAGAGCTGCAACAGCGCGCGCTGATTAATAGGTATGGATAGGCAAGCGGCATATGATTTATTTACCGCCTATTTAGAGTGGCGTGGGATAAAAGGGATAGATTTAAAAAAGGAGTTACCAGGGTTATTAGCTTATGGCCATGCTAAGGGTATCTTTTCTAATCCTCATACAGTTCATGAGTTATCAGAGTGGAGAAAGTTTGGGGAAATATTGTGGGATACAGTGCTAGACGATGATAAGTCAGCAAAGAAATTCGGGAAGTTATGGCGGGTGGTGTATAACACGTTACTTCAGCAGGTCTCTGAGAGAAAGGCAGCAGAAAGGGCGACAGAAGCTCATAAGAGGAATATAGGGTATGGTCGTGAGGATGATCCTCTGGCACCTTCTGTAACTAAGGTACTTATGCCTAAGAGTCCCCAGCAAAGTGGTGTGGAGGATTTTTCTATAGGCGCAGTGGAACCGTCTGCACCTTTCCTGTCAGAGGGGGAGGGCGAGTCGGATGGTGGGGGTAAGAGCAAACCAGCTTTGCCTCCACCACCAGCTTCAGGCGGGTCAGATGGTGGGGGTGGGAGCAAGCCAGCTTCGCCTCCGCCGCCAGCTTTGCCTCCGCCGCTTCCCCTCAGTGAGCCGGCTCTGGTTACAGCTTCGGTGGGGGAAGGGCCCATTCCCACCCCCGAGCTGGCTCCAGCGGGGGGGCTGATTGCCCCCCACAGGCCGGCTCCGCTGGAGTCGCCTCCGGTTTCACTGTCAGCTCCAGCGGGGGGGCCCCTGCTTCCCCCGCGCGAGCCAGCCCCTGCTTCACTGCCCCCCCCGCGCAAAAACTGGGTGTCTGCACCGAAGCGCCAGCAGCATAGCACCCTTAAAGAGCCAGATCCCATCCCAGGGGCACAACGTGATCCATGGGGGGAGATGGCTAAACAGAGGAGGGAAGCTTGGGCTGCTTTGGCAAAAGAAGTAATGCAAATGGGGGATGGTGAGGCGGTGGAAATAGCTTCTAGTCTTGCATGTCCAGTCACATACACACCACAGTATGATGCACAGGGGAACCTTACGCATAATATAGCAGAATATACTCCCTTAGATTGGAAGCTGTTAACTCAGCTACGTTCTACGGTTAGTCAGTTTGGAGTAAAAAGTGAACCTGTTAAGCAAATGTTAGATTATCTTTTTAATACTCATGTTTTATGTCCTAATGATTTAAGAGGAATAGTTCGGTTGATATTCACTCAGCATCAGCAGTTATTATTTAACGCCCATTGGCACGCGTTGGTAAATGAATCGGTTGCTGTACAACGAGCCCAGGGAGACCCATTACATGGAGTAACAGTAGAGGAGCTGATGGGCTTAGGGGCATATTTACGTACAGAGGCACAGATGATATCGGGAGCTGATAAACTTAGAGAGTCTATGTGGTTAGTGCGTGCTGCAATAGACATGGTTAAAGAGCCAGAAGGGTTACCGGCTTATATGGGCATTAAACAAGGTAGGGAAGAATCATTTGGAAATTTTATCGATAGAACAGCTACTGCTATAGATCGGGCTGGTGTTGCAGGGCGCTATTGAAGCAGTGTGTTTTGCAAAATAGCAATCCAGCAACCCAAAGAGTGTTAGCTACTTTAGGGGCAAATTGGACTATTGAGGAAGCATTAGAGCGAATGGCATTAATGCCAACAGCTTCACAGGCATTTATAGCAGAAGCCTTAAAGGAATTAGGATTAGGGTTGCAAAAGCATAGTCTACTCAAAATCAGGTGTTAGCTGCTCTTGCTTCTCTCCGAAATGGCTCACTGGCATTCACGCAAGGAGGCTCGAGACCATTCATCACACAAGTTGCCGCCGTGACATCGGAGAGACCAGCAGCTGCCATGACATCGTTGCTACCTCCTGTCTGCAACCCGCAACAACCGGGAGCCTCGGCTTGGACTTATCCGCAGCAGTAGACGTCACACTAATGATGAACCGGCCTGAGAGGATACCCACTGGAGTAAAGGGTCCTCTTATATTAAATGGACAAACATGTGGAGCATTATTGCTGGGACATTCCTCTATAACTATGTTGGGATTATTTGTTTTGCCTGGTGTTATCGATGTGGACTTTACAGGGGAAATACAAATTATGGCCTACACCCTTTATCCTCCGATTAAAATTACAAAAGGACAACGCATTGCTCAATTGGTGCCACTCTCACAAATGACATCAGGAATACAATCATTTACTGGGCAAGCACGGGATGAAAAAGGTTTTGGCTCTACTGGTGTTACACTTTTAACTGTGGATTTACAAAATAGACAAAAGCAAAAGGTTCAAATTACCTATGGGCATCAAAGCATAACCCTTTATGGATTATTGGATACAGGAGCAGATACTAGCATCATTTCTCCAGAAGCATGGCCACAACATTGGCCTCTATTTCCTTCATCAAACATGCTCACAGGAGTGGGAGGATTTACATTGGCAAGTAGATCGCTGTCTTTGTCTGTGTGCATTGAGAATCAACAAATATCTGCTGCGTTTTCAATTGTTCAACTGCCTCCTACGGTTTCCTGTTTAATTGGAAGGGACATTTTAACACAATTGGGAGTGGTGTTAACTAATCAGCACCCTTTGGGGTAATTGCCATTGCTTGGACTTTCCCCATTCCACTCACCTGGAAAACGAATACACCGGTGATGGTTAAGCAATGGCCATTAAAAGGGGAGAGTCTTATGCATGCCCATGAATTGGTACAGGAACAATATACAAAGGGACACCTACGACTGTCCACAAGCCCTTGGAATACACCTATTTTTGTAATCAAAAAGAAATTAGGGAAATATCGTTTGATACATGATTTGAGGGCTGTAAATGACCAAATGGAACCAACGGGGGCCTTACAGCCTGGTCTTCCAAATCCAGCTATGATTCCAGAACACTGGCCACTTTTAATTATTGACCTAAAGGATTGTTTTTTCACTATTGGGCTGCATCCTGATGACATGAAGAGATTTGCTTTTACTTTACCAGCAATAAATCGTGGGGAACCAGATAAAAGATTTGAATGGACATCTCTTCCGCAGGGCATGCGCAACTCCCCCACTTTATGTCAGCTTTATGTTGATGCTGCATTACAGCCACTACGTCGTAAATGGCCAGCAACTATAATATATCATTACATGGACGATATTTTGTTTGCACAGCAACAGCCATTCTCCTCTTTACAGATTAATACCATTAAAAATACTCTTGCTGCATATTCACTTGTTATTGCTGCAGAGAAAATTCAGACTACAAAGCCCTGGAAATATTTGGGATGGACTTTGATGGATCAAGTAGTGATACCACAAAAATTGGAATTACAATTGGACATTAAAACTCTACATGATGCACAGAAGTTGCTGGGAGACTTACAGTGGCTGAAGCCTATTGTGGGAATACCACATCACTTATTAGAAGCCCTACGGCCTTTGTTAAAAGGTGTGGACCCTACTACTCTTGTACACCTGACAAAGGAGCATCATCTTGCTTTGCAGCAAATTAGTAACTGTGTACAGCAAGGGTATGTGTCTCGTCGACAACTCGACCACCCCATTGACCTTACTATCTGGAATAGCCCTTGCCACTTGCTTGGTGCTCTCTCTCAGTTGCAAAAGAAAACGGGGGAGATACGGGTGTTGGAATGGTTATCACCACCACTACAGCATAAGAAAACAATATCTTCAAAAATTGAACAATTGGCTGCATTAATCAAAAAGGGGCGTCTCAGAATTCTTGAAGTGGATGGTAGAGAACCTGCTACTATTAGATTACCTATGGAAAAAGAAACCTTGGACTGGTACTTGATTAATTCAAAGAATTTACAAGAAGCATTATTGATGTCACCTGCTAAAGTAGAGACTAGTAAATTAGTGCCTAGAGTTTTGAAATGGATGACAGAATGGAACTGGATCACTCGACCTTTGAGAGAAGAAAACCCCATAGAAGGAGCTATTACAGTTTTTACAGATGCAGGAAAGAAATCAAGGCGTGCTGCTGTTACCTGGCAAGAAAAAGGACAATGGAAGCATCAACTCCTCACAGCAGACCCTGCAGATAGCTTACAAACTTTGGAATTGTTAGCAGTAGTATGGGCGGTGTCCAACTTACAGGAGCCTTTAAATGTGGTCACAGACTCTATGTATGTTGCAGGAGTAGTCAAACGAATAGAGGAAGCAGCAATTAAGGAAGTGAATAATAAACGATCGTATGAGTTACTGATACAGTTAAGGAAGGCTTTACGAGAAAGAAAGGCAGCATATTCTGGGATTCATATTAGGAGCCATAAGTGGTCTGAAGGTTTAGGAGAAGGGAATGAACGTGCAGATAAATTGGTTACCCTACCCATTGATAATTCTTGTCCTATTGACAAGCACACATTGGCCAGAGAAGCATCAAAATGCAAGAGGTTTAGCAAAACACTTTGAGCTGAGTTTGTCAGAAGCCAAGGCCATTGTCAGAGCATGTCCAACATGTAGTTATCATAATGGTGGGATAGGTCTAGGCATCGGGGTTAATCCTCGAGGTTTAAGAATAAATGAGAAATGGCAAATGGATGTTACACACGTAGCTAGATTCGGTAAAGTCAAGCATGTGCACGTCACCATAGACACATATAGTCATTACATATGGGCTACGGCTCAGGCAGGACAGAAAGCTATACAGGTTATCAGACATCTGTTAAGTTGTTTTGCTGTTATGGGAGTTCCAAAGAGTATCAAAACGGATAATGGTCGAGGTTATGTAAGTGCTAGGGTCCGGAAATTTTTGAATCAGTGGTCTGTTAAGCACGTGACAGGTATTCCACACTCTCCTACTGGACAGGCAATAGCGGAAAGAGCAAACGGTACCCTTAAGCAGTATATTGAAAAACATCAAGATTTGACAGATCCACAAGCATGTTTGGCTAAGGTTTTGTATGTGATTAATCATTTATGCATTTTTGGGGAAGATGATACCCCCCCTGCAATGAAACATCATCCGAGGTCAGGTCAGGAAAATGCTAAGGAAACAGAGGTCTGGGTTAAGTATAAGAACCCAAGTACAGGATTATGGGAAAAACCTGCAAAGGTATTATATTGGGGTCGGGGGTATCTTTGTGTTTCCTCACCTACAGGGCCTTTGTGGGTGCCTGCTAAGTGGACTAAACCTGTTTTTGATGCAGCCTCTGGTGGATCGCCTTACGGAGGAGGACAAGGAGCGACTGGGGAAGAAACTGCTTCTAGTCCTACAACCACTACTGTTTCAATTGAAGGGGTACTCGGAAGCGGTGGACAGAGCACTGACACGTCACTACCGGACGGCCCAGGAGTTGATTCATTTCATTGACTCATTATCAACTTTTCATTTAACAGATCCAGCGAAACTACATTGCCTTGACTGTCACAATCCACATTGTGCTGCCTGGATAGCTCTACGTTGTGGGGGTTGTAAAAGAACTTTTTGGATAGAACAATCATTATTACGGGATTTGTGGTGTCATACTTGTGAACACGAGCATACGTGGGGAAAAAGCTGGCAAGATGAATTAAGGAGACAAACGGGGAAAAACGCATATATAGCTTTAAATCTTTATGAGTCTCCTGAACAGAAGGTTCTTGCTTATTATCGATGGGAAATACAATGTATTGTAAATAGAATTAAGGTTCAAAGTAAATCACGTGTAGTTTCTATAAGGTGTAGGAAATTAGTGCCTTTAACACAGCATTCAGTTGTAGGACCCTTCCAAGGGGATCCTGATAGAGCATTAGATTGCTGCATTGATAAGTTGCAAAAATTAAGTTTGCAAGTGGCAGGACCAGTGAAATTAGGAGCAGCAAGATTGAAGACTGATAAGAAAAAGAAGGCAAAAAAGGGAACGGTCTCATTTGAATAGGGGTATCAGTGATTGCTAATTAATTTTCTATGATTAGAACAATTTTACTGTTGTGGGACCCTCGGGAGGATATAGTTGTTGAGGAGGATAACGAACAAGAACTACGATTACGAAATAAGATACACCTTGTGTTAAAGAAAGACCTTGAGCTGTTAGCCTCATATAGTAAAAAGGCTGAAGAGGCTTTGCGATCACCACCATTGAATTGGTTGCTTTGGGTTGAAGATACACAATTTTATACTGGTCCTTACTTACATTCGCTTCCTTGTTATGTTTGCAAAAAGGATAAAGATAAATGCTATGCATGGGTAGCTTTGCATTGTGCAGATTGTAATCAGGTTTATTGGTATCCACAGAAGTCATTGGGATATTTATGGTGCACATCTTGTTTTGGAAAGTGGATTCGAAATCATATCTGGGTTAGAGCTCTTGAACAAAGTACTGGCCTGCCAGGACGGACAGGATTACAGCTCTTTGAGAGTGCAGAACAAGTGGTTATAGCATATCTTAGGTGGAAGTTACAGGAAAACCTTAGAATATTTGAAATTACTAAAGCCTCACGCATCATAGCAGCTCGCTGCAAAGCTGATTTGCCTTCAAACTTACCTCATGCTATACCTGTGAGCAAGGATGCTGATTTAGAATTAGATCAGTATATTCAAGAATTGACTCAGCCTTACAATAGACAATCTAGCAAACCAGGGAAAAGACAGCGAAGAAAGGAAAAACAACGTAAGCAGAAGGAAGAAAAGGAGAAGCAAAGCAAGCAGAAAGAAAAATGAGGTTTGTTTTTGTAATACTGCTCAATGCTGTAGCAAGTGAAGCAGTAGGAGTAACGCACTTTAGTCAACCAAGGGAAAATTTATGGGTAACACTTGCTAATCAAACTAACCAATCATCACTTTGTCTTAGTCTTGGAGGAGTCACTAACCCATTTCGAACATGCCTGGTGGGACTTCCGGTGTGGTCTCCTGGAGAATTTTGCAGTTTGATAAACAATCAAACCTTATGTATGTCTAACATGTCAAACATCACATTGCCGGTGCAACAAGGGTATACTGCAGGTCAGAGTGATGGCTATCGTCAATGCTTACTAATCCAATCACTTAACACCTCTTTGCATTCTCCTCCTGAAGAATTGGATCTTTTTGGAAGTACAAATGCCAGCATATCTAACACTACAGCTGGTGGATGGTTTAGCTTCAAACTTTCGGGTGCTCAGAATTTAAACCAACCTAAAGAAGCATGGGCCACCCTAGATTCATCCCTGAATGTGAGTGAATTCTCTCCACAGCATTACAGTCAATGTAACGGCACAAATATCACAGCACCAATGAAATTACCCACAGGAATATTTTTGATTTGTGGAGACAGGGCATGGAATGGTATACCAGCTAAACCACAGGGTGGACCCTGTTTTTTGGGAAAATTGTCACTGTTTCATCCTAATGTGTCCTTGCTAATGCAGCTGAGTCAAAATTCAAACAGGAGAAAACGTAGCATACATGACTTAGACTGCAGCAAGATAGGAGATCCACGATTTTGGGGCACATTCAAACAGGTGGTGGTTTCAACTATCTTACCAGGAGGATCTGCCAATAAAGCCATGAATTTAGCAAAACAATTACGATGCTGGGCAAGGGATGAGCTGAACAAGACATCACAAATTCTAGACATGTTAACTGCAGATGTGCAAAGTGTTAACCATGCTGTTTTGCAAAATAGAGCTGCTGTAGATTTTTTGCTCTTAGCACAAGGACATGGATGTGAAGAGTTTGAGGGAATGTGTTGCATGAATCTGTCTGATCATTCAGTGTCCATTCACACTAAGATAAAAGAATTACAACAGGGACTTCACAAACTTAAGGAAGAAGACGGTTTAGGAATTGACGAATGGCTTAAAGGCCTGGGACTCGGACTGTGGCTGAGGAACCTTGTGATCTATGCTATAGGACTGCTGGGTGTAATTTTACTGTTTTTGCTTATTTTGCCTTGTATCTTTAACTGTATCCAAAACATGGTCAGCCGTACAATAGCAAAAACATGGCAAACTAATCTCCTTGCACAAGAAGAAAACGGGGGAAATGTGGAGAGTATTATTAATAATTGGTTAGCTGAGAAAGGCCACACTGATATAATGCCACTGGTTAAGCTGAAGGAGAAAAGTCAGCAGTCAGCAAGCTGAAAGGAAGAGTCAGCAGCGACCTTGCTGCAACATGAGGATAGGGAGTTGAGATTAGTCCTGAATATATCCTGAGAATATGTAGAAAGTATCAAAAGTAGAACCATAGGAATGCAGAAGTAGACGTAGGTGCTGATATGTAAGCTGACCAATCCTGAGCTCAACTTTTGCAATATGTATGAAGCTCATTATTAACTGTATTTAACCCGCCGTACTGATCAATAAAATTGAGCCTGTGATGATCAAACTGATGTCCTGGTTCCCTTCCGTCGACATTCCCATATTTTTCCAAATGTATGGACAATTCCGAATACATACCAGGAGTCGGTATAGATTGTTCTTTTATCTTTTTCTAGTAAATCTAGCCCTCTCTTCAGGGCATAGATTTCACAGCACTGGGCAGATCAATTTGAGGGTAGCTTTCCTTTTTCCTCAACTTGCATGTTCTGCCCATCTATGGTTGCCTACCCTGAGACCTGTTTACTCGCTACCATTTGTGATGATCCACCTGTAAATAAAATTCTCCCAAATGGGAAGGGCTCATCTTCTAAATCTTCTCTCACTTTAGTCTGCATTTCAATAATTTCTAAACAATCATGCTTCAGGTCTGTTTACAGCTCTCCCATGAGGAACTGGGCTGGATTTAAACATTTTGAAGTGACTAATTCGAGGCCCTTGGTACTTATTAGGATGACTTCATGGTTTAGTATTTGGGCATCGGTTAGCCACTGAGGGGCCTTGTGACTTAAAACATCTTTCACATTGTGTGGGGTATGAACCCGGATCTTCCCCTTTCAGGTTAGTTTCTGTGTGTCTTCTATTGGGGTGGCTGTTGCCACTATCACTTGCACACAGGCTGGCCACCCTCTGGCTACTGGATCTGGTAACTTGGAGAGAGATGCGACCGGCTTCCTGAATCCTCCCCAGTCCTGTGTAAGGACTCCGCAAGCTGTCCCCTCTTCCACGTTTACCAATAGGTTAAAGATCTTTTTAAGGTCTGGTAGGCTCAGTACAGGGGCAGAAGACAATTTAAGTTTCAGATTCTGAAACTGTTCCTCGTCATTTGAGGTCCAGGTTACAGGCTCTGAGTTTTTCAATTTGTCATATGGAAATTTAACACTTTTAGTATACTGATCAAGCCATAATCTGCAATACCCAAATAAACCTAATAATTTTCTAACGTCTCTTTTGGTCTTTGGGGCAGGGATGGACAGAATTCCCAAAATTCTCTTGGGGCTTCACCTGTTATACTCTTGGGTGATTATATGTCCTAGATATGTTACTTCTTGTTCCACAAATTGCAGTTTCTTTTGTGATACTTTTAGGCCTTTTTCCCCTAAGAAATTTAGATGCTAGTACGCTGGAACTTCTAAGTTTGTCTTGTTGTCCACCAATACAAATAAATCATCAACATATTGTAAAATATTTACCCCATTCTCAGGTTTAAAGTGTTCTAGGACTTCTTCTAAAGCTTGCCAAAGAGGTTGGGGGTTCTTTAAACCCCTAGGGAAGACCTGTCCACCTTCGTTGCTGTTTTCTTTTCTTTTCAATGTCCTCCCATTCAAAGGCAAACCAGTTCCAGCACTCTTCAGCCAGGGTACATGCCCAGAAGACATCCTTTAAATCCATGACAGAGACCCATGCATGCTCCTCAGGTACTTGGCTTAAAACGATGTATATGAGTTTTGTACTACTGGGTGCCTCGCAACCGTTCTTTTATTAACTTCTCTTGAATCTTGTAGTAATTGATACCTTCCATCAGCTTTTCTCACTGCTAGTATGGGAGTATTATGTGGAGACATGCATGGTTCTAAAATCCTTCCTTTGATAGCTGGTCAGTTACTGGGGCTGGTCCTTTCTTTCCCTCTGGGGAAATTGGATACTGCCTTACCCAAATGGCGGACATGTCTTTCTGCAGCTCTACTTCTATTGGCGGAATATTCAAACAACCAATTTTTCCCTCCTCTGCCCAAACATTTGCGTTAATTTCATCTATGTCTCCCTTTGTTAAGACCATTATTTGTACTTCCGTTTTTCCTTCTTTTGGCAATACTCCAATTCCCAATTTGATTTGTAAATCATATCCTAATAAATCACAACCTAACTTGGGGATGTAAATGGAATTAGCTCAACATTCTCTTGAATTTCCTCTAATTTCTACATCTTCTATAATCTGGGCCTCCAATGATTCTCCTTTGGCCCCTCGTACTTTGCAGACCTTTTTACCGACTGTGATTCCTGTTGGTATTTTAGTCACACATGACTTGTCTGCTCCGGTATCAACTAAAACTTCAAATTCATCATTCTGGGGACCAATCTCGAAATTTACCGAGGGCTCTTCTAGATGATTCACTAAATTCCCCAGAGCATAGAACCCTTGACACCCTTATTCCACATATTTCTTGTCTCTTCTTATGATGTTCTCTAGAGTTTCTTGCTCCCAGGCTATGGCTTCATCTAATTGGAGTTTCTTACAATTTCTCTTTAGGTGTCCTTTCTCTCCACAGTAATAACAATATTTGTCACTGAGTAGAGCCCTAGCCCCTTTTGGTCCAATAAAACCTTTGTGTCTTCTAAGTGGCTCTACTGGCCCATCCTTGTTGGCGCCTACACTTTCTCTGGCTACGGCTACCATAATTTTAGCTTTTGTTTTTGTCTTTTTTTCTTTTCTTCTCAGATATACTCTTATGGCTTCTCTCAGAAGTTCATTATACTTTTTTCCTGCCAGTCCTCTATTCTTTCTAACTTTCATCTGATATCTGGCCAGGATTTAATTACAAATTATGTGTTGGGAAGGACTTGGTCTTCAGGGCTATCTAGGTCAACATTAGAGTAAATCTGGAAGTTTTGCTTTAGCCTATTAAGCCATGTTGCTGGGCTCTCGTCTTTTTCCTGGGTGCTGTCAAATGCTAACCTGGTATTACTCCCTCTAGGTACTGATTCTTTTATCCATCTGGTCATCAGGGACCTGTGATCTCTCATGTTCCTTCTCCCCTCTTCTTGATTAGGGTCCCAGTCAGGCTCCACTAAAGGCCTTTGTTGGTCACCTGGGGGCCCAGGTTGGTTTTCTCCCTCCCAAATTTTCATTCCTGCAGTTCTTATTATTCGAGTCTCTTCTGGGGAAAATAGGATGTTTAAGATGTACAATTCTCCTCATGTCTAAATATTAGGGGCTAAAAATCGATCAATTTGATTTGCTATTCCTACTGGGTCTTCCACTAAATTTCCCAATTCTTCCTTAAAGTTTCCAACTTTGGATGCAGTCAAGGGAGCATTTACAAATCCAATCTCACTGGCCACCCCACCCATGGGAACTTCTCTGATGGGGAACAATTTTTCCACTTCAGCCACTTTGGTCCAAGTGGTAAAACATCAGCTGTGGAGGCTGACTGGGTAACTTCACTCTTGGGCATGAGATTCTGAGATGTTTTTTGGCTTCTCATTTGTGCTGGGGGAGGCAGAGGCAGAACTTGCTGGTGAATTAGGGGTGCATGAGATGGTTGAGGTAAGGGAACAGTAGTGAAGGGTAAAGAGAGTAAGGAGAGGGTAGAGGGGAAGGTGGTGGAGGTATAACTGGGTAAGGAGGTGGTAAAGGAATGACAGCTGGGAGAGGAGGAGGAATTGGGTCCACAGCAAGAGGAATTGGAGGAAGGATATGAGGTACTGCAAGGTGTCCTGGTTTAGGGCAAATTTGTTAAAGAATCTGAAAGGAGGGCCCCTCCAGAAAGCAAAACCCACATGGCTCCTCCCCCTAACCGGTTCGGGAAAAAATTCCCTGAAGAGAGGTGGAAAGAACCTGTTTATTTCAGGCACAGCACCCCCCAGCACACAAAATGAACAATACCCGATGACACCGCCCTGAGAAAGATGACAAAATCAGAAAGTCTCTTTCGGGGGTGGTTGCTCTGTTCTCAGTCCCTCCAGTGCTGGGCCAGCTACTGCAACCAAACGGTGCAAACCCTTGGTGTTCCCGGGTCCCAGTCCGGAGCAGATTCGAGATGGTCACAGGAACAGGAGAGGAGGAACAGTCCAGGAAGGAATGTGGACTATTTAGGTAAACTAGCTAATAAGCAGAGGCCAAAGCAGAGCAGAAGCAAGAGCAGAAAAGCAAGCAAGCAAAGCAGCAAGCTGAAAGCAAGAAGTGAAAAACAGCCCTATGTACTGCTCGTCTCTGCGTCCCTGATAAGAGAAACCCAAACAAAACTTCCACTCTTCAGAGCCGGGCTTAAAGGCACAAAACAGAATAATGGGGATACAAGCATCATAACGTCACCCCAGGACACAAGGGTAGGAGGAAGTAAGTGGTCAAGGAGGTCCCAGTTTTTGTTAGCCTTCCCAACCTCTTCTTCTTTTACTTTACTAGTTTGCTTTCCCTCTTTTAATTTATGGACTCCTGTATTTTCCTCCTCTAAAGTGTACTTTACCCAACAGGTGACATTCTGTATGTGATGGGCCTTTAGCAGGAACTTGGGGCAAAACAGAACGTGCATCACGTTCGGACAGAGAGGTAGGTATCTCAGGATATGTTTCAGGATGTTGTTACCTCATGCAGAATGAAAATTAGAGAGCTGAAAGCTTAAGACTGTCGTAGGAAGGAGACCAGGACACCAGATGGTTCATCACAGGTCCAGTTTATTAAAGAAAGCATCAAACACTTATACAGCAAATAATAAGCTCATGAATATTCTGTAAGCCAAGCAATCTATTGGTTAAACTATACCATTAACTCATCCACATTCCTTTGGGCCTACGTTCTCTACTTCTCACACCTCGCTGTCCATTTCTTTATCATCCTCTGCTAGGCCCAAGGACACGTTATCTTTGCAGGTGCAAGATTTGGAATTAAGCATGGTCTTGTACTTTCCCATTCTTTAGCCTGCTACTTTCTCAACAGACACCCTGCCTGCAAAAAGGGCTCTGCCCTAGTTAGGACATCTCTACCAAATCAATTCGGCTGTGTCCTCTCTCCTCAAGCCACTCTTTGACAAAACTCTCCACATAAGACTTAACCCAGCCATGTCTCTGAAGGATAATAAAAATGTTTCTATAAGTGCATTAATGGCAAAATGAGGTAATGGGACAATATCCATTCATTATTAGGGGAGATGTGGTTACAAATATGAGGGAAAGGCAGAGGTACTTAACCCCTTCTTTGCCTCAGTTTTCAAGAATAAGTCAAGTTGTCCTCAAGAAAAGTGTTCTCCTGAGCTGGTGGATGGGCACAGGGAGCAGAACAGACCCCTGTAATCCAGGAGGAAGCAGCTGGGGACCTGCTGAGCCACTCAGATGCTCACAGGTGTCTCTGGGAGCAGATGGGATCCATCCCAGGGGGATGAGTGAGCTGTGGATGAGCTCCCCAAGCTGCTCTCCATCATTTACCATCAGTGCTGGCTCAGCAGGGAGGGCCCAGAGGACTGGAGGTGCCAGTGTGAGCCCATCCCCAAGAAGGGCTGGAAGGAGGAGCTGGGGAACTCCAGGCCTGTCAGCCTGACCTGGGTGCCCAGCAAGGTTATGGAACAGATCACCCTGAGTGCCATCACAGGGCACCCACAGGATGGCCAAGGGGTCAGAGCCAGCCAGCGTGGATTTCAATGTCTGCACTGATGATCTGCATGAGGGGACTGAGTCCAGCATCAGCAAATTTGCAGATGACACCAAGCTGGGTGTGAGTGTGGATCTGCTGGAGGGAAGGAGGGCTCTGCAGAGGGCCCTGGACAGGCTGGATCCAGGGCCAAATCCAACAATGTGAGGTTTAACAAGTCCAAGTGCCGGGTTCTGCACTTTGGCCACAACAACCCCTGCAGCAATACAGGCTGGGGACAGAGGGGCTGGAGAGCAGCCAGGCAGAAAGGGACCTGCAGGGACTGATGGACACTAGGCTGGACATGAGCCAGCAGTGTGCCCAGGTGGGCAAGAAGGCCAATGGCTCCTGGCCTGGATCAGGAATGCTGTGGCCAGCAGGAGCAGGGCAGGGATTCTTCCCCTTGTTATGTTTGCCCAATTATCCCATCATAAAAAGGCCAAACAATATTAAAAATAGTAACAATTTTAATTAAATAGTTTAAAAAATATATAAACAAGGGATAATTTGGTTCAAATAATAGCTTATAAGCAAAAACAACCGCAGGGTACGGAGGGCAGGGTTCAATGACCCTTGCCACTTCACGTACAAGCTTGCCAGGTGAAAGTCACCCCTTATATGCCATGTCTCAATGCCATCTCCTCCTATTTTCAGTTCATCACTTTTCTGTCTCCACCTTCATTACCACCTTTACCACACATGCGCCACCACTCAGTTTGGTGGTCGCACAAGTCTTTGGGGGTCGTCACTGATGAAGGCCCTGTAGTCTTCTTCGTTGTCCTTTAATTCACCTTTGGGTTACACATGCGCACCAAGCCAGTACAATGTAAGCCAAGACTAACGTATCAGTGCATCTACATATCAAAGCAATAAGTCCCTTATAATTAGCATTTTCTTGGACCCAACCAGGTTCTTGGTCATTTTTAGCAACTGTATCTTCAGCTTCTTTCCTCCTGTCCTTGTGAACATCTGCTGGGAAGGGGGGGGTGGGTGGAGCCCCTCCTTTCCCTCTCTTCTTTGGCATTACAACTTTTAGCTATGAACTATTTTATTATTCTCAAATATTAATTACTGTATCAATATTGATTACTGTTTCAATTTTTATCAGCACAAATCATACCTATTTATCACAGCATCAAACACTTATACAGCAAATAATAAGCTTATGAATATTCTGTAAGCCAAGCAATCTATTGGTTAAACTATACCATGAACTCTTCCTCATTCCTTAGGGGTTACATCTCTCTTTTCTCATGCCTCTTTCACTATTTGTTATCCTACTACAGCTAGGCCCAAGGACACGCTATCTCACAGGTGCAGGACTTGGAATTAGCCACAGCTTTGTAATTTTCCAATCTCTAGCAGCTAAATTCCCAACACACCCAAAAATTACCCCCAAAAAATCCAAATTTCACCCCAAAATTTACCCCAAAATTATCTCCAAAAATCCCAAATTTACCCCAAAATTTACCTCAAAAATCCCAAATTCACCTCCCAGCACTGACCCTGCTGTGAGTGACCCAAAACCCCCAAAAACCCCCAAATTCACCCAAAAATGTCCCAAATTCACCCCCATAAAACCCCAAAATTTACCCAAAAATTCACCCCAAAAATGTCATAAAACATCCCAAAATTTACCCCAAAATATCTTAAAATTCACCCCAAAATTTACCCCAAAATATCCCAAATTCACCCCAAATTCCCCCCCTGATGCTGAACCTGTGGGGAGTGACCCAAAAATGTCCCCAAATGACCCCAAACCCCCAAGATTTACCCCAAAAAGTCCCAGAAATTCCCCCAAACCCCAAATTGAACTCCTGGCACTGACCCTGCTGTGTGTGAACCCAAAAAATCCCAAAATTCCCCCAAAAATCCCAAATGTCCCAAAATGACCCAAACTCACCCGAATTCCTGCAATGACCCCGAAATGCCCCCAAGTTTCCCCAAAATTAACCCCAAAATGTCTCCAATGGACCCCAAAATATCCCAAAATTGCCCCTCAAATATCCTCAATTGTCCCCAAATGCCCCCAAATCCCCAAAACTGTCCCCGAAATGTCCCCAAATGTCCCCAAAATGACCCAAATTTGTCCCAAAATTGCCTCAAATTGACCCTGAATTGTCCCCAAATGTCCCAAAATGCCCCCAAAGTTGACCCCAAATTTTCCCCATAATTGACCCCAAATTGTCCCAAGATTCTCCCAAATTTGTCCCCAAATTTTGCCCCAAGTTTGCCCCAATTTTCCCGCAGAATTGTCCCTAAAATGTCCCAATTTTCCCCTAAATTTTACCCCAAAATTGACCCCAAATGTCCCCAAGTGTCCCAAAATTGTCCCCAAATGTCCCCAAAATGTCCGAAATGTCCCAAATTTGCCCCAAAAATGCCCCAAATTGACCCCAACAGTCCCAGAATTGGCCCCAAATTTTCCCCCAAATGGCCCCAAAATGCCCCAAATTTGTCCCCAGAATTGACCCCAAAATGTCCCAAAATTGTCCCCAAATGTCCCCAAATATTCTGAAAATTGACCCCAAATTTTCCCCCAAATAACCAAGAATTGTCCCCAAAATTGTCCCCAAATTTGCTAAAAATTCAACTCCAAAATTGTCCCCAAAATGTCCCCAAATATCCTGAAAATGTCCCCAAATTGTCCACAAAATTGTCCCTAAAACGTCCCCAAATTGTCCCAAAATCCCCCAAAATTTCCTCAATTCGTTCCCGGAATTGTTCCTGAAATATCCCAAAAATGTCCCCAAAATTCGGACCCCAAAATTGTCCCCAAAGTGTCCCCAAACTCCCCAAATTTTACCCCCAAATGTCCCAAAAATGTCCCAAAATTGTCCCCAAATTTTCCCCAAATCAACCAAGAATTGTCCCCAAAATTGTCCCCAAATTCAGCTCCAAAACTGTCCCCAAAATGTCCCCAAATATCCTGAAAATGTCCCCAAATTG
Source organism: Melospiza melodia melodia (assembly GCF_035770615.1). Lineage (NCBI taxonomy): Eukaryota > Metazoa > Chordata > Aves > Passeriformes > Passerellidae > Melospiza > Melospiza melodia. The sequence continues at coordinate 7,276,880 of NC_086200.1, forward strand.
TCCCCAAAATTGTCCCTAAAATTTGGGGGCCATTTTGGGACATTTGGGGACACTTTGGGGACATTGGGGACATTGGGGGGGGGGGTTGGTGCCACTTTGCGGCCCCTCGGTGTCACCCTGGTGCCACTCTTTGTGTCTTTGGTGCCACCTGGTGTCACTTTGGTGCCAACTTTTGTCACTTAGTGCCACTTTGGTGCCACTTGGTGCCACCCTGGTGCCATTTGGTGCCGCCTGACGTCCCTTTAGTGCCACTTAGTGCCACTGATGCCACTTATTGCCACTTTGGTGCCATTTTTGTCACTTTTGTGCCACTTTGGTGCCATTTGGTGCCACTCAGTGCCACTCTAGTGCCATTTAGTGCCACCTGGTGCCACCTGGGTGCCATTTGGTGCCACTCAATGTCCCTTTAGTGCCACTCTGGTGCCATTCAGTGCCACCTGGTGCCACCTGGTGCTATTTTTTTGTCACTCTGGCACCATTTGGTGCCACCTGATGCCACCTGGTGCCATTTTTGTCCCTTTAGTGCCACTTTGGTGCCACCTGGTGCCACTTGGTGCCCTTTTGTGTCACTTTGGTGCCACTTTTTGCCAATTTGATGCCACTTTTTGTCACTTTGGTGCCACTTAGTGCCACTTTGGTGCCATGCAGTGACACCTGGCACCCCTTTGGTGCCACTCTAATGCCACTCTGGTGCCACATTTTGCCACTTTGGTGACACCTGGCACCACTTGGTGCCACCTGGTGCCACTTGATGTCCCTTTAGTGCCACTTGAGTGCCACTTTTTGCCACTTTGGTGCCATTTGGTGCCACTTTGGTGCCACTCAATGCCACTCTGATGCCATTTGATGCCACCTGGTGCCACTTGATGTCCCCTTAGTGCCACTCTAATGCCACTTAGTGCCACCTGGTGCCACTTTTTGTCACTTTGGTGCCATTCAATTCCATTTCTTGTCAGTTTTGTGCCACTTTGGTGCCATTTGGGGCCACTTTGGTGCCACTTTTTGTCACTTAGTGCCACCCGGTGCCACTTTGGCGCCATTTGTGACAATTTGATGCCACTCAGTGCCACTCCGGTGCCATTTGGTGCCACTTAGTGCCACTCTAATGCCACTCAGAGCCACCTGGTGCCCCTTTGGTGCCACTTCAATGCCATTTGGTGCCACTTCGGTGCCATCTGGTGCCATTTTTTGTCCCTTTAGTGCCACTTTGGTGCCACTTTGGTGCCACTCGATGTCCCTTTAGTGCCACTCAAGTGCCACTCAGTGCCACCTTGGTGCCACTTTGGTGCCACCCGGGTGACATTTGGTGCCATTTGATGTCACTTCAGTGCCACGTGGTGCCACTCTAATGCCACTCAGTGCCATTTGGTGCCACTTTATGCCACTCTGATGCCACCTGGTGCCACTTTGGTGCCACTAAGGTGACACCTGGCACCACTCAGTGCCAGTCTGATGCCATTTGATGCCACCTGGTGCCACTTGATGTCCCTTTAGTGCCACCTTAGTGCCATTTGGTGCCACTTTGGTGCCATTTGGTGCCATCTGGTGCCACTTTGGTGCCACTTTGGTGCCATTTGATGCCACTTAGTGCCACTCTAATGCCCTTTGGTGCCACCTGGTGCCACTTGGTGCCATTTTTGTCACTTTGGTGCCACTTGGTGCCACTCTGGTGCCATTTGGTGCCACCTGATGTCCCTTTAGTGCCACTTTGTGCCATTCAGTGCCACCTGGTGCCACCTGGGTGCCATCTGATGTCCCTTTGATGCCGCTGGTGCCACTTTGGTGCCACTTTAATGCCACTTTTTGTCACTTTGGTGCCACTCGGTGCCACTCTGGTGCCATTTGGTGCCACCTGGTGCCACTTGACGCCCGTTCAGTGCCACTTTTGGCCACTTTGGTGCCATTTGGTGCCACCTGGTGCCACTTTGGTGCCACTTTTTGCTGATTTGATGCCAATCGGTGCCACTTTAATGCCACTTTCTTTTTGCCACTTTGGTGCCACCTGGTGCCACCTGGCGCCCCTTGGCGCCATTTGGTGCCACTCTGGTGCCATTTCGGTGCCATTTCGGTGCCATTTGGCCCCCGTTTGGTGCCCCTCCCCCAGCTGGGCTTGGCCCTGGCGAGGCCCCGCCCCCCGCGGCTCAAGTGGGCAGGCGCGGGGACTGGGAGGGACTGGGAGGTGAAAATCTGGTGGTTTTGGGTCAAAAATTGGGGATTTGAGGGGGAAAAAATGGGGATTTTAGAGGAGAAAATGGGACTGGGAGGGAACTGGGTTATACTGGGACAAACTGGGATGGACTGGGATGGACTGGGAGGGACTAAAGGGAAAAAATCCGGAGATTTTGGGGTTAAAAATGGGGATTTTATAGGGGGAAAATGGGACTGGGAGGGAACTGGGTTATACTGGGAGGGACTGGGAGGTGAAAATTTGGTGGTTTTAGGTCAAAAAATGGGGATTTTAGGGTTAAAAATGGGGATTGAAGGGTTAAAATGGGACTGGGTTATGCTGGGATGGACTGGGGGGGACTGGGAGGGACTAAAGGGAAAAAATCCAGGGATTTTTGGGGTAAAAATGGGGATTTAAGGGTTAAAAATCAGGGTGATAGAGGGGAAAACGGGACTGGGTTATACTGGGAGGGACTGGAATGGACTGGGAGGGACTGGGAGGGAATGGGGGGAAAAATCCGGGGATTTTTGGGAAAAAACCGGGAATTTAAGGGTTAAAAGGGGGAATTTCAGGGTTAAAAATGGCGATTTTAGGGTTAAAATGGGGATTTTGGGGTTAATAATTGGGGCCTTAGAGGGGAAAACGGGACTGGGTTATACTGGTTTATACTGGGAGGGACTGGGAGGGACTGGGATAAACTGGGAGGGACTGGGGGGAAAAATCCGGGGATTTTTGGGAAAAAACCGGGAATTTATAGGTTAAAAGTGGGAATTTTAGGGTTAAAAATGGCGATTTTTTTTTTCAGGGTTAATAACGTGGATTTGGGGGTTAAAAATGGGACTGGTTTGGACTGGGAGGCACTGGGAGGGACTGGGAGGAGAAAATCCGGGCATTTTAGGGTTAAAAATTGGGGATTTTAGGGTTAATAATGGAGATTTAAGGGTTAAAAATCGGGGCCTTAGAGGGGAAAACGGGACTGGGTTATACTGGGAGGGACTGGGACAAACTGGGATGGGCTGGGGGGAAAAATCCGAGGATTTAAGGGTTAAAATTTGGGGATTTTAGGGTTAAAAATGGGGATTTTAGAGGGAAAAAATGGGGATTGAAGGGTTAAAAATGGGGATTTTAGAGGGGAAAATGGGACTGGGTTGTACTGGGAGAGACTGGGATGGACTGGGGAAAAATCCGGGGATTTAAGGGTTAAAAAATGGGGATTTAAGGGTTAATAATGGAGATTTAGGGGTTAAAAATCGGGGGTTTAGAGGGGAAAACGGGACTGGGTTATACTGGGAGGGACTGGGAGATGAAAATTTGGTGGTTTTAGGTAAAAATTTGGGGATTTAAGGGTTTAAAATTGGGATTTTAGAGGGGAAAATGGGCCTGGGAGGGAACTGGGTTACACTGGGACAAACTGGTTTAAACTGGGAGGGACTGGGAGGGACTAAAGGGAAAAAATCCGGGGATTTTAGCGTTAAAAATTGGAGATTTAAGGGTTAAAATCGGGGCTTTAGAGGGGAAAATGGGACTGGTTTGTACTGGGAGGGACTGGGGAATGAAAATTTGGTGGTTTTAGGTCAAAAAATGGAGATTTGAGGGGTGGAAATGGGGATTGAAGGGTTAAAAATGGGGATTTTAGAGGGGAAAATGGGACTGGGTTGTACTGGGAGAGACTGGGACAAACTGGGAGGGACTGAGAGGTGAAGATTTGGTGGTTTTAGGTCAAAATTTGGGGATTTTTGGGTTAAAAATGGGGATTTTACAGGGAAAAATAGGACTGGGTTATACTGGTTTGTACTGGGAGGGACTGGGGGGAAAAATCCGGGGATTTTTGGGTTAAAAATGGAGATTTAAGGGTTAAAAATGGGGATTTTAGAGGGGAAATGGGAGGAAAAAACAGGAAAAAAATGTGGGGAAAATGGGGGAAAAATAGGAAAAAACAGGGAAAAATGGGAGGAAAAAAAGGAAAAAAAACAGGAAAAAATGTGGGGAAAATGGGGGGAAATGGGGAAAAAATAGGAATAAACCAGGGAAAAGTGCGGAAAAAAATAGAAAAAAAACGGGGGAAAATGGGAAAGAAATAGGAAAAAAAAACAGGGGAAAATGGGGAAAAAATGGGAAAAAATGTGGGAAAATGGGGGAAAATTAGGAAAAAATTGTGGGGAAAATGGGGGGAAAATGGGAGGAAAAAAACCAGGGAAAAATGGGGGGAAAATGGGGAAAAATAGGGAAAAAAAAAAGGAAAAATATGGGGAAAATGTGAGGAAAAATGTGGGAAAAATGTGGGAAAAAATGGAAAAAAAAAAAAACCAGGGAAAATGGGGAAAAAATAGGAACGAAAAGAGGAAAAAATGTGGGGAAAGTGGGGAAAAAATAGGAAAAAGAGAGGGAAAAATGGGAGGAAAAACCAGGGAAAAATGTGGCAAAAATGGGGAAAAAATAGGAAAAACCCAGGGAAAAATGGGGAAAAATGGAGGGAAATTGGGAAAAATGGTGAAGAAATGGAAAGAACTGCAGAGAAATGGGGAAATTGGGGGGAAACAGGGAAAAATGGGGGAAATCAGGGAAAATCGGGGGGAAATGGAAAAATTGGGGAAATGGGAAAAACTAGGGGGAAATGAGAAAAAAATAGGGGGAAAAATGGGGGAAAAAGGGAGGGGAAAAGAGGGGAAAATAGGAAAAATTGGTGAAAATGGAAAAATAGTGAAAAAATGGGGAAAATTGGGTGGAAAGTGGTGAAAATATTGGGGGGAAATGGTGAAAAATGGGTTAAAAATGGTGAAAATTGGGGTGGGAAATGGTGAAAATGGGTTAAAATGGGTTAAAATTGTGAAAAATGGGTTACAATTATGAAAATGGGTTTAAAATGACGAAAATGGGTTAAAATGGTGAAAATTGGTTAAAATGGTGAAAAATGGGTTAAAATGGTGAAAACATTGGGGGGAAATGGTGAAAAATGGGGTGGGAAATGGTTAAAATGGTGAAAATTTGGTTTAAAATGGTGAAAATGGGTGAAAATGGGTTAAAAATGGTAAAAATGGGTTAAAAATGGTGAAAATGGGTTAAAAACTATGAAAAATGGGTTAAAATGGTGAAAATTTGGTTTAAAATGGTGAAAATCAGGGTGGGAAATGGTGAAAATGGGTTAAAATGGTGGAAAATGGGTGGAAAATGGTGAAAATTTGGTTAAAAATGGTGAAAATTGTGAAAAATGCGTTAAAAATGATGAAAATGGGTGGAAGTGGTGAAAATTGGGCTAAAAATGGTGAAAATGGGGTAAAAATGGTGAAAATTTGGTGGAAAATGGTGAAAATTGAGGTGGGAAATGGTGAAAATTGGGTTAAAAATGGTGAAAAATGGGCAGGAAATGGTGAAAATGGGTGAAAATGGTGACAATGGGTGAGGGACATCAAGATGGAGCCCGAGGACACCGAGGGTGACAATGCCAGCCCAGGAGTGGCCTTGGGGACACCAAGGGTGACAATGCCAGCCCAGGAGTGGCTTTGGGGACACCAGGATGGGCTGAGGGACACCAAAGTGGCCTCGGGGAGAACGAAGGCCCCGAGATCTCCTCAGATGTCCCCAAGGTCCCCAAGGTCTCCAATGTCCCCAAGGTCTCCAATGTCCCCAGATGTCCCCAATGTCCCCAAGGTCCCCAAGGTCCTCAGATGTCCCCAAGGTCCCCATCACCCCAACATCTCCAATGTCCCCAATGTCCCATCACACCAACATCTCCAATATCCAAACATCACCAAGGTCCCCAAGGTTTCCAAGGTCCCCAAGGTCCCCATCACCCCAACATTTCCAAGGTCCCCAATGTCCCCAACGGCCCCAACACCCTCCATTTTCACAAGGTCCCCAAGGTCTCCAAGGTCCCAGACATCTCCTGTGTGCCCAAGGTCCCCATCATCCCAATGTCCCCAGGGTCCTCAAGGTCCCCATTGCTCCATCATCCCAATGTCCCCAGTGTCCTCCATACTCCCAAGGTCCTCAAGGTCCCCAAGGGACATCTCCAATGTCCCTGAGGCCCCATCACCCCAGCTTCTCCAATGTCCCCAAGGTCCCCATGTCCCCCAGGGACATCTCCAATGTCCCTGAGGCCCCATCACCCCAGCTTCTCCAATGTCCCCAAGGTCCCATCACCCAAACATCTCCAATGTCCCCAAGGTCCCATCACCCCAACATCTCCAGTGTGCCCAAGGTCCCCATCATCCCAATGTCCCCAAGTCTCCAATGTCCCCATCACCCCAACATCTCCAATGTCCCCAACATCTCCAATGTCCCCAAGGTCCCAAAGGTCCCCAACATCTCCAATGTGCCCAACAACCTCCATATTCCCAAAGTCCCCAACGTCCTCAAGATTCCCAAGGTCTCAAACACCTCCAACATCTCCAAGGTCCCCAGTGTCCCCAAGGTCCCCAAGATCCCCATCACCCCAACATCTCCAACATCTCCAAGGTCCCCAAGGTCTCCAAGGTCTCCTCACACGTGTCCTCTCTCCCCCAGGCTCGTCCCCGGTGTCCTGCCACCCCGTCCTGGCGGGTGACGCGCTGCTCCTGGTGGTGGCCCAGCTGCCCCGGGTGTTCCTGTGGGGGGCAGGTGGCTTCGCACCGCACGCAGACATCCCGCACAGGGACATCCCACACGGGGACATCCCGCATGGGGACATCCCGCACAGGGACATCCCGCTCGTGGACATCCTGCACATGGACATCTCGCACAGGGACATGTGGTTATGGGGGTCCATCAGGGTTATGGGGCCATGTGGTTATGGGGGTCCATCATGGTTATGAGGTTATGGAGGATCATCAAGGTCATGGGGCCATGTGGTTATGGGGGTCCATCATGGTTATGTGGTTATGGGGGTCCATCATGGTTATGTGGTTATGGAGGTCCATCAGGGTCATGGGGCTCCATCAGGGTCATGAGGGTCCATCAAGGTCATGGTGGCTCAGCAGGATCATGGGGTTATGGAGTTCCATCAGGGTCATGGGGTTATGGGGATCCATCAAGGTTATGTGGTTATGGGGGTCAATCAGGGTCATGGGGGTCCATCAAGGTCCTCGGGGTCCATCAAGGTCATGGGGTTATGGAGGTCCTTCAAGGCCATGTGGTTATGGGGGTCCATCAGGGTGATGTGGTTATGGAGGTCCATCAAGGTTATGGGGTTATGGAGGTCCATCACGGTCATGTGGTTATGGGGTTCTGTCGTAGGAAGGAGACCAGGACACCAGGTGGTTCATCACAGGTCCCGTTTATTGAAGAAAGCATCAAGCACTTATACAGCAAATAATAAACTCATGAATATTCTGTAAGCCAAGCAATCTATTGGTTAAACTATACCATGAACTCTTCCTCATTCCTTAGGGGTTACATCTCTCTTTTCTCATGTCTCTTTCACTATTTGTTATCCTACTGCAGCTAGGCCCAAGGACACTTTATCTCACAGGTGCAGGACTTGGAATTAGCCACGGCTTTGTACTTTTCCAATCTCCAGCCTCCTAAATCTCCCAACACTTCCCCTGTTTTTATTTTTTATGAAAAGCAAAATTCTATAGGCTAACTGTGTCACACTCTTTGCAACACAAAAACAGGCAATTCTAACAACTAAACAGTATTTCAAACAGTATTCTCAGCTAGCAAGGTTTCTCTCTTACAAGTGATCTAAGCCAGGGAAACAAACCAAAAAGGCTGTCACTTTTTATAGGATATGCTATATAACAGACACAAAAAGAATTCTATGTGCTACAAGGCTCAAACGAAACTCAGGTGTGCTAATACAACTTACAAAAATAAGCTAAAGGAGTAACATGTGCGCAGGTTTCACCCATGTCAATTGTCTGGTCAGTTTGCTTTCTATTCTCAAACAGCAGATATACTTCAAACAGGAATGGCTCTACTCACAAATGCTTCTGATTGTCCTTTTGTAACTAGAGTTTCTCTGATGTTCACAACAACACTTTACACACAAGTCATAAAAATAAACGCCTATCATAAAAGGATAAATCTATCTAACATCACTTAATAGTACCTAGACTTAAAATACTTAAACTTAAAATATTTAAATTTAATAGAATTTAACATTACTTAAACTTATCTTTACTTAAACTTAACAGATTTTTAAATCAACAGAACTTACATGTAAAATCACTTAAATCTAACAAAACTTTAACAAAACTTAACTGACTTTAAATTCTACATAACTTAAACCTAATATAATTTAAACAGAATCTAGATCTACTTAAACTTAATAACACTTAAACTTAACAGGAGATAAACTTAACAAAACTAAACCTTAACAGTATTTAACATTTAATGGCACTTAATAGATAATTTAACTTAAACTACTTAGCAACGGATAATACTTACTATAGAAATAAAATATAGCATTTACTATAACTTACTTACAGGCCTGATTCTAAAATACTAAACTAAAACAAGTTTCTTCATGTATTTGCTGCAGCATTTTTATACTTGAATGCACTTAAACACAAGAAGTTTGTTCAAGGTATACCTGTGGAAAAATGCTTTTAAATTCAGTGCTTGCTTTTATTTTTACCACATCTAAACAAAGCTTAAAATATACAAAAGCCACACTCATTACATCTTACTTCTACAACCACTTTTACACATTTTTAACATTTTTAAATTTTTTCAAAATATAATTCCAGAGTTTAATGTTCTACTGACTGAGTTAGTTGGGCTTCTGATATTTAAAGTCTCTGCTAGGAAAAACAAAAAGTCCTTTTAACTTAGGTGAAAAACATCTTGACCGTAATCTCCTCGGTGTCCTTTGTTTATTATCACTGGCTTCTTAATTGCAGTAGAAATCCTTCTTTTGTTGACAAGAGTCACATTTATTAAGCTGTTAGGTCTCACACTGAAGCTTTTGTCGGCTGCGGGGCAGAGGGAGAGCGCTCCCGCTGGAAGAAGCGCTCCGGTCCCGCGGTGCTTGTGTCGGAGGGAGCGCCCATGACGAGTTCGGAGCGGCACAGCCTCGCAGGCATCCCGAGCCGCAGCTGCTGCTTTGCACTCAGAGACATGCTGAAGTGTATTGTATATCACCCGCCATGGCTTGCTCGGTTTCTTTGCTGACTTATCATCTTCTAACACTGCTTCCCACAGTATATCCCCAGATTTTCTCCATTCTGAAAGTTCATGTGCGTTAAGGAAAGTTTCTTCAGCGTATCCGTAGGATAATAACAAATCTATCCCCTTTATCCCTCGCCATTCTAGATACGCGGCGGATAACTTATATGCTGCTTGCCTTTTCATACCTCTTTCGTGCGCACTCTTGCAGCTTTCCAGGCTCCGTCAGCACGTAAATGGCTTGAGTCACCGATGTGAACCCCAAGGGTGCTTCAAAATTCTGGCACCATCCTGGCTGCTCAGGACCCAACTCCAACTTCCTCGACCGTGGCGTGTTCTCCCCCTTTTTCTTTTAGTTGAGACGAGGGGTCAGTGTTCGGGGTCAACCATTTGTCACAGGAAGGAGACCAGGACACCAGATAGTTCATCACAGGTCCAGTTTATTGAAGAAAGTATCAAACACTTATACAGCAAATAATAAGCTTATGAATATTCTGTAAGCCAAGCAATCTATTGGTTAAACTATACCATGAACTCTTCCTCATTCCTTAGGGGTTACATCTCTCTTTTCTCATGTCTCTTTCACTATTTGTTATCCTACTACAGCTAGGCCCAAGGACACTTTATCTCACAGGTGCAGGACTTGGAATTAGCCACGGCTTTGTACTTTTCCATTCTCTAGTCTCCTAAATTTCCCAACAGTATCCGCCAAGTGGAGTTGGAACTCTGGCCAAGTTCTGACTCTACTTAGATGGAATACCAGTCAACCCAGAACTTTTCCTGTGCCAAGGGGTCCAAAGGGTGTTTTGGGGAGAACATGAGTCCAGACATGGGCTCTCCAAAACACCCTAGTTTTAAAGTCAAACAGATTACAGATTCTGGGAGGACAATTTGGTGCTATGATGACAACACATAAGCTGAGCAAGTCCTGCAAGAATGCCCGAAGTCACAGTTCAATCAGCCCCCTGACAGATCGCCCTGTGTTTTAAATAAGTTCATATTTTTTTTTCGTAGAAAACCAGTTAGAGGTAATTAGATTTTGTGTGCGTTACATTGTTTAACTTTTCATTTGTTAAATATTTACACTCACAAGTTTGTTAAAAGTTGCTACAGTTGTTTGTTTTGTTGCAATTACAAGTTTGTTACTGTCCCACGAGGCAGTTTTAACATTACCGTTTCCTATGTTTTTAATAGGTCATGAAGGGGGGGGGGAATGTGGGTTTAATATATCGTGTTATCTGGGAGATCTCGCGATATTATACCTAACCCCTCTCCCTTTACTGTTGCCCTGCCGTTACCCCCGTTATAAATTATGCCTGTTGGCAGTTAATAAACGCCATTTCACTGTCCACCACATTGGTGTCAGCGTGTCTTGGTCCATGTGGCACGGGTGCTGCCACAGAGCCGTGCTCGACCCGGGACACCACACCATAGCCCCTGTAGTGGCGGCAACGCTCTGTGATGTCACAGCCTGCTCTGTCATGTCACAGCCTTCTCTGTGATGTCACAGCCCATTCTCTAATGTCACACAGATGGTCTCTGATGTCACAGATGGAAACCACACAATGCCCATTGTGTGAGAAGAGGAACTAAAAGTTTACCAGCCTCCTGCCAGCTCAGCCTGCCCCACTGGAACATTGTGGTCCACGACCACCAGGGACCACCAGAGGGACACCAGGACAGAAGAATACATAGGAAAAGGGGAGGGGAAATATGTTAATGATTTTGGGGAAATTATTATCATATTTATGTTTAGTCTGGGAAAATCAATGAATATGTGTGCAATATACAGAATATAAACAGAAACTTTCCTGCACTCAGCCTGCAGGGCTTTGGGAGGAGCTATCCCCCATGCATCCAGCTGAATAAAAAATGCTGCTTCTTAATGCTATACTGGGGTTAAGGAGTTTTCTGTTTTGCTGAATTTTGGTAACACTCCCACTGCCAAGGAAAGCTCTGTCTGCTACTGCTGTTCACAAACAGAGAAGGGCTGGTGGCAGATGTGGGGCTTTGAGGTTGCCTGGGGCACAGTGACCATGAAATAATCAAGTATTCAATGTTCTGTGAAAGAAGGAGGGACAGGAAAAAAAACTTCTACACTGGAATTAGGAAGGGCAGACTTTGGCCTATTTAGGATGCTGATTTGGGGAGTACTGAATCATGCACTGATTTTTTTTAAGGAAAACATCCCTTAAAAACAAAGGGGTCCAGGAAGGATGGACACATTTCAAGGAAGTAATCTTAAGGGGGAAGGAGCAGCCTGTCCCAGTGTGGCAGAAGATGAGCTGGTGAGGAAAATGACTGGCCTGGCTGGCTGTGGAGCTTTTATGGGAAATCAGGGGGGAAAAAAGGATGCAACTTTTGACAGAAGGTCATGAAACTTAGGAAGTGTTTAAGAATGTTATTTGGTGATGCAGAAAGAAAAGCTGAGAAGCCAAAGCTCAATTAGAGCATTACCTGACCACTTCTGTAAACAATAATAAAAAATGTTATTACAAAAAAATTAATAGCAAAACATGGGATGAGGAGAACATCTACTCCTTTTTTGGATGCAGTGGAGAATACAGTAATTAAAGAAAAAAGGCTAAGCTACTTAACACCTCGTTTCTCTCAATTTTCGATATTAGCACAGGTTTTCCTCAGGACAAGTGTTCTCCTGAGCTGATGGATGGGCACAGGGAGCAGAACAGTCCCTGTAATCCCTGAGGAAGAAATTGTTGACGTGCTGATCCTCTCAGATGCTCGCAGGTGTCTCCGGGACTAGATGGGATCCATCCTAGGGGGGTGGGCAAGCTGGTGGATGAGCTCCCCAAGCTGCTCTCCATCATTTACCATCAGTGCTGGCTCACCAGGGAGGTCCCAGAGGACTGGAGGTGCCAGTGTGAGCCCATCGCCAAAAAGGGCTGGAAGGAGGAGCTGGGGAACTCCAGGCCTGTCAGCCTGACCTGGGTGCCCGGCAAGGTTACGGAACAGATCACCCTGAGTGCCATCACAGGGCACCCACAGGATGGCCGAGGGATCAGAGCCAGCCAGCGTGGACTTCAATATCTGCACTGATGACCTGCATGAGGAGACTGCGTCCAGCAACAGCAAATTTGCAGATGGCACTAAGCTGGGTGTGAATGTTGATCTGCTGGAGGGTAGGAGGGCTCTGCAGAGGGACCTGGACAGGCTGGATCCAGGGCCCAAATCCAACAAGGTGAGGTTTTACAAGTCCAAGTGCCGGGTCCTGCACTTTGGCCACAACAACCCCTGCAGTGCTACAGGCTGGGGACAGAGTGGCTGGACAGCAGCCAGACAGAAAGGGACCTGGGGCACTGTTGGACAGCAGGCTGGACATGAGCCAGCAGTGTGCCCAGGTGGGCAAGAAGGCCAGTGGCTGCTGGCCTGGATCAGGAATGGTGTGGCCAGCAGGATCAGAGCTGATGGACTCAGCACTGATCTGGCCCACGCTCTGCACTCAGACAGTGCTGCTGCAGCTCCAGAATAGGAAACACAAGGGGATCACTGCAGAAAACTTCGCTGGGAGATCATTTAGCTCCTTTAAAGACACCAAGACCACAGCCCCTCATTGACACAGTCTGTGGACACAGGGAAGGTGCAGAGAAACTAAATGAGAAATGGCACAAACAATGGTTTTACTTTGTGAACAATAATAAAAAACTAAAACGCAGGGGAAAAAAAGGACAAATCCAAAAGAACTATAAAGGATGATTTATATTACAAATTATTTATATTACTTGGCCTGTCCCTGCTGCAGCCCTGGCACTGCCACCTCCAGGTTTGTCCCCGGCCCCGAGAGCACTCAGGCCCTGCAGCAACACAAGGGCCACCAGGGCAGCGGGGCAGGGCCACGGCAGCCACACTGGCAACACCAAGTGCTGCTGCTGCTGGGCACAGCTGCTGGGCCAGCCCTGATCTGCCCCATCTCTGCACACAGACATTGCTGCTGCAGCTCCAGAGAAGGCAAAAAAAGGGCATCTCTGCAGAAAACTTGGCTGGGACATCCTTTATTTCCTTTAAAGTCACCCAGAGCGCGACCCCTCATTGACAAAGTCTGTGGCCACAGGGAAGTTGGAGAGAAACAAAATGAGAAATGGCACAAACAAAGACATTTATTTGTGGACAATATAATATAAAGGAAAAAATACCTACAATCAAACCAACAATAAGATGACTTCTGTTACAAGTGGTTTGCAGCAATTGGCCATCAATTTAATGTTCCTGAAAGCATCCAGCAATCAGTCTCCAGACTGCAGCTTTGAGCTCCTGGTTCCTCAGACTGTAGATGAGGGGGTTCAGGGCTGGAGGCATCACTGAATATAGAACTGACAGGGCCAGATTGAGGGGTGGGGAGGAGATGGAGGGGGGCTTCAGGTAAGCAAATGTGGAAGTGCTGACAAAGAAGGAAACAACAGCCAAGTGAGGGAGGCAGGTGGAAAAAGCTTTGTACCGTCCCTGCTCAGAGGGGATCCTCAGCACAGCCCTGAAGATCTGCACATAGGAGAAAACAATGAACACAAAACAACCAAATACAAAACAGACACTAACTGCAATGAGCCCAAGTTCCCTGAGGTAGGATTTGGAGCAGGAGAGCTTGAGGAAGGACTTACTTTGTTTTAATTGCCTAATGAGGGCCATGTTTACAGCACATCATAACTCCCTATGTAAATGGAATGACTCCTAGAACTTGAAATTCACGTCCAATTCTTCCAGGGTAAAATCCGTCTGACTCTGAGTTACAGCTGGGCTAACTCCCACACCGCTGCTTTGCACTGGCCCCTTGGGACCATGCGGCCAAACAGAGCCACAATGCTGTCCTTGGTTCCATAAGGCTCTGCAGTGTCACAATGGCCCCTTCATTTCACAAGGCTCTCAAATATCACATTGGTCTCCATAGGAAGGAAACCACAGGGCCCCCATGTTTCAGGAGCTGATGAACGGAAGCCATCAGAGGCCAAGGCAAGCCTGACCTGTCTGTCCTGGCAGGTTTGCTTGGAGCAACCCTTGGATATTTGAAATTACAAATGCGGAGTCCTAATTTAGAACATTTGTGCCTGGAAAAGAGGGATTTTTTTTTCCATACAAAGAAAAGCAGAGAGCCGTTTCCAGTGTTTGGAAAACAGATGAGTGCTGCCACTCAGGAGTCAATGACCAGCCACACTTGTCTGTCCTGGCAACTTTAGTCTGGCAGCAATCCTTGAATACACAGATATTTGGAGGTGGAATCGTAATTTTGGCCATGGATGTCTGGAAAAAATGGACAGTTCTTTTCCATAAAAAGAAAAGCCTAGAGCCCCAATGTTTCAGGGGCAGATGGGAATGGCCTTCAGCATTCCAACGTCAGGCAGACCTGTCAGGTGACCCCTGGGAAGCCAAGGCAGCCCCACCTATTTCATGTTCCCTTGCTTCCACAGGGCCCTGCAGTGTCACAATGGCTCCTTGCTTCCATGGTGCCCTCAGGTGTCATAACGGCACTTGATTACACAAGTCCTTAAGGATCTTAATGGTCTCCATGGTTCCACAAGGTCCCACAGTGCCATAATGGTCTATTGGTTCCATGAAGTCCCACTGTGTCCAATGGCCCCTTGGTTCATTGGGGCCCAGTAGTGGAACAATGATTCCCTTGGTTCCACAACTTCCCATAGTGTCACAATGGCCCCTTCCTTCCATGAGCCCCTGGAGGGTCACAATTGTCTCCCTGATTCCATGGGGCCTTGCAATGCCACAATGTTCTCCATGGATCCACAGTGCCCTCCAGGATCACAATGGCCCTTTGGCTCCACAAGGCCCTTAAATGCAGCAATAGCCTCTTGGTTCCACAAAGTCCTGCTGCTTCACACTGGTCCCTTGGGACCGTGATGCCCAACTTGGCCACATGTTCTTGGTTTGACGAGAACAGAAAGATGTTCTTGGATCCACGAGGCCCCAGAGTGTCACAGTTGCCCCTGGGATCCATGGTACCCTGCGGGGTGACAAGGTTCCTCTTGGTTCCTCAAGTCCCTAAGTGTCACCATGGCCCATTGGTTCCACAATGCTCCGCAGTGTAACAATGGTCTCCACAGGAAGGAAACAAGCGAGCCCCAGTGGTGCAGGGGCAGTCACCAGAGAAGCAGTCACCAGAGGTCAAGTTTAGCCCAACTTATGTCATCTTGGTTTTTTAAGATTTTCTAAGCTTTCTGATGTTGACATTCTTGTAGTGAACTTTATCACACACTTTCTGTAAGTAACTCATTGTTTCACATTCCTTTTATGGAGGAGGAGGAGAGTTGAAGGTCTATTGGTTTAATCAGTGTCACTGGAGAGGTGGCACTGTTCACCCTCCAAACAACTGTCACTTTTGGAAAACTATAAATGTTGGAGTCAGAATATAAACTTCACATTTTTTCTTCACCTTGAGAACAGCCATGCGTGCTTCCGTTCTTTCCTGTCCTCTAGTGACATCAGGTGACTGCCAAAGTGTACTGCAGCCTAGGCTGAGACAGAGTCCGGATTGCCGGTGAGGTTTTATTGTCACCCCTCTTTGCTGCTTTGCCTGCTGTTCTTGGGGTAATGGCAACCACTGTGGGTTTCAAGGAGGATTCCCTCATTTTGGATCTCTGGACGGGGGGGTCCGGGAGTGAAAACAAATTTCCTATTCCTGGAATGATTTTGAGTGATTGTTTCTGTGGGCCCGAGAGCGAGGGCTCTTTTCGGACTCTGCAAAGCCGTTCTCCAAGGAGGAGTGGTCTCTTCTGGGGGTACACCTCATGGAGGCCCTCTTTGATGATTGCACCGTAGACGTGGGATCACTGCTGGTGCAGTGGAAAAAGTGTGAGGATCTTTGGCGGGGGTCTGGTCCCTCGGAGTTCCCAGTGGAGCCCTTCTGTCTCGGACATGGACGAGGGGAAGTTTGAGTTTCTGTGCAATGTGGAGCTCTCTCCCCACCCTGGGACGGTGTGCTGGGGGATGGGTCCAACACAGGGGATGGCGATGGTTCCCCTGGGGTGGATTTGGCTGTGCCAGGCTCCCTTGTGCCGCTCTGCAGTGATGTGGCTCCATGGGCTGCACCTCTCTTGGCACCCCTCCCCTCCTCCATGTCGGGGACAGGCCCCGCGCCCGTCTCGTCCTGTCGCAGGCATCTTTTCATTAAAATCCTTTCATTAGGAGTTTTCCTCCCGAAGCTGAGACCTTTCAGCAACAAAGTGTAAACAATGGTTATCTGCTGCTGTGGAATGCAACAGGTGGATCCGTGATTAGTCTCCTGTGGATGTTTGGATTTACTGACCACTTACGGCAGAGCTGCTCTTGCTCTCTGATGAGACACAGATCTTTGTTAGTCATTCCTTTCGATTCTATTCTTAGCTTAGCCTTCTGATAAACCTTTTCCTTTATATTACATTTAAAACAGTTAAAATGTAGTATATATATATAATAAAATAATAAATCAAACCTTCTGATCATGGAGTCAACATTCTTGTCTCTCTCTCATCCTGAAAACCCTTGTGACCACCATCACATCATCCCAGTCCACACTGGGTTTGCAGGCCGTGCTGGTACCTGTGCCTGCCAAGGCGGCCCCTGCCAGGGCTGTGGCACAACAGGGCGCTGAGGTATTTACCTTTAGTGTGAATGCCGACACGGCAGGCAGGAGGCCGGTGGGTGCCTGGGGCCGTGGCGCTTCCTCACCAAATTTGTGGACACTTTCCTCGTGCCAAGTGACCGTGCATCCGAGGAACCCCGAATGTTTCTGGCAAGAAGCCAAAACCAAGTCCGATGAGATGTCTGAGCCTGTCTCCTCCCGGCATCTGCTGGGTCATGGGGGGGGCTCCTCTGGCTGCAAGGGGTGCAGGGGCGAGTGGTGTTGACCTGGCTCCCAATCAATCATCTCCTTTTGTCCCTGTGGGGCTCAAGGACTGGGACACAGCAGGTGCTGTGGCTTTGTCGGAAGGTCCCCAGGCTTTTCCTATGCTCAGGGGTGTTACTCATAACACCCATGAACCGCTTTTGTATAAGCTGGAGAGGGAAGTCCATGATGTGGTTGCTCAGCATGGTTTGAAGTCTGCTGAGGTTATGCAGACTCTCTGGAGGGTTGTTATGGATGTGCTGACACCTCATGACCTCTGTCGTGTAGCACATTCACTTTTTGACTTTGTGCAGTTTGATGTTTTTGAGACCAAGTGGGCTCGTTTGGTGGCCCAAGCGGTGGTGCTGAATCCTGTGCTGGCGCCACAGAACCCCAGGCGTGTGGATGTCACTGACATGCTGCTGGGCACAGGGCTTTATGAAAATGCTCAGGGGCACGTTGGCTTCGATCCCCTTGTGCTTGACCAGTGCCCCACACTGGGCACGGCTGCGATTGTTCAGACCCTGGAAATGGCTGCTCCGAGGCAGCCGCTTGTGACCATTGTCCAGGGGGATGATGAGCCTCTCATGGCCTTTGCGGCAAGGCTGACTGCATCTGTGCAGAGGCAGGTTTCTGATCCTGTGGCAAAGAGGATTGTGATTGCAAACCATGTGAGGTGTAATTGGAATGATGCTTGTAGTAGGGTTATAGTGGCTCTGCCTGGTTTTCCTACTGTCTCTCAGATGGCGGAGGCCTGTGCAGATGTCATCCCCTCAGGTCAGAAGTTGGCTGCCGTGGCTGCCGCTGTGCAGCCAGTCTGGGCAGCACCACAGGGCGGGTGGCCACAGCAGGGGACTGCGCAGGCTGGCAAGAAGCAGGGGAAGAAAGCACAGAAGTTCAGATTTCCCATGTTCTTATGTGGTTGGTGTGGTAGGTCGAGTCACATGTCCAATATCTGCAAGGGGACTGTTCATGTTAATCGCCAGGCTTTACTGGGCTCGGCAAATGTGAAGCAGAGCGCGCAGCAGGGACGTGCCCAGACACAAGATTCTCTCCAGACCCTGGAGCCGATGGAGGTCTCCTTTGCCAGCTTGCAGCCAGCACCCACGGATCAGCAGGTGTGGATGTCTGCACCACAGCAACAGTTGTCTTAGAATCTTGTAAAATACACAAAGTTCCCCTGGATTCCTTTGATCCCTTGGGTGGGGGCATGAGTGCTCTCCTGATGGGGAGATCTAGTGCCACCCTTCAGGGCATCATTGTGCCCCTGGGGCTCCTTGATGCAGATTTCACAGGGCAGATTTGTGCCATGGTCTCCACACCCACCCCCTCCCGTCACGATCCCGAAAGGGACGCAACTTGCTCAACTTGTGCCTTTTAAGTCCTCTGTTGGCAGGACAGCTGACCGGTTGCATGTAGCTGGCGGCTTTGGATACACTGGACCGCCTCAAGTTCGCTGGACTGCTGTCCTGACCAAGGACTGTCCCAAGATGCTGTGTACCCTGTCTGTTCCTGGTGCGACGCCATTGGAAATCCACCTCTGCCGGCTTCTTGACAGCGCTGCTGATGTCATGGTTTTCTCCCTTTCAGCCTGGCCCCCAGAGTGGCCCCTGGATCCAGTGGGGACGTCTGTCGCGGGTCTGGGAGGGACAGCGCAATGCTACGTGAGCATGTGGCCCATGCTGGTGGTGAACCCACAGGGACAGACAGCCTGGGTTAGGCCTCATGTTACTTCCACTCCTCCCGACCTCTGGGGGAGGGATCTTCTTCTGTCTGGGGGTGTTGTAGGAAGGGGACCAGGACACCAGGTGGTTCATCACTGGTCCAGTTTATTGAAGAAAGCATCAAACACTTATACAGCAAATAATAAACTCATGAATATTCTGTAAGCCAAGCAATCTATTGGTTAAACTATACCATGAACTCTTCCTCATTCCTTAGGAGTTACATCTCTCTTTTCTCATGTCTCTTTTACTATTTGTTATCCTACTACAGCTAGGCCCAAGGACACACTATCTCACAGGTGCAGGACTAGGAATTAGCCCCAGTCTTGTAATTTTCCAATCTCTAGCAGCTAAATTCCCAACATCTCCCCTGTTTTTATTTTTTATGAAAAGCAAAATTCTATGGGCTAACTGTGTCACACTCTTTGCAACACAAAAATAGGCAATTCTAACAACTAAACAATATTCTCAGCTAGCAAGGTTTCTCCCTTACAAGGGATGTAAGCCAGGGAAAAAAACAGAAAAGGCTACCACTATTTATAAGATATGCTATATAACAGATACAAAAAGGATTCTATGTGCTACAAGGCTCAAACAAAACTCAGGTGTGCTAATACAACCTACAAAAATAAGCTAAAGGAGTAACATGTGCGCAGGTTTCACCTGCATTGATTGTCTCGTAAGTTTGCTTTCTATTCTCAAACAGCAGATATACTTCAAAAAGAAACGGCTTTACTCACAAATGCTTCTGATTTTCTCTTTTAACTAAAGTTTCTCTGATGTTCACACAAGAACACTTTGCACACAAGTCATAAAATAAACGTCTATCATAAAAGCATAAATCTATCTAACATCACTTAAACTTAATAGTACCTAGAATTAAAATACTTAAAACATTTAAACTTAACAAAACTAAACCTTAACAATATTTAACATTTAACGGCACTTAATAGATAATTTAACTTAAACTACTTAGTAACAAATAAAACTTACTATAGAAAGAGAATATAGCATTTACTATAACTTACTTACAGGCCTGATTCTAAAATACTAAACTCAAAACAAGTTTCTTCACGTATTTGCTGCAGCAATTTTATACTTAAAAGCACTTAAACATAAAAAGTTTTTTTTCAAGGTATACCTGTGGAGAAATTCTTTTGAATTCAGTGCTTGCTTTTACATTATCACATCTAAACAAAGCTTAAAAAATACAAAAAACCACACTCATTACATCTTACTTCTACAACCACTTTAACATATCTTTAACATTTTTAAATTTTTCAAAATATAATTTCAGAGTTTAATGTTCCACCAATTAAAGTCTGTGATTCTGATGTTTAAAGTCTCTGTTAATACAGGTGATTTTAAGACAGCATAACGGATGCTGAGCCAATTCGCCCCCAATTTGACTCCCGCATTCACTACGCTGTTTTGTCTTTCACAGTCTCTGCTAGGAAAAACAAAAGGGTTTTTCTAACTTAGGTGAGAAATGCTGGCGCAATGGTCCTTGGTGTCGTTTGTTTATTATCACTGGTCGCTTAAATGTAGTAGGAATCTTTCTTTTGTTGACAAGAGACAGATTCATTACAGCTGTTAGATCTCAAACTGTAGCTTTTGCCCGCTGCAGGGCGGAGGGAGAAGGGCTCCCACTTGAAAAAGCGCTCCAGTCCTGCGGCGGGTGTGTCGGAGCGGGCAAAGCCCCCCGCGCTGGGCTCTTTGTTTACTCGCTGGCAGGCTGACTCCGCTGCAGCCACCACTGGTCGGGTCGTTCCCCCCGCGCCTGCCGCCGCTACCACCGCTGCACCCATGCCGAGTTCAGAGTGGCAAAGCCCTGCAGTCGCCCTGAGCCACAGCTGCTGCTGTGCACTCAGAGACATGCTGAGGTGTATTGTATATCACCCGCCATGGCTTGCTCGGTTTCTTTGCTGACTTATCATCTTCTAACACTGCTTCCCATAGTATATCCCCAGATTTTCTCAATTCCGAGAGTTCATAGACCATATGTGGGTTAAGGAAAATCTCTTCAGCGTATCCTTAGGCTAATAACAAATCTATCCCCTTTATCCCTCGCCATTCTAGATACGCGGCGAAAAACTTATATGCTGCTTGCCTTTTCATACCTCTTTCGTGAGCGCTCTTGCAGCTTTCCAGGCTCCGGCAGCACGTAAATGGCTTGAGTCACCGATGTGAACCCCAAGGGTGCTTCAAAATTCCGGCACCGTCCCGGCTGTGAACAGGAGCCAGCTCCAACTTCCTCGACCGTGGGACGTTCTTTCCCCCTTTTTCTTTTAGTCAAGACGAGGTTTCAGCATTAGGGGTCACCATGTGTTGTAGGAAGGAGACCAGGACACCAGCTGGTTCATCACAGGTCCAGTTTATTGAGGAAAGCATCAAACACTTATACAGCAAATAATAAGCTTATGAATATTCTGTAAGCCAAGCATTCTATTGGTTAAACTATACCATGAACTCTTCCTCATTCCTTAGGGGTTACATCTCTCTTTTCTCATGTCTCTTTCACTATTTGTTATCCTACTACAGCTAGGCCCAAGGACACGCTATCTCACAGGTGCAGGACTTGGAATTAGCCACGGCTTTGTACTTTTTCCAGTCTCTAGTCAGGTAAATTCCCAACATTCACACTTCTGGTTTCTTTGATTGTGCTTTGTTCTTTTTTCCCTTTGTATTCATTTTTTCACACTGTCCACAAAGGACTATCACGCTTTATACCATTTCTCATTTTTTTTATTTCCACCTTCCCTGTGGCCAGAAACTGTGTCAATGAGGAGCTGCACTCTTGGTGCCTTTAAAAGAAATAAAGGCTCTCCCACAGCAAAGATTTCTGCAGAGATGCCCTTTTCTTGCCTTCTCTGGAGCTGCAACAGCAATGTCTGTGTGCAGAGCTGGGGGCAGATCAGTGCTGGCACAGCAGCTCTGCTCCTGCTGGCCACACCATTCCTGATCCAGGCCAGGAGCCATTGGCCTTCTTGGCCACCTGGGCACACTGCTGGCTCATGTCCAGCCTGCTGTCCATCAGTTCCTCCACATCCCTTTCTGCCTGGCTGCTCTCCAGCCACTCTGTCCCCAAGCTGTAGCACTGCAGGGGTTGTTGTTGGCCAAAGGGCAGGACCAGCCACTGGGACTTGTTAAACCTCACCTTGTTGGATTTGGGCCCTGGATCCAGCCTGTCCAGGGCCCTGTGCAGGGCCCTCCTATCATCCAGCAGATCCACACTCTTATCCATCTTGGTGTCATCTGCAGAGATGTCCTTGGTTCCAAGGGACCCCTCACTATCACAATGGACTCTTGGTTACACCAGGCCCTGCACTGTCACAATGGTCTCCTTGGATCCATGAGACCATGTAGAGAAACAATGGTCTCCTTGGTTTTATGGGGGTCCAAAATGTAACAATGGACTCCTTGGTTCCATGGGGCTTCACAGTGTCACAATGTTCTTGTTGGTGCTGCAGTTTCACCATGGCCCCTTGATTCCATGGGGCCCCAGAGTGTCACAATGACCCCATGGTCACATGAGGTCCCACACTGTCACCATGGTCTCTGTGGTTCCACAAATCCCCTCAGGGTCACAATGGACTCCTTGTTTCCACGAGGCCACCCAGTCTCACTACGTTCTTCCAGATTCCTTGAGGCCCCATCCTGTCACAGTGCCCCCTTGGTTACACAGGATCCTGCAGTGTCAGAACGTCCCCTTGGTTCCACTGGGCCCTGGAGTCCCCCAATGGTCTCCTTGGTTTTGCAGTGTCAAAATGGTGAAACCCCTTGGTTAGACAAGGCCCTGCAGTGTCACAATGGCCTCTGTGGTTCCACAAGGACCCAGAGTGTCATGATGCACTCCCTGCTTCCATTTGGCCCCAGAGCACCACAATGGACCCCTGGTTCTGTGGGCCTGCACGGTGTCACCATGATCCTCTAAGTTCCATGAGGCCCTGCAGTGTCACAATGCCCCCGAGTGTCCCAGTCATCACAGAATGACAGAATCAAATAGGCTGGAAAAGACCTTTGGAATCATCAAGTCCAACCAATGCCCTAATACTGCCTTATTACACAGAGCATGTCACTAAGTGCCACTGGAGAGGGACAGTGACTCCACCACTTCCCCTCTGGCCAGCCCATTCCAATCTCCACTCACCCTTTCTGTGAAGAATCTCTTCCTGTTGTCCAGCCTAAACGTGCTCTGGTGCAGCTTAAGGCTGTGTCTTCTTGTCCTGCCCTCCAGCAGATCCACACTCACACCCAGCTTGGTGCCATCTGCAATTTGTGAATGGTGGACTCGATCCCCTCACCCAGATCATCAGTGAAGATATTAAACAGGACTGGGCCCAACACAGATCCCTGGGGGAATCCACCAGTGCCTGGACACCAGCTGGGTGCAGCACCATCCCCACCACTCTCTGGGCCCAGCCTCCAGCCAGCCCTTAAATCTCCCAGCAAGGAGGGAACAAGCCCAAGCCATGGGCTGCAGCTTTTCCAGGGAATGCTGTCAGAGACAGTGTCAAAGGCTTTGCTGAATTCCAGGCACACAACATCCACAGCCTTTCCTGCATCCACAGGTGGGTCACCTAGTCATAAAAGGAGATCAGGTTGGTCAGGCAGGACCTACCACCCCTAAATCCCTGCTGGTTGGCTCTGATCCCTGGGCCATCCTGTGGGCGCCCTGTGATGGCACTCAAGGTGATCTGTTCCATAACCTTGCTGGGCACCCAGGGCAGGCTGACAGGCCTGGAGTTCCCCAGCTCCTCCTTCCAGCCCTTCTTGGGGATGGGCTCACATTGGCACCTCCAGTCCTCTGGGACTTCCCCACTGAGCCAGGATTGATGGTAAATGATCGAGAGCAGCTTGGGGAGCTCATCCACCAGCTCCCTGATGCCCCTAGCATGGATTCCATCTGATCCCATGCACCTGAAAGCATCTGAGTGTCTCAGCAGGTCAGCAGCTGCATCCTCCTGGATTACAGGGGGGGCTGCTCTGGTCCCTGTGCCCATTTACCAGCTCAGGAGAGCACTTGTCCTGAGAACAGCATGTCCTAATATTGAAAATTGAGACAAACAAGGTGTTAAGTAGCTCAGGTTTTTTTCTCTTTAGTTTCTATATTCTCCACTACATCCAATAAGGAGTAGACATTCCCTTATCCCTCTTTTTGCTATACACTTTTTTATACAAAGTTTTTTTTTTATTATTTTTTTACAGAATGGGCCAGGTTAAGTTCTGCTTGAGCTTCACGTCTCTAATTTTCTTTCGGAAAACATAATGACATCCCTAAACACTTCCTGAGTTGCTGGTCGTTCTTTACAATGGAGTTCCCACAAAACCTGAATGGGCAGCCAAGCCAGTTATTTTCCTCACTAGATCATCTTTTGCCCCACTGGCAGAGGTTGCTCCTTCCCCTTAGGGTTACTTTCTTGAAATGTGTTTATCCTTCCTGGACCCCTTTGTTTTTAAGGGCTATTTCCCTTTAAAGAATCAGGACCTGATTTGGTACTCCCCAAATCAGCATCCTAAACTGGCCAAAGTCTGCCCTTCCTAATTCCAGTGCAGAAGTTTTTTTGCTGCCCCACCTTATTTCACAGAAGATCACAGAGTGGGCTATGACATCACAGAATGGGGTATATGAGGTCATAGAGCAGCTATGACATCACAGACTGTCTCTGTGATATCACAGAGCAGGCTGTGACATCATAGGTTAGAGGTATGACATCACAGAGCAAACTGAGACATCACAGAGCGGGCTGTGGCATCACAGAAGGGGCTCTGTGACATCCCAGAGGGGCTGTGTGACATCCCAGCAGGGCTGTGTCAGGTCACTAGGTTGGTCACTCCACCCCAGCTCCCCCTCACAGTTTCTCCCAACAAGTTCAATGCTGTTCATGCCCAGCAGGGTCCCTGTCCCCTGGGATCCCCCCAGCCCACCTGGAGCCACACCCTCCACCAAAGTATGTTCCACAGGATCCACCCCAGAGCCTGATATGGGGACAAGGGGCCAGGGCTGTGTGACCAGGACATCAAGGATGGATCGTGACACCTGATCACTGTGGCCTGGATTGGGTTGGCCAGGGCAGGAAAGATGTCTGGCAGATGGAGCAGGGTCTGGGAAGGGCCTCCAAGGTGGTACTGGAGCCCTTGGGCTGTGAGCAGAGGCTGAGGGAGCTGGGCTGGTCCAGCCCAGAGCAGGGAAGGCTGAGGGGCTCCTCATCCCAGCCTGGCAGTGCCAGCGAGGAGGGGATGGAGAACACAGAGCCAGGCTCTTCACCAGGGGGCTGGGGGGAGACAAAAGCCAATGGGTAGAAGGGGAAAGAGGGGAGATCAGCCAGGGCATGAGGAGATGAAATGAGTCAGGCTGCTTTCAGCTTTTCCTCAACACCAAGAGCAGCCTGACCTCCCTTCTTCATCCACCACTGACAGCTTTGCAAATCAGGAATTGTTTGAGCTATTTTGCCCCCATTCCAGGTTGAGCACCCTGATACAAGAACTTAATTATGTTTATATCTATCACAAAACCACGTTGTGAGCCCAGGGCAGGACCTGGCCCTTTGCCTTGGTGAACCTCATCCCATTGTCTTGGGCCCATGGATGGCTCCAGCCTGTCCAAATCCCTCTGAAGAGCTTCTTGCCCTCCAGCCACACTCCCACCCAGCCTGGGCTCAATTGGGAACTGACTGAGGGTGCCCTCGATGGCCTCGTCCAGATCAGCAATAAAGAGATTTCACTGACCTGACCCCAATCCTGAGCCCTGGGGACAGCCCCGGATGTGACTCCATTCCTCAGCTGATCTGAGTGCCAGGCATTGGATGAGGGAAATGGTGGGGTGGGGGTAGTGACAAAGTGTGATTGATTGTCAGCCACAAAGGGTCTTGATTTTCATATCTGTTCAAACTGCATTAGGAGGTGCTGGGGATCAAGATCCACTGGGAATTGCTGATATCAATCTATAAAGAAGAAAATAAACCAAGACAAAACAGTTCTCTCTGCATTGTTTTCAATATGGTATATTCACTTTGAATAGACTTCTGAAATCTTTCTAAATAACCACAGAAGAATTGAAAACATAGATTATTCCCATGGACTTTTCTTGTTTTGGGTCTTTTGAACAAATATTTATGATCTTTTCTCACTTAATTCCTGAAGTGAAGAGCTCAAGGAAGAAGACGCCCTGGAGTAGGAAAATTCATCATCAGCCTCCCAGCAGCTGAGGATCCATCCCCATCAGAGCAGCAATGAACAGAAATGGGCACAGCTTTGTGGCTGCCCCAGCTCTGGGCATGGGCCCTGGGCCTGGAGCAGGAGCAGCTCTTGAGGGCCACAGGGCCGGGGCTCTTGTGCTGCCCTGGGCAGATGGGATGGCAGCAGGGGCTGCAGAGCTCTCAGCACCTCAGCCCGAGGGGAGCAGGGCAGCCAGGGAGCTTCCTTTGGCCAAACATCTTCCCCCATGGCTGGGGCTGAGTCCTGTGGCAGCTGCAGCTGCTGCTGTGCCCTTGCCAGGGGCTGAGGCCGTGGGGCAGTGCCAGGAGCAGCCTGGCCTGAGCAGAGCTGTGGGGCCAGAGCTGCCTGGGCTGGGCTGGGGAGAGGCCCTTGGTGCTGCCCAGAGCTCAGGGCAGCTGGCAGAGCTTGCAGGGAGCTGGGCTGGGCTCAGAGAGCCTGGCCCAGAAAACATCAGTGTCCATCTCAGCCTGGCTGAGCGTGCAGGGGCAGGACTCAGGCCAGGCCTTGTGGGGCAGGGTCAGCACCTGTGCAAGGCATTGCAAACAGGCAAGTGGTCCAGAGAGGAGGCTGCTCTGTGCCCTTGGTGGCATGGACAGAGCAGGGAGGGGCCCAGGACATTTGCCAGCACCAGCCTCTGTGCCCATGCCTTGGCAGCCCTGGCTGCTGAGCCCAGCTTTGGCCTGGGCTGAGTTTGGCTGTGGCCCAGCTCCATCCTCCTGCAGGGCTCAGGGCCTGTTCCCGGCCATGGCCAGCCCTGGCTGCCTCTCTGCTGGCCCAGAGGCCGGCAGAGCCCAGGGCAGGGCTGTCTGTGCAGCCCCACAGGTGCCCCGGGCTCTGCAGGAGCTGGCAGAGGCTGCCCAGCAGGGAGGCCATGGGGCACAGAGCCCCAAGGCTGCTGTGGGCACCACGGCACAGGGGCCATTCCCACCTGCAATGCTCCTGGCCTGGGCTGGGCCTGCACAGGGGCTGGGCCACCATGGCTGGGCCAGCACAGGGCCACAAAGGGGCCACGCAGCCTCTGCTGGGGCTGACAGCAAGGCCAGGCACACACAAGCAATTGCTGAGCATGGCCTGCGCTGGCCAGGCCTGACTGTGCCAAAGGCAGAGCTCAGCTGCCCTTGGGGGCTGCAGGAACAGTCCAGAGCCCAAAGAGCCTCCATGGCTGTGCTGGAGACCAAGGCTGCAGGAGGGAAATGCAGGGCTGCTGCGCGATGGGGAGGGCATTGAATTCCAGCACACACCTCAGCTCTCTGATGATCCCGTCACCATGCTGGGCCCTGTGTGGTAGCTAGGGAAGAGGCGCTGCGGAAGATTGTCGCGATGTCATGGAAAGCCAGGACCCTCTGTTCCCCGTAGATAAGACCCTCAGTTACTCATAGATAAGAAATTAACATAGGAATGTGGCCCCACTAACAATAGGAATGTTGCCCCACTGAAGCCAGTAACTTTCCACTCCTTACCCAGTACTTTTCCATTCCCTACTAACCATAGGTAAGAAGGACAAACCCCCTTTTGACGTAGAGACCCCTAAGACTGTAAGACCCCATGAGAAGAAGTAATAAACGCCTTTTGACCGTCCACCATATTGTTGTCTGCGTATGTCATTGGCCCGAACGGCCCTGGAGAGTGGGCTGTCGAGCTGTACCTCAGGACCAGGTCGCCTGCCTTGGTATAGAAGGCAACATTCTGGTGCCGAAACCCGGGACAGTGGCTTGCGCCTGGGGAACGGGGATTCTCCTGGAAAGAGGACAGCGGCTGCGGCAGCGGGACTGACCGCAGCGGGGGGGGACACCTCCCGGACCAGCTTGGACCATGGAATCCACAGCGAAGGTCGTAAGTCAGGCTCATGAGCAATGGGGAATTAAAGGTGAGCTCAGGAATTCTAATCTTGCTATTGCAAGGCTCCTAGAGCTGGGGATGATCGAATGTCCAGTAAATATATTATATTGGGAAGCGCGGGAGAAGTGCACTGCCGCCTCAGCAGAGGTCTCTAAGTCCGCAGGCAGTGGTCAAAACCTCAAAGCGTGGGGGAAAGTAGAAGAGGCCCTACGCAAGACGTTAGAAGAACAGGAGACGCGGGAAGCTGCGCGTATACGTTTATTAGCTACACCAAAGCCGGGGGTGGGGGCCGCAACGCAGACCGCCTCTGAGAGCGATCGGATTGAAGGCGGGAATACGCGGGAGCCGGGCGCGTTCCACCCCTTCCCGAGCCCGAGCCCAGACCCCCTGGAGCCCCCAGGAGACCCCCCGGAACCCCCAGGAGACGCCCCGACCCTCCCGCGGAGCCCGCCGGGTCCCAGCCCCCCCCCGCGGAACCGTCCGAAAAAGCTGCGGTTTCTCTATCCGTCTCTTCCCCGCCGGCCGCCGGTCCGGCGCAAGAAGCAGAGCAGCGCGCGCGATGCTTCTGGCAGGGACTCGTGGAGGAGGCGCGGAACGAGGCCGGATTGTCGGACCCCGCCGGGATTGGTAAAAACTCGGCCCCGCCATGTGCGTTTAAAAATGGCGCCGAACCACATGGCGAGGGTGGAAGGGAGGAGGCGGGGGGCGGAAACGGAGTCAGCCTGCTTAACAACGCATGCGCGGGCGAGCGGGGAGACGGGGCGGCCCCCGCGGAGGAGCGTAAGACCAATCAGAGCGCTCTATTCAAATTAGGTCGTTGTAGGGTAGCGACCTCCCCCAGCAGGAGGCGGGGGGACCCCAGGGGGAGTGAGCAGCACCACCCCCAAAGGGAGGAGCGAGGTCGAAGCCGAACAAAACGGCACGGAGCACCAGAAGTGTACCGGCAGTCAGCTTCTGCCTCAGAGTCAAGTAACAGCTGCTCAGACAACTCTGGAGAGCCGACCGAGCCCGGCTGGGACTCGGAAACCGAGAGAGAAGAATTAATGCGGTTTCGAGCGAAACCGAATAAAGATTTAAACAATATCGAGAAACAATCGCAACACAAACTCAGCAATTGGGGAAAAATAAAAGCAGCCTGTGGGGACCGGGCACCGGCAGCCTCCATGCACGCTTTCCCGGGGGGGGTTGCCAGAGCACGGGGGAACCAACAAAGGGCATATACCCCAGTTAACCCAAAAGAAGCCAAAGCGATTTCAGAAATAGGGATCAACTCAGCTGTAGTACCCACTCTCGAGGATGACCTTTCTAGCAATAACGATCTGCTCACTTTTGATATTACGCAAATAAGCCGCATGCTTTTTGATGGGGCAGGGTGGACTGTATTTAAGCAGGAATGGCAGGACGACCGCGTTAGCCCAGTCTTCCGGGGAAGGGCAGCAACTCAGCGAGCTGTCCCAGCCGGCACAGCTTTCCCTGGCAGCACCCTCACTCCAAGCATCCCGGCCTCGGGGAAACGGGATGTTCTTTCCTTGCTCGGATTTCGGATTACAAATTTATCATGAGGGCCACTGCCATGCACCCCCCGCTGCCAATCAAATTGACTTGGAAATCATCAGACCCTGTATGGGTTGAGCAGTGGCCCCGGACAGAGCCTTGAATGGCAGCCTTGCAGGAACTGGTCGACCGCGAACTGCAAAAGGGTCACATAGAACCTTCCACCAGCCCATGGAACACCCCTGTATTCGTGATCCCCAAGAGGTCCGGACAAGGCTGTCGTCTCGTCCACGACCTGAGAGAGGTGAACAAGACGATCCGACCCCTGGGTCCGGTCCAGACACTGCTACCCGCGAACTCAGCCATCCCTGCAGGGCAGCCATGTGCAGTACTGGACATCAAGGACTGCTTCTTTTCAATACCGCTGCACCCTGAGGACAGGGAACGATTCGCCTTTTCCGTGGCGTTTCGGAACAGCGAGCGGCCCAACCTTCGCTTCCAATGGAGAGTGCTTCCACAAGGCCTGGTCGACAGCCTGACCATATGCCAGATCACCGTGGACAAAGCACTGACACTGGTCCGACACTCCAATCCCACCGCAACCATCATCCAGTACATGGACGACATCCTGGTTGCAGCACCATCGACAAGCCAAGTAGATGACCTGGTTACCACAATCACAGAGACCCTTCAGGCCAACGGCTTCGAGATCGCGAGCGCAAAGATCAAGAGAGGACCCTGCGTGACCTTCCTGGGAGTAGGAATCACAAGCTCCTACGTGACACCCCCCAAGATGAAGATCAACCGAGAAGTCAAGACGCTCCACGACATGCAACGCCTGGTGGGATCGCTGCAGTGGCTTCGCAACATTGTCCTGATTCCTCCCGAGGTCATGGACCCTCTGTACGACCTCCTGAAAGGAGAGCACCCCTGGGATCCCAAGGAGCTGACGCCGCAAGCAACAAGCTCCCTCGACTTCATCGAAAACCAGATGTCCACTGGCACGCTTGCCAGGTGGAACCCAGCCGTGCCACTGGACCTGTACATCCACTTTACACCGAAGGGGGGAGTGGGAGCACTGGCCCAAGGACCTGCTGAAAAGGCCTGACCAATCCAATGGGTGGTCCTCGGAAGACCCGCTCGTGCATTTTCCCCAGGAATCGAATGCATCGCCAGTCTCATCATGAAAGGCAGAAGACTCGCCTTGAAACACCTAGGGACAGAGCCGACAACCATCCACCTTCCGTTTTGCAAGCAGCTGACCTCGGAGTCAGCCACAATATCAGAGTACCTGGCCCTTGCACTCTCCGGCTTCGGAGGAGAAATCTCCTACTCCTCCAAGCCACCCTGGACTCAGCTGCTGACCATAGTCGACATGGACATGCCACCGAAGGTCAAGGACAGACCACAGCCAGGACCAACGGTCTTCACAGACGCTTCCTCCATGACTTCAACCGCAGCAGCAGTGTGGCAGGCAGGAGAGCAATGGCACTGCGTCAAAGCGTGTGACCCCACACTGTCAGTGCAACAACTGGAGGCAGCAGCAGTGGTTTTGGCATGCGGACTCTTCCAAGAAGAGCACCTCAACATCGTAACAGACTCTATATTCGTGGCAAGGCTCTGCCTAGCCATGGCAGGACCAGGAGTGTTGACATCAGCAGCAGCCCTAATGCTGGAAGAAGCACTTTCCTCGCGACAGGGCACCGTGTCAGTCATCCACATCAACAGCCATGACCCAGTTAAAGGCTACTTCCAGACCGGCAACGACAAAGCGGACGCCGCAGCGAAAGGCGTTTGG
This sequence comes from Melospiza melodia melodia, assembly GCF_035770615.1. Classification (NCBI taxonomy): domain Eukaryota; kingdom Metazoa; phylum Chordata; class Aves; order Passeriformes; family Passerellidae; genus Melospiza; species Melospiza melodia. Next base: position 7,308,031 of record NC_086200.1, read on the forward strand.
ACCTTGCAAAGAGCTCGTCAACTGCACGAGTCACTCCACATCGGAGTCAAAGCACTGGCGAAGAGATGCAGAATCCCAACGGCGGACGCGAAACACGTGGTAGCCACCTGCCCTTATTGCCAGAAGTCACCCCTTTGGACCTACGGGGTCAACCCGAGAGGTCTCATGCCCTCAGAAATCTGGCAGTCAGACTTCACCTTATGTCAACTGCTGAAGCCCCGAGCATGGCTTGCAGTGACAGTGGGCACTTATAGCAGAATGATCATAGCCACACAGCACTCCAAAGCAAACTCCAAAGCCACAATTCAGCACTGGCTGACAGCCATGGCTTGGCTTGGTATCCCCAAGCAGATCAAAACGGACAACGGCTCCAATTTCACCTCCAAACAAGTACAGGAATTCGCTGCGAAATGGGGCATCACGTTAGTGCAAGGCATCCCATACAACAGTACCGGGCAGGCCATAGTTGAGAGAGCAAACCAGACCCTGAAAACCAAGATAGAAGTGTTGGCAAAAGCAGAAGGCTTTGCCAATGCCATTCCCCCAGGAGATCAGGCACGTATGCTGGCAACCGCTTTGCTGGCACTGAATCAATTCCCTAGGGGAGACGAAACAAACAGTCCCATCCAAAAACACTGGGCCACTCGGATGCTAGAAGAGGGCCAACAGGTGGTAATTAGAAACGAGCTAGGCGAGTGGGAACGGGGTTGGAGGCTGATGTTCACGGGGCGAGGGTACGCGGCTGTCAAAAAGGACGGCAAAATCAGGTGGTGTCCACTTAAGTCGATTAAACCGGACCTTCATAGCGAGCAGAATGAGACTGACGAGAATTGCGAGTCTTTGTTTACAGGACCTGCTCGTGGGACGTCCTCGTGACGCGTACATCCCCATTCCAGAGGAAAGCGACAGACCACGAAGCCGTCAGGCAGCACCCGAGAGACCCACACGGGTGAGACCCAAACACCAAAGGTGCTTCTGTGTGATTTTGCTGTTGGGGCTTGTCGCCAGAGGGCAAGCCAGCCCAGACCACTACCCCCATCGGCCCTTCAGGTGGGTCATGCGACACCTTAGTAGTGGCAAAGCACTCAGAGAAATCACCACACCGAACACTCCATCCTTCGTGCTCCGCATCACCGACCTGTTTCCAGGACAGCCAAGGGTAAACCCCTATTCCCCACACGTCACACACTCGTACCTATCCTACTGGTGCCCAGCTTCAAACCCTGGGAAAAGCTACTGCAATCACCCAGGGTGGGGATATTGTGGGCACTGGGGCTGCGAAACCATAGTTACAGATGCCAGACCGTCAGGGCCTGGGTGGGATCCACAAGAGCCAGACAAATTCTTACAGTTCACCTGGGCACCCATCGGCTGCAAAATACCCTTCTTCTTTCGTGAAAACCCCCATCGAAACCAACATAAAATCCCTAGATTTCGGGCATGCACTGATTACAACATGACGGTCTTGCAGCCAGATCACCCTAGCTGGGCAATAGGCAGAACGTGGACAGTGGTCCTTCAAGGGTCAAAAGAGAGGGTGAACGTGCAAATTATCAGGCTCCAGCCGTCAGCACCCCGAGCAGTCGTACCCAACAAAGCGATTAAAAGCGTGCCAAAAGGGAGAAACATAACCTACCCCAAAACCTTACCCACAGGGGTCAGCAATGTCCCGACCGGTCAAGCGGAAACCTTTCAGATGAGTCGCTTAACCGGGTCAGACGCAGACCCAATCCTTCGTATGTTAGAAGCTACCTTTGTATCCCTGAACGAATCCAACCCTAACCTAACCGAATCCTGCTGGCTTTGTTACGATGTCAAACCCCCCTTTTACGAAGCAGTCACTTTAAACACTCCCTTCAGTTATTCCTCAGCCGACGCCCCTCACCAGTGCAGATGGGACACCCCTCGCAAAGGAATCACCCTGAGTCAAGTCACAGGCCAGAGCAGATGCTTTGGCAATGCACCCCTAGCTAAGCAGAAAGGCAACGTCTGCACCAAAATTATCAAGCCTAACAGGAAAAACAATAAGTGGGCAGTCCCATCCGCATCGGGGATGTGGGTTTGCCAGCGATCCGGAGTGAGTCCTTGTGTGTTCCTTCCCAAATTCAATGACTCTAACGACTTCTGTGTCCAAGTTCTGGTTGTTCCTAGGGTCCTGTACCACTCAGACGAGGAAATGTACCATCTTCTTGAGGGACCCAGCCAGATCCACAAAAGAGAAATAATAACAGGTATAACTACAGCAATGCTGCTCGGCCTGGGAGCAGCCGGAACGGCCACGGGTGTCTCAGCCCTAGCGACCCAGCATCAAGGACTGTCCCAACTGCAGGCAATGATTGACGAGGACCTGCAGAGGATCGAGAAATCCATCTCCTATCTAGAGAAGTCGGTCTCCTCACTCTCAGAAGTGGTCTTGCAGAACAGGCGAGGCCTAGACCTCCTGTTCATGCAGCAAGGGGGCCTGTGTGCCACCTTGAAAGGGTTTCTATGCAGACCACACGGGAGTCGTGAGAGACTCCATGGCAGAACTCCGGAACCGACTGGCACAAAGGCAGAAAGACAGGGAAGCCCAACAGGGCTGGTAAGAGTCCTGGTTCAATCAATCACCTTGGCTAACCACTCTGATTTCTGCCCTGATAGGTCCATTGGCGATGCTGTTTCTAACAGTCACCTTCGGACCATGCTTGCTGAACAAGCTGGTCTCATTCGTTCAGAGCCGCCCGGAACGGGCCAACATCCTGTTCATAGGGCGACGACAGTTGCTGTGAATTCAACCAGGGAATTCAACCAAAGAACACTGCCAGTCACAAGATTTTCCAAACTTGTCTGGCAAAAGCTTACTCAGGTTTCCCAAAATCCCTTTCCCTTGTCAAGTTACAACTTTATACCTCATTTCAGTACCTATGTACATGACTACCTCATTCATTTGTGAAAAGGGGGGGGGAGATGTGGTAGTTAGGGAAAAGGTGCTGCGGAAGATTGTCGTGATGTCACGGAAAGCCAGGACCCTCTGTTCCCCGTAGATAAGACCCTCAGTTACTCATAGATAAGAAACTAACAATAGGAACGTGGCCCCACTAACAATAGCGCTGCCCTACTAACAGTAAAGTCAGCAACTCTCTACTCCTTACTCAGTACTTTTCCATTCCCTACTAACCATAGATAAGAAAGAGAAACCCCTTTTGACGTAGAGACCCCTTAGACTATAAGACCCCAGGAGAAGAAGTAATAAACGCCATTTGACCATCCACCACATTGGTGTCTGCGTGTGTCATTGGCCCGAACGGCCCTGGAGAGTGGGCTGTCGAGCTGTACCTCAGAACCAGGTCTCCTGCCTTGACATAGAAGGCAACACACTGGACCACTGAATCCAGGCCCTATATTACAGAGCTGCAGGATTCCCCCTTTTCACTTTAGTCACTTAAAGCTCCATCTATCACTTGCTCAGACCTTCGACACTTACAAATTTCCTTCTGCCTCTTCCACTTGCCCAGACCTTCAACACTTACACATTTCCCTCTATCTCATGTCTATATGGTTTAATGTACAGACAATGGCAGTAACATCCAATGAACAGTGATATTGCACATCATATTTACCCCGCAATCCGATCTCCCTGAGGTACACATCGTGTTGTTCCATCTCTTTGCATGATCCACCACGTGCAACCTGGTCCCTGAGCAAAGACAACCCCATGAATGGGTTTGTCTGTACTCGAGGCAGAATTGATCTACACAGTCTTCCCTAATAAACCTCTGATATGTACCACTGGGATTTTGTCTCCTTCTATTGCATTCAGGGACTCAGACTGGGCAGGACCTGCTCGGTTGGTGGAACACCGGGTGTTAACTAACCAGGTGGCCTTTGCTAAATGCTTCTCCCAATTCTTGAAAGATCCCCCACCCAGAGCTTTCAACTGGGTTTTTAGTAGTCCATTGTACCTCTCCACTTTTCCTGCAGCTGGTGCATGGTAGGGGATATGGTGCACCCACTCAATGCCATGATCCCTAGCCCAGGTGTTGATAAGGTGGTTCTTGAAATGAGTCCCGTTGTCTGACTCGATCCTCTCAGGGGTGCCATGTCTCCACAGAACTTGCTTTTCAAGGCCCAGGATGGTGTTCCAGACTGTAGCATGAGACACAGGGTAGGTTTCCAACCATCCAGTGGTGGCTTCCACCATGGTCAGCACGTAGTGCTTGCCCTGGCGTGTCTGGGGCAGTGTGACGTAGTCAATCTGCCAGGCCTCCCCATATTTGTACTTGGACCACCGCCCACCGTACCACAGGGGCTTCACTCGCTTGGCCTGCTTGATGGCAGCACACGTCTCACAGTCATGGATAACCTGAGAAATACTGTCCATGGTTAGATCCACCCCTCGGTCTCGTGCCCACTTATAGGTGGCATCCCTGCCCTGATGGCCTGAGGCATCATGGGCCCATTGAGCTAGGAATAACTCTCCCTTATGTTCTCAATCTGTCCAAAATAGACACCCCTATCTTTGCAGCTTGGTCTACCTGCTCATTGTTTTGGTGCTCCTCGTTGGCCCTACTCTTGGGTACATGGGCGTCTACATGGCGGACTTTCACAGGTAGCCTTCCTACCCTGGTAGTGATGTCTTTCCACTCATCAGCAGCCCAAATTGGTTTCCCTCTATGTTGCCAGTTAGCCTTTTTCCACCTCTCCAGCCATTCCCACAGACCATTGGCTACCATCCATGAATCAGTGTAGAGGTAGAGCTTTGGCCACCTCTCTCTCTCAGCAATGTCCAGGGCCACTTGAACAGCTTTGAGTTCAGCAAGTTGACTTGATCCACCTTCTCCTTCAGTAGCTTGTGCAGCCTATCGTGTGGGGCTCCATACGGCTGCTTTCCACTTCCGGTTCATCCCTACGATGCGACAGGAACCATCAGTGAAAAGAGCGTAGTGTGTTTCCTCTGGTGGCAGTTGGTTATAGGGAAGAGCCTCTTCAGCACGTGTCACTGGTTCTTGTTCCTCTTCGTCTGTGACACCAAAATTCTCACCTTCGGGCCAATTTGTAATGACCTCCGAAATCCCAGGGCGATTGAGTTTACCTATATGGGCACGCTGAGTGATGAGAGCAATCCACTTGCTCCATGTAGCACTGGTGGCATGGTGAGTGGAAGGAAACTTGCCTTTAAACATCCACCCCAGCACTGGTAGTCGGGGTGCCAGGAGGAGTTGTGCTTCAGTGCCTATTACCTCCGAGGCCAGCCTGGACTCCTTCATAGGCAGCCAAGATTTCTTTCTCTGTTGCAGTGTAGTTGGCTTCAGAACCTCTGTAGTTTCGACTCCAAAATCCCAGTGGTCGACCCCGAGTCTCCCCAGGCACCTTCTGCCAAAGGCTCCAGGACAAGCCATGGTTCCCGGCTGCAGAGTAGAGCACGTTCTTCACCTCTGGTCCTGTCCTGACTGGGCCAAGGGCCACTGCATGAGCAATCTCCTGCTTGATCTGGACAAAGGCTTGTTGCTGCTCAGGGCCCCACTGGAAATTTTTCTTCTTGCAGCTGACCAGGTAAAGAGGGCTCACAATCTGACTGTACTCAGGAATATGCATCATCCAAAAACCTATTGCACCCAAGAAAGCTTGTGTCTCTTTCTTATTGGTGGGTGGAGACATTGCTGTGATCTTGTTGATGACATCTGTAGGAATCTGACGCCATCCATCTTGCCACTTCACTCCCAGGAACTGAATCTCACGAGCTCGTCCCATTACTTTGCTCTTTTTAATGGTGAAACCAGCTCCCAGGAGGATTTGGATAATTTCCTTCCCTTTCTCGAACACTTCTGCAGCTGTGTTCCCCCACACAATGATGTCATCAATGTACTTCAGATGTTCTGGAGCCTCTCCCCTTTCCAGTGCAGTCTGGATCAGTTCATGGCAGATGGTGGGGCTGTGCTTCCATCCCTGGGGCAGTCGGTTCCAGGTGTACTGCACTCCCCTCCATGTGAAGGCAAACTGAAGCCTGCATTCTGGTGCCAGAGGAATGGAGAAAAATACATTGGCAATGTCTATAATGGCGTACCACTTTGCTGCCTTGGACTCAAGCTCATACTGGAGCTCTAATATGTCTGGCATGGCAGCACTCAGTGGTGGAGTCACTTCATTCAATGCACGGTAGTCCACAGTCAATCTCCATTCTCCTTCAGATTTTTGCACAGGCCAAATGGGGCTGTTGAAGGGTGAGTGGGTCTTGCTGACCACCCCTTGGCTCTCCAGCTCTCGGATCATCTTATGGATGGGGATCACAGCATCTCGAGTGGTCCTATACTGTCATTGATGCACTATGGAAGTGGCAATTGGCACTCGTTGCTCTTCTTCCATCAGGCATCCTACTGCAGATGGATTCTCAGACAACCCAGGCAAGGTGTTCAATTGCTGGATGCCCTCTGTCTCTACAGCAGCTATTCCAAATGCCCATCTGAGTCCTTTTGGGTCTTTGAAGTACCCACTTCGAAGGTAGTCCATGCCCAAAATACATGGGGCCTCTGGGCCAGTCACAATAGGATGCTTCTTCCACTCATTTCCCATTAGGCTCACATCAGCTTCCACCAAAGTGAAATCCTGAGATCCCCCTGTCACACCAGCAATAGAAAGAGACTCTGTCCCCACATGTCTTGATGGGATCAATATGCATTGCGCACCAGTATCGACCAAAGCTTTGTACTCTTGTGGTTCCGATGTGCCAGGCCAACGAATCCACACAGACCAGAAAACACGATTTTCCCTGGCCTCTATCTGGCTAGGGGCAGGGCCCCTCTAAGCCTGGTTATCCTTCTTTCCCTGGGGGTATGTTTTGGATGTTCCTTCGAGGGGATCGGACATGTCATCATCATCATACCTGGCCGTTCAGCTACGGGCAACTGGAGCTGCTTTCCTCCGTGTGGCTTCCTTCAGCTCACGCACCCGTCGTGCCAGAAAAGCAGTAGGTTTCCTATCCCACCTTCTCATGTTTTCCCCACAGTCACACAGGTAAAACCACAGCTCAGCTCGTCGGGTGTACCTTCTCTCACCATCTGGAAAACATCTCCCTTGGATACCGGAACCTTGGATCTGTACTGCTGAAATTTGCAGAAGATCTTCTTTAATCTCCTCTCTAATCTTCTTATGGTTCTCCTCTATCTTATCCTCTAAGTTCTGCAGTCTTGTTTCTACCTCTGCGATTCTGGCATGTGTCGGGCCATGTACAGCATCTGCATATGCTCGGAGCTTCCTTGCCAGTTCAAGCACAGTCTCATCCCTCTCATCCCTCTTCATGATGGCTAAGGCTGAAGCATATTCATGTGGCCCAAGTCGTATGAGTTTTCACCACATCACAGATGTGCATGGTACCAAGTCTGGGTTCCTAGTTGTTACATCATCTGAGAAGATAATCTCTGCCACTGCCATTTCTCTCAGGCGTTGGATCCCTTGCTCTATGGTCTTCCACTGAGTTTGCTGCACATAGAGATCTGCACACAGATCTGCACACGTCTGCACACAGGTATCTTTCTGCTACGCTTCTTAGGACCCGTTCCCAGAGGCTGTGAGGGTTAGCCCCCCTCATATTCCTTGGTCTATGACAGGACCCTGTGACAGGGATCCCAAATGCCTCGCTTCAGTGCCATCCAGAATTGTAGCCTTGCCTGCAGCATCCCAGAGACAGACCAGCCAACTAATTATGGATTCATCAGACCTTCGAGGGTAGTCCTTCCGTAGGCCACGAAGGTCCTTCAGGGAAAAGGACTCATCTGATCTTGCAACTGCTGCTTTGACTCCTGATTTTATGTCAGGAGGCACTGAGGTTTCTTCTCCTTCATCATCATCATCTTCCCCTGGTCGATTGGTCTTGTCCGTGCATTTCCCACTTCTAGTGCTGGTAGCAACAGCCATGGGTTTAGATGCTGGCTTCGAGCCTGGAGTGTTAGCTGCAGCCTGAGTCACCAGGACAGTTGCTGATTTATCTCCCTGCCCCCCTGCCTCTGTCTGCTGCCCGACAGTATCTAGCAGTGTGCGATAAGCATATGCCAGGGAAAATCCCAGACTATAGGGTCAGAGAATTCCTTCAAGATTTGGCCCATATCCTCCCATTTCCCACACCACTTAGGATTTTCCACACCGGGGTCTATTCCTGGGTTCGGGGTCTCATCAGCCCGTCTAGAAATCTCAGCCCTTATTCTAGAGAAGCAGCAGGCTGTATAGAGGAAGGTTACCAAATTGAATACCAGAAAGATGGTTTCTTTAACATTGAGGGGAAACTGAACATCCTTCACTAGTGATGCAACTGATTCATAGGAGAAGGAAAGCAGAGGCTGAAAAACCTCATTCCCTCCTGCTCCTCCTGCAACAAACTGGATGCATAACCACAGCCATGAACCATTCATACCTGGAGCAGACCCTAGCATGTTTATAAACTTCTTGCACATCATTGCCACCAAGCTCAGCAGGATAGCTACTCTGGTCACTGCCTCTGATGTAAAAACTACATATTAGGGACAATACTAAAGCTATTTATGGATAAGAAAATAAACCTAGGGACCATAGAGGTATTAAAATCTCAAAAAACCCTAAGGACCAGAAATGCATGCAAACCTTCACCCCAATAGATATTATGAATTCAAAAAGCATGGCTATTAGCTGATTTAAACGAACACAGAGTAATAGCAACAAAAATGCAGTCAAAACAGGGTTTTTCCACTCTCTCGAGCCCCCAGGATGTGCGCCAATATTTGTCCTGGTTTAGGGAAAATTTGTTAAAGAATCTGCAAAGGAGGCCCCTCCAGAAAGCAAACCCACATGGACCCTCCCCCAACTGGTTTGGGAAAAATTCTTCGGAGAGAGGTAGAAAGAACCTGTTTATTGACAGGCACAGCACCCCCCAGCACACAAAATGAACAATACCAGATGACACCACTCTGAGAAAGATGACAAAATCAGAAAGTCTCTTTCGGAGGTGGTTGCTCTGTTCTCAGTCCCTCTGGTGCTTGGGCAGCTGCTGCAGCCAAACGGTGCCAACCCTCGGTGTTCCCAGGCCCCAGTGGGGAGCAGGTTTGAGATGGTCGAAGAAAAGGAGAAGAGAAAAAGTCCAGGAAGGAATTTGGACTGTTTAGCTAGAGCTAGCTAATAAGCAGAGGCCCAAGCAGAGCAGAAGCGAGAGCAGAAAGAGAGCAAGCAAAGCAGCAAGCCGAAAGCAAGAAGCAAAAAACAGCCCTATGTACTGCCTGTCTCTGTGTGCCTGATAAGAGAAACTCAAAAAAACTTCCACTCTCCAGAGCCGGTCTTAAAGGCACAGAACAGATGAATGGGGATACAAGCATCATAATGTCACCCCAGGACAAGCTGTCACAAGGTGACAGAACAAGGACGGACAAAGAGAAAAATGATTCTCGCATTTGACAAAGGCCCCCCTGCCTGTGAAAGAGCAAAGGAGGAAGATCAAGGCAGTGAGAGGGACAGAGCACTCCCCTGACGTGGGTGCAAGTGTGATATTGTCCCATTGTCCCTTGTGTGTGTGGCCTTCCCAGGGTGGGGGTTTACACCTGAGCCAGTTTGGGTAAGGGGGTGGTGTTCACCCCCTGAGCGGGGATTACCCCACTGTTTCAGGTTGAAATGTAAGATGTAACCAAATGCATGTTTTCCATTACCATCTTCATCAACTGTTATAAACAGGTGCGGCAGTGTTCTTTATCTCTTCCATGACTCAGCCCTGATAACGCCCTCCAAGGGAGATATCTTCTGTGAATGGGCCATTGAATGTCACTGCAGGACTGATAAAATTCCATCATCCCATTGTGGGATGTGAGACAGAGTAAAGATCCATTCTGAATTAGGTGAAGTGTCTAAGAGAGGTGAAAAGTCTGTGAGGCCAAAGCTGAAGGAAGAACTCGCATGCCGAGACAGCAAGGAGACAGAGAAAGAAAAACAGAAATGACCACAAGGTCGATTTGCCCCCGACTTAGAAATTTCTTTGATAAAGAAGAACTGGTGCTAAATGTCACGCGGAATGAATATGTATGAACTTATTGTGAAACTGTATGCATATGCATTTGGAAGGGGGATAAAAGAAGACCCAAGGTCTTCAGAGGCACGCATGCCTTGTTGTGGGACTTGCGTCCGGCGCGCATCCTAATAAAGGATACCGGGCTTTACAACTTTTACGAAGTTGTGAGGTTTCTTCTTTTCTCCGCAAAACATGCCTCTCCACAGATGCAGTCAGCCTTGCCACAGATGCCATGAAAGCCTCATCAAATCAACCCCCTGGACAATGGTCGCAAATGGCTGCCTTGGAGCAGCCATTTTCAGGGTCTGAACAATCGCTGCAAAGCCCAACATGTGGCACTGGTCAAGCACAAGGGGACCGAAGCCAACCTGCCCCTGAATGAAATAAACAAAAAGGGCCAGGAGACTTCTTCTCCTGTGTAATGCCTTTATTAAAAAGTGATCAGCTCAGGATTGGGCAGCTTGACGGTCTGCAGCATCCGTCGTCTCTCCCAAGGCGACTCAGGGGAGGAGGATATGCACAGCTCTGTCCACCGGGGGCAGAGCTGGGGATCAGATCCTCTTGGGAGCCTTTAGGGCCTCCTGATCCCTGTCAGATGGTCCCTCGGTCTGGGTCTCCCAGACCTCCCAGACCTGGCCGGGGGGATCTCGAGGACAGGGTGAGGAACGATGAATGTTTCCCGCATCTCTGCAGGCCTAGTGCTCTGCTCCTCACATCCAGACATCACTCCAGTCTCTCAACTCTTATTTGGCTCGTTGTTTTTTGGGGTCTTCTCAGTACAGTGGAGGACCATGCTGCATTGGTCTTGGAGTCACTTTGCATAACCCCCCCCACCTTCTCAGGTGTCTTCACTATGAGAAAGGTACAACTTAGCCTCGGGCAAGGCTCTGCTGATACAAAAGGAGCGATTAGCCTCAACAACCCGTGATTACAATAACAAAACACACAGAACTTGGGCAGGGCCAGTGGTCTGGCTGCCTTTTTGAAACTTTTTCTCATAAAAAAATATTAACCGAATTTCTGTTCATAACAGTCCCCCCTCTTTTTCTTTGATCGAGCTTAAATTCTAAGCTCGCATCAACTCCCAATTTTTTGTTTTGAATCTACTATAAATCCCTTGTGCACTTTGGTAATCATGGTTACTTAACCTTGTTACTTTCCTTGGTTTCTTCAGGTTGGTCTGCACGGCCAGTACTATTTTACTAAAACAGATAAACAAGCATAGTAAAAAGAGCAATCCTCCAAGTATACACACACCGAGAAAAACTACCTTCTCCCATACATCCTTTTTGAAAATCTTTAGGTTCTCCCACCCACTGGGATCAAGTGTAGGAGTTTGTTCCTCATTATTTACACATGCTAACCTTTTTATTTCGTTTGAAATGTTCCTAATAATTGAATTCTTTATTTTTAATACTGCCTGGAGCCGGATAACTTTGTTTAACATAGATATTGGAATCCGAATTTGGCTTTTACAATTTTGGATTTTCTCAATTTCTATTCCACTTTGCTTGTTCTGTTTAATTTCTCCCAAATCATTATATATAGGAACTCCCAAACTTGATCCAGTTTCTTTGGGTAATAAGAAAATTGGTTTTATCACTCTAGCAGCGCAGCTGCCAGACGAGATCAAACCTAGGGGTTGAGCACCCCTGAAATGTGTTCCAAAAGGAGTTTATCTCTTTTCCAGTATACTCATATAGATACTTGTAACAAACAATTTTTCTTACCATTTTCACCATTTCTTTGCTTTTTACTAGATCTGCTGAGCTTATTTCAGCAGCATCCCATTCAAAGCACAACCAGGCTTCCCCTATAGGGCACTCTCCTAGGAGTGGCTGCCTAAAAGTGGCAGAATTGTATGCTCTCCAATACACTCTCCTATTTTTCTGATAAAGGACCAATTTGGAGAGGTTAACACAATCAGGGTTAGAACTGATGTGGACTCTCGACAAGGAGCTCACTTCCTCCTCACAGAGGGGTTGGTAGCATTCATTGCACGGCTCAGCTGGGCTTCCCTGAGCACCACCAGCAATCAGAGCCATCAGTACTACCCTTCCCAAGAGTCCGGTATGGGTCATCTTGCACAGCCTGCCCACCCGGCCTTGCCTCTTGGGGAATTTTACTGAGGAGAAGCTTCCAAGCTCTTTAGAGTCCCTTCTACCCATTTCTCTGGTTAAACCTCTCTTGGTCTGTTCCCTGCCAATTTTGGTTTCCCTTCCCAGGGGAGTGTTCTGTAGAGGATTAACCTGGAGTCTTTAGAACTAAATTGGGGAACTTAACCAGAATTACTTATTTACAGTCTTAAACTTTTTACCAACATAGTTTACACAGAACAGTCTTAAAACATTTTAAGCAATATTAGAACTCTTAACAAACAATTTTTTCCCACACAGTTCAGTCTTTTTGACTCTTCCTTCTGAGAGTCAACTTTAAATCCTTTGGTCCTTTTACCACAGTGTACTCAGGTGATTTAGCTTGTGAAGCAGATGAATCTCGTCCAGCGCCAGGGGGTGAGAGTGGTGTAGACTCTGGTCCAATGCCAGAGGGGGAAGCTGATGTTGGATCCAGTCCTGTACCTGGGGGTGAGATTGGCCCTTTTATTCTTGTGATATGAGTCCAACCTTTTTCTTTGGTCCACACAGCTGAATTTGTGATCAGGAGCACCTGGAAGGGGCCTTCAAATTTAGGCATTAATGTTCCCGTAGTCCATGATTTTATCAAAACCCAATCTCCTGGACTAATGTTGTGAACTTTTGTGTCGAGAGGGGAAGTTTGAGGAAGGTATCCTTTCTTTCTAAGTCCCTCCAGAGTTCTTCCAATTATTTCTAAATACTTTCTGGTAGCTTCTTCCCCTTCCAGATAGTCTCCTGTGCTATAAGGTGTTAACAAGAATGGCAGCCCAAACATCATTTCATAAGGTGAAATTCTTATGTCAGCCCGAGGTCTTGTTCTGATGCGCAATAGCGCTAGGGGCAAACACTTCAGCCAATTCATCTTTGTTTCCTCAATCAATTTAGTTAATACATTTTTGAGAGTTTTGTTCATTCGCTCCACCCTCCCAGAACTCTGGGGGTGCCATGGAGTATGCAACCTCCATTTCATTCCTAAAGCCTCAATTATATTTTGTAATGTTTGGGACACAAAATGTGGACCTCGGTCTGAGTCTATGGTGTTCACAATATCATATCTGGGGATAATATTCTCTAGGATTGCTTTTGCCATGACTTGAGCTGTTTCCCTCCTGGTCGGGAAGGCTTCTACCCAGTGTGTGAGATGATCAACTATAACCAGTAAATATCTGTGTCCTTGCACTGGGGGCATTTCAGTGAAATCTATCTGTATGCTTTGGAAGGGTCTCAAGGCTAATTCCCTTCCTCCCGGTGCTACTTTTCTCGTAACTTTCTGGTTCACTTTTTGACAAATGATACACCCTCTGGTAACAGCTTTAGCCAGGCTATATACCCCGATGCATAGGTTATTTCTTAGGAAATGATCACATAGTCCTTGGACTCCCCAGTGAGTTAATTTATGTAGTTCTGTTAGCACTGTCCGAGCCAGTGCTTTATTCAAAAATACCCGTCCATCTGAGGTTAACCACTCTCCCTGTTGTCCTTGATGTAACTTTAAATCTTTTATTGCTTCTAATTCTTCTTCACTAAATATAGGTTCCTCCCCTTTTTCAGGTGTCGTTTTTGTCTTCAAAATTTTTACTGGGTCCCCTGGTTCTAGAGCTGCTTCTTTGGCTATCTGATCAGCCAGTCGGTTTCCTTTAACTTCTAAACTGTCTCCTCTTTGGTGCCCCTTTATATGGACCACTGCTATTTCTATAGGTTTTTGTAGGGCCTCTAGTACTGATTGGACTAGGTTCTCATGGGCTAAGCTCTTTCCCTTTGAACTTAAATACCCACATTCCTCCCATATTTTCCCAAATGTATGAACTGTCCCATATGCATATTGGGAGTCCGTATAAATGGTTCCCCGGTCCCCCTCCAGTAAGTCCAGTCCCCTTTTCAGGGCATATATTTCACAACTTTGGGCTGACCAGCTTGGGGATAGTTTCCCTTTTTCTGCAATTAGTAATGTTTCTCCATCTATAATGGCATAACCTGAAGCTCTTTTTCCATTTACTACCCTCGAAGAGCCATCTATGAATAAGCTTCTTCCAGTTGCTAGAGGCTGATCTTCCAAATCTTCTCTTACTTTTGTTTGGAGATAAACCAATTCTAGACAATCATGTTCTAAATTCTCTATAGGCTCTCCCATTAGGAATTGTGCTGGATTGAGGGCATTTGATGTGATAAATTCTAAGTCCTCTGTATTCATTAGTATTATCTCATATTTTAATATTCTAGCATCAGTTAACCACTGCGGAGCTCTCTGTCTCACTACTGCCTTAAGATCACGAGTATGCACTTTAATTTTTCCCTGTAAGGTCAATTTTTGAGTCTCCTCTATCAGGATTGCAGTTGCTGCTACTGCCTGTATACAAACTGGCCAGCCTCTAGCCACTGGATCTAACAATTTGGATATGTAAGCCACAGGTTTCCTGCACCCTCCCCACTCTTGAGTTAATACTCCATAGGTTATACCTCCTTCTGCACTCACAAACAGGTCAAAGCCCTTCCTGAGGTCTGGTAAGCTTAGGACCGAGGCAGAAGACAATTTGTTTTTTAAGTTTTCCAATTGTTGATCATCTTCAGCTGTCCAAATTAGGGGTTCTGGATCTACTAGTTTATTATACAGAAATTTCACACTCTGTGTGTATTGATCCAACCATAACTTACAATACCCGAACAAGCCCAGGAGTTTTCTCACATCTCTTTTCGTTTTTGGGGCCGGGAGAGCTAAAATACCTGAAATCCTGTCAGGGCTTAGTTTCTTATACCCCCCCCCTATTATGTGCCCCAAGTATGTTACTTCTGATTGCACAAATTTTAGTTTCCCTTGGGAAACATTTAGTCCTTTCTCCCCCAGAAAATTCAAAAGTTTAATACTAGTTTGTCTGACCTGATCTTTTTCCTTTCCTGATACCATCAGGTCATCAACATACTGCAAGATCTGCACTTCTTGTTCAGGGACAAATTGTTCCAACAAACTCTCTAAAGCTTGTCCAAAGAGATTGGGGGATTCAGTGAACCCCTGTGGTAATCGGGTCCACCTTAGCTGTTGTCTCCTTTTCGTACTCGGGTCCTCCCATTCAAAGGCAAACCAATCCCTACATTCTATTGCCAGAGGACACGCCCAGAAAGCATCCTTCAAATCTATGACAGTGAACCAAGCATGTTCTCTTGGAATTCTGCTTAGGAGACTATACGGGTTGGGCACAACTGGATGTCTGGCAATGGTTCTTTTGTTGACTTCCCTCAAATCTTGTACCAGCCTATATTTCCCTTCAGCCTTTTTAACTGCCAGTATAGGGGTATTATGTGGTGACATGCAGGGTTCTAAAATTCCCTCCTGCAACAGTTGCTCGATGACTATAGCAAGCCCCTTCTTTCCTTCTAGGGAAATCGGATACTGTTTAACCCGTATGGGTGAGGTATCATCCTGCATTTTTATTGTTATCGGTGGAATGTCTAATAAGCCTCTCTTTCCCCCCTCAGCCCATACCTCAGGGTTTATCTCTGCAACATCTCCTTGAGACAGCTTCATCACTTGTACTACCATCCTCCCTTCCCTTGGAACAATCCCAACCCCCAAATGGACTTGCAGATCCCTTCCTAACAAACTTTTTTCTAAGTTAGGCAGATAAAGAAAATTAGCTTTACATTGCCTTGAGTTTCCAATTATTTTCACTTCTTCAATCACCGATGCTCTAAATGGTCTCCCCTCTGCACCCAATACTTCACAAAATTGTCTCCCAATTTCCATACCTTGTGGTATTTTGTTGAGACAGGACTTATCTGCCCCTGTATCAACCAAAAATTCAAATTCCTCTTTTAGGGGTCCCACTTCAAAATTTACCAAGGGCTCTTCTAGAAGTTTCATCGGGTCCCCTATAGTAAAAAGCCCTTGACACCCCTAGTCCTCCCCCTTAAGAATCCTTCCTAAATTGTCCTGTTCCTTGGCTATTGCCTCATCGAGACTGAGCTTTTTACAAAACCTCCTGATGTGTCCTGCCTCCCCACAGTAATAACACTGTCGTCCTCTCAAAGGGACTTCTTGAGGTCTCTCAACCCTTCGTGCGCCGGTCAGTACTGGCCTACCTCTGCCTCCTCCTGGTGGTGGACCCGCCCCCCCTGCACTTTCTCTAGCTACTGCAACCATGATCTTAGCCTTGGCCTTTACTTTTTCTTCCTCCCTCCTTAAATACACCTTCAATGCCTCTTTTAATAACTCATTAATGTCCTTCTCTTGCCAATCTTCCATCTTTTCCAGTTTTCTCCGTATATCAGGCCAAGATTTGGTAACAAATTGGACTTTTAGTAGCATTTGACCTTCTGGGGTGTCTGGGTCTATTCTAGAGTACAACTGGAAATTCCGCCTTAGGCGATTAAGCCAGGCAGCAGGAGCTTCATCTTTCTCCTGTGTACCCTCAAATGCCAATTGGGTATTAGTTCCTTTGGGAACTGACTCTTTGATCCCCCGTATTATCAAAGACCTATATTCCCTCATGGCCTTCCTCCCCTCCTCCTGATTAGGGTTCCAGTTGGGCTCTGTTAGTGGCAATTTCTGTTCACCTGATGGCACCTGGGGTCCTGGACTGTTATCTTTCTCCCAAATTTTTATGCCAGCCGCCCTTATCATCTGGACCTCTTCTGGGGAAAATAATATACTCAGGATGGAATTCTTCTCCCCCCAAGTGTAGATATTTGGACCTAGAAATTGATCTACTTGGTTGACTATGCCCACTGGGTCCTCAACTAAATGCCCCAACTCTTTCTTGAATCCTCTCACCTCAGAAGCAGTTAGGGGAGCATTCACAAAGCCACCACCTCCCGCCACTCCTCCCATAGGAACCTCTCTGAGGGGAAAGAGTTTCTCTGCCTTGGAGGTCTTGGATCTGGTGCTACAGTAAGGCCCATCTTCAGATGTAAAACTACTTTGAGGGTTCTCTGGGTTACCCTGAATGTTCTGCCCATCAGCATGTGTATTTGCTGATAGCTGTTTACTGGGCAGGGAGGCATTTGTGTCCCAACTAGGAGGAGGTAAAGGGACAGCAATAGGAGGGGGAGAAGAGCCTGAGTGAATATTAAGCGGAGTTGGAGAAGGGGTGGAGAATGCAGCAGGTGGAGTAGGCACTTGTGGTGGTGCAGAAGGAACGGGAGGAGATACTGGGTTTATCATAGTTGAAGCTGAAGAGGTAGGAGGAGGAGTTTGAGCAGGTGGTAATGAGATGGCAGCCGGGGAAGGAACCGGACCTGCCATTTGAGGTGCTTGAAGAAGAGGATTATAAGGTGGAGGGGCAAAAGGAGGCAAATAATCCAGGGGGTCCCATCTTTTACTAGTCCTATCATCCCCTCCTTCATTCCCCTCTTTCTTACTCTGTACCTTACAAATTTGCACCCCTTCATCCCCAACAGCACTCTTTAACCAGCAAGCCACATACAATAATTGCTCAGGATCAGTATCTCTTTGAGCTGTCAGATAATTATTTAATTGTTGGCACATCCACTTATCCTTTGTCCCACACCAAGGCCATCCTCCTTGCACCTCTAATTCTGGCCAGACTTCCATACAATAATGGATCATTTTCACTTTATCTAATCCCTCCGTGGCCTCTATAGAATCCCATTTTACTAACAGTTCTCCTAAGGGACTATTGGGATGTATATACCTCAGTCTCTTGCCGGTCTTTTTACTACTACAACATCCCATTTTTCAGGTTTCAATAAAAAAGTCCCAAAGGTGCCTCTACTGACCGGGAATTTCAAAAAACCTTGTTTGAGGAGCTTCAGCCTCCTCCACTTAACTTCAAATTTCTGCCTGATGCTCAGGACTTCATACTGAAACAACTGCCCAATCTCTTGATTTCCCAACTTCCCAGCGTCAGGTCTTACATCTATCGGGACTTGAACACACGAAGCCTCGGCCAAGAATCCGGGTCGTGCCTGACTCCCTCAGTCAGGAAAAACAACTGCCTGAATTTTAGTTCGCCTAACCCGCCAATTTTTAGGCTTCACCGTATCAGGACTTAAAAGCAAACCGCAGCCTCCTTCGCTGGGGTTTGTGCCTGACTCCCTTTGTCAGGACTTACTTTGCCTGCAGGGCTTGTGTGCTACCCAAATCCTTCTCGAGACTGACAACTGCTACCCGAATCCTTCTCGGGACTTACAAATCTGCCTGACTTCCCTCTGTCAGGACTTTGGGGTGCGTGCCACTCATACACAGTAATTCACTCCGCACGCCCGGAGTGGGGGGTCCCTTTATTCCCCCTTGGGAGACGACTTCACTCCCGCTAATTCCACTCATGTCCCCCTGTTCCTGGCCGGTTTTCTCGCGAAAAGCCGGAACCGCAGTACTGAGGGGTCCACTCTCGCTTCGAAGGTCCGGCTGCCGGCCCTCATCTCACTCACACACACATGCGCACATCTCCCACTCCCACCACCAGATTTCTCACCAGTCCGGTGCTCCGGTGCTCCTCTGCGTCGCTGTCCTGAGCCGGTCCCTCTTGGTCCTGGTAGCCAGCTGTCCTCTGAAGATCCAAGATGGCCAGTCCTGAGTCCTCCTGCAGCGTGGCTATTCCGGACGAGAGCCCCCAGCTGAAATAAACAAAGGGCCAGGAGACTTCTTCTCCTGTGTAATGCCTTTATTAAAAGTGATCAGCTCAGGATTGGGCGGCTTGACAGTTCTGCAGCGTCCGTCGTCTCTCTCCCAAGGCGGCTCAGAGGAGGAGGATATGCACAGCTCTGTCCACCAGGGGCAGAGCTGGGGATCAGATCCTTTTGGGAGCCTTTAGGGCCTCCTGATCCCTGTCAGATGGTCCCTCGGTCCGGGTCGCGCTCCTCTCCCAGACCTGGCCGGGGGGATCTCGAGGACAGGGTGAGGAATGATGAAGGTTTCCCGCATCTCTGCAGGCCTAGCACTCTGCTCCTCACATCCAGACATCACTCCAGTCTCTCAACTCTTATTTGGCTCGTTTTTGGGGTCTTCTCAGTACAGTGGAGGACCATGCTGCATTGGTCTTGGAGTCACTTTGCATAACCCCCCCCACCTTCTCAGGTGTCTTCACTATGAGAAAGGTACAACTTAGCCTCGGGCAAGGCTCTGCTAATACAAAAGGAGTGATTAGCCTCAACGACCCGTGATTACAATAACAAAACACACAGAACTTGGGCAGGGCCAGTGGTCTGGCTGCCTTTTTGAAACTTTTTCTCATAAAAAAATATTAACCGAATTTTTATTCATAACACTGGGGACACTGGAGCCATTGTGGGGAAGACATGGGACACTGGGGCATCATGTGGATGATACTGGGCTGTACTGGGAGGGACAGGAGGAGCACTGGGGTTGTGCTGGGTTCTACTTGGGATGAACTCGGCTGTACTGGGGTTGTATTGGTCTGTACTGGGGATGAACTGGGCTGTACTGGGAGGGACTGGAGAAGTTGAATGGGCTGTTCCTGCCTCTGCCACATAACATTTACCGATGTTCCTGTCCATCACTGCCCGAAGACAATCAGCGCCAGAGATCAGAGACTCGGGCCTATGGTAGCCAGAACTCCCGTCATGCCCCGCCGCCTGATTGGAGCCGGGACTACAACGCCCATCATGCCCTGCGCTCCACAGAACCCCGGGATCCGCCACCCCTTTGTCCCTTAAGTGTCCCCCAGACTCTCAAGGATCCCTCAGTGCCCTCTCATCGCCCATTCGGGACCCCCCAAAAGCATCCCCGGACCCGCTGAGTGCTCCCGACCGCACAGATGCCCGGTACGGGCACTTCTGGGAATTCATCTCCTCTCATCCCCCGCGGCCCCAGAGCCCCTCAGAACACAGTCCCGCGCCTGAAACTCCTGCCGTGCCCCGCGACGTAAAGAGTCCGGTTAGAGCTTCCCAAGCTCCCCCGCAAGGTCTCCCGAACCATTTACGTTCCCACGAGGATCTCAAGTCGCAGGAGTGTCCGCCAAGTTCCTTCCCGGACCCTCAAGAGTTGCGTTCGAGCCACTTCCGGGACTACGGCTCCCATCATGCTCTGCGGTGCATGTCCAGCGCTGTTGGAGCTGGGACTTCATCTCCCATCATTCGCCGCACCCCACCGAGTGTCATTGCAGCTGCCTTGAGCTCCCGTGGTGCTCTGCGGCCATATTTAGGCGTATTAGACCCGCGCATTCAACTCCCATCATCCCCCGCAACCTAGAGAGCCATGTCAGAGCCCCCCAAGGGCCCGTTCGGACACTGAAGGGCCCCAAATTCCCCTCCCTGACCTCCACGTGCCCCCCTGGACCCCCAAGGCTGCCCTGGACCCCGAACTGTCACTCAGAATCCCTGAGTGCCCCTCCAAGTGCCCACCCAGCTCCCCCAAGTGTCCTCCAGACCCTCAAGTTCTCTCTGAATTCCCTCCCCAGACCCCAAACTGCCCCAAAGGTGCCCCAGAAATGTCACCAGGGACCCTAAAGTACCTCCCTTGACCCTTTCTAAAAAAAAGATGATAAAAAAGATGACAAAAGGACTCAGATATTACTAGTTGCCATAAAGAGGGATAAATAAATAGGCAATGGAGATTAACGAATGAATGAAGGGAACTGCATTACTTAAAACCAATGACCAATAACTTTTTTCGTTCCTGAAAATGTGTTGGTTTTTTAATATAAACGAAATAATTAGGGCAGGAGATCTTTCTCCTTTTACTGTCTTTATTAAAAATCAGCTCAGGTGGGGTGATCTGATGGGTCTCACGCCGCCACTGCCCACAGGAGTGGCACAGAGGAGGAGGAAGAGTGCAGTTTGTCCACTGGTCTGCCAGCAGAGCTGGGGGTTCCTTTCTCACGAGAGCACGAGGTGATTCCCAGTATTTTGGTTTGACATTCGAGGTCCTCTTTCCAGCCAACATGTTTTTAGGTTAGGGTGAGTGGTAAAAAGGGTCTTAGCAGACACTGGATTCTGTTCTTCCCATCTAGACATCACTTTGATCCCTCAATTCCATGTTGGTTTGTTGTTTTTAGGGGTTTTTGGCTAGGTTTGGTAAAGGGCTTCCTCATTTGCATCCCAACCCCAATGTCATTTGCATGCCAATCAAATGATTGTCCCATCCTTGGTTGTCCCCTCCACTGTCCCAGGTGCCTTCCTCCAGGAAACAGCAGGGTGCCACTCGACAAAAAGGGAATTCCCAAACATCAACAACAGGCAGTTAATGAAAAACTATTAACAACAGGTGATTACAACAAACAGTTAGAACTCCACCTGGCAGCAACTGTGAATTCTGCAACCTTTTAATAAAATGGGCAACTTTACTACTCATAACAGTATGACATCACAGAGAGGGTTTTGTGACATCACTGAGGGAGTTGTGACATCATACAGCTTCTGTGACATCATAGAGTAGGGTGTGTGACCATACAGGAGATCCTGCCATCATAGAGGGTGGCTGTATAACATCATAGAGCAGGCTGTGACATCACAGAGCAGATTCTGACATCACATTGTGGCTTTCTGACATCACAGAGTCTTTTGTGACATTACAGTGCAACTGCATGACATTCCAGGCTGACATCTCAGAGGTGGCTCTGTGACATCACAAGGGTGCTCTGTGACATGCTAGAGTGGGCTGTGACATTACAGGGGCTGTGTAACATCACAATAGGTTGTGTGAGATCACAGGGTCAGTGTGACATCACAGGGACTGTGTAAGGTCACTGGGGAGGTCACTCTGCCCCAGCCCCCTCACAGTTTCCCCCAGAGCAGTCCAACCCTGCTCGTGCACAGCAGGGTCCCCTGTCCCCCCAGGTCCCCCCGCCTCTGGCACTGCAGCCTCCCCCAGAGGAGGTTCCACGAGATTGACCCCAGAGCCTGACATGGGGACGGGGGTCGGGGCCCTGGGGGTGGCACAGGGGGACAGGGACCCCCCGGCAGCTTCCCTGTGTCGCCCAGGGCCAGAGCCTGGGCCAGGGCTCCTTCACCCTGGTACCAAGGAGGGCTTGAGAGTGCTGAAAAAATCCTCAGCAAGGGATCAGCAAAAACCAGGTTTAATATTAAGGGACAGCAGTACAAAGTTTCTTGGCAAGAGTCACTCTGCTCCTGACAGTGTTTGCAGGGCCCCAAGAGAGGGGCTTCAGTCCCAGCAATGGCTCATCCTGGCCGCACTTGGCATCAACAGCTTTCTTTGGCAGTGTGAGAAGAGGGATGTTGTGCCACTGAGGGAACAAAACAGTTCCCAGGGCTGCTCCTAGAGAAACCAGGAGCTGGTTGGGCAGCAGCAGTGCCTGGAGCAGACAATGTTTGTGATGAGCTGCAGAGGAGCTGAGCCCAGGGGCTGCTGGCCAAGGCCGAGCCCCAAGGAGCATTTCTCAGCTGGCAGGGTGGCCTGAGAAGGGGAGGGGGGAATGCAGCAGTGCAGGGCCCATGGAACCAAAGGATCATTGTGACACTGTGGGGCCCTGTGAGACCAAGGGAGCATTGTGACACTGCGGGGCCCTGTGAGACCAAGGGAGCATTGTGACACTGTGGGGCCTCATGGAATCATGGAGAGCACTGTGACATTGCTGGTCTTCATGGAACAAGGGGGGCTGTACTGACACTGTGTGGCTCTATGGAATGTAGGGATCATTGTGTCGCTGTGAGGCCCCAGCCAACCCAGGGTCCATTTGTGACACCACGAGGCCTCATGGAACGGTGGAGACCATTATGACACTTTGGGGTGTGATGGAACCAAGGGGCCATTGTGACGCTGCAAGACTCCATGGAGCCGAAGGTCACTTGTGACATTGCAAGGCCTCATGGAACAATGGAGACACTATTAAGTGACTTTACAGCCTCATGGACCCAAGGGGCCATTGTGACACTGTGGGGCACCATGGCACCAAGTCGACCATTGCTACACTGAGGAGACTCATGGGATCATGGAGACCATTGTGACACTATGAATCCCCATGGAATAAGCACAGAATTGTGATACTGTGAGGCCTTGTGGAACCAGTGAGACCATTGTGACCCTGGGGGTCCGCACAGAACCAAAAGCATCATAGTGATACTCTGGGGCCTCGTGAAACCAAGAGGCCTTTGTGAAACTGCAGGCCTGCATGGAACCAAAGGGCCAGTGTGACATTGCAGGGCCTGATGTCATCAATGGTCCATTGTGAGACTGTGGAGCCAAAGGAGATCAGTGTAACACTGCAAACCTCCAGGGTCCAAAGGTCCATTGTGACATTGCAGGCCTAATGTAACAGAGGAGCTGCATGACATTGTGGGGCCTGGGGAACAACAGAGACCATTGTGACACTGCAAGGCCTCATGGAACCAAGGTGTCATTGTGACACTATAGGGCACCATAAAACTAAGGGAACGTGGAACAGGTCTGGCTGGTTTGGCCTCCTGGGCCCCCTTACTGGTCCAGCTGACCATGGCATGTTGAGGGTAACTTATCATCTGCTGCTGAAACACTGGGGCTCTGTGCTTTCCTTCCTATGGAAAAGATCGGTCCTTCTCCTCCAGGCACCCATGGCCAGAATTGGGATTTCACCTCCAACACTCCCTGTTGTGAGAGACTGGAGGAGATTGTTGGATCAAAACATTTTATGTGTGGGGGATAAAAAGGCAGGTCCAGCCCTGCCCTGCCCTGGAACCCCAATCCCCCCAGAGCCTCTATCCCAGCCCAGCAGTGTCTGCCAGTCCCTGGCACAGCACAGGCAATGCTCCACAGCCACCTCTGCAGCCTCAGCCCAGCTCCTGAGGGACCAAATGAGCCCAAGGCCCAGCTGGGGGAAGGGCCCCGGAAGAACAAGGGGTATTTAAGGCTGACAACAAGGCAAGCACACATCTTGACCCTACCTCCTCTTGGAATTTCCATCTGAAATATGCTGGAATCCAGGAGTTGGTACCTCTGTTTGTGCTCCTCTGTCTCTTTTTTGCCTTTCTCTCTTTCTGTCCTTTCCTTCTGTTTCTGTCCTTTTGAAAATTTGATTAATGTAAAATTCAAGTAGCTTAGAGTTTGTGAAGTTGAATGGGCCAAGTCAGTGCTTTAAGAAGTGTTCTGTGTTGATTGAATGTCGTATTAAACCTGTTGCTAAAATTTCTCCAATTATCAAAAGTTGCCAGTAAAGGCTGTTTGGTTGTTTGGAGATCCTGAGAATCTCCTGTAGGTATATCTCCAGTGCATCCAACTCAAAGGACACAAACAATTGTAATCCCTTTTAAATATCTAATTTAGATAATTTTTTGGGGTATGGGAGTCAGGGCTTTTCTGTCCGGGCTGGCCCAGCCCAGGCAGGGCTTTCCCAGCCACATTCCACACTCCATTTCCCAGCTGGAGCCCCTGCTGCCTCTGAGTTGTGCTGTCCAGAGCCCCAGGGACGCTATCCCTGTCTGCCCATTCCCCCACGGTCTCTGGGCAGGGATGGCCTCAGTGGGGGCTGCTGACATCCTCAGCAACTTGGAGGCTGCTGCTGAATTTTCCTGCTCCAGAGGCTTGTTCAGCCTTCAGCTCTTGAGTGCAGGAATTCGGTGTCCCAGGGTTCATTAACATTGAGAAGAGCTGAACAAGCCAAGCCTCTGGGAATAATTTGATTTTAATTTTCAAATCTTTTGTGGTTAATTAGATGAATTCCAGGAGTCTTTTCAAGGTGAATAGATTCTATCTAAAAAGACAGTGAGAAAAGATTACTTAGGCCAAATTTAGGAGTTTTTTCCCTGTCAATTTATTGATATGTGCTATCTCCAGTTGACACTGACTTCAAGGACCTCCTCATGTAGTTTGAATAGATATGAAAGTCAAGACCCTTCATGGCTGACAATCAATCAGACTCTGTCCCTACCCCCACCCCACCATTTCCCCCATCCAAGCCCTGGCACTCAGAGCAGCCTTGTGCAAATCTGAGCTCCCTCCAGCCCAGGCTGCACCTGCAGCTTTCAGCTCCTTGGCTCCAACTCCCACCCACTTTCCTTGGAGAAGGAGCGGCCCGAGACACAGAGGGATGTTCATTTCTTGTCAGCCAACAAAGCCAAGGGAAGGCACAGCTCCATCAACTGCAAAAGTCATTCCTCTGCTGGATATTAAATCCACTTTCCACAGCAGACAGTCTCAGAGCAGTGGAAAACACCTTCTGTGCCCAGCACAGATCTCAAGGTCCCCCCAAACCCTTCCTGCCCCAATTCTGCCCAGATTTGCTCTTTGCACACACGAGTCCCACGCTGAAGTCAGGAGCTCCCTCCATGCCCAGAGGGAGGAAAAAAATGAAAGGGGATGAAGAGCTCTCCTGTGCAGAGCTCCTGCAGTGGGAACCACAACTTATCATGTTTGTGTCCTTTGGGCTCAGGAACTGGTGACATTCAGGGGCACAGAAGGGTTTCTTGCCAAAAAACACAATTTGAACAGGATTCAGTTTAACATTGCAGCAAACAGAGTTCTCCATGATGTCCCAGCAGCATCTGACATGTCCACCATCCCCAAGGGATTTCTGTACAGGAACAGTTTTAGACAAAGACATAAGAAAAGGCAGTTCTGTGATAGATATAAACACCATAAAGATGTTGATTATTTATTTGCACTTTGGAATGATTGGGCAACTTCCTGCAGCTCAAAGCATGAAGCCAGTCAGTTGAGAGGCATGACCAGAGAGCATCTGGAGGAGGAAATCTGGGAGCAATGGGAAGCATAAATATCCAGCTCGTCTAGCGAAGAGATGTCCTTAGACATGGCCATTTCAATAGGAGAGCTTGAAACCCCAAATGGAAAAGAGAGATTTATATAATAGAATGGATACTGGGGACACCAGTAGAAAGTAAGATCAGTATTTCTTCTCCTGCCATCTGTACAACTCCAGGAAAACCCTGTTCCTGGTGGGAAAACTTTGCCATTTCTTAACAGTACTCAAATGACCCAGATGATAAAATTGTGCCTGTATATGATGAAACTAACAGGTATTAAAATCTGTGCCCCTTTCCAGGCAGACATCAGCTGTGTGCCCATGAAAAGGCAGGGCCACTTGTGCCCTGAGGTGCCCAGCTGGGATTGCATCTCTCCAAGAGCACCTGAGGGAAAGCAGAGCACTTTGCAAGCTGCAGGTCCCTGACAGCCCTGCAGGGCTCCTGTCCCATCAACATCTGCTCTGCTCCAGTCTGAAACAGGGCCCAGCATGGTGCTGAGATCATCAGAGAGCTGAGGTGTGTGCTGGAATTCAATGTCCTCCCCATCCCGCAGCAGCCCTGCATTTCCCTCCTGCAGCCTTGGTCTCCAGCACAGCCATGGAGGTGCTTTGGGCTCTGGACTGTTCCTGCAGCCCCCATGGCAGCTGAGCTCTGCCTTTGGCACAGTCAGGCCTGGCCAGCTCAGGCTATGCTCAGCAATTGCTTGTGTGTGCCTGGCCTTGCTGTCAGCCCCGGCAGCGGCTGCGTGGCCCCTTTGTGGCCCTGTGCTGGCCCAGCCATGGTGGCCCAGCCCCTGTGCAGGCCCAGCCCAGGCCAGGAGCATTGCAGGTGGGAATGGCCCCTGAGCCGTGGTGCCCACAGCAGCCTTGGGGCTCTGTGCCCTATGGCCTCCCTGCTGGGCAGCCTCTGCCAGCTCCTGCAGAGCCCGTGGCACCTGTGGGACTGCACAGACAGCCCTGCTCCGGGTTCTGCCGGCCTCTGGGCCAGCAGAGAGGCAGCCAGGGCCGGCCATGGCCGGGAACAGGCCCTGAGCCCTGCAGGAGGATGGAGCTGGGCCACAGCCAAACTCAGCCCAGGCCAAAGCTGGGCTCAGCAACCAGGGCTGCCAATGCATTGGCACAGAGGCTGGCACTGACAAATGTCCTGGGCCCCCTCCCTGCTCTGTCCATGCCACCAAGGACACAGAGCCGCCTCGTCTCTGGGCCACTTGCCTGTTTGCAATGCCTTGCACAGGCGCTGGCCCTGCCCCACAAGGCCTGGCCTGAGTGCTGCCCCTGCACGCTCAGCCAGGCTGAGATGGACACTGATGGTTTCTGGGCCAGGCTCTCTGAGTCCAGCCCAGCTCCCTGCAAGCTCTGCCAGCTGCCCTGAGCTCTGGGCAGCACCAAGGGCTTCTCCCCAGCCCAGCCGGCTCTGGCCCCACAGCTCTGCTCAGGCCAGGCTGCTCTGGGCACTGCCCCATGGCCTCAGCCCCTGGCAAGGGCACAGCAGCAGCTGCAGCTGCCACAGGACTCAGCCCCAGCCATGGGGGAAGGTGCTGGGCCAAGGCCAAAGGAGGCTCCCTGGCTGCCCTGCTCCCCTCGGGCTGAGGTGATGAGAGCTCTGCATCCCCTGCTGCCATCCCATCTGCCCAGGGCAGCACAACAGCCGTGGCCTTGGGGCCCTCAAGAGTTGCTCCTGCCGCAGGCCCAGGGCCCATGCCAAAGCGGGGGCACCCACCAAGCTGTGCCCATTTCTGTTCATTGCTGCTCTAATGGGGATGGATCCTCAGCCACTTGGAGGTTGCTGATGAATTTACTTACTCCAGAGGTGTCTTCTTTCTGGATCTCTTCATTCAGTTCAGGAACTCAGTGAGAAAAGCTCATAAACATTAGTGAAAAAACACCCAAACAAGAAAAGCCCCTGAGAATAATTCTAAGTTTTAAATTCTTCTGTGCCTATTTAGAGAGATTTCTGAAGTTTACTGAAAGTGAATATACTACATCAAATAAAATGAACAAAGAATTTTTTTGTCCAGTTTTCTTTTCTGGTTTATAGATTGATACCAGCAATGTCAAATTGATGTTGATCCTCTGAACCTTCTAATGCAGACTGAATAAATATGAAAATCAAGACCCTTCATGGCTGACAATCAATCAGACTTTGTCCCTACCCCATCCCCACCAGTTCCCTCATCCATCCCCTGGGATTTAAAGAAGCTGATGAATGGAGTCACATCCAGAGGTGTCCCCAGGGCTTAGAATTGTGGCCCGGTCAGTGAAATCTCTTTATTGCTGATCTGGACGAGGCCATTGAGGGCACTGTCAGTCAGTTCCCAATTGAGCCCAAGCTTGGTGGCAGTGTGGTTGTGCTGGAGGGCAGGAAGCTCTGCAGAGGGATCTGGCAAGCTGGAGCCATCCATGGGCCCAGGACAATGGGATGAGGTTCACCAAGGCCAAGGGCCGGGTCCTGTCCTGGGCTCACTACGTGGTTCTGTGATAGATATAAATATAATTAAGTTCTTGGATCAGGATGCTCAACCTGGAGTAAGGTCAAAATAGCTCAAACAATTCCTGATTTGGAAAGCTGCCAGTGGTGGATGGAGAAGGGAGGTCAGGCTGCTCTTGGGGTTGTGGAAATGCTGAAAGCAGCCTGACTCATTTCATCTCCTCCTGTCCTGACTGATCTCCCCTCTTTCCCCTTCCACCCATTGGCTTTTGTCTCCCACCAGGCCCCCTGGTGAAGAGCCTGACTCTGTGTTATCCATCCCCTCCTCGCTGGCACTGCCAGGCTGGCATGAGGAGCCCTTCAGCCTTCCCTGCTCTGGGATGGACAAGCCCAGCTCCTTCAGCCTCTGCTCACGGCCCAATGGCTCCAGTACCACCTTGGAGGCCCTTCCCAGACCCTGCTCCATCTGCCAGACATCTTTCCTGCCCTGGGGAACCCAAACCAGGCCACAGTGACCTGGATAACCCACGTCCTTGATGTCCTGGTCACACAGCCCTGGCCCCTTGTCCCCTGTCAGGCTCTGGGGTGGATCCTGTGGAACATCCATTGGTGGAGGCTGTGGCTCCAGGTGGGCCGGGGGGATCCCGGGGGACAGGGACCCTGCTGGGGTGAGGGGGAGCTGGGGCGGAGTGACCAACATAGTGTCCTGACGCAGCCCTGCTGGCATGTCACACAGCCCCTCTGGGATGTCACAGCCTGCTCTGTGATGTCACAGCCCCTTCTCTAATGTCACACAACTGGTCTCTGATATCACAGCCAACTCTGTGATGTCATATTCTGCTCTGTGACGTCAGATCTCTGCCATGTGGTGTCACAGTCTGCTCTGTGATGATGTCTATGATGTCATACCTGCTCAATAACCTTACATACTGCACTCTGTGATGTCAGAGCCCACTCTGTGACCTCATGTTACCAGATGATAAATTGTCTACACCAGGTGAGCTGACACCTGGAGCTTGTTCTCCAAAATTCCAGGCCTATGGAAACCACAGAATGCCCATTTTGTGAGAAGGGGAACTGGAAGTTCAGCAGTCTCAGTGTCCTGCCAGGTCTGCCAGGCCCACGGGAACATTGAAGTCCATGACCACCAGGGACCACCAGAGAGACCCCCAGGACAGAAGAATGCATGCAAAAGGGGAGGGGAAATATGTTAATGATTTCAGGGAAATTATATCATACGTATGTTTAGTCCTGGACAATCAATGAATATGTGCAAAATACAGAATATAAACAGAATCATTCCTGTACTCACCATGCACAGCTTTGGGAGGAGCTATTCCCCATGCATCCAGCTGAATAAAGAATGCTGCTTTTTAATGCTGCATTGGTGTTAAGGAGTATTCTATTTTACTGAATTTTTGGTAACACTCCCACTGCCAAGGAAAGCTCTGCCTCCTGATGTTCAAAAAAGAGAAGGGCTGGTGCCAGATGTGGGGCTCAGAGGCTGCCTGGAGCACAGTGACCATGAAACAATCAAGTTTTCAATGTTCTGGGAAAGAAGGAGGGGCAGCAACAAAACTTCTGCACTGGAATTAGGAACGGCAGACTTTGGCCTATTTAGGATGCAGATTTGGGGAGTACTGAATCAGGCACTGATTTTTTTTAAGGAAAACATCCCTTAAAAACAAAGGGATCCAGGAAGGATGGACACATTTCAAGGAAGCAATCTTAAGGGGGAAGGAGCAGCCTGTCCCAGTGTGGCAAAAGATGAGCTGGTGAGGAAAATGACTGGCCTGGCTGGCTGTGGAGCTTTTATGGGAACTCAGGGGAAAAAAAAGGACGCAACTTTTGACAGAAGGTCATGAAACTTAGAAAGTGTTTAAGAATGTTATTTAGTGATGCAGAAAGAAAAGTTGAGAAGCCAAAGCTCAATTAGAGCATTACCTGACCACTTCTGTAAAAAATAATAAAAAATGTTATTGCAAATAAATTAATAGCAAAACATGGGATGAGGAGAACATCTACTCTTTTTTGGGAGGCAGTGGAGAA
The DNA here is from genome assembly GCF_035770615.1 of Melospiza melodia melodia. Lineage (NCBI taxonomy): Eukaryota > Metazoa > Chordata > Aves > Passeriformes > Passerellidae > Melospiza > Melospiza melodia. The sequence goes on from NC_086200.1 coordinate 7,338,244, forward strand.
TACAGTAATTAAAGATAAAAGGCTAAGCTACTTAACACCTTGTTTCTCTCAATTTTCGATATTAGCACAGGTTTTCCTCAGGACAAGTGTTCTCCTGAGCTGATGGATGGGCACAGGGAGCAGAACAGTCCCTGTAATCCACGAGGAAGAAGTTGTTGACCTGCTGAGCCCCTCAGATGCTCACAGGTGTCTCTGGGAGCAGATGGGATCCATCCTAGGGGTGTGGGGGAGTTGGTGGATGAGCTCCCCAAGCTGCTCTCCATCATTTACCATCAGTGCTGGCTCACCAGGGAGGGCCCAGAGGACTGGAGGTGCCAGTGTGAGCCCATCCCCAAGAAGGGCTGGAAGGAGGATCTGGGGAACTCCAGGCCTGTCAGCCTGACCTGGGTGCCCAGCAAGGTTATGGAACAGATCACCTTGAGTGCCATCACAGGGCACCCACAGGATGGCCGAGGGATCAGAGCCAGCCAGCGTGGACTTCAATATCTGCACTGATGATCTGCATGAGGAGACTGAGTCCAGCAACAGCAAATTTGCAGATTGCACCAAGCTGGGTGTGAATGTTGATCTGCTGGAGGGTAGGAGGGCTCTGCAGAGGGACCTGGACAGGCTGGATCCAGGGGCCAAATCCAACAAGGTGAGGTTTTACAAGTCCAAGTGCCGGGTCCTGCCCTTTGGCCACAACAACACCTGCAGGGCTACAGGCTGGGGACAGAGTGGCTGGACAGCAGCCAGACAGAAAGGGACCTGGGGCACTGTTGGACAGCAGGCTGGACATGAGCCAGCAGTGTGCCCAGGCGGCCAAGAAGGCCAGTGGCTCCTGGCCTGGCTCAGGAATGGTGTGGCCAGCAGGATCAGAGCTGATGGACTCAGCACTGATCTGGCCCACGCTCTGCACTCAGACATTGCTGCTGCAGCTCCAGAATAGGGAACACAAGGGGATCACTGCAGAAAACTTCGCTGGGAGATCATTTAGCTCCTTTAAAGACACCAAGACCACAGCCCCTCATTGACACAGTCTGTGGAAACAGGGAAGGTGCAGAGAAACAAAATGAGAAATAGCACAAACAATGGCTTTACTTTGTGGACAATAATAAAAAACTAAAACACAGGGGGAAAAAAGAACAAATCCAAAAGAACTATCCAAGATGATGATTTATATTACAAATTATTTATATTACTTGGCCTATCCCTGCTGCAGCCCCGGCACTGCCACCTCCAGGGCTGTGCCCGGCCCCGAGAGCACTCAGGCCCTGCAGCAGCACCAGGGCCACCAGGGCAGCGGGGCAGGGCCACGGCAGCAGCACTGGCAACACCAAGCATTGCTGCTGCTGCTGGGCACAGCTGCTGGGCCAGCACTGATCTGCCCCCAGCTCTGCACACAGACATTGCTGCTTTAGCTCCAGAGAAGGCAACAAAAGGGCATCTCTGCAGAAAACTTGGCTGGGACATCCTTTATTTCCTTTAAAGTCACCCAGAGCGCAACCCCTCATTGGCAAAGTCTGTGGCCACAGGGAAGTTGGAGAGAAACAAAATGAGAAATGGCACAAACAAAGACATTTATTTGTGGACAATATGAGAAAACTAATATAAAGGAAAAAAAAAATACCTACAGTCAAACCAACAATAAGCTGACTTCTATTACAAGTGGTTTGCAGCAATTGGCCATCAAATTAATGTTCCTGAAAGCATCCAGCAATCAGTCTCCACACTTCAGCCTTGAGCTTCTGGTTCCTCAGGCTATAGATGAGCGGGTTCAGGGCTGGAGGCACCACAGAGTACAGAATTGACAGGGCCAGATCCAGGGATTTGGAGGAGATGGAGGGGGGCTTCAGGTAGGCAAAGGCTGCAGTGCTAACAAACAGGGAAACCACTGCCAGGTGAGGGAGGCAGGTGGAAAAAGCTTTGTACTGTCCCTGCTCAGAGGGGATCCTCAGCACAGCCCTGAAGATCTGCACATAGGAGAAAACAATGAACACAAAACAACCAAAAGCTAAACAGACACTAACTGCAATGAGCCCAAGCTCCCTGAGGTAGGATTTGGAGCAGGAGAGCTTGAGGATCTGTGGGATTTCACAGAAGAACTGGCCCAGGGCATTGCCCTGGCACAGGGGCAGGGAAAATGTATTGGCTGTGTGTATTAGTGAATAGAGAAAGCCACTGGCCCAGGCAGCTGCTGCCATGTGAGCACAAGCTCTGCTGCCCAGGAGGGTCCCGTAGTGCAGGGGTTTGCAGATGGACACGTAGCGGTCGTAGCACATGATGTTCAGGAGGGAAAGCTCTGCTGAGATGAAGAACAGAAAGAAAAACACCTGTGCAGCACATCCGGAGTAGGAGATGTTCCTGGTGTCCCAGAGGGAATTGTGCATGGCTTTGGGGACAGTGGTGCAGATGGAGCCCAGGTCAGTGAGGGCCAGGTTGAGCAGGAAGAAGAACATGGGCGTGTGCAGGTGGTGGCCGCAGGCTACGGCGCTGATGATGAGGCCGTTGCCCAGGAGGGCAGCCAGGGAGATGCCCAGCAAGAGGCAGAAGTGCAGGAGCTGCAGCTGCCGTGTTTCTGCCAATGCCAGCAGGAGGAAGTGCCTGATGGAGCTGCTGTTGGACATTTTCTTTGTCTTGGCATGGGGATCTGTAAGAAAAGTAATCATGGAATACTTGGGTTTGGAGAGGACTTTTAATATCCCAGCACAGCCTCGGGCCACTTTTCCCCCACTGCCTGCCCAGGGCTCTGCTGCCTGGAGCTGTCCCTGCCAGCAGCTGCTTCCCTGTGCTCAGGGCTGGGCCCTGCCAGTGCTGCCAGAGCCCAGCCCAGCCCTGGGGGCTCAGCTCTGCCCTGCAGACCCCTCCCAGCTCTGGCACTGCCCAGGGGCAGCTCTGGCTCTGCAGGCTCTGATGGCTCTGTCAGAGCAACCCTGAGGAGGCTGAAAAAGCAAAACTGATGCAGCTTCTAGGGGGCCCTGTGCAGGTTTCTGTCACTGCCTGGCTTAGTAAGATCTGAGAAAAAGCTATTTTCTTTTTCTGAATCTTAACTGAGAGATTAATATCAATGTGCAATTTTTCATCCTGGCAACAGAAAGCAGTAGATTAAAAAAGCAAGATTTTCCAAATTATGCAGCCCCAGCCTTGCTGTGATCCCTGTATAACCTATTTGGAAATATTTTACAGTTAAATGTCATGCTGGGAGCAGTCCTGAACAATGCAGCCTCCTCACCACACAAAGAAAACACTTCCAAGCCTGACCAGCTGTCTCCTCCCACCCAGACCTTCCCCCCCGTGCTGGGAGCAGCTGCCAGGGCTGGCTGAGAGCTGTCCCTGGCAGGCAGCAGAGTCCCTGCCCCAGCACAGCACCCTGGGCTGCAGACCCTGCTCTGCAGGAGAGCCCTGGGCACCCCTGGCTGCTCTGCACAAGGGACAATCAGAGAATGTACTCACAGGGTCTGAAGGCAATGGGATGTTCCAGCTTTAGGAGATGGCTCCAGGAGCTGCAGCTGCATTGTCCTGCAGCCAGAGGTTCCTGTGCCAAGGGCTGGCAGTGATTCTGCCCCAGGCACTTCTCAGCACCTTCCCAGACCTGACTGATTGAAGCTCTCTGTGCCTCTGTGCCGTGCCCGGGGTGGTTGAAGGCAGTGCCCCAGCCCTGCTGGGCTGGAGAAAAGCTGCTCATTGAGAGAAATGTGTTTTGAAGCTCCTCTTGGTTACCAGGAGCTGCCTCTGTGCCAGGAGCCCAGCCCAGCTCAGCAGCACAGACACAGCACAAGGACTTGAATGAGCCTCTGGGGCTTTGTGCTCAGGCCCTGAACATCAGTCCCTGAGAGGGAGCTGAAGAAACTTCTCCAGAACTCCAAGTCAGAATCCAACTCCAAAGTTTCTTGGACTTTTAATGGGTCCCACTGAGGGACACAACTGAGAAAGTGTCCCCGGGCCCCAGGCAGAGCAGAGAACTGCAGGCAGTGATGACAGGTGGGGACAAAGAGAAGCCAAGTCTTGGTGCCCTGGGGCACAGCAGGGTCTGTGCCACCAAGGGCTGTAAGGAGACCCCTTGTCCTGAGGCCCTGGGGCCTCCTGGCACAGCCTCAGCCAGGCTGGGCACTGTCAGCCCCTTGTCCTGCCCTCAGCATCCCCCCCTAGCCCACATCCCAGTGCCCTCAAGGATCTGCTGGAAGGAGTCCCTGGGGAGCCTCGCTCAGGAATGGCCCTGGGGAATCCTTAATGCTCCCTGTAGGGACTGCAGGTTTTTGAAAGGACTTTGGGTTTGGCTTTTGCCTTGGAGTCTCTGAGAGCTTTGTGCAATCATGGCCTCCAATTATCTGCTTTAATTATTCCCTGGAGAGGCTTTGTCAGTAACAACACTAATTGGGGCTCATTAGTACTTCAAATTACTTCAGTGATTTTAAGGTACTTGGTGTTTCCCTTTTGATACTGACTCTGTGAGAGGTGCAATCATGGCCCCAATTATCTGCTTTAACAGGTCCCTGGAGAGTTTGTACTGACACTCAGTGGGGCTCATTAATGGCTTGAGATACTCAAGGTTTTTAATGTACTTTATGGATTTAAGAATACTTTTATGTAATTTTAATGAGTTCCTTGCCCACACTGAGTCTGAGAGGTTTTTGTGCCATCCTGACCTGCAGTTCTCTCCTCCAAGGAGTCCATGAGGAGCCTGTGTTGAGTATCTTCCTGCTTTCTGTTTTACAACCAAGATGGAACTGAAAGAATTTTGCAAGGCTTTCTGAAAGCATCCAAACAAACATGAGACAATTAACAATACAACAACAGCTAAGAAAATTAAATGTCCTGTTTTAGATAGACATCATCCAACCCTTTAGTCCCTTGGATTGGAAGAGTTCATTGACCCAGTCTTTGTTTTCCACTTGAAGTTTCTTGAACTCTTCATTCAGTACTTGAATGCTCTTGTGGATTGACTCGCTGTGGCTGGAGAGGTTCATGCAACACATGCCCTCAGAGTCTACACAGCCATGCCCATGTGCCCAGCGTAAAAACTCTATCACTGTTCTGCAAGGTGGCTTGTCTGAGGTCTCTATGTCTGAGAGCAGGCCACTCAATGTGAGGGAGTAGCATTGGTTTGCTTACTTAACAGACACCCAAGATGGTCTGCTTGTCCTAAAGCTTTAGCTGCAGCCACCCAAGGTTGTCCAAATTGGGGGTACTACGATGCAATACCTGGATTAAAGCTTTCAAAGCCATCTCTTTGATATCATCCAATACTTCTCTGGGGACACCTGCTGCTTGATCATCGGCTTTGCTGTCCTTCTCCAGCTAGATGGTTGTTTGTCAATTCTGCCCTTGCCTCATTATTAGCATAGTCTGCTATTAATTGATTTAGTTAACACTTCCGTCCCCTTTCCCACAGGTTGTATTCTGTAGGCGACAACAACATGGTCATAATATATTTTAAATCATAGGGAGTTATGATGTGCTGCAAACATGGCCCTCATTAGTCCATTAAAACAAAGTAAGTCCTTCCTATGGTCTTTATTTGCCCTACACAGATCCTTGATTTCCCTGTAAACCAATGGCTGATACCTGGGATTCTGCCCCCTTCTTTCATAACATACGGGGGCAATGAGGGGTTTTGAGACTCTTTGCCAGTCTCCTTCCTTAACTGCTTCCTTCCGAATCCTTTCCTAGGGACCTTCTGGGGTTGAGGGGAAAGGTGGCTCTGGGGAATCCAAACTGTCTTCCAAGGAGGAAGAATAACTTGGAGGAGAAACATTTGGATTAGAAATAGTGTGACAGTTGGGCTTAGTATCTGTGACCATGGGGTTATATTATTGCTGGAGGGTGAGACAAAGGGCACTGCCATTTTGTCAAGTGTTGGGGAGGAAGGGCCTTGATTTACGATGGCAGACTTCCGGGGTAGAGTTCTGGAGGCATTGCCCAGGGTGAAAGTGGAATGATTGACAGTAGGGACATGACCCACAGTTGTGGGGATGGAGTCTGGAGGTTTGTTCGGGGCGGAAGAGAAGGTTGTGGTAGCAGGAAGTGGAGGAGCCAAGATGGAGGGAGGATGATCTGGCTCCCAAGTCACATTCAGGCTCTTTCCATCTTGAGTCTCCAGGGCATGATATACCAAGACCACAAGGCCATAGCCATCTTGGACCATTGTGGAAGGTCTGAGAAAGGCATGTTTGAGGGGAGGTCCTGAGTTAGGAGTTACCAACGGATTGAGTTTTTGAGACATTGCTTGCTGGTGAAGGGTCTCAGGGATGGTATGGAAGATGGGGAGCATGTGGGCTGCAATGGGCTCCCTTTTGATCGAAAGGTTGTACAGTTTAAGTCCCACTGAGTCCTAAAATTCAGTGGTATGGATTTCATCAGCAAAGGTATCTGGAAAATTTTTAATGATCCACCTCATGACTGATTTTAATTTGTTCTTTGAAAATATTTTGTCATGATCTGTTAGAATTAACTTAAAGCATCCATATATGCTCCTTTCTACTTTGGACATCTGGCTGCCCATTTTTCTCCTTCTCCTCCTTAGGGGCAACAGCCACCGGAGCACACCAAATCAATAATGGGACTTGGGTGCATATTGTAAAAACACAGTGGCAAAATGGGCAATAAATGTCTTGCATTTCCCCAAACCCACCTGAAATCCTATGCAGGTGAAACCATTTTTGCCCCTGCCGATCCCGGGCCGAGGTCCCTCGAAGCAACAATGAATCCGCCAGGCCTGCACAATCCAAAATCCCGGGGAGCACTGACCTATCCATCAGCTAACCCCAGCTGACATGACTGACACAGGGAGCCCTGAATGTCATGGTGCCTGTTCAGGTGCCAAATGTCTCAATGAGGGTGGCTGCGCCAAACCTCTCTGAGTCCCTGACTTCAGCAAGGCAAGGGTGGCAAAAATGAAAAGGAGGGGGTTCGATGGAGTTTCCTAAAAAGAACTTTAATTACAGGGTGAAAAACAATAAACATGGAGAAGACGAGCACGGTACGAGGGGCGGTATCCTAAAACCTGAGACAAAGAGGAAGACACATAGACACATGGGGCTAGAAAACTAGAACAATAACCATATAGAAGAAACAAGTAACCAATAAACCAATACAGGAGTAGAACTTGGACAACTTAGCATAACAACAATAAAGGCTTATGGGAAAAGTCTCAAGCTCACCCTAAGTAAATCGAATGATTCCTAGAATTTGAAACTCACACCCAGTTCTTCCAGGGTAAAATCCGTCTGACTCTGAGTTACAGCTGGGCTAACTCCCACACCGCTGCTTTGCACTGGCCCCTTGGGACCATGCGGCCAAACAGAGCCACAATGCTGTCCTTGGTTCCATAAGGCTCTGCAGTGTCATAATGGCCCCTTCATTTCACAAGGCTCTCAAATATCACATTGGTCTCCATAGGAAGGAAACCACAGAGCCCCCATGTTTCAGGAGCTGATGAACGGAAGCCATCAGCAGCCAAGGCAAGCCTGACCTGTCTGTCCTGGCAGGTTTGCTTGGAGCAACCCTTGGATATTTGAAATTACAAATGCGGAGTCCTAATTTAGAACATTTGTGCCTGGAAAAGAGGGATTTTTTTTTCCATACAAAGAAAAGCAGAGAGCCGTTTCCAGTGTTTGGAAAACAGATGAGTGCTGCCACTCAGGAGTCAATGACCAGCCACACTTGTCTGTCCTGGCAACTTTAGTCTGGCAGCAATCCTTGAATACACAGATATTTGGAGGTGGAATCGTAATTTTGGCCATGGGTGTCTGGAAAAAATGGACAGTTCTTTTCCATAAAAAGAAAAGCCCAGAGCCCCAATGTTTCAGGGGCAGATGGGAATGGCCTTCAGCATTCCAACGTCAGGCAGACCTGTCAGGTGACCCCTGGGAAGCCAAGGCAGCCCCACCTATTTCATGTTCCCTTGCTTCCACAGGGCCCTGCAGTGTCACAATGGCTCCTTGCTTCCATGGTGCCCTCAGGTGTCATAACGGCACTTGATTACACAAGTCCTTAAGGATCTTAATGGTCTCCATGGTTCCACAAGGTCCCACAGTGCCATAATGGTCTATTGGTTCCATGAAGTCCCACTGTGTCCAATGGCCCCTTGGTTCATTGGGGCCCAGTAGTGGAACAATGATTCCCTTGGTTCCACAACTTCCCATAGTGTCACAATGGCCCCTTCCTTCCATGAGCCCCTGGAGGGTCACAATTGTCTCCCTGATTCCATGGGGCCTTGCAATGCCACAATGTTCTCCATGGATCCACAGTGCCCTCCAGGATCACAATGGCCCTTTGGCTCCACAAGGCCCTTAAATGCAGCAATAGCCTCTTGGTTCCACAAAGTCCTGCTGCTTCACACTGGTCCCTTGGGACTGTGATGCCCAACTTGGCCACATGTTCTTGGTTTGACGAGAACAGAAAGATGTTCATGGTTCCACGAGGCCCCAGAGTGTCACAGTTGCCCCTGGGATCCATGGTACCCTGCGGGGTGACAAGGTTCCTCTTGGTTCCTCAAGTCCCTAAGTGTCACCATGGCCCATTGGTTCCACAATGCTCCGCAGTGTAACAATGGTCTCCACAGGAAGGAAACAAGTGAGCCCCAGTGGTGCAGGGGCAGTCACCAGAGAAGCAGTCACCAGAGGTCAAGTTTAGCCCAACTTATGTCATCTTGGTTTTTTAAGATTTTCTAAGCTTTCTGATGTTGACATTCTTGTAGTGAACTTTATCACACACTTTCTGTAAGTAACTCATTGTTTCACATTCCTTTTATGGAGGAGGAGGAGAGTTGAAGGTCTATTGGTTTAATCAGTGTCACTGGAGAGGTGGCACTGTTCACCCTCCAATCCGCTGTCACTTTTGGAAAACTATAAATGTTGGAGTCAGAATATAAACTTCACATTTTTTCTTCACCTTGAGAACAGCCATGCGTGCTTCTGTTCTTTCCTGTCCTCTAGTGACATCAGGTGACTGCCAAAGTGTACTGCAGCCTAGCCTGAGACAGAGTCCGGATTGCCGGTGAGGTTTTATTGTCACCCCTCTTTGCTGCTTTGCCTGCTGTTCTTGGGGTGATGGCAACCGCTGTGGGTTTCGAGGATTCCCTCATTTTGGATCTCTGGACGGGGGGGTCCGGGAGTGAAAACAAATTTCCTATTCCTGGAATGATTTTGAGTGATTGTTTCTGTGGGCCCGAGAGTGAGGGCTCTTTTCGGACTCTGCAAAGCCGTTCTCCAAGGAGGAGTGGTCTCTTGTAGGGGTACACCTCATGGAGGCCCTCTTTGATGATTGCACTGTAGACGTGGGATCACTGCTGGTGCAGTGGAAAAAGTGTGAGGATCTTTGGCCAGGGTCTGGTTCTTGTACCCCTCGGAGTTCCCAGTGGAGCCCTTCTGTCTCGGACATGGACGAGGGGAAGTTTGAGTTTCTGTGCAATGTGGAGCTCTCTCCCCACCCTGGGACGGTGTGCTAGGGGACAGGTCCAACTGGGGAATGGCAATGGTTCCCCTGGGGTGGATTTGGCTGTGTCAGGCTCCCTTGTGCTGCTCTGCAGTGATGCAGCTCCACAGGCTGCACCTCTCTTGGCACCCCTCCCCTCCTCCATGTCAGGGACGGGGCCCCGCACTGGTCTCGTCCTGTCGCAGGCATCTTTTCATTAAAATCCTTCCATTAGGATTTTTCCTGCTGAAGCTGAGAAGTTTCAGCACCAAATTGTAAACAATGGTTATCTGCTGCTGTGCAATGCAACAGGTGGATCCGTGATTAGTCTTCTGTGGATGTTTGGATTTACTGACCACTCACGGCAGAGCTGCTCTTGCTCTCTGCCGAGACACAGATCTTTGTTATTCATTCCTTTCAATTCTATTCTTAGCTTAGCCTTCCGAGAAACCTTTCATTTTATATTACTTTTTAGTACAGTTAAAATGTAGTATATATATAATAAAATAATAAATCAAACCTTCTGATCATGGAGTCAACATTCTTGTCTCTCTCTCATCCTGAAAACCCTTGTGACCACCATCACATCATCCCAGTCCACACTGGGTTTGCAGGCAGCGCTGGCACCTGTGCCCGCCAAGGCGCCCCCTGCCAGGGCTGTGGCACAACAGGGCGCTCAGGTATTTACCTTTAGTGTGAATGCCGACACGGCCGGAGGGAGACCAGTGGGTGCCCGGGGCCGTGGCGCTTCCTTACCGAATTTGTGGACACTTTTCTCGTGCCAGGTGACCGTGCATCCGAGGAACCCCGAGCGTTTCTGGCAAGAAGCCAAAACCAAGTCCGATAAGATGTCTGAGCCTGCCTCCTCACGGCATCTGCAGGGTCATGGAGGGGGCTCCTCTGGCTGCAAGGGGTGCAGGGGCGAGTGGTGTTGACCTGGCTCCCAGTCAATCCTCTCCTCTTGTCCCTGTGGGGCTCAAGGACTGGGACACAGCAGGTGCTGTGGCTTTGTTGGAAGGTCCCCAGGCTTTCCCTATGCTCAGGGGTGTTACTCATAACACCCATGAACCGCTTTTGCATAAGCTGGAGAGGGAAGTCCATGATGTGGTTCCTCAGCATGGTTTGGAGTCTGCTGAGGTTATGCAGACTCTCTGGAGGGTCGTTATGGATGTGCTGACACCTCATGACCTCTGTCGTGTAGCACATTCTCTTTTTGACTTTGTGCAGTTTGATGTTTTTGAGACCAAGTGCACTCGTTTGGCGGCCCAAGCGGTGGTGCTGAATGCTGCGCTGGCGCCGCAGGACCCCAGGCGTGTGGATGTCACTGACATGCTGCTGGGCACAGGGCTTTATGAAAATGCTCAGGGGCATGTTGGCTTCGATCCCCTTGTGCTTGACCAGTGCCACACATTGGGCATGGCAGCGATTATTCAGACCCTGGAAATGGCTGCTCCAAGGCAGCCATTTGTGACCATCGGCCGGGGGGATGATGAGCCTTTCATGGCATTTGCAGCAATGCTGACTGCGTCTGTCGAGAGGCAGGTGCCTGATCCTGTGCAAGGAGGATTGTAATTGCAACGCATGTGAGGTGTAATTGGAATGATGCTTGTAGGAGGGTCATAGTGGCTCTGCCTGGTTTTCCTACTGTCTCTCAGATGGTGGAGGCCTGTGCGGACATCATCCCCTCGGTTGGAAGTTGGCTGCCGTGGCTGCCGCTGTGCAGCCAGTCTGGGCAGCACTGCAGGGCAGGTGGCCACAGCAGGGGACTGCGCAGGCTGGCAAGAAGCAGGGGAAGAAAGCACAGAAGTTCAGATTTCCCATGTTCTTATGTGGTTGGTGTGGTAGGTCGAGTCACATGTCCAATATCTGCAAGGGGACTGTTCATGTTAATCGCCAGGCTTTACTGGGCTCGGGAAACGTGAAGTGGAGCGCGCAGAAGGGACGCACCCAGACACAAGCTTCTCTCCATACCCAGGAACATATGGAGGTCTCCTTTGCTGACTTGCAGCCAGCACCCGCGGATCAGCAGGTGTGGATGTCTGCACCACAGCAACAGTTGTCTTAGAATCTTGTAAAATACACAAAGTTCCCCTGGATGCCTTTGATCCCTTGGGTGGGGGCATGAGTGCTCTCCTGATGGGGAGATCTAGTGCCACCCTTCAGGGCATCATTGTGCCCCTGGGGCTCATTGATGCAGATTTCACAGGGCAGATTTGTGCCATGGTCTCCATACCCACCCCCTCCGTCACGATCCTGAAAGGGACGCGACTTGCTCAACTTGTGCCTTTTAAGTCTTCTGTTCACAGGACAGCTGACCGGTTGCATGTAGCTGGTGGCTTTGGATCCGCTGGGCTGCCTCAAGTTCGCTGGACTGCTGTCCTGACCAAGGAATGTCCTGAGATGCTGTGTACCCTGTCTGTTCCTGGTGCGACACCATCCAAAATCCACCTCCGTGGGCTTCTCGACAGCGGTGCTGATATCATGGCTCTCTCCCTTTCAGCCTGGCCCCCAGAGTGGCCCCTGGATCCGGTGAGGATGTCTGTCGAAGATCTGGGAGGGACAGGGCAATGCTACTTGAGCTTGCGGCCCATGCTGCTTGCCAACCCAGAGGGACAGACAGCCTGGGTTAGGCCTCATGTTACTTCAGCTCCTCCCAACCTCTGGGGGAGGGATCTTCTTCTGTCTGGGTGTGCACATCGGGACAGATTTTTAATGGGACCCACTGCAGTGAAGGGCGCAGAGTGTCTTACGCCTCCTATTCGGTGTCTGGTGGACAAATGTGCCTGGGAGAAGCAGTGGCTTCTTCCTCAAGACAAATTGGTCGCCCTTCAGAACCTGGTGCAGCAGAACTTGGATCAGGGTGAAGCTGGCTGGGGGGCTTTGTACAAACCACGAACCAGACAGGGCTGCTGTAGAACATGCCTCAAGCTGCTTTAATTTTCAGCATCAGTCTCATTACATGGTTATGACAATGGGAAGATGCCAGCAGCTCACATTCCAGGCAGCAGACCAGGAACTTAATGGTACAACTTACTTTATAAGTTTCTTGACCAATCACACAAAGCAAAAGCACATTGACAGCAGTTCTAGCCAATCACCATAAGCACACGTACCTTTGGTTAAAACAATGCTTTCTTATTTTGAATAAAATACCTGCTTGTAAGTCTTAAAACACAATGCACAGAGCTCCATTATTAAGCTTTAATCTTCCTAATATCTTGCTAGATAAACTTTCTGTAGCTTACAGAGCCATTCTAGACAAGTGTTAATACACAGACAATTGTTCTATTTGCCCTTGCTTTTCTACAGTTTAAATAATTTTTCTGCCATTCTAGACAAATGTTAATACACAGACAATTGTTCTATTTGCCCTTGCTTTTCTACAGTTTAAATAATTTTTCTGCTGACCTATCTCATGGCTGCTGCATAGCTCTGCTCACAGTTCTGCTGTCTCTGAGGCCTGCATCTTGAAGCTTTCCCAAAATCCTCTAATTTTGTGGATTCCCACACAGGGTCATCTGGAGCCTTCTACCAGTGTCTGGAATACTCCTGTCTTCTGCATCAAAAAGAAATCTGGGAAGTGGAGGTTGTTGCAAGACCTCCGAAATGTTAATGCCGTGATGGAAAGCATGGGGACATTGCAGGTGGGCATGCCCTCGCCTACCATGCTTCCCCCAGACTGGCTGGTCCTCATTGTGGATCTGAAGGATTGTTTCTTTACGATTCCTTTGCATCCCAATGACAGACTGAAGTTTGCCTTCTCAGTGCCAGCGATTATCGAGGCTTGAACCTGCACAGAGATATCAATGGAGGACGTTGCCCGAGGCATGCAGAATTCTCCTGCCTTGTCTGGAGTTCACAAGCAGTTTCCTGATGCGTGTCTGTATCATTATATGGACAACATTCTGGTGGGTATGCCCACCCAGGATGAGCTGCTGAGGATTCAGCCTCAGTTGCTCGATGCTTTGCATGCTCATGGACTGCAGGTGGCTCCAGAAAAGGTTCAACAACAACCACCTTGGAAGTACTTGGGGATCAAATTTCTGGAAGGGATGATCTGTCACCAGGAGGTGCAATTTGTGCATTCTGTGAAGACACTGAATGATGCTCAGAAATTGATAGGTGTCATCACTTGGTTACGTCCGTACTTGGGGCTAACCAATGCACAGCCATCTCTTCTGTATGATCTGTTGAAACGAGACTCTGATATAAAGTCACCTTGCACACTGACCCCTGAGGCATGTAAGGCGTTGCAGGTGGTTCAGCAAGCTGTTTCAGCTTGCCAAGTTTATCGCATTGATCCCTCCGTTGATGTCACTGTGTTCATCAGCACTCCAGATTTGTATCCCACGGGCATCATTGGCCAATGGAGTGACAAATGGTCCGATTCCTTGCATGTGTTGGAATGGGTTTTCCTGCCCCATCTGCCGCAGAAAACGGCAACTGCATTGTTTGAGCTGATTGCTCACTTGATAATCAAATGCCAGCAACGTTGTTTGCAATTGATGGGTGTGGATCCTGCAAAGATCATACTCCCGGTGCAACGGGGGATTTTGACTGGAGCTTTGCAAACAGTGTGTCCCTGCAGAGTGCTCTGGAAAATTTTTCAGGGCAGATCATTTATTATCTGCCCAGTCATAGGTTACTGCATATGGCAAAATTCACACAAATCCCTTTGCAGCCCAAAACTACCCAGGAACCTGTGCAAGGACCCGTCGTCTTCACTGACGGTTCAGGGAAAAGAGGAAAGGCCATTGTTACTTGGAGGGATGGATCTGAGTGGCAGGTTCTGGAAGCTCATGGGGATGGGTCAGCCTAATTGGTTGTAACTGAGGGCTGCTGTCATGGCATTTGGGAAATTTTCCCAGGAACCTTTCAAATTGGTCATGGATTCCGCCTATGTGGCCAACACCGCACAGAGTTTCGGTCATTCCGTTTTGAAGGAGGTCAGTAATCCTGCCTTGTTTCATTTGCTGAAGACCTTGTGGTGTGCCATTCAGGCCCGGGTTCATCCATTCTATGTTCTGCATGTGAGGAGTCACACCAATTTGCCAGGCTTTATAGTGGAAGGTAATGCGAACGCTGACAAGTTGGCTAACCCAGCGTGGGTAGCGCCTCAGCCTGATACACTCGCGCAGGCCGAGGCATTGCATGGGTTTTTCCACCAAAACGCACATACCTTGCAGAAGCAGTTTCAGCTGACACCAACTAAGGCTCGTGACATTGTTGAGTCATGTGATGACTGCCATGCATTTGCTCCGCCTGTGCCGGCTGGGGTAAATCCCAGAGGCCTTAGGGCCTTGGAGCTTTGGCAGACTGATGTCACCCAGATTGCCGAGTTTGGCCGGCTTAAGTATGTGCATGTCACAGTGGACACGTTCTCCTCTGTGATGTGGGCTTCGGCTCACACTGGGGAGAACGCACATGACATCCTTGCCCACTGGAGGCAGGACGTCGTTCTGGGCATACCTTCTGCTGTGAAAACCGACAATGCTCCTGCTTACACATCGCAAAAGTTGCGGCAGTTCCTGCATTTGTGGGGTGTCTCGCACAAGTTTGGTATCCCTCATTCTCGAACTGGTCAAGCATGGTACTCTGGAGCAGGTTCTTCAAAAACAAAAACGGGGAATGCAGGGTGAAACCACGCACAGTCGGTTGGCAAAAGCTTTGTGCACAATCAATCATCTCACTGTGCCGCAGAATTCAAATAACCCTGTCATTTTGAATCACCATCTCTCATTGCAGGCTGTGGACGAGGCACATCAGCCTCGAGCGAAGGTACAGGTGCAGAATTTAGTCACCAAACAGTGGGAAGGTCCCTATGACCTTATCGCTTCGGGGCGTGGGTATGCTTGTGTATCCACACACACTGGGATACGCTGGGTACCTTTGAAGTGTGTTCACCCTGACCTGCGACTGCAGAGACAGAATCCAGCTGATGAGCAAGATGGAAACCGTGACCAACCTGGAAGGCATCAAGCGGGGGAATCATTGATTGATGATTCGGATGCAGATGATGAGAGTGATCACTCTGATGATTCCTCACCAAGTGGACACTGAACAGTGTTCATGTTTTCTTTATCATATTGTTCATTTTCTTTTTTTTATTTTTTAAAGGAAAACAGTGTGATGTTGCCCTGGTTTTTTAAGATTTTCTAAGCCTTCTGATGTTGACATTCTTGTAGTGAACTTTCTCACACACTTTCTATAAATAACTCATTGTTTTGCATTCCTTTATGGAGGAGGAGACAGTTGATGGACTGTTGGTTTGTCCAGTGTCATTGGAGAGGTGTCACTGTCACCCTCCAATCCACTGTCACTTTTGGAAAACTGTTGGAGTCAGAAATGTAAATGTTGGAGTCAGAAAATAAACTTCCCCTTTTTTCTTCACCTTGAGAACAACGATGTGAGCTTGTGTTCTTTTGTGTTCTATAGTGACACTCCTGGGCCAGCGACTCCCTCTGAGTGGGGCCTCTCCCAGCCGGGAACTCTCCCGTTTGCTGCACTCGGGGATCCTGAAACACGACAGAGCCTGGGCTGATCACCCCACTCCTCCAGGCTCTGCCCTTCACCCCCTGGGGAGATGCCAAAGGATCCACAGGGAGCATTCCCTTCCCTCAGGGGAATTGCTCACAGGTGCCTTGCACTGACTCTTTGTGTCTGTGTGCACACAGGAGTGCCTGTGCTGGGGAAATGTGGCAGAAATGCTGCTCCCTGAGGGACTTGAGTGCCTTGGATAGCTGAGTCAGTCAGGCGTGTAGGTAAGGTAAGTCACAAGGTCTAAGTGAATTTAAATGCTGCTAAACAGTATTTAACTTAAATTATAACCTATGACTTAGCAATTTAAAAGAGGACTAACACTTCACAATATTTAACTTAGCTTATAACTTATATTAAACTTAAAACTTAGCAAAAAAACAACTCTTAGCTGCATTTAACTTCACTTAGACACTTGACAGCCTCATGGAACCGAGGGGCCATTGTGACACTGAGGGGACTCATGAAATCATGGAGATCATTGTGACACTATGAGGCCCCATGGAATAAGCAAAGCATTGTGACACTGCAGGGCTTCACGGAACCTCGAGGCCATGGTGACATTGTGGAACTCCATTGAACCAAGGGTTCATTGTGACACTGCAGGCCTGCATGGAACCAAAGCTCCAGGGTGACACAGAGTGGCCTCCTGTCATCAATGGTCCATTGTGACACTGTGGAGCCAAAGGAGACCATTGTGACACTGCGAACCCCCAGGGTCCGAAGGTCCATTGTGACATTGCAAGGCTCATGGAAAAGAAGAGTCACATGACATTGTGGGACCTGGGGAACCACGGAGACCATTGTGACACTGCAAGGCCTGATGGAATCAGTGGCACCATTGTGACACCGTGGGGCCTTCTGGAACGTAGGGGCCATTGTGACACTGTGGACTCCATTGAACCAAGGGTCTATTGTACACTGCAGGTCTTCTTGTAATCAAGGGACCATTGTGACACTGCTGGACCCCATAGAAACAGCTCACCATTATGGCACTGTGGAGCCTCATAGATCCAAGACACCATTGTGGCAGTGTGAGGCCCCATAAAACCAAAGGAACAAAGGACAGGTCTGGTTGGTTTGGTGTGGAGAGTATTATTAATAATTGGTTAGCTGAGAAAGGCCATACTGACATACTGCCGCTGGTTAAGCTGAAGGAGAAAAGTCAGCAGTCAGCAAGCTGAAAGGAAGAGTCAGCAGCGACCTTGCTGCAACATGAGGATAGGGAGTTGAGATTAGCCCTGAATATATCCTAAGAATATGTAGAAAGTATCAAAAGTAGAACCATAGGAATGTAGAAGTAGGCGTAGGTGCTGATATGTAAGCTGACCAATCCTGAGCTCAACTTTTGCAATATGTATGAAGCTCATTATTAACTGTATTTAACCCGCCGTACTGATCAATAAAATTGAGCCTGTGATGATCAAATTGATGTCCTGGTTCCCTTCCGTCGACAAATGGTGGAGAATGCGGGCATAACCGAATCTCTGCCCTTTTTCTCGGATCAAAAGAAAAAGGGATTACGCCACGTTCGAGGATATTGGGTTTGGGTCCTTGCAGCCGGGACGGTGCCGGAATTTGAAGCACCCTTAAGGTTCACAACTGTGACTTAAGCCAATACGTGTCCGCCGGAGCCTGGAGAGCTGCAACAGCGCGCGCTGATTAATAGGTATGGACAGGCAAGCGGCATATGATTTATTTACCGCCTATTTAGAGCGGCGTGGGATAAAAGGGATAGATTTAAAAAAGGAGTTACCAGGGTTATTAGCTTATGGCCATGCTAAGGGTATCTTTTCTAATCCTCATACAGTTCATGAGCTAGCAGAGTGGAAGAAGTTTGGGGAAATATTGTGGGATACAGTGCTAGACGATGATAAGTCAGCAAAGAAATTTGGGAAGTTATGGCGGGTGGTGTATAACACGTTACTTCAGCAGGTCTCTGAGAGAAAGGCAGCAGAAAGGGCAACAGAAGCTCATAAGAGGAATATAGGGTATGGTCGTGAAGATGATGCCCTCTAGCATCTTCTGTAACGAAGGTACTTATGCCTAAGAGTCCCCAACAAAGTGGTGTGGTGGATTTTCCTATATGCGCAGTGGAACCGTCTGCACCTTTCCTGTCAGAGGGGGAGGGCGAGTCGGATGGTGGGGGTAAGAGCAAGCCAGCTTTGCCTCCGCCACCAGCTTCAGGCGGGTCGGATGATGGGGGTGGGAGCAAGCCAGCTTCGCCTCCGCCGCCAGCCTTGCCTCCGCCGCTTCCCCTCAGTGAGCCGGCTCCGGTTACAGCTTCAGCGGGGAAGTCGCTTCCCCCGCACGAGCCGGCTCCGGCGGGGGGGCCGTTTCCCATGCGTGAGCTGGCTCCGTTCGAGCCAGCTCCGGTTTCATGTTCAGCTCCAGCGGGGCTTCCCCCGCGCGAGCCAGCCTCTGCTTCACTTCCCCCCCCGCGCAAAAACTCGGTGTCTGCACCGAAGCGCCAGCAGCATAGCACCCTTAAAGAGCCAGATCCCATCCCAGGGGCGCACCGTGATCCATGGGGGGAGATGGCTAAACAGAGGAGGGAAGCTTGGGCTGCTTTGGCAAAAGAAGTAATGCAAATATGGGAAGGTGAGGTGGTGGAAATAGCTTCTAGTCTTGCATGTCCAGTTACATACACACCACAGTATGATGCACAGGGGAACCTTACGCATAATATAGCAGAATATACTCCCTTAGATTGGAAGCTGTGAACTCAGCTACGTTCTACGGTTAGTCAGTTTGGAGTAAAAAGTGAACCTGTTAAGCAAATGTTAGATTATCTTTTTAATACTCAGGTTTTATGTCCTAATGATTTAAGAGGAATAGTTCGGTTGATATTCACTCAGCATCAGCAGTTATTGTTTAATGCACATGACCCATTACATGGAGTAATAGTAGAGGAGCAGATGGGCTTAGAGGCATTTTTACGTACAGAGGCACAGATGATATCGGGAGCAGATAAACTTAGAGAGTCTATGTGGTTAGTGCGTGCTGCAATAGAAATGGTTAAAGAGCCAGGAGGGTTACCAGCTTATATGGGTATTAAGCAAGGAAGAGAAGAATCATTTGGAAATTTTATCGATAGAACAGCTACTGCTATAGATTGGGCTGGTGTTGCAGGGCGCTATTGAAGCAGTGTGCTTTGCAAAATAGCAATCCAGCAACCCAAAGAGTGTTAGCTACTTTAGGGGCAAACTGGACTATTGAGGAAGCATTAGAGCGAATGGCATTAATGCCAACAGCTTCACAGGCATTTATAGCAGAAGCCTTAAAGGAAT
Organism: Melospiza melodia melodia; assembly: GCF_035770615.1. Taxonomy (NCBI): domain Eukaryota; kingdom Metazoa; phylum Chordata; class Aves; order Passeriformes; family Passerellidae; genus Melospiza; species Melospiza melodia. The sequence continues at coordinate 7,357,464 of NC_086200.1, forward strand.
TAGGATTAGGGTTGCAAAAGCATAGTCTACTCAAAATCAGGTGTTAGCTGCTCTTGCTTCTCTCCGAAATGGCTCACTGGCATTCACGCAAGGAGGCTCGAGACCATTCATCACACAAGTTGCCGCCGTGACATTGGAGACACCATCAGCTGCCGTGACATCGTTGCTATCTCCTGTCTGCAACCTGCAACAACACGGAGCTTCGGCTTGGACTTATCAGCAGCAGTAGACGTCACACTAATGACGAACCGGCCTGAGAGGATACCCACTGGAGTAAAGGGTCCTCTTATATTAAAAGGACAAACATGTGGAGCATTATTGCTGGGACGTTCCTCTATAACTATGTTGGGATTATTTGTTTTGCCTGGTGTTATCGATGCGGATTTTACAGGGGAAATACAAATTATGGCTTACACCCTTTATCCTCCGATTAAAATTACAAAAGGACAACGCATTGCTCAATTGGTACCACTGTCACAAATGACATCAGGAATACAATCATTTACTGGGCAAGCACGGGTTGAAAAAGGTTTTGGCTCTACTGGTGTTACACTTTTAACTGTGGATTTACAAAATAGACCAAAACAAAAGGTTGAAATTACCTATGGGCATCAAAGCATAACCCTTTATGGATTATTGGATACAGGAGCAGATACTAGCATCATTTCTCCAGAAGCCTGGCCACAACATTGGCCTCTATTTCCCTCATCAAACATGCTCAAAGGAGTGGGGGGATTTACATTGGCAAGTAGATCGCCGTCTTTGTGTGCATTGAGAATCAACAAATATCTGCTGTGTTTTCAATTGTTCAACTGCCTCCTACAATTTCCTGTTTAATTGAAAAGGACATTTTAACACAATTGGGAGTGGTGTTAACTAATCAGCACCCTTTGGGGTAATTGCCATTGCTTGGACTTTCCCCATTCCACTCACCTGGAAAACGGATACACCGGTGATGATTAAGCAATGGCCATTAAAAGGGGAGAGTCTTATGCATGCTCATGAATTGGTACAGGAACAATATACAAAAGGGCACCTACGACTCTCCACAAGCCCTTGGAATACACCTATTTTTGTAATCAAAAAGAAATCAGGGAAATATCGTTTGATACATGATTTGAGGGCTGTAAATGACCAAATGGAACCAATGGGGGCCTTACAGCCTGGTCTTCCAAATCCAGCTATGATTCCAGAACACTGGCCACTTTTAATTATTGACCTAAAGGATTGTTTTTTCACTATTGGCCTGCATCCTGATGACATGAAGAGATTTGCTTTTACTTTACCAGCGATAAATCGTGGGGAACCGGATAAAAGATTTGAATGGACATCTCTTCCGCAGGGCATGCGCAACTCCCCCACTTTATGTCAGCTTTATGTTGATGCTGCATTACAGCCACTACGTCGTAAATGGCCAGCAACTATAATATATCATTACATGGATGATATTTTGTTGGCACAGCAACAGCCATTCTCCTCTTTACAGATTAACACCATTATAAATACTCTTGCTGCATATTCACTTGTTATTGCTGCAGAGAAAATTCAGACTACAAAGCCCTGGAAATATTTGGGGTGGACTTTGACGGATCAAATAGTGATACCACAAAAATTGGAATTACAATTGGACATTAAAACTCTACATGATGCACAGAAGTTGCTGGGAGACTTACAGTGGCTGAAGCCTATTGTGGGAATACCAAATCACTTATTAGAAGCCCTACGACCTTTGTTAAAAGGCGTGGACCCTACTACTCCTGTACACCTGACAAAGGAGCATCGTCTTGCCTTGCAGCAAATTAGTAACTGTGTACAGCAAGGGTATGTGTCTCGTCGACAACTCGACCACCCCATTGACCTTACTATCTGGAATAGCCCTTGCCACTTGCTTGGTGCTCTCTCTCAGTTGCAAAAGAAAACGGGGGAGATACGGGTGTTGGAATGGTTGTCACCACCACTACAGCACAAGAAAACAATATCTTCAAAAATTGAACAATTGGCTGCATTAATCAAAAAGGGGCGTCTTAGAATTCTTGAAGTGGATGGTAGAGAACCTGCTACTATTAGATTGCCTATGGAAAAAGAAACCTTGGACTGGTACTTGATAAATTCAAAGAATTTACAAGAAGCATTATTGATGTCACCTGCTAAAGTAGAGACTAGTAAATTAGTGCCTAGAGTTTTGCAATGGATGACAGAATGGAACTGGATTACTCGACCTTTGAGAGAAGAAAACCCCATAGAAGGAGCTATTACAGTTTTTACAGATGCAGGAAAGAAATCAAGGCGTGCTGCTGTTACCTGGCAAGAAAAAGGACAATGGAAGCATCAACTCCTCACAGCAGACCCTGCAGATAGCTTACAAACTTTGGAATTGTTAGCAGTAGTATGGGCGGTGTCCAACTTACAGGAGCCTTTAAATGTGGTCACAGACTCTATGTATGTTGCAGGAGTAGTCAAACGAATAGAGGAAGCAGCAATTAAGGAAGTGAATAATAAATGATTGTATGAGTTACTGATACAGTTGAGGAAGGCTTTACGAGAAAGAAATGCAGCATATTCTGTGATTCATATTAGGAGCCATAAATGGTCTGAAGGTTTAGGAGAAGGGAATGAACGTGCAGATAAATTGGTTACCCTACCCATTGATAATTCTTGTCCTATTGACAAGCACACATTGGCCAGAGAAGCACATAGTAGATATCATCAAAATGCAAGAGTTTTAGCAAAACACTTTGAGCTGAGTTTGTCAGAAGCCAAGGCCATTGTCAGAGCATGTCCAACATGTAGTTATCATAATGGTGGGATAGGTCTAGGCATTGGAGTTAAAACTCGAGGTTTAAAAATAAATGAGATCTGGCAAATGGATGTTACACACATAGCTATATTCGGTAAAGTCAAGCATGTGCACGTCACCATAGATACATACAGTCATTACATATGGGCTACGGCTCAGGCAGGACAGAAAGCTATACAGGTTATCAGACATCTGTTAAGTTGTTTCGCTGTTATGGGAGTTCCAAAGAGTATCAAAACAGATAATGGTCGAGGTTATGTAAGTGCTAGGGTCCGGAAATTTTTGAATCAGTGGTCTGTTAAGCACGTGACAGGTATTCCACACTCTTCTACTGGACAGGCAATAGTGGAAAGAGCAAACGGTACCCTTAAGCAGTATATTGAAAAACATCAAGATTTGACAGATCCACAAGCATGTTTGGCTAAGGTTTTATATGTGATTAATCATTTATGCATTTTTGGGGAAGATGATACCCCCCTGCAATGAAACATCATCCGAGGTCAGGTCAGGAAAATACTAAGGAAACAGAGGTCTGGGTTAAGTATAAGAACCCAAGTACAGGATTATGGGAAAAACCTGCAAAAGTATTATATTGGGGTCGGGGGTATCTTTGTGTTTCCTCACCTACAGGGCCTTTGTGGGTGCCTGCTAAGTGGACTAAACCTGTTTTTGATGCAGCCTCTGGTGGATCGCCTTATGGAGGAGGACAAGGAGCGACTGGGGAAGAAACTGCTTCTAGTCCTACAACCACTACTGTTACAATTGAAGGGGTACTTGGAAGCGGTGGACAGAGCACTGACACGTCACTACCGGACGGCCCAGGAGTTGATTGGTTTCATTGACTCATTATCAACTTTTCACTTAACAGATCCAGCGAAACTACATTGCCTTGACTGTCACAATTCACATTGTGCTGCCTGGATAGCTCTACGTTGTGGGGGTTGTAAAAGAACTTTTTGGGTAGAACAATCATTATTACAGGATTTGTGGTGTCATATTTGTGAACGCGAGCATATGTGGGGAAAAAGCTGGCAAGATGAATTAAGGAGACAAATGAGGCAAAACGCATATATAGCTTTAAATCTTTATGAGTCTCCTGAACAGAAGGTTCTTGCTTATTATCAATGGGAAATACAATGTATTGTAAATAGAATTAAGGTTCAAAGTAAATCACGTATAGTTTCTATAAGGTGTAGGAAATTAGTGCCTTTAACACAGCATTCAGTTGTAGGACCCTTCCAAGGGGATCCTGATAGAGCATTAGATTGCTGCATTCACAAGTTGCAAAAATTAAGTTTGAAAGTGGCAGGACCAGTGAAATTAAGAGCAGCAAGATTGAAGACTGATAAGAAAAAGAAGGCAAAAAAGGGAACGGTCTCATTTGAATAGGGGTATCAGTGATTGCTAATTAATTTTCTATGATTAGAACAATTTTACTGTTGTGGGACCCTCGGGAGGATATAGTTGTTGAGGAGGATAACGAACAAGAACTACGATTACGAAATAAGATACACCTTGTGTTAAAGAAAGACCTTGAGCTGTTAGCCTCATATAGTAAAAAGGCTGAAGAGGCTTTGCGATCACCACCATTGAATTGATTGCATTGGGTTGAAGAAACACAATTTTATACTGGTCCTTACTTACATTCGCTTCCTTGTTATGTTTGCAAAAAGGATAAAGATAAATGCTATGCATGGGTAGCTTTGCATTGTGCAGATTGTAATCAGGTTTATTGGTATTCACAGAAGTCATTGGGATATTTATGGTGTACATCTTGTTTTGGAAAGTGGATTCGAAATCATATCTGGGTTAGAGCTCTTGAACAAAGTACTGGCCTGCCAGGACGGACAGGATTACAGCTCTTTGAGAGTGCAGAACAAGTGGTTATAGCATATCTTAGGTGGAAGTTACAGGAAAACCTTAGAATATTTGAAATTACTAGAGCCTCACGCATCATATCAGCTCGCTGCAAAGCTGATTTGCCTTCAAACTTACCTCGTGCTATACTTGTGAGCAAGGATGCTGATTTAGAATTAGATCAGTATATTCAAGAATTGACTCAGCCTTACAATAGACAATCTAGCAAACCAGGGAAAAGACATTGAAGAAAGGAAAAACAACGTAAGCAGAAGGAAGAAAAGGAGAAGCAAAGCAAGCAGAAAGAAAAATGAGGTTTGTTTTTGTTATACTGCTCAATGCTGTAGCAAGTGAAGCAGTAGGAGTAACACACTTTAGTCAACCAAGGGAAAATTTATGGGTGACACTTGCTAATCAAACTAACCAATCATCACTTTGTCTTAGTCTTGGAGGAGTCACTAACCCATTTCGAACATGCCTGGTGGGATTTCCGGTGTGGTCTCCTGGAGAATTTTGCAGTTTGATAAACAATCAAACCTTATGTATGTCTAACATGTCAAACATTACATTGCCGGTGCAACAAGGGTATACTGCAGGTCAGAGTGATGGCTATTGTCAATGCTTACTAATCCAATCACTTAACACCTCTTTGCATTCTCCTCCTGAAGAATTGGATCTTTTTGGAAGTACAAATGCCAGCATATCTAACACTACAGCTGGTGGATGGTTTAGCTTCAAACTTTTGGGTGCTCAGAATTTAAACCAACCTAAAGAAACATGGGCCACCCTAGATTCATCCCTGAATGTGAGTGAATTCTCTCCACAGCATTACAGTCAATGTAACGGCACAAATATCACAGCACCAATGAAGTTACCCACAGGAATATTTTTGATTTGTGGAGACAGGGCATGGAATGGTATACCAGCTAAACCACAGGGTGGACCCTGTTTTTTGGGAAAATTGTCACTGTTTCATCCTAATGTGTCCTTGCTAATGCAGCTGAGTCAAAATTCAAACAGGAGAAAACGTAGCATACATGACTTAGACTGCAGCAAGATAGGAGATCCACGATTTTGGGGCACATTCAAACAGGTGGTGGTTTCAACTATCTTACCAGGAGGATCTGCCAATAAAGCCATGAATTTAGCAAAACAATTAGGATGCTGGGCAAGGGATGAGCTGAACAAGACATCACAAATTCTAGACATGCTAACTGCAGATGTGCAAAGTGTTAACCATGCTGTTTTGCAAAATAGAGCTGCTGTAGATTTTTTGCTCTTAGCACAAGGGCATGGACGTGAAGAATTTGAGGGAATGTGTTGCATGAATCTCTCTGATCATTCAGTGTCCATTCACACTAAGATAAAAGAATTACAACAGGGACTTCACAAACTTAAGGAAGAAGACGGTTTAGGAATTGACGAATGGCTTAAAGGCTTAGGACTTGGACTATGGCTGAGGAACCTTGTGATCTATGCTATAGGACTGCTGGGTGTAATTTTACTGTTTTTGCTTATTTTGCCTTGTATCTTTAACTGTATTCAAAACATGGTCAGCCATACAATAGCAAAAACATGGCAAACTAATCTCCTTGCACAAGAAGAAAACGGGGGAAATGTGGAGAGCATTATTAATAATTGGTTAGCTGAGAAAGGCCGCACTGACTTAATGCCACTGGTTAAGCTGAAGGAGAAAAGTCAGCAGTCAGCAAGCTGAAAGGAAGAGTCAGCAGTGACCTTGCTGCAACATGAGGATAGGGAGTTGAGATTAGTCCTGAATATATCCTAAGAATATGTAGAAAGTATCAAAAGCAGAACCATAGGAATGTAGAAGTAGGCGTAGGTGCTGATATGTAAGCTGACCAATCCTGAGCTCAACTTTTGCAATATGTATGAAGCTCATTATTAACTGTATTTAACCCGCCATACTGATCAATAAAATTGAGCCTGTGATGATCAAACTGATGTCCTGGTTCCCTTCCGTCGACATCCCAGTTGCCTCAACATGGTCCCAATTGCCCTTAGCCTGTCCCCCGTCACATCCAGCGTGATCCCAGAATGATCCCAGTCACCCTCAGAGTGGTGCCAGTTGCTCCCAGTCTGATCCCATTTTTCCCCAGCATGGTCCCATTTCATCCCAGTTGCCTCTAGCACAGACCCAGTCCCTCCCAGTATGATCCTACTCTGATGCCATGATGATCCCAGCCTGGTCCCAGCATGGTTCCAATTGCTCCCAGTCTGATCCCAGTTGCTCTCAGTGGCCTCTGCCATAGACCCAGTCACTCCAAGTATGATCCCAGTATGAATGCACTCTGATACCAGTCCCCCCCAGCATGGTCCCAGTCAATCTCAGTTGCCCCCAGTGTAGACTCAGTCACTGCCAGTTGCTTCAGGCACCCATGGCTGAGACTGGATTCCACCTGCAAAATTCCCTATATCCAAATAGTGCTCCTAGACAAAATCTGCCATTCCTGACAAGTCTGGCTGGCCTTGGCCCAGTGAGGCTCTCACCTGCCTTCCAAACACTGGGGCTCTCTGCTTTCCTTCCTATGGAAAACAACTGTTCTCTTCAGCCAGGTGTCCATGCCCAGAATTGGGAGTTCCGCATCCAACACTGCCTGTTGTGACAAACGGGAGGAGATTGTTGGCTGGAAACATTTCATGTGTGGCGAGAGGAAGGGGCAGGTCCAGCCTTTCCCTGCCCTGGAACTCCAGCCCTGCCCTGCCCTGGAACTCCACTCCTGCCCTGCCCTGTAGCCCAAATCTCCCCAGAGCCTCTATCCCAGCCCAGCAGTGTCTGCCAGTCCCTGGCACAGCACAGGCAATGCTCCACAGCCACCTCTGCAGCCCCAGCCCAGCTCCTGAGGGACCAAATGAGCCCAAGGCCCACCTGGGGGAAGGGCCCAGGAAGACCAAGGGGTATTGGTGGCTGACCACAAGGCAAGCACACATCTTGACCCTACCTCCTCTTGGAATTTCCATCTGAACACTGCTGGAATCCAGGAGTTGGTAGCTGTGTGTGTGCTCCTCTGTATTTTCTTTTATTACTTTCTCTCTTTCTGTGTTTTCTTTTCCTTCTTCTAATTCCCTCTTCTTGCAAATTTTGAGTAACTTAAATTGAACACACTTACAGTTTGTGAAGGTGAAGGGGCCAAGTTAATGCTTTGAGAAGTGTTTTGTGTTGATTGAATGTCATATTAAACCTTTTGCCAAAGTTTCTCTGATTTTCTAAAGTTTCCAGTAAAAGCTGTTTTGTTGTTTTGAGCTCCTAAGAATCTTTTGATGGTATTTCTCCAGTGAGTCCAACTCAGAGTACGCAAAGAATTGTAATTAATATTAATTTTAAATTGCTCCTTGAGAGAGTTGTTTAGTGGATGGGGGTCAGGGCTTGTGTGTCCTGCTTGGCCCAGCCCAGGCAGGGCTTTCCCAGCCACATTCCACACTCCATTGCCCAGCTGGAGCCGCTGCTGCCTCTGAGTTGTGCTGCCCCAGCCCCAGGGACACTCTCCTTGTCTGCCCATTCCCCCACGGTCTCTGGGCAGGGATGGCCTCAGTGGGGGCTGCTGACATCCTCAGCAACTTGGAGGCTGCTGCTGAATTTTCCTGCTCCAGAGGCTTGTTCAGCCTTCAGCTCTTGAGTGCAGGAATTCAGTGTCCCAGGGCTCATTACCATTCAGAACACCTTAACAAGCCAAGCCTCTGGGAATAATTTGATTTCAGTTTTCAAATCATCTGTGGTTAATTTGACCCATTTCAGTAGTGTATTCAAGCGGAATATATTCTATTTACAAAGATAATGAGAAAACTTTTTTTAGGTCCTGCTTAGGTTTTTTCTCCCTGTTCATAAATCAATACGTGTTATCTCCAATTCACATTGAATCCAAGTACCTCCTCACCTCCTCATGCAGTTTGAATAGATATGAAAGTCAAGCCCCTTCATGGCTGACAATCAATCAGACTCTGTCCCTACCCCCACCCCACCATTTCCCCCATCCCAGCCCTGGCACTCAGAGCAGCCTTGTGCAAATCTGAGCTCCCTCCAGCCCAGGCTGCACCTGCAGCTTTCAGCTCCTTGGCTCCAACTCCCACCTGCTTTCCTTGGAGAAGGAGCTGCCCAAGACACAGAGGGATGTTCATTTCTTGTCAGCCAACAAAGCCAAGGGAAGGCACAGCTCCATCAAATGCAAAAGTCATTCCTCTCCCTGGCTCTGCCCTGCCCCTGATCCCCACAGCCTCTCCTGTTTCCTTCATCCCTCCTTTGCCAGGGACTTTGTGGGATAAGGGAGCTCTGCTCTGGCTATGGAGGGAGGTCCAGGTGCCACCACTGGAGTGGGAATCACAACTCATCAGGTTTGTGTCCTTTTGGGGGCAGGAACTAGTGAGACTCAGAGGCACAGAAAGTTTCTCTTAATGGCCATCAGACCACAGTGGAACAGGACACAATTTAATATCAATCACACTCTTCCCTGAGCTATGTACAACACCCCAGCAGTATCTGATGAGTCCACCATTCACAAGTGATTTCCGTACCAGAATTATTTAGACAAACATGGTTCTATGATTGATGTAAACAGAATTAAGTTCTTGTATCAGGATGCTGACCTAGAGTGGGTGCAGAGCAGCTCAAACAATTCCTGATTTGCAAAGCTATCACTGGTGGATGGAGATGGGAGGTCAGGCTGCTCTTGGTGTTGAGGAAATGCTGAAAGCAGCCTGACTCATTTCATCTCCTCCTGTCCTGGCTGATCTCCCCTCCTTCCCCTTCCACCCATTGGCTCTTTTTTCCCCCCAGCCCCCTGTCAAGAGCCTGGCTCTGTGTTCTCCATCCCCTCCTCGCTGGCACTGCCAGGCTGGCATGAGGAGCCCCTCAGCCTTCCCTGCTCCAGGCTGGACAAGCCCAGCTCCCTCAGCCTCTGCTCACAGCCCAAGGGCTCCAGCCCCACCTTGGAGGCCCTTCCCAGACCCTGCTCCAGCTGCCAGACATCTTTCCTGCCCTGGGCAACCCAATCCAGGCCACAGTGACCTGGATAATCCCCGTCCTTGATGTCCTGGTCACACAGCCCTGGCCCCTTGTCCCCCTGTCAGGCTCTGGGGTGGATCCTGTGGAACATCCTTTGGTGGAGGCTGTGGCTCCAGGTGGGCCGGGGGGATCCCGCAGGACAGGGACCCTGCTGGGCATGAACAGCATTGGACTTGTTGGGAGAAACTGTGAGGGGGAGCTGGGGCAGAGTGACCAACTCAGTGACCTGACACAGCCCTGCTGGGATGTCACACAGCCCCTCTGGGATGTCACAGCCTGCTCTGTGATGTCAGATATCTGCCCTGTGATGTCACAGCCAACCCTGTGATGTCATTGTCTGCCCTGTGATGTCAGACCTCTGCTCTGTGATGTCACAACCCATTTTCTAATGTCACACAGCTGGTCTCTGATGTCACAGCCAACTTTGTGAGGTCATAATTGAACCTGTGATGTCAGACCTCTGCCCTGTAATGTCACAGTTGGCTGTATGAAGTCACAGAAGCAGTCAATGATGCCATAGCTTTTCCATGACCTCACATAACTCACTCTGTGATGTCATAGCCCACTCTGTGACCACATGTTACCAGATGATATATTATCTACACCAGGTGAGTTGACACCTGGAGCTTGTTCTCCAAAGCCCCAGGCCTTTGGAAACCACACAATGCCCATTGTGTGAGAAGGGGAACTGGATGTCCACCAGCCTCAGTGTCCTGCCAGCTCAGCCAGGCCCTACTGGAACATTGGGGTCCACGACCACCAGGGACCACCAGAGAGAGCCCCAGGACAGAAGAACACTTGGGTAACGGGGAGAGGAAATGTGTTAATGATTTTGGGGAAATTAATATCATATGTGTGTTTAGTCCAGGACAATCAATGAATATGTGTGCAATATATAGAAAATAAACAGAAACTTTCCTGTACTCAGCCTGCATGGCTTTGGGAGGAGCTATCTCCCATGCATCCTGCTGAATAAAGAATGCAGCTTCTTAATGCTGCATTGGGGTTAAGGATTTTTCTTTTTTACCAAATTTTGGGTAACGCTCCCACTGCCAAGGAAAGCTCTGTCTGCTGCTGTTCACAAACAGAGAAGGGCTGGTGGCAGATGTGGTGTTCGGAGGCTGCCTGGGACAGAGTGACCATGAAATAATCAAGTTTTCAATGTTCTCTGAAAGAAGGAGGGGCAGCAAGAAAACTTCCACACTGGAATTAGGAAGGGCAGACTTTGGCCTATTTAGGATGCCAATTTGGGGAGTACCAAATCAGGTACTGATTTTTTTTAAAGAGAAACAGCCCTTAAAAACAAAGGAGTCCAGGAAGAATGGACACATTTCAAGAAAGTAATCTTAAGGGGGAAGGATTAGCCTGTCCGAGTGTGGCAAAAGATGAGCTAGTGAGGAAAATTACTGGCCTGGCTGCCCATGGAGCTTTTGTGGGAACTCAGGGGAAAAAAGGACTGGCACTGTAGGAAGTGTTTAAGAATGTCGTTAGGTTAAGCAGAAAGAAAAGCTGAGACATGAAAGCTCAATGAGAACTTAACCTGGCAGCTTCTGTAAATAAATACAAAAGATTTTTATAAAAAAAAATTAAACCAAATGGAGGGATAAGGAGAACTTCTACTCTTTATTGGATGCAGTGGAGAATATAGTAACTAAAGATAAGGAAAAGGCTAAGCTACTTAACATCTTGTTTGTCTCAATTTTCAATATATGGACAGGTTTAACTAAGGACAAGTGTTCTCCTGAGCTGGTAGATGGGCACAGGGAGCAGAACAGCCCCCTGTAATCCAGGAGGAAGAAGCTGCTGACCTGCTGAGACACTCAGATGCTCACAGGTGTGTGGGATCAGATGGGATCCATCCTAGTGGGATGAGGAATATGTGGATGAGCTCCCCAAGCTGCTCTCCATCATTTACCATCAGTCCTGGCTCAGCAGGGAGGGCCCAGGGGACTGGAGGTGCCAATGTGAGCCCATCCCCAAGAAGGGCTGGAAGGAGGAGCTGGGGAACTCCAGGCCTGTGAGCCTGACCTGGGTGCCCAGCAGGGTTATGGAGCAGATAACCCTGAGTGCCATCACAGGGCACCCACAGGATGGCCGAGGGATCAGAGCCAGCCAGCGCGGATTTCAATATCTGCATTGATGAACTGGATGAGGGGATTGAGTCCAGCATAATCAAATTCACAGATGACACCAAGCTGGGTGTGAGTGTGGATCTGCTGGAGGGTAGGAGGGCTCTGCAGAGGGCCCTGGACAGGCTGGATCCAGGGCCCAAATCCAACAAGGCCACGTTTAACAAGTCCAAGTGCCGGATCTTGAATTTTGGCCTGCAACGACCCCTGCAATGCTACAGACTGGGGACAGAGTGGCTGGACAGCAGCCAGGCAGAAAGGGACCTGCAGGGACTGAGGGACAACAGGCTGGACATGAGGCAGCAGAGTGCCCAGGTGGGCAAGAAGGCCAATGGCTCCTGGCTGGATCAGGAATGGTGTGGCCAGCAGGAGCAGGGCAGGGATTCTTCCCCTCTGCTCAGCACTGCTTGGGCAGCACCTTGAGTGCTGGGTCCAGCTGTGGCCCCCCAATTTAGGAAGGACATGGAGGGGCTGGAGCGTGTCCAGAGAAGGGCAACAAGGCTGGTGAGGGGCCTGCAGCAGAAGAGCTGTGAGGAGTGGCTGAGGGAGCTGGGGTTGTTTGTCCTGGAGAAGAGGAAGCTCAGGGGAGACAAGGCAGTGCCAGGGCACAGGTTGTACTGCATGATCTCCAAGGTCTTTCCCAGCCATGCTGATTCTGGGATTCTCTGGAACCACCCTTGCAGCAGTTGCACAATGAGCCCTGGGCCTCCTCTTCAGAAGTTCCAGCAGCCCAGGTCCCTCAGCTTCTCCTGCCAGCCCCAAAGCCCATCCTGTCAGTCCTGCAGAGCCTCTGCAGCTCCTCCTCACTGCCCAGAACAGGGAGCCCCAGAGGCAGACCAGCAGCCCAGATGTGCCCCCCTGGCCTGGGGTGCCTCTGGCAAGGGAGCAGCACCAGGCACTGCAGGAGCCTGCAGACAATTCCTGCAGCACTTGTAGGATGATCCTGCTCCTCCAGGGACATTCCCATGGTGCCAAGTCAGGAACTGCAATGGGGAGTGGGGCCAGAGATGAAAGGGCAAACAGGGATGGGCTGTTTGCAGGGGAGGGAACAGGGATGGGCAAGAGGAAGAAATTTGTACAAGCAAAGAGTACAGAAAGCAAAGGTGAAGCCAGGGAAATGGTCAGGGCACTGTGGGGGTGGATGCCAGGCAGCTCTGGCTCTGAGCAACAGCGTCTGCAGTGGGACAGGAAACTCCCTGCTGATGGGAACAAACTTTCTGGATGACTGCAGTGGTGAGGACAAAGCTGAGTGGTTTCCCTGGTGTCCCCCAGGCCTTGCTGGCCCCAGGGGCTGATGGCATTTGTGCTCCCTCAGGTTCATGTCCCCACAGCAACAGCATGGGGGTTCTCCCCCTGCTGTGTGCAATGCAAACAGGGGCTGCTGAGCCAGTGCTGCCGTGTCTGTGCCTGCAAGGATGGGGCACCTGCGTGAGCTGGGGGAGAGGCCAGGGCTGCAGAGGGGGGATGTTGTTGGCAGCTCCATGAGGACGCGCTGGGACGCTGCCCTGGACTGTGCAGCGCACTGGGGATGGATCAGCCCCTGCTCTGCTGCTCTTCCTGTCTGCCCCGGGCCCTTGCAGAACCCCAGCCATGCTGTTTGCCCCCTGCCTGCCCACGGCCAGCCTGGGGCTGCTCGCGGGGCTTTTCTGTGCTGAGCATTGGCCTGGGTGTGTTCTTGAGAGAGCCTGGGCAAGGAGCCTGGAGCTCCCAGGCCCTGGGCTGAGGCATCAGCGCTGCCCCAGCAGTGCCCATGGCCTGTCCCTTCTGCAGCCCCGGCACTGCCACCCCCAAGGCTGTGCCCGGCCCCGAGAGCACTCAGGCCCTGCAGCAACACCAGGGCCACCAGGGCAGTGGGGCAGGGCCATGGCAGCAGCACTGGCAACACCAAGTGCTGCTGCTGCTGGGCACAGCTGCTGAGCCAGCACTGATCTGCCCCCAGCTCTGCACACAGACATTGCTGCTGCAGCTCCTGAGAAGGCAACAAAAGGGCCTCTCTGCAGAAAACTCTGCTGGGAGAACCTTTAGTTCATTTAAAGGCACCAAGAGCATAGCCCCTCATTGTCACAGTCTGTGGCCACAGGGAAGGTGGAGAGAAGCAAAATGAGAAATGGCAGAAAGAATGATACATCTTTGTGGATAGTATGAAAAAAATAAAGCAAAGCAAACAAACTTCCACACTGAAGCCAATAAGAACTATCAAAGATGATTTCATTAGAAGTGATTTGCAGAAATTGGCCATCAGTTTAATGTTCCTGAAAGCATCCAGTCATCAGTATCCACACTTCAGCCTTGAGTCCTGTTTCCTTAGGCTGTAGATGAGCGGGTTCAGGGCTGGAGGCATCACTGAGTACAGAACTGACATGGCCAGATCCAGGAATGGGGAGGAGATGGAGGGGGGCTTCAGGTAGGCAACTGCTACAGTGCTGACCAACAGAGAGACCACAGCCAGGTGAGGGAAGCAGGTGGAAAAAGCTTTGTGCCGTCCCTGCTCAGAGGGGATCCTCAGCACAGCCCTGAAGATCTGCACATAGGAAAAAACAATGAACACAAAACAGCCAAATACCAAACAAACACTAACTGCAATGACCCGGAGTTCCCTGAGGTAGGATTTAGAGCAGGAGAGCTTGAGGATCTGTGGGATTTCACAGAAGAACTGGCCCAGGGCATTGCCATTGCACAGGGGCAGGGAAAATGTATTGGCCGTGTGCAGCAGTGAATAGAGAAAGGCAGTGGCCCAGGCAGCTGCTGCCATGTGGGCACAAGCTCTGCTGCCCAGGAGGGTCCCGTAGTGCAGGGGTTTGCAGATGGACACGTAGCGGTCGTAGCACATGATGGTCAGGAGGGAAAACTCTGCCGAGATGAAATATCCAAAAAAAAAGACCTGTGCAGCACATCCTGTGTAAGAGATGGTCCTGGTGTTCCAGAGGGAATTGTGCATGGCTTTGGGGACAGTGGTGCAGATGGAGCCCAGGTCGCTGAGGGCCAGGTTGAGCAGGAAGAAGAACATGGGTGTGTGCAGGTGGTGGCCGCAGGCTACGGCGCTGATGATGAGGCCATTGCCCAGGAGGGCAGCCAGGGAGATGCCCAGCAAGAGGCAGAAGTGCAGGAGCTGCAGCTGCCGCGTGTCTGCCAATGCCAGCAGGAGGAAGTGCCTGATGGAGCTGCTGTTGGACATTTGCTGGGGATGCACATGGGAACCTGTTCATGGATAAAGGACAGTGGCAAGTCAGGAGAGGCTGCTTTGAGCCAAATCTGGGCCATTCCCTGCAGACTGTCTGTCCTGGTTTAGGGCAAATTTGTTAGAGAATCTGCAAAGGAGGGCCTCTCCAGAAAGCAAACCCACATGGCCCCTCCCCCCCAGCTGGTTCAGGAAGATTTCCTCGGAGAGAAGTGGAAAGAACCTATTTATTTGACTGGCACAGCACCCCCCAGCACCCAAAATGCACAATACCCGATGACACCACTCTGAGAAAGATGACAAAATCAGAAAGTCTCTTCAGGGGGTGGTTGCTCTGTTCTCAGTCCCTCCAGCGCTGGGGCAGCTGCTGCATCCACAAGGTGCAAACCCTCGGTGTTCCCAGGTCCCAGTCTGGAGCAGGTTTGAGATGGTCACAGAAACAGGAGAGGAGAAACAGTCCAGGAAGGAATTTGGACTGTTTAGCTTAACTAGCTAATAAGCAGAGGCCAAAGCAGAGCAGGAGCAAGTGCAGAAAAGAGAGCAAGCAAAGCAGCAAGCCGAAAGCAAGAAGCGAAAACAGCTCTATGTACTGCCTGTCTCTGTGTCCTTGATAAGAGAAACCCAAACAAAACTTCCACTCTTCAGAGACGGTCTTAAAGGCACAGAACATATGAATGGGGATACAAGCATCATAACGTCACCCCAGGACACTGTCCCATTGGGACTCACCCACCCTTGTTCCTGCTCTGGGAAATCCTTCACCCAGGTCCCTGCCTGAGCTCCAGTTGTGCAGGTTGAGTTTGCCAGGAGCAGCCAGGCCTGTGCATGGGGGCCCTCAAGGAGCCATCTCTGCCCTACTGCCCTGGGTTTGTGGCCATGGGGCAGACGGACAAGGCTGGATATTCAGGATTTGTCAGGGGAATCACTCCTAATGTTGACAGGCCTTGTAGCATCTGCACTCCTAGTTTTTTAGGACATGGGTGGCAGGAGCTGGTTTTAGGAATTGTTTTCCTCCCCACACATCATTTCTGGCTCTCTGAGGTCAGAAATCCCCAGCATTCCTGCTGCACTCAGAGTTTGCCACTGAGAGATGACAGAGGCAAAGGATTCCCTGTGGCTGAGGGAAGGTGAGGGGCTGTATGGGCTTGTTCCCAGCTGCCCTGGCTTTGCACCTTAGGCTGCAATCAGAGCACAATCACACTCCTGGGTCACCTTGGGATAAACCAGACCCTGCCCAGAGCAGAGGGATCCCTGAATGTCTCACCCTCTCTCAAGGTCTCTGGGCAAGGTCCCAGCACCTCCTTGTGCCAAGGACACTCATGGCTCCCTTGGCAAACCCAACAGCATTTCCTCAGCTCTGGCAGCTCTGCAGTTCCCCGTGGGACATTCAGGGAACTCCCAGAGGCTCTGGCACAGATTTGCACCCAGGAGGGCAGCTCAGAGCTTGGAAGGGCACAGCAAGGAGATCCCTGGCTGTGCCCATGATGGGATCTCAGGGAGGGGGCTCAGCTCATTCCCCTTTCCCATGGACTGCTTTGCCCACAGCCCCACAGGTGCCAGGGAAACTTGGACACCCCATTCCCATGGACAGGCCTGCCTGGCAGGAATGCCAAGGGCAGTGCCTGACTCAGCTGCTGCAAATGCCAGAGCCTCCCTGAGAGCAGCAGATAACAGTGACAATATCAGGGCAGGGCAGAACCAAGAGAAGATGTTGTGGTGCTGTGCCTGAGAGGGCAGGGCAGAGACAGCCGGGCACTCAGGACAGTGTTCCTGTGCCCAGCTGTGCCCGGCACCTCCCACACACCAACAGTGCCCTCATCCTGCCCCAGCCCTGCTCTCTTCAGCCCTCTCTTGTCACAGACATTTTTTCATAAAATCCTCTCTTTGGGGTTTTTCCTCTTCTGGGAAGCTGAGGCTTAGAAGAAAAATGTAAAATTATTATCTGCTGATGTGAAATGCAATAGGTGCACCTGTGATTGGCTCATGTTCCATGTTTAGAATTAAGGGCCAATCACAGGACCAAGCTCGGGGACAGATTCTCAGAGAACTCTCTTGTTTTTGGATTCTATTCTATTCAATTATTAGCTTAGCAACTTCCGCAGCTTCTCTCTCTATTCCTTTTAGTATAGTCATAATGTATTATATATCATAAATCAATAAATCCAGCCTTCTGATCATGAAGCAAGATTCTCTTCTATCTCTCTCACCCTGAGGAACCCTCATCAAGTCACCGCAATACTCTCTCCCTCCCTGAGCATCTCCCTGGGGCTGGACATTGCCTCCTGAGAGGAGCCTTGTCCCTGCCAGTGCTCACAGAGCCCATCCCAGCCTGTGTGCCCTGGCCGGGGCCCTACAGAAACCTGCCTGTGTGCAGGGCCCTGGCTGGGGCAGGCTCTGTGTGCAGCTGGGCAAGGGCAGCTCAGGAGAGCCCTGCTGGGCCCTGCAGAGGTGATGCTGCTGCTGTCCAGGGCTGAGGAGTGGCTGAGGGCCTTTGGGAGGCTCCCAGCAGAGATACTGACCAGCTTAAGTCACAGTTCTGGAGTCTGTGTAAATGTTCAAACATTCCTTTGATGATCCTCTGTGTCCCTTTCAACTCAGATTGTTCTGTGATTCTGGGATTACAATTCCTGTTCTGCTTCTCTCATCCCCCTGTTGTCTATAATCCAAAGAGAAAAAAAAAACAAAACCTTGCAGCAGTGTTAGAACAGTAAAGTAAAGTAAAAGCCAGACACTTACTGGAAGCTTCCAGGTGTCCCAGTGGGAAAGGGCACACCCACCTCCCGATTTCAACAATTTATTAAGGTTGATAAATAGGATATTTAACAGGAGCATCCAAAAGGAGATTCAGTTTCCCTAGTTACACACCCCTGGGTCAGCCCATTGGAGTAGGTCCAAAGGCTTCTTTGCCTTCACTTTTTATAATGACTGCTCATATTCTGCTCATTCTCAAAACCCAAAATGCTCCTATATGTCCAGTTCCTAGAAGACTATATAGTATTTCAGGACTATATAAAAGAATAGGACTATACAGCATTTTAGGAATATATTTAGACAGTCAGGTTATTAAGAGAAAGGTAAGGAAACATACTAGATTTAATTCAGGATTAAAGCTATATAGGAATATAATAGTGGTTTAATACAGTTAAGTAAGGATTATACTATTGTAACTATATAGTAGTAATTTAGAGACTTACGAATATATAAAAATGTAAAAAGTACAAAAAACTTTTTGTCACCACCCCAACATTCCCATCTTTCACTAAGTAGGAAATTGAAACACTCTCAGGAAAGCTCCTGACCTTTCCAGCAATCCCAGGCTAACCTTCTTTGGGAAGTGTCCTCCGGAGCTGTGCCCAGGCAGGTCTGGAGCTGGGAGCAGCCCTGCCCCACCCTGCCCCTCTCAGCAGCAGCCCCTGCCCTGCTCAGGGTGGCTCCTTCCCCCCACAGCTTCTCTCCAGCACTGGGAGCAGCTCCCCGGGCTGGCTGAGAGCTGTCCCTGGCAGGCAGCAGAGTCCCTGCCCCAGCACAGCGCCCTGGGCTGCAGGACCCTGCTCTGCAGGACAGCCCTGGGCACCCCTGGCTGCAGCCCCGGCTGCTCAGCCCTGCAGCAGAGCCTGGCAACAGGAGCTGCCTTGGGCTGTGCCTGGGCTGGGGCAGCAGGGAAAGCCAGCCCTGCCCTGGGGCCACAGCCCTGCCCTGGAGCAGCTCTGAGAGCCCTCCTGAAAGGTCCTCAAAGCTCTGGGATGTGCCAGCTCCAGGAGATCCTGGCCGGAACTGCAACTTCTCTTCCCACAGCCAGGGAATGACTGTTTCAAACCTGGGCTGATTTCTGCTCTTGTGAGCCCTGAGTGAGCTCTGCTCTGTGCTCCCAGCCCAGGCTGAGTTTAACCCCTCTGTGCCCCTGTGCTGTGCCCGGGGTGGCTGCAGGCAGTGCCCCAGCCCTGCTGGGCTGTGCACAGGAGCTGCTCCTGGCCAGAGCTGTCTCTCTGCAGCGCTGCCCTTGCCAGGAGCTGCCTCTGTGCCGGGAGCCTCTCTGCAGGTTTTTCAAAGGACTTTGGGTTTGGCTTTTGCCTTGGAGTCTCTGAGAGGTTTGTGCAATCATGGCCTCCAATTACTGCTGTACTTAGTCCCTGGAGAGGCTTTGTCAGTAACAACACTCAATGGGGCTCATTAATGCTTCAGGGTACTTCAGTTTTTTCAAAGTACTTGATGTTTCCCTTTTGATACAGACTCTGTGAGAGGTTTGTGCAATCATGGCCCCAATTATCTGCTTTAACGAGTCCCTTGAGAGCTTTGTACTGAAACTTAGAAGGGCTCATTAATGCTTTGAGATACTCAAGGTTTTTAAGGTACTTTATGGATTTAAGAATACTTTTAGGTACTTTTAAGGATTTTCCTTTCCTCACTGAGTCTCTGAGAGGTTTTTGTGCCATCCTGGCCTCCAATTCTCTCCTCCAAGGAGTCCATGAGGAGCCTGTGTTGGGTATCTTTCCCCTTTCTGTTTTACAACAAAGATGGAACTGAAAGAATTTTGTAAGACTTTCTAAAAGCATTCAAACAATCATGGGAAAATTAACAATACAACAACAACAACCACTAAGAGAATTAATAGTCCTGTTTTAGCTAGACATCATCCAACCCTTTAGTCCCTTGGACTGGAAGAGTTTATTGAACCAGTCTTTTTCTTCCACTTGAAGCTTCTTGAATCCTTCAAGTACCTGAATGTTCTTGTGTATTGACTCGCTGTGGATGGAGAGGTTCATGCAACAAATACCCTCAGAGTCTACGCAGCCATGCCCATGTGCCCAGAGTAAAAACTCTATCACTGTTCTGCAAGGTGGCATGTTTGAT
Organism: Melospiza melodia melodia; assembly: GCF_035770615.1. Classification (NCBI taxonomy): domain Eukaryota; kingdom Metazoa; phylum Chordata; class Aves; order Passeriformes; family Passerellidae; genus Melospiza; species Melospiza melodia. Next base: position 7,377,296 of record NC_086200.1, read on the forward strand.
GGTCTCTATATCTGAGAGCAGGCCACACAATGTGAGGGAGGTAGCATTGGTTTGCTTACTTAAAAGGCACCCAAGATGGTCTGATTGTCCTAGAGATTTAGCTGCAGCCACCCAAGGCAGTCCACATTTGGGATGCTACCATCCAATACCTGGATTAAAGCTTTCAAAGCCATCTGTTTGATATCATCCAATACTTCTCTAGGGATACCTGCTGCTTGGTCATCTGGTAGGCTGGGTTGTCTTTCTCCAGCTAGATGGTTGATTCCGCTCTTGCCTCATTATTAACATAGTCGCTATTAATTGATTTAGTAAACACTTCCATCCCTCTTCCCACAGGGTGTATTCTGTAGGTGACAACAACATGGTCATAATATACTTTAAATCATAGGGAGTTAAGACGTGCTGTAAACATGACCCTCATCAGGCCATTAAAACAAGGCAAGTCCCTTCTGTGGTCTATATCTGCCCTACACAGATCCTTGATTTCCCCTCAAACCAATGGCTGATACCTGGGATTCTGCCCCCTTCTTTCATAACATACCAGGGCAACGAGGAGTTTCGAGACTATTTGCCAGTCTCCTTCCTTAACTGCTTATTTCCAGATCATTTCCCAGGGATCTTCTGGGGTTAAAGGGGTGAGGTGGCTCTGGGGAATCCAAATTATTTTCTAAGGAGGAAGAATAACTTGGAGGAGAAACATTTGGATTAGAAATAGTGTGACAGTTGGCCTTAGAAGCTTTGACCATGGGGTCATATTGTTGCTGGAGGGTGAGGCAAAGGGCACTGCCATTTTGTCAGGGTTTGGGGAGGAAGAGCCTTGATTTAGGATGGCAAACAACTGGACTGGCATTCTGGAGGCATGGCCCAGGGTGGAGGTGGAATGATTGACAGTGGGGATGTGACCCACAGTTGTGGGGGTGGAGTCTGGAGGTTTGTTCAGGGTGGAAGAGAAGGTTATGGTAGCAGGAAATGGAGGAGCCAAGATGGAGGGAGGATGATCGGGCTCTCGAGCCACGTTCAGGCTCCTTCCATCTTAACTCTCCAGGGCATGATACTCCGAGAGAGCATGGCCATCACCATCTTGGACCATTGTGGAAAGTCTGATAAAGGCAGGTTTGGGGCGAGGTCCCGAGTTAGGAGTGACCAATGGATTGAGTTTTCAACACGCTGCTGTCTGGTGAAGGGTCTCAAGGGTGGTGTGGATGATGGGGAGTATGTGGGATGCAATGGAGTCCCTTTTGATCAAAAGGTTGTACAATTTAACTTCCACTGAGTCCTAAAATTCAGTGGTATGGATTTCGACACCAGAGGTGTCTGGAAATTTTTTAATGATCCACCTCATGATTGATTTTTATTCGTTCTTTGAAAATATTTCATCATGACCAGTGAGAATTAAAGCATCCATATACACTCCTTTCTACTGTGGACATATGGCTGGCCATTTTTCTTTCTCTGCCTTATGGAGAAGAGCCACCGCAACACCTCAAATTAATTATGGGACATGGGTGCATAGTGTAAAAACACAGTGGCAAAATGGGCAATAAAATATCTTGCATTTCCCCAAACCCACCTGCAATCCTATGCAGGTGAAACCATCGTTGTCCCTGCCAGTCCTGGGCAAGGTCCCTTGAAGCAATGATGAATCCGCCAGGCCCAGCACAATCCAAAATCCCAGGGAGCACTGGCCTATCCATCAGCTAACCCCAGCTGACATGACTGAGACAGGGAGCCCTGAATGTCATGGTCCCTGTTTGGGCACCAAATGTCCCAGTGAGGGTGGCTGTGACAAACATCCCTGGCTCCCTGAGTTCAGGGTGAGTGTGGTGAAAATGAAATGGAGCAGGATCAATGGAGTTGTTTAAAAGGAACTTTAATAACAGGGTGAAAAATGGGGCAGGATCCTAAAACCTGAGACAAACGGGAAGCAACAACATAGATACTTGGGGCTAGAAAACTAGAACAATAATCATATAGAAGAAATAAGTAACCAATAAACGAATAGGGGAGTAGAACTTGGACAACTTAGCATAACAACACTAAAGGCTTATGGGGGAGTTCTCAAGCTCAACCTAAGTAAATCAAATGATTCCTAGGACTTGAAACTCACACCCAGTTCTTCCGGGGTAAAATCTGTCTGACTCTGAATTACAGCCGGGCTAACTCCCACATTGCTGATTTGCACTGGCCCCTTGGGACCATGCAGCCCAACAGAGCCACAATGATGTCCTTGGTTCCACGAGGCTCCACAGTGTCACAATGGTCCCTTGGATCCATGGTGCTTTGCAGTGTTCCAATGGCCCCTTCATTTCACAAGGCTCCCAAATGTCACATTGGTCTCCATAGGAAGAAAGCCATGGAGCCCCCATGTTTCAGCAGATGATGAACGGCAACCACCAGAGGCCAAGGCAAGCCTGACCTGTCTGTCCGGGAAGGTTTGCTTGGAGCAACCCTTGGATATTCAAAATTATGAATGTGGAATCCTAATGTCGACGGAAGGGAACCAGGACATCAGTTTGATCATCACAGGCTCGATTTTATTGATCAGTACGGCGGGTTAAATACAGTTAATAATGAGCTTCATACATATTGCAAAAGTTGAGCTCAGGATTGGTCAGCTTCCATATCAGCACCTACGCCTACTTCTACATTCCTATGGTTCTACTTTTGATACTTTCTACATATTCTTAGGATGTATTCAGGACTAATCTCAACTCCCTATCCTCATGTTGCAGCAAGGTCACTGCTGACTCTTCCTTTCAGCTTGCTGACTGCTGACTTTTCTCCTTCAGTTTAACCAGTGGCATTAAGTCAGTGTGGCCTTTCTCAGCTAACCAATTATTAATAATGCTCTCCACATTTCCCCCGTTTTCTTCTTGTGCAAGGAGATTAGTTTGCCATGTTTTTGCTATTGTACGGCTGACCATGTTTTGGATACAGTTAAAGATACAAGGCAAAATAAGCAAAAACAGTAAAATTACACCCAGCACTCCTATAGCATAGATCACAAGGTTCCTCAGCCATGGTCCGAGTCCCAGGCCTTTAAGCCACTCGTCAATTCCTAAACCGTCTTCTTCCTTAAGTTTGTGAAGTCCCTGTTGTAATTCTTTTATCTTAGTGTGAATGGACACTGAATGATCAGACAGATTCATGCAACACATTCCCTCGAACTCTTCACATCCATGCCCTTGTGCTAAGAGCAAAAAATCTACAGCAGCTCTATTTTGCAAAACAGCATGGTTAACACTTTGCACATCTGCAGTTAGCATGTCTAGAATTTGTGATGTCTTGTTCAGCTCATTCTTTGCCCAGCATCCTAATTGTTTTGCTAAATTCATGGCTTTATTGGCAGATCCTCCTGGTAAGATAGTTGAAACCACCACCTGTTTGAATGTGCCCCAAAATCGTGGATCTCCTATCTTGCTGCAGTCTAAGTCATGTATGCTACGTTTTCTCCTGTTTGAATTTTGACTCAGCTGCATTAGCAAGGACACATTAGGATGAAACAGTGACAATTTTCCCAAAAAACAGGGTCCACCCTGTGGTTTAGCTGGTATACCATTCCATGCCCTGTCTCCACAAATCAAAAATATTCCTGTGGGTAATTTCATTGGTGCTGTGATATTTGTGCCGTTACATTGACTGTAATGCTGTGGAGAGAATTCACTCACATTCAGGGATGAATCTAGGGTGGCCCATGTTTCTTTAGGTTGGTTTAAATTCTGAGCACCCGAAAGTTTGAAGCTAAACCATCCACCAGCTGTAGTGTTAGATATGCTGGCATTTGTACTTCCAAAAAGATCCAATTCCTCAGGAGGAGAGTGCAAAGAGGTGTTAAGTGATTGGATTAGTAAGCATTGACGATAGCCATCACTCTGACCTGCAGTATACCCTTGTTGCACCGGCAATGTGATGTTTGACATGTTAGACATACATAAGGTTCGATTGTTTATCAAACTGCAAAATTCTCCCGGAGACCACACCGGAAGTCCCACCAGGCATGTTCGAAATGGGTTAGTGACTCCTCCAAGACTAAGACAAAGTGATGATTGGTTAGTTTGATTAGCAAGCGTTACCCATAAATTTTCCCTTGGTTGACTAAAGTGTGTTACTCCTACTGCTTCACTTGCTACAGCATTGAGCAGTATTACAAAAACAAACCTCATTTTTCTTTCTGCTTGCTTTGCTTCTCCTTTTCTTCCTTCTGCTTACGTTGTTTTTTCTTTCTTCGCTGTCTTTTCCCTGGTTTGCTAGATTGTCTATTGTAAGGCTGAGTCAATTCTTGAATATACTGATCTAATTCTAAATCAGCATCCTTGCTAACAGGTATAGCATGAGGTAAGTTTGAAGGCAAATCAGCTTTGCAGCGAGCTGCTATGATGCGTGAGGCTTTAGTAATTTCAAATATTCTAAGGTTTTCCTGTAACTTCCACCTAAGATATGCCATAACCACTTGTTCTGCACTCTCAAAGAGCTGTAATCCTGTCCGTCCTGGCAGGCCAGTACTTTGTTCAAGAGCTCTAACCCAGATATGATTTCGAATCCACTTTCCAAAACAAGATGTACACCATAAATATCCCAATGACTTCTGTGAATACCAATAAACCTGATTACAATCTGCACAATGCAAAGCTACCCATGCATAGCATTTATCTTTATCCTTTTTGCAAACATAACAAGGAAGCGAATGTAAGTAAGGACCAGTATAAAATTCTGTTTCTTCAACCCAATGCAACCAATTCAATGGTGGTGATCGCAAAGCCTCTTCAGCCTCTTTACTATATGAGGCTAACAGCTCAAGGTCTTTCTTTAACACAAGGTGTATCTTATTTCGTAATCGTAGTTCTTGTTCATTATCCTCCTCAACAACTATATCCTCCCGAGGGTCCCACAACAGTAAAATTGTTCTAATCATAGAAAATTAATTAGCAATCACTGATACCCCTATTCAAATGAGACCGTTCCCTTTTTTGCCTTCTTTTTCTTATCAGTCTTCAATCTTGCTGCTCCTAATTTCACTGGTCCTGCCACTTTCAAACTTAATTTTTGCAACTTATCAATGCAGCAATCTAATGCTCTGTCAGGATCCCCTTGGAAGGGTCCTACAACTGAATGCTGTGTTAAAGGCACTAATTTCCTACACCTTATAGAAACTATACGTGATTTACTTTGAACCTTAATTCTATTTACAATACATTGTATTTCCCATTGATAATAAGCAAGAACCTTCTGTTCAGGAGACTCATAAAGATTTAAAGCTATATATGCGTTTTGCCCCGTTTGTCTTCTTAATTCATCTTGCCAGCTTTTACCCCACGTGTGCTCGTGTTCACAAGTATGACACCACAAATCCCGTAATAATGATTGTTCTATCCAAAAAGTTCTTTTACAACCCCCACAACGTAGAGCTATCCAGGCAGCACAATGTGGATTGTGACAGTCAAGGCAATGTAGTTTCGCTGGATCTGTTAAGTGAAAAGTTGATAATGAGTCAATGAAACCAATCAACTCCTGGGCTGTCCGATAGTGACGTGTCAGTGCTCTGTCCACTGCTTCCGAGTACCCCTTCAATTGAAACATTAGTGGTTGTAGGACTAGAAGCAGTTTCTTCCCCAGTCGCTCCTTGTCCTCCTCCGTAAGGCGATCCACCAGAGGCTGCATCAAAAACAGGTTTAGTCCACTTAGCAGGCACCCACAAAGGCCCTGTAGGTGAGGAAACACAAAGATACCCCCGACCCCAATATAATACCTTTGCAGGTTTTTCCCATAATCCTGTACTTGGGTTCTTATACTTAACCCAGACCTCTGTTTCCTTAGTATTTTCCTGACCTGACCTCGGATGATGTTTCATTGCAGGGGGGTATCATCTTCCCCAAAAATGCATAAATGATTAATCACATATAAAACCTTAGCCAAACATGCTTGTGGATCTGTCAAATCTTGATGTTTTTCAATATACTGCTTAAGGGTACCGTTTGCTCTTTCCACTATTGCCTGTCCAGTAGAAGAGTGTGGAATACCTGTCACGTGCTTAACAGACCACTGATTCAAAAATTTCCGGACCCTAGCACTTACATAACCTCGACCATTATCTGTTTTGATACTCTTTGGAACTCCCATAACAGCGAAACAACTTAACAGATGTCTGATAACCTGTATAGCTTTCTGTCCTGCCTGAGCCGTAGCCCATATGTAATGACTATATGTGTCTATGGTGACGTGCACATGCTTGACTTTACCGAATCTAGCTACGTGTGTAAAATCCATTTGCCATATCTCATTTATTTTTAAACCTCGAGGATTAACCCCGATGCCTAGACCTATCCCACCATTATGATAACTACATGTTGGACATGCTCTGACAATGGCCTTGGCTTCTGACAAACTCAGCTCAAAGTGATTTGCCAAACCTCTTGCATTTTGATGATATCTACTATGTGCTTCTCTGGCCAATGTGTGCTTGTCAATAGGACAAGAATTATCAATGGGTAGGGTAACCAATTTATCTGCACGTTCATTCCCTTCTCCTAAACCTTCAGACCACTTATGGCTCCTAATATGAATCACAGAATATGCTGCCTTTCTTTCTCGTAAAGCCTTCCTTAACTGTATCAGTAACTCATACAATCGTTTATTATTCACTTCCTTAATTGCTGCTTCCTCTATTCGTTTGACTACTCCTGCAACATACATAGAGTCTGTGACCACATTTAAAGGCTCCTGTAAGTTGGACACCGCCCATACTACTGCTAACAATTCCAAAGTTTGTAAGCTATCTGCAGGGTCTGCTGTGAGGAGTTGATGCTTCCATTGTCCTTTTTCTTGCCAGGTAACAGCAGCACGCCTTGATTTCTTTCCTGCATCTGTAAAAACTGTAATAGCTCCTTCTATGGGGTTTTCTTCTCTCAAAGGTCGAGTAATCCAGTTCCATTCTGTCATCCATTGCAAAACTCTAGGCACTAATTTACTAGTCTCTACTTTAGCAGGTGACATCAATAATGCTTCTTGTAAATTCTTTGAATTTATCAAGTACCAGTCCAAGGTTTCTTTTTCCATAGGCAATCTAATAGTAGCAGGTTCTCTACCATCCACTTCAAGAATTCTGAGACGCCCCTTTTTGATTAATGCAGCCAATTGTTCAATTTTTGAAGATATTGTTTTCTTATGCTGTAGTGGTGGTGATAACCATTCCAACACCCATATCTCCCCCATTTTCTTTTGCAACTGAGAGAGAGCACCAAGCAAGTGGCAAGGGCTATTCCAAATAGTAAGGTCAATGGGGTGGTCGAGTTGTCGACGAGACACATACCCTTGCTGTACACAGTTACTAATTTGCTGCAAGGCAAGATGATGCTCCCTTGTCAGGTGTACAGGAGTAGTAGGGTCCACACCTTTTAACAAAGGCCGTAGGGCTTCTAATAAGTGATTTGGTATTCCCACAATAGGCTTCAGCCACTGTAAGTCTCCCAGCAACTTCTGTGCATCATGTAGAGTTTTAATGTCCAATTGTAATTCCAATTTTGGTGGTATCACTATTTGATCCGTCAAAGTCCATCCCAAATATTTCCAGGGCTTTGTAGTCTGAATTTTCTCTGCAGCAATAACAAGGGAATATGCAGCAAGAGTATTTTTAATGGTGTTAATCTGTAAAGAGGAGAATGGCTGTTGCTGTGCAAACAAAATATCATCCATGTAATGATATATTATAGTTGCTGGCCATTTACGACGTAGTGGCTGTAATGCAGCATCAACATAAAGCTGACATAAAGTGGGGGAGTTGCGCATGCCCTGCGGAAGAGATGTCCATTCAAATCTTTTATCTGGTTCCCCACGATTTATTGCTGGTAAAGTAAAAGCAAATCTCTTCATGTCATCAGGATGCAGGCCAATAGTGAAAAAACAATCCTTTAGGTCAATAATTAAAAGTGGCCAGTGTTCTGGAATCATAGCTGGATTTGGAAGACCAGGCTGTAAGGCCCCCATTGGTTCCATTTGGTCATTTACAGCCCTCAAATCATGTATCAAACGATATTTCCCTGATTTCTTTTTGATTACAAAAATAGGTGTATTCCAAGGGCTTGTGGATAGTCGAAGGTGTCCCTTTGTATACTGTTCCTGTACCAATTCATGGGCATGCATAAGACTCTCCCCTTTTAATGGCCATTGCTTAACCATCACCGGTGTATCCGTTTTCCAGGTGAGTGGAATGGGGAAAGTCCAAGCAATGGCAATTACCCCAAAGGGTGCTGATTAGTTAACACCACTCCCAATTGTGTTAAAATGTCCCTTCCAATTAAGCAGGAAACTGTAGGAGGCAGTTGAACAATTGAAAACACAGCAGATATTTGTTGATTCTCAATGCACACAGACAAAGACGGCGACCTGCTTGCCAATGTAAATCCTCCTACTCCTGTGAGCATGTTTGATGAAGGAAATAGAGGCCAATGTTGTGGCCATGCTTCTGGAGAAATGATGCTAGTATCTGCTCCTGTATCCAATAATCCATAAAGGGTTATGCTTTGATGCCCATAGGTAATTTCAACCTTTTGTTTTGGTCTATTTTGTAAATCCACAGTTAAAAGTGTAACACCAGTAGAGCCAAAACCTTTTTCATCCCGTGCTTGCCCAGTAAATGATTGTATTCCTGATGTCATTTGTGACAGTGGTACCAATTGAGCAATGCGTTGTCCTTTTGTAATTTTAATCGGAGGATAAAAGGTGTAAGCCATAATTTGTATTTCCCCGGTAAAGTCCGCATTGATAACACCAGGCAAAACAAATAATCCCAACATAGTTATAGAGGAACGTCCCAGCAATAATGCTCCACATGTTTGTCCATTTAGTATAAGAGGACCCTTTATTCCAGTGGGTATCCTCTCAGGCTGGTTTGTCATTAGTGTGACGTCTACTGCTGCTGATAAGTCCAAGCCGAGGCTCCCGGTTGTTGCGGGTTGCAGACAGGAGGTGGCAGCGATGTCACGGCAGCTGCTGGTGTCTCCGATGTCACGGCGGCAACTTGTGTCTGGGCGCGGCCCCCGAGATGCGCGCTCTGCAAATGGTTTCCCGACCGGCGCCTACAAGCCGTAGTGTTGTGGGAGCTGGATCGGCAGTGTTGACACCATACGCCAGTTGCGTGGCACGTTCGGCGTGTATGTCCTTCGTTTTCGCATCGGTAACACTTGAGGAATGGCTTCGAACCTCCTTGAGTGAATGCCAGAGAGCCATTTCAGAGAGGAGCAAGAGTAGCTAGCACCTGATTTTGAGTGGACTCTGCTTGCTTTTGCAACCCCAATCCTAATTCCTTTAAGGCTTCTGCTATAAATGCCTGTGAAGCTGTTGGCATTAATGCCATTCGCTCTAATGCTTCCTCAATAGTCCAATTTGCCCCTAAAGTAGCTAACACTCTCTGGGTTGCTGGATTGCTATTTTGCAAGGTACACTGCTTCAATAGCGCCCCCTTCATGTAATCTGCCACACCAGCCTGATCTATAGCAGTAGCTGCTCTATCAATAAAATTTCCAAATGATTCTTCCCTTCCTTGCTTAATACCCATATAAGCCGGTAACCCTCCTGGCTCTTTAACCATATCTATTGCAGCACGCACCAACCTCATAGACTCTCTAAGTTTATCAGCTCCCGATATCATCTGTGCCTCTGTACGCAAATATGCCCCTAAGCCCATCAGCTCCTCTACTGTCACCCCATGTAATGGGTCTCCCTGAGCTCGTTGTACAGCAACCGATTCATTTACCAACGCATGCCAATGGGCATTAAATAATAACTGCTGATGCTGAGTGAATATCAACCGAACTATTCCTCTTAAATCATTAGGACATAAAACCTGAGTATTAAAAAGATAATCTAACATTTGCTTAACAGGTTCACTTTTTACTCCAAACTGACTAACCGTAGAACGTAGCTGAGTTCACAGCTTCCAATCTAAGGGAGTATATTCTGCTATATTATGCGTAAGGTTCCCCTGTGCATCATACTGTGGTGTGTATGTAACTGGACATGCAAGACTAGAAGCTATTTCCACCGCCTCACCGTCCCCCATTTGCATTACTTCTTTTGCCAAAGCAGCCCAAGCTTCCCTCCTCTGTTTAGCCATCTCCCCCCATGGATCACGGTGTGCCCCTGGGATGGGATCTGGCCCTTTAAGGGTGCTATGCTGCTGGCGCTTCGGTGCAGACACCGAGCTTTCGCGCGGGGGGGGCAGTGAAGCAGGGGCTGGCTCGCGCGGGGGAAGCGGGAGCCCCCCCTCCCCCGCTGGAGCTGACAGTGAAACCGGAGCCGGCTCACACGGAGCCAGCCTGCGGGGGGCAATCCGCCCCCCCGCTGTAGCCAGCTCGGGCGGGGGAAGTGACCCCCCCACCGAAGCTGTAACCGGAGCCGGCTCACTGAGGGGAAGCGGCGGAGGCAAAGCTGGCGGCGGAGGCGAAGCTGGCTTGCCCCTACCTCCACCATCCGACCCACCTGAAGCTGGTGGCGGAGGCAAAGCTGGCTTGCTCCTACCCCCACCATCCGACTCGCCCTCCCCCTCTGACAGGAAAGGTGCAGACGGTTCCACTGCGCCTATAGAGAAATCCTCCACACCACTTTGCTGGGGACTCTTAGGCATAAGTACCTTAGTTACAGAAGGTGCCAGGGGATCATCTTCACGACCATACCCTATATTCCTCTTATGAGCTTCTGTTGCCCTTTCTGCTGCCTTTCTCTCAGAGACCTGCTGAAGTAACGTGTTATACACCACCCGCCATAACTTCCCGAATTTCTTTGCTGACTTATCATCATCTAGTACTGTATCCCACAATATTTCCCCAAACTTTCTCCACTCTGATAACTCATGAACTGTATGAGGATTAGAAAAGATACCCTTAGCATGGCCATAAGCTAATAACCCTGGTAACTCCTTTTTTAAATCTATCCCTTTTATCCCACGCCGCTCTAAATAGGCGGTAAATAAATCATATGCCGCTTGCCTATCCATACCTATTAATCAGCGCGCGCTGTTGCAGCTCTCCAGGCTCCGGCGGACACGTATTGGCTTAAGTCACAGTTGTGAACCTTAAGGGTGCTTCAAATTCCGGCACCGTCCCGGCTGCTGGGACCCAAACCCAATATCCTCGAACGTGGCGTAATCCCTTTTTCTTTTGATCCGAGAAAAAGGGCAGAGATTCGGTTATGCCCGCATTCTCCACCATTTGTCGTCGGAAGGGAACCAGGACATCAGTTTGATCATCACAGGCTCGATTTTATTGATCAGTACGGCGGGTTAAATACAGTTAATAATGAGCTTCATACATATTGCAAAAGTTGAGCTCAGGATTGGTCAGCTTACATATCAGCACCTACGCCTACTTCTACATTCCTATGGTTCTACTTTTGATACTTTCTACATATTCTTAGGATGTATTCAGGACTAATCTCATCTCCCTATCCTCATGTTGCAGCAAGGTCACTGCTGACTCTTCCTTTCAGCTTGCTGACTGCTGACTTTTCTCCTTCAGTTTAACCAGTGTCATTATATCAGTGTGGCCTTTCTCAGCTAAGCAATTATTAATAATGCTCTCCACACCTAATTTAGAACATTTGTGCCTGGAGAAGGATGATTTTTTCCATACAAAGAAAAGCTAAGAGCCCTTTCCAGTATTCAGAAAATAGGTGAATGCTGGCACTAAGGAGTTAAAGACCAGCCAGACCTGTCTGTCCTGGCACCTTTTGTCTGGCAGCAATCCTTCCATACACAGAAATTTGGAGGTGGAATCCAAGTTTTGGCCATGGACGCCTGGAAAAAATGGACAGTTCTTTTCCATAAAAAGGAAAGCCCAGAGCCCCAGTGTTTCAGGGGCAGATGGGAGTGGCCTTCAGCATTCCAAGGTCAGCCAGACCTCTCAGGTGACCCCTGGGAGACCAAGGCAGCCATACCTATTTCATGTTCCCTTGCTTCCAGAGGGCCCTGCAGTGTCACAATGGCTCCTTGCTTCCATGATGCCCTCGGGTGTCATAATGGCCCCTTGGTTACACAAGTCCTTAAGGATCTTAATGGTGTATATGGTTCCACAAGGCCCCACAGTGTCCTAATGGTCTTTGGGTGCCAGGAAGCCCCTCTTTATCACCATGGCCCCTTGGTTCCATTGGGGTCCAGTAGTGCAACCATGATCCTCTTGGTTCTACAAGTTCCTATAGTGTCACAATGGCCCCTTCCTTCCATGAGCCCCTGCAGGATCGCAATGGCCCTTTGGTTCCATGGAGCCCCACAGTGTCACAATGGTCTCCATGATTCCATGGGGCCTTGCAATGCTCTCCACAGATCCACGGTGCCCTGCAGGATCACAACGGCCCTTTGGTTCCACAAAGCCCCGCTGCTTCACACTGGCCCCTTGGGACCATGCAGCCCATCAGACCCACAATGATGTCCTTGGTTCCATGAGGCCCCACAGTGTCACAATGGTTCATTGCATCCATGGTACTCTGCAGTGTCACTATGATGCCCTGCATTTCACAAGGCTCCTGAGTGTCACAATGGTCTCCATGGCTCCTTAAGACCCCACAGTGTCACAGTGGCCCCTTGGATCCATGGCACTCACAGTGTCACAATGATCCCCTTGGTTCCACAGGTTCCTACAGTGTAACAATGCCCTTTGGCTCCACAACACGCTGCAATGTCACAATAGTCTCCATAGGAAGGAAACAAGTGAGCCCCAGTGGTGCAGGGTCAGATGATAGGCAGTCACCAGAGGCCAAGGCTGGCAAGACTTGACTGTATTGGTAGATTTTTTTGGAGAGTAACCCTTGAATATAGGGAATTTTAGAGGTAGAATCCTAATTTTGGCCAGGTGAGCCTAGACAAGAAAGAGAGTTCTTTTCCACAGGAAGGAAAGCACAGAGCCCCAGTACTTCACGGTCAAATGGGAAGTGGCCCTTGGCAGGTCAAATTCAGTGGGACCTGTCACACAGTCCCCAGGAGGCCAAACCAGGCAAACCTGTTCCATGTTCCCTTTTTTTAAAATGGTTCCCCACACTGTCACAACGGTCTCCTTGATTCCACGAAGTCTTGCAGTGTCACAATGGCTTCTTGATTTCATGAGCCCCAACAGAGTCATAGGGTTCCCTTGGCTCCATGCAGCCCCACTGTGTCACAACAGCTCCTTGTTTCTATGGACCCCAGTGTTTGATTACTGACCCTTGTGCCCATAGGGCCCCTGAGTTGCACAATGATCTCCTTGATTCCATAAGGTTCCGTAGTGTCCTTGGACCGGCATTGTCACAAGTGACTCATGGCTCCATGAGGTTCCATATTGTCACTCGGGTCGCTGTCATAGGCTGGATGAGATCGATGTCCCGAGATACCTTGGGATGTTTGAAATACCTGTGTGTGGCCAGGGCCAGGTCAGGCTTTGGTTCATGGTGGGACAGAGCCCCGCCCCTAGTCCTGGCCTGGCAGAGCTGTCAATCACACAGCAGATGCTGTACCAATCCCACTCTGATTGGCTGAGCTGTCAATCAATCACACAGTAACAGCTGGTGCCTAGCCTGACTCTGATTGGACAAGCAACGGGCAGTCCCACCCCAGGGGCAGGCCCATGAAGGCCCAGAGTGTTAAAAGCCAGAGCACAAGACCAGCCCATGGTCTGGATCCTGCCTTCTCCAGGAGTTCTTCCATTGGTGATGCTGGAGCCCAAGCAGTTCAAACCTATGTGAGTGTCTTTCTATAGATCTTCTGTCTTTCTGATGTTCTCTATTTCTTCTCCTTCTAATCCTACTTACCTGGAACATTTTTGGGTAACTAAGCATCTTAAGGGTTCAAGGTTTTTAGGTTAAACCCTTTGCCAAATTTCCTTGACTGTCCATTTTTTGCCAGTAAAATTTGGTGTTATTTTGACCTCGTAGCTCAGTTGATTAGAGCATGGTGCTGGTATCACCGAGGCTGTGGGTTCAATCCCTGTGTGGGCCATTCACTTAAGAGCTGGACTTGATGGTCCTCGTGGGTCCCTTCCTACCAAGAATGTTCTTTGCATCTGCCCATGTTGACAATATCTGGTTGGTGTTTCTCCTGTGCACCAAACTCAAGGAAAGGAAGCTTTGGTTATCCCCAGCATTTCAGTGTTTTGGGGTGCTCCAGCCCTGCAGGCTGACAATGGCCTCTTGTTTCCAAGAGGCCTCACAGTGTCCCACTGGCCCCTTGGTTCCATGGGGATCTGCAGTGTCACACAGGTTTATGACATTTGTCTTTGCTGTCCCTCACATCCCCCTGGCCCACAAACAGCCCCGAGGCAACCGTGAGGGACAGGCCCTGCTGGCCCAGGCTGGGCTCAGGGCTTGGCCTTTCTGCTTCCCCCAACCAGCCCAGGCCTTGCTCAGCATTGCAGTTCCCTGGTCAGAGCCTTTGGCTCCCTGCAGTCCTGGCCTCAAGGATCTGCTCTCAGCAGTCCCTGGGGAGCCTTTGGCACTCCCTTCCCTCAGTGGGGCCCAGTGATGCTCCAAGGCACTTGGAGTTTTGCTTCTGACTTCTTGAGCAGCTTCTTCAGCCTTCTCTCAGTGCCTAAGGGTCCTGGACTCAGCCCCAAATCCACTGTGGGGATCATCAAAATACAGAAAGCCCTCAGGAGCTCTTTTTTCCTTCCTTCCTTCCTTCCTTCCTTCCTTCCTTCCTTCCTTCCTTCCTTCCTTCCTTCCTTCCTTCCTTCCTTCCTTCCTTCCTTCCTTCCATCCATCCATCCATCCATCCATCCATCCATCCATGGCTTTTGCAGCTGATTGGAGTCAGTTTGGAGTTCTGTTAAGGAGAAAGATTTCAAAATGCACCTCATCCTTTTTTTCTTTAATCAAGTGAGTATTTTTTATTTTCCAGATCAGGGAAGAGCTGATAGAAGTATTCCCCAGGTGATCCTAATGCTGAATGTCTCCTTAGGAGGTCTGGGCCCAGAGAAGAATGAGCCCCTTGAGGGCTGACCCTGTTTGGACAAGCTGCTCCTCACCCCCAGCCTCACCATGTCTGACATGGCCCACCTGGCACAGACATCCCTGTGCCCTGCAGCAGAACCTTGTCCCCTGAGCTCTGCAGCTCCATGTCCCAGCCCATTGCACCATGTCCCACCTGCTCTCCTCAGAGCTCTGCCTGCACACAGGCCCAGGAGAAGTTTTCCTGTTGGGAAGGAAAGAATGGAAAAGCCTTAGCAGGTTTCCTAAACAACAAACCCCACTCAGGAACCACCTGCTCACAACAGGCTGCCTGGAATGGTGTCACCTTTCTCCAAGGTACAGTGTGAGAATAAATGATCTCTGGAAGCAGAATTCTCTGAGTCTCCCAGCTGAATTCTCTGTCTGTGTCCTTTCCCTGGATCTCCGTTGCAGATGGAAGCTGCTGGTGCCATCCTCACCTTTAACCTCTCTCTTGAATGCAAACAGATGTTTCCAGCTGTATTAAGCGGGATTTGCTCAATGTTTTTTACGAAACTTTTGTGTTCCTCATGGAATGAAGGGGCCATTTTAGCACTGAGGGAGTGACATGGAAGCAAGGAGCCAATTGTGACACTGGGGTGCCATGGAACCAAGGGGCCATGGTGACACAGCAGGACCATGTGGATCCAGTGGTCCATTGTGACACTGTGGATCCAAGGAGACAATGGAGACAGCCCCAAAACTTCATGGAACCAAAGAGTCCATGGTGACCCAGCGGGGCTGCATGGTGACACTGTCCATCCAAGGAAGCCTTTGTGACACTGCGGAAGCTCATGGAGTGAGGGAGGCCATTGTGACACTGAAGAACTTCATGACACCAAATATCCATGGTGACACAGCAGGGCATCATGGGAACCAAGGAACTGCTGTTGACAGTATGGACACTCATGGAACCAGCGGCCCTTGTGGCACTGCAGAAGCAACAGAGCTGCTGGACCTTGTCCCCTGGCCCTGCACAGCTCCTTGGGAGGCACGGCAGGAGCAGCACCCTGTGAGCCTCGGGAATGCCCCTCTGGGATCTATGGCACACACTCCCAGGGGCTGGAATTCCAGTTCCCAGCCAGGAAAAGATGTTCCTGCCCTCAAAGGCAAAGCTCTTAAGAAGGAGCCAAAGGCCAAGTGGAGCAAGATCTTACAGTGACATTTCACAGCCAGCCTTCATAACTTCACCCATGGCTGTTGAAGCTCATGGATAAGGAATTAAATCAGGGCAGGGTCTTTGGTGGGAGCTGCCCTGTCTCAAGGGAGACACTGAGATTGAAACAGAGCAGGCAAAGAGAGGCAGGAGAGAAAGGAGGACACAAACACAATCAGCTGAGAAAGTGACACTCTGAAAAACAGAACTGGAACTGATGGAAAATGAATGGGACAGAAACTAATAGTTCTGAAAATTTTATTTACTATCAAAATACATCCCACACACCCAGCCCCCCACAATCCCGATCCCGCACCCTCAAATTTGGATGCCACTTCTCCCATTCTGTATCCAATCCCATCTCAGCCTGGAGGCTGTGGAATTGAGTAATTTTAGCATGGGGCTGAGTTTTTTTGAGGTGGGAACAGGCAATTTATAATGGTATTGAGCCCCTTGAGTGTAAGATTGAGGTGTTTTCAGTGGGACTGAGTTGTTTTGAGGTGACAGATCAATCCATCTTGAATTTTGGAGTGCAAAGATAGGGAGAACACTTCCTGAAATCCCCCAAGAACCCACAGATCTTCCAGAATATGTCCCAAAACGATAAATTGCTGCTCAAGTATCTGTTAACTGATGGAACTTTAGACATCTTTGATAAATTTCTTTCTTTTTAATCCTATTCCAGGTGTTTTGAAGTGATAAAGAAAAATCAGAAGAAAATTTGGCCAGGGGCCAAACCAAAAGGATAACCAGCCAGGTGTCCTCCCAGCACAGATCACTGAATGTGGGTCAGCAGGGCTCTGCCCAACGTGGATCCTCCCATGGGGGATGAAGCTGGAGTGGTACATGAAGCTCTTTCTGCAATTGGAGCATTTCCAGGGCTTCCCTTACCAGTGCCTCTGTTGGTGTTTGGTCAAGTGAGAGCTGTGGCTGAAGCTCTTCCCACACTGGGGACACTCATAGGACCTCTCCCCAGTGTGTGTGCGCCAGTGGGTGACGAGGGTGGAGTTGTCTCTGAATCCCTTCCCAGAGTTGGGGCATTGGAAGGGCCACTCGTCTGTGTGAATCCACTGGTGCTGGAGGAGATTGGAGTTTGTGTGAAACCTCTTCCCACACTGGAGACACTCGTAGGGCCTCTTTCCAGTGTGGATGCTGTGGGGAGTTAGGGATCTGCGTGCGGAAGAAATCGGGCTGTACGGTCAGTCAGGACCCCCCCCCCCCCCCCCCCCCCCGCAGTCAGACCTTTGCTCTGTACCTGGCCGCACCCAGCCGGACGTGAGCAGAAGGAAATGACACTGACTTCCCAAGCTATAAAAACCCTTGTGACCCCTCAATAAACGCCATTTGCTGTCCACCACGTTGGTGTCAGGAGCATATGGACTGAGTGACCCTGGGGTTAGGGCCACTGTGCCGGACTAAGAACCAGGTTGCCACGCCTTGAGAAGGCAACATCTGGTGCCAAAAACCCAGGACACGATCACCGCCCGGGGTTTGGGGATCTCCTGGACGAGGGACCAGTGGCTGCACAGCTGGCCTAGCGCAGCGGGGATGATGCCCCCGGACCAGCGAGGAGCATGGACGCTATCGCGAAGGTCATAAGTCAGATCCACACGCAGTGGGGTATCAAGTGTAAGCTTAAGCATTTATGTCTCGCAGTGCTGAGACTGATTAAGCTTGGGGCTATAGAAAGCCCGGTAGAAATTCTCCATCCAGAGATTTGGGATAATTGCACGAAGGCTCTGGCCGAGGAAACCATGTCCTCAGGCTCAGGGAAAGCCCTCAAATCGTGGGGCAGAGTTATCCAGGCTCTGCAAAAAGCTCAGCAAGAGAAAGAAACCTGGAAAGCCACATAAACTTGTTTATTAGCCACGCCGCAGCGGGGGTAGGGGCAGCGACGCAAACCGCGGAGGACTTTGACCCAGTCAGGCCCATGGAGGCACGAACGCCGGTACCCCCTCAGCGAACCGACTCACCATCGGAAGGGGGGGAGGGCATGCGGACGTTTTGGCAGGGCTAGCAGAGGAGGCGCGGAATGGTGCTATAATATCGGACCCCAAAGCGGTTGATAAAAACGCACCCCCGCCATATGCGTTTGAAAATGGCGCCGAAGGGCGTGACCTCCGGAGTGCTGGAATGAAGACACGGGGGGCAGAAATGCAGAAGGGTCGATGAACAGTGCAAGCGTGGGTGAGCGGGGAGGAGGGGCGGCCCCTGAGAAGGAGCCTAAGACCAATCAAAGCGCTCAATTTAAATTAGGTCCTTATAGGGCAAGCACCTCCCCCCGCCTCCGGCTGGGGGAGCCCAGCGGGAGGGAACGGCCCAACCCCCTCAAGAAGGGGCGGGGTCGGAGCCCGGGAAAACAGCTGAGCAGCCTGGAAATGTCCGGCCAGTCGACTTCCGGCTCGGACTCTGACTCGAGCAGGGACGGGCTCGAAAGGTGGTCGGAGGATTCCGACACCAACTCTGGCTGTAACAAAAAGGGAGCAGCAACATACAAGACCACTAGCTGCAGCGCTCCTGCGTGGGTTAAGGGGATATCAGAGAAAGATCGAACCCCGCTTACAGACTGGCGGAAAATAAAAATGGCTTGCGTGGAGTGGGCTCCGTCTGCCACACTGGTGTTCCCGGTCCGTGTGGAGGGGGCAGGCGGAAATCAAAGAACCTACTCCCCGGTAAACCAGAAAGACATGCAGGCAATTGTTAAAGCGGTTGTAGACAGGGGGATTAATTCTGCCATGGTTTCCACACTCATTGACAGCATTTTTGGAGGCGATGATATGCTTCCCTTTGATATCAAACAGACTTGCAGGCTGATTTTCGATGGGGCGGGGATGATCGTTTTTAAACAGGAATGGGAGGACAATTGTGTAAAGCAGCTAGCCTTAGTAACAGGGGCAGACCACCCACTGCACGCCTCCCGCATACAGAGGCTAATGGGCACAGACCCCACTATGATCACCCCCCCAGGCGCAGGCTGAGGGCCTGTGGGCCCATGAGGTTATGACAACAACCCGTGCTGCCTGTGAAGCCATCCGTGTTGTTTCCAAAGTAATAGTGGAAATAGCTTTTTAGTGGACCATCGCCATGGTCCACTAAAAAGCAGAGTGAGAGTGAGAGCTTCACTCAGTTTTTGGACCACCTTCAGGCAGCATTAGATTCCTCTGAATTACCCTCAGAGGCGAAGCGTCTTGTGCTAGCAGACTGCCTACGCCAGCAATGCAACTGAGCCACCAAGGACATTTTAAGATCACTGCCACCCGGGTCCAATGTTGCTGCCATGATCAACCATGTTGCAAAGGAAGAACACCTAGCTCCCATCCAAGCAGCAGTTCACACTGCAACAACCAGTGTGATGGCATGCTTTAAGTGTGGCCAGGCAGGCCACGTGGCAGTTAACTGCCCCCAGTCGGACGCCCCCGCAACCCATACGCCCCACTACCAGGAAAGAGAGAGAGACCCCCGAGCAACCCGACATCACCTGAGAAGCTTGCACCATCAAAATCAAAGCGGCAACGGTATCTCTGTGTGATCTTGTTTCTAGGGTTAGCAGGCGGAGGACAGGCAGACCCAAAACATTACCCTCACCAGCCATTCAGGTGGGTTCTATGCCATCTCTCAGGTGAGGGGGTCATCAAAGAAATTGTCACAGCCAACACCCCATCTTTCGAGTTCAGGCTAAAAGACATTTTTCCCTTGCATACAGGGCACCCCAAATTTGAGGAGACAACATTATTTCAGACCTACTTGTGCCCTGCTTCCAACCCAGAAAAAAGTTACTGTTATTACCCAGGGTATGGATATTGTGGATATTGGGGGTGTGAAACTATTGTGACAAGCAATAGATGGAAACCACAACACCCTGATAAGTTCCTGCAAATTAAGTATGCTCCCCACGGCTGTCTCGAACCAAAATTTGATATGGATGGGTACGTGATTTTGCCCCAAGGCGGGAAACAGCACACCTGCACAGGCTATATAATGACAATCCTGCAGCCGAGCCATGATGGCTGGGCCCTGGGCAAAGTGTGGACAGCGTTTGTTTATCTCTCTCACCACATCTGGGTGAACATACAAATTATCAGATTCCTACCTCCAATATCCCAATCAGTCGGACCCAATCCGATTCTTGCAATGAGTAGACCCAGGAAGGGGATCGCAGCTAACGGTAGTTCTAGCCACAAAACACAGATGCTAAAACTTACCTCCTCCCCATTTGATCTCTTAACCAAACCAACCCTCTCCAATCCATTCTTAAGCATGTTAAATGCTATCTTCTTATCGTTAAACCAATCCAACCCAAACATCACAGAGTCAGGCTGGTTATGCTATGATGCACAACCCCCTTTTTACAAAGGTGTTGCCCTCAATCTCCCATTCATCTTCTCAAAGGCAGACAATCCACGCCAATGCAGATGGGACACCCCCTGGATTGGCATTACCCTAAGTCAGGTTACGGGCCTAGGTAAATGCTTTGGCAATGCAACCTTGGCAAAGCAGATGGGCAACGTCTGCCGGGAATTCATCAAACTTAAGGGAGGGAAGTTCCAGTGGGTGATCCCAGCTGCATTGGGAATGTGGGTCTGTCAACGATCTGGGGAAAGCCCATGTGTACCTCTTGACAAATTCAATCATTCTACTGACTTTTGTGTCCAAGTTTTAATTGTCCCCAGAGTCCTGTATCACCAGGAATAAGAGGTGTACCGCTTGTTCGAGGAACCCGACCGGCTCCACAAACGAGAAGTGGTAACAGGCATCACCATCGCAATGCTCCTCGGTTGAGGAGCTAGTGGCGCTGCCACAGGCATCTCGGCCCTTGAAACACAACATCAAGGACTGGCACAATGCAGATGACTGTCAACAAGGACTTGCAGAGGATTGAGAAATCCATTTCTTCCCTAGAAAAATCCCTTTCCTCGCTCTCAGAGGTTGTCCTCCAAAACAGGCAAGGACTGGACCTTTTGTTCATGCAGCAAGGAGGCCTGTGTGCCACCTTGAAAGAGGAATGCTGCTTTTATGCGGACCACACCGGAGTCGTGAGAGACTCCATGGCCGAAATGAGAAACTGACTAAACTTAAGAAAAATGGGCA
The DNA here is from genome assembly GCF_035770615.1 of Melospiza melodia melodia. Taxonomy (NCBI): domain Eukaryota; kingdom Metazoa; phylum Chordata; class Aves; order Passeriformes; family Passerellidae; genus Melospiza; species Melospiza melodia. Next base: position 7,398,480 of record NC_086200.1, read on the forward strand.
GAGAAGCTCAACAGGGCTAGTTCGAGTCATGGTTCAACCGGTCCCCATGGCTCACCACCCTGATTTCTACCCTAATAGGCCCACTCGCTATAATCTTACTAACCCTTATCTTCGGGCCTTGCATATTAAACAAACTGGTGCTATTCGTTAAAAATCGTTTAGAAACGGTTAACATTATGTTTGTCGAGCGCCGACAATTACTTTAAGGTGTGCCAGTTAGTAACACACAATTTTATACTAATTTTACTAACCCATGAAATTTTGTAACCTCTACATTTTATAACTTTATATGATTTTTACTAATCATGAGGGAGGGGGGAAATGTGGAGAGTCAGGGACAAGCGTGCGGAAGAAATCCGGCTGTACGGTCAGTCAGGACATCCACCCCCCTGCAGTCAGACCTTTGCTCCGTACCTGGCCGCACCCAGCCGGACGTGAGCAGAAGGAAATGACACTGACTGCCCAAGCTATAAAAACCCTTGTGACCCCTCAATAAACGCCATTTGCTGTCCACCACATTGGTGTCAGGAGCATATGGACTGAGTGACCCTGGGGTTTGGGCCACTGTGCCGCACTAAGAACCAGGTCGCCACGCCTTGAGAAGGCAACAGGGTCAATGTGCTTTTCTTTCTTATGGGAAAAAAGCACCTTTCACATCCAGGCACCCATAACCAAAGTTGGGAATCCACCTCCAGAATTCCCTATATCCAAGGATTTCTCCCACACAAAAGCTGCCAGGAGAGACAGGTCTGGCTGGCCTTGCTTTCTGAAGAGCTGTTTCTCATCTGCCTTTGAAACACTGGGCCTCTGTACTTTCCATCTTACTGAAAAGAACTCTTCTTCCTATCCTGATGCCCATGGCCAAATCTGAGATTCCACCTCCAAAATTCCCTATATCAAAGGATTTCCCCCAGATGAAAGGTGCCAGGAGAGAAAGGTCTGGCTGAGTTGGCCTCTCAGGAGCCTTCTCTCTCTGCTTCTGCCCCTGAAACACTTGGGCTCTGTGCTTTCCTTCCTGTGGAAAAAACCATCCTAGATATCATAGATATTTGCAGAAATGGCCAAAATTGGGATTCCACCTGCAAAATTCCCTATATCCAAGGGCTGCTTTCAGACCGAAGCTGCCAGGACAGAGAGCTCTGGCTGGCCTTGGCCTCTGATGGCCGCCTTTCATCTGACCCTGAAACACCAGTGTTCCGTGCTTTCCTTCCTATGGAAAAGAACTGTCTTCTGGAAAAGAACCTTCTTCTCCAGGCCAAAACTGGTATTCCACCTCTACAATTCCCTATATCCAGAGATTGCTCCCAGACAAAATCTGCCAGCATCATCTAATCTGGCTGCCCTTGGCCTCTGGTGGCTTCCCCTCATCTGCCCCTAGACACACCGGGGCTTGGTTATTTCCTTCCTATGGAGACCATGGTGACACTGTGAGGACCTGGTGGAACCATGGAGACCATTGTGACACTTTGGGATACCATGGTGACACTGTGGGGCTTCATGGAACCAAGAGACCACCATAGCTCTGTGGGGCCTCATGGAACCATGGAGACCATTAGGACCCTTCAGGGCCTCATGTAACCACGGGGCCATTGTGACACCTCAGGGACTCATGGAACCAAAGGGGCCACTGGGACATTGTGGAGCCTCATAGAACCAGGGGAACATGGAACAACTCTGGCTGATGTGGCCTCCCAGGGGGGACCTGACAGGTCTGGCAGATCTTGGAATGTCAAGGGCTGCCTCTCATCTGCCCATGAAACACTGGGGCTCCATGCTTTCCTTCCTATGGAAAGAACTGTCTCTCTTTTCAGAACCACGTGGACAAAATTGGTATTCCCCATTAAAAATTTCCTGTATGCAAGGGTATTCGCAGAAGAAAAACCTGCCAGATCTGCCTGGCCTGGGCTTCTGGTGGTCACATCTCATCTTCCTTGGAAGCACAAGGGCTCTGTGCCTGCCTTCCTATGGAAAAGAACTGGCCTTGTCCAGGGGCCATGGCAAAAATTGGAATTTGGTTGCCAAAATTCCATCTATCCTGGGATTGCTCCCAGACAAAAGCTGGCCGGATAGACAGCTCTGCCTGGTCTTGGCCTCTGGTGATATTCCAAAACCATGAGCAGAATGTTTTCATCTGAAAACACCTTGAAGAGGGCGGAAAGGTCTCCCAGGCTGGGATTTGCAGGCCTCAAGAACATAACTAATGTATGGAGGCTGATGTGCCAGGGCTCACCTTTTAAGAGACTGAGGAGAGAACAACAGTGTCCTGGAAGGGATGGAAGGGTGGATTAGGAAACGGTTGAGCTTTTTCTCCAAATTGGGAAGCAGCCAGATAGAGAAATTATACCACAAATGCAGAAGGGGAGACCAAGACTGGACATGAGGAGATGAGAATTTCCCTTGCAGGGCAGGGCTGTGGTGCAACACATCCCCCAGAAGGAGCCTGGGTCAGCCCCAGGCTTTGTGTGGGCAGGCAGGAGGCAGAGTTGTCAGCAAAGGAAGGGCCCAGCCAGGTGGGGCAGCCAGGGGATGCCGACAGCCTGCAAGGACAGAGGCGCAGGGCAGGGACACTGTAGGACCGCCTGGGCTGCCCAGGGCACAGGGATGGGCAGCAGCTGCAAGACAGCCCTGCCAGAGGCAACTTGGGCAGCACTTTGGCCATGGCTGCTGGGCCTGGGCCTGAGGCAGGAGCAGGAGACAAGTGACCCTTGCAGGGCTGGGGCCTCATTGCCTCCTTGTCCCTGCTCAGCAGCCTGGCAGGGGCCGCCCCATGCTCCTGCCCCTGGCATTGCACATCCCCACATGCCAGTGCCCATCCCAGGAAGAGCCCTGAGCAAGGAGGGAGGGACAGGATCTGCCTGGCCAGCGGCTGGGGCTCAGGCCTTTGCCCTTTGCATTCCTCAAACACATCCAGGTGTCTCAGCACCAGAGACACCTTTGCCTTGTTTGTCCCCAACTGTCACCACTGCCTCCAGTGTTTTACTCTAAGTGGAACCTGGGGACACTTTCCCAGTCGTGTCTCTCCACAGAACCCATTAAAACTTTTTTTAAGTTCAGTGTTTCGATTTAACTTTGAGTTCTTGAGATGTTTTTTGAACGCTCTCTCAGGGACTGAGTCTGATGTAAAAAACACCCAAGCCCCAAGAGGCTCATTAAAGTCCTTGGGCTGTGTCTGTGCTGCTGAGCTTTAAAGGAAGAGCTCTTCCTAGGGCCAGCTCCTCTCCCAGCACAGCAGGGCTGAGGGCTCTGCTTGCAGGCACTGAGGGGACAGGAGCCAGGCAGAGACAGGCTGAAGGCAATCAGGATTGGGAAGACATTGAGCTGAGACTTCACCTGGGGAAAGATCTTCACAGCCCTGTGCATGGTGAGTGTGTGGGTGCAGGGCAATGTCCCCTGTGCTCCTGGAGGGATCTCCTGAAGCCAGAACACCCCACAGCCTGGGGAATGTGTTAGGAGGACTCTCCCAGTTTCTTTGTGCCACAGGAGCAGGAGGATGTGCTGCAGAGCGGGGCTGCCCTGGGCACCATCAGAGGGACAGGGCAGGACGGCTCCTGCTGCCAGGGACGGCTGGAGGGGGTGAAGCTGGGGCTGCAGCCAGGGCTTCCCAGGGCTGTCCTGCAGAGCAGCTCCTGCAGCCCTCAGGGCTCTTGGCCAGCCCAGGGCATGTGCCACCTGCCAGGGGCAGCTCTCAGCCGGCCTGGCAGCTCCCCATGGACGCTGCAGGGGAGAAGTTGGAGGTGGAAGGAGCCACCCCCATCAGGGCAGATTCTTCCTGCTCTGGAGATGGTGCTGCATGGCCAGGGCTGCTCTCAGCTTTCTCCTAAAGGGAAGGGAACGGGGCTGTCATCTTTGGCTGTGTCACTGAGACTGCTGCACTGTCACCCTGGACATCAGCAGATGGGCCTCAGATCTCCCTCAGAAAGTGCCTCCTCAGCCTCCTCTCCCTACAGACAGCAGCAGCAGCACCTTGGCTTGCAGCATCCCTGTTTGTCCGGCCTGCCCTTAAGGCCCTGCTGCCAGGGAGATGCCCCTGGGCAGTGCCCTGTGCTGGGAGGGGTCTGCAGGGCAGAGCTGAGCCCCCAGAGCTGGGCTGGGCTCTGGCAGCACTGGCAGGGACAGGGCTTGGATAGAGAGAAACAACTCCCAGTAGGCACAACTCGAGGCAGCAGAGAGCCAGACCAACCCTTGGCATCCCTCCCTGTCCAGCTGTGTAGGGAAAGAGAGAAGGGCTTAGAGAAATTGACTTTTAAACTGGAGTCTTTAAAAACTCGACTTATTTTTCAAGTTCAGTTTATGTTGGATCACCCTTAACTAGAGGGAGGTGGAATGGGCAAAGTGCACCTGTGTGGGGACCAGCATATCTGACTGCAATGGGGCAGAGGGAGCCCTGTTTTCCCTGTGGGCTTCCCCAGGGTTCAGGCTGAGAGCAGTGCTTAAGATGAATTAGTAAATCAGAAGCATAAACCCAAGCTCAATAATAAACATATTGAGTGAAGTATCCCCACAGGTAAAGAAGTAGCTTTGAGAGAATTCCTAAAATAACCCTATAGGGTTGATTCCAAGAGCTTGGTCTCAGCTTTTCAATGTCTTGTTTCTACAGTCCACAATGCTCAGAGTTAAGGAATGTCCAACAGCAGCTCCATCAGGCACTTCCTCCTGCTGGCATTGGCAGACACGCGGCAGCTGCAGCTCCTGCACTTCTGCCTCTTGCTGGGCATCTCCCTGGCTGCCCTCCTGGGCAACGGCCTCATCATCAGCGCCGTAGCCTGTGGCCACCACCTGCACACGCCCATGTTCTTCTTCCTGCTCAACCTGGCCCTCAGCGACCTGGGCATGATCTGCACCACTGTCCCCAAAGCCATGCACAATTCCCTTTGGGACACCAGGAACATCTCATACTCAGGATGTGCTGCACAGGTGTTTTTCTTTGCCTTTTTCATTGCATCAGAATTTGCATTTCTCACCATCATGTGCTACGACCGCTACGTGTCCATCTGCAAACCCCTGCACTACGGGACCCTCCTGGGCAGCAGAGCTTGTGCCCACATGGCAGCAGCTGCCTGGGCCAGTGCCTTTCTCAATGCTCTGCTGCACACAGCCAATACATTTTCCCTGCCCCTGTGCCACGGCAATGCCCTTGGCCAGTTCTTCTGTGAAATCCCTCAGATCCTAAAGCTCTCATGCTCACACTCCAGCTTAAGGGAATTTGGGCTTCTTGTGGTCACTTTCTGTTTAGGTTTTGGTTGTTTTGTGTTCATTGTTTTCTCCTATGTGCAGATCTTCAGGGCTGTGCTGAGGATCCCCTCCGAGCAGGGACGGCACAAAGCCTTTTCCACCTGCCTCCCTCACCTGGCTGTGGTCTCCCTGTTCCTCAGCACTGACACATTTGCTCACCTGAAGCCCCCCTCCATCTCCTCCCCATCCCTGGATGTGGCAGTGTCCGTTCTGTACTCGGTGGTGTCTCCAGCCCTAAACCCCCTCATCTACAGCCTGAGGAACCAGGAGCTCAAGGAATCTCTCAGGAAAGCTGTGACTGGATGCTTTTCAGCCTTTTCATTGTCCCATAAGAGCCCTCACAGTGCTTTGCATTGGGAACCCCAAAGGAGCTGGAAACACACCCCTGCTTTGGCTCCTGCTGTCTCTCAGCATTCTCCCTCTGTCAAGGGGCTGCAAGTGGGTCAGATCCTGGGAAGGGACAGCAGGCAAGAGACCCAATTTAACCAAAGGGATATTGCAGACTGTATGGCCCCAGTTCTGGTATAAAGGCTAAGGAAGGAGGAAGAATAAGGGGCATTTCCTATTTACAGTGTTTGTCTTCTTGTAAACCACTCCAACTGCTGAAGTTCTGCTTCCTAGGAAGTGGCTGAACATCACTTGCTGACAGAAGAAGAGATTAACGTTATTGGGGTTTTTCCTCATTGCTGGTGCCTGTAAAAACTTCCCCTTTTGCTATAGAAAACTGCCTTATCTCAGTCCAAAATTTGTCTCCCATAACATTTTCTCTCTCCTGTGCATCCAAGGAGGGGAGTGCTAGAGCGGCTTGGTAGGCACGTGGACTCCAGCAGAGGTAACCCATCAGAACAAGCCACAGAAGGCCTGCTTTCTTCTGTCAGCAGCTCTCAGTGCATATCATGAGAGGCCAAGTCTGCCCTTAAGTATATTTTAATTTTTTTTCTGCTTCTTATTCTATACAATAAAAGAAATGCTCTTATCCACCCCCTTCAATTTCATTATCCCTCCTATTTGTGTGACCCAGAGAAATTGTGTAAGAAGGGAGTCTCACATTGTGTTTAGGTGAAAAAAATGAATATGCAACCACTTTGTAAGAAATTTTATACTATTCTTATCACAGCAGGAATGAACAGAAATGGGCACAGCTTTATGGCTGCCCCAGCTTTGGGATGGGCCCTGGGCCTGGAGCAGGAGCAGCTCTTGAGGGCCCCAAGGCTGAGGCTCTTGTGCTGCCCTGGGAAGATGGGATGGCAGCAGGGGCTGCAGAGCTCTCAGCATCTCCTGCAGAGGAGAGCAGGGCAGCCAGGGAGCCTCCTTTCCCTTGGCCAAGCACCTTCCCCCATGGCTGGGGCTGAGTCCTGTGGCAGCTGCAGCTGCTGCTGTGCCCTTGCCAGGGGCTGAGGCCGTGGGGCAGTGCCCAGAGCAGCCTGGCCTGAGCAGAGCTGTGGGGCCAGAGCCGGCTGGGCTGGGCTGGGGAGAGGCCCTTGGTGCTGCCCAGAGCTCAGGGCAGCTGGCAGAGCTTGCAGGGAGCTGGGCTGGGCTCAGAGAGCCTGGCCCAGAAACCATCAGTGTCCATCTGAGCCTGGCTGAGCGTGCAGGGGCAGGACTCAGGCCAGGCCTTGTGGGGCAGGGCCAGCGCCTGTGCAAGGCATTGCAAACAGGCAAGTGGCCCAGAGAGGAGGCTGCTCTGTGCCCTTGGTGGCATGGACAGAGCAGGGAGGGGGCCCAGGACATTTGTCAGCACCAGCCTCTGTGCCCATGCATTGGCAGCCCTGGTTGCTGAGCCCATCTTTGGCCTGGGCTGAGTTTGGCTGTGGCCCAGCTCCATCCTCCTGCGGGGCTCAGGGCCTGTTCCTGGCCATGGCCGGCCATGGCTGCCTCTCTGCTGGCCCAGAGGCCGGCAGAGCCCGGGGCAGGGCTGTCTGTGCAGCCCCACAGGTGCCAGGGGCTCTGCAGGAACTGGCAGAGGCTGCCCAGCAGGGAGGCCATGGGGCACAGAGCCCCAAGGCTGCTGTGGGCACCACGGCACAGGGGCCGTTCCCAGCCCCAATGCTCCTGGCCTGGCCTGGGCCTGCACAGGGGCTGGGCCACCATGGCTGGGCCAGCACAGGGCCACAAAGGGGCCACGCAGCCGCTGCCTGGGCTGACAGCAAGGCCAGGCACACACAAGCAATTGCTGAGCATGGCCTGCACTGGCCAGGCCTGACTGTGCCAAAGGCAGAGCTCAGCTGCCCCTGGGGGCTGCAGCAACAGTCCAGAGCCCAAAGCACCTCCATTGCTGTGCTGGAGACCAAGGCTGCAGCAGGGAAATGCAGGCCTGCTGTCGGATGGGGAGGGCATTGAATTCCAGCACACACCTCAGCTCTCTGATGATCCCAGCACCATGCTGGGCCCTGTTTCAGACTGGAGCAGAGCAGATGGTGATGGGACAGGAGCCCTGCAGGGCTGTCAGGGACCTGCAGCTTGCAAGGTGCTCTGCTCTCCCTCAGGTGCTCTTGGAGAGATGCAATCCCAGCTCGGCACCTCAGGGCACAAGTGGCCCTGCCTTTTCATGGGCACACAGCTGATGTCTGCCTGGAAAGGGGCACAGGTTTTAATACCTGTTAGTTTCATCATATACAGGCACAACTTTATCATCTGGGTCATTTGAGTACTGTTAAGAAATGGCAAATTTTTCCCACCAGGAACAGGGTTTTCCTGGAATTGTACAGATGGCTGGAGAAGAAATACTGATCTTGCCTTCTACTGGTGTCACCAGTATTCATTCTATTATATAAATCTCTCTTTTCCATTTGGGGTTTCAAGCTCTCCTATTGAAATGGCCATGTCTAAGGACATCTCTTCACTATATGAGCTGGATATTTATGCTTCCCATTGCTCCCAGATTTCCTCCTCCAGATGCTCTCTGGTCATTCAATTGCCTCTCAACTGACTGGCTTCATGCTTTGAGCTGCAGGAAGTTGCCAAATCATTCCAAAGTGCAAATAAATATATCAATAATCAACATCTTTATTGTGTTTATATCTATCACAGAACTGCCTTTTCTTATGTCTTTGTCTAAAACTGTTCCTGTACAGAAATCCCTTGGGGATGGTGGACATGTCAGATGCTGCTGGGACATCATGGAGAACTCTGTTTGCTGCGATGTTAAACTGTATCCTGTTCAAATTGTGTTTTTTGGCAAGAAACCCTTCTGTGCCCCTGAATGTCACCAGTTCCTGAGCCCAAAGGACACAAACCTGAAAAGTTGTGGTTCCCACTGCAGGGGCTCTGCACAGGAGAGCTCTTCATCCCCTTTCATTTTTTTCCTCCCTCTGGTCATGGAGGGAGCTCCTGACTTCAGCCTGTGACTTGTGTGTGCAAAGAGCAAATCTGGGCAGAATCGGGGCAGGGAGGGTTTGGGGGGACCTTGGGATCTGTGCTGGGTTCAGAAGGTTTTCCATTGCTCTGAGACTGTCTGCTGTGGAAAGTGGATTTAATATCCAGCAGAGGAATGACTTTTGCATTTGATGGAGCTGTACCTTCCCCTGGCTTTGTTGCCTGACAACAAATGAACATCCCTCTGTGTCTCGGGCAGCTCCTTCTCCAAGGAAAGCAGGTGGGAGTTGGAACCAAGGAGCTGAAAGCTGCAGGTGCAGCCTGGGCTGGAGGGAGCTCAGATTTGCACAAGGCTGCTCTGAGTGCCAGGGCTTGGATGGGGAAATGGTGGGGTGGGTGTAGGGACAGAGTCTGATTGACTGTCAGCCATGAAGGGTCTTGACTTTCATATCTATTCAAACTGCATGAGGAGGTACTTGGATTCAGTGTCAGCTGGAGATTGCACGTATCAATAAATTGACAGGGAAAAAAACCCTAAATTTGGCCTAAGTAATCTTTTCTCACTGTCTTTATAAATAGAATCTATTCACCTTGAATAGACTCCTGGAATTCATCTAATTAACCACAAAAGATTTGAAAATTAAAATCAAATTATTCCCAGAGGCTTGGCTTGTTCAGCTGTTCTGAATGTTAATGAACCCTGGGACACTGAATTCCTGCACTCAAGAGCTGAAGGCTGAACAAGCCTCTGCAGCAGGAAAATTCAGCAGCAGCCTCCAAGGTGCTGAGGATGTCAGCAGCCCCCACTGAGGCCATCCCTGCCCAGAGACCGTGGGGGAATGGGCAGACAAGGAGAGCGTCCCTGGGGCTGGGGCAGCACAACTCAGAGGCGCAGCGGCTCCAGCTGGGAAATGGAGAGTGGAATGTGGCTGGGAAAGCCCTGCCTGGGCTGTGCCAAGCAGGACACACAAGCCCTGACTCCCATTCCCCAAAAAACTCTCTCAAGGAGACATTTAAAAGGAATTACAATTGTTTGTGTCCTCTGAGTAAGATGTACTGGAGAAATACCAGCAAGAGATTTTCAGGACCCCAAAACAACAAAAAAGACTTTGCTGGCAACTTTACAAAATGAGAGAAATTTTAGCAACTGGTTTAAAACGACATTCAATAAACACAGAACACTTCTTAAAGCACTGACTTGACCCATTCAACTTCACAAACTCTAAGCTATTTGAATTTTACACTACTCAAATTTACAAAAGGACAGAAATAGAAGGAAATGACAGAAAGAGGGAAAGGCAAAAAAATACAGAGGAGCACAAACAGAGGTACCAACTCCTGGATTCCAGCACATTTCAGATGGAAATTCCAAGAGGAGGTAGGGTCAAGATGTGTGCTTGCCTTGTGATCAGCCTTAAATACCCCTTGGTCTTCCTGGGCCCTTCCCCCAGGTGGGCCTTGGGCTCATTTGGTCCCTCGGGAGCTGGGCTGGGGCTGCAGAGGTGGCTGTGGAGCATTGCCTGTGCTGTGCCAGGGACTGGCAGACACTGCTGGGCTGGGATAGAGGCTCTGGGGGGATTGGGGTTCCAGGGCAGGGCAGGGCTGGGGTTCCAGGGCTGGGCAGGGCTGGACCTGCCCCTTCCTCCCCCCCCGCCCCTGACAAAATGTTTTCAGCCAACAATCTCCTCCAGTCTGTCACAATGGACAATGTTGGAGGTGAAATCCCAATCTTGGCCATGGGCACCTGGACTAGAAGGACAGTTCTTTCCCAAAGTTAGGAAAGCACAGAGCCTTCCCCAGAGTTTTGGGGACAAATGAAAGGTGACCCTTGTGAAACCATTACCAGCCAGATTTGTCCTGACCATCTTCCTATTGGAACAATCTCTGGATATATGGAATTTTGGAGGTGAAATCCCAATTCTGTCCATGGGTGTCTGGAGGAGAAGGCCAGTTCTTTTCCATGAGAAGGAAAGAACAGAGCCCCAGTATTTCAATAGCAGATGAAGAGACTCTCAATGTGCCAAGGTCAGCTGGACAATTGCCTGTTGATTACAAGAAGACCTGCAGTGTCACAATGGACCCTTGGTTTAATGAAGTCCAGCATTGTCACAGTGGTCCCTAGGTTTCATAAGGCCCAGTGGTGTCACAATGGTCCCAATGAATCCACGAGGCTTTGCAGTGTCACAATGGTCTCCATAGCTCTCCAAGCCCCACAATATCACGTGACTCCTCTGTTCCATGAGCCCTGAAATGTCACAATTGACCTTTGGGCTCTGGGGGTTTCTAGTGTCACAATGTTCTCCTTTGGGTCAACAGTGTCACAATGGACCAATTATGACACGAGGCCCCACAATGTCACAATGGTAGGTTCCATGCAGCCCTGCAGTGTCACAAAGGCCTCTTGGTTTCACAAGGCCCCACAGTATCACAATGGTCATCTTGGTTCTGTAAGGAACCCCAGGGTCACAATTGTCTCACTGGTTCCATGAGGCTCCACAGAGTCACCGTGGACCCTTGGTTTGATGGGGCCTGCCAGTGTCACAATGATCCCTACATTCATGGAGCCACACACTATCACTACCATTCCCTTGGTTCCATGAGGCCCAGCAATGTCACAGTGCTCTCCATGATTCCATGAGGCCCCACAGTGTCAAAATGGTCCCTCTGTCTCACAGGGCCCCACAGTGTCACAGTGGTCCCTTGGTCTCACAGGGCCCCACAGTGTCACAATGGTCCCTTGGTTCCATGGGCCCAGTGCTGCTGCATTCCCCCCTGCCCTTCTCAGGCCGCCCTGCCAGCTGAGAAATGCTCCTTGGGGCTCGGCCTTGGCCAACAGCCCCTGGGCTCAGCTCCTCTGCAGCTCATCACAAACACTGTCTGCTCCAGGCACTGCTGCTGCCCAACCAGTTCCCGGTTTCTCCAGAAGCAGCCCTGGGAACTGTTTTTGTTCCCTCAGTGGCACAACACACCCTGTTCTCACCCTGCTAAAGAAAGCTGTTGATGCCAAGTGCGGCCAGGATGAGCCATTGCTGGGACTGAAGCCCCTCTCTTGGGGCCCTGCACACAGCGCTCCAAAAGGAGCCCTTGGAGCTCTCCTGGGCCAGCGACTCCCTCTGAGTGGGGCCTCTCCCAGCCGGGAACTCTCCCGTTTGCTGCACTCGAGGATCCTGAACAACGACGGAGCCTGGGGCGATCCCCCCACTCCTCCAGGCTCAACCCTTCACCTCTGGGGAGATGCCAAAGGATCCACAGGGAGCATTTCCTGCCCTCAGGGGAATTTCTCACAGGTGCCTTGCGCTGACTCTTGGTGTCTGTGTGCACACAGGAGTGCCTGTGCTGGGGAAATGTGGCAGAAATGCTGCTCTCCGAGGGGTTGGAGTGCCTTGGATAGCTGAGTCAGTCAGGCCTGTAGGGAAGGGTAAATCACAAGGCCTCAATGAAGTTAAATGCTGCTGAGAAGTTTGCTTTTGCTAAGCAGTTACCTTTAGTATAAGTTATATGTTAAGTTCAATATTATTAAGTGTTATTCCTCTGTTAAATTGCGAAGTCATAGGTTTAAGTTAGGTTACATACTGTTATATTCTGCTCTTTTGCTAAACTGTGAGGTTGAAAGTATCAGTTAAGGTTAATGTATTAGTAAAGTCCTGTTAAGTTTGAGGTCTGTTAAGCTTTCAGGCCATGTTCCTTTTATCCTTGCCCTTGCTGTCCTTGTGTCACACACACACAAACACAGGGACACTTCTAGGTTCATTTCTGGTTTGATTGCCTGGATTCTGTTTTGTTTCATTATTGCTTTGTTTCCTTGGTGTGCCTGAAGTGCCCAGTCAGGAGCAGTGTGACTCTTGCCAAGGGATTTTGTGCTGCTGTCCCTTAATATTAAATCTGGTTTTTGCTGACCCCTTCCTGGGGATTTTTTCAGCGCTCTCAAGGCCTCGTTGGTACCAGGGTGAAGGAGCCCTGGCCCAGGCTCTGGCCCTGGGGGACACAGGGACACTGCCGGGGGGTCCCTGTCCCCCTGTGCCACCCCCAGGGCCCCGGCCCCCTGGCCCCGATTCAGGCTCTGGGGTCGATCTCGTGGAACATCCTCTGGGGGAGGCTGCGGGGCCGGGGGCGGGGAGACCTGGGGGGACAGGGGACCCCGCTGTGCACGAGCACGGTTGGACTGCTCTGGGGAACTGTGAGGGGGGCCACGGCACAGTGACCTCCCCAGTGACCTCACACAGCCCCTGTGATGTCATACAACCCCTGTGATGTCACACTGCCCCCATGATGTCACACAGCCCCTGTGACGTCACAGAGACAACTCTATGTCACCCTGTGATTTCATACAGCAGTGCTGTGACATCGCAGAAGACTGATGTCACAAAGTCACCCTGTGATGTCACAACCTGGTCTGTGATGTCACAGCCTGCTCTATGATGTTACACAGCCACCAGGTGATGTCACAACTCATTCTCTGATGCCTCAGAGCCACCCTCTGTGATGGCAGACACTGCTCTATGGCCTCCCAGCCAGCTCTGTGATGTCACATCCAGCTCTGTGATGTCACAGAACCCTCAAGAACCATCAAGAACTCAGTTCTATTGAAACACTGAAGTTTGTGCTTTGAAGAGATCCCTGTCAGGGACACGACAGAGAAAGTGTCCCCAGGCCCCAGGCAGAGCAGAGATCTGCAGGCAGTGATGACAGGTGGGGACAAAGAGAAGCCAGTTCTTGGTGCCCTGGAGCACAGCAGCAGGGTCTGTGCCACCAAGGGCTGTGAGGAGACACCTTTTCCTGAGGCCCTGGAGCCTCCTGGCACAACCCCAGCCAGGCTGGGCAATGTCAGCCCCTTGTCCTGCCCTCAGCATCCCCCCTAGCCCACATCCCAGTGGCCTCAAGGATCGGCTGGAAGGAGTCCCTGGGGAGCCTTGCTCAGGAATGGCTCTTGGGGACTCCTTAATGCTCCCTGCAGGGCCTGCCGGTTTTGGAAAGGGCTTTGGGTTTTGCTTTGGCCTTGAAAACTCTGAGAGCTTTGTGCAGTCATGGCCTCCAATTATGTGTTGTAATTAGTCCCTGCAGAGGCTTTCTCAGTAACACCACTCAGTCGGGCTCATTAATGCTTCAAGGTACTTCAGTTATTTTAAGGTACTTGGTGTTTCCCTTTGGATACAGACTCTGGGAGAGGTTTGTGCAATCATGGCCCCAGTTATCTGCGTTAATTAGTCCCTGGAGAGCTTTGTACTGACACTCAGTGGGGCTCATTAATGCTTTGAGACACTCAAGGTGCTGAAGGTGCTTTGGATTTTCCTTTCCACACTGAGTGTCTGAGGGGTTTTTGTGCCATCCTGGCCACCAATTCTCTCCTCCAAGGAGTCCATGAGGAGCCTGTGTTGGAGAGGGACCTCAGTGGGAGCCATGAATGCCTGGAGACACCTTGGGTGTTTCCTCTGCCTTTGACTCCTGGCAAGGTTTGTGCAATCTCCTCCCAGGCCCTGAGGTTCAATGGCTCACTCCAAATGCACAGTGAGGCTCATGAGGATCAAGCACGTCCTGAGAAACCCTGGCTCTGCCTTGATTTCCCTCTGCTCCAGTGTAGTTCATTAGGAGGTTTTCCTTTGACAGTTATGGACTAATAGTTCAAAGAGCTTCCAGGAAATATGTATTCCTATTTTAAAGGGTGACTTTATTTTAAAGGGTCTTTTATTGCTGTTCCTATTACACAAGAGGTGATTGCAGCATTCAGTGACTGATATTGATCCAGGGACTCTCCTAAGGAGGTCTGGCCTGCTCAGAGAAGCGGTGCCTTGAGCTCTGAGCCAGTGTGGACAACCTTGCTCCACTTTCCCCAAGCCCATTTTTTCCTCACTCACCTGGAACCTGCTTTGTTTGGAGAAGTGGCTGCACACAGCCAAAGAGGGATTTTCCTTCTTTGATTTTTGAAGCAATCTAAAACTCCTGAGTTTCCCCACTGTAAACAGACATCCTCCCCAAGTGTGTGCCAAGCCCAAGCTGCCACCAGGAGCACTCCAGACCTGCCCTGGGCCAGCTGTGAGGGTGGATCATCATCCCAACACGCAGTGGTGCCATTGCAAGGGACTGTTGCCATGGACACTGCAATGACCCCACTGCTGGGTTTGGGTGCCATGGCAACCCCCATCAGTTCAGGTTTCCTTGGAAACCAGCCCAAGGAGCCATTTCTGCAGCCAGGTTCCATGGCCACTTGCCCACAGAGCTGTTGCTGTCCTCGGCTGCCATGGCAACCCTGGAACAAAGTGGTGCCAGGGCTGTTCCAGGTACAATTGCAGCAACACTCGTTGGTGCCACCAGGTGCCATGGCAACGGCCACGGGGACCCGTTCCTTGGTTTGGTGCCATGGCAACCATTGCCCGGGCCCGTTGTGGTGGTTGGTGACCATGGAAAGCTGCCCTGGCCCCGTGCTCAGGGCTGGTGTCAGTGCCCAGAGCCAGAGGGGATCCCTTGCTGGGGGCTGTGGCATGGCCACCTGCCCTGTGCCGCGCTGGCCGCTCAGGCACCAGGAACCAGCAGCCACCGGCACTGCCAGGGCCAAAGGCCAGGTCAGCCAGACAGAAAGGGGCGGGGCTGGGCACTGTTTCCATGGCAACCGGCACTGGGGGGACACCTGGGTCACCTGGCCTGGCAGTTGCCATGGAAACCCCTGGCAGGGACTGAGGGCACAGCCCCTGGCACTGAGACACTGCTGGGCCGGGTGCTGAGCACAGGGCTGGGCACGCAGAGATGGTTTTGTTCTTGCTGAGCTGCAGCACAGCCAAGGCCTGTCCTGCCCCTCGTCCAGCCATGCTGGGGAGGGGCTGGGGCTGCGGGGGAGCTGGGCAGGGGACACAGCCAGGACAGGGGACCCCAACTGACCCCGGCCATACACCAGACCAGAGCACATCATGCTCAGGGTGTGAAGGGGGGAACAGGGAGGAAGGGGGGAATTTTGGAGGGAGGGCTTTTGCCTTCCCAGGGAACACTTAGGCAAGAGGGGGCCCTGTTTCACCAGTGGGCAGGGTCACTACCAAAGACACAGACACCAACTCAAGGAATTGTGTCATTTATATCATGCACAGCTGCAGAGATTTACAAAAGGATAAGCTCAGCAAAGCACATCATCATTAGCAAAGAATTACAAAAGAAGCTCAGCAATCCATCATAACCCATCATTACATTTTGATGACCAATTCCTTGGTGAAACACTAGAGGTGTTTGTGGCAGACAAAGATTCTGGCTGACTATCAAGGTACACCTTACAGACATCAGTAGTACTTTAGTGACACTGTTCTTCATTCTTTTTTTCAATCTCATTCGAGTTAGGAACAAGAATTCTGTTGTCCATGGAGCTGGCACCTTTTTAATTCCAGAATAATGCCCCCAGGCCCTTTGCTGTTCAGCTTTACCATGCTGTCTGTGGCTAACAAGGCTTGGGGGGGCCCTTTCCCCTCTGGCTGGAAGGGGCCGGGTCCCAGTCCCTGAGGGGCACCCAGGCTCCTGGATGGAATTCCTGTGCAAGTCCCTCAGTGTCACAGCAGCCTTCACATGGAGCCCTGTGGATCAGAGCATTTCCCAAAGGGGCCCTTGGGGCAAACAGGGAGATCTGGTCTGGCAGGATGTGTAAAACAATATCCTGGCAGATCTACTTGTTCTCACACAGAATCCTTGGCTGCAGGGACACATTCCCATTGTTCCTGCCCAGGGTTCAGGACTCAGAGTTGTCTTTCCCAGGAGCTGCTCCTTCAGCTGCCTCGGGAGGGCCATTTGGCCTCCAGACCCACACTCTGGCTCCATTATTAGGACTGCTGCACCCAAACCCTTTATCTCCACAAACGGTGGTGACTGGAGGTGGATCTGCTGTTTTCACAATCGTTCTTAAAATTGCAAAATCAATAATTGTGCTACCCTGTCACGGGGTTGAACAATCCAATCTTGTTTGTTATTGTTTACAGAATTACTGTAATTTCTCCTTGATATTCTGCATCATTTCCTCCTGCCATGACATGAACACTTTGCAAGGCCAAGCTCCAAGGGAGCAGTTACCAAATCAAAGTGTCCTGGAGGAATCTGAATTCCTGTTTCAGTATTGATAGCTCTCATTTGCTTTGAATTTATCCTAATGAATTCCAATGCATGAAGGCCCAGCCCTGCAGCCTCTGGGCTGGCCCTGCCAGGGGCCATCACAGCCAGAACAATTTCCCAGGCAGCCCAAGTCTCACTGCCCATGGCTGGATTTGCAAACTGGGGGCAGCCGTGCACAGCCAGGGGGTTTCCATTTCCCCAGTGGGCCATTGTGAAGGACATGGAGCACATTTGGGAGATGGTTCTCCATGGAAAAAGGTTCCCATCTCCTCATTTTTCCAACTGCTCTTTTAACAACCCCTTCACCCGTGCAACCAATCCTGCAGCTTGTGCATATTCTGGTACATGAAAAACCCTGCAGGCAAAATCACTGTATTTTTTACAGGAACAGACAAAGCATTCTGCATCACAGTATCAGCAACCCCTGCAAAAATAGCCAATTTCCTCCCTTCCTCCCTTTTTCATTGTATACAATCTCAAAAAGTTGACCACTGACATTAGGGTCCTGGCCAATCCTGTTCTGTAGGGTATTTAGTGTTACATCCCTGAGCAGCCAAAGCTACCAAATTGGTATTGTCAGCCCTATTTCACATTATTATGTAATTTTATACATAGATAGTGATATAGAAATATAGATAGATACAGACATAAATAAATATATATAAATAGATATATTGAGGTATTATTATACTATAAATACATATATAATTATTATGTATATAGATATTTCACTTGCACAAATGCATCAGAGCTCAAGATTAAAACCTTCTTCTCTTGCTCCATGTGGGAGCATTCCAACCATAATTGTTTCTTCTGAAGGTGCTGTTTCCTATGTACTCTTAACAAATTCATCTTTGTCTGCCCAAACCCACAAGGTCTTTCCCTTTTCCATGTGCAATTTTTGGATGCATTTGAAGCCATCCAGGGGTGCAGCTTCTTTTACCCGACTGCCCCACTGCTCACACGGGGCTCCAACCTCAGCCCACTCCAGAGCCAGGGAACTCCAGGGAAGGGCTTCCCATCTGGGAATTTCTGATGGGACTGATTCCTCACACTGACACTGAACAAGTGACATTTTGTTGGGATCTGGCCAGACTGTGCCAGTTTTGTTTTGCCAGTGGGCAGGGTCAGCACCAAAGACACAGACTCCAACTGAAGGAATCAGTATCATTTCCTGCAGTTCAGAGCAGCAAAGAATCACAAAAGGAGCAGCTCAGCAATGCACCCAACCATCCCCACCAAAGATTGCCTGCAGTGATTAAGAAAGATCCAGCAGCATTTACCCTCAGCCTTTACCATCCCCCAGACCCACACCAGCTGGGGAAGCTGTCACAGCCAAGGGCTGCAGAGCCACTCCTGGGCACTGGGAATTCCTGCAGGTGCCTCCAGCCCCAGGAGAGGCTCCAACCCCGCTGGGAGAGGGCCCAGCTCTGACAGTGCTGAATGAACAAACTGACAGCACTGCTAGTGTGGCAACATCTGCTTTCATCCTCCTCTTGGGTCCCTCCCAAAGCCTGGCCAGGGCTCAAGGAGGAACCAAGGGAGCTGACTTTGACCATACAGCCCCAAACAAGGCCAGATGTCAGATTTCATGGCCTTGTCTGGCTTCTAAATACACAAAGGTCAAGACATGTTTCACTAATGAGTGGCTACATCTATCTCAGTGCTAAAAACCATGCACATTTCATTAGGGAGCAGATACAAAGATAACCTTTGCTTGGAAGGTTCATCCAGAGGCCACCTTTGGCTCAGGGCCTGCTGTCCAGGCCTCACTCAGGGCTGGTGTCCAGGCCCTGGCTCTTCAGGGACGTGGTTTAGTGCTGGGCTTGGCACTGCTGGGTGACCGGTTGCACTGGGCGAGCTCAGAGGGCTTTTCCAGCACAAAGGATTCTGTGATTCCATGATTCTATCCACTGCATTCAGCTGGGGCTATTTTAGCAGCATTCCTTTGCTCCAAAAGTTCCCTCTTGCCCAGCTCCTGTGGCCTGAGGCTTCAGCTCCTTCAGCTCCTGGTGCTGAGCTGCTCATGCTGAATGAGTCAGCTTGAAGAGAAGAACACAGTCCATGCAATTCCTTCTGGGACATGGAGAGGGGAGGCTGTGCAAACAGGAGCATTGTTTGCTGTGGCCTGCTCTCTGCCCTTCACGCCTTTCACTGCTTTGAACCAGCCAAGAGCTTTCTCCAAGAGTGCAATGGAGCAGCTGCTCCTGCTCCCAGGCCTGGCTCTCTCCAGTCTCTGCCCTTGCCTGCTTCTGTCCCTCTTGCTGTGCCCTCTGTTCCCCCAGGGCTCGCTGGCTGCTGCCCAGGACTGTGGCACTGGCACAGATCCAGTGCTCCAGAGCCTCCTTTCTGTGCCCTTGCAGCTGCCTGGGCACAGCAGCCTTTTCCATCTGGAAGCTCCCCATGGACAGGGAGTGCCCAGCTCCGTTCCTTGCACAGCCTCCAGGAGCCCAGGGCTGCCATCTCCAGTCCCTGCTGCCACTGGGGGCTCCCAGGTGCCTCAGGCTGCTGTGACACCGCTGCACACGGGAGGGAAGAGGGGCAGGGGCTGTGCTCAAAGTCAGCTCCATGTGCTGCTGCTGCTGCTGCTGCTGCTGCTGTGGGGTCATTTGTGCAGCCCTGTCTGCCCAGAGTCAGGGATCAGATCCTGCCAGTCTCTTCCAGCCCTGGCTGCTCAGAGTTTGGGCCTTGGAGCCTCAGGTGGCCAAAGGCAGCTGCTGCTGGTCCCTCTGTGTGCCCGTGTTCAGCAGTGCTGCTCCATCAGTCTGTGCCCAGCAATGGGGAAAAGCCTCAGCCCTGCAGGGCCAGGAGCTGCCGGGCTCTGCCTGAGCAGCTCAGCCAGCAGGAAGGGAGCTGCTCCAGACAGGAACGAGGAGCAAAGGACATTTCTTCTGTAGGACATGTTTTCTATTGAAAGGAAAAAAAAGGAAAAAGGAAAAAAAAATAGGTAAATTGTAAAAGATAAGAATAAAATCCAAGTGTTAGTGAAAACACATAACATGTCAGTGAAAAAAACAAAACATAAATGCAAAGTTACATTATTTGCATTAAGAGGTAAATGATCTTTTTAAAAAGAGAACTCAGTTCTTTACATTGTAAATGTGCTGATGGCATGGATCCATCTTACTGATCTCAGCAGCCTTTTAAAAGATTTTGGGCTTTGTTTCCAACACTGGTATTTGAAATTGTGGTGGAAGCAAGAGGAAATTGCTTTGTGCCCTTCCAGCTCCAAGCAGGACTGGGAATGGAAACACTGTCAAAGCCCAAATCCTTTAGAAGATGACCTTCCTTCTCAGCCTGGGAATGAGCTGCACATTCCCTTTGAAACTGTCAGGGATTTCTTAGAGTCACAAAGTCCCACTTATGGCTTTTTGCTCAGGTTTGGAAGTGCAGAAGGGCAATTCTCCATCCACCAGCTCCAGACTGCACTGCCTCAGGAACACGGCCCACTCGCCAGCCTTTGGCCCACTCCTGGCACTGCTAGAGGAGGAACAAAGTGCAATTGCACAATTCCAGCCAATCAAGTAGGAAGAATGGGACAGACAAAACACCCTGTGCAGATCCAGGTGTTCAGCCCGGACTGTGGAGAGTTTGGGTCCTTGCCAATTGGATGTGTGTCCCCAGCTGCAATCTCTGGGCCTGCAGCAGAGTCTCACTCACCGGCCAAAGCAGAAAGCTCAGGCGCTGTGCTCACAATGGGCTCGTCTGATGCAAAGCTGTCAGAGCAATGTGAGGGCAGAGCCAGCCCAGCTGGGCCCAGGGCTGAGCCCAGCAGAGCCCTGGCAGAGCTCAGAGCAGCAACAGCACCCGCAGAGCCCGGCTGCAAGGAGAGAAAGCAGAAACCGCCTGTCAGCTGAGGGCTCCTGTGCCCTTGTGCCAAGGCCTGCGGTGCCCATGCTGGCTGTGCCCAGAGCTGTGCCCAGAGCTGCCCATCCCTGCTGCCTTTGGCACAGAGCAGGAGGGCAGGACATGTGCCCAGCCCGCAGCCAGCCATGGCACATCCAGCCCTCAGCAGCTGCCCAGAGCAGGATGCTCCTGTGCTCGCTGCCAGCTCCCAAAAGCTCTGATCCCACCCTGCCCAAGCACACAGGGACCCACCTCACACCATCCACGGCTGGAAGAAAAGCTGCTCCCAAACCATGGCCTCAGCCTTCTCCAAGGGCACGGCCCATCCACGCCACAGCTGCTCCCAAGCACTTCCCCATCCAGACTGGACCACCTGGAACGCTTCCTCTGGAATAACAAACAACACATTATTGAAAAGAGTTTAGAGACAGAAAGGGAAAACAAGAAAAATGCTAAAAACTCTTATCTCTGTCAGGGCCTTGAGGAAGGCCCAACCCCTGCATGCCAAGGAAAAACCCACCCACTGGTGAGGGAAGCCCACACTTTCTCTCTTCCCCCCTGCACTGCCCCCCAAAATCCCGGTGACCCCAAAGCAAACAAGGGCAGTGGAGCAGCCCAAGCCCTTCCTTGCCTGCACAGCAAAGCAGCTGCGCACAGGTTCTGGAGCCCCACCTCTGCTCCCACCATGGGGCTTTGCTTGTGTCGGGCTGGCTGCCCCAGCCCCAGCCCGGGGCACGGTGGGTGCAGGGGGCTGTTGGCAGAGCCAGGAGCCCACTCCCATTTCGTACCCACCCCAGCCCCTCCTCCCAGCCCTGCCAAAAGCAGCTGGGCAGCCACTGAAGAATGAGTTGCATCTGCCCCAGCAAAGGGGGAGCCTTTGGTTCCCCGCCACGTTGGGTCATGCCCACATCTGGCAGAATTTCCCCGGGTGGGACTCATCTGCAAATTCCCTGTGGAGTTTGGCTTTGAAGAAGGTGCCAGAATCAAAGTGCATCACCTTCAGCCTCCCGTTGCCAGGCTGAGGAAGAGCTTGTCATCCCTGATATCACCCTCGCTGTCTCCAGCAGCAGCATCCCCACCCGGTACAGCTTCTCCAAGGGGCTCCTTCTCCTTCCCTGGGGGCAGACCAGGCTCTCAGGGCTCTGCCCAGGGCCCCAGCTGTCAGGGAACCAGGACAAGCAAAATCAGCTGGGATGGCGGCCACCAGTGCTGGGCAGAGCAGCTCAGCTCCAGCACAAGGGCTGTGTGTTCCCATCCCATGACCCCGGTGCAGTGACACAGGCAGCACAAAAAGCTCTGGGTTCCTTTGCTTCTCATTGCCAAGGCATGTGTGGAGCAGGAACTTACCAGGGCTCTGGATCAAAGTGTGCCTGTGGCTCTCTCCCTTCTTCTATGGCAGAGGAATATCCCACATCCAAGGATGACAGAACAGGTCTTCCAGTGCGGGTCTGTCCAAGGAGTTCACCGATAAACACCACCTGATCAGATCTTTGCACTCTGGGGAGAGAAAGCAGAAAGTGACGGTCAGCCAGAGAAGGCTCCTGTCTGCTTTGTCCCACTATTCCCGTGCCGAGACCATGCTGGATGTGCCCAGTGCTGGGCCTAAACTTTCCCATCAATTCCCTGTTTTGGAGGAGAGCAGGACATGTGCCACCTCCTCAGCAGCTGCTAGAGTGGGATGCCCACGACCCCGCTGCTGGCTCCCAGCACTGGCATTCCCCCCGTGCCCAGAGAAGAGGATCCACCTTGAGAGAGCCGTTGTGGCAGCGGGAGCTGGCCCCAGCTGTGGTTCTGGCCCCTCCTGAAAGGGTGCTCCCCGCAGACCATCTGGTGCAGCAGGATGCCCAGGGACCAGATGGTAGCTGGCTCGCCATGGTACCAGCCAAAGTCATTCCATTCCGGGGGGCTGTATGACAGTGTTCCTATGGAATACAGATGGAGTTCATCAGGGGGATGCTGCTGCTCCCAGAGCCTGGCCCCAGCATCCCTGCGCCTGCGGGGGCTGCATCAGGGGCACACAGGGTGACCACTGCCCTCTCGCCAGCACCTGGGACTTGTGCACAAAGTTAGAGTTGGAAAAGAAGCCTCTGGTGTTGGAAGGGGGCAGCCCTGGCTAGGCCCGACCATGACCTGCAAAGGAAAAACCCACTCCATGCTGGGGAAAAAACCTGCCCTTATCCTCCCTGCCTGCATTGCCCCAAAAATATTATGAAGCCAAGGCAAACAGGGCGAGTGGAGCAGTCCAAGCCCTTCCTCTCATCTGCACACCAAACTGGCTGGGGCACAGGTTCCGCCCTCCCTCTCTGCTACCCCCACCCACGGGGGTTTTGGTCGGGCTGGCTGCCCCAGCCCAGCCCCAGTCCTGGGCAGAGTGGCTGGCAAAGGCTGCCAGCAGGGCTGGAAGATGGCTGCCCACCCAGCCCTGCTCTAAAGCAACTCAGCTGAAGATTCAGTGCCCTGACTGGCAGCAAAAGAGAGAATCCCCGCTGCCACAGCCAGCTTGGGCTGGGAGATGTTGGGCCATGAGATGTCGGGCCATGAGATGTCAGCAGCGGGAGCACAGCCCTGTGTAGGCTCACCTGCAAAGTGAGTGTAGACTGTGTCCTGCAGGTAGGTGCCACAGCCAAAGTCAATCAGTTTGGCCTGCCCGGTGTCCAGGTCAACCAGGATGTTCGCTGGCTTGATGTCCCTGTGCAGGACCCCGCAGCTGGTGCAGTGCCGCACGGCCTCCAGCACCTGGCGGAACAGCTCCCGCGCCTCCTCCTCAGGCAGGAACCGCCGTGCCTGAATGAAACGCTGCAGGTCCTGACACTGCTCTGGCCGCTCCAGCACCATCACGATGCAGTTGGGGAGCTCGAGCCACTCCAGCAGCTGGACCACACCGGGGAAGCCAGTGGACACCTTGCCCAGCAGCACGACCTCCAGGGGTGCGCTGGTGCCGTCGGGCTGCGGGAGGAGCACGATGCCGTCAGTGGGGCCGATGCCGTGCCAGGCCTGGGGAAGCCCTCAGCCAGCCCTGGATGCTCTGCGCCCTGCGCTGGCCCCACGCCCGCTCTCCCTCGGGGCGTCCTGGCGGCTCCCACCGTGCCGGGCCCCGGCTCATCCCCGGCCGGCAGCCCCGGCTGCTGGCCCCGCTCACTCACCAGCTCGCCCCAGTGCCGGACGCGGTTCCGTGGCACCCTTTTGATGGCCACCTGCAAGCCAAGGGCAGCAGCGGGGTGAGCTCGCCGCCCGCACTGCGAGCCCCATCCTCCGCCCTCCGCCCTCCTCCTCCTCCATCCCCTCCTCCTGCTCCCGCCGCCGGCCCCGCCGCTCACCGGGGCGCCGTCCGAGATCCTCGTGGCCGCGAAGACTCTGCCGAAGCCGCCGCGCCCCAGCAGCGATCCCAGCCGGTACCGCTCCTGCAGGGCCTCCTGCGCCGTCCCTGCGGGCGGGACGCGGCTGTCAGCGCTCGGCCCGGGGCCAGCAACGACCCCCGAGCGCCCCTCACCCGCCCCGGGCCGGCCATGCCCAGGCGTTCGCTCCCGGGAACGCGGCACGGGAGGCTCGGGGCCGGCGGCCGCGCTGCCGAGCGGCGGAGCTCGGGCCGGGGAAGCCGCAGCGGAGGCGGCGGGAGCGGCCGCGCCGCGTGTGTGCTCCGCGGGCCCCGGGAGGAGCCGGGGCCGGGGCCGGGGCCGGGGCCGGGGCCGGGGCCGGGGCCGGGGCCGGGGCCGGGGCCGGGGCCGGGGTCGGGGTCGGGGTCGGGACCGGACCCTGCGTCGGGTCTGGGGCCGGGCTCGCGCCAGGCGGAGGCAAAAGGCGGCGATGCTGCCCCCGCCCCAGGCACCGATGCCCGCCCGGCAGCGCCACCGCCAGTACAGCCAGAGCCGGGCGGAGGCGAGACCGCGGCGGGACGGCCGGGGCCGGGCACGGGGCAGCCCCGCCCGGGGCCGGGGGCGGGCCGGGGGCATGGCCCAGCCCTGCAGGGGAGAGGGAGGCGGGGAGAGGAGAGGGACGCCGGGCAAGGGACCCCGAGAGAAAGGTGCCCGACAGCGGGAAAGGGAGAGAGAGAGAAAGAAAGAGAGAAGAGAAAGAAAGAGAGTAATCAAAATATTTCTTTGCTGCCGCCGCTTCTGCTGCCGCCGCTTCTGCTGCCGCCGCTGCTGCTGCTGCCGCCGCTGCCGCCGCTGCAACTGAAGCACCGGGGCCGTTCGTCCCCGTGTCCGTTCCCCGCTCACCCCACGAGCCCCACGTTCGAGCCCCGCGCGCCCCGGGGACAGCCCCTCTGTCTGCCCAAACACGGGAACTTTGCAGTGCTGAGCCCAGATGCAGAGCCCTGACTCCTGCACACTGGCACAGCGATCCCCTCGCTTGCTGCTGTGCATTGTCCTTGCTGAGCGTCAAACACTGTAGGGCCACCTTCCCTTGGGGTAGGATTCCTACCTGAGCCCAGCACTGCACTGACACCTCCAGTGTTGCTTTCCTGTAAAAACAGGGGAAGGAAAACTGTGTGTGGCTCATGGTATTTTAGTGTCTGTCGACGGAAGGGAACCAGGACATCAGTTTGATCATCACAGGCTCGATTTTATTGATCAGTACGGCGGGTTAAATACAGTTAATAATGAGCTTCATACATATTGCAAAAGTTGAGCTCAGGATTGGTCAGCTTACATATCAGCACCTACGCCTACTTCTACATTCCTATGGTTCTACTTTTGATACTTTCTACATATTCTTAGGATATATTCAGGACTAATCTCAACTCCCTATCCTCATGTTGCAGCAAGGTCGCTGCTGACTCTTCCTTTCAGCTTGCTGACTGCTGACTTTTCTCCTTCAGCTTAACCAGTGGCATTATATCAGTGTGGCCTTTCTCAGCTAACCAATTATTAATAATGCTCTCCACAAGTGTCTAAAAATCACTAAGTCCCCAATCTTAGAGGTGAGGTGCATCTGGAATTACTGGGATGCAACATGGAAAAGGGGAGCATAGAAATAAATAGAGGAAAGCATCTTGGATTGTTTCTTTCATTTTCATTTCACTTCTGGAAAGCTGTTTCAGTTTTCCAGGAATCTTCTCCTGTCTGCTCTTCCCAATAATCTCTCATGGAGAATAGGGTCAATTTTCTGTCACAAGATTTGCCACCAGGAAATGATGCCACTGGTGAAATTTTCATTGTAACTGTTTGTTCTGGCTTAAGGCAAATTTGGGAAGGAAATCTCCATAAAGGGGTCTGTCTAGAAAGCAAGTTCAAGCGGCCCCTCCCCCTACTAGTTCAGGAAAAGATTTCCCTCAAGAAAAGTGAAAAAAGCTCCAGTTTATTTAACAAGTAAAGTATTCACAAGCATGAAAAATGAATAATATTAAATCAAACCTCTGACAGTGGTGAAGAGATGGCAAATTCAGAAAGTCCTTTTTGTGGGTTGTGGTTGGCTCACTCAGTCTCTTCTAAGTCCCTCTGGCACTGGAATGCAGCGTCCCAGAGCTTGGTGGGCCACAGGTGTGAGCTGCTGCCGGTGTTTGTCTGGGTTTTCAGTCCAGAGCAGGTTTAAACAGTTCCAAGAAAAAGGAAAGGCACAGTCCGAGGAACTTCTCTTCCTAAGCTAGCTAAAACCAAATTGCTAGACCTGGGCTGTGAAGGCATCGGGAAATTTCCAAATCTGGGCACTGGCGGTCCCAGCAAACACCAGATCTGGATGGTGCTGGAGCCAGAACCTGCAGATTTCCAAATTTTGGCTTTCTGTGCCAGCAAATCGCTGGACTTGGGCTGTGCCAGCACCAGGAAGTTTTCAGATCTGGGCGCTGGCACTGCCAGCCAACACCAGATCTGCGTGGTGTCATTGCCAACGACAGAAATCTGCCAGATTTGGGCTCTGCTGGCACTGAGAAATCTCCAAATCTGGGTTCTGGTGCAGGAAACACAAGATGTGGGGGTGGTGCCAGACCCAGTAGCAGGAAGCTGCCACAGGTTTTGGGTTTCTGTGCCAGCAAATTGCTGCACTTGGGCTGTGCCAGAATAGGGAAATTTCCAGATCTGGGCACTGGCAGTGCAGCAAACAGCCCATTTCAGGCTCCAGGCTCCAGGAAGGACTGGGTCTGGATGCCTTCCTCTTTTCTTTCCTTCTTTCCTTCCATCTTTCTTGGGATCGTGCTGCCAACAAACTCCAGATTGGGTGGTGCTGGCAAGGGGAAATTGCCAGGTTTTAGCTTTCTTTGCTTGCAAATTCTGGATATGGGTGGTGCCAGAAGAGGGAAATTGCCAGATGTGGGCACTGCCAGATCTTGGTGTGGAATGTGCCGGCACTGAGAAATTGCCAGATGCTTATTTTCTGTGCCAGCAAATTGCTGGAATTAGGCTGTGCAGGCATCTGAAACATTCCCGATCTGGGTACTGGCAGTGTCAGCAAACCTGAGATCGGGTTGCTGTAGGTACCAGGTCTTTGCTTGGTTCTGACTTTTTTGCCAGCAAGTTGCTGCACTTGGGCTGTGCCAGAATAGGGAAATATCAAAATCTGGGAACTGGCAGTGCCAGCAAACACCACATTTCTGGAAGGATTGGATCTGGACCCGTTCCCTCCCTGCCCACCTCCCTCAGCAAGGTGCCAGAGTGGCTGGAGAGCAGCCAGGCAGAAAGGGACGTGCAGGGACTGATGGACAGCAGGCTGGACATGAGCCAGCAGTGTGCCCAGGTGGGCAAGAAGGCCAATGGCTCCTGGCCTGGATCAGGAATGGTGTGGCCAGCAGGAGCAGGGCAGGGATTCTTCCCCTGTGCTCAGCACTGCTTGGGCAGCACCTCAAGTGCTGTTTGCAGTTCTGGGCCCCCAATTTAGGAAGGACATGGAGGGGCTGGACCGTGTCCAGAGAAGGGCAACAAGGCTGGGGAGGGGTCTGGAGCACAAGAGCTGTGGGGAGTGGCTGAGAGAGCTGGGGTTGTTTATCCTGGAGGAGAGGAGGCTCAGGGGAGACAAGGTGGTGTCAGGGCACAGGGTGCTTTTGATATTCTCCATGGCCTGTTCCACCTTTGCTGATTCTGGGATTCTCTGAAACCACCCTTGGAGCAGTTGCATGATGAGTCCTGGGCCTCCTCTTCAGAAGCTCCAGCAGCCCAGGTCCCTCAGCTTCTCCTGCCAGCCCCAAAGCCCATCCTGTCAGTCCTGCAGAGCCTCTGCAGCTCCTCCTCACTGCCCAGCACAGGGAGCCCCAGAGGCAGACACAGCAGCCCAGATGTGCCCCCCTGGCCTGGGATGCCTCTGGCAAGGGAGCAGCACCAGGCACTGCAGGAGCCTGCAGACAATTGGTCTGAAGGCCAAAGCTCCTCAGCTCCTTCTGAAAGAGCAGGAACAGTTCCTCATTCCAGTGTGGTGGAATGCTGGGCACCACAGCTCCAGGTGAGGACTGGACACAAGTTTGCTCCCACTGAGTGCTGGGATGGGTTCTGCAGGAGCTCTGGGCTCCTGTGCTTGCCAGGCACAATGAGGAGAGAAGGAGCCAAGTGCACTGATGTGGGAAATGGTTCTGTAGAAAGTTTTTAGAGCCTAATAGAAGGCCCACAAAGTATGAATATGTATATAAATCTTGAGACAAGAAATTGTAACTTAAAAATTTCCATGGAATAGGACAGATATTGTTGAGAGAGAAATGGAGCTAGATAAAAGTTTCAAAAGATGGCCTTGCAAATAAGACTTTGGAAAAACAGAGCTATGAAAGATGCATTGTAGTGGGACCCACGAGGAGTAGTTTCAAATAATTGGCTTTAAGGCATCTACAACATGGCATGGCAAAAAGGCTGATAGACCATGAAACGCCTATAATGTATTATAATTAGGAAGTAGTTGGCTTCTGATTGTGATGGCGTGAATTATAACATCTGTATTGTCTCACCCTTCTCATGAGACTGAAAATGGAATAAAAGTTTTTAAAACACCTCCCAGTGTCCCCATCTCTAGGTCAAGAAAAGAGTATTATCCAACACACTGACACACCTTTGCCTCGAGCATAACCCAGCCTGGACCAAACACACTGAAAGGTTTCCCCTTTGGCCCATGTCTCGAAACATCAGGTCTGCTGTTTGACAACTCAGGTTGGTTTGGTGTCAAGGAGTTTCCCTCAGAAATACTGGGTTTGTCTTCCTCTGTGCCTTCCCCTCAGCAGCCTTGGGGATGCTCCTGTGTGAAGCCATCTGTCTCACACAGTTTCAGACAACTTCAAACAGGATATTGTGCAATAAGTCATCTCCTCTAAAGGGTTCCAACAACCCCTTTCCAGCAATAGGAAATTATTACTGATAGATGAAAGTGGAAAACCCCCAACAGTTTATTAACAAACAGAATCCCCCCATGACACGCGTTACAAGAAGGCGCTGGGGTCTCTCTCGGAAGAAGAGGAGCTGTCACGGAGAAGTTCCAGCAGCTGATGGAAGCTCGGGGGCTCGTCCGGCGTCGGCTTTCTCCCGTGGCAGAGCTCCATGGGGCGGGCAGGGCAGTGAAGCAGCTGGGCTGGAGCCCCTCGCTGCCTTTTCTCCCCGGCGTGGCTCAGCTCACAGACTCTCGGGCTGGGAGCGGGGCCGCTCCGCTCCTGCCGGCACCGTGTCCCTGGGCTTGGACAAACAGTTTCCTGCCAGGAGAGCCCTGCACACTGCTCCACAGATCTTTCATACAGGCCCAAACCAACTCCAAACACTCTGTCTGCAGCAGCTTTTCACAAAGGGCTGCAGCAATCCAGGACAGCTGCAAGTGAGTGTCGGCAGGCTCTTGTCTTGTTCCTGACAGCAGAATTCTTGATGATCTTGTGCAATTTTCTTCAGATGTAACATGAGAGCTGAGGTTTTTTTGTTAAAATACTTTATGATGAGTAACAAGCCTTGGGAGCATGAGGTACAGGACTGACATGCGAAAGCATGAGCATATTCTCCAAAGTGGCCAGTTTAATTGTCCATTTTATTACTCTTGTATTTACTTTACACTAATGAGGAAAACCAAGCTCTGCTTGGAGGCAAAATAGGCATGGGATACACTCTGGTCCCTCGCAGGCTCACCAGGGCTGGCAGTGACACAGCAGGCAGTCTGCTTCATTGTGAACCACTACAGAGCTGCATCCCAATCTGGTTTCAGTAGTGTGGTATTATTACGAGCTCCTTTTATGCATGAGATACAAAAAGGAGATCCCAAATGATCTTCATGCAAGCATGCAGTAAAGAACTGCTCCTGCTGTCCTAATGAAGTGTTTGCTTTGGCAATTACACTCTTCCCATTCATCTTTTGATGCAGACACCTCAGGTTTTCCCCTACACCCTTGCAAGGCTGGCAGTCGCTGTTTCCCATTTCCTGTTCTTCCCTAGAGATGGTGCAGTGGCTGCTTTGAAACAAAGAGCCCTGAGATCTGGACAGCTTGAAGGAGCATGAAATGCTAATTAGGTGCTCATATTGGTAACACCCCGGTCTGCACTGCCCAGTCCTCTGCAGCAGCAGCAGGACCATGCATCATTCCTGTTGGTGGATGTTCATGTTTCTCATGTGCAAGAGCAATGACTTTGAGGAGGGAAAAAAATGCCCCTCTCCAAACAGTGGGTGTGCAAGGAGATGTGAAGTTTCACAGCCTTTTCTAGGATATTTTAGAAAGATCTAAGAGAATATTGTGGCATGGGGTAGGTCCCTAATTTTGTCTCCAGAGGAATCCCCAAAGGGCACATTGACTCTGCTGCTGATGGCAACCCCAGAAGCTCATGGACCAGTTTTTCCTGCAACGTGCCACCCTGCCTGGGCTTTACTAGGCTGGGACTAGATCCAGAGCTAAGCAAACACATGCAGCCAGGTGATATTGTGTAACATCAGAAGCTGGCAACCACAAGGACTTTGCTGTCAAAAGGTTACAGTTTGCACTGGGCCCAGAAGTGTTTTTCCCTAAGGCAAAGCAAATTGAAATGTGAAGTTTCAAAGCTTCCAATGACTATGAAAGGAAACTGCAGAATAATTTCTGGAAGGGCAGCATTGTCAATGATCATGGTGCCCACCAACAGCTGGAGCTGAATCCAGAATTGCTTCTTCCAGCTGTGCAGGAATTCATTCCACTGGCAAGCACTGGTCCATGGGAACAAATGATCCCGTAGCTCTGGGCTGAATGGCACCCAGGCTGCAGTGCAGATCTGAGGAACCCTTGTCACTTGTTATTGGCCTCCCAGTGCACTCATCCTTCTGCAACCAAGGGGCAAACAACACAGCTGCACTGCTGTCCCGGGTAAATATACACACAGGTGATTTTACCAAAGCAGTGCATCATTTCCCAGTGAAATCTGTGACCTCTTCTCACCTATGGAATTGTGATTGAAGACACCTGTGAGCCAGATCTGTGGGAGATTGCAAAGGAGCAAAGCTTTGGGATTTGGACACACTTCTCTTGGTTTCTTTGCTCGGGCCTTTGGTGAGCACAGAACACACCTAGGTAGAAAACCTTTGACTAGACAGGATCTTTTGGATCCATTGTCCCTCAAACAGTCAACAGGTGACTCTGTTGTAATGCTAAGTAACAAAGAGCAGCACAAATGACACAAAGAAAACATGGCCAAAGAGAAAGAGGAGAGGCCCAATGAGGAAAGGATGTGGTGAGACACTGGCACACTGAGTGAGCTGCACTCCCATAATCTCTAGGCTGGCATGTCCTGGTCTCACATTCTCCTCTTGGTTTTTTCAATTTTGTTTATTTATTTACTTTTTTCATCATCAAAATGAAATATATAGAATTAAAAACATGTCATCAAAACTTAAAGACAGAATCAAAACACATTAATTCAAAACTACATCTAAAGATCAGAACATATGTACATCTGTAACTATCAAGCCTAACGCATCAATCCTATTCTTCAAACACTCTCCATACAGGCGGCAGCTTCTTCCTGAGCTTGGAGGAAAGAGAGCTCTTCTGGACGGGGAGGCGAGGACTTTGTGGGTGAGGGAACATCGGAAGTGTCCCGAGAAAACTTCTCGGTAAGACTGTAACCAGTCAGATCTGCAAAATGGAGACACAAAGTTTAACAGAGGCCACCGTGCAAACCTAAAGCATCTGAAGCTCCATATTTCATGGGACACATTTCCTGGAAATGTCCAAACAACTGCACAGGGAAACATGCTCCTGCTGGCAGACACTGAGGCAGGCCAGGGCAAACCCTGAGCCACTTGCCCAGAGCTGGCACAGGCACAGCCTGGCCTCTGGGCTGCCCTGGGACAGCAGGGAGCCCAGAGCCCTGTGCTCCCCAGGAATGGCTCAGCTGCACAGGCACCCTCCTGCTCCTCTCCCTGCCCCACAGCTCAGCAGCCCCACAGCTCCAGGGGCACTGGCACAGCACAGCTCATTGCAGGGGCACGTGCAGGGCACAGCTGTTCCCTGGCAATGTGCACAGCCTCTCTGGGCTGCCACAAGACCCTTCCTCCCAGCAGAGATTGGCCCCGCTCCCCCCTCACCTCTGTGTGAGGCTGAGCCATGATTGCCTTCACCTTGTCCTCAATCTGGAGCTGCTTCAGGCCCCCCATGCCATGAGTAGGAAGGGCAATGGAGAGAGCAGGGGCAGATGCACACCACAGAGACCTGCAGCAGGATTGAGGCTCTTTTCACCCATGTATCCCCAAATCTGCAGAACTTTGGAAAACAACAAATGCAGGGAAAACACGTTGTGGGCTATGAAGTTGCAGAATATCCAGCAATGCAGCCTATTTCTTCTGTGGGGCTTGGCAACGGATCCATCTGAATGTTTTACCCTATTGCAAAGCTGAGGAAAGGGTGGCAGGCAGTTTAGCCAGGCTGTCCTTTTCTAGAGAGTGTCTCTTGGGAACTATCAGGCCCAGCACCAACATTTAAGGCAGCATTTGCTTCAACTGTCCACTTGGCAGTCAGCCTGTGGAGGTGCCTGTAAAGTGATTCGTCATGTCAAGGCTAACATGAAACATCAGTTTGAATAGAAAGTAGAGCTCTAAGGCCATGACAGTCATACAAGACTCCTTTGGCAGGAGCTGCACCTGCTGTGCAGGCTGTGCCACACCCAGCAGATTGTCCCCCATGTGCTCCATGGGGGCAAGGACCCTCCTCATTTCTCAAGTTAATGGCATCATGAGGAGACGTGGTTTTCCCAGGGCCTCTGTGGTTAGCACTGTGAAATACCAAACACTGCTCACAGCTGCAATTGCAATTGTCCCTCTGCCCACAAAAGCACAAGGCTCTATCCTTGGCCTTTGCAGGCACTTTCCCTTCCCCATCAGTCACCACATCTAGGAAAATCTGACAGACTGGGAGAACTCCAGGGAGCAGCAGGAAGCTGAGTCAGAGGAGCTTTAGTTGGGATATCAGGAAAAAGGGTTTTTCACCCAGAGGGTGGTTGGGCACTGGAACAGGCTCCCCAGGGCAGTGGTCACAGCACCAAGCCTGACAGGGTTGAAGGAGCATTTCGACAACAATCTCAGTGGTGTGACCCTTGGGCTGTTCTGGGCAAGGCCAGGAGCTGGACTTGATGGTCCTGATGGGCCCCTTCCAACTCCCCATATTCTACACTTCTGTGATTCTGAGAAGTAATGGGCTGCAGGAGGGCAGAAATAGATGACAAGAGGAAAGAAGTGAGGTTGGTTGAAGAATCAAGTCTCTGAGTCCACAGAAGATGCAGGATACAGGACCTTTCCCTCCCAGTTTTCCCATTCTCTGTCTCATCCCTTCTCCCTCCCACACACACAAAGGTGAAGAACATCACTAAAAGAAGAAGAACCTACTTGACTCCCATGTCCATGAGAGCAGTCATTGCTTGTGCAGGAGTCTCATTCTCCACCAGGATCCCCAGGCTCTGACTGGCTGCTTTCTGAACAAATTCTGGGGAGATGGACACCATCTGGAGAGGGACCCGAGCAACCTCATCCACCTCAGAGTCCATGTCCTTCCTCAAGGTCACAAAGAGCTCTCCCAGAGTGACAATGGCAGAGCAGGACACCTTGGAACCGAGGTTGGTCACTTGGGGAAGCCATGAGGGGAAACATAAGAATCACCTTGGAAAGAAAACCAGTTGCCTTCAACAGAAGTCCCAGGAAATGACAACACATCCCACTGTGTCCAGAGGAGCATACAAGTACAGGAAGAGCAGGAGAGCACAAGCACAGAAAGGCACTTACTCTGGCACCAATTTCTGGCTTCAGACCTGCTCACTGCAGGCGAAAATAAAAATTTAATTTAGTGTTCTACTTAACCCTTCTAAAATGTCCACATCTTTGTTTTTAGGCCCTTTTACTAGAAAATAAATAAAGAGCTGCTTTCAAATCATGAAGGCAAAAGTCATAAAGATAAAAGAGTCAGGTGCTCCTGTTCAAAAAAGCAACACCAGCAGCTGAAGCACTATGCCAGGAAACAGAAAACACAGGCTCAGGTCTACAGAATAATTTGCAGTGTTGAATTACAGCTTGGGCAGAGACTGGGACTCTGGCAAATAACATCATTAGTGTCTCAGTTTCTGCATTTGCACATTGCATTATGAAGGCTCCACACTCAAAGATGAGTGTCAGATACCCAACCTGCCAGTAAATACAGCTGCATGTACCCACAGATCCTACAGACAGCTGACAGACATTAGAAATATCAGGTCTAAACCAGAAATGAAGGCAGACCCTGAGCACACATGGAGATGAACAAGCACATACCTTCTCTACACACTGTGTATGAAGTATGGGGGACAATTCAGAACAATGTTCTCACCTCGCTGGCAACTGCCAAGCAAACCTCACCAAGTCTGCAAAGCAGGACCTCTGAATGGGACCCAGCCAGGTGTCTGATGGTGAAGAGTCCCTCCTCCTTCAGCTCCCTGAAAGGCAGAAGATTGATTTTTCTCTCCACCAAGGCAGCACCCTCTGAAATGACCAGGCTGGCAGCTCAGTTGAACAATGGGAGGTGCTTTTCAAGGGGTGCTTAATGAAATCATGGAACGCGTTGCCTCAGGATGCTGTGGCTGTCAAAAGCATTCACAAACCCAAGAGGCAAAGAGAGGGGTTTTAGAGTGGCCATTTGAGAAGACAGCCTTTCTGAAATCTCTGGCACATGAGGCCCCTCTGTCACTGCTTCCTAGGAGCTGTGAGACCGGGCCATGCTGCTGTTTGTTGTCACCTCCCTGTACCTGTCCCTGAGACACAGTGCCACCGGGCTGTTATTGGGGCATTTTCCTTCTTTGCCAGCCCCAGCAGGCATTCAGCAGGGAGAGTCTGCACTGGCTCTCTGGAGCTGAGTTTCCACTCTGTGATCTCGGCCCCTCTGTCTCCCCCTCCACTCCCCCTCACACATTCCCCAAAAAAGCAGCAGGATGTCTGCTGGGACCACCTCAGCCTGCAGGAAGGCCAAGTGGGTCCTGGCCTCTCCTGACCCACAGCACAGCTTTCTTTCATCACAGCATGGAAATATAAAAATTGTATTATCACATCACACAGAGGGCCAGGAGCTTTTTATTTTGGCTGCAAGTGTCCACAGGGCATTGGGGAAGAGGAGAAAAAGAGTGTTTTGCAGCAAGCAACCCAGCTACTCAGGCAGGATGGTAGGAAAAGTGTCTGGGAGCTGCTTTTTAGGATTTTGGTTGTTCTGCTGAAGCTTCTGACAGAGCTGATGGGCAGATCCCAGAGCTGTGGAGAATTCCTGGGAAATTTGTCCTTGGATATGTCTAGAAATGCTCTCCCAGCCATGAACTGCCATCCGTGTCCTGTCCATATGTTACTGCCTTGACTGTTGAGTGTCTGAGGTGCCTCTTGAGGCTGCTATGGACCTCCTTCACCAAGGAATGGATTGTGATACAACATCCCTTTCTGCTTCTATTTGGGCGCTGACAGAGCCTGGACCACTGTGCCTTGAGCTTGGGCTCTGGCCAAGCAAGATTGCCAATGAAAGCAGCTCATGGTCCTCAGCTCTTCCCTGCTGCTGGGACAGACAGACATGGCCATGGGGACAGAATGGAGCTGCCCCATCTGCCAGGGCACTAAGAAGGATGTGAATTTTTCTCTGCCCTGTCACCACCAGTTCTGCCTGGGCTGCATCCTGCAGTGGGCAAAGAGAAATCCAGCCCACTCCGCAGAAGAATGATAGAAGCTGTTACGTTTTCTGAGTATGATCAACAGGACTACATACAATTTGCCATCAGCTCCCCCAAACAATTGCTAGAGCCCAGCAGGGAGAGAGCCTGGCTCCCTGTGAGAGTCTGTCAGAATTTTCCCTCATCTGCCTCACGATCGTCCTTGGGAGACCACTGAAGAGAAGACCCCCCCTGTCTAGAATCTGGCTCTGAAGGAGAAAAGTCACACGCCACGGGCCCTGAGACCTGAAAGCTCAGTGTTAAGCTATTGTTTTCACAAGTGTGTTTGCTGTATGCTAAGAAGGGGGCACCATGCCCCGTTTGCAACAATAGCAGCTCTGGAAGCTGTCCCATCCCTTGGCCCGGCTGGACTTCTCCTGCGTTTCAGGTGGTCTCCCACAGAAGACCCTCACCTGTTTTACAACCACCGTGACAGACAGACTGAGATGTGAGACGCTTCCCCACGAAGGACTGAGACATGAAACTTCTAAAAGGCCCCTCTTGACTCCTTCCAAGGACTGGGACTGAAACCCCCAGCCCGGGGGAGGTGTGTGGGGGAGGCAAGCTGACCAAAGCGAGATGTTTGCCTGCAGGTTGTGACCACTGGACTGAGAACACAATGGCTCTCATTTACTGCTGAGAACATAGACTACCTGTTACATCTATCAAGCTCATTTACTGCTGAGAACATGGACTACCTGTTACATCTGTTCCCTATTGTATCTGTTTCCCCCCATTCACAATTTTCAGTAATAAAAACCTCTGAGTTAGCTAGAGCCTTTGAGATCTCCCCAGTGTAGCAGGTGGATCCTCGGCTGGACTGGACCAACAGACTTCGTCTCTGCGTTGGTAGCTATATCCCCTCTCCCTCTCTCTCTCTCTCTTTCTCTATATTTTTCTCTCCCTTAATCCCTCTATTGCATTTTTGCTGTAGTTATTTCAATAAAACCACATTTGATTTGATTATCACTGCAAATCCCCTTGTACCGTGTTGCTTTTGCACTCTGAGATCATTCCTACGAACCATCAGGTCATCTGTTCACTAGGATGGACCCTGACACCCCCTTGCTGAAAGCAGCTCCCAAGACCCTGTGATGGCTGCTCCATCTTCCCCACAGGGAACACTGTCCCCAGCTGAGCAGGGGCTGCAGGGCCAGAGCCTGTGGATGGCCTCCTGCCCAAGGAGTGGGCCGAATTTTTCAAATAACAATGTCATCTACTGGACCAAAGGTGGCCCTGGCTGCAGCAGAAGCTGGAGGGAATATGCCAGCACCAGGGATGGCTGGTTAAGGAATTCATAGAGCAGCATCCTGCACGCCCTCTGTGCCTCTGGTCAAGTCTCCAAAACCTTGGTGCCAGTACTGCAGCTTCTCCTCTGTAGCAGTCTGAATTGCTGCTAGCATAGTCCAGGGTAAAGAAGCAAAAAGGACCTTTGCATAATCTCCACAGATGTTTTATTCAGCTGTGCAGGGAGATGTTCAGCTCCCAGCACCCACACACAGAGGGTCTCACTTTGTCTCCACAGGGGCCCGGGGGCTGACCCTGATCTCGGGGCAGTACAAAGATAAGGGGGCCAATCAGGGAATAGGGAAGGTGTGGCTCGGGAACACAGGAACAGACAGGAACAGGGGAAGGAGCCAATGGGGTCTAACAGCTTTTTGGGGGAAGCTTCTGGTGTCTCCCTAGACCAGGGAATGCCCCCCCAGGGTCTCCACAATTCCTCCTGTTTTATATTATTAGGAAAGCTTCTCTGAAGGATCAACTGAATCAACACAAAATGACAAAAACCATCAAAAGCGCTCACAGGACAATTGTTCAAAATTCAAACAATTTTGAGTTCCCAATGTGCCAACAGATTTCTTGGAGTGTCTTAGATCTGGCAGGAGGGATGCAGGGTTTTCTTAGCACAGTTTATCAGGAAACTGAGTCATACATACTGAACCTCTGGTCCATGGCCTCCTCACTGCCATCGTGCAGCAAGGAGGCCCAGAGGCTGCTGTGCTCTGGGCCTGTCAGGGATGAGCACAGCGGCTCTGTGGCCAGTGCCAGCTCCAGCTCCAGCAGCTCACAAGAGGAGACTCCTTCCAGAAGCTCTGCTGGCTCCAGTGTGGCAGACCAGCAGAGCCCACTGGAAGCCACCCTCCTTTGCAGCCACCCCCAGCTGCGCCCATCATCACTGCAGAGCAGGAGCTGCCCCAGAGGAGCCGCGGCAGGAGCTCATGGCAGTGGCAGGTCCCTGTGCCCGGGGCAGAGCCACAGAACCTCTGCTCCTGGCTGGGACAGGGGCTGCTCACCCTGGTGTCCCACCGAGAGGAGGGATCCTGGGCCCCAAACTCTGCCCAGCCCTGCAAAAGGCCACCCCGCCAGCAGTGCCAGCAAGGTTCCTGCAGCCATTCAGCCAAATCAGAGGAAACAAATGTCTCTTCAGCTGACACAGTCTCTGCACACAGCTTCCTCCCCCTTCTCCTGATGCCTTCCCCTGGCTCCAGCAAGAGCTGCAGGAAATGCTGTGTGAGCCATGATGATGGAAGAGCTACTGATAAAAACAATGGGGTGATGCTTTCAGAGGAGTCATGAATGGAAGACTGACCAACCTTCCAGCCAATGGTATGCATAAAGATTCCATTCTTTAAATAATTGCCTGCAATAAATTAGTAAAAAGAAAGATACGGAAACAAATTAAATCTCCCACAGCTGCTGGCTTTCCTCAGGCTCCATGGTCTATGTATTGCTAGACTTACTTCATCTAGGCAGAATATTAACTGCCCTGACTTGCTGGAGACTGACCACAAGGTCTCATCTGTGGTGGGCAGTCACTAAAATTAGCTCAGCAGAGGCATCTTCAGCTGTCCAAGTGTAGCAGGAATACATATTCTCTGCTTCATGGCTGTGTGGCAGCAGCTGCTGGTGTGGATTTGTCAGCGTTGCTCCATGGATTACTCCTGGGAAGGAATTGTGTGCACAGGCACAGTATGATGGCTTCGATCTCCTCTAATTACTCCAATTGGATGATGGCCAGAACTTTTAGGCAAAAAGCATCATGACAGAATAATTTACAATATTCTCCAAACTACTCCTGTGGTTTTGATTTTCTTACTGATTAGGTTCAGTGTCTGGCCTCAAGAAATCAGTCCAGAGAGAACAGGCAAACCTCAGCTTGCAAGTTAGAGTGCAAGTCTTTAATCTGCTGTTTTTGCAGCATGTATAAACAACTCTTCAACATATTTGCAAATAAATCTCTTAGTTCTTACTATACCTATCCAGAACCTGACTCTCTCCTCATTTTATTTTGATTTGATATCCAAGCATGATTTATTTCTGGACAGGGAAGTAAGAACGAGCTGAAAATACAGACTACAAGTGTGAATCTATACTGCAGGAACTGAGCTGTAGCTTGGAATTAAAGGCAAGAAGGGATGCCATGGTAAATGTGAACATTTAGTGCTGACATAGGAGCCTTCTGCAATGCTCCACCAACCCATGGTTCACATTGCTACAAACTCTCATTCTGGTGTTACAAAGAGTGTTGAAGGGCTGGCTGTAAGTAAAAAAAATAGCCAGAATGATAATTTTTGTTAATATGGCAGACAATGACTATCTAATAATTCAGAGCTCATAGAAGTGAGTATTCAGATTTCCACTTATTATGTGCTGGCAGTTTTAATTTGAAATCAACAGGTTTATCCAAATCAAGTTATCCATAGGAATTAGTTTGCTCTATGATCTACCTAAAAATGCCTCATTGTCTGATAAGTTTAGTAGAAATTTGCAAAGTCAACAGTCCACAGATTTTCATTTCTTGTTTAGTGGCTATTCTGCAGGAAAGCTTTTACAGACTAATCAGTTTGGATGTAATTAAAATGCCAGTACATTTCATCTAGCCATTTTGGTATTAGAACAAAACCATATGACTGCACAGCCATTTAAAAAATATTTTAAAATAAATTTTCAAATCAACAGTCTGAGTAGGACTCAGAATAAAAACTCTACCAAACTTCAACTCCATTGGAAGATTCACTTGTCACCCTGTGAATCAATTCTACATTCAGAAGATTAACACTCCCAATGATGGTAGTTTTGGTGTGATTAGGAATTGGGGAAGGGTCTTCTTCCTTCTCAACTCCATGCTGCAGTGCCTTTGGGATGTGGCCTGCTGGCCATTGTTTGTGCAGCCCCGGTGTTTCTCCCTGAGGCAGAAAGTGCAATGCTGGGTGACAGGAGGGTTGGATACGGCCTTGGGCTCAGGGATCACAAAATGCTTGTGTTTGATTCCCAGAGAAGGAACGAGAGACGCTGGGGAAATGTAGACCTGCAACAAATTGTGAATTTGTTAAGCTTTAACAGGCAAATTGTGAATTTGTTAAGCTTTTAGTCGTACCTTTCCTCACAGCAGTGGTTAATGTGTGCAAGTGGATGTCTTAGCCTTGAGAATAAAGACAGTGGGCCTGCTGAGGAGGAAGCTGCAATGCATTCAAGCAGAAGAAGGCTCTTAACCATGGAAGGAGAATTTGAGGAACGGGATGTTCACCACATGACCACCAGAGACCCTCAAGAGACCCCTACTCTAAATGTCAGTAATTTTGGGGAAGTGATTTAAACATGTCAGACACTGTGTGAGAATGTTTAGCCTGTGAGTTGGAGCAAAGGAATGAATAAAAGTAATGAAAGTAATGTCTTAGTTCCATGGATACTAACCCGTGGGTGTGCATGTTTCAGGGAAGTGATTCCTCACGCACCCAGCACTGAAATAAAGTAATGCCTCTTTTCTCACACTGAGCTGGCAGTGTGGATCAGGCCCTGCTCGGTAACGTTCATTTTGGTCATTTCTATTGAAGCATAAAGAATGGTTGAAATGAAATCTTTTCCAGCTGTTTCCCTTTGGTTTACCTGTTTGAGGGTTAAAATTCTGTGCTGCAGGTGTGCTGGGTGTGTGCAGAGCAGGGCAGCCCCAGAAACCCCTTGGCTTGCCCACAAATTGTCATGCCTTGTTGCCAGGTGTGCCCAGCTGTGGCAGGAGAAGGAGCCCGCAGCGCAGTGGGCACCATGCCCTGCCCAGCCGGGGCTCTCTGGCACAGAGCAGCAGCAGCGCCAGCACTGTTCAACCCGCTCCTGCCTTGGCTTCCCCTGGCACACAGAAGCCTCTGGAAATCAGCACGGCCAGCGGCGTTCCCAGCTTGGAGCAGCTGCTGCTGGCGGGCAGATGCTGCCATTTCAACTGCTGCCAAAGGGGAAGAAAGGCAGAGATGTACCCGCACCGGAGCCCTGGGCATGTCCAATAAAGGAGCAAATATGTGGGGAGATTTGTTAGGAAACATTTCAGCTGTGATGCCAACAGTGGCTTCTCTCCTGGTTCTGTGTGTTCTGGACGAGTAATGCAATGGTTGGCTCTGACAATTAAGAAGCAGATGTTATGTGGATGTTCAAATGTGTAGTGATGGTATTGTAATATATCCTCCCATAGTCCTCTTTCCCGTCCCCCTTGTAATAGCCTTGGTAGTCAGGGCATTTGGGGAGGGCTGGCTTGTGACCAGCAGGCAGGGTGTAACAACACCTGACCTCCAGTCAGGATGCAAGAAAGTAATCTCCACCAATG
Source organism: Melospiza melodia melodia (assembly GCF_035770615.1). Lineage (NCBI taxonomy): Eukaryota > Metazoa > Chordata > Aves > Passeriformes > Passerellidae > Melospiza > Melospiza melodia. The sequence continues at coordinate 7,439,592 of NC_086200.1, forward strand.
GACAGCAGAGAAAGAGTTGACTGACAAAACTTTTGGAGGGCTAAGTGTATAAAAGGCAGAGCATCCTTTTTGTAGATGAGCACATGGCTGCTAGTCACAGAGACTCCCTATACTGCAATTTTTCCTTATTCAGTCCTTTGTTAAGGTTTACTAAACCTTTAAAATTTTAAAAGTGAGAGTCATTTCTCACATGTACAATGCTGTGGGCCATTGTCTTGGTCTGGTTTCCTTTGCTTGTGTCCCATCTGAGTGCTCAGGTGGGGTACAGGCTGTATGTGCTTGGGGCACCCTTGGAGTTCCCCTTGGATCCCCTGAACAACAGGGTTTGTCCCATGAGGGGAATTTGTGCTCCTTTGTGACAGAGGAGAACTTCCGTGGCTCTTTTGTGTTTGCTGTAGGGAAGGTTGGTTATTGCTGTGCATAAATTCACAGACCAACATGGAGTGTTTGCTTTGTGATGTCAGGGCATGGTTGCCACCTTGTTGTAGTGACATCAGAAGGTTGCCTTGGTGCACCGAAGGCCTGAGTGTCAGAGCAGCCCTAGTGTTTGCTCAGTTGAGAACTTTTCTGGTTGGGGAATTTGTCAGTGGGTGGCTGCCCACTGACAAGATCATTGTTTTTTCTATTATTTACCTAACTTTCAAAAATGACTATGTTTCACCAACTGGCCATGTCAGGTTTTGCTGTATATGGCATTTCTTTCTCCATGTATTACATGACACACTTCACCCGTAAGTAGAGGTTTCCTCCCTTCTACTAAGGTTAGGATGTAACCTAACCTGGCTTTTGTATGTCTTCCTGCTCTTTCTTGGTGGCTGAGTTACTGATTTTGAAAGGGAAAGAGCATTAGGATGCCACTGGTTTGGTGGCTCCTGTCAAGAGGTTCATCTAAAAAGGGGGTGTCTGAAGCCACAGGGGCAGCATTTGCAGGGGAACCTGCAGGGCTTCTGTTCCCTCCACGGGAGAGTCTGTGGCAGCAGAGTCTGTCAATTCCTCAGGTTGCTGGGACAAGCAAGACACCTTTGAAATTATAGACTGGCAGAGCTTTTTGGAATGCCTTCTAAAAACTCTGCAGTTGTTCCCAGAATTCAGAGAAAGCTTATTTCTTTTTAAGTTTTGTCATGAAAGGATTTGACTGTCTAACTTAATAACCTTTTACTGAGTGCTAAAATAGTTAATCCCTTTGAAAGGAAGTTCAAACTCTAAAGCAGTGAGTGTCTGCTCCTGAACCCTAGAGGTGCTGCTGTGCTCTTCCACAATAGAACTGCCACAGCTCAGGGAAATTTTGGGAAGCTTTTCTGGGCAACTGTTTCCTGCAAGTTAATCAGAATTTGTGCGTGTAACTGACCGGAAAAAAAAAGAGTACCTGAAGGAGAGGATTTCAGAAGCTGTTTTATGTGTTTGGTAGAACAGGATCATTGAGTTTTAAAGAACAATTTGCATTTTCTTGGTCATATTTGTATTCATTTACTGGCAAAACAGGCTGAAGTGTAGGCACAAGCAAGAATATTGTCCTGATCCCTTGCTGGCTGTGTGAATGAAATGTGTCTGCTGAAGGGATGTTGTGAAATGGGAAATCATCTCTGTTTGGGTTGACTTGTTCTGTGGGATTCAGCAGCCCAGGCAGTTTTCTGACAGCATCTGGTTCATTTTCCCTTCTCACTACAGGTCACCTGAAGCGTGTATTCAGCAGTACTGAAGATCCTGAGGTGAGTGAGAAAGGAACATTTCATGTTCCTGGTGTTTAAGTTGTCGACGGAAGGGAACCAGGACATCATTTTGATCATCACAGGCTCAATTTTATTGATCAGTACGGCAGGTTAAATACAGTTAATAATGAGCTTCATACATATTGCAAAAGTTGAGCTCAGGATTGGTCAGCTTGCATATCAGCACCTACGCCTACTTCTACATTCCTATGGTTCTACTTTTGATACTTTCTACATATTCTTAGGATGTATTCAGGACTAATCTCAACTCCCTATCCTCATGTTGCAGCAAGGTCGCTGCTGACTCTTCCTTTTAGCTTGCTGACTGCTGACTTTTCTCCTTCAGTTTAACCAGTGGCATTATATCAGTGTGGCCTTTCTCAGCTAACCAATTATTAATAATACTCTCCACATTTCCCCCGTTTTCTTCTTGTGCAAGGAGATTAGTTTGCCATGTTTTTGCTATTGTACGGCTGACCATGTTTTGGATACAGTTAAAGATACAAGGCAAAATAAGCAAAAACAGTAAAATTACACCCAGCAATCCTATAGCATAGATCACAAGGTTCCTCAGCCACGGTCCGAGTCCCAGGCCTTTAAGCCATTCGTCAATTCCTAAACCGTCTTCTTCCTTAAGTTTGTGATGTCCCTGTTGTAATTCTTTTATCTTAGTGTGAATGGACACTGAATGATCAGACAGATTCATGCAACACATTCCCTTGAACTCTTCACATCCATGCCCTTGTGCTAAGAGCAAAAAATCTACAGCAGCTCTATTTTGCAAAACAGCATGGTTAACACTTTGCACATCTGCAGTTAGCATGTCTAGAATTTGTGATGTCTTGTTCAGCTCATTCTTTGCCCAGCATCCTAATTGTTTTGCTAAATTCATGGCTTTATTGGCAGATCCTCCTGGTAAGATAGTTGAAACCACTACCTGTTTGAATGTGCCCTAAAACCGTGGATCTCCTATCTTGCTGCAGTCTAAGTCATGTATGCTACGTTTTCTCCTGTTTGAATTTTGACTCAGCTGCATTAGCAAGGACACTTTAGGATGAAACAATGACAATTTTCCCAAAAAACAGGGTCCACTCTGTGGTTTAGCTGGTATACCATTCCATGCCCTGTCTCCACAAATCAAAAATATTCCTGTGGGTAATTTCATTGGTGCTGTGATATTTGTGCCGTTACATTGACTGTAATGCTGTGGAGAGAATTCACTTCACATTCAGGGATGAATCTAGGGTGGCCCATGTTTCTTTAGGTTGGTTTAAATTCTGAGCACCCGAAAGTTTGAAGCTAAACCATCCACCAGCTGTAGTGTTAGATATGCTGGCATTTGTACTTCCAAAAAGATCCAATTCTTCAGGAGGAGAATGCAAAGAGGTGTTAAGTGATTGGATTAGTAAGCATTGACGATAGCCATCACCCTGACCTGCAGTATACCCTTGTTGCACCGGCAATGTGATGTTTGACATGTTAGACATACATAAGGTTTGATTGTTTATCAAACTGCAAAACTCTCCAGGAGACCACACCGGAAGTCCCACCAGGCATGTTCGAAATGGGTTAGTGACTCCTCCAAGACTAAGACAAAGTGATGATTGGTTAGTTTGATTAGCAAGCGTTACCCATAAATTTTCCCTTGGTTGACTAAAGTGTGTTACTCCTACTGCTTCACTTGCTACAGCATTGAGCAGTATTACAAAAACAAACCTCATTTTTCTTTCTGCTTGCTTTGCTTCTCCTTTTCTTCCCTCTGCTTACGTTGTTTTTCCTTTCTTCGCTGTCTTTTCCCTGGTTTGCTAGATTGTCTATTGTAAGGCTGAGTCAATTCTTGAATATACTGATCTAATTCTAAATCAGCATCCTTGCTCACAGGTATAGCATGAGGTAAGTTTGAAGGCAAATCAGCTTTGCAGCGAGCTGCTATGATACATGAGGCTCTAGTAATTTCAAATATTCTAAGTTTTTCCTGCAACTTCCACCTAAGATATGCTATAACCACTTGTTCTGCCCTCTCAAAGAGCTGTAATCCTGTCCGTCCTGGCAGGCCAGTACTTTGTTCAAGAGCTCTAACCCAGATATGATTTCGAATCCACTTTCCAAAACAAGATGTACACCATAAATATCCCAATGACTTCTGTGAATACCAATAAACCTGATTACAATCTGCACAATGCAAAGCTACCCATGCATAGCATTTATCTTTATCCTTTTTGCAAACATAACAAGGAAGCGAATGTAAGTAAGGACCAGTATAAATTTCTATATCTTCAACCCAAAGCAACCAATTCAATGGTGGTGATCGCAAAGCCTCTTCAGCCTTTTTACTATATGAGGCTAACAGCTCAAGGTCTTTCTTTAACACAAGGTGTATCTTATTTCGTAATCGTAGTTCTTGTTCGTTATCCTCCTCAACAACTATATCCTCCCGAGGGTCCCACAACAGTAAAATTGTTCTAATCATAGAAAATTAATTAGCAATTACTGATACCCCTATTCAAATGAGACCGTTCCCTTTTTTGCCTTCTTTTTCTTATCTGTCTTCAATCTTGCTGCTCCTAATTTCACTGGTCCTGTCCCTTTCAAACTTAATTTTTGCAACTTATCAATGCAGCAATCTAATGCTCTATCAGGATCCCCTTGGAAGGGTCCTACAACTGAATGCTGTGTTAAAGGCACTAATTTCCTACACCTTATAGAAACTATGAGTGATTTACTTTGAACCTTAATTCTATTTACAATACATTGTATTTCCCATCGATAATAAGCAAGAACCTTCTGTTCAGGAGACTCATAAAGATTTAAAGCTATATATGCGTTTTGCCCCGTTTGTCTCCTTAATTCATCTTGCCAGCTTTTTCCCCACGTATGCTCGTGTTCACAAGTATGACACCACAAATCCTGTAATAATGATTGTTCTATCCAAAAAGTTCTTTTATAACCCCCACAACGTAGAGCTATCCAGGCAGCACAATGTGGATTGTGACAGTCAAGGCAATGTAGTTTCGCTGGATCTGTTAAGTGAAAAGTTGATAATGAGTCAATAAAACCAATCAACTCCTGGGCCGTCCGGTAGTGACGTGTCAGTGCTCGGTCCACCGCTTCCGAGTACCCCTTCAATTGTAACAGTAGCGGTTGTAGGACTAGAAGCAGTTTCTTCCCCAGTCGCTCCTTGTCCTCCTCCGTAAGGCGATTCACCAGAGGCTGCATCAAAAACAGGTTTAGTCCACTTAGCAGGCACCCACAAAGGCCCTGTAGGTGAGGAAACACAAAGATACCCCCGACCCCAATATAATACTTTTGCAGGTTTTTCCCATAATCCTGTACTTGGGTTCTTATACTTAATCCAGACCTCTGTTTCCTTAGTATTTTCCTGACCTGACCTTGGATGATGTTTCATTGCAGGGGGGGTATCATCTTCCCCAAAAATGCATAAATGATTAATCACATACAAAACCTTAGCCAAACATGCTTGTGGATCTGTCAAATCTTGATGTTTTTCAATATACTGCTTAAGGGTACCGTTTGCTCTTTCCCGTAAAGCTTTCCTTAACTGTATCAGTAACTCATACAATCGTTTATTATTCACTTCCTTAATTGCTGCTTCCTCTATTCGTTTGACTACTCCTGCAACATACATAGAGTCTGTGACCACATTTAAAGGCTCCTGTAAGTTGGACACCGCCCATACTACTGCTAACAATTCCAAAGTTTGTAAGCTATCTGCAGGGTCTGCTGTGAGGAGTTGATGCTTCCATTGTCCTTTTTCTTGCCAGGTAACAGCAGCACGCCTTGATTTCTTTCCTGTATCTGTAAAAACTGTAATAGCTCCTTCTATGGGGTTTTCTTCTCTTAAAGGTCGAGTAATCCAGTTCCATTCTGTCATCCATTGCAAAACTCTAGGCACTAATTTACTAGTCTCTACTTTAGCAGGTGACATCAATAATGCTTCTTGTAAATTCTTTGAATTTATCAAGTACCAGTCCAAGGTTTCTTTTTCCATAGGCAATCTAATAGTAGCAGGTTCTCTACCATCCACTTCAAGAATTCTGAGACGCCCCTTTTTGATTAATGCAGCCAATTGTTCAATTTTTGAAGATATTGTTTTCTTATGCTGTAGTGGTGGTGACAACCATTCCAACACCCGTATCTCCCCCGTTTTCTTTTGCAACTGAGAGAGAGCACCAAGCAAGTGGCAATGGCTATTCCAAATAGTAAGGTCAATGGGGTGGTCGAGTTGTCGACGAGACACATACCCTTGCTGTACACAGTTACTAATTTGCTGCAAGGCAAGACGATGCTCCTTTGTCAGGTGTACAGGAGTAGTAGGGTCCACACCTTTTAACAAAGGTCGTAGGGCTTCTAATAAGTGATTTGGTATTCCCACAATAGGCTTCAGCCACTGTAAGTCTCCCAGCAACTTCTGTGCATCATGTAGAGTTTTAATGTCCAATTGTAGTTCCAATTTTTGTGGTATCACTATTTGATCCGTCAAAGTCCATCCCAAATATTTCCAGGGCTTTGTAGTCTGAATTTTCTCTGCAGCAATAACAAGTGAATATGCAGCAAGAGTATTTTTAATGGTGTTAATCTGTAAAGAGGAGAATGGCTGTTGCTGTGCAAACAAAATATCATCCATGTAATGATATATTATAGTTGCTGGCCATTTACGACGTAGTGGCTGTAATGCTGCATCAACATAAAGCTGACATAAAGTGGGAGAGTTGCGCATGCCCTGCGGAAGAGATGTCCATTCAAATCTTTTATCTGGTTCCCCACGATTTATTGCTGGTAAAGTAAAAGCAAATCTCTTCATGTCATCAGGATGCAGGCCAATAGTGAAAAAACAATCCTTTAGGTCAATAATTAAAAGTGGCCAGTGTTCTGGGATCATAGCTGGATTTGGAAGACCAGGCTGTAAGGCCCCCATTGGTTCCATTTGGTCATTTACAGCCCTCAAATCATGTATCAAACGATATTTCCCTGATTTCTTTTTGATTACAAAAATAGGTGTATTCCAAGGGCTTGTGGACAGTCTTAGGTGCCCTTTTGCATATTGTTCCTGTACCAATTCATGGGCATGCATAAGACTCTCCCCTTTTAATGGCCATTGCTTAACCATCACCGGTGTATCCGTTTTCCAGGTGAGTGGAATGGGGAAAGTCCAAGCAATGGCAATTACCCCAAAGGGTGCTGATTAGTTAACACCACTCCCAATTGTGTTAAAATGTCCCTTCCAATTAAGCAGGAAACTGTAGGAGGCAGTTGAACAATTGAAAACACAGCAGATATTTGTTGATTCTCAATGCACACAGACAAAGACGGCGACCTGCTTGCCAATGTAAATCCTCCCACTCCTGTGAGCATGTTTGATGAAGGAAATAGAGGCCAATGTTGTGGCCAGGCTTCTGGAGAAATGATGCTAGTATCTGCTCCTGTATCCAATAATCCATAAAGGGTTATGCTTTGATGCCCATAGGTAATTTCAACCTTTTGTTTTGGTCTATTTTGTAAATCCACAGTTAAAAGTGTAACACCAGTAGAGCCAAAACCTTTTTCATCCCGTGCTTGCCCAGTAAATGATTGTATTCCCGATGTCATTTGTGACAGTGGTACCAATTGTGCAATGCGTTGTCCTTTTGTAATTTTAATCGGAGGATAAAGGGTGTAAGCCATAATTTGTATTTCCCCTGTAAAGTCCGCATCGATAACACCAGGCAAAACAAATAATCCCAACATAGTTATAGAGGAACGTCCCAGCAATAATGCTCCACATGTTTGTCCATTTAGTATAAGAGGACCCTTTATTCCAGTGGGTATCCTCTCAGGCCGGTTCGTCATTAGTGTGACGTCTACTGCTGCTGATAAGCCCAAGCCGAGGCTCCGTGTTGTTGCGGGTTGCAGACAGGAGGTAGCAGCGATGTTACGGCAGCAGCTGGTGTCTCCGATGTCACGGCAGTAACTTGTGTCTGTCCCTCATTGCCGCATCGGTAACACTTGATGAATGGTCTCCAGCCTCTTTACGTGAATGCCAGTGAGCCATTTCGGAGAGAAGCAAGAGCAGCTAACACCTGATTTTGAGTAGACTATGCTTTTGCAACCCTAATCCTAATTCTTTTAAGGCTTCTGCTATAAATGTCTATGAAGCTGTTGGCATTAATGCCATTCACTCTAATGCTTCCTCAATAGTCCAATTTGCCCCTAAAGTAGCTAACACTCTTTGGGTTGCTGGATTGCTATTTTGCAAAGCACACCTGCTTCAATAGCGCCCTGCAACACCAGCCCGATCTATAGCAGTAGCTGTTCTATCGATAAAATTTCCAAATGATTCTTCTCTTCCTTGCTTATTACCCATATAAGCCGGTAACCCTCCTGGCTCTTTAACCATATCTATTGCAGCACGCACTAACCACATAGACTCTGTAAGTTTATCTTCTCCCGATATCATCTGTGCCTCTGTACGTAAATATGCCTCTAAGCCCATCAGCTCCTTTACTGTTACTCCATGTAATGGGTCATGTGCATTAAACAATAACTGCTGATGCTGAGTGAATATCAACCGAACTATTCCTCTTAAATCATTAGGACATAAAACCTGAGTATTAAAAAGATAATCTAACATTTGCTTAACAGGTTCACTTTTTACTCCAAACTGACTAACCGTAGAACGTAGCTGAGTTAACAGCTTCCAATCTAAGGGAGTATATTCTGCTATATTATGCGTAGGGTTCCCCTGTGCATCATACTGTGGTGTGTATGTGACCGGACATGCAAGACTAGAAGCTATTTCCACCGCCTCACCATCCCCCATTTGCATTACTTCTTTCGCCAAAGCAGCCCAAGCTTCCCTCCTCTGTTTAGCCATCTCCCCCCATAGATCACGGTGTGCCCCTGGGATGGGATCTGGCCCTTTAAGGGTGCTATGCTGCTGGCGCTTCGGTGCAGACACCGAGGTTTCGCGCGGGGGGGGCAGTGAAGCAGAGGCTGGCTCGTGCGGGGGAAGCGGGAGCCCCCCCTCCCCCGCTGGAGCTGACAGTGAAACCGGAGCCGGCTCGGGCTGGGGAGGTGACCCCCCCACCGAAGCTGTAACCGGAGCCAGCTCACTGAGGGGTAGCGGCGGAGGCAAGGCTGGCGGCGGAGGCGAAGCTGGCTTGCCCCTACTCCCACCATCCGACCCGCCTGAAGCTGGTGGCGGAGGCAAAGCTGGTTTGCCCCTACCCCCACCATCCGACTCGCCCTCCCCCTCTGACAGGAAAGGTGCAGACGGTTCCACTGCGCCTATAGAGAAATCCTCCACACCACTTTGCTGGGGACTCTTAGGCATAAGTACTTTAGTTACAGAGGGTGCCAGGGGATCATCTTCACGAGCATACCCTATATTCCTCTTATGAGCTTCTGTCGCCCTTTCTGCTGCCTTTCTCTCAGAGACCTGCTGAAGTAACGTGTTATACACCACCCGCCATAACTTCCCGAATTTCTTTGCTGACTTATCACCATCTAGTACTGTATCCCACAATATTTCCCCAAACTTTCTCCACTCTGATAACTCATGAACTGTATGAAGATTAGAAAAGATACCCTTAGCATGGCCATAGGCTAATAACCCTGGTAACTCCTTTTTTAAATCTATCCCTTTTATCCCACGCCGCTCTAAATAGGCGGTAAATAAATCATATGCCGCTTGCCTATCCATACCTATTAATCAGCGCGCGCTGTTGCAGCTCTCCAGGCTCTGGCGGACACGTATTGGCTTAAGTCACAGTTGTGAACCTTAAGGGTGCTTCAAATTCCGGCACCGTCCCGGCTGCTGGGACCCAAACCCAACTTCCCGACCGTGGCGTAATCCCTTTTTCTTTTAATCCGAGAAAAAGGGCAGAGATTCGGTTATGCCCGCATTCTCCACCATTTGTCGACGGAAGGGAACCAGGACATCATTTTGATCATCACAGGCTCAATTTTATTGATCAGTACGGCAGGTTAAATACAGTTAATAATGAGCTTCATACATATTGCAAAAGTTGAGCTCAGGATTGGTCAGCTTGCATATCAGCACCTACGCCTACTTCTACATTCCTATGGTTCTACTTTTGATACTTTCTACATATTCTTAGGATGTATTCAGGACTAATCTCAACTCCCTATCCTCATGTTGCAGCAAGGTCGCTGCTGACTCTTCCTTTTAGCTTGCTGACTGCTGACTTTTCTCCTTCAGTTTAACCAGTGGCATTATATCAGTGTGGCCTTTCTCAGCTAACCAATTATTAATAATACTCTCCACATTAAGTATTGTGGAGCAAGCTGAGAGATTGGCCAGTAGCAACAGAGTTTAGAGAGCCAGCTAGGAAGGCTGAAAGAAAATCCATTTTCATGCCTGAAGAAAAATAACAAAGTGCGAAATGGATATTTTAAATTTCTATATCAGAGCTTTGAAGAACTACAAACCTAGTGTTGCAGAGAGAACCTTGCTTGCTGACGACAGATAGGGTGGAATATTTACTTAGGAGCAATTTCCTGTACAGTTGAATTAGACCATTTTAATTTAGTCAGAGTCCCTTAGAATTCTATTCCTATCAAACTTTATGATATCTACTTAGAAGATGTCGTTGTAGAACAGGAAGGCCATCTTGCAATGGTGCCTGCAGTATCTGAAGTGCAATGGGCACCTTTGTGGCTGGGGAGCTGCGTGGGCCCAAAGGACGCAGGGCTGGCGGCCGTGAGCAGCTGAAGATGAGGCAGCGTGGGCCAGGGGGCCAAGAAGGCCAAGGGCACGGTGGCTGTGCCAGCAGCAGTGGGGCAGCAGGAGCAGGGCAGGGAGCGTGGCCCTGTGCTGGGCAGCGCTGCGGCCACAGCTGGAGTGCTGTGTGCAGCTGTGGGCCCTGGGAAGCAGAAAGTCATGGAGGGGCTGCAGCGTGGGCACAGAGGGACAGGGGAGCTGGGCAAGGGTGCAGCACAAGGCCAGGGAGGAGGTGCTGAGGGAGCTTTAGCCTGGACAATGGGGGCTCATGAGGGACCTTCAGGCAGACTTCCATAGATCCCTGCCTTAGATCCATAGAGCCAGTGCTCAGCACAAGGGCTGTTTGCCTGCCAAACATCCCTTCACTGCATCCAAGTGCTTTAGACACTGGAATGGGTAACACTTTCATGTTTTGTTTGTTCATTTGTTTGTTTGCTAGAAGGAGAAGCTTTGTGTAATTTTCTCCGTCTCCAGGGAGCTTTTTCTCAGTCTTTTCTGCCCTTTTCCAGCACTGGCAGAAACACATCACTTTCAGGTTAACAGCTCCTGTGTCTTTTGGCAGCCCAGGGAATCAGTGTGTGTTGTGTTTGGGAATTGAGCAGGAAATCAATGCCCTTGCATTCCAGCTGGTGCTCAGAGATTAGAGGAGCTGGGAGGGGCTGGGCTTCATTTCTGATTCCAGCCACTTTAGCACCATCAGTGTGGTCGAGTTCAAGAGAAGAACTTGCCCGAGCACAGATGCACATAGAGTGCAGTTCCCAGTGCAATGCTCTGGGTCTGGTTGCATTCCGTAAGGACCCACACGCTCCAGATTCCCCAAGAGTGTGGGTTACTGAAGCAACAGGAGAGCAAGTTCAGGATGGCTGCTGATCAGGGCACTGCTACCGAGTGCTGATGTGTGTAGTGACAGAAAGGACAGTATTGATTCAGGGTGACTCCCACGTGGGGAATAAAGTGCTTTGACTCTATGATTTAGAAGGTTAAACAAATGCTTTCTTAAGCTATGTTATATTACACTAGTACTATAATAAAACAATACTATAGAGATACTATACTAAAAAGCTACTAAACAAAAACTAGTGACTGTCTCCAGACAGTCACAACACAGATTTTATCTAATTAGCTAATCAAGCTAAACAACTATCACTAAAATCCACTTAACAAATCACTTTCAGTAAGCAATCACTATAACACATTCTACATGTACTAAACAACAAGAACAGCCAGTAGAGATAATTGTTATCTCTTCTTCTCTAAGTTTCTCACTACCTTCCTTTAAAAAAAACCTAGGAGAGAGAGAGGAACTATATCTCTCTGTATTCAAAGAATGTAAATGCCACAGCACAGTAAAGAGAGATTAAAAACGTGAGATCTGTCTATCTATCTGTCTATTGAATCTTCCTGGCTCAGCACCAAAGCAGTGGAAGATGCAAAGCTCACCTAAAGGCATCCCTTCAGGAGAGAAGTAGAGACAAGTTCCATTGACTGATCCTGAGCAGGCAGAGATGTTTCCCCCTCCACAGATGGTTGTTTTTTCCCCTCATGTTTTCATCCTCCAGCCTCTTGTGCCCTGAAGCCTTCTTTTTATCCTTTAAATTTTTGCATGTCCTGAGGAAGTAGATCTATCCCATGCTGTAGCTGGGGTCTGGTGACTTTGCTCATATATGACACATGGTTTGCATTACATGACACATGGTTTCCTATGCTGGCATCCCCAGGGCTGTGTAAGTGCATTCGTTAATGGGGCCTTATGAGAAACTCTGTAAGTGCTGGTCAGAATTCTCCGCTGACAAAAGAGGGAAAAGAAACACCTTGGTCCTCCTCCATATACTGAGGTGGCCATAGGGGTTCTCTGACTTCCATCAGAGATCTTTGCATGCATCCTTATCTCCTGAATGACCCGGTTTTCTAACGAGAGTGTGGATGTCAGGAGGGAGGAATGCTGGTGCAGGCCTGAAGAGAACATGAACTCCAGAAGTGTCTCTCACAAGGAGTGAGCTCACCCAGGAAGCCCCTGCAGAGCCAGGATGGAGCTGTGGGACAGGGCGGGGTGTCAGTCACTACTGAAAGACAAACAGGACACGGCAGAAGCAGAGGGAGGCTCTCACCAGACCCTTGAGAAATGCCACCCCTTCCCTGTCAGCTGCCTGAGAGGCTGCTGGAGCTTCAGTCCCAGATGGCCCCTGATTGTAGGGCCAGGGTCACTGTGGAATCTGTGCCTCCCCTCGGGCAGAGAACGACCCAGGAGAGCAGCAGCACAGTGCTTTGGGAACGTGTGAGCCCAGCAGTCTGTGAGTCTTGGCCCACAAAGGGCGTATGGGAAGCTGAAACCCATCTTCTCTTGCTTTCTGTGCAGGTGCTTCTAGAGAAAGAGCAGGAGCACACTGCCTTATCTGAGCTGCCATGCCAGACTCAGGGAGAGCTGTTCCCAGCCCGAGAGCAGGAAGAGCAGCTCAGGCCGCAGGTGGAAGAGCCACAGGAGAATGGCCAGGTAAGCCTGACTGGCCAGGTGACAGAGGGAAGGGCAGGAAGAGGGGCACAAACCAGAGCTCTTGGGACTGAGGAGGCCAGGAGTCCCACAGGCACTGGAAGCACAGAGCCTTGGAATCTGCAGAGTTCAGCACCAGGACAGGAAGGTTACAGTGGAAACAGAGCTGAGTGGAAAAGCAGAAAGAAGGGGCTGAATAAATGTTATTTTGAGGCTAAAAGAGGGAAAAGCTGAGCTTGATGGCAGCTCTCAGTCACTTGCTCTGCTTTTGTGTGCACAGAACATCAAGGCAGAGCCACAAGCAGAGCTGCCTGAAGCTCAGAGTGCCATCATGGCAGTGAAGAGGAGGAATGAAGACATCCAAGAGGAGAAGAATCTCCCTATGCAGAGGGGCAATCAACAAAAACAGGTGAATGAAGGAATGGCAGCCACTCCACTCATGAAAGAGAGTCCTTTCCATTGTTGTTTACAGAAAATTGACGAATAGATGGAGGCACAGCTGCAAGAAACTGAGACTAGGATAAAGGCAAGGAAGAAGAGGCTAGATGAAAAAATTAAAATCATCAAAGAGAAAATGAATCACCTCCTTCAGGAGCAAAAGGCTCTAGAAAAGCAAGTGGCTGAAATAGCACTAGGCACTGCAGTCACCCAAGGGGTGGTTTCTGCCTGCCCTGCCTTTCCAGTGCAGAGCAGCAGCAGGGGGTGGGTGATGCCTCTGAGTGCCATCCTGATGAGGCCTCTGTCAGAGCTGCTCTCAAGGACACTTCCTGCTCTGCTGGATCTCAGCTGATGCTCTAGGCAGTGGCATTACTCCTTTGGCCATTTAGCCAGCAGTCACCCGAATGAACTCCTGCTGGCTTCTTCCAGGTGACCTTGTTTCTTGAGGTGTTTTTGCAGGTGAACATGGTCACTCACATAGATTTGGAATACGAGCTACAAGCTGTCTGTATCCCTTGCAAATCTGCTCCTGTACTTTCCTTTCTTCCCAGTCGATGACTCCTGGCTGGCGGGCACAAGCTGTAGTCTCTGACTGCTTTGTTCTGTTTGACTTGAGGTGGAAGTGTTGCCATCCTACCTGGCAGCCTGCAGAGAGTTCCAGCAAATGACGGGCAACCAAGAGCCCCGAGGCTGGCATGAGGCCCAGGAACTGACCCATCCAGAAATGCTGCAGGATAAGCACGTCCCGAGGAAGGTGCAGAAAAAGATAATTTCATGGCAGGAGGTAGAACATTAGGATGAGGAACTGCAAATGTATCTGCAGACCTAGGAAGGGGAAAGGAGTCTTTGGGAGGAGGTGGAGCGGTCATTGCTGCAGTCATCCTTTAGAACAAGAAACTGGCTATGAACTCGAGTAAAACCAGCCTTTGGCTTTGACCATTTGGTTTCACAAGTGGACATCCAAAGCAACCCAGTTGAAGAGCTCTGCATGTGGCTGACAGCAGCTTCCTAAGGGCTTGCATTTCAAATGGCAATCTCTCTTGCATTTCAGGGCAATCTCTGCCACACCTTCCTGACATCAACTCATTTCTTGTCTCAGATCTACACCGACTCTGACACTGAAGCTGCTGCAGAAGCAGCAGTGCCATCCCAAGGAGCCTTTGCTCCCCAGCTGAAGAAGTGGAGCCTGAGCCCTTGGTTCACCTCCCGTGCTGACCCAGCTGCTGCTCAGCAACAGGAGATGGTGGGTGACTCCCTGGAGCAACAGAGTACATCTGCTATCTTTCTTATCTGAGGGACAGTGAGTTGTGTGCACGTGTCAGCACAGCTGTACCAAAGGGTTCGGCTCAGTTTAGTGTCACAGAAGTGCTGGCATTGCTCCGAGGCAGCAAGAGAGAGCTCTGGGTGTTCCTGCTGCCTCTGAGGGCAGCTTAGACTGGCTGGAGTTTTCCTGGGCTTCCCTTCTCTCTCCTGAAGGCAGAAGCAGGGATTGTTCCTGGATCAGCAGAAGGCTGTGACTGCTTGAGTCCTAGCCACTGGCAGAAGCCCTGCTGAGATCAGTCTCTAGGAGAACACATCAAGCCCTTTGTGATTCTGCAGCACAACCCAATGAATCTGCTTCTTGCCCTTAACAGCTGCCAGTGCTGACTCTCAGATAAGATCTGGTAGGGTTGAGAAGAGAGCCCAGTGGATTCTGTGTCTACCATCACCTGTTGGGACAAAAAGGGCACTGATCTGCGCCTCGGCGTGGCTGATCTCAAAGCCCATCCTGTTGTGTCCTGAATGGGGGCAACAGCTTGTCCGGGGCTCAGGCTCACTCTGGCTTCTTCCCATCAGTGCCTGTCAGTGCTCATGCTTGGGCTTTGCCAGCCTTGTCGTGGTTGCTGCCCTGCCCCTGAGGGCTGTGGGAATGCAGAGGCTGGAGCCTTCCTTGGCTGGGAGGGTCCCGCTGCTGCCCGGCTGCTGCAGTGCGGAGCTGCCTGAGGCCGCAGCCCCTTCTCTGGTCCGGCTTCTGCCTCGCACGGCCTGGACTCACCAGAGGGTCAGCATCTCCTCTGGGCAGCTCTCTGTGTCACAGGGACGCCTGGGGAGCACTGCTGGCCTCTGTGCCCGTGCCCACCATGCCGGGTTGGGAAGATGGGGACGTGTGCAGTGCAGAGAGGGCGAGTGCAATGGGAGCGACTGATCCGCGCTGTCAGGGTGAAGAGAAGCGGCGCGGTTCTTCACGCGGGGCACGGGCAAGGGCGTCTTTGAGCTCAGCCTGCTCATAAAGGGTGAGGGTCCTGATGCTGAAAGCCCCGTGGGGATCGGTTCTAGCATGAGCTGCTCTGGTTTACAAACACAGAGGCATTCTTCTGGCAAACTGCTGCAAGGTGGAAAAGATGGGAACACTTGGCAATATTCCTCCTGTTCTGGACTTGACATCTGTTCAGAGGAATTGATTCTACATGTCCAGGTGCATTTAATCTTAGCAAGTAGGAAACCTTTTCTAAATCTCACAGTGTTTATTCCCAAGAGAACAAAGGCACTGTTAGTTCCAGCTCTCCTTAATGTTTCTAGATGACAAACTTACTTGCCTAGGTAGGTATTCTCTTCTGATCTCAGTCTCCTCTGAATGTATCTCCCGGTGCTTCCCTGTGTGTCTGCTGTCAAGATGTCTCTCACTTCAAAGGATGCTGGAAATCAGTCTCTGTGAAAGCCACTTGTGCTGTGGGCCTGCTGTTCTTTTCTTGGTGTTCCAGTTGCTGTTCCTGTTGTTGTTAGCCCGCTGTCCACCAAGGGAGGCTCAGAGCTCCAGACAGTGGGGCTGCCTTTTGTATCTCCTAGAAGGTGGGATCTCTGCTTTAAAGTGAACATCTTGCATTTTGTTTCCCTCAGGGAGAATGGTGAAGATGGAAAGTCCTATTCTAAAATACATTGAACTGGAAAATATTGGCAGTGGGTGAGTCCAAGCAATGTTAATGGTACAAAACTATGCATCAGATGTTTTGCTGGTGGAATAGGTATCAAGTGTGAAGTCAGACAAACTGCAAATGTGTTCAGGCACTGGGCTTAGATTGTCATTGCTGATCAGAATTTCTAGGTGTGCTCAGAAGGCATTGTCAAAGACATCTTCATGCTTCCAGTGTCCTGCAGGCATTTACAGCAGAGATCTCCTGTGTGGGCTGGCTTTCACTGCAAGGTCTAAATGGCTTCTCCTTTCTTTGCTTCTGTTTTGTTTCTAGGAGTTTTGGAGATGTTTATAGAGCGCTCGACACTGCCACAGGAGGAGAGGTAAATGTCAACAGCCCCTGCAGACTCTGCTGCACTCGAGGGCTATCCCCTCTGGTGTGAGCTGTGGCTGGAGCTTTGGGCAGAGCTGTGCTGAAAAGGCACAAGAAGCACAGACTGGTGCCAGCCCACAAAACACATTTGGGACTTTGTCCTCCTCAGCTGCCGGAAGGAAGGCACGGAGAGCAGCGGTTCCGTTCAGAGAAGGCCGCGCTCACTTGCTCTCCATTGCTAAAACAAAGGTGGTGCCTTCGAGCACCTCACTGCTCTTTGGGGCTACAGCTTCAGAGTTCTGAATTCTCATTTCTGGCTGCCAGCAAATCCATCTGAAAGTTACTGGCAGATCCTTAGCCACCTGCAGGGCTGCACTTGGGAACCGCACATAGGGAGAGATCTGCAAGGCGTCCCTGAAAGCCCTAAGCCCTGCCCATATCACAAGATGTATCCACAGAGTATTAAGGCATGGATTACTTCTTCTGAATCCCAAACCAAGCAGCAGAGAGTGTGGTCAGAGGTTTGTGGGTGATAACTGAGACACCACTGTTACCAAGTGGTCAAGGCAAAATGTCAGTGACCCCATGTGTCCTGTAACTGGCTCTCAAGGGAGCAGAGAAATGGGCTGTTGGAATGTCAGTTCCTGATTACTGCACTGCCTAATCACAAGGCAGTTTGGCACAGCTCAGCTGTGTCATTGCAAAATCACTCGCTCCACGTGCCTTGTGGTCTCGTGCCACCAACCTCTCAAATTACTGATTTTCAATGTCATTTTAGGTGGCCATCAAGAAAATACAGCTTCAAGGACTGAGGAAGGAGGAACTAAAAGTCAACAAACTCATGGTCATGAAGGTGAATAGAAATCACAACCTGGACAACTGTTTAGACAGGTGAATTGTGCTTTTGTCCCATGAATGTTTGTTTACATATTGCAAACATGCAAGGTAAAATCCCACTTTGGTCAGTGGCAGAAAATAGAGCTGTAATTATTGGGTAATTATTATTGCTCTTTTCATCTCCAGTGGATGGGAAGAGATTGCATTTTGTCTGCATGAGTCTTTGCTGGCACATGGTATTTGAAAATTGTTCAAAAACCCGGATGATTTGTGTCTTACTAAATCAATGATCTCTATATTCACAGCCACCACTTCATTTTAGAGCTTGATTTTTTTCAAGTGTCTTCTTATGTCCAGGTAAACTAGCAAGGATTTCCCTTGGATTGTTGCCACTGGTTTTCATTGCTATGCATGCCAGGAAGGCTAGGTGCTTTTTTCCAGAAACACCATGCATGACAGGTTTTTTACCTGGGCTGTTTCTAAACTGCACATTTTGCTTACTGCCCATCTAAGACATCTCCTTTTTTGCAGCTGTGCCTTTCTCCTTGAGACTGCACAGATGGCAAACAATGCACAGCCAAGAGGGAATGTCTATTCCTTTTTTTTGTCTTTGTCTCAAAGGGACCTGAAAAGAAGAATCAACCCTTCTTTTCCAAACAGCAACCTAGCCATGTACATTCATCTCCATGCCCTTGTTTCCTTCTTTCAGCTACCTTGTGGGTGAGGAACTGTCCCTGGTTATGGAGTACATGGATGGAGGCACTCTGAGCAATGTCATCAGCCAGACCTACCTGTCGGAAGATGAGATGGCAGCCATCAGTCGGGAGGTCCGCAATCCCATCTGTGTTTCCAGGGGCTTGGGCAGGATTGTCTGGGAAACGGGGGCTCAGAGCTGGAGTGATTTCCCGTGCCAAGCTTTGTTTCTGTGTTGCTGCTATTCTATGGGCAAGTAAAAGCATCTCAAGTGAAAGGCCTGCCAGTGCCCCTTCACTCCCTGTACTCTGTGCCAGTACTCTTATCTCCTGCTGTAGTATTCTCACTCTGTCTCTTGTATTTGTAGTTGTATTTTTATTTGCTGTTCTCTACCTTGCCTCTCTAAACATTTGCCTGGAGTCTGTCTTCACTGCATTCCTTGCCAGTAAAAGCAAAGGAGCTGGTGGCAGGATATGAAACAACCAGCAAAGAAAAAAGACTCACTTCTCACAGTCCTCAGCTGAAAAGGATAGTAGTGCAGCCAAAATGCTCTTTGCTTCCGGGAAGTGACTGGTGTGATACTTCCAAGCCTGTGCTGAGGCCAGCAAGAAAATCTTTTCCATGCAGCCTCCCACCCAAAAGTGATCCACTAAACACCAAAGGGAGGGACTTTTCCTTTCAAAACCCCTCCTTTGTCCTCTGCATGGAAAAAGCACGTCCACTGCAGCAGGAGTCGTCCTGGCTGGTTTGCAGGGGACAGCCTACAACAGCAGGTGCTGTTGCTCTTTCAAAAGCTGACGTGCCTTTCCTCAGAAAGGTCCTGCTCTGCAGGTATTGGAGCAGCAAGCTCTTCCTCTCAGTGGCCATTACTGTTCTGCCATTACTCCCCATTCCCCTGGAGAGGGAATCTTTTAGATTCTTTGTTTCCTTTCTTTTGTGATGAAATCACATCACTCATTTTTGCCCTCCTCTTTCTGTTTTCTCTCTCAGTGCCTGCAAGGACTGGATTTTCTTCATTCAAACCACATCATCCACCAAGATGTGAAGAGCAGAAACATCCTTCTCAGAACTGATGGTTCTGTCAAGCTGGGTCAGTATATTCTTGGTCAGGTGCAGCGTTCCAGGGATGTGGGTGAGGGGCTGCTTGGAGTGACTGCAGCTCCCCAGAAATGGTGCTGGTGGCAGTGCAGGGACCCCTGCTGCGAGCTGAGGGCACAGTTGGAATGTGCACAGAGGTAGAAGGAGCCACAAGCAGTCAAGAGTGGCCTTGCTCTGTGTGTCCCTTCCAGACAGAGGGAGCTACAATCTAAAGCTTCAGGGGAATGAAGTCCACTGCTGTGAGCAGCGTTAAGAAACCTGGGATTTTTTGGAAAGCCCCAAGGAAATCGAGCATGGACAGTTCTCCAGGAGATCCAACAGCACATTGTTAGCCTGAGAGTGGGGAATTCAGTTGCTTGGTTTCCTAACTGGAGCTGGCTTTCATGGTTTGTTGTTTTCTCCACAGCTGACTTTGGCCTCTTTGCTCAGCTCAGCCCTGAGCAGGGCAGACGGAGCTCCGTGGCCGGCGCTGCTGGGTGGCTGGCGCCTGAAGTGGTGACAGGTCAACCATGTGGCCCCAAAGTGGACATATGGTCTTTGGGAATTGTGGGCATCGAAATGGTGGAACGAGAAGTTCCTTCCTGGAATGCAACTCCTGTCTTGGTAAGGTGCAAATACTCACTGATCCCACTGTCTTTCTCACCTGTCCCATGTTCTGTGTGCCATTGGACAAAATCCCATCGCCATCTTCTGGCACCACTTCCACCAAAGTCCCCTTCTAAAAATGCCCCTGCAACACATCAGCATCTGCTGTAGCTTTGGTTGTATCAGAAAGGGAAGTGGCAGTTCAGAAACCTAACCAGTTCAGAAACCTGCCATTTTGGCCTCCAGCCATGCCTGACATTTCTCACTTGTTTTTTGAACAATGTTGGAAGTCTGTTTCTGAAGGACAAGAATTTTTCAGTGGACAGGGTAGACATGTGATAAATATCCTGAGAAATAGAGCTTAGACCTTTCCAGTTTAAATTTCATAGAAAACATAGGAAAAAAGGAAAAAGAAAACTAAACAAAAAGGAAAAGAGAAAAAAACCTACTACCAAAGCAATGCCCAAGCATTTCTGCTTGCTTTTTCATTTTTTAAACGCAGCTCTTCTCTTCCACTCTGTAGCATCTTTTCCAAATCCTGTGGTTGTTGAAACTTTCAGGCTTTCAAGTCATCTGTACATTGTTCAGTCATGTGTGTGGGTGGCCTGGATAAGTGTAGGATGTGTTTTTCTCTGACTGCAGTTAGAATTGTTTGCCAAACCCTTGTCTGTTTCTTGGTACTTTAACAAGTTGATGAGGTTGCAGGCAGGTGCCTGGGCAGGGATCCACCATGGGCAGTTGACACCGGTGCTGTGTTTCTTTACCACAGGAGCAGGGCCATCCCTGGCCTGCACAGTTCCAATGACAGGGAGGGCTCCAGCTCCCCACCATGGCCAGTGGCTGAGCTCAGCTGAGAGTCAGGATAAAACCCTCTTTGTCACCTCTGGTGATGTGGGAAAAGGACAGAAAGCCGCATCAATTATTTGTACACAAGGGGAGTGCATTGCCATTTCTGGCTTTGAAATTCTCCTTTGGGTTAAAGAGGATAATAGCAAAGTCTCTTTGGTCACCATCTATTTCAGCGCCACGAGCACAGAGTTATCATGACAGTGGTGGGCATTTTTATGGAGACTCCAAGGCCTCTTGCCATTGTTATTTTTGTCTATTTGAGATGGATTCTGCAAGTTGAGGTTTGAATAGTTCCAAGTCGGTGTCTTATGTTTCTAAATACCATCTTGCAAAAGCAGAATGAGCTCTCTCCCTCTGACTTGTCAGCGTGTTAGAGCTTGGTTCCACATGAACCACACTGGATAATGATCAGCTGATGTCTTGCCAATCTACACTGTAATTCCTTGGCCTGAGGAGTATCAGAAAGACCTGCTGAGCTCCACAGACACTGTCAGCTGCATGGAAGTGAGCATCCTTGGCCTTGCTGAAGAAACTGGAGCTCAGCTTAGGTTAGATGCTCTTGAGCAGGAGAAAGGCTAGAATTGTCAGGTGTTTCCAGAGGCCTGCGTGCCCAGAGGGACGGAGTTCTGGGGAGCAGCTGGATGTTTCTGCACATCATGGAAAGGGATTGCCAGACAGCTCAAGCCTCACCACAGGCAAACACTCCCCAGCTCTTCTCAGGCAACATTTGCTTTGGGTTTCAAGTTGTTCCCACTTATCTGGCTGCGAAGATGCCCCTCAAACCACAAGGCAAGCCTCTCAGAAGTGGTGTTACATTTCCAGAAATGAAGAAAAGAAGCCCAAACACAAGAAAGTTGCTAAGGCACTGGTTTTTAGAGAGGAACTTAAACCCCTGTGCAGTTTCTTCTCACTGGGAAACGTGCCTGAAACCTGGGCATGAGGGTGTAAAGGCCACAGAGTCTCTTCTGCTTCTTGTGCAGTGCTGCTGAAACACTCAGTGACCGTGTTTCTCTCCTAGCCCAAGCCACATTCTGCCCGTCACCAAGCCAGAGCCTGGTGATGTGGAGAGCCTGCCAGAACCTCCCATTTGTTTCACTTTCTGGGATGGGCCTAGCATTCATGCATTGACTTGAGTAGCCAACTGAGCAGAGGGTGATCATAGGGATGGAACCTCTCCTTCTGATTTGACCATGAAAAGTTTTTCTTTTCCATGTAAGGAAAGCAGAAATTTTCAGACTGCTGAGAGACAGAGCTGCAGGTGGCTCCTGTGTGTCCAAGCAGGCGTTTTCATGCCAGTACATTTGTGCATGCATCTTAATGTGTCTGTGTTGAAGATGAGATTCCAAAGATTTTATTTCCTTACTTGAGGAATACCCGGTGGATTTCCTTTCTTTTCTTCCAATTCCCATTCTTTTCAAGAACAAAGCAAAAAGATTGATTCGTTTCGTTTTATGGCAGCTGTGCTTAAGGGACAAGAAGCACTGCAGAGATACTTTTCATATACTAACCCTTGGATAGAGTAGAGTTAGTATAGCAAAGTCCTTCTTCCAAAAAGCCTCTCAAGTTGGTATGAATCCTCAGGGAAGGAAATGTGATTGTGCTGATGTAGTTCCCACTAACTAGGTCAGTCAATGAAATCAGCTGCCAAGGCAAGATCTGTGGAATGTTGGAGAGGCTGTGGCTGCATCGGGGTTTGGGGTTTTGGTTGGTAAAGAAAAGTCATCTCTGGGTCTCTGCCAGGGCAGAAACTGCCACTGCAGAGTGGAGCTTAATCAATGGGATCTGGGAGAGCAGTGGCAGATGGGAAAGAAGCAGGTGGAGCCTGGTGTCTCCTTTGTCCCCAGCCCCAACTCCTGATAGCCACAGGAGGAAGACAAAAGCTGAAGCAGCCCAACCTATTTTCATCCTGCCTGCGTGACTTCCTGAGCTGCTGCCTGCAGAGAGACGAGGCGCGGCGCTGGTCTGCCAAGGAGCTCCTGCAGGTAAAATGTGAAGGGGCTGCAGGTGAAACAGGCTCTGAGGGATGGGCTCCTCCTCCACCAAGTCCAAGGCAGCAGATGAGCCCCCTTCCTCCTCACCTCCACTCTTGCTGCTCTTCAAATGAAAATGGTGAGGAATCCTAGACTGGGCTGGGCTGGCAGGGTCCTGTAAAGGTCCTCTGGTGCAAGTGTCCTGCAATGAGCAGGGGCATCTTTAAAGAGATCAGGTTGCTCAGAGCCCTTTGCCACTGGAGCTGGAATGGTTGCAGGGATGGGGCTCCTACAAGCTCTTGGGGCAACCTGTGCCAGGGTCACACCATGCTCGGAGTAAACAAGTTCTGATTAGATCCTATTTGTGTTTAAAAATATTCACCCCCATCCTATTGTAACTGGCCCTGTTAAAAAAGATGTTGCCCACTTTCTTCAAAGCCACTCTGAAGTCTTGGAAAGTGGCAATAAAGCCGCCCTGGGGCCTGTTCTTCACAAAACTGAATAACTCCAGCTCCCTCTGCATTTCCTGAGTCAGAGATTTCCTCTGGCTGTTTCTGTCACCCTCTTTTGTAATTTGGTGTGGTGTTCAGTTTTATCTAATGGCAAAAGAATTGAAGTAGAGCAATGCAGGGTTCAGAGACATGAAATGGTGGTGGAGGAACCCAAGGAAGCCAGTCCCAGCCTAGGGGTCAGAGATATGGCTGTGGGCAGGAGGGGCTGTGGGGGACTCACTGTGAGCCTCTGAGGGGCCCTGGTTTGTGCCCCCCAGCCCACCCTCAGAGGTTTCTCCCATGCAAACAGGGACAGCTGGGAGGGACTTGTCCCAGCCCCATCTGCTGCCTGGCACGCTCAAGCAGATGAGAACTGTGCCAGGGTTACTGCCAGGTTGTGTGGCAGAGAGGGAACTGCAGGGCCCAGTGCCACTGGGCTGGCCCTGCTGGGAAGGAAGGTGCCATCCAGCACACGAGGGGCAGGGCATGGAACGGTAGACACTGCTCTGTCTCCCTGTGGGAATCAGCACAGTGCCTGTCTTTCAAAGAGAGGGACCAGTGTGAGGCTTTGGAGTTTCCTGAAAAGTTGAAACTCCAAGGACAAAGAAAGCACCATTTCTAGAGCACTGGCAGGGCAAAAATCTCAGCAAGATGAAGACACCTGGATAAATGGATGAGCGGGATTCTGGGCCAGGTTTGCCTGTGATGGCAAATTCCTGCACATAAAGTTGGAGGTGTAGATGGTCCCCTTGGTCCTCTTCCTGTATCCTTCTAGGAGCCAGAGGAATCCTGTGAAGCACTGAGCTTGGAAAGTCATGGTCCATTGTTTTTTGTTGATTTGTTTTTTTTCCCTTTGGGCAGCATCCATTTGTAACATTTGCTGAGCCTGCGTCCAGCCTGGTGCCGCTGATTGTTTCAGTGAAGAAGAGGAGGGAGACAAGAACGTGACAATCACATCAGGACCATTTATTCCTCAACCAGTTTAGAGTAGGATTGTAGGTTAGGACTAGGATTAGGATTAGGATTAGGATTAGGATTAGGATTAGGATTAGGATTAGGATTAGGAGTAGGATTCGGGATAGGTTTAGGGTTAGGGTTAGAGTAGGATTGTCTAATAGGACTGCAGAGTAGGATTGGAAATGAATAAAGTTTCTGAAACCACACCTCACCTTGAAGACTCCCTTCCTTCTCACTCTGCAAATAAGCTCAAAAATTCCTTCTGAATTGTCTGTTGTTTCTTAAAGGTGGAAAGTGACACAGTGTCTTTGGCATGGTGTGAAAGTGGGGAAGGATGTTCTTCATTCATCCTCTCCAGACCACACTGCCTTTGGAATATGGCCCACTGGTCTGTTTTTGGCCAGCTTTGGTACTTCTGTTTGAGGCAGAAAGGGCAATGGCATTTGAAGGCAAAACCAAAAGAAGAATGAGGCAGCCCAAACACCCTGTGCAGATGCAGGCCTTCAGCTGTGACTGGAGAGCATTGGGGCTCCTGCCACTTGGATTTTGGATCCCTAAATGCAATAATCTCTTTGGCTGGAGGAGAGCCTTGCTTAAGTGAGAAAGCAGAAAGATCAGAGAGGGTGCTCAGGAAGGTCTCCTGTGGTGCAGAGCTGTCAGCGCCTGTGAGGTGAGAGCGGGCCCAGCCTTGCCCGGGCTGGAGCCCCAGCAGAGCCCCGGCAGAGGCAGGCTGGAAGGAGGCCCTTGGAGCTGCAAGAGGCAGCAGCTGTGCCCTGGGTGCCTCTTGCTGGGAGCGGGCGAATCCTCCACTCTCAGAGCCCAGGTGGCAGCTGGCTGCTACTGAGGGGAAGCACAGCCGTGCTGAGCACAGTCCGGCCTGGAGGCATTGGACGTCTGGAGTGTGCCCAGTGTGAAGGTCCGCCCAAAATGAACGGGTGACGAATGATTTTTGGGTGCAAAAATAACCAACACAAGGCACAGGGGTTTTGCAGTAACAAATCAACAAGGTGCAATTTTATTGATTATAACCACAGCTAAATATGCGTTTGGTTGAGGGATCCAGGGAAGAGAAGGGTAAGACAAGGAAAAAAGGGAGGAAAGAAGGTCAGGGAATGGGGTATAGCTACCAAAACGTGATGTCTTCGGGGTCCCGCCGCCGAAACTCGCTGGTACACGTCTTGGGGAGATCTCAAAGGACAGTCGGGCCGAACCCCAATATATATACTGTTCTTGGTTGGGGGAAAGTAGCTGAAATTAGGTTTCCATGGAGGGGAGAAGTCCATTGTTTTCATGGCCGAATGCTCACAGGTACGTTAGGTTTTTCCCCCTCCCTGAGTTGGGAGGGAGTACAGTCCCAGTCTCTGGAAGGAGGTTGCCAGGGGGGTGCCATGGGGGTGCCATGGGGATGTCAATAGGGTGCCAGAGGGGTTCTTGGTTCCTTGATGAGGGGATTCGCATCTCTGTTGGTCTGTCACGGTGGTTGAAGACAGGCAAGAGGGGTCTTCTCATGGAGCGGGGGAGAGCCACCCCAGAGCTCAGTCCAGCCAGCTCAGGAGTTTGGAAGAAAGTCCAGTTCAATTGTCCAGAAAAGGGCGGCATGCCCCCTTCGAGTACAGCATGGCGTGTTCTGCAAACATCACTTGTGAACACACTAGATAGGCAGGAGACTTTCTTTCCCAACCGGCTCAGCAGCTTTAACCCTTTGGTAGTCTTTTCTCATGACAATTGTGAGGCAAAAAATGAAGGATTTTCGGATGGACTTCTACACCCAGGAGCAGAGAAAGGCCAAGGTCAGCCATGGGCTGCTGGTCTGGCTGAGGATTCCTCCTCTTCTGCCGGCTGCCCTGCAACTCCTGGCAAAGGCCAGCAGTGTGTGCAGCACTCTGGGCACCGGGGCAGGGAGCCGGGCTGCTCGGCAGGCTGGAGCACAGGGCAGCTCCTTCAGGCCCAGCAATTGTGCCAGGGAAGCGAGGCCAGTGTGAGGCAGGGACAGCTTGGCAGGGCACATCTGCAGGAGCCAGCACCTCACGCAGCTCTGGGAGGAAGCGCCTGCAATCCTGCAGTTCTGCACTGAGCCAGAGCAAAGGTGTGAGATTGAGACAGAGTAGGAATTTATTTTGAATTAGGTGAAGTGTTTGGAAGAGGTGAGGGGTCTGTGGGGCTAAAGTTGAAAGAAAAGCTGCATTTTAGAGACAATAAAGAGATAGAGAAAGAAAAACAGAAATTACTACAAAGTTAATCTGTTTTAGACTTAGAAATTTTTTTGATAAAGAAGAACTGGTGCTAAATGTCACGCAGAATGAATATGTATGAACTTATTTTGAAACTGCATGCACATGCATTTAGAAGGGAGATAAAAGAAGACCCGAGGTCTTCAGAGGTATGCTTGCCTTTATGGGGGCTTGCGTCTAGCGTGCGTCGTAATTAAAGCATACCGGGTTTTACAACTTTTACAAAGTTGTGAGGTTTCTTCTTTTCTCCGCAAAACATTCTTGGCGAGCCAGGCAGGAGAAAGAGATACTTTCCGTCTCCATCTCTGCCCCCACAGGGGCAGGGGGGGACCGACGGACTCCTAGGCGCGCCCCAAGATTTTCCTGGAGGAGGCTCCGCTCCTCTCGACTTGCCTCCTGCTGGGACAGACAAAGACCTGCTGGCCTGTGGAGGAAGATACGGTATGTACTGAGGGGCCCCTGGGGGAGAGGAAGGAGAGCAAAGGAGTAAACCACCCAGAGACGTCTGGGTTCAGCTGATAGAGCAGCTGTATTAGAGACAAGGTTCATCGTTCGGATAGAGCGGAACCGCCAGCAGCTCTGGGGGTGAGCTGGGTGAACCCGTGTATGCATGTATTAAGGTTCATTGTTCTGATAGGGTAGAGCTGAACCCGCGTATGTTTTCTTTGTGTGTGTGTGAGTGGTGTCCAGACACTGTGTTGCTGTATGTTGCATTGAGTGATTGGCGCGGTGTATTTGTAATTGTGCAAGTGTATAAAGTGTATGTTGTATAAAAGAGAGTAGATCCATAGTGCTCTACTGCACGGGGGGAGGAAGTCCTACCTGCCGCTGAAGAAGCTGAGTAAACACAGGCCGAGGCAAGCTGTGGGGGCGGGGAGCGCCTGACAGAGAAGACAGAGTAAACTGTAGAAAAGCGTAGGTGAAGACGTTTATTGAGTAAAAGTAGTAAATTGTAGTGTAAGTTGTGCATACTTTCACTGTGGCTAGACGAACCCGAGGGGTTCCTCTGCCTCAGTGGTTTAGACTCGACCCCTGAGAGTTTGTGAATCCGGTAGATTATTGGATAGATAGGGGAGATGAACAAATTCATTTAAAAAAACTCTACCAGACTTCAGCTAACACTCTTGTAAGTCTAGACTGAGAACAACTTGCCGTAAAAGATTTAGAGCTCCCTGTAATAAATAGAATAGCTTGCCTTTGCGAAAAATTTCAAGTAGCCTTTGGTACATCAAGGGGCTGGCATGCTGCGTATTATTACAGTGTATAGTTTGTGAGAAACACTGGTATTGCTGTTCTAACAAGCGACAGAGCACATGCCCCAAGTGTAGATTAGAAGTTTCTGATCAAGCTGATTCAGAGGCTAAGATCTTAAAACTTGTGTGTGGGAAATCGCATCTGATACCTGCCACTTGGAGTGTGTGGGAGGAAGATTGAGAAGCTACTGTGAAGTCCTCTGAAAAGAGGTTTGGGTGGGAGCGAGATAGGGCAAGAAGGAAATAATGAGAACTAACCAGAGCAAAAAAGTTCCACAGGCCAACCCCTTAGGGTGCATCTTAGCCCACTAGAAAGAAGTCACTAGCCGGGGGAGCTCTGAGAATAAAAAAATTCTAATCCAGTATAGCACACACTAATAACCCTTATACAAGTTAGAAGACAGAGCAAAGTGGCCACCCACTGGAACCCTAGACTATAATACTTTACTGCAGTTAATGTTGTTTTTAAGACGAGAAAGTAAATGAGATGAGGTCTCGTATGCTGATAAGTTTTTTGTTTTAAGAAATCACCAAGAGTAGCAAAAAGACTGTGAGATTAAATCACCCTCAGACCTACTGGTCTTAGCCCTTGAAAAAGATAACAAGGCAAAGAGAGTGCAAATCAAATGCTGTTGTTCAGCATGCAGTATAGGACAACGGTGTATGAGATCAGATAAGGTCTATCGTTCTGAGGAGCAAGAACGAGACACATTTGAGTGAGTGAAAGCTCCTCCACCTCCTCCCTGAGGGGGGGAGGTTAGAGAAGTTGAAGCTGAAACTGAAGATGAAGAGGAAGAGTACTTCCCCAAAAAGGAGGAGGACTCAAGTAGAGAAAGCACATCTACTAGAACCCACCCCACCCGTGGGAGTCCAGTTGCATCTAGAACTAAGAAGCAAGTAGTGCTACAGGCCCCTCTGCGACAGGCAGTGGGACCAGAAGGAGCCAAATTAATGATTAAAGTGCCATTTACCACCCTTTATTTAGAAGCATGAGAAAAGATTGCGAAGAATTATTGTGTTGACCTGATACTCACTGCCAAACGCCTATGATATGTTATCAAACAACACAATCCAGACTGGGCTGACATCCAGCTACTACTAGATGCTTTCACTGAAACAGAGAAACAGCTGATCCTAAAGACAGCAGAGAATTTGGCAGAAGATTACTGTAAAGCCACACAGCTAGATGTGAAAGAACATTTCCCCCTCCAAGACCCAGAACGAGATCCTAATGTGTCGGCAGAGGTAAAGAAATTAGCAGAGTATCAAGAGTAGATAGCAACAGGAGTAGAAAGAGCTATTCCAAAAACCATAAACTGGTCTGCCTTATATTCCCTTAAGCAGAAGCGTTCTGAGACTCCATCTGAATTTCTAGAGCGTTTAAGGAATACTATGCGTCGTCATACATCATTAGATCTGGAGTCTGAGATAGGGACAAATCAACTAGTTAATTCATTTTTAAAGCAGTCTGCTAGAGATATCAGGCGTAAACTTCAGAAAATTCAGAGACCAGATGAGAAGAATCTTGAAGCGTTGTTAGAAGAAGCCTAGAGAGTATTTAGTAACCAAGAAGAAAGATATAAACAAAGAATGAAAAAGTTAGTGGCAGTAGTACAAGAAGAAAAGCAGAAGAAATACAACCAGAGACCGCCAAGACAAAGACCACCTCAGCTGAGCAAGAACCAGTGTGCAATCTGCAAAAGAATTAGTCACTAGAAAAGCCAATGCCCAGAACGAAGAAGGAGTGACCGACAGATAGCTGCACACGTACAAAACAACTGAAGAGGACCGGGGGATTCTACCCCAGCAGATCCATAACAATGAAGCTAAGAGAAGAAAAGAAAAGAGTAGGATTTTTAGTTGACACAAGAGCTACATATTCAGTCTTAAATAAAGCTTTAGTACCTGTAGAAAATGATTATGTTGTAGTGCAAAGAGCAACTAGCCAGTCTGAAAGGGCATATTTTTGTAAACCTTTGAAGTATAAATTGAGAAAACAATAGAGTATTCATAAATTCTTGTACATGCCTAATTTGGTGAATTAAGCACTTTTAGGGAGAGATTTATTGGAACAATTACAAGAAACCATTACATTCAAAAATGGGGAAATTACTCTGGAGGTGAATGATCAAAAGTACATGGAGGTATTAAGTTTAACTCTGACAGCTATTGGCATTAAGGAAGAAAGTGATGAAGAAATATTAGGTCAGGTATTTCCTGGGGTGTGGGCCTCTGATGGGCCAGGGAGGGTGAAAAATGCCTCCCCCATAGTAATCAAACTCAAGGAGGGGCCGCAACCAGTGAGAATCAAGCAGTACCTCCTAAAGAAAGAGGATAGGAAAGGAATCAGCCCAATAATTGAAAATTTTCTGCAGTTAGGATTACTGAAAGAATGCCAATCTGATTTCAATACTCCAATTTTACCTGTTCGGAAATCTGATGGGTCATACCGGATAGTACAGGATTTGAGGGCTGTCAATAAAATAACAGAAGATCTGTATCCGGTGGTAGCCAATCCATACACTTTATTAACTTGCCTAACACCTGAGCTAACCTGGTTTACTGTTTTAGATTTAAAGGATGCCTTCTTTTGCCTCCCCATCCATGAAGCCAGCCAAAAAATCTTTGCATTCAAATGGGAAAGCCCTAAAAGTGGGCACAAAACCCAGCTCACATGGACCAGACTACCCCAAGGCTGGAAAAATTCCCCTACTTTGTTCGGGGAGCAACTTGCAAAGGATCTGGAGTCCTGGGAAGCTCCACAGGAAGGAGGGAGGCTTTTGCAGTATGTGGATGACCTTCTAGTGGCCACTCGGACAAGGGAAGCATGTGTGGCCTGGACGGTAAGCATTTTGAATTTCCTAGGACTCCAAGGATACAGAGTATCAAAGAAAAAGGCACAAGTAGTGAAACAGAAAGTTATCTACCTGGGGTACGAGGTGAGTGCTGGGCAACGGACTTTAGGGCAGGCTCGCAAGGAAGCCATATGCCAAACCCCAAAACCCCAGACCATAAAAGAGTCCGAACCCTCTTAGGCATGGCAGGATGGTGCCGGCTGTGGGTTTATAATTGTGGACTGCTTGTCAGACCCCTCTATGCTCTTATTGCCAATGGAAGCAGAGATCTCCAGTGGACAAAAGAAGCAACACGGGCCTTTCACCAGCTGAAGAATGCTCTCATGTCAGCTCCAGCTTTGGGACTTCCAGATGTGAGTAAACCATTCTTCCTATTTTCCCATGAGAAACAGGGAATTGCTCTGGGAATACTGGTTCAGGACTTGGGTCCATACCGGAGGGCAGTTGCTTACCTCTCTAAGCAGCTAGATGCAACAGCCAAAGGATGGCCAGGTTGCCTCAGAGCTGTAGCAGCAGTTGTGCTGAATATTCAAGAGGCACGCAAATTTACCCTGGGACAAAAATTGACTGTGCAAGTGTCCCACACAGTATCTGCAGTACTAGAAGTAAAGGGTGGACACTGGCTGTCACCACAGAGGTTTCTGAAATGCCAGGCCATCATGGGAGAGCAAGATGATGTAGAAATCATGGTGACTAATATTGTCAACCCAGCTTCTTTTCTCAGTGGAAACCAAGGAGAAGCAGTACACCATGATTGCCTGGAGACCATTGAAGCTACCTACTCCAGCCGCCCAGACTTAAAGGATACCCCTCTGGATGACGCAGAGACCTGGTTCACTGACGGGAGCAGCTATGTTGCCAATGGGAAGCGACATGCTGGGTATGCAGTGACCACCTGCAGAGAGGTAATCGAGTCTGGACCCTTACCAACAGGTACCTCCGCGCAGAAGGCTGAGATAATTGCCCTGACCCGTGCCTTGAAAAGGGCAAAAGGGAGGAGAATAAACATCTACACAGACTCGAGGTATGCATTTGGAGTTGTACATGCACATGGGGCCATCTGGAAGGAGAGGGGACTGCTTACCTCACAGGGAAAGAAGGAAAGAACATCAAACATGCACAAGAGATAATCCAGCTGCTGGAAGCAGTTCAGCTGCCTGAAAAGGTAGCAATTATGCACATTAAGGCACACCAAAATGTGAGCTCAGAATTGGAAGAAGGAAATGAGCTGGCGGATAGAGAGGCAAAAGAAGCAGCAAAAGGTGAGGTAGCTACTGAAGGAGTCCTTATTCCAGATGGACAAATCTCCCTTGAAGGTAAGCCAGAATACAACAAGAGAGATAGGAAATTAATTGAAGATCAAAAAGGGACGTATAACCAAGAAGGGTGGGCTACCATTGAAAAGAAACTGGTAATCCCTTCCCATCTATTGTGGTCACTAGTAAGGGAAGAACACCAGAGAACGCACTGGGGAATAAATGCCCTATACACATACCTGATTGAAAGAATTGTTGCTAGGAATTTATATGCCACTATTACTCAAGTGACCCGACAGTGTGATCTTTGCCTCCAGACTAACCCCAAAAATACCCCCAGACCGAAACTCAGTCAGATTGGGAGAGGCCATGGGCCTGGACAACAGTGGCAAATTGACTTTTCAGAACTCCCAAGGAAAGGGGGGTATTGATATTTGCTGGTATTGACAGATACATTTTTAGGGTGGCCAGAAGTGTTCCCCACCAGAACTGTCAAAGCTAGAGAAGTGACCAGAGTATTATTACAAGAAATAATACCACGCTTCGGAGTTCCAGCCACAATATCCTCAGATAGAGGATCACATTTCATTTCCAAAATACTGCAACAGATTAGTAGCCACCTGGGCATAGACTGGGAACTTCACACCACATACCGCCCCCAGTCAAGCGGCCTGGTGGAGAAAATGAATCATTTGATTAAACAGCAAATCATAAGACTGGGGCAGGAAGCTAATCTACCCTGGCCCCAAGCTCTTCCACTAGCACTATTGTGAATTCGAACGAAACCTCGAGCTAAAGAAAAGTTGAGCCCTTTTGAAATACTCTATGGAAGACCATATGGAATACAAAAGGGAGTGTCCACCCATATTGGAGAGGTAACACTAGCCACCTACATGGTGGCCTTAAACAAACAGCTCAAGGAAATCGAGAAACATGTGGCTGGAACTCGGAGCCGGGAGTTAGATGGGCCAGTACATAACATACAACCTGGAGATTATGTATATGTTAAGTCTCTTGCAGAAAAGACCTTGGAACCACAGTGGGAGGGACCGTTCCAAGTGCTTCTCACCACCTTCACTGCAATCAAAACCAAGGAGCAGAATGCCTGGATCCATCACTCTCGGGTGAAGAAGGCCCAGAAACCCCTTGAGGAGTGACGCCAGGAGACAATGAACTGAGACTAAAACTTACTCGAGCAAAATGAGTATATTGCAGTTGAAAGTAGCTCATATTTTAGTTTGTAGAATTGTTTTGTGTGTAATCATAACTGAAGTTTTAGAACATGAGAGTACCTTTATTCAGAGCAATGCTGAATGGCCTTGGTCCCAGACGTTTAATCAGTATACTGGATCCATGGGAAAACCTTCTGAGATAAAAGATTTAAACCTATCCACTGTAGTAATTCGTAGAGATCAAATATATGAAGAGCAAGAATAGCAAAAACAGAAACTGTGGACACTTCAAGAGATTAGAAGAGAAGAAATCAAAGTAAAGTGCCAAATGATAAATGAGACGGCTTATGAAAGACCAAATGAAATTAGTGTCTCAACCTCTCCTGGTGCATATGAACACCAGGAAATCTGTGATAGCCTAAATGAATCAGACTGCTAGTGTAATTTCACCTTAATACAGCCTGTAGAAATAACTTGCCTTTGGGCACAAGAAGATATCAAGCTTTCATTTAAATTCAAAACAGACACTACACCTTTTACCACAGCAAGACTCTATACAGCCCACACCAAGACTCAAATAGTTCAGACTCAACCCAAACTTGAACCTGAAGTGTATAGAATAAGCTCCTATGTAGTAAAGAATGTGAGTGAGCAACAACTATTATTCAATCCAGAATGGTCTCTCAAACGTGTGGAGTTGATAATGCAAATTAACATCTCAAAAATCCAACCAGCCTGCTCCTCCTTCCTAAAAACTTCCTTTGAGAGCTAGACAACATAGTTACAAAAACAGGCATACCTCAAGAGCAGAACAAAAAAGGATCTAACTAGCATATTAAAGACAAAATTAAGAATTTTAAATAAAATTGATTAAAAAATACTAATGAATAAACTGGCCACTGCAACAGGTAGCCTAACAAAATTGAAGCAGCCTTTATAGTAATCTCTATTGGCATTAAGAACTAGCCAGTGACAGATTTCAAAAGTACTGCCAAAGTAAAGAAGTATGAAAAGGCCGGGGACCAAGACCACAAGCTGATAGTAGAAGCGCTTAGTACAGTTCAAGATAATGTGTCTTTAGCTTTCAGTTGTATACAAGCACAGTTATGGGTGCAGGCAACAGCAGCTCTGATCATACGGGAAGGGGGTGAAGGTAATTTTCCAGCTGAAATTCAGAAGATTGTGTGGGATAGTGCAATTGATTTTGAAAGGAAATTTCAATCCTGGTGGACTATGGTGAATTTCACCTATGATCCTGTTTATAATGTGGCAACTGCCTTTGTGCTTACCATACGTAATGCCACTGTTTATGTTATCCATCCCATCATTGCCCTAGGATTAAACCATGAAAAAACAATACTCTATCCTTCAGAACATAGAGTGTGGGCACGAAAGATGAATGGAAAGTGGCAGACAGTAAACTTAGAATCCTGCATTACTAGAGAACAGATGGGATTCATTTGTGAAAGCAATACTATTAATGCTCAGGATGTGTGTTTGGACACTGAACAGAGTATTTGTCACTTTGAAGTTCATCCAGTCACTGACCAGAAAACTGTACTCGTATATACTGGAAAAGGGTGTGTGTGTCTGAGGACTGCCTGTGCTGCAGTAAAAATTGATAGCAATGATGTTATTCTGTCTAGTAGAAATCATTCTAACTTCTGTATTTGTAATTTTGTTAAGATAATCGGGTGTGATTTTTCGTACTTGGCCCCAGTGACATCCCACCAGCTGATTAAAGCTAATTACATGATGTATCACAGACTACCACCTACCCCTATTGGGATGAACCTTACATTAGTGAAACAATTAATTAAGCACCAAGACCTATTGGAAATCCTGAAGGAAATCCAAGAAAGTGGAAAGAAAACCTTTATTACTGTCCAACATGATACAAAGGAGATAACCAGGGTTCTAAAAAGAATAAAACAGAATATGGATCATCACTGGTGGGATGTGATCTTTGGGTGGTCACAAACTGCAAATGGAATCTTTAATAAGTTGTGCCACTCCGTTGTAGTTTCACTAATATTAGTTGGGATAAGCTTAGGATTATCTATTATATTGTTAATTTGGGACAGGAGAATGCTACAACGAATAGCTGTACTAACCTCTGTGTCAAATGTACATGGTGAAGCGTTAAAAGACACTTATTGTCATGGAGGTTTTCCTTAAGTAAAAGAATTTACTTATTTCCTAGGAAAGGGGGGAATGAGATGGAGTGGGGATCCATTCTGGATTAGGTGAAGTGTCTGGAAGAGGTGAGGGGTCTGTGGGGCCAAAGCTGAAGGAAAGCCGCATTCCAGAGACAGCAAGGAGACAGAGAAAGGAAAACAGAAATGACCACAAGGTCAATCTGCCCCACATCTAGAAATTCCTTTGATAAAGAAGAACTGGTGCTAAATGTCACGCGGAATGAATATGTATGAACTCATTGTGAAACTGTATGCATATGCATTTGGAAGGGGGATAAAAGAAGACCCGAGGTCTTCAGAGGCACGCTTGCCTTTTTGGGGAGGCTTGCGTCTGGCGCGCGTCGTAATAAAAGTATACCGGGCTTTACAACTTTTACAAAGTTGTGAGGTTTCTTCTTTTCTCCTGCAAAACAGTGGCACAGTGAGATGACTGATTGTGCACAAGGCTTTTGCCAACCGACTGTGCGGGGTTTCACCCTGCATTCCCCGTTTTTGTTTTTGAGGAACCCGCTCCAGAGTACCATGAGCGCATTCTAAAATATCTTGACCAGTCGGAGAATGAGGGATACCAAACTTGTGCATGACACCCCACAACTGCAGGAACTGCTGCACCTTTTGCAATGCGTAAGCAGGACCATTGTCGGTTTTCACAGCAGAAGGTATGCCCAGAACAGCAAAGGCCTGCCTCCAGTGGGCAAGGGCATCACGGGCCTTCTCCCAAATGTGTGAGCCAAAGCCCACATCGCAGAGGAGAACGTGTTCACCGTGACATGCACATACTTGAGCCAGCCAAACTCAGCAATCTGGGTGACAACAGTCTGCCAAAGCTCCAAGGCCGTAAGGCCTCTGGGATTTACCCCTGCCGGCAAAGGCGGAGCAAGTGCGTGGCAGTCATCACATGACTCAACAATGTCACGAGCCTTAGCTGGCATCAGCTGAAACTGCTTCTGCAAGGTATGTGCGTTTTGGTGGAAAAACCCATGCAATGCCTCGGCCTGCGCGAGTGTATCAGGCTGAGGCACTACCCACGCTGGGTTAGCCAACTTGTCAGCCCTCGCGTTACCTTCCACTATAAAGCCTGGCAAATTGGTGTGACTCCTCACATGCAGAACATAGAATGGATGAACCCGGGCCTGAATGGCACACCACAAGGTCTTCAGTAAATGAAACAAGGCAGGATTACTGACCTCCTTCAAAACGGAATGACCCAAACTCTGTGCGGTATTGGCGACATAGGCGGAATTCATGACCAAGTTGAAAGGTTCCTGGGAAAATTTCCCAAATGCCATGACAGCAGCCCTCAGTTACAACCAATTAGGCTGACCCATCCTCATGAGCTTCCAGAACCTGACACTCAATTCCATCCCTCCAAGTAACAATGGCCTTTCCTGTTTTCCCTGAACCATCAGTGAAGACGGCGGGTCCTTGCACAGGTTCCTGGGTATTTTTGGGCTGCAAAGGGATTTGTGTGAATTTTGCCATATGCAGTAAACTATGACTGGGCAGATGATAAATGATCTGCCCTGAAAAATTTTCCAGAGCACTCTGCAGGGACTGTTTGCAAAGCTCCAGTCAAAATCCTTCCGTTGCACTGGGAGTATGATCTTTGCGGGATCCACACCCATCAATTGAAAACACCATTGCCGGCATTTGATTATCCAGCGAGCAATCAGCTCAAACAATGCAGTTGCTGTCTTCTGCGGCAGATGGGGCAGGAAAACCCATTCCAACACATGCAAGGAATCGGACCATTTGTCACTACATTGGCCAATGATGCCCATGGGATACAAATCTGGAGTGCTGATGAACAACAGTGACATCAACGGAGGGATCAATGCAATAAACTTGGCAAGCCGAAACAGCTCCCTGAACCACCTCCAACGCCTGACATGCCTCAGGGGTCAGTATGCGAGGTGACTTTAGATCAGAGTCTCGTTTCAACAAATCATACAGAGGAGACAGCTGTGCATCAGTTAGCCCCAAGTACGGACGTAACCAAGTGATGACACCTAACAATTTCTGAGCATCATTCAGTGTCTTCACAGAATGCACAAATTGCACCTCCTGGTGACGGATCATCCCTTCCAGAATTTTGACCCCCAAGTACTTCCAAGGTGGTTGTTGTTGAACCTTTTCTGGAGCCACCTGCAGTCCATGAGCATGCAAACCATCGAGCAACCGAGGCTGAAACTTCAGCAGCTCATCCTGGGTGGGCATACCCACCAGAATGTTGTCCATATAATGATACAGACATACATCAGGAAACTGCTTGTGAACTCCAGACAAGGCAGGAGAATTCTGCATGCCTCGGGCAACGTCCTCCATTGATATCTCTGTGCGGGTTCAGCCTCGATAATCGCTGGCACTGAGAAGGCAAACTTTGGTCTGTCATCGGGATGCAAAGGAACCGTAAAGAAACAATCCTTCAGATTCACAATGAGGACCAGCCAGTCTGGGGGAAGCATGGTAGGCGATGGTATGCCCACCTGCAATGTCCCCATTCTTTCCATCATGGCATTAACCTTTCAGAGGTCTTGCAACAACCTCCACTTCCCAAATTTCTTTTTGATGCAGAAGACAGGAGTATTCCAGACACTGGTAGAAGGCTCCAGATGACCCTGTGTGGGAATCCACAAAATTAGAGGATTTTGGGAAAGCTTCAAGATGCAGGCCTCAGACACAGCAGAACTGTGAGCAGAGCTATGCAGCAGCCATGAGATAGGTCAGCAGAAAAATTATTTAAACTGTAGAAAAGCAAGGGCAAATAGAACAATGGTCTGTGTATTAACACTTGTCTAGAATAGCTCTGTAAGCTACAGAAAGTTTATCTAGCAAGATATTAGGAAGATTAAAGATTAATAATGGAGCTCTGTGCATTGTGTTTTAAGACTTACAAGCAGGTATTGTATTCAAAATAAGAAAGCATTGTTTTAACCGAAGGTACGTGTGCTTATGGTGATTGGCTAGAACTGCTGTAAATGTGCTTTTGCTTTGTGTGATTGGTCAAGAAACTTATAAAGTAAGTTGTACCATTAAGTTCCTGGTCTGATGCCTGGAATGTGAGCTGCTGGCATCTTCCCATTGTCATAACCATGTAATGAGACTGATGCTGAAAATTAAAGCAGCTCGAGGCACGTTCTACAGCAGCCCTGTCTGGTTCGTGGTTTGTACAAAGCTCCCCTGCCATCTTCACCCTGATCCAAGTGCTGCTGCACCAGGTTCTGAAGGGCAACCAATTTGTCTTGAGGGAGAAGCTACTGCTTCTCCCAGACAGATTTGTGCATCAGACACTGAATAGGAGGTGTAAGACACTCTGCGCCCTTCACTGCAGTGGCCCCCATCAAAAATCCGTCCCGATGTGCACCCCCAGACAGAAGAAGATCCCTTCCCCAGAGGTTGGGAGGAGCTGAAGTAACATGAGGCCTAATCCAGGCTGTCTCTCCCTCTGGGTTCGCAAGCAGCATGGGCCGCAGGCTCAAGTAGCATTGCACTGTCCCTCCCAGACCTGCATCAGACGTCCCCGTCGGATCCAGGGGCCACTCTCCGGGCCAGGAAGCAAGGGAGGGAACCATGACGTCAGCACCTCTGTCGAGAAGCCAACGGAGGTGGATTTCCGATGGCGTCGCACCAGGAACAGACAGGGTACACAGAATCTCGGGACGGTCCTTTGTCAGGACAGCAATCCAGCGAACTTGAGGCGGCCCAGTGGATCCAAAGCCACCAGCTACACGCAACCGGTCAGCTGTCCTGCGAACAGAAGACTTAAAAGGCACAAGTTGAGCAAGTTGAGTCCCTTTCGGGATCGTGACGGGAGGGGGTGGGTGTGGAGACCATGGCACAAATCTGCCCTGTGAAATCTGCATCAATGAGCCCCAGGTGCACAATAATGCCCTGAAGGCACTAGATCTCCCCATCAGGAGAGCACTCATGCCCCACCCAAGGGATCAAAGGAATCCAGGGGAACCTTGTGTATTTTACAAGATTCTAAGACAACTATTGCTGTGGTGCAGACATCCACACCTGCTGATCCGCGGGTGCTGGCTGCAAGCCGGCAAAGAAGACCTCTATCAGCTCCAGGGTCTGGAGAGAAGCTTGTGTCGGGGCACGTCCATGCTGCGTGCTCCGCTTCACATTTCCCGAGCACGGTAAAGACTGGCCATTAACATGAACAGTCGCCTTGCAGATATTGGACATGTGATTCAGTCTACCACACTGACCACATAAGAACATGGGAAATCTGAACTTCTGTGCTTTCTTCCTCTGCTTCTTGCCAGCCTGCGCAGTCCCCTGCTGTGGCTGCCCGCCCTGCGGTGCTGCCCAGACTGGCTGCACAGTGGCAGCCACGGCAGCCAACTTCTGACCCGAGGGGATGATGTCCGCACAGTCCTCCGCCATCTGAGAGACAGTAGGAAAATCAGGCAGAGCCACTATGACCCTCCTACAAGCATCATTCCAATTACACCTCACATGGTTTGCAATCACAATCCTCCTTGCCAGAGGATCAGGCATCTGCCTCTCCACAGACGCAGTCAGCATTGCTGCAAATGCCATGAAAGGCTCATCATCCCCCTGGACAATGGTCACAAGCGGCTGCCTCGGAGCAGCCATTTCCAGGGTCTGAACAATCACTGCCATGCCCAATGTGTGGCACTGGTCAAGCACAAGGGGATCAAAGCCAACGTGCCCCTGAGCATTTTCATAAAGCCCTGTGCCCAGCAGTATGTCAGTGACATCCACATGCCTGGGGTCCTGCTGCGCCAGCACAGCATTCTGCACCACCGCTTGGGCCGCCAAACGAGCCCACTTGGTCTCAAAACCATCAAACTGCACAAAGTCAAAAAGTGAATGTGCTACACGACAGAGGTCATGAGGTGTCAGCACATCCATAACGACCCTCCAGAGAGTCTGCATAACCTCAGCAGACTCCAAACCATGCTGAGCAACCACATCATGGACTTCCCTCTCCAGCTTATACAAAAGCGGTTCATGGGCGTTATGAGTAACACCTCTGAGCATAGGGAAAGCCTGGGGACCTTCTGACAAAGCCACAGCACCTGCTGTGTCTCAGTCCTTCAGCCCCACGGGGACAAGAAGAGATGATTGACTGGGAGCCAGGTCAACACCACTCGCCCCTACACCCCTTGCAGCCAGAGAAGCCCCCTCCATGACCCTGCAGATGCCATGAGGAGGCAGGCTCAGACATCTCATCGGACTTGGTTTTGGCTGCTTGCCCAAAACGCTGGGGGTTCCTCGGACACACGGTCACCTGGCACGAGGAAAGTGTCCACAAATTCGGCAAGGAAGCGCCACGGCCTCGGGCACCCACCGGTCTCCGGCCGGCCGTGTCGGCATTCACACCAAAGGTAAATACCTCAGCGCCCTGTTGTGCCACAGCCCTGGCAGGGGGTGCCTTGGTGGGCACAGGTGCCAGCACGGCCTGCAAACCCAGTGTGAACTGGGACGATGTGATGGTGGTCACAAGGGTTTTCAGGATGAGAGAGAGAGAAGAATGTTAACTCCATGATCAGAAGGTTTGATTTATTATTTTATTATATATATACTACATTTTAACTGTACTAAAAAGTAATATAAAAGGAAAGGTTTCTCGGAAGGCTAAGCTAAGAATAGAATCGAAAAGAATGAATAACAAAGATCTGTGTCTCGTCAGAGAGCAAGAGCAGCTCTGCCGTGAGTGGTCAGTAAATTCAAACATCCACAGGAGACTAATCACGGATCCACCTGTTGCATTGCACAGCAGCAGATAAACATTGTTTAAAATATGGTGCTGAAACTTCTCAGCTTCAGCAGGAAAAATCCTAATGAAAGGATTTTAATGAAAAGATGCCTGCGACAGGATGAGACCGGCACGGGGCCCTGTCCCTGACATGGAGGAGGGGAGGGGTGCCGAGAGAGGTGCAGCCTGTGGAGCCGCATCACTGCAGAGCGGCACAAGGGAGCCTGGCACAGCCAAATCCACCCCAGGGGAACAATTGCCATCTCCCCTGTTGGACCCGTCCCTCAGCACACCATCCCAGGGTGGGAAGAGAGCTCCACATTGCACAGAAACTCAAACTGCCCCTCGTCCATGTCCGAGACAGAAGGGCTCCACTGGGAACTCCGAGGGGTACAAGAACCAGACCCCCGCCAAAGATCCTCACACTTTTTCCACTGCACCAGCAGTGATCCCACGTCTACGGTGCAATCATCAAAGAGGGCCTCCATGAGGTGTACCCCCACAAGAGATCACTCCTCCTTGGAGAACGGCTTTGCAGAGTTCGAAAAGAGCCCTCGGTCTCGGGCCCACAGAAGCAATCGCTCAAAATCATTCCAGGAAATAGAAACCTGTTTCCACTCCAGGACCCCTCCTCCAGAGATCCAAAATGAGGGAATCCTCCTTGAAACCCACAGCGGTTGCCATTACCCCAAGAACAGCAGGCAAAGCACCAAAGAGGGGTGACAATAAAACCTCACCGTCAATCTGGACTCTGTCTCAGCCTAGGCTGCAGTACACTTTGGCAGTCACCTGATGTCACTAGAGGACAGAAAAGAACAGAAGCACACATCGCTGTTCTCAAGGTGAAGAAAAAATGTGAAGTTTATATTCTGACTCCAACATTTATAGTTTTCCAAAAGTGACAGCGGATTGGAGTAACAGTGCCACCTCTCCAATGATACAGGTCAAACCAACAGCCCTTCAACTCTCTCCTCCTCCATAAAAGGAATGCGAAAAAAATGAATTATTTACAGAAATTGTGTGAGAAAGTTCACTACAAGAATGTCAACATCAGAAGGCTTAAAAAATGTTAAAAAACCAGGATGACACAAGTTGGGCTAAACTTGACCTCTGGTGACTGCTTCTCTGGTGACTGCCCCTGCACCACTGGGGCTCACTTGTTTCCTTCCTATGGAGATGTTCTCCATAGGAGAACAATGTTCTCCATGGATCCCAGGGGCCACTGTGACACTCTGGGGCCTCATGGAACCAAGAACATCTTTCTGTTCTCTTCGAACCAAGAACATGTGGCCCAGTAGGGCCTCACAGTCCCGAGGGGCCAGTGTGAAGCAGCAGGGCTTTGTGGAACCAAGAGGCCATTGCTGCATTTCAGGGCCCTGTGGAGCCAAAGGGCCATTGTGATCCTGCAGGGCACTGTGGATCCATGGAGAACATTGTGGCATTGCAAGGCTCCATGGAATCAGGGAGACAATTGTGACCCTGCAGGGTCTCATGGAAGGAAGGGACCCTTATGACACTCTGGGAAGTTGTGGAACCAAGGGAATCATTGTTGCACTACTGGGCCCCAATGGAACCAAGGGGCCATTGGACACAGGGGACTTCATGGAACCTATTGACCATTATGGCACTGTGGGGCCTTGTGGAACCATGGAGACCATTAAGATCCTTAAGGACTTGTGTAATCAAGTGACCGTTATGACACTGAGGGCACCATGGAAGCAAGGAGCCACTGTGACACTGCAGGGCCCTCTGGAATGAAGGGAACATGAAATAGGTGTGGCTGCCTTGGCTTCCCAGGGGTCACCTGACAGGTCTGCCTGACCTTGGAATGCTGAAG
This sequence comes from Melospiza melodia melodia, assembly GCF_035770615.1. Taxonomy (NCBI): domain Eukaryota; kingdom Metazoa; phylum Chordata; class Aves; order Passeriformes; family Passerellidae; genus Melospiza; species Melospiza melodia. Next base: position 7,482,246 of record NC_086200.1, read on the forward strand.
GCCATTCCCATCTGCCCCTGAAACATTTGGGCTCTGGGCTTTTCTTTTTATAGAAAAGAACTGTCCATTTTTTCCAGGCATCCATGGCCAAAATTCTGATTCCACCTCCAAATATCTGTGTATTTAAGGATTGCTGCCAGACTAAAGTTGTCAGGACAGACAAGTCTTGCTGGTCATTGACTCCTGAGTGGCAGCACTCATCTATTGTCAAAACACTGGAAAGGGCTCTGTGCTTTTCTTTGTATGGAAAAAAAAAATCTCTCTTTTCCAGGCACAGATGTTCTAAATTAGGACTCCGCATTCGTAATTTCAAATATCCAAGGGTTGCTGCAAGCAAACCTGCCAGGACAGACAGGTCAGGCTTGCCTTGGCCGCTGATGGCTGCCGTTCATCAGCTCCTGAAACATTGGGGCTCTGTGGTTTCCTTCCTATGGAGACCAATGTGACATTTGAGAGCCTTGTGAAAGGAAGGGGCCATTGTGACACTGCAGAGCCTTGTGGAACCAAGGACAGCATTGTGGCTCTGTTTGGCCGCATGGTCGCAAGGGGCCAGTGCAAAGCAGCGGTGTGGGAGTTAGCCCAGCTGTAACTCAGAGTCAGACAGATTTTACCCTGGAAGAACTGGGCGTGAGTTTCAAGTTCTAGAAATCATTCAATTTACTTAGTGTGAGCTTGAGAGTTTTCCCATAAGCCTTTAGTGTTGTTATGCTAAGTTGTCCAAGTTCTACTCCTGTATTGGTTTATTGGTTACTTGTTTCTTCTATTATTCTAGTTTTCTAGCCCCAAGTGTCTATGTTGTGACTTCGACTTTGTCTCAGGTTTTAGGATACTGCCCCTCGTACAGTGCTCAACTTCTCCATATTTATTATTTTTCACCCTGTAATTAAAGTTCTTTTTGGGAAACTCCATCGAACCCACTTCTTTTCATTTTTGCCACCCTCGCCCAGCTGAAGTCAGGGACTCAGAGAGGTTTGTCGCAGCCACCCTCATTGTGACATTTGGCACCCGAACAGGGACCATGACATTCAGGGCTCTCTGTGTCAGTCATGTCAGCTGGGGTTAGCTGATGGATAGGCCAGTGCTCCCCAGGATTTTGGATTGTGTGGGCCTGGCGGATTCATTGTTGCTTCGAGGGACCTCGGCCTGGGATCAGCAGGGGCAAAAACGGTTTCACCTGCATAGGATTGCAGGTGGGTTTGGGGAAATGCAAGACATTTATTGCCCATTTTGCCACTGTGTTTTTACAATATGCACCCAAGTCCCATTATTTATTTGGTGTGTTCTGGTGGCTGTTGCCCCTAAGGCGGAAAAGGAGAAAAAAGGGCAGCCAGATGTCCAAAGTAGAAAGGAGCATATATGGATGCTTTAAGTTAATTCTAACAGATTGTGAAAAATATTTTCAAAGAACAAATTAAAATCAATCATAAGGTGGATCATTAAAAATTTTCCAGATGCCTGTGCTGATGAAATCCATACCACTGAATTTTAGGACTCAGTGGGACTTAAACTGTACAACCTTTCGATCAAAAGGGACTCCATTGCAGCCCACATGCTCCCCATCTTCCATACCATCCTTGAGACCCTTCACCAGCAAGCAATGTCTCAAAAACTCAATCCGTTGGTCACTCCCAACTCAGGACCTCCCCTCAAACATGCCTTTCTCAGACCTTCCACAATGGTCCAAGATGGCAATGGCCTCGTGGTCTTGGAATATCATGCCCTGGAGACTCAAGATGGAAGGAGCCTGAATGTGGCTTGGGAGCCGGATCATCCTCCCTCCATCTTGGCTCCTCCACTTCCTGCTACCACAACCTTCTCTTCCGCCCTGAACAAACCTCCAGACTCCTTCCCCACAACTGTGGGTCATGTCCCTACTGTCAATCATTCCACCTTCACCCTGGGCTGTGCCTCCAGAACTCTACCCCGGAAGTCTGCCATCGTAAATCAAGGCCCTTCCTCCCCAACACCTGACAAAATAGCAGTGCCCTTTGCCTCACCCTCCAGCAATAATATAACCCCATGGTCACAGATACTAAGCCCAACTATCACACTATTTCTAAACCAAATGTTTCTCCTCCAAGTTATTCTTCCTCCCCGGAAGACAGTTTGGATTCCCCAGAGCCACCTTTCCCCTCAACCCCAGAAGGTCCCTAGGAAAGGATTCGGAAGGAAGCAGTTAAGGAAGGACATTGGCAAATAGTCTTGAAACTCCTCATTGCCCCGGTATGTTATGAAAGAAGGGGACAGAATCCCAGGTATCAGCCATTGGTTTAGAGGGAAATCAAGGATCTGTGTAGGGCAGGTAAAGAGCATAGGAAAGACATAGCTTGTTTTAATGGCCTAATGAGGGCCATGTTTACAGCACATCATAACTCCCTATGATTTAAAATGTATTAGGACCATGTTGTTGTCTCCTACAGAATACAAGCAGTGGGAAGGGGGATGGAAGAGTAAATCAATTAATAGCAGACTATGCTAATAATGAGGCAAGGGCAGAATTGACAATCAACCATCTAGCTGGAGAAGGACAGCAAAGCCGACTAGATGATCAAGCAGCAGGCGTCCCCAGAGAAGTATTGGATGATATCAAAGAGATGGCTTTGCAAGCTTTAATCCAGGTATCGCATCACAGTACCCCCAATTTGGACAACCTTGGGTGGCTGCAGCTAAAGCTTTAGGACAATCAGACCATCTTGGGTGCCTGTTAAGTAAGCAAACCAATGCTACCTCCCTCACACTGAGCGGCCTGCTCTCAGACATAGAGACCATCAGACATGCCACCTTCCAGAACAGCGATAGAGTTTTTACTCTGGGCACAGCGGCATGGCTGTGTAGACTCTGAGGGCATGTGTTGCATGAACCTCTCCATCCACAGCGAGTCAATCCACAAGAGCATTCAAGTACTGAATGAAGAGTTCAAGAAGCTTCAAGTGGAAAACAAAGACTGGTTCAACAAACTCTTCCAGTCCAAGGGACTAAAGGGTTGGATAATGTCTAGCGAAAACAGGACTATTAATTCTCTTAGTGGTTGTTGTTGTATTGTAATTTTCCCCTGATTGTTTGAATGCTTTTAGAAAGTCTTACAAAATTCTTTCAGTTCCATCTTTGTTGTAAAACAGAAAGGGGAAAGATACCCAACACAGGCTCCTCATGGACTCCTTAGACAAGAGAATTGGAGGACAGGATGGCACAAAAACTTCTCAGAGACTCAGTGTGGGCAAGGAAATCCTTAAAAGTCCCTAAAAGTATTCTTAAATCCATAAAGTACATTAAAAACCTTAAGTATCTAAAGCCATTAATGAGCCCCACTGAGTGTCAGTTCAAAGCTCTCAAGGGACTCGTTAAAGCAGATAATTGGGGCCATGATTGCACAAACTTCACACAGAGTCTGTATCAAAAGGGAAACACCAAGTACCTTAAAATAAATGAAGTACCCTGAAGTATTAATGAACCCCATTGAGTGTTGTTACTGACAAAGCCTCTCCAGGGACTAATTACAGCAGAGAATTGGAGGCCATGATTGCACAAACCTCTCAGAGACTCCAAGGCAAAAGCCAAACCCAAAGTCCTTTCAAAAACCTGCAATCCCTGGGAGCATGAAGGAGCCCTCAGGGCCATTCCTGAGCAAAGCTCCCCAGGGACTCCTTCCAGCAAATCCTTGAGGCCACTGGGATGTGGGCTAGGGGGGGGATCCTGAGGGCAGGACAAGGGGCTGACAGTGCCCAGCCTGGCTGAGGCTGTGCCAGGAGGACCCAGTGCCTCACCACAAGGTGTCTCCTCACAGCCCTTGATGGCACAGACCCTGCTTTGCCCTAGGGCACCAACACTTGGCTACTCTTTGTCCCCACCTGTCATCACTGCCTCCAATTCTCTGCTCTGCCTGGGGCCTGGGGGCACTTTCTCAATGGTGTCCCTCAGTGGGACCCATTAAAAGTCCAAGAAACTTTGGAGTTGGATTCTGACTTGGAGTTCTGGAGAGGTTTCTTCAGCTCTCTCTCAGGGACTGATGGTCAGGCCTGAGCACAAAGCTCCAGAGGCTCATTAAAGTCCTGCTGCTGTGTCTGTGCTGCTGAGCTGGGCTGGGCTCGTGGCACAGAGGCAGCCCCTGGTAACCAAGAGGAGCTTCAAAAGCACATTTCTCTTGATGAGCAGCTCTTCTGCCAGCCCAGCAGGGCTGGGGCACTGCCTGAAGCCACCCGGGGCACAGCACAGAGGCACAGAGAGCTTCAATCAGTCAGGGCTGGGAAGGTGCTGAGAAGTGCCTGGGGCAGAATCACTGCCAGCCCTTGGCACAGGAACCTCTGGCTGAAGGACAATGCAGCTGCAGCTCCTGGAGCCATCTCCTGAAGCTGCAACAACCCACTGCCTACAGACTCTGTGAGTACAACTCTGGGTATTTCTGGTGCAGGGGAGGTGAAATGCTTATTAAGGTCTGGCATGCTGAGGGGTTCTGATCAGTCATAGAATATTTCCAAAATAATGAATTTAACAAAAATGAGGACTTTTACAATAACTAAGTAGGCATTCAGTTTCCTACTATTGGAGAATGGTAGCCAAGAGGAGATAAATATTAAAGCTTGCTTATGAATTACTATTAATTCTGACAAATGCCAGAAATATCCGAAGTGTTACTTTTAGTGATCAATAGGTTCACAGGAGATCCCTAATGTGCTTGCAGCCACTCTGCCCATGGACAGCACCAGCATCACCTTTGATGGAGCCATCAGGCTCAGTCTGAGCTGTTCTTTCTTCAAGCTGCAAATAGAACCTGCCTCCAGCCAGTGCCCTGCAAACAGGCAGGATTCTGTACGGCCAAGGAGAGGGCACAGAGATTTGGGGTCTGTGAGTGCTGGCAGGGAGAGATCAGGCACAGGGGAACACCTGCAGGAAGAAAATCTGCAGGAAGCAGAGAGAAGATCAGGCAATGAGGGTAAACAATACCCAGAAATGCTGTGGCAGGGAGAGTTTAGAGATGTCCACAGGATCCCCTCCTGTGCAGCCCCTCCCTCTGAACAAGCCCCCTCCCTCCTGTGCCCCAGCAAAGCCTCTGCCCTCAGGGCCAGGGCTCCAAGGCGTGCAGCCCCTCCTGTGCAGGCAGAGCTGCAGCAGAGCCGTGGGGCAGCTCTGCAGCCCCGGGCCCAGTTCCCTCTACAGAGCGCATGGTTGGGAGCAGCTGCCCGGCCCTGAGGGCTCTGGCAGGGGGCACAGCTGGCTCAGGGTGACGTTGTCCCCAGTGCCCGGCTCTGGGCAATGCTGTCAGTGCAGCCATGGAAGGAGCTGCATCTCCCTTAATCCAATGCCAGCATAAGGACCCTTGCAAGTGTCCCTGAGATTTCAGTCCAGGCTGGGAGCTCCAATCCAGGGCTCAAACCTGTCCTAGAGCATCTCTGATTTATAAGATGGGTGGGGAAAGGCAGAGGTATTGTGACACTGAAAATGCTGCTGGGTGTGTGAAATGAGCAAAGAGAGCCCTTGGCCACAAATGTGGAGCTGGGCTGTGGGGGATCCTTCTGCTCTCAGCAGTACTTAAGGCATTTTTGGGAAAAAACATGGGAAGTTGATCACCCTCCACCTGCTAAAGTTCAAACCCCTGAGAAAATCTGAACAGATCAGAATGACAAACCACCTCCCCTTAGTCTCCACTCATCACTTTGTCTCAGAGAAATCACTCTATTTTCCCTGGGGACAGCAAAAATGCTGAGGGTTTATGATATCCAAGAATACCAGGACAGAATGGAGGGAGCTTAAAAAGAAAACTGCAGAACTCTTGAACACAAAAGGAGGCCTGTGTCTGTTACAGGGGACAGTGTATGGGAAATTGATTTGATTTTGCTTACAGCTGTCTCCTCTATCTCTACAATGTCTTTTTCTCCATGAATAGGTCCCCATGCCAAGGATCAGCAAATGTCCAACAGCAGCTCCATCAGGCACTTCCTCCTGCTGGCATTGGCAGACATGCGGCAGCTGCAGCTCCTGCACTTCTGCCTCTTGCTGGGCATCTCCCTGGCTGCCCTCCTGGCCAACGGCCTCATCATCAGCACCGTAGCCTGCGGCCACCACCTGCTCACGCCCATGTTCTTCTTCCTGCTCAACCTGGCCCTCAGCGATGTGGGCTCCATCTGCACCACTGTCCCCAAAGCCATGCACAATTCCCTCTGGGACACCAGGGACATCTCCTACACTGGATGTGCTGCACAGCTCTTTTTCTTTCTTTTCTTCATCTCAGCAGAGTATTTCTTCCTGTGCTATGACCGCTACGTGTCCATCTGCAAACCCCTGCACTACGGGACCCTCCTGGGCAGCAGAGCTTGTGCCCACATGGCAGCAGCTGCCTGGGCCAGTGCCTTTCTCAATGCTCTCATGCACTCAGCCAATACATTTTCCCTGCCCATGTGCCATGGCAATGCCCTGGGCCAGTTCTTCTGTGAGGTGCCCCAGATCCTCAAGCTCTCATGCTCACACTCCACCTCCAGAAAAAATTTGGATTTCATCGCTTGCTGTCTGTTTAGCTTTTGGCTGTTTTGTGTTCATTGTTTTCTCCTATGTGCAGATCTTCAGGGCTGTGCTGAGGATCCCCTCTGAGCAGGGACGGCACAAAGCCTTTTCCACCTGCCTCCCTCACCTGGGTGTGCTATCCTTGTTTATCAGCACAGCCACATTCGCCTACCTGAAGCCTCCCTCCATGTCCTCCCCATCCTTGGATCTGGCAGTGTCAGTTCTGTATTCGGTGGTGCCTCCAGCCCTGAACCCCCTCATCTACAGCCTGAGGAACCAGGAGCTCAAGGCTGCAGTGTGGAGACTGATGGCTGGATAATTTCAGAAGCATTAAACTGCTGGAAAATTTATGCAAATCAATTGTAATAAAAGTCATCTTTGATACGTTAAGTTGGTTTTAGTTTAGAGGTTCTTTCACTTTGTATTACATTTTTAATATTACCCACAAAGAAATACACTGCTTGTACCATTTCTCATTTTGTTTCTCTCAAAATTTCCAGTGGCCCCTGACTGTGTCAATGAGGAGCTCTGCTCTTGATGGCTTAAGCAAAGTAAAGCATCTCTCAGCAAAATTTTCACTGGAGATGCCCCCTTTCGTTGCCTTCTATGGAGCTGCAGCAGCAATGTCTGTGTGCAGAGCTGGGGGCAGATCAGTGCTGGCCCAGCAGCTGGGCCCAGCAGCAGAAGCACTTGGTGCTGCCAGTGCTGCTGCCATGGCCCTGCCCCGCTGCCCTGGTGGCCCTGGTGTTGCTGCAGGGCCTGAGTGCTCTCGGGGCCGGGCACAGCCCTGGGGGTGGCAGTGCTGGGGCTGCAGCAGGGACAGGCTGTGGGCACTGCTGGGGCAGTGCTGACACCTCAGGCCAGGGCCTGGGGGCTCCAGGCTCCTTGCCCAGGCTCTCTCAAGAACATGGCCAGGCCAATGCTCAGCACAGAAAAGACATGCGAGAAGCCCCAGGCTGGTCATGGGCAGGCTGGGGGCAAACAGCATGGCTGGGGCTCTGCAAGAGCCCTGGGGCAGACGGGAAGGAGCAGCAGAGCAGGGGCTGATCCATCCCCAGTGTGCTGGACAGCCCAGGGCAGTGGCCCAGAGCATCCTGATGGAGCTGCCAACAACATCCCCCCTCTGCAGCCCTGGCCTCTCCCCCGGCTCACACAGGTGCCCCATCCTTGCAGGCACAGACACGGCAGCACGGGCTCAGGAGCCCCTGTTTGCATTGCACACAGCAGGGGAAGCACCCCCACGCTGTTGGTGTGGGGACATGAACCTGAAGGAGCACAAATGCCATCAGCCCCTGGAGCAGGCAAGGGCCTGGGGACACCAGGGAAACCACTCAGCTTTGTCGTGGCCTCTGCAGTCAGCCAGAAAGTTTGTTCCCATCAGCTGGGAGTTTCCTGTGCCACGGCAGACGCTGTTGCTCAGAACCAGAGCTGCCTAGCAGCCACCCCCAAACTGCCCTGAGCATTTCCTCTGCTTCACCTTTGCTTTCTTTACTCTTCCTACTACAAATCTCTTCCCATAAAACAGCCTTATTCCCTGCCCTGCAAACAGCCAATCCCTGTTTGCCCTTCCCTCTCTGGCCCCACTCCCCATTGCAGTTCCTGATTTGGCACCACGGGAATGTCCTTTGGGGGAGCAGGATCATCCTACAAGTGCTGCAGGAATTGTCTGCAGGCTCCTGTAGTGCCTCCTGCTGCTCCCTTGCGAGAGGCACCCCAGGCCAGGGGGGCACATCTGGGCTGCTGTGTCTGGCTCTGGGGCTCCCTGTTCTGGGCAGTGAGGAGGACCTGCAGAGGCTCTGCAGGACTTACAGGATGGACTTTAAGGCTGGGAGGAGAAGCTGAGGGACCTGGGCTGCTGGAGCTTCTGAAGAGGAGGCCCAGGGCTCATCCTGCAACTGCTCCAAGGGTGGTTTCAGAGAATCCCAGAATCAGCAAGGTTGGAAAAGTCTTTTGAGATCATCAAGTCCAACCTGTGCCCTGACTCCACCTTGTCTGCCCTTGGCCTCCTCTTCTCCAGGATAAACAACCCCAGCTGCTCCCTCAGCCACTCCTCACAGGACTTGTGTTCCAGACTCCTCCCCAGCCTTGTTGTCCTTCTCTGGACATGCTCCAGCCCCTCCATGGCCTTCCTAAATTGGGGGACCCAGAACTGGAGACAGCACTTGAGCTACTGCCCAGCCAGTGCCCAGCACAGGTGAAGAATCACTGCCCTGCTTCTGCTGGCCACACCATTCCTGAGCCAGGCCAGGAGCCATTGGCCTTCTTGGCCACCTGGGCACACTGCTGGCTCATGTCCAGTCTGCTGTCCATCAGTCCCTGCAGGTCCCTTTCTGCCTGGCTGCTGTCCTGTCACTCTGTCCACAGCCTGTAGCACTGCAGGGGTTGTTGTGGCCAAAGTGCAGGACCCAGCACTTGGTCTTGTTAAACCTCACCTTGTTGGATTTGGGCCCTGGATCCAGCCTGTCCAGGGCCCTTTACAGAGCCCTCCTACCCTCCAGCTGATCCACACTTCCAGACAACTTGGTGTCACCACAGTTCCATTGGGCCCCCGAGTATCCCAATGGTCTCCATCATTCCATGAGGCCTCCCAGTGTCACAATGTCCCTTTGGTTCCATGGGCCCCCTTGGTATCACAAAGTCCCTTGGATCCTTGGTCCCTGCAGTGTCACAATGGTGCCGTGGTCACCCAAGGCCCTGCAGTGTCACAATGGATCCTTGGTTCCACAAGGTCTGGCAGTGCAGCAATGCTCTCCTTGGTTCCACAGTGTCACAATGGCCTCTTGGTCCCAAGGGCCACCATGGTGTCAAACATGTTTCCTTCATTCTAGGAGTCCCTGAGGAGCTGCACTGGCCCGTTCCTTCCATGGGGCCCCGCAGTGTCACAATGGCCCCATCATGACACCAGGTCCTGCTCCGTCACAATGCTCTGCATGGTTCCACAAGGCCCTGCAGGGTCACAGTGGCCTCTTGGTTTTATGAGGCCTCAGATTGCCACAATGAATTCCTTGGTGCTTCAGTGTCACAATGGAGCCCTGGTGACACAAGATCCTGCCATGTCACCAGGGACCCTTTGGTTCCACGGCGCACCACAGTGTCACAGTTGTTCCCTCAGTTCCCAGAGTCCTTGCAATGCTGTAATGTCTACTTGATTCCATTGTCCCCACGCTCTCCCAAGGGTCTCCTTGGTTCCACAGTGGCACAATGGCCCCTTGGTTCCACAAGGCCATGCAGGATCACAGTGGCCTCTGTGGTTCCAGGAGGACCCAGACTGTCTGTCACCACGGACTCCTTCCTTCCATTCAGCCCCACAGTGTCACAGTGGCCCCTTGGCTCTGTGCTGCCATGTCATACACAGTGTCACCATTGTCCCCTTAGTGCTACCAGGCCCCTTGCTGAGTGTCAGAATGGCCCCTTGCTTCCCCAGGGCCTTGCAGCGTCACAATCATCAGAGAATCAACCAGGCTGCAAAAGACCTTGGAGAGCATCAAGTCCAACCTGGAACCCAACATCATCTTGTCACCCAGACCATGGCACTGAGTGCCACATCCAGTCTTTCCTTAAACACTTGGAGGAATGGTATCTTACCTGTTCCTGATCCAGAGGATTCTCAGGGCTTGGATGAGGGAAATTGTGGGTAAGTGGTGGGGACAAAGCGTTACTGATCATCAGCTTTAAAGCTCTTGATTTTAATATTTATTCAGACTGCATTAGAAGGTGCTGGGGTCAATATCAATTGGACATTGCTGAAATCACTCTATAAACAGGAAAAGAAAATTTAACAGAATAAATCAGTTCTCTCTTCATTGTTTTCAATACAGTATATGCAGTTTGAATACACTTCAAAAATGTGTCTAATTAACCACGAAAGAATTGAAAACCTGGAGTATTCCCTGTGGCTTTTCTTGTTCAGGTGTTTTGAACAAATGTTTATGAGCCTTTTCCCGTGAATTCCTGAACTGAAGAGTTCAAGAAAGAAGAGGCCTCTGCAGGAGGAAAATTCATCATCAAACTCCAAGTGGCTGAGAACCAATCCCCATCAGAGCAGCAATGAACAGAAATGGGCACAGCTTCGTGGCTGCCCCAGCTTTGGCATGGGCCCTGGGCCTGCGGCAGGAGCAGCTCTTGAGGGCCCCAAGGCCGGGCCTCTTGTGCTGCCCTGGGCAGATGGGATGGCAGCAGGTGCTGCAGAGCTCTCAGCACCTCAGCCCGAGGGGAGCAGGGCAGCCAGGGAGCCTCCTTTGGCCTTGGCCAAGCCCCTTCCCCCATGGCTGGGGCTGAGTCCTGTGGCAGCTGCAGCTGCTGCTGTGCCCTTGCCAGGGCCTGAGGCCGTGGGGCAGTGCCCAGAGCAGCCTGGCCTGAGCAGAGCTGTGGGGCCAGAGCCAGCTGGGATGGGCTGTGCTGGGGAGAGGCCCTTGGTGCTGCCCAGAGCTCAGGGCAGCTGGCAGAGCTTGCAGGGAGCTGGGCTGGGCTCCGAGAGCCTGGTCCAGAAACCATCAGTGTCCATCTCAGCCTGGCTGAGCGTGCAGGGACAGGACTCAGGCCAGGCCTTGTGGGGCAGGGCCAGCGCCTGTGCAAGGCATTGCAAACAGGCAAGTGGCCCAGAGAGGAGGCTGCCCTGTGCCCTTGGTGGCATGGACAGAGCAGGGAGGGGGCCCAGGACATTTGCCAGCACCAGCCTCTGTCCCAGTGTGTTGGCAGCCCTGGTTGCTGAGCCCAGCTTTGGCCTGGGCTGAGGTTGGCTGTGGCCCAGCTCCATCCTCCTGCGGGGTCAGGGCCTGTTCCCGGCCATGGCCAGCCCTGGCTGCCTCTCTGCTGGCCCAGAGGCAGGCAGAGCCCGGGGCAGGGCTGTCTGTGCAGCCCCACAGGTGCCAGGGGCTCTGCAGGAGCTGGCAGAGGCTGCCCAGCAGGGAGGCCATGGGGCACAGAGCCCCAAGGCTGCTGTGGGCACCACGGCACAGGGGCCGTTCCCAGCCGCAATGCTCCTGGCCTGGGCTGGGCCTGCACAGGGGCTGGGCCACCATGGCTGGGCCAGCACAGGGCCACAAAGCGGCCGCGCAGTAACTGCCGGGGCTGACAGCAAGGTCAGGCACACACAAGCAATTGTTGAGCATGGCCTGTGCTGGCCAGGCCTGACTGTGCCAAAGGCAGAGCTCAGCTGCCCTTGGGGGCTGCAGGAACACTCCAGAGCCCAAAGAGCCTCCATGGCTGTGCTGAAGACCAAGGCTGCAGGAGGGAAATGCAGGGCTGCTGTGGGATAGGGAGGGCATTGAATTCCAGCACACATCTCAGCTCTCTGATGATCCCGGCACCATGCTGGGTCCTGTTTCAGACTAGAGCAGAGCAGATGTTGATGGGACAGGAGCCCTGTGGGGCTGTCAGGGCCCTGTTGCTTGCAAGGTGCTCTGCTGTCCCTCAGGTGCTCTCAGAGAGATCCAATCCCAGCTGGGCACCTCAGGGCACAAGTGGCACTGCCTGTTCATGGGCACACAGTTGATGTCTGCCTGGAAAGGGGGCACAGGTTTTAATACCTGTTAGTTTCATAATATACAAGCAAATCTTTTTTATCTGGGTCATTTGAGTACTTTTAAGAAATGGCAACATTTTCCCGCCAGGAACAGGAACTTCCCATAAGTGAACTGATGGCAGAATTAGAAGAAATACTGATCTTCCTGTCTACTCATGTCACTAATATTCAGTTTATTACTTCCTCTCCCTTTTCCTTCATATGTTTGCAGATCTCTGTTAAAGTGGACATGTTGAAGGACATCTCTTCCCTAGATCAGTATCCCTACATAAATCCCTGGATCTATGTACTTCTAACTGCTCCCAGATTTCCTCCTACATATGCTCTCCAGTCATTACAAGAGCCACTCAATTAACTGGCTTCATGCTTTGAACTTCGGGTAGTTGTCCAATCTTTCTGAAGTTCAAAGAGTTATATAATTAATCATCATCTTAATTGTCTTTATATCAATCACAGAATTACCTTTTCTTATGTCTTTGTCTAAAACTGTTCCTGTACAGAAATCCCTGGGGGATGGGGGACATGTCAGATGCTGCTGGGACATCCCAGAGATCCGAGGGAAGAGCTGTGATGGTTATTAAACTGTTCAAATGTTCAACTTTTGTTTGTTGGCAAGAAATCTTTCTGTGCCTCTGAGTGTCACCAGTCCCTGAGCCCAAAGGACCCAAACCTGATGAGTTGTGGCTCCCACTGCAGGGGCACTTGGACCTTGGCTCTGTGCAGGAGAGCTCTTCATCCCCTTTCTCTCTTTTCCTCCCTCTGGGTATGGAGGGAGCTCCTGACTTCAGTGTGTGACTCGTGTGTGCAAAGAGCAAATCTGGGCAGAATTGGGGCAGGGAGGGTTTGCACAGAAGGATCTGTTGGGATCTGCGCTGGGCACAGAAGGTGTTTTCCATTGCTCTGAGATGTCTGCTGTGCAAAGTGGATTTAATATCCAGCAGAGGAATGATTTTGGCATTTGATGGAGCTATGCCTTCCCTTGGCTTTGTTGGCTGACAAGAAATGAACATCCCTCTGTGTCTCGGGCAGCTCCTTCTCCAAGGAAAGCAGGTGGGAGTTGGAGCCAAGGAGCTGAAAGCTGCAGGTGCAGCCTGGGCTGGAGGGAGCTCAGATTTGCACAAGGCTGCTCTGAGTGCCAGGGCTTGGATGGGGAAATGGTGGGGTGGGTGTAGGGACAGAATCTGATTGATTGTCAGCCATGAAGGGTCCTATGTCGCAGAGAACTTTTATGAAAAATCCTTTCTTTAGGATTTTTCCTCCTGAGAAGCTGAGAGACCTCAGGAACCAAATGTAAACAATGATCATCTGCTGCTGTGGAAGGCAACATGTAGATCTGTGATTAGTCTCATGTAGTTGTTTGTAATTAATGGCCAATCACAGCCCTGCTGGCTTGGACACGGAGCTTGAGCCACAAACCTTTGTTATAATTTCTTTCTTTTCTCTTCTTACCTAAGCCTTCTGATGAAACATTTTCTGCTATTATTTAGTATAGTTTTAATGAATTATATATCACAATAGAATAAATCAAGCCTTCTGAAACATGGAGTCAGATCCTCATCTCTTCCCTCATCCAAGAACCCCTATGAAAAATGTCACAATCTTGATTTTCATATCTGTTCCAACTACATGAGGAGGAACTTGGATTCAAAGTCAATTGGAGATTGCTATTAACAGGGAAAAAAAAAACTAAATAGGACCTAAAAATGTTTTCTCACTGTCATTTTAAATAGAACATATTCAGTTGAATGCACTTCTGAAATCTCTCTTTGTTACCCACACAAGATTTGGAAACTGAAATAAAATCATCCCCAGAGGCTTGGCTTGTTAAGGTGTTCTGAATGTTAATGAGCCCTGGGACACTGAATTCCTGCACTGTAGAGCTGAAGGCTGAACAAGCCTCTGGAGCAGTACTTGGAGTCAGTGTCAATTGGAGATTGCACATTTTAATGAATTAACAGGAAAAAATATTACAAGACCTAAAAAATATGTTTTGTCATTCATTTTAAAATATATTGCATTCAGTTTGGATATACTACTGAGATCTGTTGAATTAACCACAAATGATTTGAAAACTGAGATCACATTATTCCCAGAGGCTTGGCTTGTTCAGGTGTTCTGAATGTCAATGAGCCCTGGCACACTGAATTCCTGCACTCAAGAGCTGAAGGCTGAACAAGCCCCTGGAGCAGGAAAATTCAGCAGCAGCCTCCAAGGTGCTGAGGATGTCAGCAGCCCCCACTGAGGCCATCCCTGCCCAGAGACCGTGGGGGAATGGGCAGACAAAGAGAGCGTCCCTGGGGCTGGGGCAGCGCAACTCAGAGGCACCAGCGGCTCCAGCTGGGAAATGGAGTGTGGAATGTGGCTGGGAAAGCCCTGCCTGGGCTGGGCCAAGCAGGACACACAAGCCCTGACTCCCATCCACTAAAAAACTCTTTTAAGGAGACATTCTAAAGGAATTACAGTTATGTGCTCTGAGTTGAACTTACTGGAGAAGTACCATCAAGAGATTCTTCAGAGCTTAAAACTATAAAACAGCCTTTACTGGGAACTTGACAAAATCAGAGAAACTTTGGCAAAACGTTTATTATGACATTGCTGTTGGTTTGTTTATTCAAGATTTTTATAATCTTGAGATTTCTTAATTAGCCTATTGATGAGTGTGTTGGGTTTTATTGTCAATTAATTATTTATGGGGTTTTTTTGTGAGATAGGGTTGCGAGAAAGGTAAAGTAGGCTTAAGATTTTTAAATGGTAGAAAGAAAATTTTATTAAAAGTAACTAAAAGAAAAATGTAGTAATATTTAAAATAAGCTCTTTAGAACACTTTTTTTTACAACTTTATTTTTACTGACAATGTAAAGAAATTAACTTAAAATTTCTAGTTATTTACTATTTCTAGAATAGTCTTTTTTTAGTTTACTTTGGGAGAGAAGTTTTTCTTGTTAAGGTTATGGAGATTCTTTTACAAGAGGAAAAAATAGCTTTTTTTCTGGTTCTTAATTTTGTCATGGATAACAGTGTTCTGGGGGACTTTGTTATTGTGAAGCTATTTTTATTGCCAGAAGGTTTTATACAGCTTGTTGATGGGCCATGTTGACTTATGGGGTATTGTTTTAAAAATAGTTCTTTAAAGGTAAAAGTGTTCATAATTTACTTTTTAAATTATTTTTATCTCTTGGAATACAGATCTTCTCTTGGGAATACTGGATTACTTTTTTTTCCCCTGTTTAAACTTTTTATGATATTACAGTTATTTTAACAATTCTTTTCTTTTAGCATGGAGCTTTTACTTTGATATTAATTTGAATTTTTTTATTAGTTTTATGTATTTTAATGAAAAATAGGTTTTTTGGGATTTAATTTCTTCTTTACTGACTTTGATGGTTTTATGTTTGTTTTTTATATGCTTGTATTTTGTTTTTCTTTTACTCAAGGCAGGACTGAAGTATTGAAAAGATTAACACCTGACCTGCCAGTAGCTTGTGGTTGAAGTTGTGGTTGGGTTAGGATTGGTTTTATGGTTCATTTTTGTGGGGTTTTTTGTTTAACTTTAGTTCTAGGGTTGAATTTGTGTGCGTTGTAGGTTGTAGGATTTTTTTATTTTAATTGTCTTGGGGGGAGGGGACTTGATGGTAAGATTTTAATAGCTGTGGCTGGCTTTGTTCTGGTTAGGGGTTTGTAGCCTCTCATTTTCCTGTTTGGTAGTTGTTGACGTTTGGTTTGGTTAGAATGGGGCTGATGGGAGGGCAGGGGGCAGCCTGGGGAGGTGGGAAGGGGCTCAGCCCATGGCAGAGTTGCTTGGTTTGGTTTGGTTTGGTTTGGTTTGGTTTGGTTTGGTTTGGTTTGGTTTGGTTTGGTTTGGTTTGGTTTGGTTTGGTTTGGTTTGGTTTGGTTTGGTTTGGTTTGGTTTGGTTTGGTTGGGTTTGTTTGGGTTGGTTTGGTTTGGGTTGGTTTGGGTTGGGTTTGTTTGGGTTGGTTTGGTTTGGTTTGGGTTGGTTCGGGTTGGTTTGGTTTGGTTGGTTTGGTTTGGTTTGGTTTGGTTTGGTTGAGATGGGGGCTGGGGCCAGGGCCTGCTGCTTCTTTGTTGACTGGGAAAAAAAGAGGAGGTTCCTGGGTTTTTTCGTCTTTAACATTTGTGTTCCACAGAGGCCTGTTCAGTATCTCAGTGGTTTAACAGATTGTCACTTACAAAAAAATTTTTTATTACTTTTAAAAATTCTTCTCATGTCAAACTACAACAGACATTCAACCAACAAAAAACTCTTCTCAAATCATTGACTTGGCCCATTCAACTTCACAAACTCTATGCCTGTTCAATTTAATGTTAATCAAAGTTTGCAAGAGAAACAGAAGAAGAAGACACAGAAAGACAGAAAGACAAAAAAGATGCAGAGAGGCACACACAGAGCTACCAACTCCTGGATTCCAGTGGTGTTCAGATGGAAATTCCAAGAAGAGGTAGGGTCAAGATGGGTGCTTGCCTTGTGGTCAGCCTTCAATACCCCTTGATCTTCCTGGGCCCTTCCCCCAGGTGGGCCTTGGGCTCATTTGGTCCCTCAGGAGCTGGGCTGGGGGCTGCAGAGGTGGCTGTGGAGCATTGCCTGTGCTGTGCCAGGGACTGGCAGCCACTGCTGGGCAGGGATAGAGGCTCTGGGGGAATTGGGGTTCCAGGGCAGGGCAGTGCTGGGGTCACAGGGCAGGGCAAGGCTGGACCTGCCCCTTCTTCCTCCCCCACACATGAAGTATTTCCAGCCAACAATCTCCTCCAGTCTGTCACAACAGGCAGTGTTGGAGGTGAAATCCCAATTCTGGGCATGGGCACCTGGCCAAGAATTACAGTTCTTTCCCATAGGAAGGAAATCACAGAGCCCCAGTGTTTGGAAGGCAGGTGAGAGCCTCAGTAGGCCAAGGCCATCCAGACTTTTCAGTAATGACATATTTTGTCTGGGAGCTATCTTTGGATGTAGGGAATTTTGGAGGTGGAAGTCCAATCTCAGCCATGGGCACCTGGAGAAGCAGGACAGTTCTTTTCTATGGGAAGGAAAGTGCAGAGCCTTCCCCAATGTTTTGGAGACAGATGGGAGGTGACCCTTGTAAAACCAATGCAAGACAGACTTGTCCTGGCAATATTCCTATGGGAACAATCCCTGGATATAAGGAAATTTGGAGGTGAAATCTCAATTCTGGCCATGGGTGCCTGGAGGAGAAGGAGAGGTCTTTTCCATTGGGAAGGAAAGCATGGAGCCCCAGTGTTTCATTAGCAGATGAGAAGCGACCCATATATGCCAAGGTCAGTTGGACCAGTCAGGCAGTCCATGGGAGGCCAAACCAGTCAGACATGCTCTGTGTCTCCTTGTTTTTAAGAGGCCCCATAATGTCACAATGGTGCCTTGATTCCATGGGGTCCAGCAGTGTCATAATGGACCCTTGGTTAAGTGGAGTCGCACAGTGTCAAAGTGGCCCCCAGGTTCCAGAGGGCCCCAAGTGTCAGAATGGTCCAAATGATTCCATGAGGCCTCGCAGTGTCACAACGGTCCCTGTGGTTCCCCAGGCCCCACAATAACATGTGACTCTTCTGTTCCATGAGCTCTGAATGTCACAATGGACCTTTAGACCTTGGGGGTTTGCGGAGTCACAATGGTCTCCTTTGACTCAAGAGTGTCACAACGGACGATTGATGACAGGAGGCCCCTCTGTGTCACCCTGGAGCTTTGGTTCCATGCAGCCCTGCAGTGT